>NC_053490.1:137554632-138872965 GCF_905171775.1 Rana temporaria
ACTGTGCCAGTCATTGTGCTCACCATATGCAGCCACTTGTGCCCATCATACGCAGCCCTTGTGCCCGTCGTACGCAGCCCTTGTGCCCGTCGTACGCAGCCACTTGTGCCCATCAAATGCAGCCAGACGCATCCCCCGGCTGTCACTTCACTAATCCCCACCCGCGCAGCCGGACTGGCGACACTTACCGAATGACGGGACTTCCTCCTCCTTTTCTGTAGCGGCGGCTGTGGCTCCTGTGTCCACTCGGCACCTTAGGCTACTTCTGCCAAAGCGTTAGGCATCCAATAGGATCGCCTAAAGCTTTGGCCAATCGGGAGACAGGTTTTGCTGTCTTGCCTGCAGATTGGCAAGGAGGAACGTTAGTGTGAAAATAGCCTCTGGCTCTAATCACGTGCTTCAAAATACACATCCCCGCCATAGTATTTCATGTGGCCGACGTCCTGAAAGGGGCCGGGCACATGAATAGGGAGGGCGGCGTCGCCTGTGCATTGTGGGCCCACCATGCAGGGGCCGCCACTGGTCTTTGATCTCTGTCAAGTGCTGGGGTCTGGATCGCCTCCGCTGCTTTTCCTCCATTCGGGCCAAAGAAGCTGAGTGCGAGTTTACCAATAGCCCTCACACTGGAGACTTGTACATCATCATCATGGCATCCCAGGACGGTGGGTATCAGGTCACGGAAGGGCAGAGCGCATGTGTGACACACTTTGGGGTCACTGGTGGCTTAGGGAGGAAATTGCTTGTGGGTGGACATGGGAGGAGAGTGCTCCTGGGTGGTGGCCGTGGGAGGAGAGGGCTCCTGGGTGGCTGGTGGAGGAGAGGGCCCCTGGGTGGCTGGTGAAGGAGAGGGCCCCT
Organism: Rana temporaria; assembly: GCF_905171775.1. Taxonomy (NCBI): domain Eukaryota; kingdom Metazoa; phylum Chordata; class Amphibia; order Anura; family Ranidae; genus Rana; species Rana temporaria. Next base: position 137,555,488 of record NC_053490.1, read on the forward strand.
GGGTGGCTGGTGAAGGAGAGGGCCCCTGGGTGGCTGGTGAAGGAGAGGGCCCCTGGGTGGCTGGTGAAGGAGAGGGCCCCTGGGTGGCTGGTGAAGGAGAGGGCCCCTGGGTGGCTGGTGAAAAAGAGAGCCCCTGGGTGGCTGGTGAAGGAGAGGGCCCCTGGGTGGCTGGTGAAGGAGAGGGCCCCTGGGTGGCTGGTGAAGGAGAGGGCCCCTGGGTGGCTGGTGAAGGAGAGGGCCCCTGGGTGGCTGGTGAAAAAGAGAGCCCCTGGGTGGCTGGTGAAGGAGAGGGCCCCTGGGTGGCTGGTGAAGGAGAGGGCCCCTGGGTGGCTGGTGAAGGAGAGGGCCCCTGGGTGGCTGGTGGAGAGGGCCCCTGGGTGGCTGGTGGAGAGGGCCCCTGGGTGGCTGGTGGAGAGGGCCCCTGGGTGGCTGGTGGAGAGGGCCCCTGGGTGGCTGGGGGAGAGGGCCCCTGGGTGGCTGGTGGAGAGGGCCCCTGGGTGGCTGGTGGAGAGGGCCCCTGGGTGGCTGGTGGAGAGGGCCCCTGGGTGGCTGGTGGAGAGGGCCCCTGGGTGGCCGGTGGAGAAGGAGAGGGTTCCTGGATGTATGCGTATATATTTGCGTGTATGCACATTTCTGCATTCAAACTTTAGTTTTTTTTATTTAATTTGTAATGGCGATGCATTGCAGATCTTTGCGTGTGTGTGTGTTTGTTTATAGTGTCTCGTAGACAATAATGGACCTGTGTTTAGATCAATTAAAGAAAAAATTCTGAAAAAAATATTACCATTCTTACCACTCATGCAAAAAAAAAAAAAAAAGGCACTAAAAAACAAACAAAAGGACTTTAAGGGTACCAGTGCGTTTTCTTGAAAAATTATCAATTTATTGTATAACAACTTTGTTTAAACCATAAAATACATACAATGAGGACATAACATAGCACAAAATCACATATGTGAAGGAGAAGGAAAGGGCACCTGGGTGGCCGGTGGAGGAGAGGGCTCCTGGGTGGCCGGGAGAGAAGGAGAGGACCCCTGGGTGGCCGGTGGAGAAGCAGAGGGCTCCTGGTTGGCCGGGGGAGAAGGAGAGGGCTCCTGGTTGGCCGCGGGAGAAGCAGAGGGCTCCTGGTTGGCCGGGGGGAGAAGCAGAGGGCTCCTGGTTGGCCGGGGGGAGAAGCAGAGGGCTCCTGGTTGGCCGGGGGGAGAAGCAGAGGGCTCCTGGTTGGACGGGGGGGGAGAAGCAGAGGGCTCCTGGGGGGCCGGCGGAGGAGAGGGCCCCTGGGTGGCCGGCGGAGAAGGAGAGGGCTCCTGGGTGGCCAGGGGAGAAGGAGAGAGCATCTGGGTGTTTGGAGGAGGAGAGGGTCTCTGGGTAGCCATTTAGTCAACAAGAGGGCTCCTGGGGGAGGCCGGCGGAGGAGAGGGCCCCTGGGTGGCCAGTGGAGAAGGAGAGGGCTCCTGGGTGGCCAGTGGAGAAGGAGAGGGCTCCTGGGTGGCCGGTGGAGAAGGAGAGGGCTCCTGGGTGGCCAGTGGAGAAGGAGAGGGCCCCTGGGTGGCCGGTGGAGAAGGAGAGGGCTCCTGGGTGGCCAGGGGAGAAGGAGAGGGCTCCTGGGTGGCCAGGGGAGGAGAGAGCACCTGGGTGTTTGGAGGAGGAGAGGGCCTCTGGGTAGCCATTTAGTCAACAAGAGGGCCCCTGGGTGGCCGTGAGAGAAGGAGAGGGCCCCTGGGTGGCCATTTAGTGAAGAAGAGCCCTGGGTGGCCGGGGGAGAAGGAGAGAGCACCTGGATGGTTGGCAGAGAAGGAGAGAGCACCTGGATGGTTGGCAGAGAAGGAGAGAGCACCTAGGTGGTTGGCAGAGAATGAGAGAGCGCCTGGGTGGTTGGCAGAGAAGGAGTGAGCCCCTGGCTGTTTGAAGGAGATGGCCCCAGGATTGGTCAAAATTGGAAGAGACTTTTTTTTTTTTACAACACCGGACCGGGGAGTTCGGATGTAGGCTCTGCCGCAGGAAGTGAAGTCAGCGATGGGCGGAAATTCGTTCGGCAGGAAAGGGCGGAAGTAGCTCAGAGTAGTTTAGCTGATGAAGAGGCCGCGATGGAGATGGTGAGAAATTGGTGTGGGCTGAGCCGGGTCAGGGGTTAGCCTGGGGGGGTTTGCAATGTACATTGGCCTGTCAGGGGAGCGGGCTGAGAGTACAGTGCTCCCAATACAGGTGGCGGCACTCCGTGTTGGGTATAGGTGAAGTATCCGCTCTGCTGATATCCCGGGGTGGGGAGAGGCGGTGTGTGCATGCTGCGGCTCCCTGGGCTGTCCAGTCTCTGTCAGCTCCATTCACACATGACGTCATCAGACAGTTCTTCGTCACTTTATTTCTCTATTTATCACCTTGTTTTCGGCTGCCAGCTTCTTTTGTCTTAGCACTGATAACATGCTGGGGCTCATGCACATGGGTGACACAAGCAACTTTTTACATCATTTGTGCACAGATATAATAATTGGCTGATCTTTATATTCAGCATCTCATTGACTGATCCCCCAATAAAAGGTTCCATTAACACCTTGCATACAGGCGCGGGGAAATCTTATTTCCAGTATTACGTGAATATTACGTCACTCAGACCCAGTGGCGGCTAGCGTTTTCTTGAAAAATTATCAATTTATTGTATAAGAACTTTGTTTAAACCATAAAAGACATACAATGAGGACATAACACAAAATCACATATGTGACGTAATAACTGTATACTACACAGTAAGAAATTGGATCATCATCCCTTTCCAGATTGGGTGATGACTCGCTTGCTGCGATTTCCGACGCTGTTGTGTTCAATGTATGTATTGTAGATTAGAGTCTATCGCTCCAACTCGGAGCTCTCCACATACCTCAGTATAAATAACATTGATATAAACAGAGTCAAACTTTTATTTCTCATATGATCAGCTGTTGCCATCTCCCCAAGTGTGCCTCATACATGAGTTATCAAAATTCGACTCAAAGTGCATATTGCAACTAGTTCTCTATAATAAAGCAATGTAATATAACAGTGAGCAAGTCATACCGTATATTTATATATAAGGAAGGTGAGTACTACATGGGGGGGGGGGATACATCTTATAAGAAGACCAACATGTTCCCAACTTCACCCCTGCTCCCCATACTGAGACAATGGGGGTTATTTACGAAAGACAAATCCACTTTGCACTACAAGTGCAAAGTGCACTTGAAATTGCACTCAAAGTGCACTTGGAAGTGCAGTCGCTGTAGATCCGAGGGGGACATGAAAGGAAAATAAAAAACAGTATTTTAGCTTTCACATGATTTGGATGATAAAATCAGCAGATCTACCCCTCAGATTTACAGCGACTGAACTTCCAAGTTCACTTTGCACTTGTAGTTCAACGTGGATTTGCCTTTCATAAATAACCCCCAATGTAGTTTAACCGCTTCAGCCCCTGGCCATTTTAGTGGTCAATGACCGGGCCACTTTTTGTGATTCGGCACTGCGTTGCTTTAACTGACAATTGCGCGGTCATGTGACGTGGCTCCCAAACAAAATTGATGTCCTTTTTTTTTTTTTTGGTGGTATTTGATCACCGCTGCGATTTTTTTATTTATTTATTTTTTTGCCCTATAAAAAAAAAAGCGTCAATTTTGAAAAGAAATTAATATTTTTTACTTTTTACTATAATAAATATCCCCCAAAAAATATAACAATTTTTTTTCCACAGTTTAGGCCGATACGTATTCTTCTACATATTTTTTGGTTAAAAAAAAATCGCAATAAGCGTTTGATTGGTTTACGCAAAAGTTAAAGCTTCTACAAAATAGGGGACTGTTTTATGACATTTTTATTAATATATATGTTTTTTTTTATTAGTTATGGCGGCGATCAGCAATTTTTATTGTGACTGCGACATGGCGGACACATCGGACACTTTTGCCACCATTTTGGGACCATTGTCATTTTTACAGCGATCAGTGCTATAAAAAAAAGCGCTGATTACTGTAAAAATTACTCTGGCAGTGAAGGGGTTAACCACTAGGTGGCACTGCAGAGGTTAAGTGTTCCCTAGGGAGTGATTCTTACTGTTAGGGGGCGTGGCTACACGTGACACATCACTGATGCCTGTTCTCGATCACGGGGAACGGTCATCAGTGACAGTGTCACTATACAGAATAGGGGAATGCCTTGTTTACAAAGGCATTCCCCTGTTCTGCTCTTGCTGACCGCAATCGCGGGACTCCCGGGAACATTGAGTTCCCGAGACTCGCGAGGCACGCGACGTGCGTGCCCGCTGGGCGGCAGATTTAAAGGGACGTATCTGTACGCCAATCTGCATGCCCGTGCCATGTTGTCGACGTACATAGTCATGCAGCGGTCGGCAAGTGGTTAAAGGGCTAACCAAGTATGTTGTCTATAATCAACGATATGTTTTATTTTTTATTTGTGTCAAAATAGTTATATATAATCCCCCTCTCACACTCTACCACCCATCCTAGGTAAAGATTAAGGCTGCATTCACACCTCTGCGACAAGATACGCCGCGTACTTTTTTTTCAGGCGACAGGCGTACGGCGTCTATGAGATGTGAACCATCTCCATAGACAGCAATGGGAATTCTCCCCTCTAGCGGCACAAGCGTCCGGCGTTTTGTCGCCTAGATGTGAATGGGCTCTTAGGATGAGCTCCGGCGTGTTCGCATGGTCCATGTGCAGAGCCCGCCAGGAAGTCGGCTCGGCGCTGCGCTAATCACAGGCAGGGAGACATTTCACGGTCTCTGCAGCCGGGCATCGGGATAATGTCTCCCTGCCTGTGATTAGCGCAGCGCGGTGCCGTTTTCCTGGCGGGCTCTGCACATGGATTGTGCGAACACGCCGGAGCTCATCCTTAATAAAGATATACTAACAAGTCTACTCAAATTATGGATACACACAGTCATCCCTAGTATATAATAGGTAAGGCAATCCGTTAATTGTCCCTTTTGCCTTCAAGCATGGTTCCAATCAGTGGCGGTTCGTCCATAGAGGGCGCCGGAGCGCCCCCCCTCTGGCTCTCACACAGCCACTGAAATACATAGATTCATGCATTGCATGAATCTATGTATTTTCGCCGCTGCTGCCCACTATTCAGATGGCCGGATGGTGAGCGCCGGCCACCTGAATAACGGCAGCTGGTTGGCTGTGTGGAAGTGCCTATCAGAGCCACCGGCTCTGATAGGCTTTCCGAGTACAGCCCTCAGGCTGTAGTTGGCTTCCTAATGCTTATCCTCGGGACGTACTGGCGGTGCGTTCCTTGGATAAGACTGGCAGGCGTCTCAGCCAATCAGGTTCACCGGTTCTGGTTACCGGTAACCTGATTGGCTGAAGCATCATCGAGGGTGGGAGAAGACATCAAGGGACGTGGAAGGAGGATGTCTGACCCCCAGAAAGGTAAGTGCCGGGTGAGGACGGCGTCGGACCCCTGGACAGGCAAGTGTTCCGTTATTGAAAGTCAGTAGTTACAGGTTTTGTAATTGCTGACTTTTTTTTTTCTAGAGTGTCTTTAAAGTCTGTAAAGCATTCACATGTGTAAAACTCTTTTGTTGCTTTTGCTTTGTTTCATATCCAGCATGTACAGACAGTCTGCAGTTAAAGCGGAGGTTCACCCTAAAAACAATTTTCTAACATTACATTGTGCTCACTCTCGACATTGACATTACGCTGATGTTTTTTTTTCTGCCGTACATACCGTTGTGTCGCTGTTTTCCCCGCCGGCTTCCGGGTAGTAGCTCCTGCGGGAGTGGGCGTTCCTATGCACAGGCTAAGTGATTGACATGATGACAAAAGCTTCCCAATGGCGCATAAGGCGCGTCACAAATTGCCGAAAGAAGCCGAACGTTGGTGCGCAGGCGCCGTATAGCGCAGACTCGCAGTTCGGCTTCTTTGGGCAACTCGTGATGCACATTATGCGCCGTGGGAAAGCTTTTGTCATCAAGTCAATCACTTGATTGAACGCCCACTCCCGAGGGAGCCACTACCCGGAAGCCGGGGAAAATAGCGATACAACGGTATGTACGGCAAAAAAAAACCAAAAAAACATCAGCGTAATGTCAATGTCGAGAGTGAGCACAATGTAATGTTAGACAATTGTTTTTAGGGTGAACCTCCGCTTTAAGGCAACACATACATCCCTGTATACAAGTTCTGTGCACGTATATCAATGTACAGCTGCTGTATATTTCAGCCTGTCGATTTTGATAGGCTCCTTGCAGTTGGCTGTATGATGCACCTGTGATTCCTGGACAGAGAATTACAGCTGAATATAATGAGCATGAAGCCTGAAGGTGGCCATACATGGCTAGAAAATTGTTTGAAAAAACTTTCAATACACTTGATCATTCTAATTTCTACAGTTAGTAGGCTCATTTCGATTCTCGAAATGCAAAGTTTTATAGCGAAAAGAAATTGAACTGTCATGTCGGTTTTTTGTAAATTATTGATTTTCTAAATGTTAGTAGTGGTATCGATCAGAAACAGTTTAAAAAAAAAACCTACCGTGCATGTTAGTTCTGGTTCACACTAGTGCGACTTGTCATGTGACTTGACAGTTAAAAGTCACATGACAAGTCGCACCTCATTTGCGGCAATGGAACCATTCAAATTGCTGCAACTCAGAAAAAGGTTCCCAAACTATTTCAGTGCGATTTCAATGCAACTTGTCTTGCATTGATATTTGTCAAATGAAGTCACACAGATGAAATTGCACTGCTTTAAAGCGACTTCAAAAATGTAATGATTTAAATGGGCAAACCTCTGCTGAAGACAGTTCCCAAACTGGAGAACACTAAAGTGTGATGATGACGGTGATTTCACCCTCAAGAAAGGAAAATCCCAAATCACACAAGCATGGAAGCACCTGAATGCAGTAGTGTTCAGACTGGTATGGTAGGTAAGCAGCTGACAGCAGTATGGAAGGGAGCAGGGATGACAATGTGGGAGTTCACCGTCTTATCACAGTCTCTTATTTAGTTGTGTAATCTGGTGATGGGTGTGTTTGGTTACTCATTATTGAAATTTATATCTGCGTTTATTAAATATTGCAATATGTTCCACTGGTGAATGTTTCTCTCTACGTCAGTCTGCAGTTAGGCGGTAGCCTATTGTTTGTTAAAGAGATCATGGAAATATTCTTTATTCTGGAACTTTAAAGTGGTTGTAAACCCACTTTTTTCACTTCTACCTACAGGTAAGCCTATAATAAGGCTTACCTGTAGGTATAAAGAATATCTCCTAAACCTGTACGGTTTAGGAGATATTCCCCTCACAATGCGCCGCTGATTGCAGCGGCGCATGCGCAGGGGGGAATCCACGGCGAAAGGACCGGCAGCCGCCGGACCTTGCCGAATTTAAATCTCCTGCGCGCACACGTGGGAGTGACGTCATCGCCGCTCCAGCGAATCACAACGCTGGAGCGGCGATACCCGGAAGACACGCCGGAGCAAGATGACATCTCGCTCGGCGTGGACCAGGTAAGTGTTCTTCACCTCGTTCCGAGGTAAATATTTCATAATCAGCCAGTATTCGGTGCATACTAGCTGATTATGCCTTTTGCCTTGCAGGTTTGAAAAAAAAAAAAAATTACAACCGCTTTAAGTAAATATAAACCTTTTAATTATATCTTGGTTAAATATGGAATATTGCATAGTTATTATTCACATTTACATTTCCAGCCAGCAGGCTCTTGACGACCTGTTTATAAATAGATTTTTATAGCAAAATGTTTTTAAAGCTGAACTCTGGGATAAATGAATATTGTCTAAATACAAGACACGTGTATCTTGACTTAAGCCCCGGTTCACATGCCAAATCGGCGGCAATGGCACCATCGTAACCGCCTTCCCTAAAAAAGACATTGTTTGAATGGGAGCATATGCTGCTCTCAAACATGGATATATTTTTCAATGTTGATGGTGCCTTTCCCGATGTGCCCATTCTATACACGCTAATGTACCCCCCATACCTTCAGAAATGCAGGCTTTTAAGTGCTGATAACAAACTGGAAGGTCTCTTAGTCTGAAAAATGCGCTGCCCATGGTGTCCAAAAAAAAAAGGTCATATTTTGATTCATCTGACCTCAGAACAGTTTCCACTTTGCAACAGGCCATTTTAAATGAGCTTTGTCCAAGAGAAGACAGCAGCGTTTCTGGCTCTCATTCAGATATGGCTGCTTCTATGCATGATAAAGCTTTATCTTGCATTTTTGGATGGCATAGTGATCTGTGTTCACAGACAGTGTTTTTTTTTAAATATTACTGAGTCCATGCAGTGATGTCCTTCACAGAATCATGTCTGTTTTAAATACAGCGTTGGCTGGGGCCCAAAGTTAATGTACATCCACTGTTGTGTATGCGTTTATTTATTTTTTAAGTTACTTTGATTTAATTATCTTTTTAGTTTCTACTTCTTGGTTTCCCTGAAGAGTCTGATGTAGCCCTCTCTAAGGAAGGTTGTCCCTTTAAGGACATTGCCAGGTGTAAGAGAAAAAAAGGCAAGCAAGCGCAAGCTATTAGTTCGGTTAACACTGTGCGGCTCGCGGGAACTACATGCAAATCGCACCGCATTCCTGTTCAAATCGCATGCAATTCATCAGCAGTACAATTTGAGCCATCATTCTGTATGGCTTAAATTGCACCGAATCCGCACAAAAAACGCGCAGGACTTTTTGTTTTTGCACCAGGATCGGATCACATGGGTGTTCCAACCCATGCAATCCGATTCTGCAAATTGCACTGCATTTTGCAAACTGATTTCAGAGTGTCGTTAACCTAACAAACACACCAGCAGCGGTTCGCATGAACGGGATGCGGTGCATAATTTGCAGCAAATACGTACCACATCAGTGTGTACCGGGCCTTGGGCTCGGGTCACACTAGCCCGTACTGTGCATTGCAGGTGTGGGAATGGCATCAATACCCACAGCTGTATCGTGCTGCTCTTGCGAGACACGCAGGGCTGCCATTCATTCTGAATGGCACCTCAGCCCGCAGCACGATCGCGGGTGTGAGAACCTCAGGGAAACTGCGTGGTCAAAGACCATGCAGTTTTCCTGCAGCTGTATTTAAAAAAAAAAATTCTGTGGTTCACACAGCACAGCAGACCATTCAAATGAATGGTCTGCCATGCCAGAGCAAGCACGGGCCAAGCGGCCTGCATTAGTGTGCACCGAGCCTTTAGAGCTCATTGGCTCAAGCTAACATTTACATAAGTGGATTGTCTTTCTCTCTCCTGCCTGATCAGGTCTTCAATTAGAGAGGGAGAGAGTCTGAATTGCTTCTGCTGTCCTCATTTTAAAAAGGTCATTATGCTCTGTGAAAATGATGTTATTCAAAAATATTAAAACTGAATCTCCGTCTAACCAAGTATTGTCAAAATACAAGAGATGTGTATATTAATGTCAAATATTTAGCATTCTGCTCCAGGCAACATCTGGCCAAACAATCACATCTCAGGTGCTGCATTGGCTCGTCTCCACCAAAGCAACCAATTGTATTCGCAACAGGAATGCCACACGCTGAGATGCAAAATAATCTTCCTTTGTTAAAATAGCCAGCAGGAACAAATTCTATTCTGACATGTTTCATGCTAGATATGCAGCCTGTAGTATGTGGGACTCGTGGGTCCCTCCCACTGGTTTGCTCTCTGCACAGGCTATGTGTCTCCATTACTTTTACAAAGTATTGTCCAGGTTTGCAAAGGCATTTAGTACACACAAACTGGATTGATGTCCTTTCTGGCTATTCGGGGAATATATTTAAATGAATGTTTTCATGGAAAAAAAAAAAAAAATGTGTAAAGAATGCTTTGAAAAGAACTCTAGCCAATGATGGTTTCCATTTAAAGGCTAGAGCCGCTAGACTAAAGAACTTGCATTAAAAGTTTCACACATTTTTACTTTATCCTGCCCACCAGGGGACATGTGCATGGAGCACGGTGTCCCATTAGACTTGTTGCAGTAGATCTAGAGTTCACTCCCTTCCCTTCACTGCTGTCTGAACGCACTGCTCTGTAGGAGACAAATACGTAATGAGATTTGATTGACAGCAGTAGTCTCTTACAGCAGGTGCTTGCCAGAGATCAGTGCTGTCAAAGGGAGGGGGCATGTCAGCCAGAGGGAAGAAACAGAGGTGTGCAGAGTTTTCACTTCATAGGGAGGAAGAAGGAACATCTGCAACCAGTTGCTGCTGAGTAGCCAGGAGCTGGGTCATTTTATTTGTTTGATGCTGCTTGAGAGGACAGCATGGATGGAAGCTGGAGAGGATACAGTGGAGGAGATGGAGATTAAGCAGACTACATCATTAAAGCAGAGTCCCACCCTAAAGTGGAACTTCCACTCATCTAATTTCTCAATTGGCACCTTTCGGGGGGAGTGGGAAACAGGATACCTTTGACAGGTATCCTTTCCCACTTCCAGGAGTTTGGCCACGTCGTCACTGCAAGGCTCCGCCCTCATCCTCCCCCGGCCGCTGGACCTATAGAAGAGAGGAGTGGGGCCTCGCGCATGTGCAGTAGGGTTCCCGGCGTGAAGCCAAATGGCTACACTGCTGGGTACCCTTGCCTGCAATGGCAGCGGCAGCACCCGACGGCTGATGGAAACATCAGCTGCGGTGCCGACAACAAGGGACTCCAGGAGAGGTAAGTGTCCATTTATTAAAAGCCATCAGCTGCAGTATGTGTATCTGTTGGCTTTTTCTTTTCCAGGAACATCACTTTAATATGTGCCAATTATTTTCCATGGTACACTATTCTAGAGTCATTGAAACAAATAGGACTTTCTGACAAGTGGACTCGCAGTGAATAGGAATGCACACAAATCGGGCTTCATGTGGGCAGGAGCTGACAGGCAATAATAGCAGTTAGAAGGATGTGAATTGCTGGAAAATGTTGTGTTTCTTTTTATATATGGGTGGGAAAATTTTCGCGCCAATATCTTAATTTAATACAATATAATATAAAAAAGCTGCAATCCGAAAAATTCTGGGGGGCAACCCCAGTATTTGAGAATATGTGAAAGAAAAAGATGCGCTAATTAAATAAATAAATATGTTATGAAATTCAGTGAATCAACCTCAAACATCTAAAAGTAATATATAAAATAAATAAATAAATAATGGTGGGATAGAAGTGAATATATATACAAAAATAAATAAATAAATAAATAAGTGTCCAACAAATGAATAAGACTCCTAGTAGAGGAGATCAAAACGAATTGTTGTGCAAAAAATAGTCCAAATGATAGTGAGAAGAAATGTACAGGATAAGTCCATAAATCTGTGTAGACTTCCTCCTCCACCAAGGAAAATAGAAATAAATCACCGCAAACAAGTGCTCATGGATGGCACCTTACCACAATAAGTTGATCTCCTTAATCAAAAGGGGATCGCAATAGGCATGGGTTCATATAACATCAGAATCCTTTAGGGTAGATATCAGCAGATCCAGCATGCAGCATACAGCCACAATGAGCGAACAGCCCTGGCGTAAATAGGTCCTTGATTCCAGAGAGAAAACCAAAAATGTTGTGACAAAACAAAAATGTATACGCTTTCCAATAGGTAGTGGAGATAACCACCTGAGACACAAGCGTATACATTTTTGTTTTGTCACAACATTTTTGGAATCAAGGAGATCAACTTATTGTGGTAAGGTGCCATCCATGAGCACTTGTTTGCGGTGATTTATTTCTATTTTCCTTGGTGGAGGAGGAAGTCTACACAGATTTATGGACTTATCCTGTACATTTCTTCTCACTATCATTTGGACTATTTTTTGCACAACAATTCGTTTTGATCTCCTCTACTAGGAGTCTTATTCATTTGTTGGACACTTATTTATTTATTTATTTATTTATTTTTGTATATATATTCACTTCTATCCCACCATTATTTATTTATTTATTTATTTATTTATTTTATATATTACTTTTAGATGTTTGAGGTTGATTCACTGAATTTCATAACATATTTATTTATTTAATTAGCGCATCTTTTTCTTTCTTTTTATATAAAAGATAAGTATTGAGTTCCAACTAGGGAATGTTAAGAGAAGTATAGGATTTTTTTTTTCCCCCAATCATACTTGCCTAGATGAATGCAGCATTGGTCCCCCGCCTAGCGCTGAGAACCCAGCGATCACACACACGTTGATCACTCGGATCTCACAGCATCGTGAGCAGAGAGCTAGTGACTTAGTCACTAGCTCTCTGCTCTGCCCCCCCCCCCCCCCTCTCACTGCACTGCACTCGTGTGAACCGTTTTCACCTGACAGCCAACTAAAGCCTGCTGTTGGCTGATGTCACTCAGCTGCTCAAGGCTTTGGAAAGATCCTGACTATAATGTTGGGATTCGCCCAGATGCTTGGACCAGTAGCTGGCTCAGCCTCTCAGCAAGCCACTGGATGACCTCTCCCGCCCCCTGCACAGACCAGCACTCCAGTGAGTGCTGGCGGGTCAGAGCAGAGAGCCGGTGACTGGCGGTCACTGGCTCTCTGCAGACTGAATACTGAGAACTGAGTGATCAGTGGTTTTTAATCACTCCGACAGGGGATAGCTGGGATCGGTGTATTTTTTTTTTACATTAAAATATTGCCACTATGTACCTTTTTGGATGATCTGTATACTGTGGTCAGTAATAAACTGCACAGTTTCTCCAGTGCTGAGATCTCAGGTAGCAGGAGATTTCCACTACAGCCTGTATACACGCCCACATGTGTGATGCCAATATCATGTGACCTGGCTAGCTCTGAGAATAAGTAATTATTTTCTCTAGCATAAAAGACACAACTGAGCATGTGCAGGTTGGCTACCCTGCCTGTGTTTGCTGGCTTTCCCCAGATAGACAGTGCAGGAGGGGAAGGATCTGTGCATACAGGATCAAACAGTCTTTTTACACGATGCAGAGGATTAACCCCTTTAGGTTCTACAGTGAGTATAACAAGCATGCTATGCTGCATATACAGACTGATTTTTACTGTTGTGGGTTTAGTAACACTTTAAGATTGTTATATGTCAATGCCTGAACCAATCATTAGCCTGACTTTTATGTAACTTAGTGGACTGAACTGTGTAGGTTGGTTCATAACCTCTATCCAGCTGACCTTTAGGTAATTTCTAAGAGAGCAGAAAAAAGTGCTTTAACCATTGACAGAAAAAGCGACAGAAAAAATACTCACAGTAGTTCATGTTGTACAAGAGTTTAAAGGGGTTGTAAAGGATTTTTTTCCCCTAAATAGCTCCCTTTACCTTGGTGCAGTCCCCCCTTCACTTACCTCATCCTTCGATTTTGCTTTTAAATGTCCTTATTTCTTCTGAGAAATCCTCACTTCCTGTTCTGTCTGTAACTCCACACAGTAATGCAAGGCTTTCTCCCTGGTGTGGAGAAAGCCTCTTGATGGGGCGAGCAGGAGGGTCAGGACACTCTCTACTTTGCAGATAGAGAAAGGTGCTGTGTGTTAGTGGGCGTCCTGACACTCCTGCTCGCCCCCACACCAGGGAGAAAGCCTTGCATTACTGTGTGGAGTTACAGGCAGAAGAACAGGAAGTGAGGATTTCTCAGAAGAAATAAGGACATTTAAAAGCAAAATGGAAGGATGAGGTAAGTGAAGGAGGACTGCACTAAGGTAAAGGAAGCTATTTAGGGAAATATATTTTTACCTTTACAACCCCTTTAAGGGAGTCTATGGGCATTTGCTTTTACAAGTGTCTTTTCAAAAACATTCCACTCTGCTCATTTTGCATTATAACAACATACACGTAAAACATTTACGTAAGCATTTCGTGTTTTTTCTGCCTAAAAACTCCTCTCAAAAATGCATTTGTGATGTTGTTTTCTGCCTCTAAAGTCATCTCTTGAAACGTGCCTCTAAATGTCCTAATTTTCCTGGCTACATAGAATAACATTGAGCTGCTTCTACAAACAGGAAACAAAATACACAAAACTACTGTAGAAGCAGCATTTTTTTAAGCCTAGTGTACATGGATCCTATTTTTTTTTTTACCCTTTTATGGTTAACAAATTTTAAAGTGGTTGTAAACCCTCAGATATACCCAGTGAAGTAATTGTCCTCAGATGATACACAGATTAAGCATATCCTCCTACATAAGTAGTACCCGTTTATCTACGGCTGTTTTTCCCCTACATCCATTCAATGTGAAGAAATTACACAGGATCTGTGAAAAGCAGGGGGTGGAGAGCTGAAGCTACATCAGTGAGAAGAGCTCTGAGCGCTGATTGGAGGTAAAGGACACCCCCACTCCCTTTTCACACAGCATACAAGAACAGAGCTGAGACTGTCAACCACAGACACAATTTTTCTCATGGTGTCAGGAGAACTTGTCAGAAGTGACTCGTGCTTATGGCAGAGAAACCAGACAGAAATGACATTTAGTGCTCTGAATTGAGACAAGTACACACTATAGAGGGATGTGCTTTGTTCATATTTCATTTCTGAGGTTTACAACCACTTTAAGGTTTAAAGAAACATAGAAAAGCAGCGTCAAATTTCGAAATAGTTTTTCGTTCGAATTTCGCACCATTAGTGGGCGGCAGCAACAACTGATTTTCGTGCAGCCGTTGAATTTGAGTAATCGGGCATTTTGGAATATTTTGAAAAACAAATGATTTTCTAATTAATGATGGGAGAATCATGCGAGAAATGTATTCGAAAAAGAAATGCACATGTGCAAGCAGAAAAAATACCCGGAAAGAAAAGTAGATTCCCAGCCATGGAAATTCTTTTCTGTAGCAACATGAGGTAAAATTGAAGGCTTGGTTGGCCAAATTTCGAAATCAATGGTGGCACCATCTGATCACAAAACACACAAAACTTCTGATTTTCAAAAAAAAATGTTTTAGAAATTCGACCATGTATGGCCAGCGTAAGCATGTTTAAATTCATTTAGGCCCCTTTCACACGGACGGATACAATGGTGCTTTTAGCTGCAGATTTTCTAGTTTTCTACCGCAGCTAAAAGCACACAATGCTTTCCTATGGCCCCATTCACACACAACGTTTAGCTGCGATTTAGTTACATGCGGTTTGGTCCAGGAGGCGATTTAGCGCAGCTATATGCACTTAACCGCAGGTAATCGCAGTCTTTTGTGTCAATTACCGATAGCAGCGTGAGAAAAAAAAAAGAACAGAAAGCACATCATAATCAAAAAAATAAAAAGGGTTGCTATGGGAATGACTATGGCAGCTAAACGCGGCCGCATGTAACCGCACATAATCGCAATGTACAAATGCAGCTAATCGCATTGCCTGGAGCCTTGAATTTCACAGAACATTTATATGCTTTTTACTGCGGCAATACAGCCATCCGTGTGAAAGGCGCCGTAATGTGTCTATTTTCTGTTGCCGGCACCCAGGGTTTGGTTCCAGTGAGGAGGTTCTTTGAAGACTACTGAGCGGTTATTTTCTGTCTCTCCATTTTAGGAACCTCTGAACTTTACTCTTTTATGGCCTTTAATCTTTAGTATCTGATTTGTATGTAGCTTAGTCAACTGAACTATGCAGGGTGGTTGATAAGCTCTAACCTTCTAAATCCATACATAGGTCATTACTAATTCCGTTTGACATTTTTATTGCCAGACAATAAGTTTTACTTCAAAGCAACTTTGAATAGTGATGTCAGAAACAGAGCAAAGTGGCCCTAAGGCTTCATGTACACGGGACGTTTTTACAACCTCTCCTGAACGATTTAACTTGACAGATAGTAACCCACGTTGAAAATGTCAGTTTTTGACGCGTTTACATTCTGCGTTTAGTGGCGTTTTGCCACATTTACGTTTAGAAGCATTTTTTAAATAGCCAAAAACGCCTGTAAATTGCGAGTTGCTGCGTTTAGAAGAGTTTGGCGCTTGAAATGCCTCTAAACTCAGCTTCTGAGGCCTTAGTCTGTCTTTTTTGTTTTGGGTCCTTTTTTGTATATTTTTGTATTTTTTAACCTTTTTTGTCTGAGTTTAGCTCTGTGTTTCTGCTGGAAGTCTATTCCAAGTATCCACTACTCATTCACTAGATGAGGTTTTATTTTTTAGTTTTTTCATACAATGCACAGATACAGCTAATACTTTGGAATGTTTTAACTCTTGCAGGTTGTTTGTATGCTATGGGCCTATGGCAAGGCAGAGAGGGGAAGGGGCAGCTATATGTGGATTGAGTTCCAGGTCTCTAGCGGGAACCGTACTATTTGTCTCTGTTTGACAATATATCTATCACTATTTAACCACTTAAGGACCGCCGCACGACGATATAGGTCGACAGAATGGCACAGCTGGGCACAAGGGCATACATGTACGTCCCCTTTAAGGACCCAGCCGTGGGTCGCGAGCGTGGCGGCATGCTCGCGACCCGGTCCGAAGCTCCGTGACTGCGCCTGCGGGACCCGATCGCCGCCAGGGTCCTGCGATCGGGTCACAGGAGCTGAAAAACGGGGAGAGGTGAGTGTAAACAAACCTTCCCTGTTCTTCTCTGTTGCTTGTCACTGATCGTCTGTTCCCTGTCGTAGGGAACGACGATCCGTGACATCACACGTCCAGCCACGCCCCCCTACAGTAAGAAAAACACAATAGGACACACTTAACCCTTTAGCGCCCCCTAGTGGTTAACCCCTTAACTGTCAATGTCCTTTTCACAGTAATCCGTGCATTTTTATAGCACTTTTCGCTGTGAAAATGACAATGGTCCCAAAAAAGTGTCCGATGTGTCCGCCATAATGTCGCAGTCACAAAAAAAAATTGCTGATCGCCGCCATTAGTAGTAAAAAGAAAAATTATTAATAAAAATGCCATAAAACTGTCCCCTATTTTTTAAACTCGATAAACGCTTGTTTTTTTTTACCAAAAATAGGTAGAATACGTCTCGGCCTAAACTGAGGGGAAAAAAAAGTTTTTTTTATATATTTTTTGGGGGATATTTATTAAAGCAAAAAGTAAAAAATATTGTATTTTTTTCAAGATTGTCGCTCTATTTTTGTTTATAGCGCAAAAAATAAAAACCACAGAGATGATCAAATACCACCAAAAGAAAGCTCTATTTGTGGTAAAAAAAAGGACGCCAATTTAGTTTGGGAGCCACGTCGCACGACCGTGCAATTGTCAGTTAAAGCGACGCAGTGCCGAATTCGGGGCAGGTCCTTTACCTGGCCTTAAGCGGTTAAACAGTTGCAGCCAACTTGGGATAGTGCCTACGTTATGTTTGTTACATTTTCCTATTCACATAGCATAGCTTACCTTTTTTGCTAAAAAAACTCACACTTGGTTTTCCCTTTAAATGTGATGTTAACCTCTTGCTGATCGCATAACAGATATATGCAGCTGCAAGAACGGTGAGTTTTAGGCCTCGTGCACACAGGCATTTTTATAGTCGCTTTTACCAGCATCATTTTTTATTAATTTTTTTTTAAAAGCTTGTTATTCTTTGTGTCCATGCACATATATACTTTTAGGAGCTGTAAGTGGCATAGGCGTTTTCAACCTGCAAAAGGAAAAAAAAACAGGGCCAGCGCGTTCTGAAGACCAGCATTACAACTGTAAAAACCGCTGGCATGGATTAACGCTGGATACAGCGTTAAGCCACGTCAAGTGTTTTTTTATTGACATGTCAAAATTAATGGCTCCCTATGAGAGCCGTCTTAACTGATCCGACTTTCAACCCATTGATTTAAATGGAAGTCCCATCCAAGTCAGATCATCGTGATCTGACTTTTGGCATGTGACTTGTGCTCTGAGTATCTTGAAGGGGACCCCCACACTAAAGTATAAAAAACAGCATGGGGTCCCCCTAAAATCCATACCAGACCCTTATCCAAGCATGCAGCCCGGCAGGTCAGGAAAGGAGGGGGGGATTAGCGAGCGCCCCCTCTTGGATCATACCAGGCCACATGCTCTCAAAATGGGGTGGGTGCTTTGAGGTGGGGGCCCAATTGGTTTCTAATTACACACAATGTCGGGTGGCATTGGCCAGTTCAATATAAACTGGCCAACATTCAGCCCATGTGTACTGGAGTCAGTCCAACAGAACCTGGCCATTCAGGGCATGACCGAAAAAGGTCTGCCAGTGGCCAAGAGTGCTGACCAGGGTGTTCTGGTAGGGGGACGCCCTGTCAGAACACAATAGCACAGTAGAGGAGATTGATGTACTAACTTCAGATAATTAGTACAGCGGCTTCTCCTGAGCTGTCAGTTTTTTCTTCCCTTCAGCGCTGCGGTGTTGAAAATAAAACTACTAGTGTGTATGAGGCTTAAGCTGAACAATACCATCTGCCTTTAGGGTCCTGTGTATAAGTTTGCCCCAAAGAAACAACTAAAAGAGTAAAAAATAGAGTATCTTTTTTATTGTTTTTAGGTTTGCTGTGGAAATAGTAACACATAATGTATATTTGGTTGCAAAGTTGAAATACACTTTCTGCAGCTAAGTAAAAAGCAGACTCTAAAGAAATAAGAAGCCAAAGGTTTACTTGGCAGATGGCTTCAGTAATCCAGACAGAATAGAATGTGTACCAGGACAAGTTGCACAAGAGAGTTGATGTAGGACTGTAGAAAAATAAGCAGAGCATTTGTTGGCAAAAAAATAAAAGTATAAGAGCTACTGACAAAATAAATTCTTTATTGTGTGCAATGACTGAGGCCGAAATGCTGTCAATCATACTAAAAACAATAAGGAAATAAATGACACATTTTGGTTTGGGAGTGGTGACTTGGTATGTAATGTATAATTGTATTTACTTCCACATTGGTGTGAAGGTTTAAGTCTCCTCTTGCTGCTTCTGTTATCACCTCTATATGACCCTAAAATTCAGGAGCATGGGAGAGTGATCGCTTAAATTGTCACTATGGGGTTGATTTACTAAAGAGAGAGAGTGCAAAATTTGGTGCAGCTCTGCATCAGCTTTCATTTTTTTTTTTTTTTGTCGAAGCTTAGCTGAACAAGGTGAGATTAGAAGTGGATTGGTCTCTATACACAGCTGCATCAGATTTTGCACTCCAGTTTTAGTAAGTCAACCCCTGTGGCTGGTAGCACTGCAGAGGGAGGGCAGAAAGTTGTATTATAAAGTGGAGTTCCACCCAAAAGTGGAACTTCTGCTTATCTGTTTGTCCGTCCCCACCCCCCCCAGTGCCACATTTTAGCACCCTGTCCCCACTTCTATCGGACCTTGCCGCGGCGAGGTACGTCAAAAGTCCAGCCCCCTGCTCCTTCCCCCTTACACTACTGTAGGGCCAGTAGGAGAGCGCAGCCTCACTTCACACATGCACAGTAGGGACTCGGCGATGATGCCGAAGGGCTTTACAGCTGGATTCCCTTACCGGCAATGGGAGGCGGCAACACCCAGCAGCTAATGAAAACATCGGCTGCAGTGCTGACACTGCTGGACTCCAGGACAGGTAAGTGTCCTAATATTAAAAGTCAGCAGCTACAGTATGTGTAGCTGCTGACTTAAATTTTTTTATGGGGAAGGCAGAACGCTTTAACAGAGATAAAAATGTCTATAACCACTTCATTATCAGCATATTACACTTCCTTCCTTTTCAGGACAAATTTGAGTTTTCAGTGCTGAAATAGTTTGGCAGTGAATCATGTGCCACTGAAACCAAATACATTTTATATCATTTATTTTTAGACTATATATATATATATATATATATATATATATATATATATATATATATATATATATATATATATATATATATATATATATATATATTTTATATATTTATATATATATATTTATATATATATATTTTATATATATATATTTTATATATATATATATAATTATGTTATAATGTTAGCAGCAAACCCAACAATTATTTTTATTTTTTACCAAGAAAATACCTCAAGGTGACCCCCCCCCTTTTTTTTTACCAGAAATTTGGGGAAATTAAAGCAAAATTCCAGACATAATATATTTTTTACATAGTTACGTTGCTTTAGCTTAAACCAATGTAACTGTGTATATACCATATCTGGCCAATGCCCCTGGAAACAAGTAAATTAGACACTATCACTCCAAGGATCCCCGTTTGCTTCTGGGTCCCATGGTAAGTGGCCAGCCTGATGTTGACCCCTCAGCGAGAGCACCATTCAGAGAAATCTTTACATTTTCCGAATGTGATTAGACAAGGAGGAGAGGCAGGGCAGTGATGTCATGCTCTCCACCTCATGCTCCACATGTTGCTATTGAAGTGGCTAAAGGCATTTTCTAATACCGATCATACATAGACCTTTACCCCTGCATGTTATCATTTATTAAAGGAGAAGTACAGAATTAAGCTTGTTTGGCTGTGCTGCTCCTGTGGATCACAGGAGTGCAGTTCGGTATGCACTCCTGTGACCCTTTTTTCCGCCGACAGCGGGCTGGAGCCCGCTGTCGGCTGACGTCATGGAGCCAGGCTCGTGAAAAATCGTGACCTTATGGTCAGGATCTGCCCACATGCATGGACCGGCACACGGTTCAGCCTTTCAGCGAGCCACGGAGAGCCTGAGCCAGCCGCTCCCACCCCCTCTACAGCCCACTGAGCATGTGGGGGGCAGAGCAGACAATGGTGACTGACAGTCACCAGCTCTCTGCTCAGGGAGCTGTAAGAACCAACCAATTGCTCGGTTCTCAGCCTTAGAGCCGGTGGGGGAAAGATGCAGCATCAGACCAATGCTGCATCAACCTAGGTAAATGTGATTCTAAAAAAAAGAAAAACAATTCCCATACTTCTCTTTTAAGAGATATAAAAAAGTGGAAGACTTTAATTGGCTTTAACTATACACATACCTGCGTTTGTTCCATGTCTGGCTGTCAGATGTACTGAATCCAGATAGTTAGGAATCTAGTAATTTTGTAAGAAGGTCGCAAATGGCAGTTGTTTAATTTCTCTCAAAACAGGTACACCTTAAAGTGATTGTTAGACCCGGTTCACACTGGGGCGACACGACAGGCGGCTCAGCCGCCTGACGTGTCGCGTCCCATTCAATGCAATGGAACCGTTCTAATAGGAGCGACGCAAGTCGCTCCGACTTAGAAAAAGGTTCCTGTACGACTTCGGGGGCGGCTTGGGGTGACCTGCATTGACTTCTATACAGAAGTCGTTTTGCAATTTGCCTCTGAAGTCGTCCTCAGGACGACTTGCAGAGTCGCCCCCGAAGTCGTTAAGCTGCTGTGTGAACCGACTCTAAGGGTTGTAATTAGGAAAAAAATAAATAACAAACTTGTTATACTTATCTGCTCTGTGCAATGGTTTTGCACAGAGCACACCTGATCTGCTTCTTTTTAGATCCTCTGCCAGCGGTCCTGGCTCCTCCTACCCCGCCGAGTGCCTCCAATACCAAGCCTCTTGCTATTAGGGCACTCAAGCAGGCACGCTCCTGAGCCACACTCCTGTGAATGGACGTTGTCTATTCAAACACACAGCATGGCTTGGTCCCCACCCTCTGCTCTCTCCTCAATGACTCACTGGTTGTGATTGACAGCAGCAGGAGCCAATGGCTCTCACTGCTGCAAGAACCAATGAGGAGGAAATGAACCAGGAGAGATGCTGCTCTCATGTACCATTTTGGATTGAGTTGGGGCTCGGGTAAGTGTAAGGAGGACTGCACACAGAAGTTTTTTTTATCTTGATGCATTAAGGTAAAAAAAAAAAAAAAAAAACTTGTGCCTTTTGTGCACAGAGTGGAAGGGGGTACAATCTGTCAGGCTTGTATTTCTGTCTGTTGGCAAGTTTTCCCTGCAGGAATAGAGAAATAAAAGGTAGACTCTTCATATGAATTTTGTCATGTTGGATTATTGCAGGGGACAGATAGTTGTCACAAACCAGCTTCTTAGTAACTGGAATCAACACTTAAATATCATTCTATGTTTCAGGGAACTGTTGTGATGGAACCCAGTGTAGAAGGAAAATGCGGGTCCCCAGTAGAAGGTAAAAAATATTTTGACCCCATTTGGTCCATACTTATTCATCAATCATGGTTTTATTGTTTAGCCTTGCTTTGTTTCCATCTTCCTTCTCAGAATTGGACAGTGAAGTTTACACAAGGTTTATGAAGAATCACAAATGCTATGACCTTGTCCCCATCAGCTCAAAACTTGTAGTATTTGATACATCTCTTCAGGTAAGCAAACAAATGAACCATTTATCTGTCCTAGTAATATGTCTGCTTTTAGGCACCTTTTTAACTATATGTTGACTTTCAGGTAAAGAAAGCCTTCTTTGCTTTAGTCAGTAATGGTGTGAGAGCCGCACCTTTGTGGGACAGCAAGAAGCAGAGTTTTGTAGGTAGGCCACAAAGATACTTGAAAATAATTATTTAAGAAATCCATACTTTAATCTCACACCTTATTTTTCTTCCCCTTGAAGGCATGCTTACCATCACAGACTTCATTAATATTCTTCATCGATACTACAAATCTTCTATGGTAAGTTTTTTTTCTTGTGTTTTCCCCGTAGATATTAATTTAAAGGAACACTGTACTGAGTGAAATTTCAAGGGTAACATGAAAAAATGCTAGCGGCTTTATTGTCATTCTAATGTAATCGCTATGATACTTTCTGAGTTACTGACCTGAAACAGACACACAGGTATTCTGACTTCAGTGTGCTTGTTCCGAGTCGGTGAATCAAAAAGTATTTAAGCCATTAGACTACACAACTAGCCAATGGCAGCCCATCTGTTAGGGGCGCATGGTCGCCCCCCCAATCCATGCGTCCGGTCCCTAATCTACATGCCGGCCAATCAGGAAGCGGGTTCTGAGACCTGATTGCCCGAGAGGAAAATCAATCGTATTGGCCGCTAAGGAGTCCCCCCAAAGCTCTGTTCTATCAGCAGATGGATTGGGGACAGTAAAAGAACAGAAGGGAGAATCAGAGAAGACATGATCAAACAGCCTTTTTACCCATTGCGGAGGATTAACCCCCTAGGTTCCACAGTCAGTGTAACAGGTATGCTGCATATACAGACTAATTTTAATGTTGTGAGTTTAGTAACATTTTAATTATGACTCACAAAACACTAAGCAATATAGGGTTGAAGCTGCCTGTTTGATCATCCCACAGCTTCTTAGATATATTGAATAGCTTATTGCCTGATTTATCTATAAACTGCTGCCAATATGCCTATGTTCCTTTTTGCTTTAATAAACCCCTTTATGACCAGAGATCATAGTCTAGATACACCATGTGTCGGGTAACATGGCTGTAACTTTATTATTAATTTGCTTACCTAAATCATTACTAGAAAATAAAGCCTTTTTTTTTGTCCACTGTTTTAATGAGTACACAACTCTAGATTTTTTTTTATTATTATTATTATTATTATTGTGATCACACAAATAGACAAAATGTGGGGAAAGTGTTTTTTTTTAATTTTTTTTTTATTTTTTTTAACCACAGTACTGTAATTGTGTCTTATAATTACAGTTTTAAACTGAGGCACACTGTCATCTCGGAGCAATGAAACAAAGTATTGCAATTCATTCCTTTTTTGAGGGAGGCATGCATAAAAAGCTGAGGTAATATAACAGTACTCTACCCTATGTAGGATACATTTGGCAATACAAGTAGGATTCATCTACTTGTATTGGCAAAACTATCACTAAACACATTTTGCATATATTATCAGTTCATGCCTTTCTCTAAGCTTTATCAGTCTTCACAATGGCCTGTTATTCTATTCAAAGTTCGCCTCCACAGCAATTATATTTACAACAGCTACATGATTTCTAAATACATTGCTGCATATCCCTCTAAATTTCAACATCACATCCTCTGTCATTACCAACTTCTCCAAAAGTAGATACACACAGGAGGTATTGGGGATTTTTTAGGTGCAAAGTAGTGCAAATAATATAAAATATAGTATTTAAAAAATATAAATATATTTATTTTGAAGAACAAAATATTTTTTTTTAAATAATAACAATTAGCAAGTACAATAGGACACAATACTAGAAAGACAGCAGTGTAAGATCGATTTCCCAACATGTTTCACCCATATGTCGGGCTTCTTCAGGGGAGGCTGTCCAGTACAAGCTTTCTATCAAAGAAACACAAAAACATATATATATTTAAAAGTACATATAATATATTACAAAATATTACATTTATTTAAATACATAGCTGCTTATTGCATGTATATGCATCTCTAATTTCAAGGCGATGCTCCTTACCTATGTCTCATAAAATAGAACCAAACACTGTCTCAATTTGCAGACGGCTGTTCTTGTCAGAGGGACCATGTGTGGCAGGCAGCCACAGGGGGCATAAGAGGACCAGCTAAAAAATATATTAAAGTGTGTCAGAATTTATCAGAGTGGAAAATCTATTTCCAAACTGAAAACAGAGGTATATTAACAAGAGTCAACTTACAAAAGCAAATTCTGCAATGGACTCAATTCCAAGGGATCTAAAGAGCCATCTATACCTTCAAGTATTGATCTCTAAAACTGGTCATAAATTAAAAAAATAAATATGAAAAAAAGGAGCAATTAGCTCTCGGGAACAAAAAGAAAAACTGACTTTGCAATAATACAGCAGCAAAGTAAATTGCTTTAAGGAGCAAATAATGCTTCCAACATATTAATTAAGAATGACCAGAGACTGAATCACGACATCATAAAAAAAGGGGCAGAAGCAAAGCAAGGGTATCCCCAACAAAAATCAGAGCTTACAGAAAGTTACCTGATGTTGTCTGATGGCGTGTTTATATCCCAGGTTCTCCAGCAGTGTCTAATTGCGGTGGCCTTATATATCCCCCATCTGGCCAGTGGGGCCGGAAGCGGACGTTAAACTGGACTCCGTCCATTGCCGCTGGGTCCTAGGACTCGTCTAGGGAGACAAAAGGAGTGACTCCCTCTGATGGCGGGAAGGGGAAATTCCTCATGTAAGAAAACAAGGAGAGATCCATGGAGGGGAGGAAAAAACGAGCAGGAGAGCACATGATCGCACAGTGAATCGGGCACTTGCCGAATGGACAAGGTCGCCCTCGGCGTCCATATGGTCGCCCAAAGTACACAAAGGGGGCCAAAGGCACAGAAACAGCCCGTTCACCATAGGCTTGGATGGTTACTATCTAAGTGAGAGGATGGTTAATAGGGTGGAGCAGAGCCGTGGGCATAGAAATGCACATGCATTTACAATTGAAACTTATTTAATGAATAAGGAAAAAATAAACCTAAGATAAAATATAGAAAAAACGCTAACACTAGTAATATTAACAATAAATAACAATTCTAATGGACAAAAATATATCAAATTTCAAAGTCCAAGTCATCAAATATTCATGTTTATAGAACGATAGTAGCAAAAACTTCCATACAAAAATGTATTTTAAAATAGTCAGTTTAGTGATTATGTTGCCAATCGGATTCCATTAATAAAGGCCAATGGGGGTTGAAAAGGGAAAGTGAGTATGATGTTTAAAGAGGAAGTAAACTCTGATGGGTTTTACTTCCTCTTTAGCTCTCTGCTGCAGCCTGCAAATGAAAAACATAATGGGCTAGTATGCATCGAATACTAGCCAGAAAGTATTGCAACGATGGACATTTTATACTCTAGGGTGTTAGGATAAAAAATATATATAATGTTTGGGGGTTCTAATTAGAGGGAAGAAGATGGCAGTGAAAATAGTGAAAAATTACATTAGAATTGCTGTTTAACTTGTAATGCTTAACTTGTAATACCAACGGCCACCACCAGATGGCGGCAGCTCACATCTGGTGGTAATAATTTGTAATACCAACGGCTCACCACCAGATGGCGCCCACCTTCCAAGCCAAGTCGCCAGGACACTATTTCTAATCGCCCTGGCGACCGGGATTTACGCCAGCAGAAAGATCCGCTGATCTTTCTGAATCTGGCCCCTTGTGTTTGTTCTTACCAGGAGCAATGTAAATACCTGGATATAGAGCAGCATTCTGTTCACCCCCACGTGACCGTGCTGCCACAGGGGGAAGCTGCCTGAGTGCTCCCCTCACCCCCCGCATAGGCCTTCAGCTTATTGTGGGCAACTACTTCACTTTTCTCAACTTTTAGATAATTTTGGTTAACAAAAATGTATCTATGACCTGCCTATGCTGCTGGAAGCTGGAAATCCCTGAAGTAGACACCGCTACTTCAATGATCTCCACGTGTTCTTGGGTCCTGTGCTGAGTGGTGTCTTGTGAATACATTACAGGCACCATTTAAGCAACGCCATCCATCTTCTGAATGAATGCAACGTTTTCTAAAATTGGACGAGATTGAGAGTATGTAAAAAGGGGGGGAACTAATGCGCAAATCAACCTACCCACGGGCAAACTAGGCTAAAATAAATAAAATAAATAAAATTACAGCTAATGAGCAGCAGCTATGACTAATAGTGCTCACGCACTGACAGTAAATGAAACAAGGGTGGGTGTAGTGGCGCTTGCCCAAATAAAAACAATTTCCTGTTAATAAATAATATACCACACAACAAAGATGTAAATCCAAATGGCTAATAGGTCAATCCTCCACCTGCTGTGGGTCTAAATATGTTCCACTCAAAAGTACATCCAGGGAATGACCACCCAACATTAAGGATTAATGTGGTAAGTCATGAGAGTGGTAAATAATAGGTCCCTAATAAGGTAAAAAAACAACTGTGCCAACCTCAGCACAATGTAGATGTAGAATCACTACGAATGATAATCATAATATATATATAAAATGCAGATAAATAATGTAAAAATCCAAAGGTGCTTCATCCAATTAAAAGTGCATAGTGCAAAAATATGTGAAATAATGGACAAAAGATCCACAAAATGTAAAATATAAAAAATATATATATAATATATAAAAAATAGACAAATACGTAGCATGCGCAGGTGGGCATGAACAAAATAATAATGTGCAAAAAAGGTCAATAAGATAACAATCAATCAAAATAAAGTGCAGTGTTCAAAGTGTCCAGTGCACAATCCGTGCAAAAGATATTCTTTAAAAGTCCAAAGAAAAAATTTATCAATAATAGTTTTAAAGTGAGAAAGGTGCTCCAATGAATCCATAAAGCATAACTTGAGTGCTTGATGCTGAACGTGCAATCGTGCTTGTAAATATCACCTTCAGGCTTCCCACAGTGACTGGAGAATAGTGTGTTCCAGCCCCTTACCTTAGGAGGGCTTGTATTAAAGCCTCTGTGTAAATACTCCCAACGGCAGCCTGCTGATCCACTCCCATACACCACGGCTCATATAGGTTAGAATGATGACTCTTTAATGTTCGCTCCAGTGATGACACATTTAACACCCGCTCCCATGTTCACCAGCGGGGAATGTTCAAACCTAAAATCCAGCCAGCAAGCTACAGTCATTCTTCAAAGAATGCGCGTCAGCCGTGTCCACATATACGCGGCTCTCACATGGAAACCAATCACTTCCGCCTTCCGGAGTCTCTTAGGTAGCGACGCACAGATCTCCGTTATTTCCTGACAGGAAATAACGGAGATCTGTGCAACTATTCTTAATATGCAAAGCGTTCTGTGATTGGCGGCTGACCTCTCGTGTTCACAGTGCAGGAGAGCAGCCATTCAGCACGGGCCCCGGAAGCCAGTGTAGATCATTGGAGTAGAAGGGCCAGATTCACAAAAGAGATACGATGGCGTATCTCTGTTTTAGGGTCTTCCTAACTATGCGATTGAAAGTACGCTACGCACGGCGGGAATTTCAAAACGGAGCATGCGCAGTAGGTCCAGCGCGGGAACGCGCCTAGTTTAAATGGCACACGCCCCTTTGAATTACGCGGGCTTACGGCGTAAGTTTTCATGCAAGTGCTTGGTGAATCAGGCACTTGCAATGAAAACTTGCGGCGGTGTAACGTATCTACGATACGTTACGCCGCTGCAGTTCTATGTGAATCTGGGCCATAGTGTCTTCAGTGCTTCCCGAAAGTATCGGCCGGGTATATCATATATACATGATTACATTTGTCCAAGCTGGACAAATGTAACTGTATAACATGTCATGCCCTTTAAATTGCATATACCATGAAAAAAAAAAAGCTTTATGACTGTCTTTTTCTCATTGATGATCAGTGACTAGTAGGTGCAGTTTATGATAAGCTTTAATTCTGATGGCTTACTAAAGTGTTATTTTGCTCTCTGTGTGTTATCAGGTGCAAATTTATGAGCTGGAGGAACATAAGATAGAGACTTGGAGAGGTATGTTCTCAAACTACAAGATAAATATCTGCCATTTCTTGTGTGGAAAAATATGGGTAGAACAAATAATCAGTTCCTTGAATGCAACTGAGATCTAAACATTGTTAAATTATTTACTTTCTTTAGAAGTGTATTTACAAGACTCTTTCAAGCCTTTGGTCAGCATATCACCCAGTGCTAGGTGTGTATTGGTCACGCTTAATACTTGTCCATCTTAGGAATTGTTACAATATTCAACTAATATTTTTTTGCCCCTTAGCCTATTTGATGCAGTTTCGTCTCTGATTAAAAATCGCATTCATCGTTTGCCTGTCATTGCTCCAGACTCCGGAAATACACTGTACATATTAACACACAAGAGGATTCTCAAGTTTCTTAAACTTTTTGTGAGTCTCCTTCTAGCTATGGTTGCTACTTCCATCTTTCAGGCTTCGGAATTTTTCACTTTTCTCTGTCTGTGTTTTTCAGATGTCTGAACTGGAAAAGCCAGCTTTTGTGAACCAAACGTTAGAGCAGCTGAAGATTGGAACATACGATAACATTGCTATGGTGCATCCCAACACTCCTGTCTATGTTGCTCTGGGTATTTTTGTTCAGCGCCGTGTATCTGCTTTACCTGTTGTTGATGAGTCTGGTAAGTGTGTGTGTGTATATGTGTTATTTTTATATATATATATATATATATATATATATATATATATATATATATATATATATATATATATATATATATATATATATAATTTATTATACATCATTTTTTTTTTTTTTAAATCTATACTACTTGCTACACTAAAATATTTTATATATATATATATATATATATATATATATATATATAAAATATTTATTATAATGTGTGTATTAATATTATGCTATATGTGTATTAATATTAATTTATATAATATTTATACACATATAGCTGTATTACATTTATCAAACTAACTTTCCACATACCGTATATACTCAAGTATAAGCCAAGTTTTTCAGCCCTTCTTTTTTTTTTTTTAAGGGCTGAAAATACCCCCCTCGGCTTATACTCGAGTCAGTGTACCTGAATTCTTGACAGGTGTCGTCTATTTTTTTAGAAGTCGCGGCTTCCTCCTGGCGTTTCGTTCCGTAATAGGCATTTGTTCCGCCTATCACGGAGGTCCTCTCATCCTTGGACAGTTTCCCAGCAGACACTGTGTTCAGTGTTCCGCCAATCACGGACTTCTCTTGTCCGAGGATGAAAGAATGCCTGTGATTGGCGGAACACTGAACACAGTGTCTGCTGGGAAACTGAGTCTGAGGATGAGAGGACCTCGGTGATAGGCAAAACACAGTGTCAAATGAACGCCTGTCAATAATTCAGGTACTCGGGCACAGTGAGTTATGGCACAGTGAGACTGCAATGGGCACAGTGAGGTATGGCTATGGCACAGTGAGGCATGCAAATGGGCATTGTTGACCCTCTTTTCCACTTACAGTAGCTGCTGCATTCTCACCCTAGGCTTATACTTGAGTCAATACGTTTTCCCATTTTTTTTTTTTGTGGTAAAAATTAGGTCCTCGGCTTATACTCGTGTATATACGGTATATGCGCAATAAGCTATAAAGTGAACATTATTTTTAGACATTGACAGTGACCATATGCAAAAAATCGGACCGGCTGGTTGTTATGAAGTTGAACGATCAACTTCAGTACAACCAACCTGCCCATCGATGGATCGAAATTTTTCCGGGTTCCTGCTGATCCGGCTTAATTTTGACCCATGTATGGCCAGCTTAAATTCTGAATAGAGAGGGGAAGGATTACAACTCCAGTAATTTTTATTGTGTGCTATTGGGGAGATTTCCTTTCACAGAGACACAATAGAAGGTAGGAGTATATATCTACAAAGGGAGAGGTGTCCCCATTGGAAAAATTTCCCTCACCTCTTGTTCTGATGACAACTTTAACATTTCGGATCTCCCATCACTTTATATTGCAGGAGCAATGGTCACCATGGCCCGGATTCTCAAACAAGTTACGCCGGCGTATCTCCAGATCCGAGCCGTCGTATCTATGCGCCTGATTCTTAGAATCGGTTACGCATAGATTTGTATTAGATCCAACCGGTGTAAGTCTCTTACGCCGTCGTATCTTAACTGCATATTTACGCTAGCCGCTAGGGGCATGTACGCTGATTTACGCCTAGAAATATGTAAATCAGCTAGATACGCACATTTACGAACGTACGCCTGGCCGTCGCAGTACAGATACGCCGTTTACGTTAGGCTTTTCCCGGCGTAAAGTTACCCCTGCTATATGAGGCGTAGATGCGGCGTACCAATGTTAAGTATGGACGTCGTTCCCGCGTCAAATTTTAAATTTTTTACGTTGTTTGCGTAAGTCGTTCGCGAATAGGGCTGGGCGTCATTTACGTTCACGTCGAAAGCATTGGCTTCTTGCGGGTTAATTTGGAGCATGCACACTGGGATACTTTCACGGACGGCGCATGCGCCGTTCGGAAAAAGCATAATTTACGTGGGGTCACACAAAATTTCCATAACACACGCCCACATCTACCATATTTGAATTAGGCGGGCTTACGCCGGCCTATTTTACGCTACGCCGCCACAATTTTCGTTTGAGAATACGGCACTTGCCTGTAAAAGTTGCGGAGGCATCATGTAAATGGGATACGTTACGCCCACACAAAGATACGCCATTCTACGTGAATCCGGGCCTATTTATTTAATGAGAGTGACTCTCCTCAGCAAGGACACCGACAACAATGCAAATGTGACAGGGTCTTTATGATGAATCCAAGGGTCCCATTTTTATTTGAAGGTTTAATTAAGTTGTTATTGTAAAAAGTTCTTTGCATCTTGGTTAATAAATGCAAACACTCATGTGGCTGGTTTTAACGAGGGTCTAATATGTGGCTCACAATATTTATTTATTTTTTGATTCAGGCAATTAGAGGATGTGAGAAAACATTAGTGATACAGCTATATCAAGTCAAGTTGTTGGCTTGTAACTTGATTAAATAGTGGGCAAGTCTCCCTCCAAAGCAATAGTGAAAGACCTTTAGAGGTTCTGTGAGCCAGCTTTCAGAAGGGTTATATATCATTGCACATTTTTGTAATTTTTTTTAGAATTGCTAAAAAAATGAGTGATTTGTGATCATATCAAGCGTTAGAGACGATGTCCTCTATATAGATATCTTCAAACTAGAATATTCTGTGGAAGAACTAAGGGTGGGGATGCCAGGTAGTGCTTTATGTAAAATATCTGTGATACCCCACAGGTGGAACAGCTCTAGTTAACCTGAGCAAATGAGAGTTATGTAACCACCATAATAAAGAACAGGGAGGAAATCAAGATGTCTGATCGTTGTTCAGTGTGATTTTAGGTGACAAACTTCAAATGCATTTTATGTGAAGTCCATAGCTTCACTGATTTAGCTACTTTATGTCTAACATACTGTATAGGTGCCAAAGAAGGGTTGCTAAGTTTTATATAGCTGTCAACAATTAATATACAGTGCCTTGAAAAAGTATTCACACCCCTTGAAAAATTTAAATGTATTTTATTGGGATTTTATGTGATTGACCAACACAAAGTGGCTCATAATTGTGAAGTGGAAGGAAAATGATAAATGTTTTTAAATAGTTTTTTTACAAATAAATATCTGAAAAGTGTGGCATGCATTTGTATTCAGCCCCCTTTACTCTGATACTCCTAACTAAAATCTAGTGGAACCTTCAGAAGTCACCTAATTAGTAAATGGTGTCCACCTGTGTGTAATTTAATCTCAGTATAAATACAGCTGTTATGTGAAGCCCTCACAGCTTTGTTGGAGAACTTTAGTGGACAAACAGCACCATGAAGGCCGAGGAACACACCAGACAGGTCAGGGATAAAGTTGTGAAGAAGTTTAAAGCAGGGTTAGGTTTTAAAAAAAAATATCCCAAGCTTAGAACATCTCACAAAGCACTGTTCAATCCATCATCTCAAAATGAAAAGAGTATGGCACAACTGCAAACCTACCAAGACTTGGCCGTCCACCTAAACTGATAGGCCATGTCTATCAGAGATCCACAGCTCAGGTGGGAGAATATGTCCACAGGACAACTATTAGTCATGTACTCCACAAATCTGGCCTTAATGGAAGATTGGCAAGAAGAAAGCCATAAGAAGTCCCCATTTACAGTTTGTGAGAAGCCATGTGGGGGACACTGGAAACATGTGGAAGAAGGTGCTTTGGTCAGATGAGACCAAAAATTTAATTTTTGGCCTAAAATTTCACTCTCTAAATGTGCAAAGCTGGTAGAGACATGCCCAAAAAGACTTGCAGCTGTAACTGCAGAAAAAGATTGTTCTACAAAGTATTGATTGGGGGGGGGGGGGGGCTGAATACAAATGTGCGCCACACTTTTCAGATATTTATTTGTAAAAAGAATGAAATTGAAAAACATTTATCATTTTTCTTTTCACTTCACAATTATGTGCCACTTTGTGTTGGTCTATCACATAAAATCCTAAAAGGTTACATTTATGTTTTTGTATGTAACATAACAAAATGTGGAAAATTTCAAGGTTTATGAATACTTTTTCAACGCACTGTACATTGCTAACAGTTTCCTTCACTTTAGCTTTTGTTGCCCGTTTATTGCTCTGACCTTCTGTGCTGCACTGCACATTGATTGTGCTGGTCTTTTCATAATATTTCCTGCATGTCAGGAACCGGCTTAAAGTTTCCCAAGCTAAACAATAGCTTTTTTCTTTATCTATACATCATCCTGTTAACCATTTGAATCCTTGAGCCTTTTCCTTCCTATAGCCCCTTCAGTCTCATTTTTTTTATTTCCTTGCTTCCAGATCTTATACATTTTAGCATTTGTGTCTACCCAAACATAGTTTCCTTTTTTATTTTTCAAGTGAGTTTTGTTAAAGCTGGATTGTTTAGTGATACTTTATCAAGTGATCGGATACATTGTATTCCACTGCACTTTGCAGACAAAATATACATGTTTCTTCAGTCCTCGCCTTACAGTCTAAAGCTACATTCACACCAGCCATTTAGGCCGGTGCAAATTGTAGCATTGGGAATCAGAGATTCCCGCTCCGGCTCTGGCAGCTGCAGCTAATCGCTGCTGTCCACGCACCCAGCGTTTGGCTGCAGTCCGCGCACCCAGCGATTGGCTGCTGTCCACGCACCCAGTGATTGGCTGCTGTCCACGCACCTAGTGATCGCTGCTGGATGCAGGTAATTACTATATTTTCAAAGACCATTGAATAGCTGCGGCCACCCAACGACCTGTCATTAAAGTGAATGGGGCTGACAGCTGCAACTAGCCGCTCACAGCTGCAGCAGGAATATTTGATTCCTGACGCTAAATTTCGCACCGGCCTAGATCGCCGGTGTAAATGTAGCCTAATGCTCCTACCACAGTTAGATACTTTTACTCTACCTTATCTGAAGCTTATTCTTTGGATTGTTGGAAGAAACTAGTGCCTCCTGAGCCCATGTTCAATTGCATGAGTTTCTTATACCCAGAGATATATATATATATATATATATATATATATATATATATATATATATATATATATATATATATATATATATATATATATATATATATATATATATGCATTGCTATTTGTAACTCTCAAATGTTTTGTAGTTTGCTTTTAAACACAGTGAACTGGCTATTCTTTAAAAAAAAATTGGTGCTGCTTGTAAAAAGTAAAACAACGTTCTAAACTGAAATTTACTAGAGCAGATTGAATAGTCTGTTCATGAATGTATTCACACAGTTAGTCAAGGCTGTACACCTCCAAGAATCGGCGTGACTCTCAGCTTATCTGAGGCATTACATGCAATTATGGACAGAGGAGAGGCCCTGGTCATTGATTTGTACAATTTTCCTGGTTGCAATTGATTCAAAACATCAGTGATCTCCGCCGGAGATTAATGCTGGCCATACAATTTTTTTGTTTAATTTCCTTTAGATTTACCTTCAACTATGTAATGCAAGGGCCTGCCTGATTGCATAGAAATTGAAAGTGTTTTGGCATGGCCTCATATTATATGGTTTTGGTAAATCTAAAGGAAAATTGTACAAGAAAATTGTATAATGTATGGCCAGCCTAATGCTGACTGTTGAAGGTATATGGCCTTAATCGGCCGTGTGAATAGGGACTTTTGAAAGGCAACCACTTCACTTTCTCCTCTTTTACAGAATTCTTTATTTAGGGAATTTATATTGATAAATGGTATTTGCCTGAATGTATGCCACTGACAGTGCAAGAGAGCGAAATGCATCCTGAAAAGAGATTCTAGGGATGACCAAAGTGTGTTATTTTATTCTATAACATTACAGAGTTTCATGTGTGGTTGTTCTTGTTCACAGGGCGTGTGGTGGATATTTATTCCAAGTTTGATGTCATTGTGAGTACTTATCTATTACCATAGCATACTCTGGTGATCTCTGTATGCATCAGGTCTGATATCTCCTTTTGTTATATCTAGAATTTAGCTGCTGAGAAAACTTACAATAATTTGGATATCACCGTG
The DNA here is from genome assembly GCF_905171775.1 of Rana temporaria. NCBI lineage: Eukaryota > Metazoa > Chordata > Amphibia > Anura > Ranidae > Rana > Rana temporaria. The sequence continues at coordinate 137,590,226 of NC_053490.1, forward strand.
ACAAAGGCCCTTGGACATCGCTCTCATTACTTTGAAGGTGTCCTAAAATGTTACCCACATGAAACCCTTGAAACCATCATCAACCGGCTCGTTGAAGCAGAGGTAGAAAAATAATAAACTTTACAGAACATGTGTTATAACCAGCAGCGATCAATAGAGTATCAGGAGACACCGTGAATGCAAAATAAGCAAAGGTGTGAATATTAGATTACTGAAGTCTAATACCAAAAAGGTCTAGTGTGACTTGTTGAAAGAAGAGTTCTTGCCTAAACAAAACTTATAGTGCATCTGGAAAGTATTCACAGAGCTTCACTTTTTCCACATTTTGTTATGGTACAGCCTTTTTCAAAAATTGAACAAATTCATTGTTTTCCTCAAAATTCTACAAAACATACCCCATAATGACAACGTGAAAGAATTTTGTTTTAAATCTTTGCAAATTAATAAAAAAAAAAAATCCCATGTACATAGGTATTCACAGCCTTTGCCATGACACTCTAAATTGAGCTCAGGTGCATCCTGTTTTCACTGATCATCCTTCAGATGTTTCTAAAACATGGTTGAAGTCCACCTGTGGTAAATTCAGTTGATTGGACATGATTTAGAAAGGCACATGCCCGTCTATATAAGGTCCCACAGTTAACAGCCAAACTGAGCGATCAGGGGAGAAGGGCCTTAGTTGGAGAGGTGACAAAGAACCCGATGGTCACTCTGGCAGAGTTCCAGCTGTTTTATTTACGATTTAGGGATGAAAGTGCATGTATTCATGCACGTCATTTAAAGTCCCATTACCCTCCTTGCTTTCTAGATTAAACAAATATTGAACTCTTTGGACTGAATAGCAAGCATAGTGTCTGGAGGAAACCAGCCACGCTTATCACCTGGCCAACACCATCCCTACAGTGAAACATGGTGGTGGTGGAAGCATCATGCTGTGGGATGTTTTTCAGCGGCAGGAACTGGGAAACTAGTCAGGATCGAGGGAAAGATAAATGCAGACATGTACAGAGACATCCTTGATGAAAACCTGCTCCAGAGCGCTCTGGACCTCAGACTGGGGCCAAGGTTTATCTTCCAGCAGGACAACAATTCTAAGCACACAGCCAAGATAAAGGCGTGGCTATAGGACAACTCTGTGAATGTCCTTGAGTGGCCCAGCCAGAGCCCAGACTTGAACCCGATTGAACATCTCTGGAGAGATCTGAAAGTGACTGTGCATCCAACCTGATGAAGCTTGAGAGGTCCTGCAAAGAAGAATGGGAGAAACTGCGGCGGACGTATCGGACACTTTTGACAGAAATTTGGGACCATTCACATATATACATCGATCAGTGCTATAAAAATGCACTAATTACTGTATAAATGTGACTGGCAGGGAAGGGGTTAACACTAGGGGGTGAGGAAGGGGTTAAATGTGTATCCTGGGTGTGTTCTAACTGTGTGGGGGGAGGGGGGTGACTGGGGGAGGTGACCGATGCTGTGTCCCTGTGTACAAGAGACACACCACCGGTCTCCTCTCCTCTGACAGCACGTGGAGCTCTGTGTTTACACACAGAGCTCCATGTCCCTGCTGTGTTACCGACGATCGCACGTACCCGGCGGACATCGCGGCAGCCAGGTACACGCATTGGCTCTTCGGCGATGTGCCGGGACAGTGTTTACCCGCTGCGCGCTCGGGTAATGCACATAAAAGGACGTCTAAAGACGTCAACTCGGCACTTGAGAGCCGCGCTGTGGACGTCTTTTGTCTATAGCGCGGGTCTCAAGTGGTTAATGCATCGTATGCATTAAGGTGAAAAAACGCCTGGCAGTGTCCGGCCCCCCAGACGAATTTACATGGGCGTGTCCCCGATGTCCTTCTCTCCACGGAGTCCTGGCTTTGAGTGGATAGATTCATAGCCGCGCAGCCATTGGTTCCCGCTGTTGTCAATCAAATCCAATGATGCAGGGCCCAAGTCATACACTCAAGGTCTGTGGGCGCCGAGTGTATGACTCAGGAGCGCGCCTGCAAGGTAACCCCCTATGGTAGAGCACTTCTCCTAGGGGGTTATCTAATGCAGGGAGGAGCCGCCGAGGGCTCCCAGCAGAGGACGATTGGGGCCACTCTGTGCAAAACGAGCTGCACAGTGGAAGAAAGTATGACATGTTTGTTATTTTATTTTTATTTTGAACAAAGCTTTAGTATCACTTGAAGTTTCTTGTATAACTCTACAAGGTTCACGCTGACCAGATAGCATCTTTGGCCTGACATTACGCTCTGAATTCAGAAACCTTTATGTTTGACCTAAGATTCGTTCAGCTGAAAGATTTCTATCTATATACTAATGCCTTGAAATCAATGTGCCTAAGGATTGTTCGATACGCTTCTCTTTTGTACTTTTTTTTTTTTTTCTTTTTATGTGTTTTTTTTTTTTCTTTTTGTACACCTCTGTAATTTTCAATAAAATTGTACTGAGACAATTTTTTTTTTATATATATACCCGTGTGGATGTAAAATAACAAAAAGGCCACGGTAGGTCTCTTGTAGTGTGTTTGTTATAGAGGTTGGGGCTTACTATTTTCTTTAAAAACACATTTTTATTTTGCCCTCTAGGTACACAGACTGGTTGTAGTGGATAAGAATAATGTGGCTAAAGGAATTGTTTCTCTCTCTGACATCCTGCAGTGTTTGGTTTTAACAGCTGGAGGTAAGGTTTACTTAACCACTTAGGGACCAAGCCTATTTCTTTTTGTTTATTTTTGATAGAAAATTAATTAGAATCCCCAAACATATATATTTAAGCAGAGACACTAGAGAATCAAATTGAAATCTTTGCAATACTTTGTCACATCGTATTTGCGCAGCGGTCTTTCAAGCGCAATTTTTTCTTCTCTCCCAAAAAAAAAAAACACTTTTTTTAATTAAAAAATAAATGAAAACAGTAAAGTTAGCCCAATTTTTTTGTATAATGTGAAAGATGATGTTACACCAAGTAAATTGATATGTAACATGTCACGCTTTAACCACTTAAGCCCCGGACCATTTTGTTGCTAAATGCCCAGGCCAGGTTTTGCGATTTGGCACTGCGTCGCTTTAACAGACAATTTGCGCGGTCGTGCGACGTGGCTCCCAAACAAAATTGGCGTCCTTTTTTCCCCACAAATAGAGCTTTATTTTGGTGGTATTTGATCACCTCTGCGGTTTTTATTTTTTGCGCTATAAACAAAAATAGAGCGACAATTTTGAAAAAAATACAATATTTTTTACTTTTTGCTATAATAAATATCCCCCAAAAACATATATTAAAAAAATGTTTTTCCTCAGTTTAGGCCGATACGTATTCTTCTACTTATTTTTGGTAAAAAAAACATCGCAATAAGTGTTTATCGATTGGTTTGCACAAAATTTATAGCGTTTACAAAATAGTGGATAGTTTTTTTTGCATTTTTATTAATTTTTTTTTTTACTACTATTGGCGGGGATTAGCGATTTTTTTCGTGACTGCGACATTATGGCGGACACTTCGGACAATTTTGACACATTTTTGGGACCATTGTCATTTTCACAGCAAAAAATGCATTTAAATTGCATTGTTTATTGTGAAAATGACAGTTGCAGTTTGGGAGTTAACCACAGGGGGCGCTGTAGGAGTTAGGGTTCACCTAGTGTGTGTTTACAACTGTAGGGGGGTGTGGCTGTAGGACTGACGTCATCGATCGAGTCTCCTTATAAAAGGGATCACTCGATCGATGCAGCCGCCACAGTGAAGCACGGGGAAGCCGTGTTTACATACGGCTCTCCCCGTTCTTCAGCTCCGGGGAGCGATAGCGACGGGGCGGCTATAAACAAATAGCCGCGCCGTCGTCCCGGATCGCTCCCCGCGGGAATCCGCACGCAGCGGAGGGGGTCCCGATCGGACCCCCCGACCCGCTAGTAAATAGGCGTGCGGCGGGCGTTAGGCTGCATTCACATCTAGACGGACGAAATCGCGGCGTTTTGTCGCCGCAAATCGCGGTAAAAATAGCAGCGTTTTGTACCGCGATTTGCGGCGACAAAACGCGGGTATTGTCCGCCTAGATGTGTCCCAAGATGACCCCCTCTATGGAGATGATTGCCATCTCCTAGCCGAACGCTCGAAGACGCCTGAAAAAAAGGTCCGGGACCTTTTTTCACGCCGCAGGCGACAGGCGTCCGGCGTTCGGCGTGGAGATGTGAACCATCTCCATAGAGGGACATGTATTTCCAGCCCTCTGGCGGCAGAGGCGTAGCGCTACAGGCGTAAAAACGCCTAGATGTGAATGGGGTCTTAAGTGGTTAAACTTGCACATGCTTCTGGAATGGCAACAAACTGTGGTACTTAAAAACCTCCAATAGGCGACGCTTAATTGTATTTATTTTTTATTTATACAGCCTGTTTGAAGTTACAGAGGAGGTCTAGTGCTAAAATTAATGCTTTCGCTGTAACGATTGTGGCGATACCTCACATGTGTGGTTTGAACACTGTTTACATATGTGGGTGCGACTTGCGTATTTGTTCTCTTCTGCACATGAGCTCGAAGGGACAGGGCGCTCTAAAAAAAGAAAAGAGGATCGCCCACTGTGCAAAAATATTCCGGGGTAATGGCAGCTAACTGCTACCATAACCCTGGTATTTAAAGTCAAAGTAGCGATGTATAACCACGGTGGGCAGTCCGTAAAGTGGTTAATAGGTCATTTTGAACATTTTGATGAAGCTTTCTATAAGCTATGTTTGCATGAAAGACTCATTCAGTTTATCTCCGTCTCTTTATCATTATGGCAGGTTCCCAAAGTTCATGACTGGCACATATGTAGTTCGCCACTGCAATGATGCAGTATCGAGACAGACAACGACCTTTGCACTTCTCAGAATTCAACGACCTCCACAAAGTTTCAGCACCGAGAATATCCCATTATTCACCTGGAGGTGGAAAGAATGGATTCGCCACCAGCCAAAAATAACCAAGCATTCTGTTATGCAGCAGCATTGATCTTCAGCAATACTATGGGGCATTACTAAGGATTTACCAATAATTTCATGATCGTGAACTTTGTAGTCCAATAAGAGGATTACACAGTATTGAGTTATTGTCAGAGTTTTTTTTTTTATAGCACTATTAATTATTTTTTTACCATACTGTTCACAAAGTAGAAGACAGATGGCCTGAAGGTTAGATGCAGTTTTCACCTAGAATTTCGTGTGGCTTCTACATACAGTGTTGGCCCCTGTACACAGTGTTGGCCCCTGTAACAAGTTTACTGCATTTGAAAGTCTGGTATTGGAGTCGTAGCACAATATTTTACACAAAGCCGTTAATAGTTTGCACTTGGCAGATGGGAGTGACACATGCCACTTTAATGTTTTATATATTATTTTTCTGTAAGGGTCTCAGTTAAGCAGTTATGTTTCCATTGTTTATACTTCCTTTTCCTGAGAACTCAGCAACGCTGGCATTTTTACTACATAAATATTTTCCAAAGTTTCTGTGTTTTTAACAAGATTTAGTGTCCATAAAATTGTATACCAGTAATAAAATTAGCTTTTTCCTAAATTGTGTGTTTTTTATAGATTGTTTTTGTATGTGTTACTGTTGTATTTGACACTGAATTTTGTCCTGTAAGAAATAGCCTCATTTTACAAAGCTTTAACACATGAAAATTTATTTCAGCCATGTGTCTGTAATTTTGAAATCCCGATTAGGCTGAAATTCACAATTTTTTCTTTTTTTAAATAAATCTAATAACGCTCTGGAACGCTCTGTGATGCCATCCTAATATATTCATTTCAGAATACATTTTAGGTTAAATGGGCAATCTCTACAGACATGATAGCAAGCTATTGGCATTTCCGTAACTGGATGTTTACCAACCAAACACTACGAATGCAAATGTTTTCTGGATATTTGATTACTAGAAATGTTCACCAATAGTCAAATGATGTTCTATGTGTTATTATTTGTATCATATCTTAAAGGATAAATATCAAACGAGAATAGACACGCTAAAAAGGTACCTGGTATGTATTCAGAGACTTCAGTTACGGGTCTATCAGCACCAGCAAGTATATGAGAACAGCTGACTCTAGACGGACTTTGGAGACTGAATAGAAGCTACATATACATAAGTATTCTTCATTTCCTGTGTCAGAGGTAAGTCATTTGTAGTAAAGTATATTGTATCCCAGGTATACTGAGGAGAACTACAGAAAAGCGTGTGTTTAACCACTTGCTTACTGGGCACTTAAACCCATCTTCCTGCTCAGGCCAATTTTCAGCTTTCAGCACTGCTGCAATTTGAATGACAACACTGTACCCAAATACAATTTAAAAAAAAAAGAAATTCACACAAATAGAGCTTCCTTTTGGTGGTATTTAATCACTACTGGGTTTTTATTTTTTGCTAAACAATAAAAAAATAAAATAACAATTTTATAGTTTTGTTTTTGCAAACAGGTAATTTTTCTCCTTCGTTGATGTGCGCTGATGAGGCTGCACTGATGGCCATTGATGGGCACTGATAGGCTGCACTGATGGACACTGATAGGCTGCACTGATGGACACTGATAGGCTGCACTGATGGACACTGATAGGCTGCACTGATGGACACTGATAGGCTGCACTGATGGACACTGATAGGCTGCACTGATGGACACTGATAGGCTGCACTGATGGGACACTGATAGGCTGCACTGATGGGACACTGAAAAGACAGCATGGGTAGGCTGCACTGGTAGGCTGCACTGATGGGCACTGGTAGGCTGCACTGATGGGCACTGGTAGGCTGCACTGATGGGCACTGGTAGGCTGCACTGATGGGCACCGGTAGGCTGCACTGATGGGCACAGGTAGTCTGCACTGATAGGTAGTGCTGATGATGAGGCACTGATTGGCAACACTGATAGGTGGCACTGATGGGCATTGATAGGTGGCAATGATAGGCAGCACTGTTGTGCACTGGCAGATGGGCACAGATGAGGCAGCGGTGGCTCTTTGTGTGAGGGACTGATGCCCCTCTGACAGTAGCCGGTGATCAGGTTTTCTTTTTCTCCTCACGGTGTTGGGTGTTTACATCACGTGATCAGCTGTCATTGGCTGATAGCTGATCATGTGGTAAGTTGTCAAGGTCGTCCCCTTACTCTGATCTATGATCAGCCATTGCCTTGATTCGCTGATCACAGATCACGCCGGCCACTCGAGCACAGGAGGACGTACGTGGACACCCTCCCGGCAATTGAGGCCTGCGCTGTAGCCATCTTTTGGCTATAGCATGGGCGGGAAGGGGTTAAGCAAGAAATTGTGTATCTGTCTGTCTCGCAACAATAGACAAACACAATGTTCTTAAACTGATACCACACAAACAATTCCGATTTCTTGTGATTTTTTGAACACACAAGCCTTCAAGCTTTTAGCTATTTAAACAGAAAATAAACACTGTGCTAAAGGTAACAACATCAGCATAAATGAGCTTTCCATCACATTACATATAGGATACACTATACAATAAACCACTTGCCTACCATTCGCCGTCATTATACTGCTGCAGGTCCACTCATTCCTGCAAATCGCCATAGCTGTACATTGGTTACTTTAACAGCCATAGCAGTCCACTGAACGGTGGGGGAGCTGATGCACGTGACCGGTAGCTGTGATGTCCTACGGCCACCCATGATCGTTCCACAGAGAGCCAGAATGTCAATGTAAACAAAAAGATCCCCGTTCTGACAGAGAAGTACAGTGATTGTGTGTTCCTAGTGATTAGGTTCAGTTCCCTCCCCCCAAAGTTAGAAACACCTCCCAGGGAACACATTTAACCCCTTGACCACCACTAGTGTTAGCCCCTTCCCTGCCAGTGGCATTTATACAGTAATCGGTGCATTTTTATAGCAAAAATGTCATTGGTCCCAAAAAACTGTCCAAACTGTCTGCCGCAATGTCGCAGTCCCACTAAAAATCGATAATCACTGACATTACTAGTAAAAGAAAAATAATAATAAAAAGGCCATAAATCCATCCCCTATTTTGTAAACGCTATAACAGTGGTTCTCAACCTGGGGGTCGGATGACGATTTGCCAGGGGTCACCAAATCCTGGGCTGTTCCTGAAGCCCACGGCTGCCCACTCAGCCTCTTCGCAGCCCCCCATTCAGTTTCATAGCATGGCTAGAGGTCAGCTGACTGGTGAGGAATGTAAAGTTTGAGGGGCTGGAGGAGACCCCATCTCCTGATTTCAGCATTGGTGTCACTGCTGCGAGACACCACAAAGTTGGAGACACCGTGAAGTCGGAGACACAGTACACTACCTGTGATTGGAGTTGCCATTAAAAGTCCCCACTACAGTTCTCAGATCAGCAGATGACCTTAATCAAGAGCAGATCAGAACTCCCAGCTCTGACACTGATCCCACCCCCCACCAGCACTACCACTCATCCCATACATGGAAGAAAGTGGAAAGTGGAAAAGAGGGGAAGGAATAAAGAAAAAGGGAGAGAAAGAATAAGAGAAAGGACAAGAAAGATGGCTAGAGAGAGGGATGGGGAAAAAAATGTATCTTAAGGGGTTTTAATACTATACAAGTGGAAGAGACTCAGGGAACACTAAATGTCCATAGGTTAGAGGCGCAAATTACTTGTCTTGCCTTGGGTGCTCAGAACCCACCATACAAAAATGATTTTAATGTTAAGGGTCCCTACAACTTGGGAAATTTTATCAAGGGGTCACAGCACTGGAAGGTTGAGAACCACTGCGCTATAACCTTTGGGCAAACCAATCAATGTACGCTTATTTTTTTACCATACATATGTAGAAAAATACATATTGGCCTAAACTGATGATGATTTTTTTTTTTTAATTTGGGGGTACTTATAGCAAAAAGTAAAAAATACATTTTTTTTTTAAAAAAAATTGGCGTTTTTTTTGGTTTATAGCGCAAAAAATAAAAACCACAGAGGTGATCAAATACCACCAAAAGAAAGCTCTATTTGTGGGAAAAAAGGATGTAAATTCTGTTTCATTGTACAACCACGCAATTGTCAGTTAAAGCAACGCGGTGCCGTATCGCAAGAAAGGGCCCGGTCATTAAGGGGGAAAATCCTCCAGGGCTGAAGTGGTTAAACAGGTTAAAAAGTGTAGTGTTTAGAACAGATGAAAGCAATTGAAAATTAGATAATTAAAATAATAATGATATAATGACATAGAATATATTATTTATACTGTATAATATAAAATAATTATTATTTTAATTATTTAATTTTTCATTTATTTCACCTGTTTTTAGCACTGCACTTATTTATCTAAGCCTTTAGCTATTACTCGTTGGTACTTCTTTACCTCATTGAGGATTCTGCATTGTACCTTGAGAGTCATGTTGGCTGGGCAGCCACAGTACTAAACTCTCTTCATTAATAGACTGTTTGGATTGTCTGAATGTTAGAAACCTAGAACAGTGACAGCAGAAAAAGACTGAGGCACGGATTCTCAGAGGACTTACGACGGCGCAGCGCCATGTACGCCGTCGTAAGTCCTAATCCGAGCCGTCGTATCTATGTGCCTGATTCTTAGAATCAGTTACGCATAGATATCCATTAGATCCGACAGGCGTAAGTCTCTTACGCCATCGGATCGTAACTGCAATTTTCCGCTGGCCGCTAGGGGCGTGTAAGCTGATTTACGCATTGAAATATGTAAATTAGCTAGATACGCGAATTCCCGAACGTACGCGCGGCCGACGCACTAAATTTACGCCGTTTACGTTAGGCTTTTCCCAGCGTAATGTTGCCCCTGCTATATGGTGGCATAAGTGCGGCGCAACAATGTTAAGTATGGCCGTCGTTCCTGCGTCGAAATTTGAAAAAGTCGTTTGCGTAAGTCGTCCGTGAATGGGGCTGGACGTCATTTACGTTCACGTCGAAACCAATGACGTCCTTGCGGCGTACTTTGGAGCAATGCACACTGGGAAATTCCACGGACGCTGCATGCGCCGTTCGGGAAAAACGTCAATCACGTCGGGTCACAGTAGATTTACATAAAACACGCCCCCCTGATCCAAATTTGAATTAGGCGGGCTTACGCTGGCCGTTTTACGTTACGCCGCCGCAACTTACGGAGCAAGTGCTTTGAGAATACAGCACTTGCCCGTCTAAGTTGCGGAGGTGTAACGTAAATCGGATACGTTACCCCTGGGCAAAGATACGCAAATGTACCTGAATCTGGCCCTGAGTAGTCCATCGAGTCTGCCCATTTTTTTGACCCTTGACTGTCTGACTACCTCTGCTACAAGTTTATTCCAAACATCAACTACCCTTTCAGTAAAATAATACTTTTTAAAATGTATTTTGCACTTTCCTCTTAGTTAGTTTGCAGTCATGTCTCTGTGTTCTTGATTTTGATTTCATATTGAAAAACTGCCCTCCTGAACCTTATTCCCTTGATGTATTTAAAGGTTTCAATCATGTCTCCCCTTTCCCTTCGTTACTTCAGACTGTACATGTTAACCTCCCTGGCGGTATGATTATGTCAGATTTTTGATGCTGAAAGCGGTACAATTATTTTGCATGGAAATTTGGCGTTTTATATTGTAGGCCTGTAATTCTTAGAAATAACTCACTTAAATCTGTCCAAACAAGAGTCTAGTAGACATCACGGGTATGATAAAGTTTGAAACACAAAATCATAAATTATAATATAATAAATATAAATAATTATAAAAAATAATTATAATAAAATGAATTTCCGCACTATTCACTATCGCTCAATTTTGAATGTGTTCTTATTTATTATCGATATTTTATAGCTGGTCTCAAACCACTTTTGACATAAAGGGACACTTTTTGGTTGGACAATCTCCAGTTTCCAGGCAGAAAAAACTGTCTTTATTATATAAAATTGCATGCAGGCCATTGGGCAGACCACTAGGGACAAAGGGGATGTGTAATTCGTTTATACAGTACTGTAATCTGTAAGATTACAGTATACTGTATGTATTGTGTGTTTTTACTTTTTTTTTCAATTTGGCGCCGATCTCCGCCCCCGTGCGTCGCAACGTCGCAGGGACCAGAGCTCGGCGGCACTCGGGCACTGTGTGAATCTAGCGAGGAGACATCACAGGATCCAGGGGACAAGGTAAGTAACTTTGCCTGGATCCTGCAATGCGATCCCGAGTCTGGCTCGGGGATACCGCTAATGGTACTGAAATTCCACCCCGAGCTAGACTCGGGAATACCGCTAGGCGGGTTAATTTCCCAAAGTCACTCTTCTTGATATGTTTTATCTCCCAGACTTTTCACCATTTTTGTTACCCGTCTCTGGACTCGTTCTATTTATCTTTCTGTAAGTGAGGTCTCCATAACGACACAGTATTCTCAATGACGTCTCACTAAACACCTATATAGAGGAATCAGAAACTCCTTCCTCCTGCTGGTAATCCTAGAATTCTATTCACTTTTCCCATTGCCTGGTCACACTGTTTGCTCATTTTGCAATCATCTGAAATAAGTACCCCAAAATGTTTTTTCCTCTGTAGTGCTGGCTAACACTGTACACCCACATGTTGTACTCTCTCAAGGGATTATTTTCCCTTACATGGCCTGGAAGAAACCTGGTATTTGGGAAGTCCGTGGAAAAAGTACAGGTTTGAGCAGGGCCGGACTGGGAGTAAAAACCAGCCCTGGAAAACATTTCATACCAGCCCCATAGCATTATTATACCAGCCCAACATCATAACGTCATTATTTTTTTTGTTCATAAAAGAGAAAACCATACATTTTAAAGAAATATTTAAAGAGCGTATTATATAAAGATAAGACAGATATGAAAGCACATAGGGCTAGGGAGATTATATATATATATATATATATATATATATATATATATATATATATATATATATATATATATATATATATATATATATTACACAGTGGAACCTCGGATTACGAGCATAATGCTCGTAATCCAAAGTGCTCACATATCAAAGTGAGTTTCCCCATTGAAGTTAATGGAAACGAAAATAATTTGTTCCGCATTGACTTCAATTGAATGCAATACCGCATGTGGTGGGGGTCGCCGGAGAGCATCGGAGACACACGGAAATGTCACTTTCCACTTGTCACCAAATTCAGCATGTCACTTGCCATCCGTCCCCTGCCACCAGATTTAGTGTCACTTGCCACCCATGCAGTCACCAGATTCAGCGTTTCACTTGTCACTTGGACTGGGTGACAGCAGGGGGACTGGGCGACAGCAGGGGGACTGGCTGACAGCAGAGGACTTGGCGACAGCAAGGGGACTGGGCGACAGAGGACTTGGCGACAGCAGGGGACTGGGTGACAGAGGACTGGGCGACTGGGTGACAGAGGACTGGGTGACAGCAGGCTGGGTGACAGCAGGGGGCTGGGTGACAGAGGGCTGGGTGACAGAGGGCTGGGTGACAGGGGACTGGGTAACAGCAGGGTACTGGGTGACAGAGGGCTGGGTGACAGAGGACTGGTGACAGCAGGGGGCTGGGTGACAGAGGACTGAGTGACAGCAGGGGACTGGGTGACAGAGGACCAGGTGACAGCAGGGTACTGGGTAACAGGGGACTGGGTGACATAGGACTGGGTGACAGCAGGGGACTGGGTGACAGGGGACTGGGTGACAGAGGGCTGGGTGACAGGGGACTGGGTGACAGGGGACTGGGTGACAAGAGGGCTGGGTAACAGAGGACTGGGTGACAGCAGGGGACTGGGTGACAAAGGACTGGGTGACAGCAGGGGACTGGGTGACAGAGGACTGGGAGACAGCAGGGGACTGGGTAACAGGGGACTGGGTGACAGAGGGCTGGGTGACAGGGGACTGGGTGACAGAGGGCTGGGTGACAGAGGACTGGGTGACAGAGGGCTGGGTGACAGAGGGCTGGGTGACAGGGGGCTGGGTGACAGGGGGCTGGGTGACAGGGGACTGGGTGACAGGGGGCTGGGTGACAGGGGGCTGGGTGACAGAGGACTGGGTGACAGGGGGCTGGGTGACAGGGGGCTGGGTGACAGAGGGCTGGGTGACAGAGGACTGGGTGACAGGGGGCTGGGTGACAGGGGGCTGGGTGACAGAGGGCTGGGTGACAGGGGGCTATGTGACAGGGGGCTGGGTGACAGAGGGCTGGGTGACAGGGGACTGGGTGACAGGGGACTGGGTGACAGAGGACTGGGTGAGAGGGGGCTGAGTGACAGGGGGCTGGGTGACAGAGGGCTGGGTGACAGGGGGCTGGGTGACAGAGGACTGGGTGACAGGGGACTGGGTGACAGAGGCTGGGTGACAGGGGACTGGGTAACAGAGGGCTAGGGGGCTGGGTGACAGAGGGCTGGGTGACAGAGGACTGGGTGACAGGGGGCTGGGTGACAGGGGGCTGGGTGACAGGGGGCTGGGTGACAGGGGGCTGGGTGACAGAGGACTGGGTGACAGGGGGCTGGGTGACAGGGGGCTGGGTGACAGAGGGCTGGGTGACAGAGGGCTGGGTGACAGAGGGCTGGGTGACAGGGGGCTGGGTGTCAGGGGGCTGGGTGACAGGGGCTGGGTGACAGGGGACTGGGTGACAGAGGGCTGGGTGACACAGGGGGCTGGGTGACAGGGGCTGGGTGACAGGGGACTGGGTGACAGAGGACTGGGTGACAAGGGAATGGGTGACAGAGGTCTGGGTGACGGAGGACTGGGTGACGGAGGGCTGGGTGACAAGGGACTGGGTGACAGAGGTCTGGGTGGCGGAGGACTGGGTGACGGAGGACTGGGTGACGGAGGACTGGGTGACGGAGGGCTGGGTGACGGAGGGCTGGGTGACAAGGGACTGGGTGACGGAGGTCTGGGTGACGGAGGACTGGGTGACGGAGGACTGGGTGACGGAGGGCTGGGTGACGGAGGGCTGGGTGACGGAGGGCTGGGTGACAAGGGACTGGGTGACAGAGGTCTGGGTGGCGGAGGACTGGGTGACGGAGGACTGGGTGACGGAGAGCTGGGTGACAAGGGACTGGGTGACGGAGGTCTGGGTGGCGGAGGACTGGGTGACGGAGGACTGGGTGACGGAGGACTGGGTGACGGAGGGCTGGGTGACGGAGGGCTGGGTGACGGAGGGCTGGGTGACGGAGGGCTGGGTGACGGAGGGCTGGGTGACGGAGGGCTGGGTGACGGAGGGCTGGGTGACAAGGGACTGGGTGACAGAGGGCTGGGTAGAGAGAGATTATACAGTCCAGATTACAATTTGCAGGGGCAGCAAAGGTGACAGAGAAAGGGGGGTGCACCATGCAACCCCCTCTCTCTCTGTCACCTTTGCTGCCCTGCAAATTGTAATCTGGACTGTATAATCTCTCTCACCATTCCATCGTCAACCCCCCCCCCTCCCCTCTCTGAGATTATTAGACAGATACTTTTCATTTTCCTGGGGAAGCAAAGGTAGATAGGTGGCAGAGAGAGGAGGGGGGCCGGGGGTGCACCGTTATATGGTGAGAGAGATACAGCAGGATTTCTAATCTTTTTTTCCTCACCTTGTGCTCCGCGCGTTATCTTCTTCTCCTCTGCGGCTGAAGACACGTGACTCTGCACTGGGCGGTGGGTGCTGGCGCCGCACGGGAAGAAGGAAGAACCTCTGACGTTCGTTTCTTCTCCTGCTCGGCTCCTCCCCTCCCTCAGACACGTGACACGATCGCGCCTCCAGACAGTCCACACAGCCGCGAAAGTGCAGCGGCGAGCATGGCGGCCGCAAATCGCCGGCGGCCGGCCGCCGCTGTTTTTCAAAGACATACAAACAATGATTATGGGCTGGGTGACAGAGGACTGGGTGACAGAGGGCTGGGTGACAGAGGGCTGGGTGACAGAGGGCTGGGTGACAGAGGACTGGGTGACAGAGGGCTGGGTCACAGGGGGCTGGGTCACAGGGGACTGGGTGACAGGGGACTGGGTGACAGGGGACTGGGTGACAGGGTGCTGGGTGACAGAGGACTGGGTGACAGAGGACTGGGTGACAGAGGACTGGGTGACAGAGGACTGGGTGACAGGGGGCTGGGTGACAGAGGGCTGGGTGACAGAGGGCTGGGTGACAGGGGGCTGGGTGTCAGGGGGCTGGGTGACAGAGGGCTGGGTGACAGGGGACTGGGTGACAGGGGACTGGGTGACAGAGGACTGGGTGACAGAGGGCTGGGTGACACAGGGGGCTGGGTGACAGGGGGCTGGGTGACAGGGGACTCGGTGACAGAGGACTGGGTGACAAGGGAATGGGTGACAGAGGTCTGGGTGACGGAGGACTGGGTGACGGAGGGCTGGGTGACGGAGGGCTGGGTGACAAGGGACTGGGTGACAGGGGGCTGGGTGTCAGGGGGCTGGGTGACAGAGGGCTGGGTGACAGGGGACTGGGTGACAGGGGACTGGGTGACAGAGGACTGGGTGACAGAGGGCTGGGTGACACAGGGGGCTGGGTGACAGGGGGCTGGGTGACAGGGGACTCGGTGACAGAGGACTGGGTGACAAGGGAATGGGTGACAGAGGTCTGGGTGACGGAGGACTGGGTGACGGAGGGCTGGGTGACGGAGGGCTGGGTGACAAGGGACTGGGTGACAGAGGTCTGGGTGGCGGAGGACTGGGTGACGGAGGGCTGGGTGACACAGGGGGCTGGGTGACAGGGGACTGGGTGACAGGGTGACAGAGGACTGGGTGACAGAGGACTGGGTGACAGGGGGCTGGGTGACAGAGGGCTGGGTGACAGAGGGCTGGGTGACAGGGGGCTGGGTGTCAGGGGGCTGGGTGACAGAGGGCTGGGTGACAGAGGGCTGGGTGACAGGGGACTGGGTGACAGGGGACTGGGTGACAGGGGACTGGGTGACAGAGGACTGGGTGACAGAGGGCTGGGTGACACAGGGGGCTGGGTGACAGGGGGCTGGGTGACAGGGGACTCGGTGACAGAGGACTGGGTGACAAGGGAATGGGTGACAGAGGTCTGGGTGACGGAGGACTGGGTGACGGAGGGCTGGGTGACGGAGGGCTGGGTGACAAGGGACTGGGTGACAGAGGTCTGGGTGGCGGAGGACTGGGTGACGGAGGGCTGGGTGACACAGGGGGCTGGGTGACAGGGGGCTGGGTGACAGGGGACTGGGTGACAGAGGACTGGGTGACAAGGGACTGGGTGACAAAGGTCTGGGTGACGGAGGACTGGGTGACGGAGGACTGGGTGACGGAGGACTGGGTGACGGAGGACTGGGTGACGGAGGACTGGGTGACGGAGGGCTGGGTGACGGAGGGCTGGGTGACAAGGGACTGGGTGACAGAGGTCTGGGTGGCGGAGGACTGGGTGACGGAGGGCTGGGTGACAAGGGACTGGGTGACAGAGGTCTGGGTGGCGGAGGACTGGGTGACGGAGGACTGGGTGACGGAGGGCTGGGTGACGGAGGGCTGGGTAGAGAGAGATTATACAGTCCAGATTACAATTTGCAGGGGCAGCAAAGGTGACAGAGAAAGGGGGGTGCACCATGCAACCCCCTCTCTCTCTGTCACCTTTGCTGCCCTGCAAATTGTAATCTGGACTGTATAATCTCTCTCACCATTCCATCGTCAACCCCCCCCCCCCCCCTCTCTGAGATTATTAGACAGATACTTTTCATTTTCCTGGGGAAGCAAAGGTAGATAGGTGGCAGAGAGAGGAGGGGGGGGGCCGGGGGTGCACCGTTATATGGTGAGAGAGATACAGCAGGATTTCTAATCTTTTTTCCTCACCTTGTGCTCCGCGCGTTATCTTCTTCTCCTCTGCGGCTGAAGACACGTGACTCTGCACTGGGCGGTGGGTGCTGGCGCCGCACGGGAAGAAGGAAGAACCTCTGACGTTCGTTTCTTCTCCTGCTCGGCTCCTCCCCTCCCTCAGACACGTGACACGATCGCGCCTCCAGACAGTCCACACAGCCGCGAAAGTGCAGCGGCGAGCATGGCGGCCGCAAATCGCCGGCGGCCGGCCGCCGCTGCTTTTCAAAGACATACAAACAATGATTATGTGACATCAGAGGTGAGAGCCATTAACATGACAGTCACTGGGAGAGGGCTAATTGAAAAGTGCGGCCTACCGGGAATTTTCCCGCTATCCCGGTAGGCCAGTCCGGCCCTGGGTTTGAGCCTTTCTAGGGATTATGTAGGATATTACTGGAGGTTTGCACCTAACTGATAATATTATAGCAGATCCACATACAGATCTCACCTAAGGGGCCTCATCCACCATGGGAAAGCGGAAAAAAGAGGCAAAGGTAGTTTTGTGATAAGTAAATCTTACCTACCCCATTATTAGTCTCAGCTATCCACAATCAATGTATATAAAGGTGCATCTCAAAAAATTTGAATATCATAAAGTTACTTTATTTCAGTAATTTGATTCAAAAAGTGAAACTTGGAAGTGGACTATGGCTGGTGTCAGTGCTTCAAGAGCCACCACACACAGACGTATCCAGGACATGGGCTACAACTGTTGCATTCCTTGTGTCAAGCCACTCCTGAACCAGATACAATGGCAGAAGTGTCTTACCTGGGCTAAGGAGAAAAAGAATCGGACTGTTGCTCAGTGGTCCAAAGTTCTATTTTCGAGTGAAAGTACATTTTGTATTTCATTTGGAAATCAAGGTCCCAGGGTCTGGAAGAAGAGTGGAGAGGCACAGAATCCAAGTTGCATGAGGTCCAGTGTGAAGTTTCCACAGTCAGTGATTTGGGGAACCACGTCACTTGTTGGTGTTGGTCCACTGATTCTTATCAAGTCCAAAGTCAGCGCAGCCCTCTACCACATTTTGTCATAAAAAGTGTTTGGGGACTCGGGTCCTGCCCCAGGGGACATGTATTAATGCAAAAAAAGTTTTAAAAACTGACGTTTTTTTGGGAGCAATGATATTAATAATGCTTAAAGTAAACAATAAAAGTGAAATATTCCTTTAAATTTCGTACCTGGGGGGTGCCTATAGTATGTCTGTAAAGTAGCGCATGTTTCCTGTGTTTATAAAAAGTAATTTAAAACTACTCGCGGCTATAATGAATTGTCGGGTCCCGGCAATACAGATTAAAGTAATTGAAAAAACGGCATGGGTTCCCCCCCCCCCCCCCAGTTCATTACCAGGCCCTTTGGGTCTGGTATGGATATTAAGGGGAACCCTGCTCCAAATTAAAAAATAAATAGCATGGCTTCCCCCCAAAAATCCATACCAGACCCTTATCCAAGCACGCAACCTGGCAGGCCGCAGGAAAAGAGAGAGCGCCCCCCTCCTGAATCGTACCAGGCCACATGCCCTCAACATGGGGAGGATGTCCCCATGTTGATGGGGACAAGGGCCTCATACCCACAACCCTTGCCCGGTGGTTGTGGGGGTCTGCGGGCAGGGGGCTTAACAAAGGGGACCTTCAGATCCCGCCCACCCTATGTGAATTGGTAATTTCACCCAAAAAAGTGGGAAAAAACACACACACACAAATTTGGGACAAGTCCTTTAATAAAAAAAAAAATTTAATTCCAGCGCCGTAATCATTCTACGAGTCCGACCCGCCGCTACGAACGATACCACCTCCATAGGAGGTGCGCGGCCAAATGACTCGTGACCCTTCTGACAGCTCTTTTATAACCGAGGGCGGGGGCCACCCATGATGTGAACAGGTGACTCCGCCCCCTCTGACGCAACAGTGTTTCCAGCAGTTCCCCAAATGGCGTCAATGGGGTTTCCCATGATGCGTCAGAGGGGGCGGGTCATCTGTGACGCCACAGGGAAACCACCAGAAACCCCTGTTGCATCAGAGGGGGGTGGGATCACCCGTCCACATCATGGGTGGCCCCGTCCTCAGTTATAAAAGAGCTGTCAGACGGGTCACGCGTCATTCGGCCGGAAACCTCCTATGGAGGCGGTTTTGTTCGTAGCAGCAGGTCGGACTCGTAGAATGATTACGGCACTGGAATTTATTTTTTATCAAAGGACTTGTCCCAAATTTCTGTGTTTTTTTCCCACTTTTCTGGGTGAAATGGTAGGGGTACAATGTACCCTGTTACCAATTCACATAGGGGGGCCGGGATCTGGAGGTCCCCTTTGTTAAAGGGGGCTTCCAGATTCCGATAAGACCCCCACCTGCAGACCCCCACAACCAACTGGCAAGGGTTGTGGAGATGAGGCCCTTGTCCCCATCAACATGGGGACATCCTCCCTATGTTGAGGGCATGTGGCTTGGTACGGTTCAGGAGGGGGGGCACTCTCTTGTCCCCCCTCATTTCCTGCGGCCTGCCAGGTTGCGTGCTCGGATAAGGGTCTGGTATGGATTTTTTTTCAGTTTTGGCACGGGGTTCCCCTTAAAATCCATACTAGACCTAAAGGATGTGCCTGGTAATGGAATTTGGGGGAACCCTCACGCATTTTTTTTTGCTTTGGTTCAGGGTTTTTTCTGTGACTTTTATCTGTATTGCTGGGACCTGACAATTTATTATAGCCGCGAGTAGTTTTAAACACGGGAAACATGCGCTACTTTACAGGCATACTATAGACACCCCCCCCTGCGAAATTTAAAGGAATATTTCACTTTTATTGTTTCACTTTAAGCAATATTAAAATCACTGCGTCCGAAAAAAATGATGTTTTTAAAACTTTTTTTTGCATTGATACATGTCCCCTGGGGCAGGACCCGTGTCACCAAACACTTTTTTTTTTTTTTATAAACACTTTTTATGACAATAACTTGCATATTAACCTTTACAATTTTGATTTGTCCCATAGACTTTTAAAGGGTGTTCCGTGGCTTTCTAATTTGCCGCGAAACACCCGAAATTGTTCACTACTCGACGAACGGGCGAACAGCTCATGTTCAACCTGAACATAAAGCTCATCCCTAGTTGTTACTAGCTGTAAGCCATAATCATCAAAATGAAAAGAAAGAAATGCTTGAAATATATCGCTCTGTGTGTAATGAATTGATATAATATATGAGTTTTCACTTTTTGAATTGAATCACTGAAATAAATTAACTTTTTGATGATATTCAAATTTTTGGAGATATACCTGTATGTGACCTGCCTAACGGTCATGGTTCTCTCGCTCTCATGCCGCATACAGACGATCGTTTTTGATGAAAAAAAAATGACGTTTGAAGTGATGAAAAAAAACGACATTTTTGAAACTTCATTTTCAAAAACGATGTAGCATACACACCATCATTTTGAAAAATGATGAACAAAGTGACGGCACTCTAAAGGGGAAGTTCTATTCGCATTGAGGCTGCTTTTAGCTGGTTACTTGTTAGTAAAAGATGATTCGTGCTTTTTTGTCTGTTACAGCGTGATGAATGTGCTTACTCCATTATGAATGGTAGTTTTACCTCCCGTCTCAAAACTTGCCTCTGGGCATGTGCGGGTTTAAAAAAGTCGTTTTGCCCACACACTATCATTTTCATTGACACAAAAAATGACATTTTGAAAAACGACACAAAAAATTCGAGCATGTTCGAATTTTTTTTTGGTCGTTTTTCTGAAGACATAAAACGACATTTTCCCCACACACTATCATTTTAAATGACGTTTTCAAAAACGTCATTTTTTTTCATCACAAAAAACGACCGTCTGTATGCGGCATTACTCTTTCTTCCATTGAAACCTGATACTGGGTGAAAAGGCTGAGTGCAGCCAGAATACTAAAAAATGTATCAGTTCTGCATGTTTGTGTTGGGAAAGCCATGAGGAGGCAACCGGTTAGGCCCCTTTCAAACTACTCTCCCAATGTGTTATACTTGTTTAAGTGCCAGTGTTTGTCAACTCTGATATGTCTTATCTGTCCAACTGCTGTGTTCTAACTTTGTATTTGGCAGGTCGGGACTGCTGCAGGTTGCTTTGTGGACTTCATGATCTGTACACCGTATCTGGTCCCAAATGCTGTCCTTGCTGTTTCCTGCTGAAATGGTCTCTTGCTATTACTACCAAGAATTGTTCTATTCATTTAAACATTGTGAGCAGAACCAAGTATATTTTTACTATATTAAGTTGTGGCTAACTGGTGTACAGCTAAGAGAAAAACCAAAAACAGAGAGGCATCCATTCCATAGGTGGAGCTGAAGTTACAATCTAGTAATTAATGTGTAAAATGCAAAAAAATACCAATGCCAAGCCTAATTTCTCCTCTGTTCTATTGTATCTGTTGGGGAGTTGTTTTCTCTGTTGTGTTGGAGTACAGGCCAGCAGAAATCTGCTGACTATGGGCACCTCTTGTGCTGTTAAATCCCTGTTTATTCAGCTCGGTGCATTTTGAAAAAAAAAAAAAAAAATGCAAAACGTCTTTTGCTGAGCAGCAGCAACCCAAGTGACATCCCCCAGAATAGGATGCAGAACAGCAGGGAGTTGTGAGGATAGTTCAATATTGGGGTCGTGTGCTGTAAGAGGCCAAAGCCAGTGCACAGGTGAGTGTAAACAGAAGGTATTCAATGGCATCATGCAATATCTAATGCTTGAATTCGTTTCTACTATCTCTCACACTTACTATAAATTATTTATAATGCACATATAATCAGTTGTAAGGAAATTGCTGGGAACACCTACAGATTTAGAAAATACTATTTAAAAAAAATCTCTTAATTCTCCCAATACTTATTATGTATTCAACATTCTGTATGCAAGATTGCTTTGAATGTTATATTCATTTAGAAAACATCACCAGTATATGCATTTCGAATGATATGCCCTTGTTTACTGCAAGTTTCACAGGAGGCTGAAGGTTAAATTCAGCCCCCTGTGCTAGTGTAAATGCATGTAGTTACCAGTGTTCATTTTGGCAGCACATTTCAATTTTAGTTTTAGTCTTAGTCATTTTAGTTTTAGTCCCATTTTAGTCTTCTGGAATTGTTGTAGTTGTAGTCGTAGTTAGTCAACTAAAATGTACTGGAGATTTTAGCTAACTAAAATGACCTACATTTTAGTCGACTAAAATCGGCAGTACATTTTAGTCATCTAAAATCGAATGGGTGTAGTTAAATTGTAATGCATTATTTAAGCATTTCTGTAGAATTTCCAAACTCATTACCGTATATACTGCTGGAGTGAAAAATCAAATGTTATTATTTATGGTATTGAGGTATGAACATGCACTACAGATTAGTGTTAATTTTTACATCAAATTTCAAATTTAGTCTTAGTCTTAAGATCGGTCAATCCGATGAGAACGGTCTGATGGACCATTTTCATCAGACCAAACCGATCGTTAACCGATGAAGCTGACTGATGATCAGTTGTGCCTAAACACCATCAGTTAAAAAAAACGATCGTGTCAGAACGTGGTGATGTAAAACACAACGACGTGCTGAAAAAAATGAAGTTCAATGCTTCCAAGCATGCGTCGACTTGATTCTGAGCATGCATGGATCTTTAACCAATGGATGTGCCTACAAACGATTAAATCGGTTAATTTTAAAACAAATTTAACATTTTTTAACCAATGGATAAATAACCGATGGGGCCCACACACGATCGGTTTGGTCTGATGAAAATGGTCCATCAGACCGTTCTCATCTGATTGACCGATCGTGTGTACGCGGCATTAGGCAGACCATACACGGGTCGAATTTCGAAATAATTTTCTTTCGAAAATCTTATCTAAGAATTTTCGTTCATATTTCGGACCATAAGTGGGCTGTGGTAACAGCCGATTTTCGTGCAGCCGTTGAATTTGAGTAATTAAACATGTTGGAAATTTTTTGAAAAACAAGCAGTTTCCTAATAAATGATGGGAGAATTGTGCGAGAAATGTAATCGAAAAAGAAATGCGCATTGTGCAAGAAAAGAAAATTCCCGGAAAGAAAAGAAGATTCTTTCTGTAGCAACATGAGGCGAAATTGAAGGCTTGGTTGGTTGAATTTTGAAATTCGACCATGTATGGCCAGCCATAGTCTTTTGACTAAAATGCCATTTTAGTTTTAGTCCCATTTTAGTCTTTTAACTAAAATGCCATTTTAGTTTTAGGCGTATTTTAGTCTTATATTTTAGTTGACTAAAATGGCATTAAGTTAGTCGACTAAAATGTTTTAGTCGGTTTTAGTCAACAAAATGAATACTGGTAGTTACCAGATATATACACAGGTAGAAGTGTCTACTGCTGGATGGATTTGTTGTGTGATGCACCTACATTAGACAGATACAAGGGGGTGTCCCAGGCAGGTGCTTCACCTGCAGACCTTACATTTTTAGACGGGAACACATTTTCTTCCAGATCATCCAAAAAATAGCAGTACACTTATGAAAATATGTAGTTACATTTCATACTGCTCAATGTTATGTTTTCTATAGCGAGATGCTTAGGGATTACTGTCATCTTATGGTTTTAGCTAAGCAAAACACTTTTTTTGCCTTATACAAAAATAAAAATGTAATTCTCATTTAATTTAGAACAAACTACTGATTTTTAATTGCTTTTTCTAGCTGTGATACAAATAAAAAGTTAAAGTGGAGTTACAGTACCTGCTGCTCATTGGACAATTAATCTGTATGTAAAGCCAAAACCTTTTTTTTTAGTTGTAGGAGAATAAGACTGGGAAGATGGGAAGATTTCCCTCTACCGTAATCACCCTGCACTAAGCAGATTCCCCCTGCCGCCCAGCTGCAGGGAAAGGGACAGAGGAATCTATGTCTTCATTCCCTTTCTCTGTCTCAAAAGTGAGACATCATGGCGTCTTTTTAGACCCCTGACATTTCACCAAAGCCCCCCCCCCCCCCGATGGGGCTCCTAAAAAAAAATTGTAAATAAAATATTAAAAAATAATACTGTAAAAAACAATTTAAAAGAAATTGTAAAAAAATAAAAATGAACTACTGACACCAATCTCTGTCCTACTGACAAGTCATGTGCTCCACTGACTGTGAGTGAATACACTTTAACCTCTTGACCACCGCCCCATGTCAAAAAGACGTCCTCTTTTTAAAGATGGATATCTCGGTAACGGCAGCAGTGGGCGGTCCTGTACACGATAACGGCGGTCTCCGCAGCGAATTCGCCGCGAGATCGCTGTTATCGGTAGCGGGAGAGGGCCCCCCCTCCCGCCGCTCTCCCGCGCCCTTCGCCGCTTACCGGAGCCGTCGGTAGCGGCAGAGGCGAACGGGTCCGTTCGGCAGCTGACTGGGGATGCGAGTGAGGGAAAAATCATCCCCACCCGTCCCCATAGCTCTGCTGGGCGGAAGTGACGTCAAAACGTCAGTCCCACCCAGCGTCTTAAAGAAACATTTTTTTTTTTGTCATTTGAAAAAATTACAGTTTCAATTTTTTTTTTCTTTTTTTGCATTTAAGTCTAAATATGAGATCTGAGGTCTTTTTGACCCCAGATCTCATATTTAAGAGGACCTGTCATGCTTTTTTCTATTACAAGGGATGTTTACATTCCTTGTAAAAGGGATAAGTGATCAATTTTTTTTTTCAGTGTAAAAAGTTATAAACTATATAAAAATAAATAAGAAAACAAAACATTTTTTTTAAAGCGCCACGTCTCGACGAGCTCGCGCGCAGAAGCGAACGCATACGCGAGTAGCGCCTGCATATGAAAACTGTGTTCAAACCACACAAGTGAGGTATCGCCGCGACCGTTAGAGCGAGAGCAATAATTCTAGCCCTAGACCTCCTCTGTAACTCAAAAAATGCAACCTGTAGAATTTTTTAAACGTCGCCTATCAAAATTTTTAAGGGTAAAAGTTTGACGTCATGCCACGAGCGGGCGCAATTTTTAAGCGTGACATGTTGGGTATCATTTTACTCGGTGTAACATTATCTTTCACAATATATAAAAAAATTGGGCAAAATTTATTGTTGTCTTATTTTTTAATTCAAAAAAGTGATTTTTTTTAAAAAAAAGTGTGCTTGTAAGACCGCTGCACAAATACGGTGTGACAAAAAGTATTGAAATGACTGCCATTTTATTCTCTAGGGTGTTAGAAAAAAAAAATATATATATAATGTTTGGGGGTTTTAAGTAATTTTCTAGCAAAAAAAAATGTTTTCTCGTAAACACAGAATCTGAAAAACAAGCCCGGTGGTAAAGAGGTTAAGGTCATCACAGAGACAAGGGGGCACTCTTTACGTCTAGAGGAAAAGAGATTTAATCTCCAAATACAGAAAGGTTTCTTCACAGTAAGAGCTGTGAAAATGTATAATAGACTCCCTCCAGAGGTGGTTCTGGCCAGCTCAGTAGCTTGCTTGAAAAAAGAAAAAAAGGCCTGGATCCTTTCCTAAATGTACATAATATAACTGGGTACTAAAATTTATAGGTAAAGTTAATCCAGGTAAAATCTGATTGCCTCTCGGGGGATCAGGAAGGAATTTTTTCCCCTGCTGTAGCAAATTGGATCATGCTTTGCAGGGGGTTTTATCGCCTTCCTCTGGATCAACTATGGGTTTAGAATTGTGTATATGGGATTGTATGATCCCCCCCTTTTATTGGTTGGGCTGGATGGACATGTGTCTTTTTTCAACCTGACTTATTATGTAATTAGCACATGCTCAGTTTGGTGATTGCTAGAGAGTTTCAGGGGTCATGCAGCCTCATAAGACAGTCAGAGGCGAATGAAAACTCTTCCTACAAGCTTTAACCAGACATTGATAGAAGTCACAAGACTGCTATATACTGCTGATGAGAAATTTTGCATTTTATATTAAAAAAAAACTATTAAAACTACAGTAAAACCTTGGTTTGAGAGTAACTTGGTTTTAGAGCGTTTTGCAAGACGAGCAACATTTTTTAATAAATTGTGACTTGATATACAAGCGATGTCTTGATATAAGAGTAGTGTCATGTCACAACTGAGTATAAGAGAGAAGAGAGCAATATGGTTACATTTAATGAAGGTACAACTTTGCTTTGATATACAAGTGCTTTGTATTACAAGCATGTTTCTGGAACAAATTATGCTCACAATCCAAGGTTTTACTGTATTGCATTTCCATGTTCTGTGTACTGTGGGAGACCAGATATAGTGAATGCAGGCTCCTGGGTTTAGTAACACTTTAATACTGCTTTCTCTCTGCTCCTAAAGCTGGGATTTTCATTGTAAAAAATTGATCTTTTCATTTTATTTACAAACTGGACAATTACCGCTATTATTACTCATCCATTGATAGGGTAATAACCGAAGATTGACCAATTTATAGATATTTTATGTTGTAATATTGTGTTTTTCTCTGCTGTTGACAACGAATGACAATACCTGTTACAAAGTGATCATGTTATTAGTGTTCATTGAGAAGTGGAGTTCTGTTGATTTTAGCAAAGTAATAAAGACTTGTTTAGATTGTTTGCATTCTGCATATCACAGCAGTTATTAGGATTCCTTAGCTTGGAGGAGGATAGAAGCGGAACCTCAGTAAACATGAATGGCTCTGTGTGCACAACTTTGCCATTCTTGGATCTGGCACACTGAGGTGAGTAAAGAGCTCATGCCTATTTAGTCTCTGTATTCTACAAATGTATTATTTGTTTGTATTCAGATGGGTTATCGGGTTTCACTGCTAGGTATATGCCCTCTGAAATGAATACACTTAAGCCTCGTACACACGATTGGATATCTGATGGAATCTAATCCGATGGATTTTTTCGTTGGATATTCGATAAGGCTGATTTTCATCAGTCTTGCCTACACACCATCAGTCAAAAATCTGACCGTGCCAAAACGCAGTGACGTAAAACACTACGACGTGCTGAGAAAAATTAAGTTCAATATTTCCGAGCATGCATCGACTTGATTGTGAGCATGCATGGATTTTTGTCCGATGGACTTCCACACAGACTATCGTTTTTTTTTCGATCGTTTTTTTATCCATAGGAAAAATTTAAAACATGTTCTATTTTTTTTCACCGATGGAAAAAAGACCGATGGAGCCCACACACAGTCCATCGGTCTGTTTTCAACAGACAAACCGATCGTGTGTACAGGGCTTTACACATCTTATGTATACAAGAAAACTCAGCTTACTACTATCTGCAGGTGCTTTAATAACATATAATGTTATAGAGGTGATTTACATGTTTGTCCAATTCTGATAGCAGCTTCTAAGATGCACTCTTATTTTCTGTATGAGAACTGGGACATTAAAAGGCAAAAAATAGCTCTTTGCCTTTTAAGTTTTATCAAATTATTTGCACTTCATGTCCGGTCAATGTCTGTCTTTGTTATGGCAAGATGAGCTCTATGTTATAGTGTCATTTTAATATATGCTATTATTTTTTGTATTATATTTGTATGTATTCACATTTTTCCCACCATACATTGAAAGAAGATTTTTTTTTTAAATGCTTAGCCACATACAAGTGTTTTTAGAAAAACAAAATAATTGATACTGGTAATAGAATTGCTGTTCACACATATTATATGTACCGTATTCCTCAGGGGTGTCCAACCTGCGGCCCAGGATGGCTATGAATATGACCCAATACAAAGTATTGGGGAATTTTCTGTAAAAATGCGTTTACACTTAGGCCCCATACACACGAGAGGATTTATCCGCAGATACGGTCCAGCGGACCGTTTCCACGGATAAATCCTCTCAAAGATTTCCGCTGATTTCGATGGGATGGAGTGTACACACCATCGCATTGAAATCCGCGCGGAAATCCTCTGCCGATGACGTGTCGCGCCGTCGCCGCGATTATGACGCGGCGACGGGCGCGACGCTGTCATATAAGGAATTCCACGCATGCGTCAAATCATTACGACGCGTGCGGGGAATCCCTTTGGACGAATGGATCCGGTAAGTCTGTACAGACGAGCGGATCCATCCGTTGGAATGGATTCCAGCAGATGGATATGTTGTGCAGCACAGCAAATATCCGATCTGCTGGAATCCATCCCAGAGGAGATTTCTCCGCGGAAACAGATCCGCTGGCGTGTACACACCATAGGATCTATCCGCAGAAACCCATTTGCTGGGATTTATCTGCGGATGGATTCTATCGTGTGTACGGGGCCTAAGTGAACACATGCTGCGGAAGGAAATTTGACAGCGTCTATTTACTGGACTTTTGTAGGTTTTATCTCCCCCACCCCAAAAAAAATCTTCCACTCTTCACAATCACACCTTATTTATGTCATCAGTTGTCGGCAGCACCTACAGTATCTCACAAAAGTGAGTACACCCCTCACATTTTTGTAAATGTTTTATTATATCTTTTCATGTGACAACACTGAAGAAATGACACTTTGCTACAATGTAAAGTAGTGAGTGTACAGCTTGTATAACAGTCTAAATTTGCTGTCCCCTTAAAATAACTTAACACACAGCCATTAAATGTCTAAACCGCTGCCAACAAAAAAGAGTACACCCCTAAGTGAAAATGTCCTAATTGGTTCCAATTAGACATTTTCCCTCCCCGGTGTTATGTGACTCCTTAGTGTTACAAGGTCATTTTAATACACATAACTTAATTTCTGAACATATTGGTTTTGGTTTCTTTGTATGTAGGGATTGTATGGGTTGTTACTGATGTGGTAAAAATGTCATGTCCCCTTTAGAAATATATTAACCAAGAAAAATGGTGATGTATTGAATACTTATTTTACCCGCTGTATATAAATATTTATATACAGTATATATATATATATATATATATACATACACACTTACTATATAGGTTTCTTGTATTTTTCCTAGAATGGATAGTCGTAGGTGGATGGACGTGGATGGTTCTTGGGTGTACAGCACAAACCACCCCAGGAGGCAGCCAGACAGTCACCTGAGATATAGCACTTTACCTGGCAGAAACCATGATGTATACAGAGGAGTCCCAGACATGTCCAGACGGCCAGCAGATAGCAGAGGAAAATATGGCACCATCCCCGGCAGGTAAGTTTCATAAAAAGTTACTATAGACTGAATTTACAAAACTAACACACCAGAATATGGCTACTGATTTAAAAAAAAATTATAGTTAATTTCAGTTTAGTCAAATTAGATATATAGGGCCAGATTCACAGTCAGCGCCGTAAATGTAGGCGGGCGTAGCTTATCGTAGTTACAAAGCACTTGCGTCTAAAGTTACGGCGGCGTAGCGTAATTTTATGTAAACTAATCATGACCCCACGTAAATGACGCTTTTTTCGAACGGCGCATGCGCACGCATGCTCAGTATCACGTCGAATTTTCAAATGAAATTACGCCCGCTCAATGCCTAGTCGACGTGAACGTAACTTACGTCCAGCCCCATTCACGGACGACTTACGCAAACGACGTAAAACACGACGC
Source organism: Rana temporaria (assembly GCF_905171775.1). Classification (NCBI taxonomy): domain Eukaryota; kingdom Metazoa; phylum Chordata; class Amphibia; order Anura; family Ranidae; genus Rana; species Rana temporaria. The sequence continues at coordinate 137,619,432 of NC_053490.1, forward strand.
TGTTCTGACGTTTCCGCCGGTACGTTCGTGAATCGGCGTATCTAGCTCATTAGCATATTCAACGCGGAAATCTGCGGAAGCGCCAATTAGCTGCCAGAGGAAATATGCACCCTAAGATACGACGGTGTAAGAGACTTATGCCACTCGTATCTTAGCCGAATTTATGCGGAACTGATTCTAAGAATCAGCCGTATAGATACGATGGCTCTCATTCGGACTTACGACGGCGTACATGGCGATACGCCGTCGTAAGTCCTTTGAGAATCTGGGCCATAAAGTTTGGATAAGGAAGCAAGTGGAGGGGTCCAGTCTTAACCACTTCAATACCAATTTTGGCTATGGGGCAGGAAGTGAAGGGAAATCTCTGCAATGGGACAGAGATAGTAAAAAATAAACTGACAGAGACTATAAACCTCCCTTACTCGATCGAAAATGAAAAAAAAAAGTGTTGCCTATAGTTTAGCCTACTTTAAGTACAAATTTCTGATAAATTTATGGAGAGGACTAAGAAGATATAACCATTCCAATGGTGCAGCAGAAAAGATATAGCACAGTGAGGAAGGTTTGTGGTCCAGGATGATAGAAGCAGCTTGCGTTACACTAACAGTGTAGCGCAAGCCGGCGTGGACTTTTTCCGTGCTGCCCCCCTGCAAAGTAAGTTGCAGCTGCTAAGTAAGTGACGTCACAGTTCCCAGAATTTCCAGCCATGTTCAGCGACTGTGACCAGACCAAAGCGGACTAAAACAGGGTATATATACACATTTTTTTTTCAACAGGTTAAGCAGGATAGGTAGGAGGGGGACATTTTCAGCAAAGATAGAGTTAGGTTGGAATTCCACTTTTTTTTATTTTTTTATTTAAAGATAAGACACAGATACAGACATAAAAGAAAACTTTGCATTACATATAGATTGTGATGAACATATCAAGTATAATAACCATACAGAACAGTTGCATGTGAGTAAAGGTCGCTATTCAGTCAGACTCATACCACTCGCTGAAGTCTAATATAGGGTAAGCATAAACATCTGTGCTTATCACATTTTGTTTCTTTTTTATTCAAAGAGAGAAATGGGAAAGGGAAAGATAGAGAAAATGAGAGAATGAGGGCAGAGAAAAAGAGAGAGAGAGAGAAAGAGAAAAAGAAAGAGAGAGAAAAAAAACACAGAAACCTCAAGGGAGGGGGGGGTGGGGAATGGGGCAATTACCCCCAGGGAGCCCAGATTGGTAACGCTGAATTGGCAATGGAGATCCTAAACGGTGGATCCTGCCATGTATTGGAGGAATTCATCAGAGAAGCGAAAGAGGTTCCAGTGGATCCATTTGGACTTAAATTCCTCTGACTTATCTTGCATCGCAGAGGTCAGATCTTCTATTTGCTCAATGTCCTTCACTCTTTAGAACCATTGGGCTACCATTGGCGCAGTCTATTGCTTCCAGAGAGGTGGGATGCTGGCCCGAGCAGCATTAAGGAGATGCTTGAGGAGGAATTTATGGTAAAGTTTCCTTGATAGGGGAGTAAGGTTAAGGAGAACCGGAGCTGGTTTATCCCGAAGGGAGATGTCTGTGAGTTTCTGTATGAGCTTAAGTACCGGCTGCCAAAAAGTTTGGAGCACAGGGCAGTCCAAAAAAAATATGTAATAGGGTGCCTGGGTGTAAGCCGCAATGCCAACATTGGTCAGTTTGTAGAGGAAATATCTTAGTCAGCACGGAGGGAGTTCTGTACCAGCACGTCACTATTTTATAGGTGGTCTCTTGATATTTGCTACATAGAGAAAATGTCTGTGTGAAAAAGAGTATGCATTCTTTTTGGGGGTCTGTGAAGGTGACTTGCAAGTCTCTCTCCCATTTTGCTAATAATGGGGGGTCTTCAGTGGCGTGAAGGTCTAACAAGGATTTGTAGGAGGTAGATAAGGACCTCTGGATCGGTCCCTCCCCCAAGCAGAGTTCCTCAAAAGAGTGGAGCTGTCTGACGAAGTGAGCTGGTTTAGGCAGTGAGCTGAGAAAGTGAGATAGTTGGTTGATCCTCCAGCGGTCTAATGAAAGTGTGGCCTGACCTGAGAGCAAGTTCTCCGTAGCTAGCCAACCGGAGGAACGCAAGAATGAGGAGGCCCTCATGAGTCCTTGTGGGGCTTGCGAAAGAAAGAACGGGTCGGTAAGGCCAGGTATGAAATCCAGATGACCAATAAGTTGCGTCAGTGGGAATGGAAAATTTCATAGTGAGGCTAAACGGAAAAACATTTTCAGTTTCATAAGAGTTGACCCAATCAGTGGGTGAGTAGTCAGATGGGTGGCAGGAGTATTCCCTGCCCAAGGAAGACCCGCTAGGGGGGCCCTGGCTGCCTCCTGTTCCAGCGACACCCAAAGCTTCAAATCACTGTGACGGCACCAGTCCACGACCCTAATCATATGTGCCGCAGTATAGTACAGGGCTGGGTCTGGAAACCCAAGACCGCCTTTAATCTTTGGTCGTAGTAGAAGTGCTCTGCCGAGACGTGGATGTTTACCACGCCATATGAATCTGATGAATATGAAATTTATGGCGTGAAAGAATGAGTTACCTTGACAGGCAGCGCCTGCAATAAATACAGAAGTTTTGGCATTGCATTCATTTTAAGTATATTGCAGAGGCCGAACCAGTAGAGGGCCAGATAGCCCCACCTCCCAAGATCAGCCGTGAGCATAGACAAAATGGGCTGGAAGTTGAGGGCAACAATGTCTTGTAAGTTTGCAGAGATTTTTGTTCCTAGGTATTGAATCGAGCGGGCAGCCCATTTGAACGGGAAGAAGGGGCGTAGGTTAGAAATGGTAGAATCCGACCAGGAAACACTTAAGGCATATGATTTTTTGTAGGTTAACCTTAAAATTAGACAGGGTGCCATAGCGCTTCAGATCCTGTAACAGGGAGGGTAAAGAGGTGAGGGGCTCAGTAATGTAGAATAAAAGGTTGTCAGCATAAGCCGCAACTTTGTGTTGACATTGGACAGACTGGATGCCTCTGATGGACTAATTATCTCTGATATTGTGTAGGAAAGGTTCCAGGAAAAGGACCAACAGCAGTGGAGATACGGGGCAGCCCTGTCTGTTGCCATTCGAGATGGAGAAAGGGCTGGAGTCGTAGCCATTCACCCGAACGTTCGCTGTGGGATTATCATAGATGGCCGATATCCATGACAGGATGGGATCTTGCATACCCAGGAATTTAAGTGCCTCCCAGAGGAAAGACCAGTCCACCTTGTCAAAAGCCTTCTTGGCATCTGTGGATAGGAGCAGCAGGGGCAATCAGGAACGCTTTGCTTTATCTATGGTGTTCAGTGTCCAGTTAGTTTTGTCCCTGGCCTCTCTAGTCTGGATAAAGCCGACTTGGTCTGTTCCAATTAGACGTGGTAATAAGACATTCATCCTAGAGGCAAGGATTTTAGTGAATAGCTTCATATCACAGTTCAAAAGCGAAATGGGCCTTTAACTGGCACATAATAGTGGGTCCTTACCCAGCTTAGGGATCACAGATATAAAGGCGCACAGCATGTTTGCCGGGAGGTTGTGTCCGTTGATCACAGCATTGAAGGCCGCAAGAAAGGAAGGTGCCAAAGTGTCCTGGTACATTTTGTACTAGGGAAGGGTGAATCCGTCCGGACCAGGAGCCTTACCGGACCGGGTGTCAGCTATTGCGGCTACGAATTGCTCTGCGGTAATAGGTTTAGATAAGTCCTCCCGTTCCTCTGTCGTCAGTGTAGGGAGGTCAGTTTCTCAAAGATAATTGCAGATATCCAGGGTGTTCTGGGGTAAGAACCGGGGGGCGGAAATTGGATACAAATTATACAATTTGAAGTAAAAAGCACAGAAAGTATCCGCTAATTCTGGAGATGAATGAACTCTGGAGCCCGATGACGAGACAGGAGCGGGTACGTTTGTCTGAGAGCAATTGGCACGTAATACGTTGGCCAATAGCCGACCGCATTTGTCGCGGTATTCATAAAAAGAACAAAGGGCCTTCAGCAGTACATGTTTCGCCTCGAACATGGAATGATCCTGTATAGCGGGGATAAGCAATTAGCGGACCTCCAGCTGTTGCCAAACTACAAGTCCCATCATGCCTCTGCCTCTGGGTGTCATGCTTGATGCTGTCAGAGTCTCGCTATGCCTCATGGGATTTGTAGTTTGGCAACATCTGGAGGTCCGCTAATTGCTTATCCCTGCTGTATAGCTTCCCGAAGACAGAACAATTCCGCTTCAGTAGCACCATCTGCGCCAGGAGATCAGACAAGGTTTTAACGCGACGTTGTTTGGCCACGTGATTGTGTTTGATTAGTATGCCTCTAATGAAGCACTTGTGCGCTGGCCACACTGTGGTCGGATTGTCCACCGAGTCTATATTGACAGAAAGATAGGACTTAAGTTCCCTGAGGACATCTGCGGCAATCTCAGGGTCTTTTAGGAGCACCTCGTTAAGTCACCACATGGATGTTCTGGGGGATGCTTGTGAAATTGCCAGTTCCAATAGAATCGGGGCGTGATCATAAAGTCCTATGTGGCCTTTATATCTGTCTTAGTAACCATGGGGATAGCTGAGTGTTTTAGGAAAAAAAGGTTGATTCTGGAGTAGGACCCATGGATGACAGAATAGAAGGTATAATCCCGTTCTTGTGGGTGGACTATTCTCCAGATATCAACTAGTTGATGTGAGTGCAAAAGATTTTTTAGATGAAGTCGGGTTCCCCTTGGGAGGGAAGACAAGTTAGAGGAGGAGTCTTTGTGAGGGTCCAGTGTTAAGTTGAAATCCCCTCCCAAGACAAGGGTTCCTTCAAGCAAGGAGTCGAGGGTGGACAAGAAAGCCTCAAGGGTGGGGAGAGGGTTGGAATTCGGGAGGTAGATGTTCGCAAGAGTGAAGGTCTGAAAACAAACGTTTCCCTTTATGAGCAGGAATCTGCCCTCCTGGTCGTGGTACTCATCGAGAAATTGCCAGTGGAGGGACTTAGTGGTCACCAGGCATGGGAGTGTTGACTTTGACTTTTCTAGGCACTGATAACACAACAAGAAAAATAACGTAAAAAATATTTATTGACATAAAAACCATTTGAGCCAAACCCCACAATAGAAAACAGCGTTATTGATAGCAGAGAGCCGTCACGCATCTGTTAAAGTGGAGAAAGCCAAAACCTCAACCGGTTTCGTGATTAGTACCGCTTCTTCAGGAGGATCTGTATGATGTACAATACAATTTACAAGAACTATCAACAATATAAACAAAATAAGTATAAAGATACAGCATTTTAACATCATGAATACAGTCAATTGTCAGAAAAAAATATGTCTATCTGCTCACCAGAAAAGGTTTGGGTGTCTTGTCTGCCCTAAAGTGAGTCTCCTGGAGAAATGCAATTTGAGCCCTTTGTCTCCATAGCCCAGCGAGACAACTAGTACTCTTCTCCTCCACGAGAGGATCTCAACAGACATGTTGTCTAATTTCTATATCAACTTGCGTCGACACCTGTGTTGAAGGAGGAAACAAAAAAGAGATAAAGCACAAAAGGAAGAAAATGAAAGGGAAGAGGAGATCTAGTCAAGGGCATAGACTCTGCAGAGAAAAGCTATTGCCACCAGGGCAGAGTGTTTCTAGCACACGGAGTAGTAAGGCACAGCTGAGTTCCGGGCCCCAGCCATTGGAGCCCCCGCAGCCTTTGTGGTTTTGTGGTTAAGGCACCATTATTACCCAGCAAACGAAAACAAAACATGGAATTCTACTTTAATCGTAGCTCATAGTTGTGGGTAACAGCATTAAAGGGGTCTGCTCCTGTGTTTGACTTTTGTGGATACATGGGCACTCTGCTACAGTTAAGTTCAACAAAGCCGATCAACAAGAGTCTGGCTGCCTACCAAGGAGACAAGATGAAGTGTAAAATGTTGCTTTGTGTTTTCATGGGTTTCTATCAGTATCCAAATCTTTTTGGTAGATTCATTGGCATCTGGTGCATGTGTGTGTTTTGTGTATGGCTATAGTAAGATTCACCCTTCACACAGCACACAGGAACAGAGCTGAGGATGTCAATCACAAGCTGTGTACTGGAGCTCCCACTCCTGTCACTTTATTACCTCTTGGTATCTGCATATAGCAGAGCAATGAGTCAGCCAAGAGAAATGGCACTTAGTGCTCTAGATTAAGGCAGGTACACACTAGAAAGGGGTATGCTTTGCAAAAACAAACACAAATTCCCAGTTCACTTACTAGCTGGCCTGCAACAAAACCAATTTGACCCTGTCTAAGGCGAGCGGATATCCGATGAAAACGGTCCCCCGGACCGTTTCCATCGGATATGTCCGCTGGCGGATTTTGATCTGATGGCTGTACACACCTTCAGATCAAAATCCCCGCGGAAAACATCCGCGGTGACGTGGCCGCGCCGTCGCCGCGACGATGACCTTTGCCTGTGGTGAGCACACCCCTCTTTAAAGATACAGGGACACACAGGACACTCAGCAAGGGCAAAATGGCAGCTGAAGGCATCCAGTGCATCACTGTACCAATTTACCAACTGTACAAATAAATACAAACCACCCCAACCTATACCCAACTTTTGCAGCAAGGAACACATGGAAGGGCAACGCAGATCAAAAATTCCTAGCTCACTTACCAACAAGCAATGAAACCAAATTTTTGGTTTAGGGATAGGCTTTGTTCTACACACTATAGAGGTATATGCTTTGTTCATATTTCATGTCAGAGGCTTACAACCACATTTAACCGCTTAAGGACCGCCGCCTGTAGATATACGTCCACAGAATGGCACGGCTGGGCAGATGGATGTACCGGCACGTCCTGTACATCTACCTAGCCGTGGGCACGTGCCCGCGACCCGGTCCGAAGCTCCGGGACCGTGGTACCCGATCGCCGATGGGGTCCCGCGATCGGTCCCCGGAACTGAAGAAGGGGGAGAGCCGCGTGTAAACACGGCTTCCCCGTGCTTCACTGTGGCGGCTGCATCGATCGTGTCATCCCCTTTATAGGGAGACACAATTGATGACGTCACTCCTACAGCCACACCCCCCTACAGTTGTAAACACACACTAGGTGAAACATAACTCCTTCAGCGCCCCCTGTGGTTAACTCCCAAACTGCAACTGTCATTTTCACAATAAACAATGCAATTTAAATGCATTTTTTGCTGTGAAAATGACAATGGTCCCAAAAATTTTTCAAAATTATCCGAAGTGTCTGCCATAATGTCGCAGTCACGAAAAAAATCGCTGATCGCCGCCATTAGTAGTAAAAAAAAAAAAATTCATAAAAATGCAATAAAACTATCCCCTATTTTATAAACGCTATACATTTTGCGCAAACCAACCGATAAACGCTTATTGCGATTTTTTTTACCAAAAATAGGTAGAAGAATATAGTATCGGCCTAAACTGAGGAAAAAAAATGTTTTTTTATATATTTTTGGGGGATATTTATTATAGAAAAAAGTAAAAAGTATAGCATTTTTTTCAAAACTGTCGCTCTATTTTTGTTTATAGCGCAAAAAATAAAAACCGCAGAGGTGATCAAATACCACCAAAAGAAAGCTCTATTTGTGGGAAAAAAAGGATGTCAATTTTGTTTGGGAGCCACGTCGCACAACCGCGCAATTGTCTGTTATAGCGACGCAGTGCTGAATCGCAAAACCTGGCCTGGGCCTTTAGCTGCCTAAAGGTCCGGGGCTTAAGTGGTTAATGAAGCAGTAGACTTAAAAAATTGAACATGGCTTTTAAAATAGCTATAACTAAATAATTTAAGCTTATATGAGATTTTAGTGATTGGGTTTACATATATTTTAACATTTTTCTGTGCACCAATGGAGCATACGGTTGTATGACCTGGCTGCATGTACTTTGTAAAACCACATTTGGATTGTGGGATGAAACCTGATCGCCTAAAGATACACATGTGCAATTCTCGCAAAATAAGGTCTTTGTTGAATTGAAACCCAGGATACCAAGCAGCTTTCATACCCCCTACTTACTGTACTGCTTCATGACAATTGTTTGTCTAACCTAATGTGACATTGCTTTGTTACATCTTTTATTTTTTACACTAAGCAATTAGGCAATACTGTAGCATAATGATTCTATGATTCTTAGCATACCGCAGTGGATGAGTGTAGTTGTTTTATTGCTACTTTGTTCATATAATTTTAAATATGACTTTGCAAGGTTTAATTTGTTGGTGCCTTTTGAAGTGATGAAAATGTAATGTGTTTCTTCCTGGGTGGAGGATAATTAACTAAGCATTCTGAAACTGCAGAACATGTACCACTATCCTATGTAAGGAGACCAGCAACAGACCAGGTAAGAGTTCAATGGCTGACATATGTTCCCTTTAACTGGTGTTGGTTGTACGCTCTAAATCTGTGTAAAAAAAAGACTTCTCATTAACTTATTTGTTCTTTTAGGTCAAAACTATAAGTGCCCTGTATTTTTATGCTAATTGTTAACATACTTTTCTTAAACATTTATTTTTCCAAGAGCACCATTCTACTATTATTTACTCTTCACTTTCTTCCATTTTTTATGACCTATTTTTTCTATTTTTTTAGATATTGTATATAGAATAGTTAAATGCTAAACAATTTCAACTTAATATTCATTTACAAGAATTAATTTAATTTAAAAACACATTTTCTTAGTTGTACATTACAGGACACAAGATGATTCTGGCAGTGGCGTAGCGTGGGTTGTCAGCGCCCGGGGCAAGGCAAGTAATTTGCCCCGGGCCTGTGGAAATTTAGCACTCCCCGAGTCCTGTCCCTTCCTACAATAGTATTGACCAGCCTGATTCCTACACTGACCACTACACGAACCTACCTGATTCCTATACTGACCACTACACTGACCTACCTGATTTCTATACTGACCACTACACTATACTGCACTGACCACTATACTACACTGACCTACCCGATTCCCACACTGACTACTACACTGACCACTATACTAACCTAGCTGATTCCTATACTGACCACTACACTAACCACTATACTACACTACACTAACCACTATATTGACTACTGTACTGACCACTACACTACACTGACCACTATACTATACTGACCACTACACTGATCAATACACTAACCACTATACTGACTACTGTACTGACCACTATACTATACTGACCACTACACTGACCAATACACTATACTGACCACTACACTGACCAGGACCGATGCAAGGATTTTTGCCACCCTAGGTAAAACCTAATTTTGACACCCCCATTGGAGATTTTTGTGGTGCCTTCCAATAACCCCCCCCCCCCCCTGTAGTGGAGGTGTGCTGTGCGGGGTAGTGGAGGTGTGTCGGGATTGTGATGTCCAGGATGACATAGCTGTAAGACAAGTGGGGGGAGTGGGCTGGTGTGTGGAAGTCCTGCGGCTCCGATCTCATTGTTCATAGAACACACAGTAGGTGTCCATGCCTCCACCCACGTTTCTCTCCTGTTCCTGTGTGTGTTGTACCCCTATTTATGGACCCCTCTCAGCTCCCATCCTTGGACCCCTCTCAGCCCCCATCCATGGACCCCTCTCAGCTCCCATCCATGGACCCCTCATCTCATGTGACAGTCCCAGCTCCTGTTAATGTCATCTCCCACTGATTCCACCCCCCCATGGCTGTGACAATCCCACCTCCACTGATTTCCTCCTGTCTTGTCCCATTCATGTGTATATTCGTGTGTCTTTCCTCTCTTCCCTCCATCTCTCCCCCAGGCTGCTCCCCCTCTCCTCTCCATTGCTCTCTCTTCTCCTCCAGGCTGTGACTTTCCCTCTCCCACATTCCTCTCATCTCCACGGTGGAGGCTCCACCCCCTGCTGCCTGCGCTCTATTCACAGATCCGCGCTCTCCTTCCTCCCCAGCATTGGCTCAGCCTGCCTGGAAGAGTGTCAGCGGCTGCCCTCCTCCCGATCCCCGGTACCTTGCTAGAGTAATCCGGCTCGGAGCTGCTGACTCGCCATGTTTGGCACCTGCTTCACTCTGCAGCCTCTGTTCGGCGATAATCCCTGCCATGTACCAGTCCAGCATGTTCAGTCTCAGGCGCCCTGTGATTGGGCGTATGGGGTCATGTGCGGCAGCGGTGCTGGCCTGTCCATGGTCGTGGTATATCCTGGAGTCCTGCCTCCACCCATGTTCAGTCTCCTGCACCCTGTGATTTGGTGAAGGCGGGACTCCAGGATCTACAGCGATAGTGGACAGGCCAGCACCACCGCCGCACATGACCCCATACGCCCAATCACAGGGCGCCTGAGACTGAACATGGCGGAAGAGCCGCACGGGGACACAGTAAAGTATATTTAGGAGGCAGTGAAATAGAGTTCTTGCACATAACCTATAAACACACTAATAATGTGACCCAAAGGTGCATAGGCAGTGAATGGTGAAACAATAAATGCATATATAAACTTGGATAAAATTAAAACATAGTCCATATGTGATGTGTGAGGGCGGGGATGGCGCCCCATAAATGTGGTCTCTCTGAGGTAATTTCAGTCCGGTAAGAGTGCATTTTATACAAGGGTGACGGTTCACGTGGTGACTACATTAATGGATTAGCACGGCCTTTGCTTATTGTCACCTGTGGTGTTTCCCTTTAAGACACACATTTGGACTTTGAGATCTTCCCATATTTTATTTTAATTTTGCCAGGTTCATCATGCTATGTTAGCGCTGCAACATATATGATATACCAGGGGTGGCCTGTCTATTAAGGGCGCACGGCCGACGCCTCCCCTTTCCATCGCCACCGTCACCCCTTTTTTATGAGTCCGGCCCCTTTCAGGACGCCGGGCGCATAAATTACAGTGGCAGTTTTTTTTTTAAGGACCTGATTAGAGCCAGATGCTCTAATAGGCTTCAAAATAGGGTTGACGCAGAGCAGTGCGCTCGGAGCCCAACCGGGTGTGTTAAAATAGCGAATGAATGAATAATCGATGTTCTAACACTGAACCGCCAATCAGGAAGCACGGGTGTGAGAAGCGTTTCACGATTGGCCAAAAGGAGAAGCGCTCTGATTGGCCGCTGAAGAGCTGAGAGGAGACAGAAGCCGCCAAGCAGGGGAAGGAGATGCTCATTTATGATGCCCGCGGAAGAGAGCTGGGAAAGCCGCCCATTGATGAGGTAAGTACACCGACCGATCCGACCCGGGGGGTAAAAAATTACCACCAGCCGCCACTGTGATATACCCTTTTTAACCTGTTGATTGGTATCTTGTGTTCCCATTGGCCTTTTGTTTGCTTTTGTCCACCCCTATGCTGGACTGGATTTGGATGTCCCAATATATTGGAATATTATCCTGTAGGACTAAGGAAATCGTTTTTTGTTTTTTTTGTCTTACCTTGGAGTACATTTTCAGGATGCAGATCCACTCCTATCATTGCTTGCTACTAATATGAGGCATGCTGGGAGTCGGAGGGGTTATCCTGGGCTGTCCTTACAGCTTTCCTTGCTAGCATACAGTACTCCTGAAGAAGGAAGAATGACCTATTGGTTCCAGAATCATCATGTATCCTGTAATGCATGACTAAGAATATGTGTTTTTTGATGCACTTAATTCCTATAAATGGACATGAAGTTAAAGTGGTTTTGCATTGAAGGGGTTGCAAACCTCCTGTGATGCAGGAGCCCCCCCTTTTACTTCACTGAACCCGGTCTTTCCAGCGAGGGGGATGAGCACACCAGCTCCAGCCATTGTCTTAGGTCCTGATTGGCTAGATTGATAGCAGCGCAGACATTGGCTCCCGCTGCTGTCAATCAAATCCAATGACGCGGGAGCCTCAAATGCCCCGAGGAAGAGCAGCTCTCCAACGGGGCACTCGAGAAGGGGAGGACCCAATAAAACGAGGATCAGGCCACTCTGTGCAAAATCAACTGCACAGAAGAGGTAAGTATGGCATGTTTGTTTTTTTATAAAAAAAACAAACCTTTACATATCCTTTAAGCTATGCTCTATATCTAAAACATACAAGTAACTAAGTCAGGAAAAAAATGTAAATAGCAAAGATGAAATAATGGTGCTCTTTGAAAGTTAAATTTGGTTAAACAAATAAATATCTGAACTAAAACGAAGTATGGTTGTAATTACTGTCCCGTAATGTATTTCAAGAAAGGATTTTACAGATAAAATAAAAATCCAATTGCTAATACAAATACACTTCTGTTCCAGTCCACCCATAAGACCCTCTTTACATTTTTAGGTGCTTTGCTGGCTGCAACTTTGGTGCTGTTTTCATCAAACAGAGAGATCAATTGTATTGCATGTAAAGTGCGCTAAATCTCACATATGCACATCACTTGCAACTGTGTGGCTAGAACTTCAAAACGAATTATGGGTCAATTTAATCCATTACTTTTGTTGCTTTAACATTTGACATTTCGATTCCATTCCATTTTTAGGCTTTTCTCTAATTAAAGTGGTTGTAAACCCTGTTACACCACGTGTACCTACAGGTAAGTCTATAATAAGGCTTACCTGTAGGTACTGTAAATATCTCTTAAACCTGCACAGTTTAGGAGATATTTACCATGAACACTTGCGCCTACATCATTGGAGCATGCGCACTGAAGACATGGCTGGATCATGCCGCTTCTAAAGGTGGGCAGGTCCCTCACGCAAGCGTGGGAGTGATGTTATTACTGCTCCGGCTCCGGCCAATCACATTGCCAAAGCTCGGAAATAACTTCGGGAGACATGTCGCCGGTCATAATGGTGTGCGGGGACCACTGCAATAGCTTCGATCTAAGGTAAGTATTTTATAATAAGTTAGTATGCGATACATACTAGCTCATTATGCCTTTGTTTTTTTGTTTTATATTGGGTTTACAACCACTTTAATAATAGTAGAGTTTTGAAGTGTGTTAGCCAAAAATTAGTGCAGATTTTGTAGTTTAATTCATAGCTTTTTTGGCTAATTTTTTAAAGATACAAGCTTCCAAAACCCCTTAGATTCCTTCCGTAGGATTTATACAGTTCAGAATCAGCAGGGTGACTTTTTTTTGGTACCTAACTATTAAACGCAATGTACTGCCAAAGTACGTTTCATCATAATAAATCATGTGCGTCATAAAGAAACCCTACATGAAAACCGAATAAAATTGGTTACATGTATATGAACTGTCATGAAGAGTGTGTTGATTGCTAGGTTTGGAAATTAGTCTTACTCCAACAGCAGTAGGACCCATTTTCTGTGACTAGAGTTAAAGGGGTAGATTCAGAAAGAAGTTACGCTGGCGAATCTATTGATACGCCGCGTAACTTCTAGGATGCTCCGGCGTATCTTTTTTCTGTATTCAGAAAACAAGATACGCCGGAATTTGGCTAAGATCCGACTAGCGTAAGTCTCTTATGCCGTCGTATCTTAGTTGCATATTTACGCTGGCCGCTAGGTGGCGCTTCCGTCGATTTACGCGTGGAGTATGCAAATTAGGTAGATACGCTGATTCAGAAACCGGCGCATTTTTTTACGTCGTTTACAGTAGGCTTTTTCCGGCGTAAAGTTACCCCTGCTATATGAGGCGTATCCTATGTTAAGTATGGACGTCGGGCCAGCATCGAATTTTCCGTCGATTACGTCGTTTGCGCAAGTCGTTTGCGAATAGGGCTGTGCGTAATTTACGTTCACGTCGAAAGCATTGGCTTTTTGCGGGTTAATTTGGAGCATGCGCACTGGGTTACGTTCACGGACGGCGCATGCGCCATTAGTCAAAAACTTCAAATACGTGGGATCAGCCTTCATTACCATACAACACGCCCACTACATGGATAATTTGAATTCCGCGGGCTTACGACGGACCACATACACTACGCCGCCTTAACTTGGGGCGCAGGTTCTTTCTGAATACAGAACCTGCCTCACTAAGTTACGGCGGCGTAGTGTATCTGAGATACGCTACGCCCGCAGAAATTTACGCCAATCTACCTGAATCTACCCCAAAGTGCTTAGTTATATAGTAGTTCAGAAAGGTATCTCTGTTCATATAGTACACAATCAGCAAATAACAGAAATTGGAATACTACAGATACCGTTTAATAATCCAAATTCACTATGTGCGATATGGGGAGTTCCAAATAACGCATAGACGTCATATGCCTTGAAAAAGTATTCATACCCCTTGAAATTTTCCACATTTTGTCATGTTACAACCACAAATGTAAATGTATTTTATTGGGATTTTATGTGATGGACCAACACAAAGTGGCTCATAATTGTGGTGGGAGAAAAATGATAAATGGTTTTCAATTTTTTTTACAAATAAATATCTGAAAAGTGTGGCGTACATTTGTATTCAGCCCCAGTACAATACTTTGTAGAACCACATTTCACTGCAATTATAGCTGCAAGTCTTTTTGGGTATGTCTCCAACAGCCCTGCACATCTGGAGAGGGACATTTTTGCCCTAAGGCAAAATAGTTCAAACTCTGTCAGATTGAATGGAAAGTGCCTGTGAGCAGCAATTTTCATATCTTGCCACAGATTCTCATTTGGATTTAGGTCTGGACTTTAACTGGGCCGTTCTAACACATAAATATGCTTTGATCTAAACCATTCCATTATAGATCCGGCTATATGTTTGGGGTCATTGTTCTGCTGGAAGATGAACCTCCGCCCCAGTCTCAAGTCTTTTTCAGACTCTAATTGGCCTGTACTTGGCTCTATCCATCTTCCCATCAACTCTGGCCAGCTTCCCTGTCCCTGAAGAAAAGCATCCCACAACAGGATGCTGCCACCACCATGTTTCACGGTGGGGAGAGCCAATAATGACCAGGGTGATGTGCAATGTTAGTTTTCTGCCACACATAGCTTTTTGCTTTTAGGCCAAAAAGTTAAATTTTGGGCTCATCTGACTATAGAGCACCTTCTTCCACATGTTTGCTGTGTCCTCCACATGTCTTCTCGCAAACTGCAAATGGGACAGTTTATGGCTTTCTTTTAACAATGGCTTTCTTTTTGCCACTCTTCCATAAAGACCAGATTTGAGGAGTACATGACTAATTGTTGTCCTGTGGACAGATTCTCCCACCTGAGCTGTGGATCTCTGTAGCTCCTCAAGAGTTACCATGGGCCTTTTGGCTGCTTCTCTGATTAATGCTATTCTTGCCTGGCCTGTCAGTTTAGGTGGATTGCCATGTCTTGGTAGGTTTGCAGTTGTGCCATACTCTTTCCATTTTCGGATGATGGATTGAACAGTGCTCCATGAGATGTTCAAACCTTGGAATATATTTTATTATAACCTAGCCATGATTAAGCACTAACTCAGTGCGAAACGCGTCGGCTGTTCCCCTGTTCCTTTGCTGTAACCTTGTGAAGTGATGTATTTGCTGTTCGTTTGAATAAAAAGACAACCTTTTTGGTTATTGGAGTGTGGCTATCCATTTCCTCACTTTGTATCTTATGCATGGTCAGTGCATTGCCAGCAC
The DNA here is from genome assembly GCF_905171775.1 of Rana temporaria. Taxonomy (NCBI): domain Eukaryota; kingdom Metazoa; phylum Chordata; class Amphibia; order Anura; family Ranidae; genus Rana; species Rana temporaria. The sequence continues at coordinate 137,634,874 of NC_053490.1, forward strand.
CCACGGTATCCTGAGTCAGTCTACTCTACATAACGACCCACCTGGAGCGGTGATCCTCTTTTTTCTCTATAACCTAGCCCTGCTTTAAACTTCTCCAGAACTTTATCCTGACCTGTCTGGTGTGTTCCTTGGCCTTCATGAAACTGTTTATTCACTAAGGTTTTCTACCAAACCTCTGAGGGCTTCACAAAACAGCTGTATTTATACTGAGATTAAACTATACACAGGTGGACCCTATTTACTAATTAGGTGACTTCTGAAGGCATTTGGTTCCACTAGATATTAATTATTGGTATCATAGTAAAGGGGGCTGAATACAAATGAATGCCACGCTTTTCAGATATTTTTAATTTTCCCTCCACTTCACAATTATCTGCCACTTTGTGTTGTTCTATCACATAAAATCCCAATAAAATACATTTACGTTTTGTTGTAACATGACAAAATGTGGAACACTTCAAGGGGTATGAATACTTTTTCAAGGCACTGTATGCAATTTGTTATAAAGATCCCCCCTCAAAAAACAAATCATATGTAGCACTATCCCCAAAGGAGCTGCTGGTTATTTTTGGGTGGCACGTTACCTCTGTATACTCGCTGCCCAGGGTGAAAGGAGAGTCTGATGAATTCCAATGTCCACACAATGCACTTATTTTTCTTAGATTTATTTTGCAGAACTTCCGTAAAAAAGGAGGATAAGGGGTGGAAAGGTAGATAGGTTCAGGTACATAGTCACAAATAGGGAAACACTCCTGCTTCCAGCAAACAGTTATCGTCGCCACTCTAGCCAGAGTGGATATTGCTCACCCGGATAGGTCCCTCTCACTGGCCTAGCAGCCGGGATGGCGCACAAAGTAAAGTACAGTCTCTGCCACAGACCTTCTTTTATGAGGAGACACTTTGGTCCGGAATCCTCTGCCACAGGATTCAGCACCCGGATCTCTCCAGCTTAGCTTTGGTAGAACTTTTAGACCCAACAGGCGACACTATTAAGCCTCTCGGTGTATGGTGCATCCTTCGATTAAGTTTCCAGGCCTTCTCGCCCTCTTGCATGGCCCTCTCCAGGATATGTCCTCCTATGGCTTCCTTCATGAAGTGGCTTCCTCCCACGGGACAGACAGCACAGGATCACCTTTGCAAAGCAGGCCCCAGCCAGACTACTGGGCCCTCAAATTAAGTCACAGCCCCGGGCCAACGTGGTCCCGAAACCAGGATTCAGGACATGCACCCCAGGCCAGGTGGGCCACGAGGCGTGTGGGACGACAGGCCGACGACCTCGCCCTAATGGCGTCTGTCCCTTAAGTACCCCTCCCCGGCATGCAGACTGAGCAACCACTCCCACTGATTCGGTGCCGAGGGGGACACCCAATGCACCTTGAACTTGCTGCTGCCACCCTTGGCCTGGGGTGGTAATGACACCCCCAGGCGAAGAATGGTGGATACTTCCAGCATAGTCACGACTGGAACAGAGGCTAAATTGCTCTTAATCATTCTTGTCTGAGACAAAGAACAGCTCAGACCCCACTAAATTTAAAGCAGCGCCTGATCAACAGGAGCAGGGCGCTACACATAAATCCTCCTTTTCTGTAAACAGAATAAATATTAACTGATGTATTAATTTATATGTTTAGAAGTGCAGTTAATCCTTGAAGTTTATGTATAGCCCAAGCTTTTTTTTTTTTTGTTTTGGCTAGCATAGGGAAGGTTCTGAGTACAGTTGAGGATATTGACTTTACTTAATGTCCTGGAGACACTAGTAATAGTAACAGTAATAGGAAATCTCTCAAAATTAGAGGAATTCCACTCTCAGACAGTTGTCACAAGTTTATGTGTCCTTATTCAAAGCTTTGCCTTCACCTATTTTCCTGGTGATAGCTCTAAAAGTTTGTTTTTTCAATCACTTTCTGTCTTGAAGACAGTGGACAGTCTAGTAGAAACGGGGGGGGGGGGGGGGGGGGTCGAACCCTATCCAAAATGAAACAAAAAATGCTCTAATGACATTAGAGGAAACAGAATGTGGAAAAACACAATATATTAGAACACAATATATATTTTTGTCTACTACAAAATGTGTTACCTATACATGATGCTAAGAAGAGTAAAACCTCACTACATACATATCTCTTAAATGTTTTCACAGGCATGTTAACAGAGGGCCTATAAAAGATCACTTGCCATTCAGACAATGGTCACCATCCAGACTGCAACAGACGGCAGTCTTGCAAGATTCTACAAACTGGGAACCATTCCTTTCATTGGGAAATAGAGTGGCTTCAGTGGGGCGATTAGAACCAAATGCTGATTCCAGAATAAGAGAGAGATCTTGGTATGACTGGGACATACCTACAAGAAACACTTTAGAGCATGAAAGAAGACGACACAAATTGCCCAGAGATTTAGAAATTGGGAATCTTTCCCCTGTAAATAAAGACAAGCACAAAGGGAAGCTTATGAAAGTAGATTCTGTCTATGGAGAATGGCAACCGGAAAATAGGCTTGAGAATAAGATGAAAGCATTAAATCCAAATGAATGGGAACCTTTACCTTACCCACCCAAGGCACTGCAAAATCAGATGTTATCACAAAAAAATAAGCTGGATCAGCCTCCACCAGAAAAAACAACTTCACTAGTGAGTGCCACTGGAACTGCAACTCAAGAGAAGAAAAGCTGGTGGTCCAAACTTGTAAAGCACTCTAAATCTATAGCAAGTGATGTGGTCAATATGGAGGCCCCACTAGAGACTCCAAAAGAGAGAGCCAATAATGACCAGAGTTACTTAGTTAATTATGGAGTCCACAAACTGGATGGTTTAAAGGAAAATATACCTCAAATAAGGAAGAGAAAAGGACCTCCACCGTATGTTCCACCACCTTCTTATAATTACCCTCATCGCACCTTTCCTAATAGCAAAGATAACCCTACCAACATTCAGGGACCTAACCAAGAGGTAACCAGTGATTCAGTTCTGCTAAATGAAAAAGAGGACTTCCAAGAAATTAGAGAAAAATTGCCAAGGTATAGTGTAGATCAATGGAAAGCTCCCAAAATAAATTTGCTACATACCAGTGTGAGAGAGAACAAAGGTGTTGCAGAGAAGAAACTTAAATGTAACCCCACGTATCATAGTGTTATGCAGGACCGAAAACTTCCAAGAGCTTATAACACATGGACAGGATCTACTTCTGATGATTATCTTGATCATATATATGAAGTTGTTGAAGGGGGAAGTCCAATTTCCAATATAGCTACTAGTCAGAAAACATATGGTGATCTAAGCTTACACACAGATGAAATGATCTATGGAACAGTTGCCATTCCTCTACAAAGAGATCCAGCTCTACAAAACACATTGCCAAGAATAACTGGCAAAGGAACCCATGACAGGCTTGAAGCAAACAAGAGCAAGAATACTACATCCTGTAGTAAAAGGCAAATGCCACAGTTCGATGATCGTCCTCCAATTCCACTGCATGGAGTAAAACTGCCAAGAGAGTTAGGTTTTAGCTATACAAGCGGAAAATTTCAGCCTGTTGATAAGATGTCAAGAGGAAAATACACAAATATTAATGAGTCTGAAAACTATGAACCAGATGATAGGTGGAAAAGACCATTAAGAGTTATATCTAGTAAAGAATCAAAGCTAAGAGCTACGCCATATACAAGTAAGCATGGGTGGTATAATTTTACTCTTCCACTAAATAAAGACTACATGAAAACATATATGCAGGAGGACATAGCTTTTTCTAGTCCTAGAAGCAAAAGCACTTTTAAGCAAGATGCAATCTTGCCTAAGTGGCGAGAACCTGGAAAAATAAGTACTTTGCCAAGCAGGGGACGCGATCACAGTCGCTGGAAGGCTGAAGATAAGCTGAAGCTAGAAATGAAACATAACCCTTTTCAGCCTTCAGTTGTACAGAGTAATAGGATGGGTAGAAGAAGAAATGCAACCAAGGAAGCCCCAGAAAAAAATCAGGCTCTATCTTCTAAAGACAGTGATGGCTTTTTTGTCATTGATGCAACATGTGTGGTGGTCAAGGCAGAATATATTTTTCCACCAGTAATGGAGCAGGTCACATTTTTACATGATGAACCATCAAAAGGAGAAGACCTTTCATGTAAAAAGCATTTAGCAGTGCCTGGCAAGAATGAAACAATACCTAATCCATTTGCTTGTTCAAAGACCTCTTCAAGTTCAACAATGAAAACCTCCTCAGAAAGGAGCCATTCTGACATTTACCATTTTAAGGAGTTGTCTACAGAAAGGGTGGTTCCAAGCATCACAGAAAGAGCTGTTCGTATCTTAGGTCTTTCTATTGGTGATATAGAATCCCTGAGTGAAACTCAAGATCACAGCCATGCAAAAGTGTCAAGTCCAAAGTCTGATAGAACATACAAAGATCCCAAGTCTCATGAAAAAGAATATAACTTACAGGGAGGAAACTGTTTTTCCCAAAAAAGAAATGATTATAAACTGAGGGATTGTAGAGGTCTTCCATGCATTCAAGAGGCAGCAGAATTATCTGGTGATTATGATGTTCATATGACTATCCAAGAGTCAGATGATAGTAATGCTCCTGTAAATCCTAATGACTTGAGATCAAAAGCAAATGTGCCATTTTCCAATACAAAATACAGAGAGGGCACAAAAAGCACCAGTGAATCATCTACGGTAGAAAGCTATAATTCAGAAATTCAACCAAAAGCACCTAGAGAAAATCGGATGAATGTACAAGAACCACATGTGCTTACCAAGACCTCCCCCATGAGAGAATTAGACATCTTCCTTCCAAAAGAAAATATCTTAGACATGAGCTCGACCACTGTTCCTGATCATATGACTCTTGAAATAACCATAACTGAGCAGTACCAGGATGTTCTGGAACCCATGATTACTGAAGAAACCTGCAAATCATCAGAAGAGATTTTGAAAACGTGTGTTCCTGAAAGGCCAGAAGACACATGTATATTAGACGCTAATGACACACAACCCCCCTATGAAGAGAATACCATATATGTGGTTGAAAATTACTGTGAAAAAAAACACTTAGATTCAAACGAAGAGCCTACACTAGAGAATAAGAAACAGAAAAATCGAAATAAATTTATCAGGGAAAGTCTGCAATCTGCCAGCCCTGCTGTGTCAGGTAAAATTGCTCATCCATGTTTGCCACAGAGTAGCCAAAGAGATGAAGACAGCTACCAGATTTCTCAAAGACCTTCATTAATACCACAAGTAAGGGCATACACTAGAAGACCTAATTACTATGCCAAAGACCTTAGGGAGGCAGTGTCACGAATCAGACGCCACACTGCCCCTGATTCTGACACAGATGAAGACATAGACCAATCAGTGCCTGAACTGACTACTCATGAGGAAGAGGGACCTGATGAAAGTGTGACTACAGATAGCTCAGACACATCAGACTCTGAAGTAACGGTAATTATGTGTGAAGCTGAAAAACAAAGAGATTATGTTTCACAGTCTAATGACATTTCAGATACAGAAAATATGAATGAAGATGTGACCATGGAAGTTTTAATGGACTCACCAGCTGCACCTGCAGCCTTTCAGAATGGAGAGATTGCAGCACAGTGTAACAAATCTCATGAACAGGAATCAGTCTTTGATCTGAATTGTTGCATCAAGGAGATACTTCAGGAACTGAGTAAAACAGAGCAAGAATTCTTCTCCAGCAATGAAGACCAATGTAATGACCCTGCAACAGGTAATGTGCCCTGAGTGATTATATGCTCAAAAAACAATTACTGCACCATCACCAATATGAACAATACTACTTACTTAGTAAACAGTTACGCCTAGTACACACATGCAGTTTTTCGGATTTTTGGCCCAACGGAAAAAAAAAGACACTGATCTCTTTTTATGTCCGGCAGTTTTCCCGTTGGAAAAACTGCGATGGAGCATACACACGACCGGTATTCCCTACCAAAAGCTCTCATAGCAGTTTTCCCGTTGGAAAAAACGGTTGTGTGTACGAGGCATTAGATATTAGAAGACTTATGCCCTGTACACACGATCGGTCCATACGATGAAAATGGTCTGATGGATTTTTCCATCAGTTATCTGATGAAGCTGACTGATGATCAGTCGTGCCTACACACCATCAGTTAAAAAAACAATCGTGTCAGAACGCGGTGACGTAAAACACAACGACGTGCTGAAAAAAATGAAGTTCAATGCTTCCAAGCATGCGTCGACTTGATTCTGAGCATGCATGGATTTTTAACCGATGGACGTGCCTACAGACGATCGTTTTTTTCTATAGGTTTTTTTATCCATCAGATAATTTTAAAACAAGTTCCTAATTTTTTAACCGATGGATAAATAACCAATGGGGCCCACACACGATCGGTTTAGTCTGATAAAAACGGTCCATCAGACCGTTTTCATCAGACAAACCAATCGTGTGTACGCGGCATTAGGCTCCTTTCACACTACTGCAACTTCAAAGTCGCGTTATTTTACCGTGATTTCGTCGCCGCGATTTTGCCACGATATCAGGGAATGCCTGTGTTTAGTGGCATCAAAATCGGACCAGTAGTGCAGGGACTAATTTGAAGTCGGAACGACTTGAAGTCCTAAAATGAATGGTTGTCATTGGAAATCATGGGAAACGACTTGTCATAAGACTTTGACATCACAAATCGTGGGACAAGTTGTATAAGTGTGAAAGGGGCCTAATATATGTATTTATAATACAGAGTAGTTGGATAGATTAGACAGTGCAAGTATTGCTGGCTGATGGTCCATTTGGAGCAGATCAGAACAAAACAATAGAATTATATGGTTTTACTGGTGTATGCACTTTTCTATGAATCAGGGGTCTCCAAACTGCGGCCCCTTGCTTTTATACGGTCCCTGGGGCACTTCTCCCACTGATTCAAGACACTATTCTGCCATCGAACACCAACAATGGAGCACCATTTCTGCCACTGACACTAATAATAGAGCACTATTCCTCCTTATGATACCAACAATGAGTCACTTTCCCTCTAACATAATACCAAAGTGGTGATGTTTACTCCGACTGATGAAAGAAAAAAATTCCACTCCTGCTGGCCACTATCTGGCCCTTCTGAAGTCTGAAGGACAATAAACCTGTCCTTCGTTTTGAAAGTTTGGAGACCCCTGCTACAAATCAACAAAAACGTCTTACCTATGCACCCTCTTTTTTGCTTGACTGAAAATTAATTTACATTTTGCGCCCTGTTTCTTAGGGTAATGGCAGACAAAAACTAACCATGTTAGAACTTTACTTATTGCAAAGTGAGAGAGGAGGTGTCAATTCCTATGGAGATTAATGAAGCAAACATTTCCCCATGATTGCAAAATGACAACTGGCTTTAAAAGCGCACTAGAGCTTAGCTTAAAAACACAATTGTGTTAGGCACTTATATAACATCACTTTTATACGGTATGTCATGTATAGCCGTGTACACACCATCACTTTATGTGATGAAAAAAAACGACGTTTTTAAAAACGTCAATTTAAATGACCGTATGTGGGGGAAAACGTCGTTTTATGTCTTGTGAAAAACGTCAAAAAAAAAAATGGAAGCATGCTTCAATTTTTTGTGTCGTTTTTCAAAATGTCGTTTTTTTGTTTCACAAAAAATCACAGTGTGTAGTAAAAAACGACGTTTAAAACAACGTTTTTAAACCCGCGCATGCCCAGAAGCTAGGTATGAAGCGAGCTTCAATTGAAAAGAGTGGTGAACGTAACCTCACTTTGCTAGAGCATTGTGAAAAAACGATGGTGTGTAGGCAACGTCGTTTTTGGAAAATTGAAGTTTCAAAAACGTTGTTTTTTACTTCACAGAAAACGTTGTTTTTTTTTCATCACATAAAGTGTGTACGCGGCACAAGGCTCCACGGATTCTAAAAATTTGAAATTCTATATAATTTTGATTTTGCCTTTCAGTCATTTAGTGCTGCAAGGATATACCATCCTCCAGGACCACTGTAGAAGCAATTTTAGTAGCTCAAGATGAAAATGTTCTTTTTCACAAGGTGATAAGCTTGCTTCACCCTAGCAAAGTGTAATGTGACATGAAACTCTATCCACGTCTAATGGTAGAAATACAGTATCATTTTTAAAGACCCCAGATTGTCAGTTGAGTTATGCCAATGCCACACTGGATTTATATATACAATAACAGTATGATCCACAAGAAGAGGTTGTAAAAAATCTATTGTCATCACCTTAGGAAATGGTCATACAGAGGAGGATACGGATAAAACATCTTCCAAGTGAAGCAAGCTTTAAGACATTTTACGAAGCTGAAAAAGGGATCGCTGTAACCTGAACATTGGAATCTTGTGTGGTTGTTTCTTACCAACAGAGAAAGTCAGATGATATATCCAAATGGGGTATTCAATGGCAAGTGGAATGCTTCTGACAAAAGTCTTTGTAGATGGACTGCTCTATTGTCAGATGAAAAATCAACTATTGTGCAAAATAATTTTAATAGTAACAGGAATGCTGTTTTTGTATTGCTGTTTTTATAGAATTAGCCAGATAATTAAAGTGAATGCATTACTTTTTTGTTAGATGCAGTACATTACAGTGTAGGAGAAAAAGAGAGTATTGGGAAGAAATAACTCATGTTTTAAGATGTAAACCATTAACATAAGTTTCAATGTTGCTTGGCTGGAGATACACTATTACCAACACTATATTGGGCCGCCTGCCTTTACACGCATGTGAACTTTAATTGCATCCCAGTCTTAGTTTGTAGGGTTCAATACAGACCTGCATAGTCCTCACCTCAACCTGATAGAACACCTTTTGGGATGAATTAGAGCGGAGACTGTGAGCCAGGCCTTCTCGCCCAACATCAGTGCCTGACCTCACAAATGCGCTTCTGGAAGAATGGTCAAACATTCCCATAGACACACTTTTAAACGTTGTGGACAGCCTTCCCAGAAGATTTGAAGCTGTTATAGCTGCAAAGTGTGAGCCTACTTAATATTGAACCCTACGCACTAAGACTGGGATGCCATTAAAGTTCATGTGCGTCTCAATACTTTTGGTAATATAGTGTATCTGTAAAATTGTGTCTACCATGAGATTTTTGAGTGGTTAATAAATATATAGCCAGATATTGATAGTGTAATGATACCACGGAGAGGGGAAATGCCTACTGTGTAACATTGGATGTACCTGATAGCCCTAAGGAGACAAACTTCAAAATGTCGAGGAGCGATGCAATCCACTTGTATTTTCAAATGATAACTTAAAGCAGTGGTCTCCAAACTGCGGCCCTGGGGCCAGATGTGGCCCTTTGCTTGCCTCTATCCGGCCCTTGGGGTACTATTACATCCACAGCTGACACCAAGGATGGGGCACTATTTCTCCCACTGACACCAAAGATGGGATTCTATTCCTCACACTGACACCAAGGACAGGGTTCTATTCCTCCCACTGACACCAAGGATGGGGTTCTATTCCTCCCACTGACACCAAGAATGGGGTTCTATTCCTCCCACTGACACCAAGGACGGGGTTCTATTCCTCCCACTGACACCAAGGACGGGGTTCTATTCCTCCCACTGACACCAAGGACGGGGTTCTATTCCTCCCACTGACATTGGAAGACTACCCTTTTATTTTTGTTCTGGTGACAACTCAAACATTTGGAGTCACCTCATGGTGACAAGTTACTGGGACAAATACAGAGGTAGATCTCCCCAGCGGGGACACTGACAGTACTTAAAACCAGACCAAGGTTCTAACCCTTCCCTTCTCTAACCAAAATGTAAACAATAAATAAAAAATTGGGCTTTAGATATAGTTATATATTTAACATTAACATACCAGGAAATAAGATAGAGGAAAATCAGGTATCATGGAACTCGCATCTGAAAACATTATAAACATACATAATAGGAAACATAGGTTGAACAAGGGGAATCCTTTCTTTGTGTCAGCCAACCAACACACCTGATGCCTTAACAGTACACAAAGGTAAGTACAACATATCTTTACAAAGCTGACATTTTTTAAGACAAATGTTTTTATTATCAGAAAAAAATAATAATATAATTAACAAAAAGTGAAGCATAACTCTAGCCATGGGATTTAGGCAGAATCATGGACAGCTTTTGTATGAATAAAATATAACCAAGGCTAGCTTCAGTACAGGTTTGGCCCTTGAGGCGATTTAATTTGCATTTGTAGCGCTATACAAGTCACTCACTCACTCACTCACTCACTCACTCACTCACTCACTCACTCACTCACTCACTCACCTAATAAATGTATACTAAGCAGTTTTTGCATAAATGAAGGATCAGACATTTCATGCCATAGCTAAATAGTATATGGGTAAGTGATAAGCAATATAGAAAAGAAAGGGTAACAGAAGTCTTCCAGCTTTCTTACATTTTTTTTTCTAGGGAATCCAATACTGTGCAAAGTAAGCAAAACTGGAAAAAGCAATACTTTGTATTGTATTGGCAGAATGAAAGTTCTTGTATGGCCATCAGTATGAATATAACATGTCATTTTCTGAATGATGTACAAATTTTGACCATGCTATTAGGACATTAGTAGCTGTTATGCCTCTCACACACGTTCGGACTTTTGACCATGCAAAAGTCCACCGCAAGTCCGTCGGAATCCGACGGAAAGATAGAGAACAGGTTCTCTATCTTAGGTGTGTGGGACCTCCGTCAAAAAAGTCCGATGGAGACTACACATGGCCAGACTTTCCGAGAAAAAAGCCTGTCTGACTTTTTTTCTCGGAAAGTCCAACCGTGTATACGAGGCATTAGTCAGTTCTGGAGTTTGTAGAAGAGGGGAAGTTGTTTAAAGTGGACTGGATGTCATTGTCACTGCTTAGCCATAATAATTTTCTTTTATTTCTTTTACCTGTTTTTTTGTAATGGTTTTAGCCCACTATCAGTATCAGTAGGTGAAATGTAAGCCATACCTTTTATCTTTAACATTTTTAGGTACATGTATACTGGAGATTTGGGTGCATTTCTGAAGCCACTAGCTACCACTAGTTGTGGGGTATCACATTGCAAGGTATATAAATCATTCTATACATTTTGTGGATGGTTGAGTTCCATAGTTATATAGGGAATACCTCAATTTACATAACCACCCAAGCCATAGCTCCCTGGGACAGTCCCTCTCTAGGATCTAATCCCATCTAATGTATAGTTCTGTAAGAATTTATGTACCACCCAAGTGTTTAGAACGTGCATTATATATTGACGTCCACCTGTTATATTTGTGCTAATAAAATGCAAGCAGAACATATATCTTACTACCGAAATGGGTTGAAATTTCGTTTTTTTGAGTTACACATTTTTAGGCATAAGTGAAATTAAATAATTTCCATATACTAAAAAAAAAATAAGCTAAAATTTTTACTTTCCATGCCATTACACCTGAATACTCTCCTGTTCAGACTTTACGGTAATGTAAATGGTCATTTAGGGTTTCATCTATCTTTAAAAAAAGAAATCTAGGCTCCCATAGAGGACCAGTGTTGAGTCATTGTGCATATCTATCTACTAGGCTCTAGGGCAGGGGTAGGCAACCTCAGAACTCCAGCTGTTCTGAATCTAAAAATCCCATCAGGCCTCTGCCTCTAGGAGTCATACCTATGATTGTCAGGGTCTTGCAATGTCTGATGAGACTTGTAGTTTCACCACAGCTGGAGGGCCGAGGTTCCCTACCCCTGCTCTAGGGGCTTCAGATCCTCACCACCAAGGAAGAAATATTATTATTTTTTTGTATTTTTTTTATTTTTTTATTTTTAAGGAAAAATAAGGTATGACAGATGTGTGAACATGCATGGGCATATATTTTTGTACATGAAGTATTGATGGCCTGTTTTGTCTGTCCCAGGTAATGCAAGTATAAGTAGGGTATAGCAAGTTCGTATTTTTTGGCTAAACGTTTTCCCTTCCTATATCTGAAACCCATGTGATAATATCGAAATGGTTCATGTCTGCATTATAATACATTTATTGTAAACGAGCAAGTTTAAAGAACAACTGCAGTCTATAGGGAAACTGGTTTGGCAATAAGAAGAAGCTGAAATGCAATCATCTTTTAGTGTCATAGGATTATGAGTAGCATATATGCAGGCCAGGACCTGGTGCATTGAAACATACTGCGCCTGTGCACTCCACTGCAATTCATGAAATATCTTAAACAATGCAGAACAGGACAGGCATTCCAGGAACTACGTTTTTTTCTGTTTTACACCTACTTGACCATAATATACTACAAAGAAGGTGAGTCTGCAAACAGGAGATGGGCAGCTTACAATTAATTAATTTGCCATTCACAGAAAGGCTTGTGCATTTGTGCTCACACTGTGCTGATATTTCATATACAAATAGTTTTTTTTAACCATGGTATCTTGATTTAACCCAGTGTTTCTCAATTCCAGTCCTCAGGCCCCCCAACAGGTCAGGTTTTCAGGATTTCCCTCAGATGAAAAGGCTTTGGTGATTACTAAGTCAGTGAAACTGATCAAATCACCTGTGCAAAATAATGGAAATCCTGAAAACCTGACCTGTTGGGGGGCCTGAGGACTGGAATTGAGAAACACTGATTTAACCCCAGTGAATAATTATGAACTAACAATGTAAAAATATGAAGACAACTTTTTTGAATAACTTTTGTTAACTGTATGTTATTTATTTATCTCAACATAAGAAATGCATAATTAAATAATGGTTAATAAATATATCCCCTTTAACTCCTTTTACCTTAACCAGTATTTTGTCCTTTATTATAAATGTGTCCTGTAATATAATACCTAATACCTTATAACTAAAACCCAACTCCAGCCAAATAATTTTGTTTTCGAAAAAAAGAAAAACATGTTGCAGTCTGATTGTACAATTTTTTTTTTTTTTTAAATCTACTAACAATTATGTAGCACAGTGGCCCTGCTGAATTGTATACTGATTGATTTGTTAGTTTAGTTTAGATGCTCATTTAACAAGGTTTTGGTGATCTAAAATGTATTGTACATGTGTTGTGAGCTTTAGGCTACAATTAGTTCTATGTCCCTACAGGCGGTCCCCTACTTACAAACATCCGACTTACAAACAACTCCTACTTACACACAGTGGGAGACAACAGGAAGTGAGAGGAAATCTACCCCTAGGAACTGTAATGACGCGTACACACGATCGGTCAAACCGATGAGAACGGTCTGATGGAACGTTTTCATCGGTTAACCGATGAAGCTGACTGATGGTCAGTCGTGCCTACACACCATCAGTTAAAAAACCAATCGTGTCAGAACGCGGTGACGTAAAACACAATGACGTGCTGAAAAAACGAAGTTCAATGCTTCCAAGCATGCGTCGACTTGATTCTGAGCATGCCTGGATTTTTAACCGATGGACGTGCCTACAAACGATCGTTTTTTTTCTATCGGTTAGGTATCCATCGGTTAAATTTAAAACAAGATTGCTTTTTTTTTAACCTATGAATAAATAACCGATGGGGACCACACACGATCGGTTTGGTCCGATGAAAACGGTCCATCAGACCGTTCTCATCGGTTTGACCGATCGTGTGTACGCGGCATAAGAGTTAATATGGGAAAAAGGTGTCTCCTCTCAACTGATGCTTTATCACCAGTCCATGTTTCTCTAACAACCCAACATTTTCAAAATCCAATTGTCATTGGGACAGAAAGTCAGGTGAAATCTTCTGAACAGGGGCACAGACAGCAAAACAAATGTTACAGAGGTGATAACCCTTCCCTATAATATCAAAAATGCTTATAAATAGATTTTTTGGCTGGAGCTACACTTAAAAAATGTACCTGTTTCCACTTACAAACATATTGAACTTGAGAACAAGCCTACAGTCCCTATCTTGTTTGTAACCCGGGGACCGCCTGTATTGGAAAGATTTTCCCTTTAGGCTGCATTCACACCTGAGCGACAAAACGCCCGACGCCGGAAGCTTCTGCTGCTAGAGGGGAGAATTCCCATTGCCGTCTATGGAGATGGTTCACATCTCATAGACGCCGAACGCCTGTCGCCTGAAAAAAAGTCCCGGACCCTTTTTTTCAGGCGACAGTGGCGTTTTCCCATTGACAGCAATGGGAAGACTTTTGAAAGAAAAAAAAAAAATGAAAGTTTCATAATCGCGGCAAAATACGCCGCTACCGCCGAACGCGCCTGTCGCTCAGGTGTGAATGGACTCTAACTTCTTGCTGGAAAGTGCTAAGAAATCTCCACAACAAGGGAGAAAGACAACAAACATTATTTGCAGTTAGTAGGGATTAGAGCTTCTGACAATAAGTAAAGGGAAATCTCCCCAGTGAATCGCAGTCAGGAAAAAAAGCCTTATAATTATTTGAATCTCTACCCTCTCTATCCAAGACTAAAAAAAATAATAATATGGACTAGGGTTTCATTTTAGATCTTTTCCCTAATCCAGAGATCTTAGGATAGTGGTTGTCAATTTATGAGCTATAGGGGGCCTCAACTGCATCCCCCGATATCACTAAAGGACCACACATACAGTAATGTTCATTATATGTAATGCTTGGGAGGACTGTCTGAAACTGCAGACCTAATGGAGGAAATGATGGTCAGAGACTGTGGACACTGATGAATGAAGTGTACAGTGCTACAACTTCAACATAATTGAATCGGCTGGACTACCGGTGATTAGGCGCAGGTTGAGAACATCAAATCCACATGAAAAGTCAGCAACATGGTACTTGACAGTAACTGTAGGTTTTATTATACAGATGGGGATATATGCTGCAGAAAACAGTATGAAATTGGGAATGTGTTACATGAGACTAATAGAGATCAATGCCATTACCCTAAACAAAGTTCCCACTACAGACTGCTGAGAGCAGCACATCATATACCAAAAGGCTGGTTGGGCACCAGGGTCTTAGGATCTGAAGTTCAGTATTCGGCATACCTATGTTCTTGGTAAACAGCTCTATGGGCAGCTAATTGTGGGAATGACAACTAAATCTGGTTGCTGGCAGTGTGGTACATCGAGAGCCCATTGCTAAACTCCAAAGCTCTCTGGATTAGGGAAACATAATTACGCTTAAATGGTATCTAAACCCCAAAACAAAAGTTGATAGTATTATAGTTTACCGGCCCTTCACATCAAGATGTGGTGGCTGCAATCGTTTTCTTTTTCCAACTTTTTTTCATTATTTCGACCTGGTCATCCTGCTATTATCACACTTTCTGTCCTAGGGTAACAACCGCACTGAGCAGCATTCTCACCCTAGAATAGAAAGTGTGTTAGGACCACATAACACGCCCTCTCTTCTCAATAACAGCAGGAGGTGTTTTGTAGTCCATCGAGATAGCAGGACACAAAGGAAGCTATTAGCTTACAAGATTTCTGACTAGATGAACATTTTTTTTTATTTGTCCTTGTCAAATAGATATAATAAAATGCTCAAAGGTATTTTTAACAGATAGAAAAGGAGTAACAAAGAGAAATGTATTGTTAGAGTTTATTTATGCTTTATTTTACTCCAGCCTTTAGTCTTCTTTAAATATGATTGTAATTTATTTCTAATCATTTCATTTCTAATCACACAATCATTTTTCGGGTTGTAAAAAACGACAATTTTTTTTTTCGAACATGCTCTATTTTTTCACCACGTTTTAAACTATGTTGTTTTTCAGGTTGTAAAAAATGATCGTGTGGGCTTTAACGACGTGAATAACCCGCGCATGCTCAGAAGCAAGTTATGAGACGGGAGCGCTCGTTCTGGTATAACTACCGTTCGTAATGGAGTAAGCACATTCATCACGCTGTAACAGACAGAAAAGTGCGAATCGTCTTTTACTAACACAAAATCAGCTAAAGCAGCCCAAAGGGTGGCGCCATCCGCATGGAACTTTATAGGCCTCGTACACACGACCCGAGAAACTCGACGGGCGAAACACATCGTTTTGCTCCTCGAGTTCCTTGTGAAGCCGTCGAGAAACTCGACAAGCCAATTTTCTCCATTCCCGTCAAGGAAATAGAGAACATGCTTTATTTTTGGCTCGTCGAGTTTCTCGACAGTTTCCTTGACGAAAATGTACACACGACCGGTTTTCTCGACAAAAAAATATCTCCCAGCAAGTTTCTTGCTGGTTTTTGCCGACTCGGTCGTGTGTACGAGGCCAAAGTGCCGTCGTACGTGTTGTACGTCACCACGCTTTGCTAGAGCATTTTTATTCATTATCATGTGTAGGCAACGTTGTTTTAATGATGAAGTTGAAAAAAACGTTGTTGCGGCATAAGAGTTAATACACCTTACACTTCTCCTCATGCTGTCTTATATGCAGTCTTACTGAATAGGTCCCAAAAGAACTTGCTAAGTTTTTTTGTTTCTTCAACCTCAGAAATCCTAAATGCTTAATTAGCAACACAACATACACTGATCATGTGCATTTTGCTTGTTACCTTAAAGTGGAACTTTACCCTTAATAACTTAATAAAAAAGAATGTTCTTTAGCAAGGAACATACATTTCATATTATTTCTACCAAAATTTGTGTGTGCTGTAAATTGCCTCCAGCATTGCTCCTGTCTCTTCTTCCCGGAGGCTGGCATTTTGCTGAAGCGCAGAGCCCCCGAATAGTGGAAAATCATAAAGCGGAATTAAACCCATTGATTCACATGATTAAAAATTAAAGTTACATTCCTGGAATGGCGGGATGGTTACTGTCACAATTGCCAGTGTCCTCAACCAAACTGTCAAACCATCAAATGGCTGGTGTCATAAATGATCACATGTGCAGCACCAAGGCAGTTGCAGATCAAACAGAAGCAGCTTCCTTGGCTGTCAGCAGATCGGCCTCTACAAATTCAGTTCCTAAAAATGGAGGGCAATTGAGCAGTGCAGAGCAGGATGAAACCATGTGTTACTGGATTTTAAACTGTTTTTTATGTTTTACACAGCTATACCTGTAAAAGGGGCCAGCATGAAGTGATCTAGCAGGACTCAATTTTCGGACTAAAGCTCCATGCACACTGGAGCTCATAAACGGCCATTTTTTGGAGTTTGGGCGTTTTTTTCAAAAGTGGAAAAGAGCAGAAGATAGCGGAGGAGCTCGGCAGAAGTCACCGGAGAGTGGGAGAAGACACCGGACAGCGGGAGAAGAGGCCAGGAGAGAGGAGAAGTCGGAATAGACCCCCAAAGTCGTAAGAGACCCCCGGAGCTGCCTAATAAATTACTTTAAAGTGGTTGTAAACCCTTTACAACCACTTTAATCTACAGGTAAGCCTAGATTAAGGCTTACCTGTAGGTGCTGGAAATATCTCCCAGACCTGCACTGTCTAGGGGATATTTGAAAATCGCCATACAGCGATTTGTTCTGTGAATGCGCTGTGCCCTTTCTAACTCGGGTCATGCCGTGAGTGGAGGCTCACGCGACGTCAAGGGACTCCGGCCACTCACAGAGCCAGAGTTCGCGGCCCCGGAAGGAAGTGGGGTGAAGAATGGCCGCTTGCTACTCGCGAGAAAGACAGGGACATTGTAGGCTTCTCCTGCATGCAAGTGTCACATAATGGGCTACTATGCGATGCATAGTAGCCCATTATGCTTTACCTTTGCAGGGAAATACCCCAGTTTACTTCCTCTTTAAAAACCTGTGTAGTGTGTTTTATTTTTGACACTTTTTCCCCCAGGTGAACTCCATACTCATTCACATAGGGTGGGGGGCCAGGATCTGGGGGTCCCATTGATAATCCCCCCCACCCGCAGACTCCAACAACCAACAGCCAGGGTTGTCAGGAAGAGGCCCTTGTCCTCATCAACATGGGGACAAGGTGCTTTGGGGTGCGGGGCGCAGGCCACCTACCCCCCCATGTTTAGGGCATGCGGCCTTGTACGGTTCAGGAGGGGGGGAGCTCGCTCGTCCCCACCCCCTTTCCTGACCGGCCACGCTGTGTGCTCGGACACATAGTTACATAGTTACATAGTTAGTCAGGTTGAAAAAAGACACAAGTCCATCCAGTTCAACCACAAAAAAATAAACAAACAAAATAAAAAACACAATACAATCCCATACACCCAACTCCATACCCACAGTTGATCCAGAGGAAGGCAAAAAACCCCAGCAGAGCATGATCCAATTTGCTACAGCAGGGGAAAAAATTCCCTCCTGATCCCCCGAGAGGCAATCGGATTTACCCTGGATCAACTTTACCTACAAATCTTAGTACTCAGTTATTTTATGTACATTTAGGAAAGAATCCAGGCCTTTCTTAAAGCAATCTACTGAGCTGGCCAGAACCACCTCTGGAGGGAGTCTGTTCCACATTTTCACAGCTCTTACTGTGAAAAAACCTTTCCGTATTTGGAGGTGAAATCTCTTTTCCTCTAGACGTAGACGGATAAGGGTTTGGTATGGATTTTGGGGTGATCCCCATGTCGTTTTTTTTGGTGTAGGTGTTCCCCTTAAAATACATACCGAACCGAAGAGCCTGGTATCGTCCGAGGGGGATCCCCACGCCAATTTATTTTTCATTTTTGGCGGGGTTCCCTCTTATTCTCAGCACACAAGTCGCACCGCAAGTCAGATAATAATGATGCGACTTGCAGTGCGACTTCTTTTAAAATCAATGGGCTCCTATAGGGAGCCATTGATTTTGAATAGAGGCAGAGAAACGTGGCTAAAAGCTAGCGCCACTAAACGTGCATTGACGGCAATGCAAAACGCTGCTAAAATAGCGTTTTTAAAGCAGCGTTTTCCTACCAGCAATCCGACGTACAGAACGACTTTTTTGAGCGTCCAGTGTGCATGGAGCCTAAATGAGCTAAAATGGGCCTGAAAATGTAGCAGTGACATTTGGGATTGTATATGGATATCATTTACAGAAATTAATGTTAAAAAGCAAATCTACACTGAATTCTCCAAAGACAGCAGAAAATGTTAGATGTCGGGTTATTTTTGGGAACAAGCATCTCAGATTTTCTCAAACTATTTGTTCCATGTACTATATAATCAGATGTGGTTCCTATAAAATGATATCATGCACAATAATGGGAATAATGCTTTTTTTTTTATATATGACAAGGAAACATTTTAAAAAGGTATTTTATTTGAAGCTTGGTGAAAATATTTTATAGCCATAAATACCAATTATCATATATTTAGATAATTGGTTTAATTCCTATAAAGTGTGCCATATCCAAGTAACCGAGGATGAACTTCTACACTCTAACCACAAGATGGCAACGAATGACAGTCATAACAATGGCAAATTGGAATCAACATGTAGTTTATGAGTACAAAATCGAAAATTGTTCTCAGAAAATGTACTCAGAATGTGGCAACACATCCAAATACGAATACAGAGAGAAAGAACCAGAAGTGAACATGGACTTTAACCACTTCAGTCCCAGAAGAATTTACCCCCTTCCTTGCCAGAGCACTTTTTGCGATTTAGCACTGCGTCAATTTAACTGACAATTGCGCGGTTGAGCGACGTGGCTCCCAAACAAAATTGACGTCTCTTTTTCCCCCCCAAATAGTGCTTTCTTTTGGTGGTATTTGATCACCTCTGCGGTTTTTATTTTTAACAAAAATAGAGCGCCAATTTCGAAAAAAAATCAATATTTTTTACTTTTTGCTATAATACATATCCCCAAAAAATCTATAAAAAAAAACAAATTTTTTCTCAGTTTAGGCTGATATGTATTCTTCTACATATTTTTGGTTAAAAAAATCGCAATAAGCATATATTTATTGGTTTGCGCAAAAGTTATAGCGTCTACAAAATAGGGGATAGATTTATTGCATTTATTTTTTTTTTTACTAGTAATGGCGGCGATCTGCGATTTTTATTGTGACCGTCACATTGTGACGGACATATCGGACATTTCTGACACATTTTTGGGACCACTCACATTTATAAAACGATTAGTGCTATAAAACTGCACTGATTACTGTATAAATGTGACTGGCAGGGAAGGGGTTAATACTAGGGGGCACTGAAGGGGTTAAATATGTTCCCTAGTGAGTGATTCTAACTGTAGGGGGAGGGGACTCACAAGGGGAAGAGACCAATCTGTGTTCCTCTGTACTGGGAACACACATCGGTCTCCTTACCTCTGACAGAACATCAATCTGTGTGTTTACACAAACAGATCCACGGTCCTGCCGTGATTGCGGGCAATCGCGGGTGCCCGGCAGCCATCGCGGCTGCCGGGCACGCGCATCGAGTCCCGAGCAATGCCACGGGCGTGCGCGCCCCCTTGAAGCCCAGGATGTCATATGACATCCACCCAGGATGAGAGATCCCATTTGTGGACGTCATATTATTATGGGCGGGTAGGGAAGTGATTAAATTGGTAGCCACCAGTAGACCCAAATGAAAGAGAGAGCACTCGTGTAGTATATGAGATTTATCTTACCTATCCAGTGTTTGTATCTTGTGGTTTTGTTTCTCTGTTGGTGAGATTCCCCATTTTTTATCCTGGATACCATAAATTGAATGGAAGCTCAACAGTGTAAAGACAGAAAAAAGAAGGATCTCCAAACTTTTTTGTATGAGGGCCACATCTCATATTTTACAAATATTCACAGGCCAAAAAAAATCAGTTTGAGTGAATCAATAAGTTTTACTTAGTGCACTTGCGACAGAAACAATTGAGTACTATCCGTGATACTTTTTTTTATTTGCACTAACATACAATTCTTCAGGACAAGCTTTAAGGGTATATCCCCTTCCTCAAGGTCCTAGCAGTATTGCTTTGACCTTGAAGAAGGGGACCAGGGCTGTCTCAGTGAATGGGCACACCTGGGCACTGCCCAGGGGCCCCAGGTGCATGGAGGGGCCCATGATCAGGGCAGGGAAAAGTTGGGGGGAGGGGAGGTGCTGTGTTGGGTAAATGCACTGGCTTTTGGCTGCCCGGGCCACTCTTCTTTGACAGTAGTAGCTGCAATGTCACTCCTGTCAGAAGAAGCAGCGGCCGGCTTCTGCTTGAGATTGGAATCAGCTTTCTCCTCCTTCCTTTAGGGGGCGGAAGAGAGCAGGCACTGAGACTGAGAACTCACCTTAGTCTCAGCATGTGAGAAAGCTGCAGGTGGGAACAGCATTTGTGATCTGTTAGTACAAGGGGGCACAACTCTGATGTAAGGGGAACTATGATGGGGGAACCTGATGTATATGGGCAGTTGGGCACAGTGATAGGGAAACATGATGTAGGGGGGTACTGATGCAGACTCGTAGGGGCCCCAGCAAATTACTTTGCTCAGGGGCCCATGGTGCTATTAAGATGACACTGAAGGGGACATACCCTAAAAGCTTGTCCTGAAAAATTGTATGTTAGTGCAAAAAAAAAAAAGTATCACGGACAGTACTCAATTGTTTCTGATTTAAATCAGAGAGGGAACATCCGTAACCAAAGCAAAGAATTTCCAAAATAAATGAGCCCATCAGTCCCAAGTTACATCAACGCCCTTCAAAATTGATCAGCTCTATGAATGTGCTACAAACAAATAAATAATACTCTTCCACTGTGTGTTGTGAGTTATATTATTTTATGTATTAACACCCTTCTTCTGTCAAAGTCCCCCACCCCCTTACATCAAGGTCCCCAATCGGAGCCCCTCTTAAATCAGGGTTTCCATTAGAATCCCCTCTTACATCAGAGTGCTGGAAAAATCTTACAGCGGGCAGTATGTTGGAGATTTTTAGTAGCTCAGTCGTGACATTTAAAGCAGAGTCAAACCGCAGACTGCAGAGGGGCTCTTGTGATAAAGTAATAGTTTGCCCAGCATACGTACATTACTTCCTAGGCTGCTCTCCTCTAGTTATAACAGATTTATGCTTGGCGTTGCTGCTCTATCTGCCACCTCCACCTTCGTTGCCGCTTGTTCTGGCTCCAGCCCCTTCCCTCTTTGGCTATTGGCTAGCCATTGATAATGTAACGCCTCTGCATACATGCTGGAGTTGCATTATGTCGGCACCCAGCTCTATTGTTTTGCAGGCGCTGGACGTGTACATTGCACTGTGCATGTGCCAGGGCCGGACTTACCATTGGGCTTGACTGGGCTCAAGCCCATAGGCCCCACCCAATAGGAGGCTCCTTACGTTTAAGCTTTTTCAATAATATGCCAGTCATTTAAAGTGGTTGTAATGTAAACCCTCGGACAAAACATTGTCTTAAAAAATAGCCCATAACACAACCAGCTGATCATTTGCATGACGTCACCGCGCTTGCGCACATTAGCCTCTCTAAACCTGCATTTAAAGCTTGCCGGAATGCAGTCTGTGAGAACTCCTGCTCTGTCCGGCACAGAGGAGAAGTCTTGTGGTATTTAGCTCCTTCCACTCTTCCTGATACTCCCCCGTGTGACTAAAGAAGATGCCACAAAAGGGGAGTGAAAGAAAACCGCAGCCGCAGACACAGCAACGAATGGTTACGGCGCAACGGCGCATGCGTGAGATTACCGACAGGAACACAGTAAGGGGGGAAGCGACGTCATAATTTTAATCACATAACAGCAGTACGAATGGCGCTTGAGATACCCGGAAATACAAAGAACGAAACCATCCTAAAAAGGTATTTACAGGCCTTGTTTTTCGGGGATATATATATATTTATTGCATTGCGATGAGCTGTTATAACTTAATAATTGAAAAACTGCAAAAATCAGGCGGGGTTTAATTCAGAATCGTGATCTCTATTTTTATTCTCAGTTTATCCAGAATTGTGTAGCTCTAATACATATACAGTAGCTTGTGTATGTATCATGTTGTTCTATTTAAAGTAATGTATAGAAGGTAGGGCCCGAAAGTGACTCAAGCCCAGGGGCCCCCACCACCCTAAGTCCTGCCCTGGCATGTGCCACTTGGCTGCAAACACTCCAAACAAAAACTGATAGGAGAAAGGGAAAACTTTTTTTGGCAGAAGAGCTAAGGTTCCTTCTACCAAAAACCCCAACTCCTTAGCACTGTTTTAAAGGAATATGTAGATCCATCAAACTAAACCAATTCGGATAGTTACTGCTGACTATTAATAAAGTGATAGTAAACAAAGTAAGTAAAAAAATCATAATGTGCTAGTATGCATTGCATACTAGCACACTATGACAGACTATGACAGACTAACCTGAAAATGAAGCCCTCCAGCAGCACGCAGTAGACGCCTCCCGCTAAAACCGGCCTTCTTTCTAGGTTTGTGGTCTTCGACGGTATGAATGGGCGAGCCACAATGATGTAAATCCCGTGCGTGTGCGTGGGAATCACTGTGTGCGGCACAGGGCTCTGAAGGAATAGCACAGGTATGCTGTTCCTTCAGAGTGCATGTGCCAGTGGTATCACCAGCTGCTTCTAAAGTAAATATTTCCTTTATGAGATATTTACTGTACCCTTATTATAGGCTTACCTATAGGTAAAAATTAACCATGACAGTTTACTTCCACTTTAAAAACTAATTTTACCTGTAAAGCTATTGCAGACTGTCAGTACACTATCTGCTCGTAGACAGGTGCACACTGAAATATTTTGTTTTCGTCCGAAAAATTAATTAATTTAGTTACTCCCAAGATTCATTTTTATTTATTTTATTTACCGTATTTATCGTGGTATAACGCGCTCCCGCGTATACCGCGCACCCCTAAAGTTTTTTTTGTACTTACAGTTTTGGTGTCTTGCGTGGCGTCCATCGGCGGCCTCGTCGGGTCCGGCGTCCTTCTGCGGCTTCGGGTGTCCTCTTCGTCGGGTCCGGCGTCCTTCTGCGGCTTCGGGTGTCCTCTTCGTCGGGTCCGGGGTCTGTCTGCGGGCTTCGGGTGACCTCTTCGTCGGGTCCGGCATGCTTCTGCGGCGTCCTCGCGTCCTCCCCGCTCGTTTCCTGCGCCGAGTTTGAATACTGCGCCGACATATACAGAGCGCAGTACACTCGTGTATTGTCGGGCAGGCTCAGCAACTCTCGCGCTGACGTCCTGTACGTCCAGGACGTGAGCGCGGAAGGAGCCGAGACTGGCCGACTATACCCGAGTGTACTGCGCTCGGTATATATCGGCGCAGTATTCAAACTCGGCGCGGGAAATCGGGTATCGGCGTATACCGCGCACCCACGATTGTGCCCTGATTTTCAGGGCAAAAAAGTGCGCGGTATACGCCGATAAATACGGTAGTTAAAAAATGCTTTTGTCCGAAATCCAAATTAAGGTTGAATCTGTCAATTGAAGGCTTATGGTGTCTGTCGAATGTTCTAAGAAGATTCGATGAAGCAGCTAAACTGTACGACGCCGCAATTGTACATTTCCGGTCGAATGCTCCGCCCCCAAGCTATAGTAGAATTCTAATGTTGCATGACTAGTAATAAATATATGTATTAATTATTATTACTAGTCAACCAACATTAGAATTCTTCTATAGCCTAAGGGCGGAGCATTTGACCATAATTGTCCACTTGCGGCGATCGTATGTTTTTAGCTGCTTCGTCGAATCTTCATGTTGAATCTTTCCTCTCTATAATAATAATAATAATAATAATGCTTACACTTATATAGCGCCAATTACAGCAAAGCCGCTGTGTCTAAGGACACAAATAATCTTGGACTAATAGAGTTAGGTCAGGCACATTCAACTGCAGGTTCGATAGACACAGACCGCTATTGTCACCGTCATGTCGAATCTTCTATCTATATCGAACTGTTGTCACAATGAAACGAAACGAAAATAAAGCATTTTTTATGTCGGATCTTTCGGATTCTGCGCATTTGTTATCGTTTGTTAAAACGAATGCTAAAATCCCAGAAATTCAGGTGAAAATGCATTCGGACAAAAACAAATGCACATGTCTATCTGCTTGTACCTCCAATACAGGCAGGCAGTTACTGAAGTCCAGGAAGATCAATGGACTATGAGAGTGTTCACAAATGCCTCGAGAACTACGAGCCATTAGTCGCAATGGCTGACAGTAGTTGTAGTCCATTCATTCACTGAACTCTGTGAATAACATGGCCATGGGGAGAAGGTCCCTCCGCCTGCAGTCACAAGTAGGGGTATCAGTGAATGGGGTGGTGGATGCTCAACATGTTACATCTTGTATGGGTAACGTCTTGCTCCTGTGTGAAAGCACTCAGGCTTTCACACTGGAGTGACAGGAGAGGCCCTTTACAGGCGCTATTTTTAGCGCTAAACCGCCTGTAAAGCGCCTCAGTATGAAAGTAGCCTAAGACCCCTTTCACACTGGAGGAGTTTTTCAGGTGCTTTAGCGCTAAAAATAGCGCCTGTAAAGCGCCTGAAAAAGCCTCATCTGCAATCCCTGCTAGCGCCGGTAAAGCTCTGCTAGTTTTAACGGCGCCTTACCAGTGTTTTTCCGGCACTGGCAGTGTGAAAGGGCTCTTAAAGCTATTTGTACAATAATTGTGGGCTGTGGATCAGATTTTTTATTTTTTAGGGGTTCCCCGAGATCTCAGGAGTTTTGCCAAGGGTTCCTCCATGGTAAAAAAAAGGTTGAGAAACACTGCCCTAGAGGCTATTAGGGATCCCAAGAAAATGTGGCTGACAGGTCACCTCGGGGGTTAAGTGGATTGGAGGATAGATGGACACCGATCACATTTTAGTCAGAAAAAGAAAGTGTAATAAACTCCTGGGAGAGATGATTGGGGCACAGGACACCAAAAGAATCTTCACAAGTGAAAGGGCTTTAAACCAGACTCAGAGCTTGGCATGTAAGAGAGTTTCCTTAAGGCTACTCCAAATTGGTATGTCCTTCCCCAAGCATGCATAACTGGCAATAAACCTATACATATATGCTGGGAATACTGCTCTGGGACTTGCTTCAGTTATTCACTATGGTCCCTGGTAATACGGTGGTTGGTCCCTTAGTGGCTATAGCTTTCCCTCGATGTCCAGCCACGTCAGGTTCTACGGCCGGCAGAACCCTCACTCCTGGTTGGACTTATATCCCAACCCTGTGCTGCTCTCTTGCTTCTGGAAAGGCCCTCAGACAGCCTAGCAGCCAGATGTATAGGTTCACCCACATATATAGGTTCCCCCATATACCCATAATCTGGCCTTTCATTTCCCTTCTCGTATCTAATGCCACCAGGTACCCGGCCACTTAGTGGCAAAAGAGAGAAGTGCAGCAATTACAGACTTAGAGTGAAATCAATTGATCCCTAATGATAGGCCAAGGTAGCTTTACCTGGCAGGTAAATTTAAGAGCAACCCTGCCTAAACACCAGGGTGCTACACTGGAAATCATGGTATTATACAGGACTTTTTTTGTCTTAATAGAGGTGTCCGTATTCTCCTAAACACTGGCCAACACTGCTCCTCCGTCCAAGCTCCACCCCTTCCTGCCTAGCACTGGTGCCGCTTTAACAGGGTTTTATGCCATGGGGCAGGAAGAAACGAGCGATCACTTTGATTTACTGCAAATGCAGCAGGACAGCTGCTCAGTGCAGGACCCAGACGCAGAGATCACTGGAGTAGCATACATTTTTGTGATTTTCAGCGACCAACGTAACTATGTATATGCAGTAGTACCCCCGTAAGGGCTGCTGAATATAGTAGTACGTATGTCACCCTGCCCAGCCAGGCACACACTTTTGCCTCGCTCAGAAACATGAAAGCAGTCCTTGTACTTGTTTTTCTGTTTTATTGAGGGGGGATTAAACTTAGATAGAGAAGAGAACTTATGAGATAATCGTAAATCAATGTTGGGACCAACTATATACACCTCGGTATATACAAGCTCCTCTTCTCCTCCTGCACTTCCTTGCTTGCAGCATATCACACCTCACTCCTCCAGCACATTACTTTTTTGCACTCACTGGACTAACTAGCACTGTAGGCCTAACC
Organism: Rana temporaria; assembly: GCF_905171775.1. Taxonomy (NCBI): domain Eukaryota; kingdom Metazoa; phylum Chordata; class Amphibia; order Anura; family Ranidae; genus Rana; species Rana temporaria. Next base: position 137,661,693 of record NC_053490.1, read on the forward strand.
CCGGCTCAGCCAGGCCTAAAATAGATCCCCTTTACAGGCAGGGACCACGAGCCCCTATGGTGTAGCAAAATAGAAAGTTCCAGTGCTAGCTGTCTCTGTGGCTACTGCTCCCAGTATCACCCTCCTGGCTGCAGCTGTCTCACTTCACTGCCCCTTCCATCACAATCCTCCAGACTGGCTCTGCACCCATCCCAGACTGCTGCATCTCAATCCTCTCAGATGTGCCTCCCAGTACTCCTGACTATGTAAATACTCACCAGCCCTCTTGGCTACCTCTGTGGATCTACTGGAGACTTGCCCAGCGGTGTTCTCCCACTGTCTCCTCTTGATCCTCCTGTGCCTCCTGGTCAGGACACCTCTGTGGGTTGTAAGAGGGTCTTGTCCGCACCTTAGCCCAGGCCCAATGTCAGCCCACCCAGACTGGGGAGCTCCCTCAAAGATCCCCCGACAGCCTAACACTTCATCTCCATCTTCCACCCGATCAACTCCTCCCCAGTTGGGCTGCCCCCCCCCCCCCTGCCAATCCAGATTCGGGATTGGTCAGGGCTCCTTAGAACACCCCAGGTGGCTCCACCTCTTTCCAGAAAGTACCAGAAGATTCTGGAAAGAAGTGGGAGGTCCTGGTGACAACACCTGGGAGTCACCCAGCACTACTCTAGGTTACTCCCAACCCAGATCACCAAAACACACCCAGGCTTGGCCAAGCCTGGAAATTTACCTACTCTCAAAAATAACTATATTACTCTTCTAGCACACTAGAGGGTGCTACAGTTAAAATATCCATACCTGGAATTCTTCTCTAAAATTAGTTTGGGAGGCGAGGAAAGGGGATAGGGGCTGTATCAGTGTGAAAAGGGTTGTGTGGCTGCATTGACTATAGGGAGGTAGTCAGTCCCTCTGTCCTGTGTACAGGGGCTTTGTCCCACAAAGACTCTGCCCCTGTGCATTGTGACCATAGTGCATTCATATGCAAATTTCTGCTCAATTTACATATTAATATAGTCACCGGTGTTATTTTTATATAAGTGATCTGATGGTGGGACTTACATGTAAATGAGCTGTAACATCTTTTTCGGGGGATATGGGTTGGGGAGGGAGGAGGGTATCATTTTTATTTGTGCACTAGCTGGTGTGTTACATACTTATGACCCATGCACTCTCTGCATTACATACTCTTGACCCCTACACTTTATGTGTCATGCAATGCTGAACCCTGCATTCTGTATATCATGCACTTCTGACCCTTGCAGTCTGTACTATATTTTTAGCATATCCAATTTTAGCCTCTATAATTCAGCTTTCAGCTTAAAACAAAAATTCTCAGATTTTCCAGTCTTTGCTAATTGTCAAAGTTCATGGACAAAGCACCTCTGTAGGTGTACAGGTAACCTAATACAAAATAAACATACAGTAAATTGATATTCAAAGGAAAAGGCCATACTATAATCCTGAGTTTGTCATTTCTACACTACTATATTGGTATGCACATTGTTTTCTTTATTTGTCATCTTGCATTCTAATTCAGTTCGAAGGGAGCCCCATAATGAGTCATCAGGAGGTAATTTGTGGTTCTTCTGAAGGGTTACTTAAACTTTTTACTGGATCCAGTAACATCACAAACATATCGGCAACTCCACAACTATAATTACGGTGTGCTGTTTGTGACATTACAAGAGAAGAGAAGGTTTGGAAAAGGTCTTAATTATGTCTGGTAGGAGAAGTTCATTGTGATTCACTGACACCCTGTCCGACCTCTGTCTGCCATCTTTAGATGAGGAGAAATCGGGAACAACCTGATTTTTGTGCTACTGGAATTCTTTTCTATTTTAGTTGCTCGTTTTAACGCACAATCCAAAATCAACCATATTTAGTTTAAAGGGGTAGTCCACCATAAATTGTCTCTTTGTTTGGTGGATGTTATAGAGTTAAAACACCAACAGTTTATTAAATGTTTTTTCTTTATTGTTCATTTACTTCCTTGTTATATCTCGCCATGACTATTGCAAATTCCTTCTCATAGACCTACATCTCCATAGGCTATCCACTCTTCAATCTATCATGAATGCTGCTGCCAGACTCATCTACCTTACCAACCGCTCAGTGTCTGCTCTAGGGTGACCACATTTCCAAAGTGCCATTCAGGGACACACCCCCTCCCTCACCTTCCCCCCAAAAAAGATGAGGGGGGGCAGGGCGAAATGTAGACTCAGGGTTGATGGGGAATTTGGCGGCGGGTTATTTGTCAGGTGAATGTGCCACTTTCTACCAGATGCAGTGCCGCCTGCCACCCATAGTCTGCTACCAGATGCAGTGCTGCTGTCACTCCCTCTGCATGAGCCGCGTACGTAGAAGGAAAGGAGTGGAGTCACTATCTGTAGAGTAAAGATCACACCAGTCCCTGCTGCTTACTGCTGGGTGCCGGAGAAGGAGGTTCCGAGGTGGTTGGGGACAGCAGTGCTGCACTAGGCCCACAGTCCCACTGTCCGAGAGTAAATTGTCACTGGCTGCAAGATGCCAGGCAGAGCCAGCCCTAGCAACCAGTTCCGGAAATGTAGTTAGTAGGGGGTGGCTGTGTCCTCTATTTCATTCCGGGATATTGTATTGTCCCGGAATGAAGGTGCCCGGGACCCAGGACAGACATGTCAATTGCGGGACAGTCCCGGGGCAATCCAGGACATGTGGGCACCCTAGTCTGCTCCCCCTCTCCGCCAATCCCTACACTGGCCCAGAGAATTAAATTTAAAATACTAACAACAACATACAAAGCTATTCACAACTCTTACCCGAGCTACAGCACCAATCTTGTCTCCAAATATCACCCAAACTGTCCTCTCCGCTCCTCTCAAGACCTCCTGCTCTCAAGCTCCCTTGTCTCCTCCTCCCACACTTATCTCCAGGACTTCTGCAGAGCCTCTCCCATCCTCTGGAATGCTTTACCTTAATCTGTCTGGCTATCTCCTACTCGGCTGCCTTTAGGAGATCCCGGAAGCCTATCACACCTCCAACTAATCTTTTATCACTTCCATAAGCTCACCCCCCACATTCTTAACCTTTTGTACAACTTGCCCCAACGTATTAGATTGTAAGCTCTTATGAGCAGGGCTCTCTTAACTCTCTTGGATTTTTTTGTATTGTCATTGTACTGTCTGTATAATATTTAGGGGACACAAGCAAACAAAGTTGTTAGTCAGCCGGATATAACCCCACCAACTTTCACATACTTCACATACCTCCCAACTTTTTAACTTGACACAAGGCATAATTTGCAAATAGGTGAAATGTGGGGCGCAAATGACACTGTGTCAAGAAGTGGGTGTGGCCCGTGGGTGTGACCATATGGGTGTGGATTAAAGGTACACTAGCTAACCTAAAAGCTCTTGCAGAGAATACAATGTAAAACAGCACACTGCAAACACATTTGGCATAAAATATTTGGAAAACATCTTTTTTACACTGACCTTCCTCAGTACTGCCTGTTGAGCCTTCTCACTGTATTCACAGCACACTTATTCCACTGTTCTTATAGACCAGTGGTCTCCAAACTGCGGCCCAAGGGCCAGATGTGGCCCTTTGCTTGCCTTCATCCGGCCCTTGGGGCACTATCCCTCCCACTGATATGAGACCATATTCTCCCATCTGACACTGAAAATGGGGCACCATTTCTCCCACTGACACCACTAATGGGGCACTATTCCTCCCTATGATACAAACGGTGGGGCACTATTCTTCTCCCCATAATACCAGATGTTTACTCCCTCTGATACCAGGAAAATTTCCACTCCCACTGGCCAAAGTCCGGCCCTCCTAGAGTCTGAACTACAATAAATTGGCCCTTTGTTTAGAATGTTTGGAGACCCCTGTTATAGACACATACAAACCTCAGCTCACATTAAAACATTAAACTCTTCCAATACATATGTTTTTCTGCACACATCCTGTCTTAACCCCTTAAGCTCCAGAAGGTTCACCCCCTTCCTGACCAGGCCATTTTTTGCGATACGGCACTGTGTTATTTTACCTGATAATTACGCGGTCGTGCGACACTGTACCCCAAAAAAAATTGATGTCCTTTTTTCCCCCCACAAATAGAGCTTTCTTTTGGTTGTATTTAATGACTTCTGTGGATTAAATTTTTTGAGCTTTAAACAAAAAATACTAATTTTTTTTTTAAAAAACAATATTTTTTACTTTGTGCAATAAAACATATACAATAAAAAAAAAAAAGAAAAAATTCAAATTTCTTCATAAATTTAGGCCAATATGTATTTTGCTACATGGTTTTGGTAAAACAAAATCCCAATATGTATATATTGATTGGTTTGCGCAAAAGTTATAGCGTCTAAAAACGATGGGATATATAATGGAATTCTTATTTATTTTTACATTTTTACTAGTAATGGCGACAATCAGCGACTTATAACGGGACTGTAATATTGCGCCAGACAAATCGGACACCTAACTGACACTTTTGAAACTTTTTTGGGAACCAGTGATCAATGCTAAAAAAATTCACTGTCACTGTACTAATGGCATTGACAGTGAAGGGATTAACATCTAGGGCGATCAAGGGGTTAAATGTGTGGCCAACATGTGTTACTGTGTGTGCTGTTTTTACTAAGCAATGTTCTGTTTTTTTACTTTGTGCTTTGCAGGAAGAAAAAAACAGCACATTGCTGCTGGTAAAAGAGAGCCCTGTGTTTGTTTACCTACACAGGGCTCTCTTCGGTAATGTCCGGAGACGATCAGCGGTTTTCGGCAACCAATAAGCGGCTGCCACCCGCTGATTACTTGGTGCTGCAGCCAATCACAGCACAGGCAGGGCAGCGGGGGCGGGTACAAGCACAAGCATCAGAACAAATAGAAAATTAAAGGGGTTGTAAAGCCTTGTGCCTTTTCACCTTAATGCATTCTATCCTTTAAGGTGAAAAAACACCTTGCAGTCACCACCCCCCGAGCCCCAGTTGTACTAACCTGAGCCCCGAACTTCAGTGGGCACGATCCCAGTTCAGGTCAGAGGCAAGCTGGGTCAGCAACAAGGGAACAAGCAGAGTAATAGTTTTTGACATAGGGAACAGCTAAAAGACCAGTCAGTGCTGGAGCATGAGCAGGAGTCCCTCAAATAGTCCACCTGGCGCCAACATACATTGAGTGCGCGCCAGTGCACATTCCTGTGGGCGTGCCTAATCACCATTCTACCAAGAATTCTGCATGCATTTCTGTTAGCCAAAAGTCTAGTAGTCATTCTCTGACACTAATAGCCACAATAGCTCAGTAAAGCCCCTTTAATGTGTTTCACCCATTTAGGGTTTAAAGGGGTTGTAAAGGTTAGTTTTTTATTTTCTAAATAGGTTCCTTAAAGCTAGTGCATTGTTTAATCATAGAGTGTCCTTTTGACTCTTTTTTTTTTTTTCCTGCGGTAAAAATGAAACAATCCTATTGGTGTGATAACTTTGGTAGGTTTATGATTATGTGTATGTAAAAATTTGCTTTTTGCACACAGTTGTCAGTAAGAAAAATTGAGTTTGGTTTGGGCACCTTAGACCAGTGGTTGTCAGCTTATGAGCTAAAGAGGGCCTCAAATATGGCCCCTGACATTACCAAAGGGCCACACATAATATTCATTATATGTAATGCTTGAGAGGACTGTCAACAACTGCAGACCTAATAAAATAAATGAGGGTCAGAGAGTGTGGGCATGCCAAATTTTGACTAGGGATATGCTGCAGAAGACAATGATTGCGGCTCTTGGTTGGACTTTTTCGGTTTGTAAAAAACTACGTTTTAAAAAAATGTCATTTAAAACGACCGTGTGTGGGCTTTAGAGCATTTTTCGGGTTCTGAAAAATTACAATTTTTTTTCCTCGAACATACTCTATTTTTTCACGACATTTTAAACAATGTCATTTTTCGGGTTGTAAAAAATGATCGTGTGTGGGCTTTAATGACGTGAAAAACCCGCGCATGCTCAGAAGCAAGTTATGAGACGGGAGCGCTCATTCTGGTAAAACTACCGTTCATAATGGAGTAAGCACATTCATCACGCTGTAACAGACAGAAAAGCACGAATCGTCTTTTACTAACACGGAATCAGCTAAAGCAGCCCCAAGGGTGGCGTCATCCGAATGGATCTTCCCCTTTATAGTGCCGTTGTACGTGTTGTACGTCACCGCGCTTTTCGAGAGCATTTTTTTTCTCACGATCGTGTGTAGGCAATGTCGTTTTAATGATGAAGTTGAAAAAAACTTTGTTTTTTCTAGAGGCTGAAAAACTTAGTTTTTTACAACCCGAAAAATGATCGTGTGTACACGGCATTAGACTCAGTTTACAAAATATTAAAACTAGTCTAAGGCACACAACTGTTTTTCACATTTCATTAGACGGCTCAGGGTGCACATGCGCAGAAGTCAGTCATCCTGGCACATGTAAACTGAGTGCCAGCTATGTAATAGAGCTGCCCATGTGCAGCTCAGTGTACATGCCACACAAGACAGCGAGCAGGCAGGTAGTTTTTTTTTTTTACATAATAGACATATTGGGGCAGATCCACAAAGAAAGTACGCTGGCGTATCTACAAAACAAGATACGACGGCATCTGGGTTAGATCAAACAGGCGTACGTCTTCGTACGCCTTCGGATCTTAGATGCAATTCTTCGGCGTCCGCTGGGTGGCGTTCCCGTCGTATTCCGCGTCGAGTATGCAAATTAGCTATTTCCGACGATCCACGAACGTACGAGCGGCCGTCGCATTCTTTTACGTTGTTTCCGTTCGGCTTTTTTCGGCGTATAGTTAAAGCTGCTATTTGGTGGCGTACGCAATGTTAAGTATGGCCGTCGTTCCCGCGTCAAATTTGAAAATATTTTATTTTGTTTGCGTAAGTCGTCCGTGAATGGGGCTGGACGTAATTTACGTCCACGTCAAAACAATGACGTCCTTGCGACGTCATTTAGCGCAATGCACGGCGGGAAATTTAGGGACGGCGCATGCGCAGTTCGTTCGGCGCGGGGACGCGCTTCATTTAAATGAAACACGCCCCCTACTCGCCAATTTGAATTACGTGCCGTTACGCCGCGAGATATACACTACGCCGCTGTAACTTACGGCGCAAATTCTTTCTGGATTCAAAGCTTTGAAAAGTAAGTTACAGGGGCGTAAGGTATCTCACATACGCTGCGCCCATGCAATTGTACGTGAATCTGCCCCTGCATGTCTCTTCTGAGATAAAAAAAAATTAGTCCATTCATAGGTTCTGTAATTTTGAGTTTAGTTCTACTTTGCTTTTGTGAATTAAGCCTCCGGTATCTTGCAGAGGTGAGTCATACGGAACTAGTCTTTGTAATTACATTTTTGACCAGAAGATGGTGCTCATCTCTGTTCTGAAAGATGTGTTAATGCTTGACTAATTTTAAAGTGAACATGTACTTTACCTATAATAGGCAAAGTAACAGCACGAGAGGACACAAAGGAAAAATCAGCATAGGAATGTCGGAGACTGGAAAAAAAAACATCTGATCTAAAGAATCCCAATCTCAGGATGTGGGAAATTACTTTATGATGAAGTCAGAGACAAATTCCTGCAGAAAAGGGCAAACATTTTTGGGAAGCTACTCGAAATATTGATATGCGCATGCTTACATTAAAACCAGGATGATGTTGGTTCCACCCACAGCTACAAAATCACAATCATTAAGGTCAAAGGTGAAACAACACACTTCTCACAAGCATTTATCATTTTCAGTATAGAGACAAATTATTTCATATTTCATATCCGGGACAGTGCAACTGATCAGGGAGCATAATAAATGCACATAAAATGATTTCACCATTAAAGTGAATACTGAAGCTAGAACTTAATAATTTGTGGACCGCTACAATGTTGGCTACATTCACTAAACGCTGAAAATAGCACCAAACTACTTACCGGTGACTTGGAGTAGTTCTCTTAATCCCCAGTACCTTCAAGTTCTGGCCAATATAGCAGCCAAGGTACCCAAAATACAAGAGGAAGAGAAGGACACCCAATATCTTTTCCTCTCATGTTTCTAGTTCTTATGCCGCGTACACACGATCGTTTTTCATGAAGAGAAAAATGCAATTTTTTAGATTGGTCATTAAAAACGATTGTGTGTAGGCTCCAGAGCATTTTTCTCTATGTGAAAAATGGGCATTAAAAATTTAGAACATGCCCTAATTTTTCTCGTCGATTTTCACGTCGTGAAAAACGGTCGTGTGTAGGCTTTAACGACAGGAAAAAAACGCGCATGCTCAGAAGCAAGTTATGAGACGGGAGCATTCATTCTGGTAAAACTAGCGTTTGTAATGGAGATAGCACATTCGTCACACTGTAACAGACTGAAAAGCATGAAGACTGAAAAGCGCGAATCGTCTCTCACCAAACTTTTACTAACACGAAATCAGCAAAAGCAGCCCAAAGGGTGGCGCCATCCGAATGGAAATTCCCCTTTATAGTGCTGTCGTACGTGTTGTACTTCACCACGCTTTGCTGAAGCATTTTTTTTTCACGATTGTGTGTATGCAAGGCAGGCTTGACAAGAATCACGTAGAGATTTTTTTTCCCATGACATTAAAAACGGTCGTGTGTTCGCGGCATTAGACTATTTTTTGAGCAGGGTGCACTAGGGATCCAGGTACTGTTCCAGGTCATATATTTGGGTGATGTTTTTAGCTTTTACACAACATGGGCCGTATAACTGGAATGTTTTATAATACATTGCAAAACCAGGTAAACCATCAATAAGTTGAAAAATAAATTGTATTTAAAGCTAAAATCTAGGCTAGAGAAGAACTAACCTTTGCAGTGGATCCACTGCAAGGTTGGCTAACTTTGTCTAGGGGATAGTAAGATGGCTGGAGGTTCAGTTCCAGCTCTCCCTATCAATTTTTTTTTTTTTTAATTCTTTATTTTAAAGTTTTTTTATTTTCCATAATAATCCGTGAGCATTATATTGTTATTATTACAACACAAAAATACATTTTGGGTATCCATATACTCGTACCACTGATTATACAGTCTTCTTAACTACAACAGAATTTCTATTTTTATACTGTTACACTTAACCACTACCTATTATGGATAACCCCAACCTATACCTCACCTACCCGTTTCCAGATCTTCCCTTATCCACCCCCCTTCCACCCTTCCCCCCCCCCCCCCCGAAAAAACAAAACCAAAAAAAAAAAAAACATCCATGTCACTCCCATGGTCTCCCGCCATCTCCGCCGTCTCCTTCCTCCACTCCTCCCCCCCTCAAAGCTCTCCTTCTCTGTATCTTATGAAGGGATTCCCTATCAATTCTGTTTAGGATGTGATTCACTATTCTACACTTAACCACCCCTTATGGGAGCCCAGTCCGGCTTGCGCTATGGACAATGGATTAACAGGACTTTCACTCCTATTCAAGGTATGGCTACCTTAAGGGGCAGGAAGGGGCACTAAGAGGATAACTAGGGGGTTCTTAGAAGACTGTGTACAGGGATGGTATTGAAGACTTCTTTGTTGAAGTCATCCGTTCCAGTTAAATTCATCAAGATCAGGCGATAGACTTCTGCTAGCCAACAGCTCTTGCGCTTGTTCAATGTACTACTCCCTTCACAGGTCTGAGGGTTGTTGGATCATGTATGTAAAGTGAACAAACGTTAATATTCCCATAGCACATGTTCCTGAAACGAGCTTGAAATTAATTAATGGTGTAGCAACAACCAGCTGGAAACTAGAAACATCACAGAACAGTGTACATATTTTCCAGCACACCATGGATCTTCCCATAGCATCCAAATGGTTTTGTTTGAAGAATGATTACATCACAGCAAAGAAATACAACATTTCAGGAGCTGTGCAGAGCCCGAATTGCAGAGGACGGCCTCCCTTACGGCTCCCACTCGTGGCCCCCTGGTAAGGTAACAGTAGGCACAGGAGTAAGGAGTGGCACGGGTGTCTGGCAGGATCATCAAAGGTGAGGAAGTGGATCAGCCAACCAGAAGCTTCCTTGCAGGAACTGGGATACAGGAACTGGATTGGTTCCGTAGACTGGGTTAGGAACAGCTCAGCAGACTGGATCAGCATAGTAGACTGGATCAGGAGCAGCTCAGCAGACTGGAACAGCTTAGTAGACTGGATCAGCTTAGCAAGACTGGATCAGGAGCAGCTCAGCAGACTGGATCAGCTCAGCAGACTGGATCAGCTTAGCAGACTGGATCAGGAGCAGCTCAGCAGACTTGATCAGCTTAGCAGACTGGATCAGCTTAGTAGACTGGACCAGCTTAGCAGACTGGGGCAGCTTAGCAGACTGGATCAGCTTAGCAGGCTGGATCGGAACCAGGAACAGATAGGACCAATACAGGAGTAGTCAGACAGGCCAGGTCGGATATCAGGCGGACAGTAAAGGTACAAGGACGAGGAGGAGTCACAAACTAGCCGAGGTCAGATGCAGGCAGATAACTGGATGCTCAAAGGTAAGCCGGGTCTTAATTCAGGTAACAGTCTCAGATCAGATTTAAAGGCACACAACGCTGTAGAGCAGACAGCGAAGACTGCATGTGACAGGCAGGCTTAAATAGCCCGCCTGACGCCAACAGAGGTGCGCACACGCAATCGGGAACCGAAGAGTCTGAGGCGCCTGTTTCTGGCAGGATCTTCATGACAGATCACAGCAAAGAAGTACAACATTTCAGGGCTGAGCAGGCCTCTTTGTCAGGCATGTTACCACATGCCTGACGAAGGGGTCCTGCGTGGCTCCCAAATGTTGCAGTTCTTTTCTGTGATCACATGCTTGATGAAGGGCCTCCCCTTACATCAGGGTCCCCAGAGAGCCTCCCCCTTACATCAGGGTCCCCAGAGAGCCTACCCCTTACATCATGGCCCCCAGAGAGCCTCCCCCTTACATTAGGGCCCCCAGAGAGCCGCACCTTACATCAGGCTCACCAAAGAGAGGGGGGGAGTGAGAGATGATGTAATCTCTCTGCTGCCCATGGCTGCACAGTGAGGGCAGAACAGTGCTGATGCAGGGCGGGCAGTGAGAGATGATGACATAATCTCTGCTCTCTCGCTCGCCCGCCCACCTGGCTCTTCCTTGCTGCCTGTCCGCTTTCCGGCTCTCCCGTGCTGCACTCGTGGCCCGGCTGCAGAGAGGCCACGGACCAGTAGTGGGCTGCGGCCCTGTGGTTGGTGACCCAAGCAGAGTTTTGTGGCTATGGGCCCCAGATTCGGCGTTATAGCCCCAAAAGCCACCCCCCAGTGATGCCACTGGAACTCTGGACATCTCTCTAAAGCAGTGCTTCAGGAGACAGTCATAGACTGGAGACACCTTACATGGTACTATTACAGATGGGCACAGGGGCTCTAAAGTGACTCCCCTGGATCCTGTCCCCTCACAATTACTGCGTCCACCTTCCCGCTCTATTCTAAACTCCCTAACCTCTCCCTCTTCTCCTTCCCCCTCAAACATGCACTGGTTACCCCATACTTAAAAAACCCTCACTAGACCCCACCTGTTTGAACAACTTAAGGCCCATCTCCCTTCTTCTATTTGCCCCCAAGCTCATCGAACGCCTTGTCCATGACGAATGAGTCGCTACATCACAGACAACAACCTTCTCGACCCCCTACAGTCCGGCTTCCGTCCACAACATTCCACTGAAACTGCCCTACTAAAACTCACCAATGACCTACTAACTGCTAAAACCAATGACCATTACTCCATAATCATACTCTTAGACCTCTCTGCTGCCTTCGACACAGTTGACCACCTGCTCCTCTTCAGCAAACTACACTCCCTTGGCCTCCATGATTCTGCTTTTTGGTTTTCCTCCCACCTATCATCAGCGCACTTTCGGTGTCACTTACAACTCCATCTCCTCCGCTTCTCTCTTTCTGTTGGGCTACCCCAAGGCTCTGTCCTTGGGCCCCTCCTATTCTCGCTCTATACCTCTTCCCTGAGCCAGTTGATAACCTCCCATGGCTTCCAATACCACCTCTACGCCGATGACACCCAGATATATCTCTTCACTCACCCACTCAATCTCCTCACAGATCTCAAACTTACTGAATGACATTTCAGTATGGATGTCACACCACTTTCTCAAACTCAATCTTTCTAAAACCAAGCTTGTTATATTTCCTCCTTCCCGGCCCCCACCATGACTTTACCATTAAGATCAACAGCACAACCATTGGTCTCTCCACACATGCCACGGTGGTGCTGGGTGTAATCCTTGACTCTGACCTCTCCTTCATCCACCACATCCAATCACTGGTTAAGTCCTGCCACCTTAACCTCCGCAACATCTCCAGAATTCGACCCTTCCTGACTAATGACACCACAAAGCAACTTATTCACTCCTTAATTATTTCCCGCCTTGACTACAGAAACTCTCTCCTTAATGGCCTATCCTTACGCACACTATCCCCCCTTCAGTCTATTATGAATGCTGCTGCTAGACTAATACACCTCACTAACTGATCCCTGACTGCTGCTCCTCTCTGCCAATCTCTTCACTGGCTTCCCCTACCCCACCGTATAAAATTCAAAATGCTAACCACAACATACAAGGCCATCCACAACATCGCCCCCGGCTACATCACCAAACTCATATGTAGATATCACCCAAATTGGCCCCTCCATTCCTCCCAGGACCTCCTGCTTTCTAGCTCCCTTGTTACCTCCTCCCATGCTCGCCTTCAGGACTTCTCCAGAGACTCTCCCATCCTCTGGAACTCCCTGCTCCGAAATGTATGATCAGCTTCTAACCTGTCCACCTTTAGGAGATTCCTGAAAACTCACTTATTCAAGGAAGCCTATGCCACACCAACCTAACAACTGTCCCTGAGCCACCCCCATCAAATCATTCCCGCATCTATTACCTTTTGTACCATCACCCACTCCCTTTAGAATGTAAGCTCTACGAGCAGGACCCTCCTGTCCCTTCTGTATTAAATGTACTGTAATTGTGCTGTCCCCCCTCTACATTGTAAAGTGCTGTGTAAACTGTTGGCGCTATATAAATTGCGTATAATAATAATATGGTATTATCCTTCTTATTGTGGATATATTCAGGTGAAGAACAACCTACAACTTAGTTCTGAACGTGTTCTCTGTTGCTGACCTGGAGACCCATAGAGAACTGGTAGAGGAGTAAACCCTGACTCACTTCACCCAAATATTATAATCTATTGTAAATGGTGTTCTTCTTTAATAGTTACATGTAATATTAATTTCCCTGTCAGATTAAGATGTGCTATAACAACACTGGTACTCGTCTCAGCTCCAATATTCTCAGATCCCGATCAAGGGTCCACACCCAGCAAATAACAAAATAAAAACACATATCTCTCCCTTTCACATCAATGTTATATACTTATAATGATTTCCAAAAATAATATATGATACACTTTCCCAGTGCAGTATACAAATATTATTGTTCTATTGCTACCACACCCACATGAAACAATGGATGATTAAAATGCTTCCTAAGGTAAACCTGTAAAATAAATCACACCTAGGAATAATTCTACCAATATGGGTATTTTGCCATAACAACCATCAAGTGGTGTCACAACAACTTATTGTTGGCAGGGTTACCTGAGTTTCATAAAGAGCCCACAATATTAATATAGTGCTTTCCCATTAATTAATTAGTGAGTCATCAGTGGATTATAAACTTGTTTCTCACTGAAGATTTCCTTAGAAAAAACAACACATGAGAATAAATGTTTTATATATTTTATTCTTAAACAGTATTCAGCATACTTTTTTGCAACACATCATAGAAAAATAATGCCAGTTACACCATATGGTATGTGGAAGTATACAGTATACCATCACTATTATTGGGCGTTGGAGATTTGGTTTTCTGTGTTCAACGGAGTAAAATCTGGAATGGATCCCTGGTAGCAGCACAAATAACTTGTACAATTTTATGGGAGTCATAAATTCTGAACTCCAGTTATACTGAATTTACTTCCTACACTAAAGTACGCCCTCAATTTTGCAAGGGTTAATTGCTAATTTAGTCTAGACTCTAGAAGGTAGTGAATAAGGTAACATATTTACCTCATTCTTCACTCCCACAGGCTTCCTTGTTGCTCTACGACTGGTCATCTGAAGCTGTTCCTGTTCACCAATCAACTGATTGCATAAATGTCATCATGTAAAATGCGGGACCAACAATCCTGCATTGTACACGAGAATGCAGCATTCCCACCCACATCTCAGGAGTGCTGGATTGCAGAGAATGTTGCTGGTAGACTGGGTAGTGGGGGAAAAAAATGTCACCTTTTACATCAGCCTTACTAAACAAGCAATTCATTTATGCATTGTGTGTGTGTGTGTGTGTGTGTGTGTGCGTGTGTGTATGTGTGTAGCACCCTGATGTTTAGGCAGGGTTTCTAGTAAATTTACTTGCCAGGTATATTTACCTTGGCCAATTGATAGGAGCTCAATTGATTCCACCCTAATTCTGGAATTCCTGCACTTCTCTCTTCTGTTAATAGATGGCCGGGTATCTGGTGGCACTAGATAAGACAAGGGCATTGCAAGGACAGATTAGGAATAGATGGGGTATCTCAGCCAATGGGCAGGGATCTTCTTAGGGTCCCTTGGCTTGCTGGGAGAGACTATTTATTTGGGTGAGGTCAAGTGATCGGGGCTCTGTGCCACCTAGAAGGCTGTTTGAGTGGATGTGTGTTGTATTGCCCCAGGCTGCTAGGCCAGAGCCTGAGGCCTATCCCAGGGACATCTGGCGGCTAGGCTTTCTGGGGGCCTATCCAAAAGCAGGAGAGCAGCTCAGGGTTGGGACTGTGGCTTGCAGTCAAACCAAAAGTGACAGTTCTGCCGGCCGGGGGAACCTGTTGTGGTCAAGGGGAAGCAGTCACGGTCGAGGGGAAGCTGTCGCCACTAAGGAACCATCCACCTTGTTACCAGAGACCATCATGAGTAGCTGAAGCAAGTACCAGAGCAGTATTCTCTCCAACCGGGGACGGTGAAGAATTGGGAAACTTCAGCAGGGGTCAAGCCAGTGACTCAGCCAGCAGAGGTGATGCTTGCAGAGCAAACTTGTGTGCCAAGCCAGGGACCGAGCAGGCCAGTGGGGTGATGCTTGAGGAGTATCTGTGAGTGCCAAGCTAGGGACTGTGCAGGGATGCAGGGGTGATGCTTGAGGAAGATACTCAGTGAGAGGATTGGAAGAGCTCAGGAGATCCAGTGGCAGTGGATCAGCGGGTCTAGGTGATAGACTGGGAGCTCAGCTGAGTGAATATCAAAAGAGGTGATTGTAAAGTGAAAGAGTTCATTGCAACCTTTGTTAGAAACTGTTCAAGATTGTTGCCATAGGAGACAGCGTGTCTACACATGCAGATGTGGTGTCCTGCTGGGTGCCTTTCCCTGCATGGATGTCTACCTATAGAAGTCTTGGAGTCTGCTAATTAACATTGCAACTATTAAAGGGTGTCCTGGCCCTAAACTCTCTCTCCCACAGTTCTGTTTAAGAGACAATAAATCTCTTTGCATTCAAGAAGTGTCTGACGCCCATTAATCTACCTTACATTGCACCCACCATGCCTCGTAACCCACTCTGCACAGAAAGATGTCAGTTGTCCCTAACTCTGGAGGTCACCATTAGGCCTAGAGAGGCCCGGGACTTGGCTACATATACACCAAGGTTAAATTCTTTAGCATAACTGGAGTATAGCTTTAAGGTCAAGAACAGGGTTTCTTAAAAGATAAGTATGTTTTTTTTTTCAGAATCATACCTAGGTGGATACAGTCCCCCGCCAGCTCCAAGACCGAGAACCAAGTGATTAAAAACCGCAGATCACTCGGTTCACAGAGCTCCCTGAGCAGAGAGCTGGTGGTCACCAGTCTCCGCTGTATGCTTGCCCCCTCCCTCACTCACTGGAGTGCTGCGATGTGGAGCGGACAGGAATGTGTGGGATCGGGCGGCTCAGGCTCTCAGTTGCTTGCTAAGAGGCCGAGCTGGGTGCCGGTCCAGGAATGTGGATTGATCCTAACTTCATTGTCGCAATCTTGCCCCAGCCTGGTTGGGCTCTGTAAAAACCAGCTGGCAGCACTCCTGTGATCCACATGAGAAGTACAGCCAAATTTTCATGGAACCCAAAGGTTCATCCAGAGTTTGTTAGGGGTTCCTTGAGCATTAAGTCATTTCTGCCTGTCAGATAAGTTCCCACTGATACCATTGATTTATTAGAAGTAAGGGAGTAATTCTTCCCAATGATCAGAAGTGTAAGGAGCATTCTTCCCACTGACCATCACACTAATGTATCTTGAGTTGTAGATATAGTAATTTTTAGCAGGGGTTGCCTGAGACCGGAAAGTTATTTTAAGGGTTCCTCTGTGCTGAAAAGGTTGAGAAAGGCTGGTCTAGAATACAGAGAACTAATGAAAAATTGATATTGTTGTACACTGAAGAGGATATATCCACTTATACCATACTAAATTTCACACAAGCACATGAACTGTTGCTATTAGACTGCCACTATTTTAATTTGTACATGTATGAACTATGGATATAATGAGAAAATTGTTTTATACGTATTTAGGCCTCGTTCACACAGAGCGTACTATAGCGTACATCTGTGCAAGGGCTATATTTATCTACCTGGGGATGCACAGGTGATCCCATGCAGGTAGCCCCATTGATGTCAGTTGGGACACAACGACTGTATAGAGACAGCGGCTTCTCCCAATTTGGCATTCATGCGGGTGCACGGCCCTGAATGCCTATTGCTTTGCAGCCCGAAATGAAGACATACACAGTTTTTGCTTTAGCCAGCTGTATTTATTTAGTGCAACCTATGACATCCAAGTGATGGATATAACACCAACATGTAAAAAAATAAAAGTAAAAAGCAGAATCTCTGAGTTGGAAAAGGGATCACTCCCTTGTGTCAGTATTTTGTTGGACCACCTTTTGCTTTAATTACAGCCTTTAGTCTGTTGGGATATGTCTCCTAACTTTGCACATCTAGACTTTGTAATATTTGCCCACTCTTCTTTGCAGAACTGTTCAAGTTCAGTTAAATTTGATGGTGACCATCTGTGAACTACAGTCTTCAAGTCATGCCACAGATAAATGGGATTTAAAATTATTGTAAACGATCACCTTGTAAAACAACCCATTCAGTTTAAAATAGAAATGAAAGGCAAAACATTTGTGTATAGATATAAATAAATATTAAAAATACAATTTTCCCCCCTTTTTTATAAGTGATCACATTCCCTCTGTTCTCAGTTGCATAAGAGCTGGGGGAGGTGAAGCAACAGCACACTGATCTTACCAGTAAAAGGCTGTGCAGGGGGGTGGGGTGGTATCAGGACAAGTCTGATCATTGGAGGAGAGCAGGCTGATTTCCCAGGACAGCTAGAGAACTGACAATGGTATGCTCTCCTGATTAGTGTGGTCAGTTTTCAATAGGAAAGCAAAGGGACTGGCAGGAACACAAAGGATTTCACATAAAGGAAGCAATACAAAGAGAACAGTATATTTTTTTAATACAAGTACATGGTACAGCAGGCACATATCACGAATATGAAATGTTGGGTTTACATACTCTTTAAGTCTGAGCTCTGACTAGACCATGCAAGGATATTCAACTTTTTCTCCTTCAACCAATGTGTGATAATTTTTGCTGTGTGCTTTGGGTCATTGTCATATTGAAAGGTAAACCTTCTTCCCATTGACAACTTTCTGGCAGAAGGCAGCAGATTTTCCTCAAAAATTTGACAGTATTTTGCCCCATCCATTCTTCTTTTATTCTGACAATTGCTCCAGTCCCCGCTGCAGAGAAACACCCCCATAACAGGATATTACCACCTCCATGCTTTACTGCAGGAATGGTGTTATCTGGATGGTGAGCTGTATTGGATTTCCGCCAGACATATCGTTTGCGGTTGAGGTCAAATAATACAATTTTATGGCGCGTACAGACGGTCGTTTTATGCGATGTAAAAAAACGACGTTTTTAAAAACGTAAATTTCATTGACCGTGTGTGGAGGAAAACGTCACTTTATGTCTTTTAAAAAACGACAAAAAATATGTGTCGTTTTTCAAAACGTTGTTTTTTGTGTCACAGAAATTGACAGTGTCTAGCAAAAAACGACGTTTAAAACAACGTTTTTGAACCCGCGCATGCCCAGAAGCTAGTTATGAAGCGAGCTTCAATGGAAAAAACGTGGTGAACGTAACCTCGCTTTGCTAGAGCATTGTGAAAAAACGATGGTGTGTAGGCAATGTCGTTTTTGAAAATTGAAGTTTCAAAAACGTTGTTTTTTACTTCACAGAAAACATCATTTTTTTACATTGCATAAAACGACCATCTGTATGCGGCATTAGTCTCATCTGACCATAACACCTTTTCCACGTGGCCTCAGAATCTTCAAGCTGCGTTATGGCAAAGCTCAGTCGTGACTACATGTGGTCTTACTTGAGGAAAAACTGAGAAAGAAAGGGGGACAGAGGGATTTGGTTCAAAAACAGGGATAGCCCCTTAAAAGTGAGGGACAGTTGGGAGTTGTATACAGGCGGTTCCCTAGTTACAAACATCAGAGTTACAAACTACTCCTACTTACAAAACGAAGGGAGACAACAGAAAGTGAGAGGAAATCTACCCCTGGGAAGGGAAATTTACTCCTGTAAGAGTTATTTTGGGGAAAAAAGTGTCTCCACTGATGCTTCATCACCAAGGCTTGTTTCCACAACAACTCCAAATTTTCAAAATCCAATTGTCATGGACAGACAGAACAGAAAGAAAGTTAGGTGAAATCTTTTGAACAGGGGCACAGACAGCAACAAAAAAAACCTCTTCTCTATGCTATCTAAAAAGCTTAAAAAATGTTGTTTTGGCTGGAGCTACACTAAAAAATGTACCTGTCTATTTTGTTATTGATGTTATGTATAAAAAACTTTTATGAATGGTTTTAGCTGTGTTTTGTTCTATGCAGTGTCTTTAAAAACATCCCCTGAGGAAGCCCTGAGTGGCGAAACATGTTGGGACAATCACTCCAATGCTGTTGTTGAGTGAAACTTTTCCATCTGTTTTGAGCTCTAGATGCTTGAATGTATTTGTGCACACAACCTGTAGCCAATATTTTTAACTATGTTTTGTCTGTAGCAATAAAATTTATGTTACTTTATATTTTTGAGTATTGAAATTGAATTGAAATTGAAACTTTTTGCTGGCACCCGTAAAAATCCCCCCCAAAAAACTCCATTGTCTACACATATCTACAGGGATGTTGGTTCGGATTGTCACCACTCAGTATCACCACCCCTTACTTACCTGTTCCGACTTACAAACAGATTCAACTTAAGAACAAACCTACAGACCCTATCTTGTTTGTAACACGGGGACGGCCTGTATTATGTATTACAGCTTCTGGCTGAGGCTATATTATACAGCTGACAATGGTGGAGATTCTATTCGTTATATAGCATATTTGAAAGAATGTGCTTTAACCCAGGATTTATTCATGTACATCACATTATGCATTTTTTGTAGGTATAAAAAGAGGTAAAAATCTATTTGTGAGATCCATGTGATCATCATAGATGAAATCACTAACCTACTTTTCTAAAAATACAGGTGTTCTATTTATACAGGCACTTGCCCTGAATACGCAGGAGTAAAAGGACTGAATTTGTCACACGTCTTATGTCGCATAATATAATCTGTGCCTTGTTCCATTTCTTTTTCATCTGCCCCCTACTAAGTCCTTGTCTACTGCTGTCAGGCTAGTATCTCCCCAGGAACATGAGTAATGGCTCTTCTGAATGTCTGGGTGGGAGAATTAGCTATCAGTGTCATGCTTACTGAGTCTCTGATGAGTTCTTTCAGTGCTAGCGAACTTTTTAATATACTGCATTTGCATTTCCTATAAAACTGTCACTTGCTATAGAAATAGCAATGTGGTGATATCACTGCCCATACACATACAGGTGGGGCGCCCTGAAACCTATCCAAAGCTCCAGGTGGTCAAATCTACAAGAGGCTTGGTCATCTACAGCGATGGTCAAATCTGACTAATATGGGTATATCAGACAACTGCCAACCACAGGACACATTCAGGCCCGGTTCACACTTATGCATTTTTTTGTGTGTTTTCAATTTTGCAGAAACACACTACAGTCCATTTTAAATTGTTTCCTATGGATGTAGTTCACATCTGTGAATTTTTTTGGAAAGGGCCAGGGACTTTTTTCTGGTTTTTGGTTCCATAGACTTCAATGGATCAAAAGCGTGTATTGAAAAATGTAAAATGCACTGAGTATGAAATTGTCCAAAATGTCTTGCAATTACAGCAAATATAATGATATCTTTAATAAGTAGAACTAGAACTAAATTCAAACAAATATTAACAGAAGAACATCAACCAAAAAATAAATTATCCAGGATATATGGATTATTACATCCTTCAGGCCCCCTTAGGCCTCGTACACACGATAGGTTAACCAGAGGACAACGGTCTGATGGACCGTTTTCATCGGTCAAAACAGATCGTGTGTGGGCCCCATAGGTTATTTAACCATCGGTTAAAAAAAAGCCAACTTGCTTTAAATTTAACCGATGGATTCCTAACCGAGAGGTCAAAACCGATCGTTAGTAGGCACAACCATTGGTTAAAAATCCACGCATGCTCAGAATCAAGTCGACGCATGCTTGGAAGCATTGAACTTCGTTTTTTTCAGCACGTCGTTGTGTCTTACGTCACCGCGTTCTGACACGATCGGTTATTTAACCGATGGTGTGTGGGCGCGACGGACCATCAGTCAGCTTCATCGGTTAACCGACGACAACGGTCCATCAGACCGTTCTCATCGGATGGACTGATCGTGTGTACGAGGCTTTAGAGAGCTAACAGGAATGAAAAGATGGGAAAAAGGACTAGGAAGATCAATAGCAGAGACTGAATGGGAAAAAATATTTAAAATAATTCATAAAACATCTATAGCGAATATACATTAAGAACGGAATTATAAAATAGCAATGAGATGTATTGGAGCCCCGTAGCATTAAATAAAATAAATAATGGTCAAACAGAAAGGTGTTGGAGATGTAAAACTGAAAGGGGGACTAAGGAACACATATGGTATGAATGTCCCATGGTGAGAAAGTTCTGGAAAATAGTTTATGAAATATATCAGAAGGTATCGGGAATAGAGAGGAGCCTAAATTTGGATACCTCACTATTATCTTTGATGCCAGAATCAATAAAGAACATTAAGAAAGATATTTTTCACCATATGACATCTGCAGCTAGAACAATAATAGCACATAAATGGAGAGAAAATAAAAGCCCAAACATCGAAGACTGGATATGTGAAATGAACGAAATACAATATATGGAAAAACAAATAAGAGAAGAAGGATATATTAACAGCCAAATGCCAGTAATATGGCAAAAATGGGATGAATTCAGGCTCTCAAAAGAAATGGAAGAATATCTATGAAATTAATACTGGGGAAAGTACAGAGGGGAACCATAAAGGAGAAGGAAAAAGATTAAAAGAAAGAAAATAGGGGAACGGGGAGGGTTTTTTTTTCCTTTATGTTGTATGTGGGATGAATGGGGATGAGGGTGTATGGCAATGGAAGTAGATTGGATACTGTATATATTGTTTTAATGATAATGAGGCTTTTGTGGGTTGATCGGGATTCTGTATGTCAAGTGACAAGCAAGAGCGGATATATAATGTAACAGAATCCAGTATAAATGTTAAAGTTTTTATGTTATAAGAAAAACGTATAATAAAGACAAATTGAAAACAAAACAAAATGTCTTGGTATGCTGATACTTTAAGAGTTCCCATCACCGGAACTAAGGGGCCAACCCCAACCCCTGAAAAACAACCCCACACCATAATCCCTCCT
Source organism: Rana temporaria (assembly GCF_905171775.1). Classification (NCBI taxonomy): domain Eukaryota; kingdom Metazoa; phylum Chordata; class Amphibia; order Anura; family Ranidae; genus Rana; species Rana temporaria. The sequence continues at coordinate 137,683,593 of NC_053490.1, forward strand.
CCACCAAATGATTTGGACCAGTGCACAAAGCAAGGTCCATAAAGACATGGGTGAGTGAGTTTGGGGTGGAGGAACTTGACTGGCCTGCACAGAGTACTGACCTCAACCCAATAGAACACATTTGGGATGAATTACAGCGTAGACTGCGAGCCAGGCCTTCTCGTCCACATCAGTGCCTGACCTCAAAAATGCGCTTCTGGAAGAATGGTCAAACAGACACACTCCTAAACCTTGTGGACAGCCTTCCCAGAAGAGTTGAAGCTATTATAGCTGCAAAGGGTGGGCCAACTCAATATTGAACCCTATGGACTAAGACTGGAATGCCATTAAAGTACATGTGTGTGAAAACACAGGCGTCCCAATACTTGGCCCAGATTCTCAAAGGCGTTATGACGGCGCAACACCATTTGCGCCGTCGTAACTCCTCATCTGGCCCCGGGTATCTATGCGACTGATTCTTAGAATCAGTTACGCATAGATACCCATTAGATCTGACAGGCGTAAGGCTCTTACGCTGTCAGATCTTAAAAGCAATTTTTTTCCCGCCGCTAGGTGTCGCATCGTCGTTTTTCCCGTCGTCTATGCAAATTAGGTAATTACGCGAGATTCCCGAACATACGTGCGGTCGACGCTGAGAATTTACGTCGTTTACGTAGCGTACGCGACGCGTAAGGTTGCCCCTGCTATTAGGAGGGGCAACCAATGTTAAGTATGGCCGTCGTTACCGCGTCGAATTTAAAAAAAATTACGGAGTTTGCGTAAGACGTCCGTGAATGGCGCTGGACGCCATTTACGTAAACGTCTAAACAAATGACGTCGGGGCGACGTCATTTAGCGCAATGCACGTCGGGTAATTTACCCGACGGAGCATGCGCAGTACGCTCGGCGCGGGAGCGATTTAACGATACACCGCCGCAAGTTTACAGGTAAGTGTTCTGAGAATCAGGACGTAAACCTGTAAACCTGCGGCGGTGTAACGTAAATCACATACGTTACGCTGCCCAGGAGCAACGTAAATGTATGAGAATCTGGCCCACAGTGTTCTTCTGATGAGTGAGCAGTGCACACTTGTTATCACACTGCATAATTATCACCATCCATGCTTTGATTGAATTCATGACTAAAACCCCCTTGCATGTGACCACCCTAATTACTATACAAGGCTCCTGTAGAGGCACTATGGCCATGTCTGTACAATGACTTGGAAATATTGTATATGGCATTGAATCAGCTTTCTCTAGGAAATGTTTTGCTTCATAAATTCTACCTTTGATAAATGAGCCTGAACAATTGTATTGCTTTTTTAACCATTTTACCAAAAAAATGCATTTTCAGTTCAATTCAAAGCTTAAAAAACCAGCATTAATGATTGCACAACTGCTCTTTTATGATGAAATAGGGGCAGGCTGAGGTCACATGGAAATAGATTATCTACAGGCTAATGTGGAGGGACACCCCAGCAGGACAGCGCAGTGTTAATGAGTTTTAATGGAGCTGTATACAATAGATGAGTGACACATTGCAGGTTAATAGAGTGAGCCATTGTAGGTCTAGAGCATGCAGCGCGCTGATTTACAGATCTGAGATCTACTAAAGAAAACTATCTGGAGAGAAGTCAACCAGAGAAAATTAAAAGAGAACTTTTCCAGTTCAACATAGTCTGATTTTGTATAAATGAATAGAAGAATGTCTTCTAATATTTGTTCACAGATCACTGTTTCTGTACAGTTCATATTATAGAATATACCTATGCTTGAGTCCATCACTCTCACATTTTTTTTTTTTTTTTTTTGCACAAACTTTTTGAATTCCAAAGCTCAGTAACCTTAACTAAACAAAAGCAGTTCTGTATTGGAGGTTTACTAGAAGTGAAGGGGAAGCTGGGAAACCACAGACAATGTATGAATAGCTGGTCAGGAAAGATAATCACAATAATAAACTCTTACATTTTCAGCTGTATCCTCAAGCAATAATTCTTGCTAAACATCAAACAAGTGCAGCACATACAATCAAAACCGGTGTCTTAAATAATTCTAAATAATAATAAAGTGACAACCCATTAATGGTAAAAAGTGATAAATGCATAAATAATGTCCATAAAGAGTCCAGAAGCATGAAGTATGAAATACAATAATATACACCTCGAAAGTGAATAAATAGTAAATGTAAAAAAAAGTCCCAACTGAAACTCTGCGCTAGATTAGAAAGGAATCCAGGGATAGCCGATGTAACACCCAAAAAATATCCACACCAGAGGCTTACTAGAATGCCGGCGACCACCTCATTCAGGATGGTCAGAAATTGCTCAACTAAACAGTGGGGATGAATTCCTTAGCAGGAGCAATAACATTAGCACAGGTATCTCTTGGCAGTAATGAGGATACATCAAACAACCAGATGGATCCTGACCCGCTCACAGTAGATCATAGGATATGCAAAGTAAGGGCTCAACATAATGTGGTATTGTAAAACACCATGATTTATAAAAAAAAAAATTGCACTTACATTTGTGTAGTTTGCAAACAGCATGTATAAAAACGCTAGAGTTAAAGACAGTTCTTTCTTCACTAACCAAAATGGTCATGCATGTGTGGTAGTGTGTGTGGGTGGCTCCACCCTACGCGTTTTGTCAGATGTGATGTCATCAGCACATACACCCAAAATACGCAAAGGCCCTGATACGGATGATCCACAGAGATTGGATAAAAAATCAAAAGGGATAAGCCAGAATTGAGGAGAGCCAATTGGATGCCAATAAGCCTGGCAGCCAATAACATGCCATTGAGGCACTAGAGAGATGTCCTCCATGCACACAAGCAAAGTGGATGGAAGAATCTTCTCTCCCTGTGCTATTGTATTCTGACAGTGGTCCCCACTGTTAGAATACAATAGCACAGGGGGGAGGATTCTTCTACTGTCAGAATACACTGATTAGCGCTGCAGCCAACTGGCTGCACTCGCTGATTGAATGAAAAATTTCAAACAGTCCCATTTAACAGAAGTCAATCCTTTAAATGGACATTGATGGACTCAAATTTGGTCGGTTGACCGGCTGAATTTAAATCCATCTGTGGCCAGCTTAAGGGTCCTGCACCTGAATCTGAGTATGGTGAGTAAGCATTATTATGCAGGAAGGTATTACAAACCTGTTGGGTGATCTCCCTGCATGGAAGGCAAGTCCTTTCCTTTGCCACTGGAGCAGTATTAGTTAATTAAAATATCACACACATGGCACTGTCAAACAAATATAGAAGCAGGTCCTAGGAATCTAATTGTTCATGTGAAGGGTGTGTATGGGTTGGCAGGTCATTTCATTTATTTTCTTTAATATCTTTGATTCTGCTGAGTGGAGCTATCTGTTTGCAATTCTACAATGGTTTGGCTTTGGCCGTACCTTGACATGGGTCTTTTGTACTCTGATCCCACTGCCAAAGTTATTGTCGAGGGGTATATCTCACACCTCTTTTCCTTAACAAGTGCCACCCGCCAGGGGTGTCCTCTGTTTCCATTACTGATCACATTAGCAGTGCAACTGTTGATTTTTCACATTAGAGCAGACTTATCTGTACACGGATTAAAGTGATTGCAAATCTTTTTTTTTTATATAAAATAGCAAACATGACCCACTTACCTGCTCTGTGCAATGGCAGCAGTCCTGGCTCCTTCCCCCCTGTCGAGTGCCCCCATAGAAAGCCGCTTTCTCTGGGGGCACTTATGCAGACTGGCTCTTAGTCAGAGGCGGCCCTTTAATTAGGCAAATTAAGCGGTCGCCTATGGCCTCACAGTCACAGGGACCTTGAGGCCGCCTAACTTACCCAATGCATTACCCCAGTTTTGAGGGACAGGGGACCTTAACGCTGCTGTGCTCAGGCAGCGTTAAGAGCCCTGACTCAGGAGCGGGGCCGCCAGCATCCCTAACAACCAGTGAATATCGGTGACACCACCCCTTGTGGCGTCAATGACCCAGCATGCCCTCAGTCAATGATGTCACAAGGGGTTACAATGGCTCTTGCTGCTATAAATCTGCTCAGCAAGGAGGGAGAGAGCAAAGAGAGCCTTTGCTCTCATGCACAGCGCTGGATCAAAATCAGGCTCAGGTAAATATAAGGGGGTTAAGGGGGGGGGGGGTCCTGTGAAACAGAACGTTTTTTACCTTGATGCATAGAATGCATTAAGGTATATAAAAAAAACAACAACATTAGGCTTTAGAACCACTTCAAGTCTTGAGGATTACCAAGAGAAAATGTTCACCTTCTCTTTTGACTCCAAGGGAAATATCTCAATTTGTATCTGAAGCTCTCAATTTCATTCATCCCTATACACAGTAAAGTGCACAGCTGCATGTTCTGGAAGATATCACCAGATGTGGGGTCAATCAACCAATTTCTATGAAAATCTTCAGAGAACAGTAAGCTGAACGTTTTGTAGGGCCAGCTAACTTTATCCTTGCTACTGTTTGAAGTCTCTAAAGTCCTTAGTATAAAACACATGGATGGTGTTGAAAATACTTTTGTGCTTGTATGTAGATTGATTAGCACAATCAGCTGTGGACATTGTACAATATTCTGCTGCAGGCTCTCACTCATCCTCCGATCCAGGGACTTGGTTCTCAGTGATCACTGGTTGCTCATAAAATCCCCACACAGACTTTCTGAGGCCTCGTACACACGACCGAGGAACTCGTCGGAAAAGACACATCTTTTTCCTCGACGAGTTCCTTGTTAGGCTTGTCGAGGAACTCGACAAGCTTGCTTTGCGTACACACTGTCAAGACAAAATCTCCTCGTTCTCAAACGCCGTGACGTACAACACAGGGGAAGTTCGATTCCACAGGCACAACCCTGGGGGGCTGCTTTTGCTAATCTCATGTTACTGCGTGTTAAGTAAAAGTTTGTTAAGAGACGATTTGCACTTTTCAGTCTGTTACAGCGTTAAAAATGTGTTATCTCCATTACAAATGCTACATTTACTCCCGTCTCATACTTTATTCTGAGCATGTGCGGGTTTCTTAGCATACATACGCTCGAGTTTCTTGTCAAAAACCAGCCCGACGAGGAACACGACGAGGAAATTGAGACTCCCATCGAGGAAATAGAGAACTTGTTCTCTTTTTTTCTCGTCGAGTTCCTCGTCAGTTTCCTCGATGAAAAACATACACACGACCGTTTTCCTCGGCAAAAAAGCTCTCCCACCAAGTTTCTTGATGGATTCTGTCGAGTTTCTCGGTCGTGTGTACGAGGCCTAAGAGAAGAATGGAGAACTGCTGGCCTTAAATCCACTTTAATCTCTCCAACACAGGGACTGATTCCACCTGTTATATGTAAGGCCTAACACCTATCACTCCATTTGGGAGATTACACATAGGTTCTTCTATGGACGTTGTTGCTTTTTTTTTACACCTCAAGGATGAATTCTGGACCCTGAAATATTGACAAGTGGAGGTGTAGCCTCCCGATCACAGTTCTGTTTCATTTCCCAGTGCAGGGTACATCACAAATGCTAAATCCCGATTAGATGATATGTGCTCAAATCTTCCTTTGCTTAAAAAAAAAACAAACTATAATTGAATCTACTGGGCATATCCAAGACTAAGATCCATTAAAAAAAATTCAACAATGGAAAGCATCTATAATCCACGTTTGAATGATTCCATCTTTGCACTGATTATAATAAAGTGAAAAGCTGGATTGTTGGTATGACTTACTACACTTCACACCCTGTCATTAAGTTTGATTTTGTCTAAGTAATCAAATTTCATATATTGTCAAATGTCCACACAACAGTTGGGGTGGCCCAAGCTTCAACTTTACCACACCTCTTTTATAAACATGAATATTTCCCAGGGTGATAGCACAGGAATCCCTGCTATGTCCCCCGCCAAGAGGTTCGCTTATTGTTTAGCATAGACTGTATTTAAGACCTGCAGTCTTCTGGTTCCCACTGGTGGGAACCACATACCAGCATTGGTTGCTGTGATGTGGTGAGGACCGGCTGGCAGGCAGCAAGGGAATAGTTTTAATGGGAGTAAGGCAGACAGATCAACATCAGTCTCTCTGCTGTCTGCCCACTAACCCTATACACTGAACAAAGCCAACAAGATGGATGGGGCCTGGTGAGCAGCTGGTGAATGACACTGGACTGAGAAGTAAAGCAATCATAGAATAGGCATGTCACTAAAACAAGGCTGTCAATCTTTACCAATCTGCAGTCAGTAGCTTTAGAGAGAAACAAACAATTGAAAATAGACTTTGTAATTTCCAACATGTATGAAAAATTGGTTCAATATGTAGAGAGCACATTGGGTTAATATTTCCATACACAGGTTGAGCAATCCAGCATCAACATGTAATACAAATTGTTAGGTTTAGTTTCTTTAGATTCAGTAATCTAATAGGATTTCCATCTTGAAGGTTTTAATATTGCTCATTGACAATCGCTCTTGTATTGATAAATACAAGCTGCTGCTGTTGTCCATTGAAAATGCAATTTGCTTTGCCGCGATGGTGATGCCGTTCTGGCTTCGTTACGCACTGATTAACAGACCTGGAAAAAGCAAGCCGATCAAGGGCTTTGCCTTCACTTGCTGGGTCAGAGACTCTGATGCCCTGTACACATGAGTGGAATTCCTGTCGGAAAAAACTTGGATGTTTTTTCAACTGAATTCCGCTCAAGCCTGCCTTACATACACATGGTCACACAAACGTTCGGTGAACTTTTGACTGCCAAGAACGTGGTGGCGTAAAAGACTACGACAAGCTGAGAAAATGAAGTTCTATGCTTTCTGAGCATGCGTTAATTTGTTTCCGAGCATGTGTCGGAATTTAGCGCGTCGGGATTTGTACATACTATTGGAAATTCCAATCGGATTTTTTCCCGACGGGAAAATAGAGAACCTACTCTCTATCTTTTTCCGGCAGTTTTTCCATTGAAAAAAGTCAGATGGAGCATACACACGGTCGGTATTTCCGACCAAGAGCTCTCATCTGACTTTTTCCAACGGGAAAACTGATCGTGTGTACAGGGCATGGGTGTATTGAAGCCAGAGGAACAGTACAGAGGAGTTTAAGTGCCATCTTCTTGTAGAAAAGCAGCATACTATACATTAAAAATCCCCATCATGATCTCAGGGAATTGTAATGCCGCGTACACACGTCCGTTTTTCGGGTTCTAAAAAATTATGTTTTTAAGGGTCTAGAAAAACGAAGTTTTTTTCAACCCGATCATTAAAATGGCCTTGCCTACACACGATCGTGAAAAAAAATGCTCTAGCAAAGCGCGGTGACGTACAACACGTACGACGGCACTATAAAGGGGAAGTTCCATTTGGATGGTGCCACCCTTTGGGCTGCTTTAGCTGATTTTGTGTTAGTAAAAGACGAATTTGCGCTTTTCAGTCTGTTACAGTGTGATGAATGTGCTTACTCCATTCCGAACGCTAGTTTTACCAGAATGAGTGCTCCCGTCTCATAACTTGCTTCTGAGCATGCATGTTTTTTTTTCACGTCGTTAAAGCCCACACACGACCATTTTTTACAACCTTAAAAACGACAACGTTAAAAACGCTGTGAAAAAATAGAGCATGTTCGAAATTTTTAATGGCCATTTTTTAGATCGTTTTTAATGACATAAAAAAAAACGTAATTTTTTAGAACCCGAAAAACGGTCGTGTGTACGCGGCATAAGAATTCCAAATTTTGTGAGAAGACCCACAGTAGAGTAATCTATATTCCCCAGATTTTGCTATAAAGAGGATGACATCAACCTTGCATAGGCTTTGCAAGAAAGGTAAGTACACATCTAACTCCCCCCCTACAGTTTTTTTATTTTTTGTAATTTTTCTGTTGCATTTCTGCAAGTGGGGCCAACTTAAAATGCACATCCTAAGTTTTAGCTGCAAGATTAGCTTTATTAATATCCAATAATTTTCATATTGCTGAACTAGATACTTAGTGGAGCAAACTTTCTTCCCTGCCTCCATCAGTTTATATATGGGAACACAATTCTTGAATGTGATGTGTATCAGTGTATGTTTTTTGGACATTGTGGGATGTTAAAAAAAATTTAGAACATTTTTTATTTTAACAGACCAGATTTTCCACTGTACCAGTAGATTTCTTCAATCAAGGCTAGAGATATTAAGGCTTGCTCTGAAGGCTTGTTATTTATTTATCATTGTCACCATACTCTAGCTCTTTGGGTCCAGAACTGTCAAATTGACCCAGATATGTTAAACAAAGCCATAAGATCAATTGCCATGGAACATGTATTTACTCAAAATCGCAACAGGGCATTATGTTTAAAGGCCCAGTCTGGATTGCTGTAAAATGTACCCATACAGTGCCTCCTCCGCCCTACACTACATGCATTCAATTTATATTTCAATATTTGTTATTGAAAAAGGAACAAATTACAGAATAAACAAAAACCAGCAAGAAACTTGCTGGGAGATATTTTTTTGCCGAGGAAACCGGTCGTGTGTACATTTTCGTCGAGGAAACTGTCGAGAACCTCGACGAGCCAAAAAGAGAGCAAGTTCTCTATTTCCTTGACGGGAATGGAGAAAATTGGCTTGTCGACAGCCTAACAAGGAACTCGACGAGGAAAACGATGTGTTTCGCCCGTTGAGTTCATCGGTCGTGTGTGCGAGGCTTCACATTAATGGAACAAACTCAATCTTTCAGATTGTCAACATAACAATACAGAGATACAGAAGGTATGGCCATAATACATATCTGTCATCTATCATCATAATAGAACGCAAAACATGTGATATGTATCCAAATACTAATGGGACTGAATAATATTTCCCCATCTATGATCAGGAATACCACCATGTATGATGAATGGAAAAGATGCAGAGTCACTGGGAATCCTGGTAGTGATCCCCGAGCGCTCACAGCGCTCACTACTGTCATGCATTCAATTTAAATGCTCGTTTTGTGTAGGGGATGGTAGGGGATGATAAATAAGGGGAATGCTTTCTGCATGCCTCAGTTCTTCAGGCAACGCTGTATCCTGGCCTAGGCCAACAAGGCCCAGGCCTAGGGCAGCACTTTGCAGGGGGGCAGCACAGCTTGTGCTACACTGTTGGTGTAATGCAAGCTGTTTCTAATTTTGACTGTCCTATCATCCTGGACCACAAACCTTCCTCACTGTGTTATATGTTTTCTGCTGTACCATTGGCATGGTTATATCTTCTTAGTCCTCTCCATAAAATTATCAGAAATTTGTGCTTGAAGTAGAACTATAGGCAACACTTTTTTTCCCATTTTGGATAGAGTAAGGGAGGGTTATAGCCCCTGTAAATTTTTTTTTTTTACCATCCCTGTCCCATTGCAGAGATTTCCCTTCACTTTCTGCCCCATAGCTAAACAGAAAGTGATAGGAAATGTTTACCATCCCTGTTGCATTGCAGAGATTTCCCTTCACTTTCTGCCCCATAGCTAAACAGGAAGTGATAGGAAATTTTTACCATCCCTGTCCCATTGCAGAGATTTCCCTTCACTTTCTGCCCCATAGCTAAACAGGAAGTGATAGGAAATCTATGCAAATTAAGGGAATCCATTCCCCCCACCCAGGCATTGAGAACTAGTGTCCCCACTTGAAAATGTCAGGGTGGGTCTTAAACAGAAAGGGGTGTGGCCTTGACAGGAAGGGGGTTGGGTCATATTTAAATTAAGTGGTGCACAAGTTTAGTCAGGCCTAGGGCAGCACAAAACCTAAATACACCACTGTCTTCAGGCTCCCTCTCCACTGTACGAATTGTCCCCTGAAGCTTTTTCTCTTAGCTGCTCAACCGATCACAGGCTCTCCTAAATTGCTATGTACAAATTTACAATGCAGGACCAGCAGTCCTGCACTGTACAAAAGAGCACAGAGGGCTCACCCATATCCCAGGAGGATCAGAGAAAGGACAAGAGAACTGGCTACTGTTTTTTTGTGTCGAAGTTTAGATCTATATTTGTGCCAAGCATGTTTGAATGAACTTATTGTTGACTGACTCTGGTGCTGGAAGTTTATTCCAAGTGTCAACGACTCTTTTGGTAAAATAATGTTTTCTCAGATTAGTTTGTAACTTCCCTCTTGCTAGTTTGAGGTCATGTCCCTGTGTTCTTGATCTTGGCTTCATATTGAAAATACTGCCTTTCCAAACTTTATTCACCCCTGTCATTCTAATCGTTTATAAGGACCCATTACTCTGATCCAGTTCATCTAATTACAGGCTTCTGTGGCCTAGGCCTGCATCCTGTTTCACAGTTCCTAGTTTTTAACAGCATGGCTATGAGACAGAGGTCTATGGGGATTTCAATCCGTAAATATCATTTACCACTGCATCTGGGTGAATTACTTTGGTCCCCTGAGTCCAAACCTCATACCTGTTCAGCTGTACTCCTGTTAAGAGTTTGTACATTTTGGTACCATCAAGGAACAAATATTGGTCTCAGTCATTATTCTTCAATGGCTTCTGGCTAACTATTACTTGTGTAGCACTACCCCCATAGGAAATGCTGTTTTTTTTCGGGTGGCACGTTACCTCTGTATCTCTGCCATCTAGGGTACTGGATGAGAGCTGCAGTAATGTCAATGTCCACACGACAGGTATTTTTTCTGTGCTTTTATTACCCAGCTGGGTAAAAACGATAAACAGTAGAAAGGTGAAGGGATAGCAAATAGGAGACAGCAGAATTAGGTGTAACTGAATATGGGAAACAGTCCTGCTTCCAACGACAACTTTACTTCGCCAATCCAGCCAATCACTCGAACTTAGGATTAAGTCTCTGAAGACCCTTCTAAAAGGTTGGAGATAATTATGGTCCGGAATCTTTTTTCAGTAGAATCAGCACCCGGATCTCCTTCAGGTAGTTTTTTGAAATTAGCAACTGACAGGCGACCAACATCCAGCCTCTCAGAACCAAGGTTGTCCTCCGATGAATGGACAGGCCCCTCCTGGAACACCAGCCTCGTGCTTGGTATCTTTCGGACAGACTCCTCATCGGTCAGCTTCCTCCAATTGGACGGACAGCTCAGGACCATCTCCAGATTGGGGACCCAGTCAATCACTTGACTGAATCTGATTGACTGGGTCCGCACAGCAGATCAATTGCTCCGGGCCAATGTGGTCCCAGAACCAGGAACACTGCGACACACGCACACCCCGGAGGGCCATTTGCGGGTTTGTCGTGGACTGACTACCCCAATGGTGGGCACCACACAAGGAAGAGACCTCGAGCGAATGGTGTCTGCCCCTAAATACCCCAGCATGCACAGCGAGGAGGCCCACCCTCCTGATTGGCTGCTGGGGAGAAATATCCAACCACTTGACCCAACTGCTGCCACCTGCCGTCCGGGGGTGACGGGAGTCACCAGACAAAAGGATAACACACAGTGCAGCCAAGCTGGAGCAGAGACCCCAAATTTAACCGAATAACAGGTTCAGAGCCAACTATCTCTTTGAACTTCCCCTAAATTTACCATAGCACCGGCTCTGAAAATAGCTAGGCGCTACACTTGCTTTATACCAGGGGTACCCACATTTCTAACCCTTTGTCCAGCTCCAATTCATCCAAAGAAAATGTCAATCTCTTGCTTTGTGCACTATAGGCAGTCAGAGTTTACCTGATAGTTATAGCTTTATTTAATAAGACCAAATCTTTGTTAATCAATCATCATCCAAATGAATCCGGATTCTAGTGTAGCCATTTGCAGGCTTATGCCAATAAATATCAGGTCCCACCATCCCTATTCACAACTACTTGGGTGGTGAGAACTTCCTGGACCTTCAGAAGTAGCTACATGTGCACATACTAACTCTGGCTGTAAGGTCCTGCACTCATTTGTTTTTCTTGGGTTGCAAGTTGCAAGTACTTGCCCTTTGTGGTTGTTGCATGCCTATGCCCACCCCACATTATGAGACTACTTTAGATAACTACTTTAGGTATCTCCTAAATGAACAACCTTTTTATACTCACTGTAAAATACTTTTTAGTTGATATGTTGCCTGGTTGAATTAATTTGTTGTAAGAATTATGTTAACCATTCTATATTGTTCTTACTGTTACTACGGCTAAGCTTTTGAACAGGTGTAGGCACTAGAGCAAGGGTATTCAAACTATTCCTCACACATTTAGGGGGCTCTGCTGTCACCAGAAGGGCTGAAGAATGCCCTAATCTCAAAGGTCAGTGGAAGTAGATAATGTCCCTGTGTTGGTGGCCAATGGGAATAAAACATGCGCCTTTATCGGTGGTCAATGGGAGTACAAAAATGCACTGGCATCGGTGGAAGTAAAAAAAAACAAAATACTCCATGGGAATTTTTTTTTATAAATATATATATATATATGAAAAAAAAAGTCCCTAAGTCAGTGAGAAAAAAAGAATGACCCGACTTCATTGAGAGTAAAAATAATGTTCTGGTGTCAGTGGTCAGCGGAAGTAAAAAATGCCCTTGTTTCTCCATCTTACAATAATAAAAGTTATGTATGCAGGGCATTCTTATTGCAGGTTTGTGGCAACCAATAGGCCATAGAACCAGAACCATTGTACTAAAGGGATCTGGTCCCTTTTTGATTTGCATAGTGTTCAGAACAGCAGTATACCCACAAAGAATTTTTTTCTACTGGTGAATACTTTTTTTTGGGGGGGGGGGGGTAGGTATTTAATCTTGACTGGTACCCACTCCCCCATTTCAAGTTAGATTACTGAGGCGATCTGAGAAGAAGTTTGCCCCCCCCCCTTCCCCTGTAGCCTTACAGGACCTGTGGTTTTTCTGCGATAGGACTGCAGGACCAATCACAAAGCACAGCTAGGCTCGTGAATGTACAGTTGGAAACTAGCAGTGAAGCCGCAAAGCTTCGCTGCTTGTTTCCCTTAAGGCGGCCATACACGGTTCGAATTTCAAAAGAATTTTCTTTCGAAAATCGTATCAAAGAATTTTCGTACGAATTTCGCACCGTTAGTGGGTTGCAGCAACAGCCGATTTTTGTGTGGCAATCATATTTGAGGAATCCGACATGTTGGAAATTTTTGAAAAACAAACGATTTTCTGATCAATGATGGGAAAATCGTGCGAGAAATGTAATATAAAAAAAATGCGCATGGGCAAGAAAAGAATGTTCCCGGAGAAAAAAGAATATTTCTGGAGAGAAACGAATATTCCCGGCAACATGAAGGTTTGGTCGGCCGAATTTCGAAAATCAAAGGTGGCATCATCGGATCACAAAAAAAAAGAAATTTCTGATTTAGAAAAGAAAACTTGTTAGAAATTCGACCGTGTATGGCCTGCTTGTGAGGACAGTGCTGAATCCAGGGGTAGATAAATGTCCTTATATTTGTAGGTGCTGACTTTATATTTTTTGGGGGGAGACTGGATCTCCTCTTTAAGCTTCCATCGCTAAGTAACAGGACCCAGAGCTGAGGGTCAGGAGGAATCAAGGTGCTTTCTTTAGTATACTGTTCTCTTTCCAATGGCCCTTCCATAGCTCTGCCCAGCTGGGCAAGCTCCCAGACTGCACACACGTTCCCAGGCTCCACCACTACTCACGTCAGAGGACTCTGTCCAGGCCTCCAAAGTCTTATACTCCCTGCTGCAGGACCCACAAAAAATGGTCAGGGGAGACAGGGCGACTGCATCTAATTCTCCTAAGTTCCGTACCACCTTGCCTGGGACTCCAGTCCTGCAAAAGGGTCATTTAGAACATCTCTGCAGGAGACTACATCTTAGCAGCTCTGGGGTATCCTCACACCCATGTCCTTTCTGTCTACCTAGGCTCCTTCCACACTGGCATTTATTTAGGCACTATTTCTACCCATGACGTCACTAAGGAGGGACTTTACTAAAAAGGGAGCTAACACCTAATTACATGTTTACCCTTACCACACTATAATGAAAGCAGAGTTATCTAGTGGCTGTTTTTAAAACAAGTCAGCTATGATAACATTCATATTTGGGTGTTTCACAGGTTCGCTTTAAGATTAATTGGTTTAGAAAGCACACTACAGTATGTACACAGACCGAACCATGTATGTACAACATGTTTTTTTTCCCCGTTTTCACACGGGATGGTCTGAGGCTATAAGAGATATGCCTGTCCAATATGTGGATAATAAGGTTTAAACATGAAATTTCGTTTGGGATTAGTCCTATTTTTATTCTGTTTGCAGATGACACAAAGATATGTAGGTTAATATGATCTATGAAAGATATGTCCTGTTTACCAATGACCTAGACACAGGCTAGCACAGTGCGGATACATGTCAGGTTAGAGAGTTAGAAATTTGCACACACTATACAATATGGAATTAACACCAACTTCTGAATAAACATGGTATTCCCAAGATCACGTTCTAAAAAAAAAAATATTGTTAGGACAAGAGAGTTCAATTCAGTGCATCATTACTAAACATCAGCAAAATAACAGTTGGAACCAAGACTAGGAAAGTGTAAAGTAGAATTGTGGTTAGGCTCTGGTCATTAAAATATGTAAATATTCTTAAAGTGGCTGTAAAGGCTGAAGGTTTTTTACCTTCGTGCATTCTATGCATGAAGGTAAAAAACCTTCCAGTGTGCAGCTCCCCCCTCGCCTCCAGCCATACTTACCTAAGCCTGATCTCGATCCAGCAATGTGCACTAGACCGAGGCTCTCCTGGGTCTCTCCCTCCTGATTGGCTGAGATGCAGCAGCAGGAGACATTGGCTCCCACTACTGTCAATCACAGCCAGTGAGGCGGGAGTGGGGGGTGGGGTTGAGCCGCGCTTTCTGTGTCTTATCACATGCCTGACGAAGGGGTCCTGCATGACTCTGAAACGTTGCACTTTTCTTGTGTTGTGATCATGCAATAAACTAACCGTTTGGATGCCACTCTGTTCCGATCCTTGGTGTGCTGGCAAATTTCTACCTCTGTGTCTTATGGAGGCAGAGAGCTGGCTCGGGAGTGAGCATGCACTAGTGCCCCCACAGCAAGCCGCTTGCAACGGGGGCACTTGGCAAGGGGGACCCAAGAAGAGGAAGATCGGGGCTGCTCTGTGCAAAACCATTAAACAGAGCAGGTAATAAAATGTTTTCCTTTTCAATCACTTCAAGTCTGGGTTCACATTAGTGCATGAGGATCACTGCATGTGATTTGCACAGGAATCGCATCGCATTCCTGTGCACATCACATGCAATATCTGTGCAGTGCGATTTGAGCCATACATTTTGTATGGCTCAAATCGCAACACATCCGCGCCAAAATGGTGCAGGGCCCTTTTTTCCTGTAACTGAATCGCCTTGCATGGATGTGCACCCCCATGTGATGCGATTCTGGCAACCACACTACATTTTGCAATCAGTTTCAAAGTGTTGTTAATCTAACATTGACACCCTCAGCAGATCACATGGACGCCATGCAATTGCTATGCAGTATGATGCAGGAATATCGTGTGCGTTATACGCATCGCATCAGTGTAAACCAGGGCTAAAGGACCAAAGTGTCAACCAGATTCCTTCGCCCTGGGCACTGGATGGCTTTATCCCAGCACTGCTATGAACTGCTTAGAGAGTCAAAACTATTCAACGTTACCTTTGCCCAACATTAATACTACTACAAAATAGTTCATTCATATAAAGTTTGGTCACATAACCAGCTGACATAAACAATATGTTGTTTTAGCTTTTCTGTCTGTTATCTGAAAGCATACTAAACAGAAGACATGTTCCAACACTATGCAAAAGTTCTTTTTAGCTGACACAATAATTTTATGTTGTTTGGTGAGACTAGTTTTATTATTCCCTAATGATAAACATATTTACAATAATAAACATACAGTATTATTGAGTCTTTGTCTAGCATTGGTGTTGGTTGACCCTGGAAGGATCCAAATGTCCAGGACTCTCCCTCCTCATTGGCTGAGACGACAGCGAAGCTCTGCTGTCAATCAAAGTCAGTGAGCCAATGAGGAGAGAGAGGGGGCGGGGCTTATATATAACCATTTTGACACAGATATAGATAAAAAATTCCAAAAGAGATATCATTGATTATAGACAACATACTTGGTTAGCCTTTTAAACTACATTGTCTCGGTATGGGGAGCAGGGGTGAAGTTGGGAACATTTTGGGGCTTTTTACCTTGATTTAAGACATACCCCCCCCCCCCATGTAGCACTCACCTTCATTATCTAGCTATATATACATATAGGGTATGACTTGCTCAACGTTATATTACATTGCTTTGTTATAGATGAGGCACACTTGAATTACCACATCGGTGAAGGGAGATGGCAACAGCTGGTCACATGAGAAATAAAGTTTTGACTCTGTTTATATTGATGTTATTTATACTGAGGTATGTAGAGAGCTCTGAGTTGGAGCTATAGACTCTAATCTACAATACATATATTGAAACCACTAGCTGTATATGTTCTATTTTAGAGCTTGAACAAACCTTATTTTCCCCAAGAAGTGGGCTAAGTCCCGCAAAACACTACTGCGTCGGAAAAGGCAGCAAGTAAGTCATCACCCAATCTGGAAAGGGATGATGATCCAATTTCTTACTGTGTAGTATACAGTTATTACTTCACATATGTGATTTTGTGTTATGTTATGTCCTCATTGTATGTCTTTTATGGTTTTAACAAGTTGTTATACAATAAAATAAAAATAAAAATCAAGAAAACGTACTGGTACCGTCAAAGTCCTTCGTTCGTTTATAGGGTCTTTTTTGTGTAACTTTTTGGTAGGATGTGGTACCGGACAACTTTGTCCATATATTAGTGGACCCTCTTATGAGGCTTCTCCTCCCGCAAAAATTCTTTCAACTTTACCTCATTTGCTAAGCTCTGGAGCAACTGCACTTGCAGAGTGCAACTGCTCTTTGCAAAGTGTACAGTCTATTTGCCTTTATATACCGGTACTTGGAAAAAAATATATGAATAGCATCAAATGCTAATGTCCAGTATCAGGTGTCCGTTTATGAAGCAGTGAATTCTATTCACTGCTTCGTTCTCCGGCTATCACAGTGAAGATTTTTCTCCTCTGTGTGCCGGTTTATCAAGCGGAGAAGATCGCTTCACCCTCGGAGGAGTGAAGTGATCTTCCAACGCTTCTAACACTGGAGAACAGCCCCTGATACTGGAATCTCGTGAGACTCTACGAGATTACAGTACCAGAAATTCACAGAAACACTGAGATGTCAGTTTATTGAGCATTGATAAATTATCACCGCTCAGTTCACTGACAGACCGCGTGGTAAATGTAATTAAAATAACGAGTCCCCCTACATAATATATATATGTATTTACATGTATATACACACACATTATATATATATATATACATGTACACATTATATATATATATATGTATGTATATATATGTATACACATAAATATTACAGGGGGACATAGTTACAGTGTTGGGGGGTCTGAACGAGGTAGAAGGAAGTTAAAAATCTTCCTCCTTCCTCCTCAGAACCCCCGGGATTCTCTCTTCACTCCCCGCTTCACCACTTCTGAGATGGTGAATCGGGGAGGGTGAATTCTGACACAGTTCGCCAGTGAAGAGCTCAGATCACAGCTTCATAAACTGGCCGTTTCTGTGTCAGTTTTATGAGACTTCACTGTGTGTAGAGATAATCGGCGGGAGAACAAATTCAAACACTTCTCCCCGATTATCTCTGTTTCATAAACTGTTTATGGGCTGTGATCACTGGTGATCCTTGGGATCACCGCTCTTCACTGCTTCATAAACGAACACCACAGTGATTCCAATTTTATGTCTGTGTGAATCATGCTCTTATGCCGCGTACACACGATTGGAAATTCTGACAACAAATGTTCGATGTGAGCTTTTGGCGACCGTGTGTACGCTCCATCGGACATTTGCTGTCGGAATTTCCGACAACAAATGTTTGAGAGCTGGTTCTCAATTTTTCCGTAACAAAAGTTCTTGTCGGAAATTCCAATCGTCTGTATGCAATTCCGACGCAAAAAAATCCTACGCATGCTTGGAATCAATTAGACGTATGCTCGGAATAATTTTTCTCGGCTCGTTGTAGTGTTGTACGTCACCGCATTCTTGACGGTCGGAATTTTCGACAACATTTGTGTGACCGTGTATATGCAACACAAGTTGGAGCCAACATTCCGTCGGAAAAAAATCCACGGTTTTGTTGTCGGAAATTCTGATCATGTGTACGCGACATTAGTCTGGATTTTTTTTCATAGACAAGGGGCTGATTTACTAGGCAGTTCACTTTGCAACTGCAGTTGCATTCTGCAGGGAAATTTTCTCCAGATCTTAGTAAATGAGGTGAAGCTTCACTTTGCAAAGAATGCCCAATCACATGCAAGGAAAATTTAAAAAACAGCATTTTTGCTTGCACATGATTGGATGATGGAAGTCATTTACTAAGTTCTGAAGCTAATTGAATTGAAACTGCACTTGAAAGGCGAACAGTCTATTTGCCTTTAGTAAATGAACCCCATTATGTCTTTTTATATTTAGTCAGGTTGGATAAATCTCAGGAGCCAAGCAATCAATGGGGTTGATTTACCAAAACTGGAGAGTTCAAAATGTGGTGCAGCTGTACATGGTAGTCAATCGGCGGGTCGAATTTCGAAAGAATTTTCGTTCGTATTTCGCACCATTAGTGGACTGCGGCAACAGCCGATTTTCATGCAGCCATTGAATTTGAGTAATCGGACATGTTGGAAATTTTTAGAAAAACAGGTGGTTTTCTAATCAATAATGGGAGAATTGTGCGAGAAAAGAAAATTCCTGGAAAGAAGATTCCCAGCCACGAAAATCCTTTCTGTAGCAACATGAGGCGAAATTGAAGGCTTGGTTAGTAAAAATTTGAAATCAATGATGGCACCATCGGATCACAAAACGCACAAATTTTCTGATTTTCAAAATAAAATTATTTCGAAATTCGACCATGTATGGCCAGCCATATTTGAACAAGCTGAAGTTAAAAGCTGATTGGCTATCATGCACAGCTGCACCAGATTTTGCAGTTTTAGTAAATCGACCCCAATGTGTCCCAAAATGGCTAACAACTATCTTTTTAATCTTTATAAAGATTGTTTAAAGAATAACTTCTCTGGCTTCTTGCAAGTGTCTGCTGGTTATTTGAGTAGACAGAATAGCTCTACTACTATCTACTTCCATTAATGTATAGTATCATGTAGGACCAGTGTAGGACTGATTTATATCAGAAACCACAATCACTACTGCCATGAACTCCATTAGATAGATTAATAAAGATGAGTCTGTGTTCAAGCTTAACTTGTTCACAGAATAATTGAAAAAGGCCGTGCCTGCCATTGAAATGAAGTTGACTTCTATTAAAAGGATAATCTCCCTCCTCTTCCTCTTTTATTCTCCCATCTTATAGCAGATTACTGTAACAGGATTGTGCAGTCATCCAAACATGGGCTGAAATAAAGAAGGGGTGGGAGTCTTAAATACATCTTTCCGGCTCAGGTTTAACTTTGCCCTTTTCCAATCCCTGTCACTGAAAAGAGCCACTCTGAATCTGTTAATCTGTTTCTAATTAAAGCCAGGGGAGGGAGTCCTGTAAATATGACTTGATGTCCTAGTCCATTCAGGGTAATCGCTGGGAAAGTGCATCTTCTATTCTGTGTGTGTGGGAAGGGACACCTCCTTAATAAGAGGGGATCAACACTATTTTGGATCAATTAATGTGTACTGTTTCATGGGTCAAGTCTTATAGTGAAAGGAAGTTTAACAAACTCAACTAATTCCAATATAGAAATTAGAATTATTTTGGCAGAATATGTTGTGGAAACCAAAGGAAATTGGAAAAGTCTAACCATAGATTAGAATAAAAGATTCTGGCATATAATGACTTATGGAAAAGGTAGGGATCTCGAGCCAACTGAATGTATAAACTTAATTAACCGTGAAAACAACTAAATAAGTAAAATATTTAAAACTATGTAATAAGCTGCTCCCCAAAAAATCAGTGAACTGAAATTGATTGGTGAAGGGTGAGTGGAGGGGGCGCTCAAATTATCTAGTGGTGATAATATATCATATTAAATTAAACAAATAATTGAATAATAATAAATCGTATTAGACAAATAATTGGATGGCTAGATTGAATAACAAAACCAACAATAAATGTGTACAATCTCCAAAAGTACCACCCGATCAGGTGGATTTATACAAAGTAAAGATGCATAAAGTCCATAAATAAATTGGTAAATAGATGAATAAATAAATAAAGTGTTTGTGCTCAGATTTCTTCAAACTTCACTGTGAACGAAAGTTTCCACCTTCACCAGCTTTAAAGTCACCCAAAATGTGCTCAAAGGTTGGCACCTTACCAGATGGTGTTGACCTATTTAGTTAAAAAGAGGTCAATAGTAGCTTTGTGCCACAATAGACTATACATGCAGCTTGGTTTCTCTGGTTCAGCCTGACTTCAACATCATGTAGCGGGACAAAGGAAAGAAAAGACCGCCATAGTATAATTCTGTTTATTTGAAAAAAGTTTTAAAAGAACACAGTGCCAAGTGGCCCATTACTTTTGTTGGTGCCCGTAACCCGGCACTGAGGCTGTATGGCTTGTAGTTTTGGAGAGATGGCTCCACGCTGGGGAAGCTGGCGTGTGTTCCACCTCTATGTGGTGTAGAGAACCAGCGGGACCGGAAGTGAATAGCTGTGCGTGCCCGGGTACCGCCTCGACGTACGTTTCGTTACCACGTCATCATTATTTATTCATCTATTTACCAATTTATTTATGGACTTTATGCATCTTTACTTTGTATAAATCCACCTGATCGGGTGGTACTTCTGGAGATTGTACACATTTATTGTTGGTTTTGTTAATCAATCTAGCCATCCAATTATTTGTCTAATACGATTTATTATTATTCAATTATTTGTTTAATTTAATATGATATATTATCACCACTAGATAATTTGAGCGCCCCCTCCACTCACCCTTCATATAATGACTTATGAAATAAAAGGTGGAAATCACTAAGAGCCGGTTCACACTGCCGCGACCTGGGGGGCAACTTGTGTCCCCCCAAGTCGCCCAAATTCACACAACATGACAAATTACATGCAAGTGAATGAGAGCCGTCTTAATGCACACTACTGATATCGCTCCGACTTCAGAAAAGGTTAGTAACTTCAAGGCGACTTCTAGGCAACTTGTACCCATTCATTTCAATGGAAGTCGCCTAAAAGTCGGATCTCTGTCCTAACTGAAGCAACTTTACAGAAAGAGAAAATAGTTTACTGAGGCAAACCCCTCCCTCCCACAGAGCTGATAATTTTTTGATTGGCCACTGACAAAGTTGCCTGTCCTGGAGGTGACTCGAAGTCGCCTTGTAAGTCGCTCCATGTCGTGCTGAAGTCGCGCTGAAGTCACGGCCAGAGTCATATTGCCCCTGCGTGAACCGGCTCTTACAGTTGAAAATAGACTACAATTTGCAAACACCGGTCATCACCAATCAAATAAGCATTCCAACAGCAAAGAGAAGCAAGAGAATAGATCTTGCCTCCAAAAGAAGCATTGACTCCCTTTATCGAGCAAACATGGACAGAGTAGAACACATTTCAGCCGCATAAATATTCTCCCCAGATTTTGTTTCTATTCTACAACTTTAAATGCTAGACCAAAATGTTTCTCTATGCAAAAAAGATCGTAAACCAGCACTATCTAATTTGAAGAAAAATATGGAATATATAACCATAGAATCCAAAAAGTAGGAATGACTGGACTTCCCAGCTTTTCCCTATTTTGTAACATTGTTGTTACATTGGATGAGTATTGGAGGTTGGTGCAACAACATCACCAGGCTGCCAAACTCAGCCATAGATTGGACTCTGGTAAAAGTTAAAGGAGGTTGGATATATACTACAGTTTAGGAAAAATTATCCACATTCCGGTTGTTGCTCTTTAAAAAATCTTTGTTTTGATTGACAAGCCACAGTGAACAAATGCAGATGAAAACAGTTAAAAAACAAAAAACGCCGATGAAAACAGTTGACACGTTTCAGCCTATAAGCTGTAGCTGTCTTATGATCCGAACATAGTTTTGAGATTAAGACCCCCTTTCACACTGAGGTGGTTTTTCAGGCATTTTAGCGCTAGAAATACCGCCTGCAAAGTGCCTGAAAACCGCCTACCATTCATTTCAGTGTGACTTTTTACACTAGGGCGGTGCAATGATTTTAGTGGATCGGATGGCAGGCAGATCCGAGCAGGCTTGTCAAGGCCCCTTTCACACATGCGGATCGTTCGTCCATTTTTCATCCATCTGTTGACGGATAAAAACGGACATCGAAAAATTCCTATGGAAAAACGGATGACAGTGGAAGATTCTCTATTTTCATCCGCTTCCGTCGTTTTTTTGAACGTATAAAAGCCCTATTTTTCATCCATTTAAAAATGTAATCTGATGGAAAACTAATGTAAACGGACAAAAATTGGTAGAGTACGTAAAAAAAAAATGATGAAAGACTGATGAGCACGGATGAAAAACAGATGAAAAACTGATGAATATTTCATCCGTTTTGATGTGACTGAACTGATGAAATGAACGGTCGGCATGTGTGAAAAGGGCCTAAGCCATTACTATACCAGCATTTGCACCCTTTTGAAATAGTGTGCCTACGTACAGTATTTATCTTAAATGCATGTGTGGAAATGTAAATTCATATTGCAACATCATTGGATACTATCAAATTCAAATATTATACATCACTGGTGACCTACAAATATTTCCTTTGCTTTCACATTATTTTCTTATAGGTTTGCTTAAAGGGAAAAAAAATTTTTAACATTAGATTGAGGCTATTTAAGGGGAGCAGAAACGTGTATTTTTTTAAAAATCAATGCCGTACTTACCGTTTTCGAGATAGATGTTCTCCCGCCGCTTCCGGGTATGATCTTCGGGACTGGGCGTTCCTATTTGATTGACAGCCTTCCGACAGTCGCATACAGCGCGTCACCAGTTGCCGAAAGAAGCCGAACGTCGGTGCGGCTCTATACAGGGCCTGCGCACCGACGTTCGGCTACTTTCGGAAACTCGTGACGCGCTGTATGCGACGGTCGGAAGGCTGTCAATCAAATAGGAACCCCCAGTCCCGCAGCCCATACCCGGAAGCGGCGGGAGAACATCTATCTCAAAAACGGTAAGTACTGCATTGATTTAAAAAAAAATACCCGTTTCTGCTCCCCTTAAATAGCCTCAATCTAATGTTTTTTTGGGGTGAACCTCCACTTTAAAAGCATACAAGCCATTAAAGTGGTTGTATCTTCTAAACCGTGCAGGTTTAGGAGATATTTACAGTACCTACAGGTAAGCCTTATTATAGTTTTACCAGTAGGTACAAGTGGTGTAACAGGGTTTACAACCACTTTAAGAGATTTACAAATATGTAATTACAGACAATTACAATATCATTAGGATTGACATTTATTATATAAATTCTGTTATGCACTGTTACATGAAAAGTATTACAATTTCGAAAAATGACTATGAACCTTGATTTTCAATGAAGACAAAGCAGACCCATGTGGATGGCTATACATTCTATTAATTATGTAGTATTCAGGGTATGAACAGACATTTCAAATTATATTCATGAAGTGATGCTAATTTTATTTTTCCTTCTTTGATACATACATCCAATATATACAGAGACATTTTTCCATACTGTAAAACAAAATCCATAGCAGAATCAAGAATGTTTCTCTAGAGGGATGCTCCAGATAATTGTATCAATGAAGTACTAAATGTATACGATACATGCTGCTTATATGGAAATATTCAGCACTGAGATCTAACGTTGACTAAACTTAAAAAAAAGAGAGAGTTTGGGATTTTAAAGGAAGCATGCGATTTGGAAGCAAATGAGTGATGTGGGTCTAATATTGTAGATTTTATTAATTATTGCACAATTAACCACTTGCTTACTGGGCACTTAAACCACCTTCGTTCCCGGAGCAATTTTCAGCTTTCAGCACTCTCACACTTTGAATGTTAATAACTCAGTCATACAACATTGTATCCAAATGATTTTCTTGTCCTTTTTTTCATACAAATAGAGCTTTCTTTTGGTGGTATTTGATCACCTCTGGACTTTTTATTTTTTGCGCTATAAATTAAAAAAGGCGGAAAATTTTGAAAAAAAATGCGATAAAATTTAGCAAAATATTAATTTTTCTTCATAAATTTTGGCCACAATTTATACTGCTACATGTCTTTGGTAAAAATAACCCAAATTAGTGGATATTATTTGCTCTTTGTGAAAGTTAGAGAGTCTACAAGCTATGGTGCAAATCATAAAAAAATGATCACACCTGTTGTACCGGTGCCTATCTCATTTCTTGGGGCCCTGAACACGCCAGGAAAGTACAAATACCCCCAAAATGACCCCTTTTTAGAAAGTAGACATTCCAAGGCATTTAGTAAGATGCATGATGAGTTTTTTGATGTTGTAATTTTTTCCCACAATTCTTTGCAAAATTAATATTTTTTTTATTTTTTTTTCCCCCTCACAAAATTGTCATTGTAATAGGTTATTTCTCTCACATGGCATGTGTATACCACAAATGACACCCCAAAATACATTCTGCTACTCCTCCTGAGTATGGCGATACCACATGTGTGGGACTTTTTCACAGCCTGGCCACATACAGAGCCCCAATATGCAGGGAGCGCCATCAGGTGTTCTAGGAGCATAAATTACACATCTAACTTGTTGACTACCTATTACACTTTTGAAGGCCCTGGAGCACCTGGACAATGGAAATGCCCACAAAGTGACCCCATTTTAGAAAGCTAACACCCCAACGTATAATCTATGAGGCATAATGAGTCTTTTGAACGTTTCATTTTTTTCCAAACGTTTTTGGAAAATGTGGAAAAAAAATGAAAACGCAATTTTTTTATGCAAAGTTGTCCATTTATAAGATATTGCCAACACATAGCCTGTACATAGCAAAAAGTACACCCCAAAATACATTCTGCTGCTCCTCCTGAGTATGGCGATACCACATGTGTGAGACTTTTTTACAGCCTGACCACATACAGAGGCCCAACATGCAAGGAACACCAACAGGTGTTCTAGGGACACATAGCATGCACATGACAAGAATTACACCCCAAAATACATTATGCTAAGCAAAGGGTAAACAAAAAAATGTACCTGTGGTTTTAGTAGCGCAGTTGTCCACGGGACGATAGCACTGGTCCAGGCAGCAGGCAGGGACTTGGTCAGCAAAAGAAAATGCAATTGTCCAGGCAACAGGCAGGGATATTGTCAATAGTCACCTCAGGCATGATGGCATAGGTCCTACAGGCAGCAGGCAGAAGTAGGGCCTCGTTCAGGACAGAATGGGGACAGGGGTAGAGGCTTCTCCCACCTAAATCTCTTTGAAGCCTCCGGGCAACCAGACCCTAATCTAGAATGAGAAAACAAACAATAGTTTTCTTCATCCAGAAAAACAATTCTGGAGCCCCTCACATGTGAGACCCCTGTGCTTTGAATCCCACTAGTCCACTGGCAGGGTAAAAGATCAGTTCAAGAGGCAGGCAAAAAGAATGGTCAAACGGTCCAAGGTCAGTTCCAGATTAGGCAGAGGTATAAACAGAATCGGTAGGCATAAGCGTGGTCAAACGGTCCAGGGTCAGTTCCATATCAGGCAGAGGTATAAACATAATCGGTAAGCATAAGCGTGGTCAAATAACAGTCCAGGGTCAGTTCCAGATCGGGCAGAGGTATAAACAAAATCGGTAGGCAGAATCGTGGTCGAATAACAAGCAAGGGTCATAAGCAGAGGTATAAGGGATGTGAAGGTAAATGGCAGGAAGGGACTAATAATTTAGTGAGGAATGGTAAATGCGGAAACAGTCAACTACGCAGAGGCCTGGTTGGGAAGGGCATTGGGCACAATAATAAGTGGTGTCTCTTCTCACTCCTCCTTTGGAGCACACCCGGCATTTCTTTTGACGTTTTTGGCCTGTTGGTCTTGGAGGGACTCT
This sequence comes from Rana temporaria, assembly GCF_905171775.1. NCBI lineage: Eukaryota > Metazoa > Chordata > Amphibia > Anura > Ranidae > Rana > Rana temporaria. The sequence goes on from NC_053490.1 coordinate 137,709,598, forward strand.
ATCTGGGAAGTGGCGCTCGTAAAGACGGCTAACCACATCGGAACGAATGCTTGCTGGTGGGTTTCTGGGGTATAAAAGGGCAGTGGTGACTTCCTCCTGGTAATAAAGGTAGGATTTGGGTCTTGCAGTGGATTTCCGATATAATACGTAGGTGTTGTACATGGACAAATTGAATAGGTAAATAGAAACTTTCTTGTACCACTGGTAAGATCTTCTCGTGGAAAGGTACGGTTCCAGCATCTGGTCGTTCAAGTCGACCCCCCCCCATGAACTTATTATAATCTTGAATGCATTTTGGTTTCCGGGTTTGCCCATTCCTCCTCCTGATGGTAACAAATGTGTTTTTGTGGATGGTAGAAAGAACGTACACATCCCTTTTGTCCCTCGATTTCACGGCCAGAACTTCCTCATTGCGTGCACTCGCCGTCTCCCCTTTTTTTAGTTTCTTGGTGACGAGGCTTTGAGGAAAGCCCTTCCGGTTCGACCGTACGGTGCCGCATGCGGGTGTTTTTTTTCTGTAGAGGTTTCGGAACAGGGGCAAACTTGTATAAAAATTGTCCACATACAAGTGGTAGCCTTTCTCCATTAGTGGGTTTAGGAGTTGCCAAACTATTTTCCCGCTGGTCCCAATGTAGTCTGGACAATTAGGGGGGTGTAGCTGGCTGTCCTTTCCTTCATATATGTTGAAGGCATAGGTATATCCGGTTGCACGGTCACATAATTTGTAGAGCTTCACTCCATAGCGGGCCCTTTTGGAGGGAATAAATTGCTTTATGCCGAGCCTACCAGAAAATTTCACAAGTGACTCGTCAACACAGATGTTTTGGTCCGGGGTAAACAACTGGGGGAAAATTTGGGAAAAATAATCTAGTAGTGGCCGAATTTTATAAAGTTTGTCAAAATTTGGGTCATCTCGGGGAGGGCACTGGGTATTGTCACTGTAATGTAGGAATCGCATAATCATTTGATATCTGGACCTGGGCATTTTTGAGGAAAAGATGGGCATGTGGTAGATGGGGCGTTTTGACCAATATGATCGTACTTCGTTTTTATAGTTTAGTCCCATACAGAATACGAGGCCCAAATTTTTTTGGAATTCCTCCACTGTTACGGGTCTCCACTCGAAGGGACGGGCATAGGAGGACGTGGGGTTACTGGAAATAAATTGTTCGGCATATAGATTGGACTGGGAAACAATTGAGGAAAGAAAGTCGTCAGTAAAAATTAGATTAAAAAAATAGATCGGGGCAAAATTTTCTGTGTCCACTTGGACTCCTGGCTGGGCCGTGAAAGGGGGAATGTTGGCTTCTCCTGAATTAGGAGGAAGCCACAAGGGGTACTGAAGGGAATAGGGAAGGCTGGCATGGGACCTACTGGTACGTGACCTTGCTTGCCGAGGTGTTGCGGTTCTGGTGGATGAAACACGGGTGCTGGTGGATGGCACCACGGTGCTGGTGGATGGCACTGCCTCCTCAGCAATACGCCTTCGTCTGACGGGCGGACCCTCCTCCTCCTCTTCTTCCTCTTCTTCTTCCTCTTCTTCTTCCTCTTCCTCCTCTTCTTCCTCCTCTTCTTCTTCCTCTTCCTCTTCTTCTTCCTTTTCCTCTTCCTCTTCCTCCTCTTCCTCCTCCTCCGGGGATGTCTCTGCTCCACTGCTGACTACCGGCTCGTAGTCAACGTCAGATTCGGCGTCTGAATTTGCGGAGGAATCCGAATCGGGGAGCTCCCCGTTGCTCCCATCGGCCGCAATAATTTCATACGCCTCCTTGAGGGAAAACGATCGTTTAGCCATTGTTGTTGATGACGGCAAATGGCACGGGTAGATGGCACGGGTAGATGGCACGGGCAGATGCCACGGGTAGATGGCACGGGTAGGTGGCACGGGCAGGTGGCACGGGCAGGTAGCACAGGCAGGTAGCACGGGCAGGTGGCACGGGCAGATGGCACGGGCAGATGGCACGGGCAGATGGTACAGGCAGATGGCACAGGCAGATGGCACGGGCAGATGGCACAGGCAGATGGCACAGGCAGGTGGCACGGGCAGGTAGCACAGGCAGGTAGCACAGGCAGGTAGCACAGGCAGGTGGCACGGGCAGATGGCACGGGCAGATGGAACAGGCAGATGGCACGGGCAGATGGCACGGGCAGATGGCACAGGCAGATGGCACGGACAGATGGCACAGGCAGGTGGCACGGGCAGATGGCACGGGCAGATGGCACGGGTAGATGGCACAGGCAGGTGGCACGGGCAGATGGCACTGGCAGGTGGCACGGGCAGATGGCACTGGCAGGTGGCACTGGCAGGTGGCACTGATGGCAGATTGCACTGGCAGGTGGCACTGATGGCAGATCGCACTGGCAGGTAGCACTGATGGCAGATTGCACTGATGGCACAAGCAGGTGGCAGGGGCAGGTGGCACTGATGGCAGGGGCAGGTGGCACTGATGGCAGGGGCAGGTGGCACTGATGGCAGGGGCAGGTGGCACTGATGGCAGGGGCAGGTGGCACTGGCTGGTAGCACTGGCAGGTAGCGCTGGCTGATTGCACTGGCAGGTGGCACTGGCTGGTGGCACTGGCAGGGACTGTGGGCACTGATGTGTGTGTTTTCACTCACTGTAACGGTACTGTTCTCTCAGGCCTCGTACACACGGCCGAGGAACTCGACGTGCCAAACACATCGAGTTCCTCGGCCAGTTCAGCACTGAAGCCGCCGAGGAGCTCGGCGGGCCGAGAGCTCCCATTGAACAACGAGGAAATAGAGAACATGTTCTCTATTTCCTCGCCGAGCTCCTCGTCGGCTTCCTCGGCCGAAAGTGTACACACGGCCGGGTTTCTCGGCAGAATTCAGCCAGAAACTCGGTCGGAAGCTGAATTCTGCCGAGGAAACTGGTCGTGTGTACGGGGCCTCACTCTCACTCTCTCCTCACACGCGGTCTGTGTGTGAGGAGAGAAAGCCGGCGATGAGAGATGATCTCATATGTTTACATTTGAGATCATCTCTCATTGGACGGCCGATCGAGTGCTGAATGGCCGCTGTGATTGGCCATTCAGCACGATATGTGATTGGCTGTGTCCGAGGGACACGGCCAACACAGTTTTTCGCCCGATGCGCGATCGCGGGGACGCGCAGGGCGATGTAAACACAGGACGTCCCAGGACGTCCACCCGGCACTTCTGGTCCGCGCTGCGGACGTCTTTTGTCTATAGCGCGGATCTGAAGTGGTTAATTACACAAGGCACAGTGGTTCGCAGACCATAATCCATAATCCATCATGATTAGTAATTCATATATTAACATATTGCATATTGGAATAATTGATCAGAATTATTGAGTAAAAGCAATAAATACAGAGTATATAAAACTGCATGATTAGTTATGATTGTAGCATCTGAATCTCAACGTGTTTCATGGCTATCTTGCAACTCATCAGGAGCTGATGATGGATGTCTATAACATGAAAGATAAAGTTGACTAAACTTTGACATCTGAATTCAAGAATATTTTTTAAAAGGAAAATTATACTTGGCTGGAGTATAAACATTGAAAAGGCGTTGGCATAATGGGGTGATATTGGCGTTTTGGACTCATCACCATTGAATGGTTCATCCATGCAGCTTGACTTAACGTCTCCCGTTCCATGCCTGACGGATCCACCGCCGTATGGTGAGTTGGGTCAACTACTTTGGGTAATAGTACCCTTTCTCTCCCCCATACCTGGAAGATGAAGGCACTCCTGGGTGTATTTATCCACTGCTCATCACATCTATCCAAGAGATTGGCAGGCATCTGCAGCAACAGTGTGGCCTCCTCACATCTCACTGTTTAACTCTGATGCCTTAACCTCATGGACTATTACGTTCTTAGTTTCTATCACAATTGGAATTAGTATTGTGTTTGCTTTTCTACATATCTATGGTCACACATGCTTTTATGTTGTTGAACATAGTCACCAATATTATAATATTTATGCTATCACATTCATGGTTTGATGCACGAACTAAGATCACATTTGAGTTTATCTTATTGTCTATGATACTGTGATTCCCACAGTCACCCTTCCCATCACTATTGCTAGTAATTTTTTATTTTAGCGTTTGTGACCTTCTTGCGACTTCATATCGCATGATGTCCTCTGCATATAATCATTGTGTGATATGTGTATGTTGTACTCTTTACTATGAGAGACAGATTTTTCACACTCTATTTTTTGATTAGTTAGCCTTTTCTAAAGTCTTGCTAGGTTGACTTATCCTGCACATTCTCAGCGCTACACTTTTGGCTGCATTCACACCTGAGCGTTTTGTCGCCTGAAGCGCGACGCTCAAAAACGCTAGAGGGGAAAAAATACATTATTCCCTATGGAGATGGTTCACATCTCCACTCCAAAACGCCTGACGCCGAAGGCCTGAAGCTCAAACAAGGTCGTTTTTGAGCGTTTCCATTTCCCATAGAAAGTAATGGAAACGCTCGATTCAAGCGACTAGCGCGACAACGAGCGTTTGCTACGGGCGTTTCGTCGCTTTAATCAATAGAACATTTCACCCAGGCAGAAGATTACAAATCTACCAACATAGCAACAAGTGATGAAAAGATGATAATTTATCCTATTGGCTAAAATAAAAAATGTAGAAGTACAAAAACGTCGGACGACGCTGTATGCAAACGCACAAATAAGCATGAATACGCGCGACAAAACGCCGGAAAAAAACGCCTAAAAAAACGACCGGACGACCGACGCTCAGGTGTGAATGCAGCCTTTTACTTACACATCCTATATACCTACTGTATATTCTTCTTGTTTAACAACTTCAATACCGGGCACTTTCACCCCCTTCCTACCCAGACCAATTTTCAGCTTTCAGCACTGTCGCACTTTGAATGACAATTGCACGGTTATGCACAACTGTACGCAAATAATAAAATGTATCTTTTTTTTTCACACAAATAGAGATTTCTTTTAGTGGTATTTACTTACCATTTTTTTTTTTCAAAGTAAATAAAAAAGACCAAAAAATGTAATTTCTGTTATAAATTGTTGCAAATAAATAATCTTTATTCATAAATTTAGGCCAAACTGTATTTTGTTACATTTCTTTGGTGAAAATCACCCAAATCAGTGTGTATTATTTCACAAACTATCATATATACTGTATATGAAAATCCTGATGTACTGACATGACATTTTAAAACTCCAGGATAGTGCACATACCGTCAAAAATAGCCCTTTTTGGAAAGTAGACAATCCAAGATATTTAGTAAGATGCATGGCTAGTTTTTTGAAGTTGGAATTTTTGTCACAATTTCTGGGAAAATTAGGAAATTTTAAAAATATTTAAATTTATTTTTTACATACTATCACCAGTGCATTACAGCATCATCATATAACTGGTGTGGCGGTGATCATCGAAACTAGTATGTAAAAAAGAAAAAGGCAACATTTTTTTTTCAATGTTTTTTTTATACATTTTTCATTAAATTAAGATTTTTTTGTTAATACACTGTGCTACTCTGGGGAAGTGATCTTTTTTTTTTTTTTTTTTACACATTATGAATGCTTATACCAGTGAATTTCACTGGTATAAGCAACCATTTTTACTGAATGAAATCGATTCATTCAATGTTTCCTATTCAATCATTCAGTGTTTACTATTATGGTTACTGTGATTGGCCACAGCTAATCACATGGTATAGGTGGGTTGTGACTGTCTGTACCATGTGATCACTGTGACCAGTCGCAGAGATCAACACAATTGTACATAATGAATGGCTTGGTCACAGCCATCACATGGTACCCGCAGCAGCTGGTACACTGATCAGTCATCCGCTGTGTCCAGTGAATACAGCGGATGACAAATCGCTCTGCAGCACGCCCCTTGTGGCATGTGCAAGGCGTGTTTCTGGGAGGACGTCCACCCTGAACGGAAAATGTTCCGCTGGTTGTCATTTGTTTATAGGCCGGTCGAGAACTGGTTATAGTGGTTGTAAACCTCAGACATCATAGAACAGGTAATGTAAACATGTAAAGGTTACAGGGGATGGATCTCCAGGTGATGGACAGTCTTACCTCTATTGCTGTTTGGAGGGGTGTGTCCCTTCTCCCCTCAATGAGCTCTACATCGTGTAATTTCAGCTCTCCACCTGAAAATGGACAGAGCACATCCTTGTGTTTATTTGCCTCAACCCAAAGCACAAAATATAATTTCTATCTGCTGTTTAGTTCCTCTGCTATCTGCATGACTCACTGCTGAAAGTTTTTCCCTACGCCAAGAGATAAAGGGAAATAGAGGATGGGCCCTCCAGCACACAGCCTGTGATTGAAAGCCTCAGCTGTGTATGCATTCCTGTGTGGGGAAAGTATCCCTTCCCTCCAAACAGTTCTAAAGCTACACAGATCTCTCCTCTTTGAGATGTGCAGCGTGTAACCTCAGATCATGCACCTACCTTCTACTCTAGTGAAAAGGCCTTTAATCGGTGTGTTTTAGGAGGCAGTACATGAGAGAAGGCTGCAGATAAACAAATACAACTTATGTGTGAGATAAACAGGTACAAATGATGTATGTGGCTTTATTTTATCTCTGTGTATCACCTGAGCCTAATAATTTAATGGGGTATTGTAAGGGTTTACAATTTCTTTAGTGTACTTCCAAACGGTACTGATGTTTGAACTTCAGTATTACACAGCACCCATGGGGTGGGGATGTTAATGAATATGGGGGAGAGTATTGCTTAAATGGGTCTGGTCTGATCATTTAACTGTGCACTCTCCTGACTCCTGCACTCTTTTAGTTTTTTACTCCTGACCAATAATGTGAATTACATACCCCTGTCCCCTGCATTCTGCACTATAGACACTATATTGTACATTACAGGCTCCTGCACTATATACATTGTATTGCACATTACAGACACCTGCATTATATAAATTGTATTGTACATTACATACATCTGACCAAAGTGTTCATTGACTCAACAGTTGCTGGTTGTTAATCGATTTCTGCATATTTTAAGTTCTTTTTAAGGGTGCTTTCACACTGCTCCATTGAAGAAATGCATTAAAAAAGCATATGGGTTTTTGATGCATTTCTGGTGCACATGGCCATCTTTAATGCAGGGCAAAAGGGGCAGCTTCCCTAGGCCCCCTTGAGACCACACTGCCCGCAAATAATTTTTACGACCAGGGGCACTGCCCAAGGGCCCAGGGTCAGTAGGTGGCCCCATGGCCTCCCCTTTTCCCGGATCCTCCCCCCTCTCCCCTGTTTCTCGAATCTTCTGCCACCTGAAGAGCCCAAATAATGCCCACTGCGGCTCCCTGATCTCCTCTCAAGGATGGACTAGGAGGACTTGCATGAGCTGGCGATCATCGAGAAATCTTGAGCCTTATCTGCCCAACACTGACAGCACCCCATGACATCATTCCCTGACCTAGGGCGCCCCAAAAATCACCACTGCCACCGTGATGTCACAAACCTACTCCTGACGATAGGTATGTCATTCCACTGGCAGATGCCATCTACTAATCTCCTATCATCATCATTTTCCTCTTCATCACCCCCTGTATTTAGAATTCCACCACAGTACCTCCTGTCATCATACTCCTTATCATCATCCCCCCTGTACCCTACTTCCAGCTTCCTAAAAACCTACCCCTTGTCATCATTGTATCTGCGTGATACGTTGCGCAGAATCCCACTTATTATTGACCCTTGTCATCATCATTTCCATTCTCCTCATAATCCCCCTGTACCTGGCATCCTACCACTCCAACCCCTGTCATTATCATCCCCCCTGTATCCCACTGTCATCATCCTCATCTTGATCCCTCCTGGTACCCCATAGCCAGCTTCCTACCATCCCACCGCCTGTCATCATCACCCCCCCCCCCCTTGTACATCACTGCCAGTTTTCTACCACCCCACCCCCTGTCATTATCATCCTCCCCTTACCCCACTGCCAGCATCCTACCACCCAACCCCTGACATCGTCATCATCCCTGTGCCCCCTGTAGTTTGTGTTCTATATGTTTATCTACTTATGGACCTTTCCAGGTCCTAAATATATATTGAGCAGAATTAAGTTTGGCCATCTACAACAATCCAAGTTTCTCATGTGACCCCTTGGGAAAATTAGTTGCCTACCCTTGTTCTACATCATATCACGTTAATTAAAAAAACTCCAAGTAAATTGTATTCATTTATTTCAATGTGATTCGTTTATTTACATTTTATTTCGTTTTTTTTGTTCAGAAACTATTTAGTACTGTCTGTGATACTTTTTCTTAATATTTTGTATTCTGCAAATATTTGTAAAATATACTGTATAATGTAATCCTCATACTGAAAATTTTGGAGACCCCTGGTGCAAAAACAAAGGAAAAAAAAAGGAAGGAAGGGATCAAATAGGTGTAGATGATTTCTTCCTTTCAGCACTGGATTTTATAACACATTGCAGTGATTAAACCCAAAAACAAACATTGATTATATTGCAGTTTACCGATTCTTAGATGTGATGTCTGTATTTGTTTCCTTTTTTAGGATTTCCTTCCTATATTTTCGTCTTGTGATCCTGCCAGAAAGTCTGTTGTTTTAAAAAAGAAGAAGCTCTCTTCCAGATGTATCAGTTAGGCCCTATACACACAGGCAAGAATCTCGCCAGGAAAAAAACGTACCCGTCGTTTTCCCTGACAAGAATCTTGGCAAGAATCTCTTGCCGCCCGAGTGTACACACTGACCTTTCAAAAGAACCGCGTTCTCTTGAAAGGCAAGAACGCGGTGACATCATCGCGTACGACGAGCATGCGCTCATTACATTCGATGCTGTCACCGCCATCTTGCTGCACCCTACCTATGCCGTGGAAGCTACCGCGCATGCGTCAAAGTCATTTCGAGCATGCGCGGGTTTTCACGGCGACAGGTAAGTATACACACTCTCGGGTGTCTCGTCGGGAAACAGGCCGCCAAGAATCTCGACGAGAAAAAAGAGAGCAGGTTCTCTTTTTTTCTGGTCGAGATTCTGGCCAGATTTCCAGACGAGAAACCTGAAAGCCTCGTACACACGCTCGGTTTTCTCGGCAAGAAGCAGTTTTCTTGCTGGTTTTTGCCAAGAAAACCGGTCATGTATACGAGGCTTTACAGGGATGAGACAAACCATTTCCCACTGACAGAGGCGCTTACAAAGTTTAGCTTTATTTATGTAAAACCTTCATCCCAAAACAAAAGAAAAAAAAAAACTGTTTACTTTAACTGCAGTGTGAGCTGGAGTTTGGCTTCAATTTGTTAGTGTATTTAAATCTGCTAATACATCTAACACTGCCCTCCCCCCTAGACGGACAGTGCTGCTGTCCAAAGGCGCCCCTTGTGCTCCATTATCTACAGTAGAGTGGAGGCACTCTATATACAAGAGGTGTGTTACTGGCCAGATTACCAGGTGAAAACATAGGGGAAAAGCCCTAAAAAAAATATGAATGCAGCACCACGTCTAATGATCATTTTTGAGTTTTGGGTTTAAAACTGCTTTAATTTAATCACTTGCCGCCCGCCAATGACATATTGACGGCGGCAAAGTGGTTGTAGAATCCTGACTGGACGTCATATGACGTCCTCAGGATTCTGAGCCGCTGCGCGCCCCCGGGGGCGCGCATCGCGGCGATCGTTGTTGCAGGGTGTCAGTCTGACACCCCGCAACACCGATCTCGGTAAAGAGTCTCTCACGGAGGCTCTTTTCCACGTGATCAGCCGTGTCCAACCACGGCTGATCACGATGTAAACAGGAAGAGCCGTTGATGGCTCTTCCTCACTCGCGTCTGACAGACGCGAGTAGAGGAGAGCCGATCGGCGGCTCTCCTGACAGGGGGGGTTCGCGCTGATTGTTTATCAGCGCAGCCCCCCCTCGGATCGCCATACTGGACCACCAGGGAAGCCCACCCTGGACCAGGGAAGGGCAACAAAAAAAAAAGGGCAAAAAAAAAGATAACATTCAGTGCCCACACATGGGCACTGACTGGCAACATTGGTAAATCAGTGTTGCCCCACAGTGTCCATCAGTGCCACCCCACAGTGTCCATCAGTGCCACCCCACAGTGTCCATCAGTGCCACCCCACAGTGCCCATTCATGCCCACCTATCAGTGTCCATCTGTGCCACCCATAAGTGCCACACATGAGTGCCCATCTGTGCCGCCTATGAGTGCCCAGTGCCGCCCATAAGTGCCCATCAGTGCCGCCCATGAGTGCCCATCAGTGCCGCCCATGAGTGCCCATCAGTGCCGCCTATGTGTGCCCATCAGTGCCGCCTATGTGTGCCCATCAGTGCCGCCTATGAGTGCCCATCAGTGCCGCATACCAGCGCCGCCAATCAGTGCCACCTCATCTGTGCCCGTCGGTACTACCTCATCGATGTCCATCAGTGCCATCTCATCGGTGCCCATCAGTGCTGCCATATCAGTGCCCGTAATTGAAAGAGAAAACGTACTTATTTACAAAAAAATTAACAGAAAAAAAAAAACGTAATTTTTCTAAATTTTGAGTCTTTTTTTAGTTGTTGCGCAAAAAAAAAAAAAATCGCAGAGGTGATTAAATACCACCAAAAGAAAGCTCTATTTGTGAGGAAAAAAGGACGCCAATTTTGTTTGGGTACAGTGTTGTATGACCGCGCAATTGCCATTCAAAATGCGACAGAGCTGAAAGCTGAAAATTGGCTTGGGCGGGAAGGTGCGTAAGTGCCTGGTATGGAAGTGGTTAAGGAACAAGCCTCTTTTTCAGACTCAGTGGGCCAAATTCTCAAAAACTGTGCGTAACTTAAATTTCAGCAGTTAAGTTACACTGACTTAAAATTTCTACCTAAGTACCTGATCGTCAAAGCACTTAGGTAGAAATTACACGCAGTGTAACTTAAGTGCCGCCGTCGTAAGGCGGTCCTCCTCTCCTGGGGGCGTTTAAAATTTAAATGAGGCGCGCTCCCGCGCCGGCCGTACTGCGCATGCGTGTGACGTCATTTTCCCGACGTGCAGCGCGCGAACGTAATTAACGCCGGTCGGCTTTGAGAATTTCGACGGGACACTAAAGTTGCGACGGGTGAAAAAAAAAGACGCGCCGGGAAAACAAATAATTATAAAAAAAAATGACAGCGTCGCTCAGCATGCATTCCTGAGAGGGTGAACTCCATGCCAATTTTCAAAGAAAAAACCGGCATGGGTTCCCCCCCCAGGAGCATACCAGGCCCTTAGGTCTGGTATGGGTTGTAAGGAGACCCCCCCCACGCCGAAAAATTGACGTAGGGGGTCCCCCTACAATCCATACCAGACCCGTATCCAAAGCACGCTACCCGGCCGGCCAGGAATGGGAGTGGGGACGAGCGAGCGTCCCCCCCCCTCCTGAGCCGTGCCAGGCCGCATGCCCTCAACATGGGGGGGTTGGGTGCTCTGGGGCAGGGGGGCGCACTGCGGGCCCCCCCACCCCAGAGCACCCTGTCCCCATGTTGATGAGGACAGGACCTCTTCCCGACAACCCTTGCCATTGGTTGTCGGGGTCTGCGGGTGGAGGCTTATCGGAATCTGGGAGTCCCCTCAAATAAGGGGGCCCCCAGATACCGGCCCCCCACCCTAAGTGAATGGATATGGGGTACATCGTACCCCTATCCATTCACCTGTAGGCAAAAAGTAAAATGTAGTAAACACACAACACAAGGCTTTTTAAAATATTTTATTATTCTGCTCCGGAGGCCCCCCCTGTCTTCGTTATTAGCTCTATTTCCAGGGGGGGCTTCTTCTTCCGCTCTCCGGGGGTCTTCTCCGCTCTCCGGGGGTCTTCTCCGCTCTCCGGGGGTCTTCTCCGCTCTCCAGGGGGGCTTCTCCGGACTCCGGGGGGCTTCTTCCATCTTCTCCCCTCTTCCGCTCTTGACTCGGCGAACCCCGGTTCTTCTGCAGCTCTCCGGTGCCTTCTTCTTCAGCGCTGGCTGCCTGCTATGTTTGTGTGTTAGCTCGATTTCAAACAGGCAGCCGGCGCGGTCTTCTGTGGCGTCAGGGTCTTCTGGTCTTCTGTTCTTCCGATGTTGCCTCGTCGCCTGTTGTCGCTGTAATGATGGAAGCGCGCCTTGCATCCCATTTATATAGGCATCGCCGTCCCATCATGCTCCGGTAGGTACCCACGTGGTGGGTGCACGTGGGTAGGCACCCACCACGTGGGTACCTACCGGAGCATGATGGGACGGTGATGCCTATATAAATGGGCTGCAAGGCGCGCTTCCATCATTACAGCGACAACAGGCGACGAGGCAACATCGGAAGAACAGAAGACCAGAAGACCCTGACGCCACAGAAGACCGCGCCGGCTGCCTGTTTGAAATCGAGCTAACACACAAACATAGCAGGCAGCCAGCGCTGAAGAAGAAGGCACCGGAGAGCTGCAGAAGAACCGGGGTTCGCCGAGTCAAGAGCGGAAGAGGGGAGAAGATGGAAGAAGCCCCCCGGAGTCCGGAGAAGCCCCCCCGGAGAGCGGAGAAGACCCCCGGAGAGCGGAGAAGACCCCCGGAGAGCGGAGAAGACCCCCGGAGAGCGGAAGAAGAAGCCCCCCCTGGAAATAGAGCTAATAACGAAGACAGGGGGGGCCTCCGGAGCAGAATAATAAAATATTTTAAAAAGCCTTGTGTTGTGTGTTTACTACATTTTACTTTTTGCCTACAGGTGAATGGATAGGGGTACGATGTACCCCATATCCATTCACTTAGGGTGGGGGGCCGGTATCTGGGGGCCCCCTTATTTGAGGGGACTCCCAGATTCCGATAAGCCTCCACCCGCAGACCCCGACAACCAATGGCAAGGGTTGTCGGGAAGAGGTCCTGTCCTCATCAACATGGGGACAGGGTGCTCTGGGGTGGGGGGGCCCGCAGTGCGCCCCCCTGCCCCAGAGCACCCAACCCCCCCATGTTGAGGGCACGCGGCCTGGCACGGCTCAGGAGGGGGGGGGGGCGCTCGCTCGTCCCCACTCCTTTCCTGGCCGGCCGGGTAGCGTGCTTTGGATACGGGTCTGGTATGGATTGTAGGGGGACCCCCTACGTCAATTTTTCGGCGTGGGGGGGTCTCCTTACAACCCATACCAGACCTAAGGGCCTGGTATGCTCCTGGGGGGGAACCCATGCCGGTTTTGAATTTAAAAATTGCCGTGGAGTTCTCCCTCAGGAATGCATACCAAATGCCGTCGCTGAAATGGGCCTTTACAAGGTTTGGCTAACTTTCCACATTGTAAACCCAGCCCTAATTTTGCGCCGGCAAATTCGGAACTTAGGCAGAAATCAAAGTGCTGAAATGCTTTGAAAATCTACTTAAGTCCTCATTTGCATACGCAAAGCTGGATTTCAATGAGAAATGCCCCCAGTGGCGGATGCGGTACTGCATCCTAAAATCTGACCGTGTAAGTGTCTTACACATGCCGGATTTTCTGCCTAACTTTGGAAAAAGCCTTTTGAGAATCGTTTCCAAAGTTAGGCACAGAGATACGCAGGCTGAACAGCAGTTAAGTCTGCGTATCTCTTTTGAGAATTTGGCCCAGTGTTTTTTGTTAGAAAATTACTTAGAACCCCCAAATATTATACATTTATTTTTCTAACACCCTAGAGAATAAAATGGCGGTCATTGCAATACTTTATGTCACACCATATTTGTGCAGCGGTCTTACAAGCGCACTTTTTGGGGAAAAAATACATTTTTTTAAATTAAAAAATAAGACAACAGTAAAGTTAGCCCAAATTTTTTTTATATTGTGAAAGATAATGTTACGCCGAGTAAATTGATACCCAACATGTCACGCTTCAAAATTGCGTCCGCTCGTGGAATGGCGACAAACTTTTACCCTTTAAAAATCTCCATAGGCGACGTTTAAAAAATTCTACAGGTTGCATGTTTTGAGGTACAGAGGAGGTCTGGGGCTAGAATTATTGGGCCAGATCCACAAAAACCTGGCGTAACTTAAAAAATCCCATTTAAGTTACACTGCCTTAAAGTTTCTACCTAAGTGCCTGATCCACAAAGCACTTATCTAGAAATTTCAGGCTGTGTAACTAAAATTCCGCCGGCGCAAGGCGTTCCTATTCAAATGGGGCGAGTCCCATTTAAATGAGGCGCGCTCCCGCGCCGGCCGTACTGCGCATGCGCGAAGTTACGTTACGCCGAGTTTTGAGGATCGCGACGGCTTAAAAAAGTTGCGTCGGGGAAAAAAAAAAATGACAGCGGCATGCATTCCTGAGGGAGAACTCCATGCCAATTTTCAAAGAAAAAACCGGCATGGGTTCCCCCCCAGGAGCATACCAGGCCCTTAGGTCTGGCATGGGTTGTAAGGAGACCCCCCCACGCCTAAAAATTGACGTAGGGGGTCCCCCTACAATCCATACCAGACCCGTATCCAAAGCACGCTACCCGGCCGGCCAGGAAAGGAGTGGGGACGAGCGAGCGCCCCCCCCTCCTGAGCCGTGCCAGGCCGCGTGCCCTCAACATGGGGGGGTTGGGTGCTCTGGGGCAGGGGGGCGCACTGCGGGCCCCCCCACCCCAGAGCACCCTGTCCCCATGTTGATGAGGACAGGACCTCTTCCCGACAACCCTTGCCATTGGTTGTCGGGGTCTGCGGGCGGAGGCTTATCGGAATCTGGGAGTCCCCTCAAATAAGGGGGCCCCCAGATACCGGCCCCCCACCCTAAGTGAATGGATATGGGGTACATCGTACCCCTATCCATTCACCTGTAGGCAAAAAGTTAGTTAGTAAACACACAACACAAGGCTTTTTAAAATATTTTATTATTCTGCTCCGGATGCCCCCCCTGTCTTCGTTATTAGCTCAATTAGCAGGGGGGGCTTCTTCTTCCGCTCTCCGGGGGTCTTCCACTCTCCGGGGGTCTTCCGCTCTCCGGGGGTCTTCTCCGCTCTCCGGGGGGGGCTTCTCCGGACTCCGGGGGGCTTCTTCCATCTTCTCCCCTCTTCCGCTCTTGACTCGGCGAACCCCGGTTCTTCTGCAGCTCTCCGGTGCCTTCTTCTTCAGCGCTGGCTGCCTGCTATGTTTGTGTGTTAGCTTGATTTCAAACAGGCAGCCAGCGCGGTCTTCTGTGGCGTCAGGGTCTTCTCTTCCTTTCTTCTGATGTTGCCTCGTCGCCTGTTGTCGCTGTAATGATGGAAGCGCGCCTTGCATCCCATTTATATAGGCATCACCGTCCCATCATGCTCCGGCAGGTACCCACGTGGTGGGTGCCTACCCACGTGCACCCACCACGTGGGTACCTACCGGAGCATGATGGGACGGTGATGCCTATATAAATGGGATGCAAGGCGCGCTTCCATCATTACAGCGACAACAGGCGATGAGGCAACATCGGAAGAACAGAAGACAAGACCCTGACGCCACAGAAGACCACGCTGGCTGCCTGTTTGAAATCGAGCTAACACACAAACATAGCAGGCAGCCAGCGCTGAAGAAGGCACCGGAGAGCTGCAGAAGAACCGGGGTTCGCCGAGTCAAGAGCGGAAGAGGGGAGAAGATGGAAGAAGCCCCCCGGAGTCCGGAGAAGCCCCCCCCGGAGAGCGGAGAAGACCCCCGGAGAGCGGAAGACCCCCGGAGAGTGGAAGACCCCCGGAGAGCGGAAGAAGAAGCCCCCCCTGCTAATTGAGCTAATAACGAAGACAGGGGGGGCATCCGGAGCAGAATAATAAAATATTTTAAAAAGCCTTGTGTTGTGTGTTTACTAACTAACTTTTTGCCTACAGGTGAATGGATAGGGGTACGATGTACCCCATATCCATTCACTTAGGGTGGGGGGCCGGTATCTGGGGGCCCCCTTATTTGAGGGGACTCCCAGATTCCGATAAGCCTCCGCCCGCAGACCCCGACAACCAATGGCAAGGGTTGTCGGGAAGAGGTCCTGTCCTCATCAACATGGGGACAGGGTGCTCTGGGGTGGGGGGGCCCGCAGTGCGCCCCCCTGCCCCAGAGCACCCAACCCCCCCATGTTGAGGGCACGCGGCCTGGCACGGCTCAGGAGGGGGGGGGGCGCTCGCTCGTCCCCACTCCTTTCCTGGCCGGCCGGGTAGCGTGCTTTGGATACGGGTCTGGTATGGATTGTAGGGGGACCCCCTACGTCAATTTTTCGGCGTAGGGGGGGTCCCCTTACAACCCATACCAGACCTAAGGGCCTGGTATGCTCCTGGGGGGGAACCCATGCCGGTTTTGTTTTTACAAATTGCCGTGGAGTTCTCCCTCGGGAAAGCATACCAAATGCCGTCGCTGGAATGGGCTTTTACATGGTGTGACTAGTTTACACTTTGTAGAACCAGCCCTAATTTTACACTTGCAAAATAACACTTACGGCGCAAAAAGGAAGCTGGAAAGCTTTGTGGATCGCCTTAAGTGCTAATTTGCATACTAGAAACGGCATTTCGACTCGAAATGCCCCCAGCGGCGGATGCGGTACTGCATCCTAAGATTCGGCAGTGTAATTCAATTACACATGCCGGATCTTCTGCCTAACTTTGGAAAAAGCCTTTTGAGGATCGTTTCCAAAGTTACACACAGACTGAACAGCAGTTAAGTCGGAGTATCTCTTTTGTGGATCTGGCCCATTGTTCTCGCTCTAATGATCGCGGCGATACTCCACAAGTGTGGTTTGAACACCGTTTTCATATGCGGGCGCTGCTCACGTATGTGTTTGCTTCTGCGCATGTGCTCGTCGGGGCAGGGAGCATTAAAAAAATATTTTTTATTTATTTTACTTTATTTTATTGATTTTAAAACAGATTTTTTTTTTTAAATGTTGGGTCACTTTTATTCCTATTTCAAGGAATGTAAACATCATTTGTAATAGAAAAAAGCATGACAGGTCCTCGTAAATATGAGCTCTGGGGTCAAAAAGACCTCAGATTTCATATTTGGACTTAAATGCAATATTTTTTTTTTATTTGTTATTTAAAAAAAATTACAAAAAAATTACCCTTTAAGAGCTATGGGCAGAAGTGTCGTTTTGCCGTCGCTTCCGCCCTGCTATGGTATGGAGACGGGTGGGGGCCATCTTGCCCTCACTCGTATCCATACCCAGGAAGGAGAAGGACTTGATCGCCTCAGCCGCTACCAACGGCTCCGGTAAGTGGTGGAGGGCGCGGGAGAGCGACCTTCTCCCGCTGCCAAAAACAGTGATCTTGCGGCGAATCCACCACAGGGACCACCATTATTGTAAACCGGACCGCCTGCTGAAAAGATGGATACCTCGGTTATGGCAGCAGCTGCAGCCATAACTGAGTTAACCACTTACCCCCCGGACCATATTGCTGCCCAAAGACCAGAGTACTTTTTGCGATTCGGGACTGCGTCGCTTTAACAGACAATTGCGCGGTCGTGCGACGTGGCTCCCAAACAAATTTGGCGTCCTTTTTTTCCCACAAATAGAGCTTTCTTTTGGTGGTATTTGATCACCTCTGCGTTTTTTATTTTTTGCGCTATAAACAAAAATAGAACGACAATTTTGAAAAAAATGAATATTTTTTACTTTTTGCTGTAATAAATATCCCCCAAAAATATATAA
This sequence comes from Rana temporaria, assembly GCF_905171775.1. Lineage (NCBI taxonomy): Eukaryota > Metazoa > Chordata > Amphibia > Anura > Ranidae > Rana > Rana temporaria. The sequence continues at coordinate 137,727,145 of NC_053490.1, forward strand.
AAAAACATTTTTTTTCCTCAGTTTAGGCCGATACGTATTCTTCTACATATTTTTCGTAAAAAAAAATCGCAATAAGCGTTTATTGATTGGTTTGCGCAAAAGTTATAGCGTTTACAAAATAGGGGGTATTTTTATGGCATTTTTATTAATATTTTTTTTTACTAGTAATGGCGGCGATCAGCGATTTTTTTTCGGTATTGCGACATTATGGCGGACACTTCGGACATTTTTGACACATTTTTGGGACCATTGGCATTTTTATAGCGATCAGTGCTATAAAAATGCATTAAATTACTATAAAAATGCCACTGGCAGTGAAGGGGTTAACACTAGGGGGCGGGGAAGGGGTTAAGTATGCCTGGGTGTATTCTTACTGTAGGGGGGGGGGTGGCCTCACTAGGGGAAACACTGATCTTCTGTTTATACATTGTATGAACAGAAAATCAGCATTTCCCCTGCTGACAGGAACGAGAGCTGTGTGTTTACACACACAGCTCCCGGTCCCCGCTCTGTACCGAGCGATCGCGTGTGCCCGGCGGCGATCGCGCCCGCCGGGGACACGCACGGGAGTCGGGGGCGAGCGGGGGGCGCGCGCGCCTCCGGCGGCGCGCGTGCGCCCCTAGTGGCGGCTAATAGGCAGGACGTCATATAACGTGATCTCGCCTAGGAGAGCCACCTTGTGGACGTATTTCGACGGTGCGGCGACGGCAAGTGGTTAAAATGCCGTCATATATATACAGTGGGCGGTCTAGAAGTGGTTAAAGGAAGTAAGGAAAGGAGGGAAGGGAAAGGGGGGGAAGGGAAGGAAAGGAGGGAAGAAGAAAGGAAGGAAGGAAGAAGGGAAGGAAGGAAGGAAGGGAAGGAGGGAAAGGAAAGGAAAGGGGGAGGAAGAAGGGGAAGACAAGGAAGGAAGGAAGAGAAAGAAAAGAGGGAGGAATAAGGGGAAGGGAAGGAAGGAAGAGAAGGAGGGAAGCAGGGAGGGAAAGGAAAGGGGAGGAAGAAGGGGAAGGAAAGGAAGGAACTAAGGAAAAAAGGGAGGGAGGAAAATGAAAGGGGGGACAAAGGGGAAGCAAAGGAAGAAAAGAAGGAAGGAAAGAAGGAAGGAAGGAAGGAAGGAAGGGAGGGAGAAAGGGAGGAAGGGAGAAAAAAGGGAGAGGAAGAACGGGAAGGGAAGGAAATGAGGGAGGGAAGGGAAGGAAGGAAGGAAGAGAAGGAGGGAAGGAGGGAGGGAGGGAAAGGAAAGGGGAGGAAGAAGGGAAAGGAAGGAAGGAGAGAAGGAAGGAAGGAAGGAAGGAAGGAAGGAAGGAAGGAAGGAAGGAAGGAAGGAAGGAAGGAAGGAAGGAAGGAAAAAAGGGAGGGAAATGAAAGGGGGAGGACGAAGGGGAAGGAAAGATGGAATGAAAGAAAGAAAGAAAGAAGGAAGGGAGGGAGGGAGAGGTTGAAGGGGAAGGGAAGGAAATGAGGGAGGGAAGGAATTAATGAAAAGAGGGAGAGGAACGGGGGAAGAAGAAGGGGAAGGGAAGGAAATGAGGGAAGGAAATGAGGGAGGGAAGGGAAGGAATTAATGAAGGGAGGGAGGGAGAGTAAAAGGGGAAGAAGAAGGGAAAGGGAAGGAAATTAGGGAGGGAAGGGAAGGAAGGGTGGGAGAGTAAAAGGGGAAGAAGAAGGGAAAGGGAAGAAAATGAGGGAGGAAAGGGAAGGAATTAATGAAGGGAGGGAGGGAGAGTAAAAGGGGAAGAAGAAGGGGAAGGGAAGGAAATGAGGGAGGGAGGGAAGGGAAGGAATTTATGAAAGGAGGGAGAGGAACGGGGGAAGAAGAAGGGGAAGGGAAGGAATTGAGGGAAGGAAATGAGGGAGGGAAGGGAAGGAATTAATGAAGGAAGGGTGGGAGAGTAAAAGGGGAAGAAGAAGGGAAAGGGAAGGAAATTAGGGAGGAAGGGAGCTAGCCATATTGCTATATGTGTAGTAGGATATGTAGTAATGCGATGAGGGTTGGCTGAGAATATACCGTGGTCATGGAAATAAGCAAGCTAATTTGCAGTGATGAATGTATATGTATAGAATGTAATCTATATAAGGTATAGGACAGACTTTATTCTATGTCCTCACAGATGAGTGTATAAAAGTATCAGTCAGCACGTTCCCTGTGCCCTGCTCTCTGGACTGTTCCATTGAGAAGTAATGTACATGTGATGTAGGGTAATGAGAAGAGAAGAGCGCTCCTCCTTGTCAGAGATGTGTGGGTGATTGGGAGAGATGAGGGATTCGTGTGAGGACCAGGCCTCCTGCCCACTCATCCCTGCAGCAGAATGGAAGAAGAGGAGAGCTGCTGCATCCGTTGCCGTGGGAACCAGGTCAAGTCTCGCGAGTCCTTCCCGCATCCCTCATAGAACAGACTGGTGCTGAGGAGGGAGATCTCGCGAGATTTGGGCCGGGTGCTTCCGGTCGGAGAGGACAGAGAAGTCGCTGCGGTAGGCGAGGAAGAAGAGGAAGGTGAAGGTAGGTGCAGGAATGGATGGAGCTGAGGGTAGAACGTCCGGGCTCCGATATTGGGACCCCATCGCTTCCATTGCTCATAAGAGAGGCTGCTATCCATCCCGCCCACACAGGAGCCGCACCAACCTCCATCTTACGTTACCACAAGGAGCACCTACCCCCGCTACACACTACACGGCGGTATAGAATGACTGCCACCATGTCAGGACAACTGAGCCCAGACATGTGTGACACGATGGCCAGTCCTTACATTCACTGACCGCCTTCTCCATCACACTCTCTTCTCTCCTCATCATACCATGTCCACATGTCACACGGCTTACATCACAGGACCACACAGTCCTACTGGAGGGGCAGAAGGGGGCGTGATGGCAACGCTGATCTCTCTACATAGTCACAGTTATTGCCAACATATCACCTGTACAGAGTGACCGTCACAAGGTGACAAGCTGCCAACACTGACCTGATGACCTCACCTGTACCTATGTACTTGTATTGTGACAAGTGCAAGTACAGTGTAACATGCTGCCAGCACTGCTTTGATGACATCACCTATACATCGTGCCCTTTACAGTGTAACATGCTGCCAGCACTGCCTTGATGACATCACATATACATCGTGCCCTTTACAGTGTAACATGCTGCCAGCACTGTCTTGATGGCATCACCTATACACCGTGCCCTTTACAGTGTAACATGCTGCCAGCACTGCCTTGATGACATCACATATACATCGTGCCCTTTACAGTGTAACATGCTGCCAGCACTGTCTTGATGACATCACCTATACATTGTGCCCTTTACAGTGTAACATGCTGCCAGCACTGTCTTGATGACATTACATATACATTGTGCCCTTTACAGTGTAACATGCTGCCAGCACTGCCTTGATGACATTACATATACATTGTGCCCTTTACAGTGTAACATGCTGCCAGCACTGCCTTGATGACATCACCTATACATTGTGCCCTTTAGAGTGTAACATGCTGCCAGCACTGCCTTGATGACATTACATATACATTGTGCCCTTTAGAGTGTAACATGCTGCCAGCACTGTCTTGATGACATCACCTATACATTGTGCCCTTTAGAGTGTAATATGCTGCCAGCACTCATCTGATCACCTGTACAGAGTCACAGTTACAACTTAAAATGCTGCCCACACTGATCTAATGACATCACCTGTACGTAAGTCACTTTGTGACAAGCTGCTAACATCAATGTAAAGATATCACCTGTACAGCGTGACATGCGCATAATAACTTGCTTCTAAAACTGACCTTGATGACACATCACATAATGACACTCACACTAGAGCTGCGCGATTCTGGCTAAAATGAGAACCGCAATTTTTTTTGCTTAGAAAATAGAGTTCTCGATTCTCTCACGATTTTCGTGGCGTAACATCATCTTTCACATTAAAACAAAAAATATTCGTCTAACTTTACTGTTTCGTTTTTTTTTTTATTATTATTCATTGAGTGTATTCTTGCCCCAAAAATTGCATTTGAACGACCGCTGGGGAAATACAGTGTGACATGAAATATGGCAGCAATTGCCATTTTATTCCCTAGGGTCCCTGCTAAAATATATATAATGTTTGAGGGTTCCAAGTATTAACCCTTTTTTGGCCACTAGCAGAGGTTATTACCGCACCGCTAGCGGCCGAATTCCGCAGAAATTCCGATGGTATAGCACCATCGCACCTCCCGCCCCAGTGTGAAAGGGGCCTAAGAAGGAATTTAGTTACAATTTTTCATGAAAGTGAAAAAAGAATCCGCGCAATAGGACCAAATATTGCCTGTGAGTGAGTATAGAGTTTTTACACCCTTAATGAATTAATTTGAGCAGCTGCCCCTACCTGATTTATTTCACATAGGTGAAATAATAATTTGAGAGAGGATGGAAGTAGGAATGGCGCTAGCTTTTAAAGTGCAGTGCTGACGTGGTAAATAGTGTTACAGGCGCCTGTACTTAATAGTGGAGGTTCACCCTATAAAAAATTTCTAACACTGCATCCAGCACCGTGCCGCATATAAAATGTCACTGACCTTTATTTTTTTTCCCCCGTAGATATCGTTTAGCCGTGGAATTCACCGCGGCTTCCGGGTAGGGAATCCCCCGGGAGTGGGTGTTCCTATTGACATGCCAATCAATTGGCATGCTAAACGACGGCGCACACAGCGCGTCACAACTTCCTGAAAGAAGCTCGGCTCGGCTCTATTTGGCGCCAGTGCGCAGGCGCCGAATAGAGCCGAGCCGACCCGAGCTTCCTTCGGGAAGTCTTGACGCGCTGTGTGCGCCGTCGTTTAGCATGCCAATTGATTGGCATGTCAATAGGAACGCCCACTCCCGCGGGATTCCCTACCCGGAAGCCGCGGTGAATTCCATGGCTAAACGATATCTACGGGGAAAAAAAAATAAAGGTCAGTGACATTTTATATGCAGCACGGTGCTGGATGCAGTGTTAGAAATGTTTTATAGGGTGAACCTCCACTTTAACCACTTGCTTACTGGGCACATATACCCCCCTCCTGCCCAGGTGAAATTTCAGCTTTCGGCACTGCGTCGCTTTAACTAACAATTGCGCGGTCGTGCGACGTGGCTCCCAAACAAAATTGACGTCCTTTTTTCCCCACAAATAGAGCTTTCTTTTGGTGGTATTTGATCGCCTGTGCGGTTTTTATTTTTTGCGCTGTGAACAAAACAGTTGCGACAATTTTGAAAAAAATACAATATTTTTTACTTGTTGCTATAATAAATATCCCAATTTAAAAAAACAAAATCTATTTTTTTCTCTATGTTTAGGCCGATAGGTATTCTTCTACATATTTTTGGTAAAAAAAAAAAAAATCGCAATAAGCGACTGGTTTGCGCAAAAGTTATAGCGCCTACAAAATAAGGGACAGAATTATTATTTTTTATTATTTATTTTTTTACTAGAAATAGCGGCGATCTGCGATTTTTATTGGGACTGCGACGTTATGGCGGACACATCGGACACTTTTGACACATTTTTGGCGCCATTCACATTTATACTGCGATCAGTGCTATAAATATGCACTAATTACAGTATAAATGTGACTGGCATTGAAGGGGTTAACACTAGGGGGTGAGGAAGGGGTTAAATGTGTACCCTAATTAGAGTTCTAACTGTGGGGGAAGGGGGGTGACTGGGGGGGGGGGTGACCGATCTATGTCCTTATGGACAAGGGACACAGATCGGTCTCCTCTCCAGAGACAGCACCGCTGTCTCTGTGTAAAACGGCAATGAGAGATGATCTCATATGTTTACATATGAGATCATCTCTCATTGGCCCCACAGATCGCATCGCAAACGGCCACTCTGATTGGCCGTTCGCGGCGATCTGTGATTGGCTGTGTCCAAGGGACACGGCCAGCACAGCAGTTCCCCGCTGCGCGCTCTGGGGGAACGCGCAAAGGGGCGGACGTCAATTGATGTCCACTTGGATTTTGGGATCCGCGCTGTAGCCGTCATTTGACTATAGCGCGGGTCCCAAAAGGTTAATAGTGAAAAACGCAGTGACATACAATCAAATACAGGTAAATTGGTGCATTTTAATAAAACCTCATTTTGAAATCCTAGTACGAAAAGTAAAGGAAAATGCAGGTGATATCCAAAATGTGTGTGTAAATAGCAATGCGATTAAGTGAAAATAGATTAATTAAATTGCTTGAGCAGCTGCGATAAAAACGCAGTTCCAAGTGATCCAAAAAATAATAATATATATAATAAAATAAAATAGTGCACCTTAATAAAATCCTTGTGCTACAAAGGCTAGTGATATCCACTCCAAAGGTGTTAGAAATGACAAAGAAAAAATTAATTAAGTGCCAATAATTATAAATAAAAATAAAAATTCGAAAAAGTGCTTCATGCTGCTGTGAACGTCTAGTTCTATGCTTCACACAGTGATCCACTCCAATCTGTGCTCCTATATGGACCGCACTCACCAGTTTTGTGCCCCCTCTTGGGGTTTGCAGCATTCACAGTGTATGCCACTGTGCAGCACTCTGGCAAAGGCACGTCCTGCTGTGGTCCTGGTGGTGCTCTCAGTGTTTATCCCATATACAGGAAAATTGCTTAGGTAGCTGCGTTTTTATCGCAGCTGCTCAAGCAATTTAATTAATCTATTTTCACTTAATCGCATTGCTATTTACACACACATTTTGGATATCACCAGTATTTTCCTTTACTTTCCTACTTTCTGTACTAGGATTTCAAAATTAGGTTTTATTAAAATGAAACAATTTACCTGTATTTGATTATATGTTACTGCGTTTTTCACAATGTTTCATGTTGTTACAAACTTGGCAGACTGCCCGATTTTTTTCTTTACACACAGAAGTTTATCCCTTTGATCTAAGAAGGAAGCATTAGTTACAATGTTTCCTGTTAAGAACTTGGCAGACTGCTGGATATTTTCTTTTGACAGCTGAGTGAGAAGATACTTGGTATATGAAAGAATCGGCAAACTCTGCATTGGAGATCGTCAGGGCGGTTGAATCGAGATCATAATTTTTTAACGATTTAATAGTGCAGCTCTAACTCACACTGTAATATGCTGTCAGCACTGACCTTGATGACACATCACTTGTACATAGGGACAGTGACACTGTAATATGCTGTCAGCACTGACCCGATGACATCATTTGTACATAGTGGTGGTCGCATTGTAACATGCTGCCTGCAGTGATCCAATAATAACACCTGTACATAGTAGAAGTCGCACTGTAACATGCTGCCAGCACTGACCTGATGATATCACCTGTACATAGTGACCTTCACATTGTAATATGCTGTCAGCAGTAACCTGATGATATCACCTGTACATAGTGACGGTCACATTAATATGCTGTCAGCACTGACCTGATGACATCATTGTACATAGTGACGGTCACATTGTAATATGCTGCCAGCACTGACCTGATGATATCACCTGTACATAGTGACGGTCACATTAATATGCTGCCAGCACTGACCTGATGACATCATTGTACATAGTGACGGCCACATTGTAATATGCTGCCAGCACTGACCTGATGATATTACCTGTACATAGTGACAGTCACATTGTAATATGGAGCCAGCAGTGACCTAATGACATAATTTGTACATAGTGATGGTCGCATTGTCACATGCTGCCTTCAATGATCCAATAATAACACCTGTACATAGTAGAAGTCGCACTGTAACATGCTGCCTTCAATGATCCAATAATAACAGGTGTCCATAGTAGAAGTCGCACTGTCACATGCTGCCTTCAATGATCCAATAATAACACCTGTCCATAGTAGAAGTCGCACTGTAACATGCTGCCAGCACTGACCTAGTGACATCACCTATAGATAGGGACAGCTGACCTGCTGCAAACTTGGGGCTAATTGACTTGACCTCCTGATAAAAACCTTTCATGGTTTGCTGCCCACTCTTTTATTTTGGGGTCTGGGGTGTCTGACAGCCCTGATTTGATGACATCTCTACGTGGTGACAAAGGCTCAACCTGCAGACTCATCCGACTCTAAACTTCTTATGTGACTTTCTTGCCATTGCGATTGCATGTGATATTTTACAGTTGTTTACTGCACCTAGGTGTGTTTTGAAAATGTCTCTTGCACCTTTGTACATATATGCTGCCAATTGCAGAATCCATATGTACATATACACAGGCTATAAAGAACATTACCTTTCCCCCACATGACCAGTAAGCAACCTCATGTTGGTCTGCTGAAACCACGCTGACATGAGACACTTACTTCACTCCCAGACTAGCAGTCTTATGGCCAAGATGTTTCTGGAAATTTCATGAAGTGTTTAATTCATTCACTCAGCAAATGTCACAGTTACTATTCATCCGTGTGTCATAAAGTTACATAACTGTAAGTTAAATACTGTTAATCCAGCCCAGGTCTGCTACATGCCGGCATCACTTCCCAAGGACAGGAATGCTCTGCACAACCTCCTTGGAATGCCTTGGCTTGTGTGATTCACTTGTCTTGCCGCATGAATATGACTTTCAATGTTTTTGTAACGTGCACTTCTATGTGCGTGTTTTTAGTTACAGTGACAGTTGTGGTGAGTTTAGAGCTCACTGAATATTAACACATACGTGGAGTACACAGTCACAGATGGCTTTTTTTTTTTTGATCATTCTCCTTCTTGGGAATAATAACAAGGATCCTTATGGAAGAGATCAGCAGTCCTCTCTTTGACAGCATTTACTTTTGCCCCCAAACACACTTATGTGCAACAACACTAAACATCAAATACCCTATTCTATACTATTGTGGGTGTTCACAGTCACTTGAAGCTTGAAGATCCAAAAGAAACACAAGCTTTATTTGGAATAGTGTTGCATTCTTTTGGCATAATAGACTTAAAGCGGAGTTCCATCCAAAAGTGGAACTTCCACTTAATCCACTCCTTGCCCCCTTACATGCCACATTTGGCATGTACATTTTTTGGGGGAGGGGGGGGCTTCAGTAGGAGTGGGACTTCCTGTCCCACTTCCTCCTTCCGCCCAGGGACCGCTTAGGCAATACATCATATCGCCTACGGCGGCCCCTCCCTGTAGGCGATCGCCTGGGACACGTGACAGGTCCCAGGCGATCGCCTGACCCCTCACAGAGCGCAGCGCCGCTCGCGCATGCACAGTGAGTGCCCGGCCGTGAAGCCAAAAGCTGTCACGGCCGGGTGCCCACATTAGGAATGGAGGCGCCACCTGGAGAGGGGGGGAGAGGAGCAGAGCTCCGGGTGGCGCGTTGCTGGAACGTGGAGCAGGTGAGAGTCTGTTTATTAAAAGCCAGCAGCTACACTTTTTGTAGCTGCTGACTTTTAATAAACATAAAAAAAGCCTGGAACTCCCCTTTAATTGAAAGCTACTCTAAGGGCTCGTTTACACTTTCTTTAAAACATGGCTTTGGTTACGCTTTGTTAAAGCTCTCTGAATGCCAGTCAAAGCTACAGTCACTAAATAAAATGGTTAGCTTACAGTCCTGTTTAGAGGTCGACCGATATGGGATTTTCTCTGGCCGATGCCGATATTTAGAAATCAGGGCGACTGATGGCCGATTTTTTAATTTTTTTGTCAGGTGGCACTGATTGGCACTGGCAGGTGGCACTGGTTTTTACTGGCAGGTGGCACTGATTGGTGCTGGCAGGTGGCACTGGTTGGTGTTTGCACTGGCAGTTGGAACTGATTGGCATTTGCAGTTGGCACTGATTGGCACTGGCAGGTGGCACTGGTTGGTGTTGGCACTGACAGGTGGCACTGGCAGTTGGCATTGATTGGCGCTGGTTGGCAGTGGCAGATGTCACTAGTTGGCCCTGATTGGCACTGGCAGGTGGCACTGGTTGGCACTGATTGGCACTGGCAGGTGGCACTCTCAGATGGCACTGGTTGGCACAGATTGGCACTGACAGGTGACACTGATCGGACTGGCAGGTGGCACTGGTTGGCTGTGATTGGCACTGGCAGGTTTCACACTGAGCCAATATAGTGTAACTGTGTGAAACTGACATGTAACTGAATGTAGAGAGAGACCAGCTGTTTATATTCAGCGGTGATGTAGGGGGGGGGGGGGTGGGACCCGGGGCGCGCAGGACCCAGCAGTTATCAAACACCAACCAATGATTGGGCTGCTTAAGAAAGAGGGCGGGATCACATATACCTAGTGGCCCGCCCAGATCCCATCCCATTGGCCCACCCCGGGTCCCACCCACCCCCGACATCAACGCTGAATTTTGACAGCTCCTCTCTGTCTGCATTCAGTTACATATGTCAGTTTCATACACTCATTGTTTTTTGCAAGCGTCAAATGCCGCTCTGGCAGTGGAGTGTGAGGAAGGGAGGAAGAACATTTGTGGGTCAACGGGGCATGGTGCGGTCAGTGTTAATCGGCCGAATTTGCATAATATTGGTCGACCTCTAGTCCTGTATACACCTTGCATTTGCTTTGCTTCAAAAATTATAACCCATTTCCCTTTAGTGGTGCTTCAAAGTGTGTTCAAAGTCTCCATAGAAGTCCATGACAAAGCTCGGTTGAAGCACCTGAAGCTTTTGAGAGGCTGTAATTCAGCTTTAGCTAGGCTTTGTTTTGGAGAAATTGCAGGTATGAGATATCCACACACACAGGGCATCTGCCAAGCTTCATTGAGGCTGGGTTCACACCTATGGGAATTGGATGCAGTTTTTCCTCGCATCCAATTCGCATGACTGGAGATTGTGACCAGCTCCTTATTGAGCCGGTTCCCATATATCTCCGAAGCGGCTTGCACAGGAAGGCTGTGCGTCTTTGGCTCCGTTTCAGGGCTGAATTCAGAGAAAAATATTTGGCCTGATTGGTCCCTGAAACGAAGAACAGGGGTGCACCAGACCACTGCTGCGAGCTGCATCCATTGGAGGTTTAAACCCAGCCTAAAGCTTCAAAAAAGCACCAACGAAGCATCATTGAAGCACCACAGAAGCATCGCAGAAGCACCACTGAGGCATCAAGAAAGCACGTTGAAGCAGTAGAGGCTTTAATGTCAGTTGAAGTCGAAGCAAGTGTAAATGGGCCCTAAATCTGCTGCACACGTTTTTTCTTGCCTGGACAACTGTTCTCAGCTTTCCTCCCACCCAAGAAGCCCGATCAAAGTGAAAAAAAAATGGAGGAGCAAAGTCTTGCTATGCTGGATGAGGAGGCTTTTATCTGTAAGCTGTGGTACACCCCTTTCCTTATGATTGCTGAATATGCTGCCAGGACACATGGAATAGTGTCAATATCCTACACAATTCTGAAAAATCACCAGAAAAATGTGCAGCTTGGTATGAATAGGGGCTTAAATGAAAAAATAAATCATTTGTTAGCAAAGCTTTATCTCATATCCGTACTTGACCAGATCTTTACTATATTTAAAGTGGAAGTCCGTGCAAAAACTAAAATCCCTGCATCTATAGCCACCAACATTCTAACACTAACCAATCTAGTGCTGAAAAGAAAAAATCAGTATACAAACCTTTTCTACAGGCGATCCTCTGATCCCACACTGAGCTGTTAGCCGCGGCTTCGCTGTGTTGCTGTCAATGGAAGCCCCATAGTAAGTCTATGAGTGACGTCACTTCCCATTTATTTCACAGCCGTTGTGTACTTAACCACTTAACCACTTAAGCCCCGGACCAATATGCAGCCTAAAGACCCAAGGTGTTTTTACAGTTCGGGACTGCGTCGCTTTAACAGACAATTGCGCGGTCGTGCGACGTGGCTCCCAAACAAAATTGGCGTCCTTTTTTCCCCACAAATAGAGCTTTCTTTTGGTGGTATTTGATCACATCTGCGGTTTTTAGTTTTTGCGCTATAAACAAAAATAGAGCGACAATTTTGAAAAAAAAGCAATATTTTTTACTTTTTGCTGTAATAAATATCCCCCAAAAACATATATAAAAACATTTTTTTTCCTCAGTTTAGGCCGATACGTATTCTTCTACCTATTTTTAGTAAAAAAAATCGCAATAAGCGTTTATCGATTGGTTTGCGCAAAATTTATAGTGTTTACAAAATAGGGGATAGTTTTATTGCATTTTTATTTTTTATTTTTTTTTTACTACTAATGGCGGCGATCAGCAATTTTTTTCATGACTGCGACATTATGGCGGACACTTCGGACAATTTTGACACATTTTTGGGACCATTGTCATTTTCACAGCAAAAAATGCATTTAAATTGCATTCTTTATTGTGAAAATGACAGTTGCAGTTTGGGAGTTAACCACAGGTGGCGCTGTAGGAGTTAGGGTGCACCTAGTATGTGTTTACAACTGTTTGGGGGTGTGGCTGTAGGAATGACGTCATCGATCGTGTCTTCCCTATAAAGGGAATGACGCGATCGATGCGCCGCCATAGTGAAGGACGGGGAAGCCGTGTTTACACACGGCTCTCCTCGTTCTTCAGCTCCGGGGAGCGATCGCGACGGAGCGGCTATAAACAAATAGCCGCGCCGTGGTCCCGGATCGCTCCCCGAGCGGACCCGACCTCCGCATGTAGCGGGGGGGGTCCCGATCGGACCCCCCACCCGCTAATAGGCGAGGACGTACCCATACGCCCATGTGCCTGTACGTGCCATATTGTGGACGTATATGTACATGGGGTGGTCCTTAAGTGGTTAACTACCGTCTGCCGTCAATTGACGGCGGCACGATAGCTCCATTGTTCTGACAGGACGTCTTATGACATCTTCGTCTTTTCGAGCCACTAGGGGGCGCACACGTGACGCCGGCGGCACGCGCGTGCACCCGCACCCGTCGCGTTACTGGGAACACGATGCACGTGCGGCCGCCGGGCACCCGCGATTGCCCACTAACTGAGCAGGACCGTGGATCTCTGTGTGTAAACACAGAGATCCACTTCCTGTCAGGGAGAGGAGACCGATGCTGTGTCCCTTGTACATAGGGACACCGATCGGTCACCTCCCCCAGTCAGTCCCCTCCCCCCACAGTAAGAATCACTCCCAGGGAACACATTTAACCCCTCCCTCACCCCCTAGTGTTAACCCCTTCCCTGCCAGTCACATTTATACAGTAATCAGTGCATATTTATAGCACTGTTCACTGTATAAATGTGAATGGTCCCAAAAATGTGTCCGATGTGTCCGCCATAATGTCGCAGTCTCAATAAAAATCGCAGATCGCCGCCATTACTAGTGAAAAAAAAAGAAGCGGGAGTTCACCCATTAATTTATTTTTTGACCTTTTCCCCTTAGATTTCTGCTCGTTTTGTCTAGGGGAATCGGCTAGTTGTTTTAAAATATGAGCTGTACTTTCCCGTTTTCGAGATGCATCTTCTCAGTCGCTTCCGGGTATGGGTCTTCGGGAGTGGGCGTTCCTTCTTGATTGACAGTCTTCCGAGAGGCTTCCGACGGTCGCATCCATCGCGTCACTAGTAGCCGAAAGAAGCCGAACGTCGGTTCGGCTCTATACTGCGCCTGCGCACCGACGTTCGGCTTCTTTCGGAAAATCGTGACGCGATGGATGCGACCGTCGGAAGCCTCTCGGAAGACTGTCAATCAAAATAGGAACGCCCAGTCCCGCAGCCCATACCCGGAAGCGACGGAGAGGATGCATCTCGTAAACCGTAAGTACAGCTCATATTTTAAAACAACTAGCCGATTCCCCTAGACAAAACGAGCAGGAATCTAAGGGGAAAAAGTATATTGTAGGGGTGAACCTCCGCTTTAATTATGTCCCCTATTTTGTAGGCGCTATAACTTTTGCGCAAACCAGTCACTATACGCTTATTGCGATTTTTATTTTTTAACAAAAATATGTAGAACAATACATATCGGCCTTATTATAGCAAAAAGTAAAAAATATTGGGCCAGATTCACGTATCTGGCCGTATCTTTGTGCGGGCGTAGCGTATCCTATTTACGCTACGCCTCCGCAACTTGGCCAGGCAAGTACAGTATTCACAAAGCACTTGCTCCGTAAGTTGCGCCAGCGTAGCGTAAATTGGCCGGCGTAAGCCCGCCTAATTCAAAATAGGCTGGTAGGGGGCGTGTTGTATGTAAATGAATCGTGACCCCATGTAAATGACGCGCCTTACAAAAGGCGCATGCGCGCGCATGCTCAGTATCATGTTGAATTTACTCCATAAGATACGCCAGCCCCAATGCCTGTGACGTGAATGTAACCTACGCACAGCCCCATTCACGTACGACTTAGGTAAACGACGTAAAAAGATACGCTTGCCGACATCCATACTTTGCATTGGCTGCGCCTCATATAGCAGGGGTAACTTTACGCCGGACGTAAGCCTAACGTAAATGGCGTCGCGGGCGCAAGTACGTTCGTGAATCGACGTATCTACCTAATTTACATATTCGACGCGTAAATCTACCAAAGTGCCCCTTGCGGCCAGCATAAATATACACCCAAAATTCGGACGGCGTAGGAGACTTATGCCGCTCGTATCTTGGCCAAATCTATGCGTAACCGATTCTAAGAATCAGGCGCATAGATACGACTGCTCACATTCGGACTTACGATGGCGTACGTGGAGATACGCTGTCGTAAGTTCACTGTGAATCTGGCCCATTGTGTTTTTTTCAAAATTGCGTTTTTTTTTTTGTTTATAGCACAAAAAATAAAAACTGCAGAGGTGATCAAATACCACTAAAAGAAAGCTCTATTTGTGGGAAAAAAAGGATGTAAATTTTGTTTGGGAGCCACGTCGCACGACCGCGCAATTGTCAGTTAAAGCGACGCAGTTCCGGAAGCTGAAATTTTGCCTGGGCAGGAAGGGGGTATATGTGCCCAGTAAGCAAGTGGTTATTCACCATAGCCATATATGATGTTATAGCAGAATCTTTTTACCCTAGCAGAATGTTTCTAACCTGTCAGAGAATTTGTATAAAAGGAATGGATGTCTGCACACAAGGTAGCGATGAATCTCTTTATTGTAAAATCCGTAACATGAATAACACCACAGGACAGCAAACAGGTACAGGTAGACGCGTTTCACACAGTGACGCTGCGCTTATTCATTACAGAGGATTTGTAGCACTAATTTCCGTTGACAAGTCCAGGAGTGCTGAGCAGGGTGCTTGTTTATCTAGTACTGAGTGTAAGTACTAAAACTGGAGAGTACAAAATCTGGTGCAGCCATGCATGGCAGCCAATCGGCTTCTAACTTCAGCTTGTTCAGTTAAGCTTTGACAATAAAACCTGAGAAGCTGATTGGTTTCTATGCAGAGCTGCACCAAATCTTGCAGTCTCCAGTTTTAGTAAATAACCCATAATGTGGATGTCACAAGAGCAAGCCTCATTCCCAATGGTTATGGGTGTGGCTGGCCATCCTTCTAATTCTTGAAAAAGATCTGGTATGGCATCAGCTTTACCTCTTCATTTTGTGACCCAAGACATTGATAGCTCTTTATTACTTTGTCTATAAAGTACTCAGACTCTCTGTAGCAGCATGTGTCTTTTATATTGATAGTAAGGGAAGGAGGGAGACATGACAACAGTGCTAAGGTAGCCTTGACTTATCACTTGATCATGACACCCAGGTGTTGTGTAATCGCTTCCACTGACGTGTGTACATAGGTGCCTACACATTTGTAATTGTATGAGTGTGAATGTATACAAAAGAAGATATTTTATATATATCTTACTTCAATAGGAAATAGATTTGTTGCTGGTAGACATTGATGGTTTAAAGTGACCCCATTAAGATAAAAGTATGGCAGCTGCCATTGCTGATTTGTTTTTTGAGGCATTGGCATTAGTACAGCAGATTTACTGAATAAACTATGAAAATAATGGTGGTTGGAGTTGGGTTTGATTAGGCTCGTCCAGAAATTGGCCATTTTTGTAAAGTGCATTTATCCATATAGCACAGCATTGCTTTGGGATAGGTTACAGCAGTACAATAATTCTGGACATATTTGCATATCCAATATCTAATTGGGTCTGGGTTTATTTTTCATTGTATGTGATGTGTGTTAACTCAGCGTTTGTGTATTTTTCCTCACAGCTATCCTAGCCATTGACGAAAGCCGTCAGACGGGTGCTGCAGGTCATTTAGCTCTGTCTCTCATTGGTTCAGCTTGCATAGATCACAAGTTACATAAACATACTTCAATAGACAATTGGGCCACCTGTGTGAAAAAGAAGTGCAATTCAAACAGCATCGTACACGGAAAATGTCCATCATTCTAAAGCATGGCTGATTGCATGGCAGGAAAACAAATGTTTACAGCTCCAAATGTTCCTATTTGAAATGTTGCCTCCTTCTAACTAAGCAGAGGCCCTAGGACAGTGATGGCAAACCTTCGCACCCCAGATGTTTTGGAATTACATTTCCTATGATACTCAACTACACTGCAGAGTGCATGAGCATTGTGGGAAATGTAGTTCTAAAACATCTGGAGTGCCAATGTTTGCCATCACTGCCCTAGGGGTTTGGTATAAAAGCCCAGAGCAGATCTCAAATCATGAGGCTGCAGTTTGGTAACACTTAAGCCCCGTACACACAGGCCGAATGCCGGGCGGCATTGGCTTGTTCAATAGAAACCAGCTGACATTCAGCGTGTGTGTACTGCAGCTGGTCCGACAAATACACCACCTTTTGTTATTTTCATAAAAAAAAATGTAAAGTTTTATAGTTACTTTAACCACTTGATGCCCACGCTATAGCCAAAAGGTTAGGTTGCCCAAGGGCGTACATGGACATCCCCCCCATGCTCATGCTGCCCGCCTGCCCCCTGCGGCCGATCACATGATGTAAACAGAAGCTGGTAATCTGCTTTTTCTTTTCTCACAATGACAGTGTGACGAGAATAAAAAAAAGCTGATTATCAGTTGGATGTAAACAGGACTGCGGTCCCACACAATGACAGCCACTTCTGCTAACCAGTGCCATGTACCAGTGCCACATACCAGTGTCCATCAGTACTGCTATACATTGCCACCTACCAGTGCCCACCATTGCCACCTTTCAGTGCCCATCATTGCTGCCAATCACTGCCACCTATCACTGCAGCCTCATCAGTGCCTCCTGATCAATGCCACCCATAAGTGCAGCCTATCAGTGCAGCCTCATCAGCGCATCATCAATGAAGGAGAAAAATTACCTGTTTGCAAAATTTTATAACAGACTATGATAACTTTTTTTTTTTGTTCAGTCTTTTTTTTTTTTGCTTAGCCAGTGGTGAATAAATACCACCAAAAGAAAGCTCTATTTGTGTGAAAAAAATAAAAAATAAATAAAAACTTCATAGGGTAGAGTGTTGCATGACGCGCAATTGTCATTCAAAGAGTGACAACTCTGAAAGGTGAAAATTTGCCTGGGTAGGAAGGGGTATAAGTGCCCAGTAAGCAAGTGGTTAATGTGTATGCAGCCGCATGCATCTGTATACAGTGTAAAAGGTGTGCAGTGTGCAAAATTACAGATCACAAATATAAACACAACACAAACAAAGACTGCAGGAAGTTGGGGGAGAAGTGTAATGAATAGTAACAGCGCCACAGATGTGTGCTCAAATGAACAGCTGCTAATCCAATAATTGAGAAAAAAAAATATTTGTGAACTGTATAAAGTGATCAGAATATTATTATTATTATTATTATACAGGATTTATATAGCGCCAACAGTTTACGCGGCGCTTTACAACATCAGGGAAGACATTATAGTTACAATACAATTTAATACAGGAATGATCAGAGGGCCCTGCTCGTTAGAGCTTACAATCTAGAAGGCAGGGTCAAGTGGAAAGAGGGTAGTAGATGTGGGGGGTGATCAGGTGGGAAACGTTAAAATACAGTTGTTAGATGTGGGTAGGATAGGCTTCTCTGAAGAGGAGGGTTTTCAGGGATCCTCTAAAAGCTAATAGAGAAGGAGATAGACGGATAGTTTGGGGTAAGGAGTTCCATAGGCTTGGAGAGGCTCTGGAAAAGTCCTGTAGACGAGCATGGGAGGAGGTGATGAGAGAGCTAGAGAGCAGGAGGTCTTGAGAAGAACGAAGAGAACGATTAGGTTGGTATTTGGAGACTAGGTCAGTGATGTAGCTGGGGGCAGAATTGTGGATGGCTTTGTAGGTCGTAGTTAGTATTTTGAATTTAATTTGTGGGGCGAGCGGAAGCCAGTGGAGGGATTGACAGAGAGGAGTAGCAGAGACAGAGCGGTTGGTAAGGTGGATAAGTCTGGCCGCAGCATTCATGATGGATTGAAGGGGGGTTAGAGTATGTAGCGGTATGCCAATGAGAAGGGAGTTGCAGTAATCAAGGCGAGAGATGACCATGGAGTGAATTAAGAGCTTTGTGGCGTCATTGGTTAGAAAGGGGCGTATTTTGGAGATGTTGCGAAGGTTGAGGCGGCAAGATTTGGACAGTGATTGAACGTGAGGCTTAAAGGACAGTTCAGAGTCCAGGACTACTCCTAGGACCTTGACATGTGGGGATGGGCTAATAGTTGTGCCATCAATTTTGACAGAGAGATCAGGGGAAGAGGCACATGGGGGAGGAAAAATAATAAATTCCGTTTTGGATAGATTGAGTTTGAGGAAGTGGTGTGACATCCAAAGTGATATATCTGATAGTAAATTAGTGATACGTGAGGAAAATGAAGGAGTGAGTTGAGGGGCAGAGAAATAGATTTGAGTGTCATCAGCGTAGAGGTGGTATTGGAAGCCGTGGGAGGTTATCAGCTGACCCAGGGAGGAGGTGTAGATTGAAAATAGGAGGGGTCCAAGAACAGAACCTTGGGGGACCCCAACAGAGAATGGTAGAGGAGAGGAGCAAGTAGAGTTGTAAGTAATGCTAAAGGTGCAGTTGGATAAGTAGGTAGAGAACCAGCGAAGAGTAAAGTCACGGAGACCAAATGTGTGGAGTTTTTTGAGGAGGAGTGGGTGGTCAACCGTATCGAAGGCGGCAGAGAGGTCCAGGAGTAGGAGCACAGAATAGTGTCCTTTAGTTTTGGCCGTTAGTATATCGTTTGTTAGTTTTAGGAGAGCAGTTTCAGTGGAATGTTGAGGACGAAATCCAGACTGAAGGGGATCAAAAAGGTTATTGTCAGCAAGGTGTATGCTCAGTCGGTTGTAGACTAGACGTTTAAGGAGTTTGGATAAAAAGGGGAGCAAGGAGATGGGGCGTAGGTTGTCAAGATTGGACGGGTCCAGTGAGGGCTTTTTAAGTATGGGGCTGACTAGTGCATGTTTCAAAGAGTTAGGGAAGATGCCAGAAGAGAGGGAGAGATTGAAGATGTGGGTAAGAGAGTGTAGAATAGAGCAAGAGGGTGAACGTAGCATTTGTGAGGGAACAGGATCCAGAGCGCAGGTGGTAAGATGGACATTAGTTAGTAATTTAGCGACCTTGTCTGTAGTGGTGGGGTTGAACGAGGGAAGTAGTGATTGTACCTGTGTGCATGAGGTGTGAGGTGTGGAGGGTGTCTGAACAGTAGAGAATAGTGCTAATCCACACGCAAAAAAATGTTTACAATCTAAAATAGTGAAAACTACAAATTACAACATGTGTACATATGTGTTTAAACCAATTATGCAACATTTTTCATGTGTACATATATATGCGTTAAACCAAACCAATATGGAATATCTATAAAGTGCTAGTGCATAATTGAAACAATATGCAACATACTATAAAGTTGCTGAGATAAGGCGCAGAAATAAATCTAAAAATGCAACGATGAATATCAGTTGCCTGCTGCTGCTGCTGCTCCTTGCAGACGTCACAGGACGAAACAGATGTAGAGCAAGGCCAGGACGCTGAGGACCATGACAGGTCTAAAGGTGAAAGGGCTATACACAGCTGAGCATGTTACTCCCTAGTGTCGGGCAGGCACTCTTGAAATGTGAGTGGAATCAAAATAGTTTTTTACCAAGCCTGTGAGATATTATTTACACTATGGAAACCTCCTTCCTTGTTCATTGTTTGTCCCATGATGTAATCGTTGAGAGAAAAACTGTGATTGATGACCATTTGTGGGAGTGTGTTGCTCCAATTGATATATCCAATTTTTTATCTGGTGAGTCCAATTGAGAGAGCGATGAAGGATTCACATATTGGTGAAGTTTGCTTTTGTGTTAATCACATAGGGAGAGACTGTTCACTCATTTGGCATACTTTGTAATTTTTGTTAATTTTTTCAATATTGATATTAAGGGTGCGCATCTTCACTGGTCTCACAATTCGGTTCGATTACGATTATCTGGTAAGCGATTTGATTCCACGATGCATCACGATTACCGACAAGCTCCCACTTCCGCTTGGGCCGCCTAGGTGTCCCTTCCTCCCTGAGATCTTCTGGGACACATCACAGGTCCCAGAAAATTGCCCAGCTATGCAGGACAGCGCAGTGAGAAATGCGCAACCGGCGGATGCCTATAGTAGTATTGCCAGCGCCGTGGACAGGCGGGGGAGAGAATGGAGGGGTCGGATGGCCATGTCGCTGGATTGTGGGACAGGTGAATGTCTTTCTGCACACACTTGTGGAATGGCGAGAAACTACGATACCTGAAAATCTCCATAACCGACGCTTTACATTTTTTTTTTACGGTTACCAGGTTAGAGTAACAGAGGAGGTCTAGTGCTAGAATTATTTATCTCGCTCTGACGATTGCGGCGATACCTCACATGTGCGATTTGAACACCATTTACATATGCAGGCGCGGCATGAGTATGTGTTTTCTTTGCTGCACGAGCTTGCGGGGACAGGGGCGTGGGAGGCACGGTCAGAGCGGTGAAGGTGGCGGGAGGGAGGAATGTCCCCTCCCGCTCCTCTGGGCTAACAATCGAGCGGCTTTTGGCCGCATCGGTTGATATCACTGGAAAGCAGACTGCCAGCTCTAAAAACGGTACCGGGTTGATGCCTGGAGCTGTGGTCATCATCCCGGGCAATCGATACTCCTGGTCACATGCATCGGAATCGCATCGGGGACACCGATTAATTTCGGCACCCCTAATTGACATTCATTGTTGCATTTTTTTATTTTTTCGCCACCTTATCCTAGCACCTTTCTAGTATGTTGCATATACTTTGTATTATGCACTAGCACTTTATAGATACTGCATACTGAATTGGTTTAATGCATATATATGTATACATGTAAATGATGCATAATTGGTTTAAACACATACAGTCATGGCCAAAATTGTTGGTACTCAGAAATTTTTCCAGAAAATCAAGTATTTCTCACAGAAAAGTATTGCAGAAACACATGTTTTGCTATACACATGTTTTTTTCCTTTGTGTGTATTGGAACAAAACAAAAAAAGGAGGAAAAAAAGCAAATTGGACATAATGTCACAAAAAACTCCAAAAATGGGCTGGTCAAAATTCTTGGCACCCTTTCAAAATTATGGATAAATAAGATTGTTTCAAGCATGTGATGCTCCTTTAATCTCACCTAGGGCAAGTAACAGGTGTGGGCAATATAAAAAATCACACCAGAAAGCAGATAAAAAGGAAAGAAGTTCACTTAGGCCTCTTTCACACGGAGCGGATCCGTAATTGATCCGATCCGTGTGTGTCCGTCGGCTCAGCGGGGATCCCCGCTGCGCTGTCGGCGGACAGGGCGGTCCCCGCACACAGTGCAGAGACCGCCCTGTCTCTCCTCCACTCTCCCTTATGAGGAATCGGATGAATACGGACAGTGTGTCCATATTCATCCAATCCGTTCCGCCGGACGGAAGAAAAATAGGGTTTTCTTCCGTCCGCAAAAGCGGATCTTTGCGGACGCGGATGGTTGCGGACAATAGCGGATGCATCATCCGCTAACGTCTGCAATCCCATAGGGAACCATTACAAGTCCGTAAATGGACCGTTCGTCCGTACGTCTGAAAGGGGCCTTAGTCTTTGCATGGTGTGTCTGTGTGTGCCACACTAAGCATGGGCAACAGAAAGAGGAGAAGAGAACTGTCTGAGGACTTGAGAACCAAAATTGTGGAAAAATATCAACAATCTCAAGGTCACAAGTCCTTCTCCAGAGATCTAGATTTGCCTTTGTCAACAGTGCGCAACATTATCAAGAAGTTTGCAACCCATGGCACTGTAGCTAATCTCTGTGGGCGTGGACGGAAGAGAAAAATTGATGAAAGGTTGCAACGCAGAATAGTCCGGATGGTGGATAAGCAGCCCCAAACAAGTTCCAAAGAAATTCAAGCTGTCTTGCAGGATCAGGGAACATCAGTGTCAGCGCGAACTATCCGTCGACATTTAAATGAAATTAAACGCTATGGCAGGAGACCCAGGAGGACCCCACTGCTGACGCAATGCCAAGCTGCGGTTTCCAAAGCGAGCAAAGTCCTTTCTTGTATTAAGAGAGGTATGGACTCCAGAGACAGAGATATAATTTTGCCCCTGTACAAATCATTAGTAAGACCTCATCTGGAATATGCAGTTCAGTTTTGGGCACCAGTTCTCAAAAAGGATATCGGAGAACTGGAGAAAGTGCAGAGAAGGGCAACCAAACTGATAAGAGGGATGGAGGAGCTCAGCTATGAGGAAAGATTAGAAGAACTGAATGTATTCACTCTTGAGAAGAGGAGAATAAGGGGGATATGATCAACATGTACAAATATATAAGGGGTCCATATAGTGAACTTGGTGTTGAGTTATTCACTTTACGGTCAACACTGAGGACAAGGGGGCACTCTTTACGTCTAGAGGAAAAGAGATTTCATCTCCAAATACGGAAAGGTTTCTTCACAGTAAGAGCTGTGAAAATGTGGAACAGACTCCCTCCAGACGTGGTTCTGGCCAGCTCAGTAGATTGCTTTAAGAAAGGCCTGGATTCTTTCCTAAATGTACAGAATATAACTAAGTACCTTAGTACTTAGTACTAAGATTTGTAGGTAAAGTTGATCCAGGGAATATCCGATTGCCTCTCAGGGGATCAGGAAGGAATTTTTCCCCTGCTGTAGCAAATTGAATCATGCTCTGCTGGGGGTTTTTGCCTTCCTGTGGGTATGGAGTTGGGCGTATGGGATTGTACTGTGTTTTTTATTTTGTTTGTTTATTTTTTTGTGGTTGAACTGGATGGACTTGTGTCTTTTTTCAACCTGACTATGTAACAGAGACATAAAAAACCAAGACTACAGTTTGCCAAAATGTACTTAAGTAAGCCAAAATCCTTCTGGGAAAACGTCTTGTGGACAGATGAGACCAAGATAGAGCTTTTTGGTAAAGCACATCATTCTACCAAAAACGGAATGAGGCCTACAAATAAAAGAACACAGTGAAATATGGTGGAAGTTCAATGATGTTTTGGGGTTGTTTAGCTGCCTCTGGCACTGGGTGCCTTGAATATGTGCAAGCCATCATGAAATCTGAGGATTATCAAAGGATTTTGAGTCGCACTGTAGAGCCCAGTTTCAGAAAGCTGGGTTTGCGTCCGAGATCTTGGGTCTTCCAGCAGGACAATGACCCCAAATATATGTCAAAAAGCACCCAGAAATGGATGGCAACAAAGCGCTGGAGAGTTCTAAGGTGGCCAGCAATGAGTCCAGATCTAAATCCCATTGAACACCTGTGGAGAGATCTTAAAATTGCTGTTGGGAAAAGGCACCCTTCCAATAAGAGAGACCTGGAGCAGTTTGCAAAGGCAGAGTGGTCGAAAATTCCGGGTGAGAGGTGTAAGAAGCTTATTGATGGTTATAGGAAGCAAAGTTATTTTTTTCCAAAGGGTATGCAACCAAATATTAAGTTAAGGGTGCCAAGAATTTTGACCAGCCCATTTTTGGAGTTTTGTGTGATACTATGTCCAATTTCCTTTTTTTCCTCACTTTTTTTGTTTTGTTCCAATACACACAAAGAGAATAAACATACATGTCTATAGCAAAACATGTGTTACTGCAATATTTTTCTGTGAGAAATACTTGATTTTCTGCCAACAATTTCGGCCATGACTGTACATACACATGTTATAATTTGTAGTATTCACTATTTTAGATTGTAACGTTTTTTTGTGTGTGGATTAGCGCTATTCTGATCACTTTACACAGGGCGGAGAAGTGTAGCTGGACTTTAAATTATTTTTGTAGATTAAAGGTAGCCATATACAGCTTGAGTCAAGCATCACTTTTGAGAATTGGACCCCCGTGGACAATAATGAGCAGTTCTGTTAGAAGCTCTTTTTCACACCCAGATATTTTCCCTGGAGAAGAGAGGAACAAATATTTCACTGTACTTTTTACAGGCCCATTAAATAGAGTACATTATGACGAGGTCTAGTGTGGCAGTGAATTTGAGGACAAGCAGATGTTTGACTGCCTGTTATATATATTTTTTTGGTAAGACATCTGCCTGTCTTTGCCAAGTCTAAGGGTGGCCATAGATGAGCAGTTCCCTGTCTAAAAGCAGCCTTGTGGAATCTTGTCTGTGATGTCACCTGCCTCAGCCATCAGATGACGTTACAATATGGAGCACAAATGTAAAAGCCTTGCAAGGATCCAGCCAATGTCAGAACATCTCTGTATGCAGTTTCCACTTCTTCCGATGCTCAGGAGACCTTGTTATTGCTCTGTAGTCTACCTCTACACAGCCTTATTGCTCGTAATTCATTTATAAACCCGTCACTCCTACTCTGAATCGATAAGAAACAACTTCAATATTGTTACAGAAGTATTGCTTTTAGAAATACTGACCGAATAGCAATCCTTTACTTCATATATTGTTGAAGTGCGTAAAGTTTACTTTTTAAAAAACAGTGCAAAACATTGACGGTATCCAGCTTAAAGTGTACGTGTGGTGTGTTATAAGCATGTTGAGCTGGCTCCTGTTTTGGATAGCTTTTTTTTTTTTTAGCCCACAAAGAGCTATTTTTTTAAAGGCACTGCAATTACAGCCTGTATGGTTTATGTATAATTCTGCCCCTTCTCGCTGCATTCATGTCCAATTAGAAGTGATTGGTATGAGTTATTGTAAATACCACTTTACTGTTTATCTTATTACTTAACCACTTAAAAACCCAGCCTTCTCTGAGGCCCCGTACACACGAGGAGACATGTCCGATAAAAACGGTCCGCGAAGAAAAGTATCCCGCTCTATAAAACAATTAATCCCCGTTGCTTCCGTCCCAACAAACCAAGAGGGGGCTGGCTGTGCTCAATTAGCATTGGATGAAAGAAAAATCCTGGATCGCCGCACGGAAAAAAGAGCTGACATGTTTTGCATCATGTGATGCTTACTCGTAGCTCCGCGGACTGTTTTCATCGGACATGTCTCCTGGGAGCTTTTGGTCTGATGTGTGTACACACCATCAGACCAAAATCCCCGTGGACAGAGAACGCAGTGACGTAGAAGACACCGACGTTCTCAAACACGGAAGTGCAATGCTTCCACGCATGCGTCGAATCAATTCAACACATGCGCGGGATTTCGGGACGCTGGTTACACGTCATAACCAACGGACATGTCCGATTAGGTGTACTAACCATCGGACATGTCCGACGGACATGTTTCCAGCGGACAAGTGTCTTAGCTTGCTAAGAAACTTTTGTCCGCTGGAAACCTGTCCGCTAGGCCGTACACACGGTCGGACATGTCTGCGGAAACTGGTCCTTGGACACGTTTCAGCGGACATGTTCGACCGTGTGTACGCGGCCTGACACTTGTTGTTTACAAGTAAAAATCTGTATTTTTCACTGGAAATGTATTCATTTTCACTGGAATGAATATTTAGAACTCCCAAATATTATATATATATATATATATATATATATATATATATATATATATATATATATATATATATATATATATATATATATATATATATATATATATATATATATATATATATATATATATATAATATAAATATTTTAGTGCTGTTACTGATCAAATTTTTTGTGTTTGATTAATCGATTTTTTTTTTAATCGATTAATCGACTAATTTTGATTAATTATAACGCACATATAGATCCAACTACTTTTAGCTGATCTCCTTGCAGGCTGATTCCCAGTGCAGCTACCAACCACTGGAAAAATGGATAGCAGGATACAAAAACCACACAAAGGCAGCGCTCGATGGGAATAGCATTAAAACTTTTATAGTATTTAAGTAGGTAACAAAATAAATATTGCACTGGAGATAAAATCGATGTAACTACATAAACTGTAAAAATGGTGCGAGTAATACCAAACGGTAACAAAAGCAGTCATAAAAACATGTAGCTAAGTATGATACTGGTATAAAAATGTGTACAACGATGCCGCTGCTGAATCCAGATGAGGAGAAGTTAACATCAGTCCGTCGGCATGTAGATGTCCCATGAAGGGAACTATCACAACTCCCAGTGGATGGTTGTAGAATCCCAGGTTGATGGAGGGAAGTGTAACAGCCCTTGCGTGTGGCAGATAGTAAGGTCCCGCCGGCATGCAGATATGAAGGCACAGCAAAGGAGCCCTTCAGATGGACACGGCAAGCCCCACCAGTGTCCGTGACGTCACCGGACCTCCGACAGAACTTCCTGTGTATATATATAATTTTAGCAGAGGCCCCCCAGAGAATAAAATGCTGGTTGTTGCAATTTTGTATGTCACTGTATTTTCGCAGCGTTTTTAGGAAAAATTTTTTTATTTTAATGCAAAAAAACTCCATATATAACATTTTTGGGTAAAATATAATGATGGTATGGAAAGTTAATTGATACCTAAAATTGCCCAAGTTCATGGGATGGCGATAAACTACGATACTTAAACATTTCCATAAACATTTTTATAGGTAACCCGTTTAGAGTTACCAAGGAGGTCTAGAGCTAGAATAATTGCTCTTATAACGGTCTCTGCGATACCTCACATGTGTGGTGCGAGCGAACACCGCTTACATATGCGTGTGTGACCTACATATGTGTTCGCCTCTGTGCACAAGCATGGGGAGATGGGGGCACTTAAAATTTTTTCTTTATTATTTATTTTATTTAAAAAAAAAATACATTTATACTGTCCCTTTAATTTTTTTTTTATCACTTCCCTCGTGACATCAGAAAACCATGATGGGTTCTCTTTATGGAGACATCTGGGGCCTGTAAGACCCCAGATTATTCCTCTACCCTTGAAAGCACGAGATTAAAAAAAAAAAAACTATTAATCTCACGCTTTAAAAAAAAAAAATGGCTTTGGTTACCCTAACTGGAAGTGACAGAATGCCATTGCTTCCAATCTTCTAGACCATAGAGATGATTAGAGACCTTCCAGTTTCCGGTCAGCTCTATGATCAGCTGGCTGACATGATCGCATGGGAAAGCCCGGAAAGGCATCGGCCGGAATGCGGGAGGGGGGATGTAAAAGCGATCCACTGGCTAAACAGCTGCTCAGATCACTTTTAAAGAAATATAAAATTGGCAACTTCAAATTTTAATACCAGGGTTATGGCTGACAGCTGCTGCCATAGCCCCCGTTATAACCACTTGAACACAATTATGTCTATATACAGGGAGTGCAGAATTATTAGGCAAATGAGTATTTTGACCACATCATCCTCTTTATGCATGTTGTCTTACTCCAAGCTGTATAGGCTCGAAAGCCTACTACCAATTAAGCATATTAGGTGATGTGCATCTCTGTAATGAGAAGGTGTGTGGTCTAATGACATCAACACCCTATATCAGGTGTGCATAATTATTAGTCAACTTCCTTTCCTTTGGCAAAATGGGTCAAAAGAAGGACTTGACAGGCTCAGAAAAGTCAAAAATAGTGAGATATCTTGCAGAGGGATGCAGCACTCTTAAAATTGCAAAGCTTCTGAAGCGTGATCATCGAACAATCAAGCGTTTCATTCAAAATAGTCAACAGGGTCGCAAGAAGCGTGTGGAAAAACCAAGGCGCAAAATAACTGCCCATGAACTGAGAAAAGTCAAGCGTGCAGCTGCCAAGATGCCACTTGCCACCAGTTTGGCCATATTTCAGAGCTGCAACGTCACTGGGGTGCCCAAAAGCACAAGGTGTGCAATACTCAGAGACATGGCCAAGGTAAGAAAGGCTGAAAGACGACCACCACTGAACAAGACACACAAGCTGAAACATCAAGACTGGGCCAAGAAATATCTCAAGACTGATTTTTCTAAGGTTTTATGGACTGATGAAATGAGAGTGAGTCTTGATGGGCCAGATGGATGGGCCCGTGGCTGGATTGGTAAAGGGCAGAGAGCTCCAGTCCGACTCAGACGCCAGCAAGGTGGAGGTGGAGTACTGGTTTGGGCTGGTATCATCAAAGATGAGCTTGTGGGGCCTTTTCGGGTTGAGGATGGAGTCAAGCTCAACTCCCAGTCCTACTGCCAGTTTCTGGAAGACACCTTCTTCAAGCAGTGGTACAGGAAGAAGTCTGCATCCTTCAAGAAAAACATGATTTTCATGCAGGACAATGCTCCAGCACACGCGTCCAAGTACTCCACAGCGTGGCTGGCAAGAAAGGGTATAAAAGAAGAAAAACTAATGACATGGCCTCCTTGTTCACCTGATCTGAACCCCATTGAGAACCTGTGGTCCATCATCAAATGTGAGATTTACAAGGAGGGAAAACAGTACACCTCTCTGAACAGTGTCTGGGAGGCTGTGGTTGCTGCTGCACGCAATGTTGATGGTGAACAGATCAAAACACTGACAGAATCCATGGATGGCAGGCTTTTGAGTGTCCTTGCAAAGAAAGGTGGCTATATTGGTCACTGATTTGTTTTTGTTTTGTTTTTGAATGTCAGAAATGTATATTTGTGAATGTTGAGATGTTATATTGGTTTCACTGGTAAAAATAAATAATTGAAATGGGTATATATTTGTTTTTTGTTAAGTTGCCTAATAATTATGCACAGTAATAGTCACCTGCACACACAGATATCCCCCTAAAATAGCTAAAACTAAAAACAAACTAAAAACTACTTCCAAAAATGTTCAGCTTTGATATTAATGAGTTTTTTGGGTTCATTGAGAACATGGTTGTTGTTCAATAATAAAATAATCCTCAAAAATACAACTTGCCTAATAATTCTGCACTCCCTGTATGTGATTGTGCGGCAGGTGGGTAAAATATATCTAAAGGCAAACATTTTTTTGTAGTTTTGGACAGAGCAGGGATGAATTAGAACACCTATTAGGTTTTCATTGCTGTCTGTTTCCCCATTAGGGAGTTTCACCCTCTTTATTTGACCTGTTTAAAGTAAATATGAAAGCAAAAGAAAAACCCAAATTTTGGGTTGTGCCTGAACAGTAACAGAGGGGAAATCATCCTAGTTCCAGTGACCTGGGGGTCCCCAAGTGATTCCCTTTATTTGCAGGGATTTCTTCTCGCTTTCTGTTTTGGCTGTGAGACAGGAAGTGAAGGGAAATCTCCCCAATGGGGCACAGATGGCAAAAAATAAACCTTACAGGGGTTATAACCTTCTCTTACCCTCTCCAAAATGAAAACAAAAGAAGGTTTGCTTAAAGTTCTACTTTAATTAAGGAATAGAAGGAATCTTTTGCAAAGCAATCGATCATTACTGAATTGATTCAGTCAGGATGATCAGCTTCACTAACTTTACTGCTCTGGAACTAGTATACAGCATATGAGTCGAGAATAGCTGCTTCTATCCAAAGGCATCTGGGATGTGATTTTTTTTCTACTTACCAGGTTTACATAAAGCAAGTCTGCATCAGTGAAGAGACGCTTGTGTTTTACCACTTGTAGGGAACTTTGTATTGTAACTTTCTGTGACAGCCTCTGTGGTGGAAAGTTTGAACTTCATATTTTATACCAGGGGAACCAGTACAAAGATGAATGTATGTTTTACTGGACTGATTCAATTTTTTGCAGCTGGGCTTTAAAAAATGACTTCTCCCTGATAATTACATTAGGCAAATTGTTCTTTTGTTAAGCTGGACAGGAGGAAAAGCTCCATCACAGCAGGGGCCCTTTGCATACTGGTGTGACTACGCTTCAAAGGATAGCTGCATACCATTTGATAGTTACAATATATTTTCTGATAAGAAGTGGCCACCTGTATATTAGAAGAGGTGCCTTTCATCTCTTGTCTGATTGTGATCACAAGGGAAGTGGGTAGGTGTCAATTATGCAAACTCCAAGACATCCCTTGGCACAGAGATATGACCACAGGAGGTTACCGGTTGGGGATCATTAAAAGACTCATAAAGTCAACCAATCGAATCCTCGGGAACTTGAGTTTTTTGGAGGGAAAAGGTGTAGTCTGAGGGGTATAAAGACCAGTCAAGGGAGATGGACAAGATCATCAGTGTATGATGTCCTGACCAAGCAGACTGAAGCATGATGGATGAGCTGACCCAGGCGTGGTGATGTAACCTCTCCCCCTCTGTCTGTCTGTCTGTCTCTCTCTCTGTCTCTCTGTCTCTCTCTGTCTCTCTCTCTCTGTCTCTCTCTCTCTGTCTCTCTCTCTGTCTCTCTCTCTGTCTCTCTCTCTGTCTCTCTCTCTCTCTCTCTCTGTCTCTCTCTCTCTCTCTCTCTCTCTCTGTCTCTCTCGGTCTTTCTCTGTCTCTCTCTACAACTTAGCATTACTTATTGTGGAATCCTCTATAGCCATCTTTTTATTAATATCATGTATGTTGTATCAGTATTCAGCAGTGTCCTCTCTGTTTTAACAAGTGATATCCTTTATGTTATGGTTGTAAATATTGGATTAATACAAGTGTCTTCTCGGTATCAATAAATGTAATCCTTTTTCTCTTTTTCGCAGCGCTATTCTTTGTTTTTAATTTCTATATAGACAAAAAGGTTTTTATAGCTTATTTTAATTATTTACGTGCGATATTAATATTTCTATGAATCGCTGATTTTTAATTATGTACGTGCGTTATTATTTTTTCTATGACACCTCCTGAGCTCTGTAATCAATGAATAGCTATGGGTTACTTACCTCTTGTCTACGCTGCAGCTCTTACCACAGTAGCCTGTCCTAATAGAACGTACAATATTTTGTCATGTTTACCTACTAATGTCACTTTTAATTTTTGTTTGTTGTATTATGTCATATAGAGATAAGAGCACAAGTCAACCATTTACTACCCTAAAATAAAGAACATCTAAAGAAAGCAGCCATGGGAAACATCTTTGGAAATCTGTTGAAAAGTCTAATTGGGAAGAAGGAAATGCGAATACTTATGGTGGGACTCGATGCTGCCGGAAAGACCACCATCTTGTACAAACTGAAACTTGGGGAAATTGTGACCACTATACCAACAATAGGTATTTGAACACAACACTGTATTAATAACTGTGATGATCACCCCCTTTTTTTACATAGTTCCTTCCTCATAAACACTGCATGAAGGTCAGTCTCTCTGTGCACAGTTACATAGCAGGTAAGGCTGAATAAAGACAATAGTATATCCAGTTCAATCTGTAAAGGTGTGTGTGTGTCAGTGTCTATAATTATTTCCCATATCCCTGTATGTTGTGTTCTTTAAGATGCACATCCAAGAGTCTTTTAAAAATATCCATACTCCATGCTGCCACCACCAATTGTGGAAGAGAGTTCCACAGCCTTATTGCCCTGACGGTGAAACCCCCCCCCCCCCTGCGCAGTTTAAGGTTAAACCGTGTCTCCTCCAATCTCATTGTGTGGCCCTGTGTCCTCTTACACTCCCTGAAACGGAATCCTTTTTTTCCTATGCTGGCATCACCACTGAGATATTTTTGTAAATCAATATCATGTCCCCTCTCAAACGTCACTTCTCCAGCGAGAATAGATTTAGTAAAAATGCAACAGTCCTGCGAACCACCACTCCTAAAGTCTTAAATATGAAATAGAAGCTGCTAGCGTGAAACACGTCTCATAAATCGTGCCAAGAACTAAATAAACAAACGCAGCGCTAATGAAATAGTGATGCCCACACCACTATAGAAAGAAAAAATCTGGTATAAATGTCCAGTAAATGATGTAAATATGTGCAAACCAAATAGTATCGCCCCCTGACACCCCCTGTATCGGCATGCGTAGGGGAGGGGACAGGACGGCAGGAGATTGTGGCTGCGGAGGACCTTCACTATATCCCGATCTTTGTTTATCGTTACGGGTCTGTTTTAGAGTGGTGCACTATCGCACCTGTGCTATGTGAGTACCCCTGCAGGGGATTTATTTTATTCAATAAATCATTGCAAAACGTTATTTGCACCATCCAGTTTCTTTTATATTTTTTATGATCTGGAGACACCTACTAAGGAGACCAGGAACCTAGGATTGTCCAATAGAACCCAGGTGTGGTTCATAAGCGTGCTGAGACCAAGCTTAGTTGCAAGGTCGCACACTCCAAGGAGAGCATCCATTACCATGGGGGAACACCTGTGTGATTGCACCTTGGCATGAGCTTTGGATCACTCACTGGGTCGTGTGTTACTTTATGAACTATACTGAACATCAGTCCCTGGAACGCTGCTATTGATCACTACATGCACTGAAAGCACTTTGGAGAATTTATTATATGCACTGATGCACTTATGAACATTCATATATGGACCTGTGTGTCATTATCTTTAAGGATTGTACTGTTCAACACTAATTATTTAATATTTTTTATGAATGTTTGTGCACTTTTTGCACCTTAACGGGGTGTGGATTTAATTGTACTGTATATTTATTTGCTTGCACTATTTGGTTTGCACATATTTACATAATTTACTGAACATTTATACCAGATTTTTTCTTTCTATAATTGTGTGGGCACAACTATTTCATTAGCGATGCGTTTGTTTATTTATTGAGAATAAATTTAGTGCTTGCAGTCGTTCCATGTAATCGAGGTCGTCCAGGCCCAATATTAATTTTGTTACCCTTCTTTGGACTCTCTCCAGTTCCAGCACATTCATTTTGAGGACTGGTGACCAGAACTGGACGGAATACTCCAGATGTGGCCTTACCAGGGTTTTATAAAGGACCAGGGTTATCATTTTATCCCTGGAGTATATCCCCTTTTTTATGCATGCTAACATTCTGCTGGCTTCGGTAGCTGCAGCTTGACATTGCATGCTATTGCTCAGTCCGTCATCTACTAGGACCCCCAGATCTTTCTCCATCCTTGATTCTCCCAGCAGTTCTCCCCCTAGTGAGTAGTTTGCATTTATCGTTTTTGCCCCCAAGTGCATTACTTTACATTTTTCCACATTAAACCTCGTTTGCCATGTAGTTGCCCACTCCATTATTTTGTTCAGGTCTTTCTGTAAAATTTCTATTTCCTGATGTGAAGTAATTGCCCTCCTTATTTTTGTGTTATCCGCAAAAACTGATCTATTTATCATTTATGAATAAATTGAATAGAATTGGGGTACCCCCACTTACCACCCCAGACCAGTCTGAGTACATGTTATTTATCACCGCCCTTTGGACACGCCCCTTTAACTTTTTTTTTACTCAAGAACAAACCTTATGGTCCATGCATGGAGACCCCACCTTGAAAAATTAAGTGCTTATGGGTGGAACTCCGCTTTAATGTGTTTGAAAAGCTCCTATTCTGTGCTCTTTATTTAAAGATCATCCTCTGGAAAATGGCAGAGTGATTATAAATCAGAGGAACTTCATAATAAGGGGACATACCGTCTGACTGTGACTTCACAAGCAAACAAATGTTGACATGTCCTAACAAGTTAAAATGTGGTTTTGGGTTTCGTTTTTTAAGAATCAGGCCCTGTACACACGGGCAAGAATCTCGTCAGGGAAAAAAACGTTGTTTTCCCTGACGAGATTCTTGGCAAGAATCTCTTGCCACCCTAGTGTACACACTGACCTTTCAAAAGAACCGCCGTTCTCTTGAAAGGAAAGAACGATGCTCGTCACATTCGATGCTGTCGCCGCCATCTTGCTTCACCCTACCTATGCCGTGGAATCTACCGTGCATGCGTCACAGTCATTTCGAGCATGCATGTGTTTCCACGGCGTCAGGTAAGTATACACACTCTCGGGTTTCTCATCGGCAAACAGGCTGACAAGAATCTCGACGAGCAAACAGAGAGCAGGTTCTCTTTTTTTCTCGTCGAGATTCTGGCCAGATTTCCACACGAACGGCAGTTTTCTTGCTGGTTTTTGCCGAGAAAACCGGTCGTGTGTACGAGGCTTTAGACTTTTGGGTAAATAAAGTGAAATGCTATTATGGCCAAAGCCCCATTCACACCTGAATGTTTTGTAGCTTGAAGCTCCAAAATGCTCAACATCCCAAACTCCATGGTTTTCAAATGTGCCTGTCCACACCTGAGCAGTGTCAATTGAAGCTGGAAAAAATACATGAAAGTCTTTTGCGCTTTACGCTTCAGTGCTTTTGGACCTAATAGACTTCAGTGGGAAAAGGTCTGGTGCTTTGGAAGCTTGCTATTTTTTTTCCTAAATTTAGCCATTAATGGCTAAACCTTAGTTGCTCCTGTTGTTTTCTCCAAAAGTATGATTTTTGATCGATGTCCTTAAAGTATCCATACACTGACCTCATTGCTGGGTCTTCCCTTAAAGCTCACCAAGATGGCAGATCATACTTTTTTAGACTTTGAAGTTAAACATGAACACCGTGCTTAGGGGCTTTCTGACTTGACTTTGAGCTTTATCATATGTGAAAAATTCAACACAGCCAGATTACACTGCTTTATTTAATTTAAGTTTGAGATCTGTTTCTAATATGAAGATAAACTCAGACTTATACCATCTTGCCATTATCCTCACAGGTTTCAACGTAGAGACAGTAGAATACAAGAACATCAGCTTTACTGTCTGGGATGTGGGTGGCCAAGACAAGATTCGACCACTGTGGAGGCACTACTTTCAGAACACTCAGGGTACGTGTCCATAATGTTTTATGGAATGTGTTTTTATTTTATGCAATAAATTCAATAAAATGTATATTTCTTAGGATCCTTTTAATATGAAAACATTAGTGATCAGAGTCATGCAAACCTGATAAATGAGTTTTGATTGGGTATTGGAAATGCTTAATTTCCCATTGGTTTGTCAATGGGTGTCTGTGACCCTGTCAGGGAGACCTGGCACTACCTTTTCTGGCTTTGGCAGGCTTCACTGCTGTCCGTTTAATTGACCACTTCAGCTCTGGAAGATTTTACCCCCTTCATGACCAGGCCATTTTTTGCTATTAACCACTAGCCGACCGCGCAACGTCGGCAGGTCGGCTCGGCTGGGCGAGAGCACGTAGTATAACGTCCTCTCTCTCAGCCGCCACTAGGGGCGCGCGCGCGCCCCCCGCTCGCCCCCGACTCCCGTGCGTGTGCCCGGCGGGCGCGATCGCCGCCGGGCACACGCGATCGCTCGTTACAGAGCGGGGACCGGGAGCTGTGTGTGTAAACACACAGCTCCCGGTCCTGTCAGCGGGGGAAACGCTGATCTTCTGTTCATACAATGTATGAACAGAAGATCAGTGTTTCCCCTAGTGAGGCCACCCCCCCCCCCCACAGTAAGAACACACAAGGGACATACTTAACCCCTTCCCCGCCCCCTAGTGTTAACCCCTTCACTGCCAGTGGCATTTTTATAGTAATCCAATGCATTTTTATAGCACTGATCGCTATAAAAATGCCAATGGTCCCAAAAATGTGTCAAAAGTGTCCGAAGTGTCCGCCATAATGTCGCAATACCGAAAAAAAATCGATGATCGCCGCCATTACTAGTAAAAAAAATATATTAATAAAAATGACATAAAAATACCCCCTATTTTGTAAACGCTATAACTTTTGCGCAAACCAATCAATAAATGCTTATTGCGATTTTTTTTTACGAAAAATATGTAGAAGAAGACGTATCGGCCTAAACTGAGGAAAAAAAATGTTTTTTTAGATATTTTTGGGGGATATTTATTACCGCAAAAAGTAAAAAATATTCATTTTTTTCAAAATTGTCGCTCTATTTTTGTTTATAGCGCAAAAAATAAAAAACGCAGAGGTGATCAAATACCACCAAAAGAAAGCTCTATTTGTGGGAAAAAAAGGACGCCAATTTTGTTTGGGAGCCACGTCGCACGACCGCGCAATTGTCTGTTAAAGCGATGCAGTCCCGAATCGCAAAAAGTACTCTGGTCTTTGGGCAGCAATATGGTCCGGGGGTAAGTGGTTAAGCACTGCACTACTTTAACTGGTAATTGCGCGATCATGCTATACTGTACCCAAACAAAATGTATATATATATTTTTTTTCACACCAATAGAGCATTCTTTTGGTGGTATTGGATTGCCACTGGGTTTTTTATTTTTTGTAATATAAATGAAAAAAGACAAAAATTTTGAGAAAAAAAACAATATTTTTTACTATGTGCTATAAAACATATCTAATAAAAAATTGTCTTCATATATTTTGGCCAAAATGTATATTGACTGGTTTGTGTGAAAGTTATAGCGACTACAAACTATGGTATATATATTGGAATTTGTATTTATTTATTTTTTATACTACTAATGGCGGTGATCAGCGACTTACAATATGACTGCAATAGTGCGGGGGGGAATCTGACACTAACTGACTAACTGCCACTGACATCACCAGTGATACTAATACAGTGATCAGTGCTAATAATATGCACTTTACTAATGACATTGGCTGGGAAGGGGTAAACATCAAGCGTGATCAAGTGATTAAATGTGTGCCTAACTATGTTTACTGTGTGCTGTTTTTACTAAGCAATGTGTAGATTTTTACTCCCTGGCTTTTTAGGCTGGCCATACATTATATAATTTTCTTGTACAATTTTCCTTTAGATTTACCAAAATCATATAATAGGTCAAACCTAAACACTTTCAATTTGTATGCAATCAGGCAGGCCCTTGCACTACATATTTTAAAGGTAAATCTAGAGGAAATTGCGCTATAAACAAAAGAGCGACAATTGAGTAAATATCTAAAAAAAAAAAAAATCTAATTTTTTTCCCCTCAGTTTAGGCTGATATGTATTCTTCTACATATTTTTGGTAAAAAAAAAAAAAGGCAATACGCATATATTGATTGGTTTTCGCAAAAGTAATAGCATCTACAAGCTATAGGAAAGAATTATGGCATTTATATGGCGTTTTTTTGCGGTATTGCGACATTGTGGCGGACATGTCAGACACTTTTGACACATTTTTGGGACCATTAACATTTACAGAGAGCGATCAGTGCTATAAATATGTACTGATTACTATGTAAATGTCACTGGCAGGGAAGGGTTTAACACTAGGGGGCGATCAATGGGTTAACTAGGTGTTCCCTATGTGTGTGTTCTAACTGTGGGGGGATGGGACTAACTAGGAGAGATGACAGATCGCTGTTTCTATTTTGTAGAAACACATGATCAGTCTTCTTTCCTCTGACAGCACAGGGATTTGTGTGTTTACACACAAAAACCCCCGTGCTGCCGCTCGTGCACGCGTTCGCGCGTGTCCGGAACTCGTGCGCCCTCTCGTGGCTCCCCTGGGCAAAGCCGTATATATGTACGGGATTTCGCCCAGGAGAGCCATGCTGCCGCAGTATATCTGCGTGAGCCGGTCGGGAACCGATTAAATATCACTAAAAGAAAGCTCTTTTTGTGTGAAAATTTTAAAAAAAAGTTCATATGGGTAGTGTTGCATGACTGAGTAATTGTCATTCAACATGTGAGAGCACTGAAAGCTGAAAATTGGCCTGGTTGGATGAGCCCGAGGACGTGTCTACCTTGTCTACAGGAAGCTTCTGCATGGACATTATCTGATAGCAGCATTAGGGAGCCTACTGCCTCCATGGGTCCCCAAAAAAGAGGAACCCCTAAGAACATATTTCCTTAGCTGGGATCAAAGAATAATGCATCACCCTCCAAGGCTGAAGTAGGGAGGGTCTCTAAATGAAAACAATATTTATGTTGGTGCTTGCCCCTACCTCTTTACAGATAAAAAGTAGAAAGGTGTTTTGTAATTACCCTTATTATTACCTTTTTTCGTAATCTAAGCACTACTGGAATAATTACAATCTAAACATTTTTCCTCCAGCTCTTATAAATAAGCCAATTTACCTTTGTGCCTGTTATATATTGGAAGTGGGTTGTCATGTTTTATTCCAATAAGTGACATGAAGGATTGCTCCCAATGCGCTTGTATATTTGGAAGTTAGATTAATGTAATATTGATTTAGAGAGTGATGGAATTACCAATGGTAGAAGAACAGTAGAACATAATGATTTGCGTCTTTCTGTTTTATCAGGCCTAATATTTGTGGTGGACAGTAATGACAGAGAAAGAGTAAATGAGGCACGTGAAGAGTTAATGAGAATGCTGGCAGAGGATGAGCTTCGGGATGCTGTTTTGCTCGTGTTTGCAAATAAACAGGTTAGTTGAATTAGTAATCAAATACATTCTGCTACTGTAAGTATGATACC
This sequence comes from Rana temporaria, assembly GCF_905171775.1. Taxonomy (NCBI): domain Eukaryota; kingdom Metazoa; phylum Chordata; class Amphibia; order Anura; family Ranidae; genus Rana; species Rana temporaria. The sequence continues at coordinate 137,765,462 of NC_053490.1, forward strand.
AATATCCCACAATAGCAATATACAGTGGGGAAAATGTATTATTTGATCCTCTATAGATTTTGTAAGTGTGCCACTTACAAAGAAATGAAGGGTCTATAATTTTTATTGAGACAAAATACAGTGCCTTGCGAAAGTATTCGGCCCCCTTGAACTTTGCGACCTTTTGCCACATTTCAGGCTTCAAACATAAAGATATAAAACTGTAATTTTTTTTTTGAAGAATCAACAACAAGTGGGACACAATCATGAAGTGTAACAAAATTTATTGGATATTGCAAACTTTTTTAACAAATAAAAAACTGAAAAATTGAGCGTGCAAAATTATTCAGCCCCTTTACTTTCAGTGCAGCAAACTCTCTCCAGAAGTCCAAATAATCCTTGTGATTCCTGGAATGAAGGATAACAGAGGCACCCAAAGTGCACCTTCCACCGTGAAGTATAAAAGTTGTGCCCTTACCGGATTGATAGACTCCACGTTATAGGAGCCTAGCAAAGCATGGATTCACACACCCCATTAGGGATCCATCCATGGAATGCAGATGAAGATTGCATTGAAATCAGCCTTGCTGGTTTTTCCTTTTCCTTAGGGGCGCTGGCGTCAGTTATGATCATACTAGTAAGGTGGAGTCTATGCTCAACTTACCACGCCAGTTTGTGATCTGCAGAATCTTTTAACCCAGGATATTTTTACTTTTGTTGTACTTGTGTGGACTCATTCAATAAATACCACAGTTTTACACTATGTGGCGATCTCTCTCTTCCTTTATATCACTTGGATGAGAGAACAAGGAAAAGGAACAACCAGCAAGGCTGTTTTCAATACCATCTTCATCTGCTTTCCGTGGATGTGAATCCATGCTTTGCTAGGCTCCTATAACATGGAGTCTATCTATCCGGTAAGGGCACATGTTTTATACTTCACGGTGGAAGGTGCACTTTGGGTGTCTCTCTTATCCTTCATTCCAGGAATCACAAAGAGTTTTTGGACACTTATATGGACGCTTTTCTGGATTTATTATCCAGTTTTATTCATAATACCTTGTACACACGATCGGAATTTCCGATGAAAAAAGTCAGATGGAATTTTTTCATCGGATATTCCGACCGTGTGTGGGCCCTATCGGACTTTTTTCCTTCGGAGTTTAGAAATAGAACATGTTTTATTTTTTTCCAATGGAAAAAAATCTGATCGGAAATTCCGATCGTCTGTGTGGAACTCCGACGGAGAAAAAACATGCATGCTCAGAATCAAGTCGACGCATACTCGTAAGCATTGAACCTAATTTTTCTCGGCTCCTCGTAGTGTTTTACTTCACCGCGTTTTGGACGGTCGGAATTTGGTCTGACAGTGTGTGTATGTAAGACAGCTTAAACGGAATTCCGATGGAAAATTCCATCGGATTTTATCTCATCGGAAATTCCGATCGTGTGTACAGGGCATTAGACACTAGCACAGCAATCTTTTGTTCTGTTGTGTGATTGCCAGCTCCTTTCTTTTTTTTTTTTTGATTCTTGATTATTTTTCACCTGCGCAGTTACTACATTTTCTTTTCTGTACTAACAGTGTGCATCAAATTCTATAGTTCACATCCTGGATGACATGCAAAGCACTTTGTAGCTTATACCTAATTACTTATTTTATCATTTTTGTGCAGGACCTTCCCAATGCCATGAATGCTGCTGAGATCACAGACAAGCTGGGTCTTCATTCTCTGCGTCACCGCAACTGGTACATCCAGTCCACTTGTGCCACCAGTGGAGATGGTCTCTACGAGGGGCTGGACTGGCTAGCCAACCAACTAAAGAACAAGAAGTAACGACTCCCATCCTTACCTCTGCCTCCCCAGTGTGCGCCTGACTCTTTCTCCCCAATCCCTTCCATCCAAAATGCCCTCCTCTGCCAGAAAAGGATGGGTTTGGCTTCTGACACAGACCAACCCATCCCTTCTGGTCCCACACTCGCTTACTTTGCCGTTTTGGTTTGGGGTGTTTTTATCGGGTGCCGTGTTTCTTCTGAATCATCCAGCTGCTGTTACTTGCTCTTTATTTGTCCTTTTGGAGATTTTGGGTGGGGGAGGACTTGTGAGATTTGGCAGAACCTGCCATAGCAATCTACCCCCTGTAGACAGGGTCGGTAAGGCAAGGATTCGGGAGCTGTGCTGTTTTGTGTCTGTATGTTCTGTGGAAGCTCCCTGTGCTGAAGACTGAGAGATGTATTTGGCTTATTGTGTTTGTTTTTCAAGGCAGGTTGTTTCAATGCTTCATACAAGACAGTTTCGTGATGCAACAAAGTAAACTGTACTTTCCTTTGTTTTGAAGAAAAGGTTAGTTAAGGTTGGGTCCTATTAAATCACTTGAATTACTACTGTAAGGCCATTGTATAATCTATCCACCTTTTATTATAAATCTGGATAATCTGTAATCTACTGAATATGGAACTCACTCCAGATATCTACTGTGGTATAAATCGGCACAGAGTTTACACTGGTATTCCACCACTCTGGTGCTCCACTTTGTGGCACATAAGAGCTGGCTTTTATGCTCTGTTTGAATAGAGGTATTAAAACGAAATGTATGGCAATAAAGATTCAACGGTTGTAATCAAAATGGGTTTGGTATGCTCTGATCGTTACTGCTGACTGCAAAAGCCATAGTATTTCCTTAGCAACTGTCTTGAGCCAGTGGGAGAGTTAAATGTATATGAACTGTGCATGTGGGTTGTGCTTTTAATTTCTAAACACCTGCTATAATGAAATAAGAGGTTATTTGAGCACATTGTGCTCCAGTAGTTAAAACCTCACCACCCTTATTTATAATGACTGGAGCAGCTCCCAATGATGTCACTGTAGAAGTCTACACTCCTCCTGTCAGTTACATCACTGGGAGTTCATCCAGCTGGTAAAAAACACATGCATCTATTTGCATTAAATGTTATTACCATTTTTTTATAATCTGCAATGACACTTCTATTCAAACTTGATGGTTGTGAAATCTTCCTTTTGTTTTTTTTCCTATATGCTTTCTCATGATAATTCTTCTGTATATGAAGGAACAGAACATTGCGCTCATGGTTTTAGGGTGAATCGATTTGCAACTTGTTACTCTCTGTAAAGCAAAAGGCATGACAGGGATTTAGTGTTAAGGTGATTCATCTTTACATCATAGATTTGAAACAGATTTTCCAAGTGACCTTTTTCTGTGTGCAGAATGTTTTCAGATGGAATAATGGGGATTATTTTCTTCAGGGGAACTGGGAATACAGAACAAAATTATTTTTCGTATGTGTATTTTTTTTTTCTTTCTAATTCAGAACAAATTCTAATATATTGTGTCCTTTGGACACAGGATGGGTAAGTGTAGTGCAAAACAGATAGGTCAGCATGGGATAAGGACAGGGATAAGGATTAAGGTATCCATTGTACTCTCAACCAGATTCATATTTGTGTTGGGTTTGCTTTCTATAGTCATTGGTTAGATTTTTGCCTTTGAGTCTTGAAAATGCAACCACTTACATTAATAACTGGAGTATTCCACAAAAGAGGAAAGTTTGGTATCTTGCCTATAGGTTTGCTAGTGCTGCAATACACTTGTCTGAGCTTTTCATTATATTTTTGCTTATGAATAGGTCCAAAAGGATATAATACACTCTTAAAGCGGTAGTAAAGTCCACTTTTTCAGTTGTACCTACAGGTAGGCCTATAATGAGGCTTACATGTAGATACAGTGAAACTCTCCTAAACGTTTAGGAGATATTCACATTTGTAGCAGCCTGTGACATCACCGGCCTATGCGCTGCACTCTGAATGGACATCACTCTGACTCAAGCGGCTGGAGCCCGCAAACCCGGAAGGAAGACCAGGTGAAGATGGAAGCCCTGTCAGGGGTGACAGTGTGCCGCTAGAAGGATCTGTTTCACAGGTAAGTCTTTCATAAAGTGCTAGTATGCTGTGTATACTAGCACATTACGCCATTAACATCCAGGAGGACTTTTTTTATGACTTTGCTACTGCTTTAAAGATTTCTTACACAGTCCTATACAAAATAAAGAAGGTTTGATGCAAGTATTAAAGTGGACCACATAGAGTTTACTTGTATAAACAATTACATTAGTAAACCTATTATACAGAGAAACCTTATTTGTGCCCAATGTAGTTCCATGATACTGTGTACTATTTACAAAGGATAACATTTCACCACCAAATAGTGCAAACTGCATCCTGCCCTCCCGCAAACAGATGAAGACACCCAAGTTAACAATAGAGGCACTCTCGATGGTTTGTTAGAATGTAGGGTGTAGTTTCAGCAATGAGAAGGAGGTGAAGTTAAAACCACTGCAAACTATGCACTTGGAACCGTGGGCTGACTTGTGGGAAGAGATGTCTTTGTTTATTAGAGGAACTGGTAGGCACTGGTAAGCCTCGTATTAGGCTTAAATTATCTGTACACCTTTAGATTCCCCCACCCATCCACACCAAACAGTTTGGATGAAGGAATCTTTCCCGCCGGTTTATGTTTTTAGCAGCCGGGGTAATCTGGGGTTTCTAAATACCCAGTGACTGTATCTGATTGGATGCAGTCCGTGCTCCGCTGCTAGTTTTCCACCCAGCTCCTTCGACATATCTTGATTGAAAAACTGACAATTGATCGGCTTGGTGGTGCCAAAAGGGCCGCCCAGAACTCTTATTCAAGCAGTATTTTGCTACCTTTTTATGCTTTTTAACAGTATTTGGTCGGTTCCCTTTTATAAAGTATTGCATAGCATGTTATTCATGCCAGTATTTCCACACAGCTCCACCTCAACAGCCAAGGGAAGTAGTACTTGCAAATTGTTGGCCAGCAAATAAATAATATAGCAAACATGGCAAAGTGAAACCACGCTCCTTTTTACTGAAGATATGGTAAAAACAGAAGGCTGTCTTACCATGAAATACATTTGAGAGAAGTGTAGTAATTGCAGTTTGTTCCAGCTGAAATGAGGAACATTCAACTGTAGATTAGTCCTTTGAATGTTTTCTTGCACCCCAACAATTCAAAAAAGCATTAACCAGGAGTCAGATTTTTTTCATTGACTTGTCTAATTATTTCTGATTATATCTACACATCCCTGCAAGTTCCATTTAATTACATTAATAATATTTCAAGCTTGACAGCATTACTATTCTGTCTCGTTATAGTCTTCAAAATGTAGGCCCATGGTCCATTGTATATATCGATTCTGTATTTCTTTACTACTTGTGTTATTTTATTTTTTTATTTTTTGTTTACAAACTTTTTATACTTCCTGTGTTATTTTCACGACAGTATTCAGAATTCCAATATTAGACTCACCATAAAAATTCATACATTTATAGCTTGCCAATTTTTTACTTGAAGTAAGTTGGTCACACACCAGCAGATCTGAATGCTCAAGTGGACCATATTTTCCCAATCACTGATGTACTGTATGTATCCCAAGTGGTAATTCAGCCAGGTTCAGAAGGTGCTTCTGACCAACCCAGTATAAGAATCGGTTCAGTTAAGGATACCGCTGGATCCCTGGACAGGTAAGTGTCCTTATATTAAGAGTCATATACAGTATTTGTAGCTGACTTTTTGGGGGGAGTCTGGAGCTCCTCTTTAATGGTTTGCCATTTGAAAACGAATAATCTTTAAAAGAGTTCAGAGCCATTGAACATAATATTGACCATATTATTAATATGGTAAATATCCTGAGACCTTGATTACTGGTAAATGTTGGGAAGAGACCCAATCTGGCAAATGTGCTAGTAAATCTGACTGGTGGGTAGACTTTATAAATGCAATAAATCTTCAAACACTTGTCCCAGTAGCAAATGGTTGGTGAGCTATATGCCACTTTATGAATACTACCCAGTAGGCTGGTTTTTATAGGTCCGCTTCCCTAAAATCTTTCTTTTCCTGTTCTGACTGCGAACACTGCCAATATATCTCCTGTCTGTAACTTTATTTCCTTTCATCACTTTTTTAAATAACACAGAAAGGAAGAAAAGGCTGGACATCGGATTCCTGTAGAATATTTGCTGTAGGAGGATCCTGGTTGGTAGGAAAAGCAGATGCTGCAGGTCAGAAAAGGAAAAGACAAATGTACATGAATGGACATTACATTGCATCTCTTTTGGAGAGCTGCAAAGATCTGCTAAAAAGTGTGTAATCATTTAATGTATATTGCCAGCTGAAGCTTCCACGGTAAATGACCTCAATAAGGACAAAGAAATGGTCCTAGAGGTCAGGATAATGGATTGTAACCATTTAATCACATGGTAGGAAATAACGCTGGAATGCATCACAATAAAAAGGTGTTTTAATATATTTAGGTGGAATACTAGCAGTATTTTGTTGAGAAAATATATTGAGGCACATTCAAGTTTTTTAGGAATGCATGTTCATTCACTTATTCTTCATATATATTATAGAGAGGAAAATGAAGGAAGGTGTGCTCAGGTCTTAAAGATGTTCTAGGGATGAAGGTTTGTTTATAAACCCGTTTTTTTAATATCACATTAGGCAGCGCAGGGGGATTGATTACCCTTAGGCAACTCTCCAAAAAGTGATGGCTTTGGTTAGCTCTTTATTCAAGTGGGGGACTAGAAAGAAAGGAGCCCAAAGCAGAACATACAAAGTCCAGGTTTATGTTTTATTCAGAATCTTGTTTTTGGAGCTCAAAGGTCCTCTTTATCAGAGTTGTGCTTTTTTTCAGCAATGATGAAAAGGGGTCCTTAAGGCTGGGTTCACACTACTGTGAATTGGATGCAGGTTTCCCCTCATTCAATATGCATGTCAGGAGATTGTGACCGGCTCTCTATGGAGCCAGTTTACACATCTCTGGAGCGGCTCGGAGTACTGTATGCGTCTTCTGGTACCTTTCAGGTCCAAATTCAGCCAAAAAGTTGGGCTGAAATGGTGAACAGGGCAGCACCGCGCCTCTGCTGTGAGCCGCTCCATGCTGCGGTGTGAACATAGCCTTATACTCTCAAACGTGTGGAATTTTTTAAGCATTTCATGGAAGGACAGTCATCTGTACTTCCTACACTTCTACAAATGATGCATGTCCTATCTGCTGCTGGTGGTAGATAAGCATGCAGAGCTGTTGACATAAATGTATGCCTCAGACACAAATTGTATGCTGGAATTAGCCCTCTGTAGTGAAAGTTCAGGTGGCGAGGCATGGCAATTTTTAAAATCTTTATACTGTTAAGTATTTTTTTTATTTTTGTGGGGCCTTTTTATAGCTGGATCCTGCAGTGTACTCCACACTTCATCTACATTTTACATTTCATGCATGAAAGGCAGTCTGCAGTGTGGAGCTTGTAGTGTCCCACATAATACTGCAAACAAACCCCTGTGTTTGTGAAGCGGCTGGCCACATGACTGACAGGTTATGTGACCAGGCTGTCTTTCTCCAAGCTTATTATTTAATGAAACGAATAGCACTTTGAAGCATAATGGACATTTTTGAAGCACAACGCTGTGCTTTATAAACATACTATTTTGCAGTGGTACAGCCACACTAAGGCAATAAGGCTGCTATATAAATGGGGACCTACGTGTTGGTGATCTTCCTCTGTTATTTCCTATGTGCTATCTTCTGGTCATGAAGACTCACAGTATAAACCAGTGATGGCGAACCTTGGCACCCCAGATGTTTTGGAATTACATTTCCCATGATGCTCATGCACTCTGCAGTGTAGTTGAGCATCATGGGAAATGTAGTTCCAAATCATCTGGGGTGCCAAGGTTCCCCATCACTGATATAAACCATGGTAACTGGGGTTTGCTGGAAAAGAGCTGGTGGAGGAAATGTAGAGGCATGAAGTGCCAATGCCTATGCAATCTTGGGAGAAGTTGCAGCCTTGGTCCCCTATGACTGTGTCAGAATGGATCCCTTTCCCAGAATTGCTACCCATAGACTCCTGGGTATACTAAATCCCTTCCTGCCCTGGTGTGTTAAAAACAAGTGGCATTTATAAACCTGAGCTGCCATTATGCGCTTTCAGACTATGTAGTGCAATTTTTACATTAGGGACCATTTTGTTTAATCCAGTGATGATTGGTTTGATATTTATTGATATTGTTTGGTTGTAATCAGGTTATTCTACATGTTTTTTTCTTCTCCTCAGTTAATTGATGCTGTTTGCCTCAGTAGACTCTTTTCACTTGTGCTCTTTATCTTTTACCTATGGTCTGTGTGATGTATAGTGGAACGTATGGTTCAAGCTGGGTATTTTTTTGTTTGTATATTTTGGAATGTAAGCTGTATGTGTTCAAAGAAAAGAATTAAACCACTGGAAGCAAAACATGGTGTCATTTCTTTTTTTACATATTGTAAATGTTTTCCAGGTATTAGGATTTGGAAGATGGCATACATCTGCATTCATCATCACCTACAGTAAGACCTATTTAGTTTGAACATGCCCAAGTAGCCAACGTGGCTGCATTTAGGGCTTATTCACATGTGAGACAATACCCTGTGTTTTAGGGCCGAAACAACTAATCGATTAATCGACAAATAATCGATTTTGAAAATAATCAATTACAATTTTCATAATCGATTAATCGGCCAGTAACATAATGGTGATAAAAAGACTAAAATGAGCCCTTTATAGTACAAAAAAGCAAATCGCTCCTGTAAATATTACTTTCACTGTCCCACAGTAAAAAAATGAACCCCTTACAGTAGTGATTATTTGCTCTTTTTGTACTTATTTTTGTTTTTTTAACCCCATTATGTTACTAAACATCTCAGACCTGGGGTCACACCTCTGTGTTTTGGTACTTTTTGCAGAAACACACTACAGTTCATTTACATGTTTTCCTATGGGACACGTTCACATCCATGATTTTTTTCAGCTGCTGCGTATTTGGAAAGGACAAGGACTTTTTAACGCAAAACGGTGCTATTTTTTTTTTTTTTGGTTCAATATACTTTAATGGAGAATCTGCAGAAAAGCATATGATGTGTTTATGCGGAAATTTGTGTTTTGTAATCTGCCCAACAACAAATTGGCCCAAAAAAATGTAAAAATGCTATATTTTTTTTTTAAGGCTATTATCCGATTAATCGAAACAATAATCGGCCAACTAATCGATTATGAAAATAATCGTTAGTTGCAGCCCTACTGTGTTTACAGTGCCTTGAAAAAGTATTTATACCCCTTGAAATTTTCCACATTTTGTCATGTTACAACCAAAAACGGAAATCATTTTATTGGGATTTTATGTGATAGACTAACACAAAGTAGCACATAATTGTGAAGTGGAATGAGGGAAAATGATAAATGGTTTTCAATTTTGTTTACAAATAAACCTGTGAAAAATGTGGCGTGCATTTGTATTCAGCCCAATTTACTCTGATACCCCTAACTAAATGTTTAATTTAATCTCTGTATAAATACAGCTGTTCTGTAACGCTCTCAGAGGTTTGTTAGAAAATCTTACTGAATGAGCAGCATCATGAAGGCCAAAGAACACAACCAGACAGGTCCCAAGCTTTGAACATCTCACGGAGCACTGTTCAATTCATCATCCGAAAAAGGAAAAAGTATAGCACATCTGCAAACTTACAAGGAGGAGCTGCAGAGATCCACAGCTCAGGTGGGAGAATATGTCCACAGCACAACTATTAGTCGTGCACGCCACAAATCTAGCCTTTATGGAAGAGTGGCAAGAAGAAAGACATTGTTTGAAAGAAAGCCATAAGAAGTCCCCTTTGCAGTTTACGAGAAGCCATGTGAGGGACACAACAAACATGTGGAAGAAGGTGCTCTGTTCAGATGAGCCCAAAATTTAACTTTTTGACCTAAAAGCAAAATGCTATGTGTGGCAGAAAACGAACACTGCAAATCACCCTGAACACACCATCCCCACCGTGAAACATGGTGGTGTCAGCATCCGGTTGTGGGGATTCTTTTCTTCAGCAGTGACAGGGTAGCTGATCAAAGTTCATGGGAAGATAGATGGAGCCAAATACAGGGCGATCTTGGAATAAAATCTGTCAGAGTCTGCAAAGGACTTGAGACTGGAACGAAGGTTCACCTTTCAGCAGGACAACGACCCCAAACATACAGCCAGAGCGACAATTAAATGGTTTAGATAAAAAAGTTTATTCATGTGTTAGAATGGCCCAGTCAAAGTCCAGACCTAAATCCAATTGAGAATCTATGACAACACTTTTTGCTGTTCACAGATGCTCTCCATCCATCTGACAGAGCTTGAGCTATTTTGCAAAGAAGAATAGGCAAAAATGTCACTCTCTAGATGTGCAAAAAAGATTTTCAGCTGTAATTGCAGTGAAAGGTGGTTCTACAAAGTATTGACTCAGTGGGGCTGAATATATATGCACGCCACACTTTTCAAATATTTTTTTATAAAAAAAAAATTGAAAACCATTTATCATTTTCCTTCCACTTCACAATTATGTGCCACTTTGCGTTGGTCTATCACATAAAATCCCAATAAAATACATTTACGTTTTTGATTGTAACATGACAAAATGTGAAAAAATTTAAAGGGGTATGAATACTTTTTCAAGGCACTGTATGTGGCTATTATTTAGCACTTTTAAAGCCTTATAACTGCCATTTAACGGCTGCTATAAATATTACAATTGCACCACACAGTGCTGTACACACACACACACACACACACACACACACACACACACACGTGGTAGCTTTGTGTTGTGTTAAAAATTTAAGCAGCATGTGGCTTTCATGAGGCATTGTCATTTGTCAGCCGCCTCCATTGAGTTCAATGGTAACGCTTTATAAACGCACCTTAAGCACTACAGGTTTGTGTAATATATCTGCCAGTGCAGTGTATGTTATTAGCTAGGAGATATATAACACAGCCCTGCAGGAGTGACTCATCATTTACTATTAAATCTCTGAATGAACAGTTAGCATTGCAGGGCTGTGTGATCTATCTTCTGGTGCTACATATGTTTACTAGCAGCCAGGTGATCTATCACACAGACCCACAATGCGGACTGATCATTTATTATTGAATTTTGTGAATGAACAGTAATGACTGAAGAGTTGTGAGAATTTAGAGAGGTGGTGGTCCCTAATGCTATGCTGTATCTGCCCCATAGGAACATCCTTAAAGTGTTTGTTACCCTAAAAAAAAAGAAATGGATCCCGATCCTTTAATGCATGTTATACAGCACAGTGCTTGTGCTGTGCAATTTGGCCCCTTCTATCACCTGAAATACCTGGCTGATTCTGCCTGGTGCTGCCCCCCCCCCCCCCCGTAAACTGACCACAGTTTATCATGGCTGCTGAGCCCTGACACTGTGGTCAGTTTACGTGCCTCCTTCATCCACAGCTCTCCTGTCCTCCTCTCCTCCCTCCCTCCCTGCCTGTCGGTTCATGACAATGTCTGCACCCCCCCCCCCCCCCTGCTGCTGAAATAACATTTAAAGTTTCATATAATCCTGTGTGTTTCGTTATGCTATGTGCCCCAGTCTCTGTGTTTTTATAAAGAAAAAATGACGTCTATACCTGATTTCAGAGAGCCGCTCATGTGACCAGCCACCTCTCTCCTCCCCCTACTGATGTCAGCGGGGGAATCTCGGTCCCTCCCACTCTAGCTGTTAGATTGAGAGGTGAGAGAGGCAGCTGGTCACATGAGTGCTGAGCAGTGCTCTGAAATCGGGTATAAACAGCATTTTTTTTATAACACAGAGACTGAGACACATAGCATAACGAAACATACAGGATTTTATAAAGATGGCTTAATAACCACTTTAAATTGGGCTTCAGTCTAGGGTGCAGCTAGAGTGCAAACAAAAATCAAAAAGTGCTTTTAGTACAGGGGCTACATAGGGGGCTATGGATCTGAACAAGACCAAGTGCTATGTGCCCTTTGCCTCGTGGGGCATTCCAGAAGGATTTTTAATCTGTGACGATACCTTTTCTTTAAACACTAACCCTTGCAGTGCAGGGGGCTTAACTGCAAGGGTAGATTTTTCTACAATCCAGGCAATTCGATTTAAGCAGCCGTCTATACAACATATTGGTGTGCCTGTTATCCACTACTGTGGTAGGTGTAAAAGTTTATACACAACAGGTTTTGCTTCAAGAGCAGTGTGTAGTATAAGCTGCAAGTGTGTACCACATAAAAATAGATCTATAAATATTTATAAGTTCAGAGCATCTGGCAAATGTGGATGAATGAGAAATGTTATATGCATATGGGTTTCTGGAGAGAGGTAATTTGGATTAAAAATATCTATTGTAGCTGCTGACACAAAACATAGCTTTGAACAAAATAAAATGATTGTTGAACAGTGTTAAATAGCCTCTGAGCAGGAGACAACTGCACAAGTTTAGCTTTTCTGTCTCCAAAGATGACCACATGGGTTCCACTAAAACCTGCGTGGTAACCTCTTGAAAGGTAATGTCTTTACATTTATGAATTTAACGTTTACAAAGCAGTAGGCTACAGTGGATATAAAAAGTCTACACACCCTATTAAAATGTCAGGTTTCTGTGATGTAAAAAAAGTAGACAAAGATAAATCATTTCAGAACTTTTTCCACCTTTTAGTGTGAACTTTAAACTGTACAACTCAATTGAAAAACAAACAAATCTTTTTTTGGGGGGGAGGAAGTAAAAAAAAAAAAAAAAAATAATAATAATAATAATAATGTGGTTGCTTAAGTGTGCACACCCTTCTTATAACTGAGGATGTAGCTGTGTTCAGAATTAATTACATTCAAACTGATGTTAAATAGGAGTATCTGCCATCATTTAAAGTGCCTCTGATTAACCCCAAATAAAGTTTAGCTGTTCTAGTAGGTCTTTCCTGAATTTTTCTTAGCCGCATCTTACAGCAAAATCCACGGCCCGCAGAGAGCTTCCAAAGCAGAGGGATCTCATTGTTAACCACTTCCCACCCGGCCTATAGCAAAATGACGGGCGGGTGGTGGTTCAATTATCCTGACTGGACATTATATGACGTCTTTCAGGATAACTGCCAGCGCACGGCGACTGGTGGTGTGGCATGTCAGTCTGACACACAACAACACCGATCTCCTTAAAGAGCCTCTGACGGACGCTCTTTACCACGTGATCAGCCATGTCCAATCACGGCTGATCACAGTGTAAACAGGAAGAGCCGTTTTATCGGCTTTTCTTCACTAACAGGCACGAGTAGAGGAGAGCAGATCGTCAGCTCTCCTGACTGGGGGTCTGCGCTTATTGTTTATCAGCGTAGCCCCCCCCCCCCCACGGATTCCCACATTGGACCACCAGGGATGCCACCAGGACCACCAGGGATGGCCAGCACACATGGATGACCAGGTATGCCCCCCATGGTCACCAGGGATGCCACACAGTGCCCTAAAAGATGCCAATCAGTGCCCAGAAATGGTTCCAGTCAGTGCCCACTGCAAATGCCTGCCACATGTCTCCTCATCAGTGATTCCCAGCAGTGCCAACCATCAGTGACCATCTATGCCACCTTTCAGGGTCACCCATAAGTACCCATCAGTGCAGCCTATCAGTGCCCACTGTATGTGATCACTTGGGTCTTGCACATTTTGCCAAATTAACAATCTATGCAAGACGAATGTAAGGTACAAAACGATCGATCAGCAGTGGAAAACACTGGCTGTGTGTTCAGGGAAAACGGTCTCACTGACAATTGACTGCATGTAACTACAGAGGTGCGAGCAATCTCCTGGAGGGAAGGACAGGTGCCCTGTTTGGTAGCCATGATGGTGCCACATCCCGGTAAGTAGATACAGAAAAGAGCTATGTTTGTCTTTTGATATGTTTGTGCCCATATACATTGGATGCACAGTACCTCCAGTTTATACAACTCTAACTCTACCCCATGTGTTCATTGAGCCCTTATTAATTATTAGGTTCATGACCTTTGAATTGTTTTCTAATTGTGGAGGCTTTGGAGGGATCCTGGTGCTCTTGCATGCATGTGTTCTCTGCCATATGTAGTAAGTTCCCTTTATATGTGTTTATGGGAAAAACATGAAATACCCCCTCAAGGGTGGGACTTTATAAGTGACACAAACACGTGAATGAGTAGAAAAATATATAGCAAATTTATTTAAATAATTCAAGTCAGGACATCGTACAGTGTCCTAGCAAGGATAAAAGACCACATGCAAGTGGTATACAGATCCTATTTATAAAGCAATAAAACAGACATGAGACAAAAATTGATCCAACCCGACAGCCGTTTCGGTATCTGTGATCCTTCTTCAAGGGGTATTACAGACGATCATTGTGTCAGAGAAATACATGTCTATTAGAAAAGAGATATATACATATATTACATAGAAAAAATTCAACTTAAACAATATTTACAACTCAAGTGACCGAAATTGTTAAAAATGGGGAAGGGGAGACAAGAAAAGGACAGCCATACAACTATGTCATTTATCAAAACAGATATAAGCTACTTACAGTCAATAAGATCTGTAGATAGAGTCCTGTCTCAGTGTGAGAGTACGCCAAAAACAAGGGGAAAATGCTGTGTATGGAGACCAATGTCTCTGTGTTCACGGGGAGGATATACAATCGTAGCCTACCAAAAAGGTCCACGCCTAGGGAAGGAAGGGGGGAAGGGAAAGAGAAACAGTGTATATATCATTATTTGTTGCATTCAAAGAGCTGAATGCAAACGCACATTTTGTAGCAAGGAGAAGTAACCCCATAGAGCTGGTAATCCAAAAATGGAGAGTAACTTACCAGATATGGAAATCCATATAGGAGAAGGTATGCATGTGCCAGAGAACAAAAGTTCAGCCGCAAGGAGACAAACTACCCAGATTATCCTATGATTCAGGAAGAGTGGATTGCTGGGTGATCGCAAGCAGAGACCACTGGAAAAAGGAATTTAGGAGTATATATAAATAATATGCATGGTTTGTCTGGTGAAATGTGCATAAAGGCACAGCACCAAAAACAAACAATGAGCCAAAAATCAACAACGAGTGGTCCTACCTGCATGTGAGAAGTCTCCATAAATCCAGCAGACGCCATGACAGTCAGAGACAATAGTGTCTGCAATGGGCTTAAACAGAGTCCATTGGTGGCTAGGGCGCATGCGCGCGCGCACGTGCTGCGTGGTGACGCAATTGCGTCATGAAAAAAAATAAAATAAATAAATTATTAAAAAAAAAATATTAAAAATAATAAAGAAGCAAGGGAGGAAATATCACTTAAATAAGTGACGTTGCCAGTGCAAATCCAACCTTACACAAGTATATAACCCAAATTAGGATGACAATGCCATCAATACGTGTTTATGACATTTATCACTGTTTATATTTTTAGACAGTTGTTCAATCTGTTGCTCTTGAGAACCCCCAGACGAATACCCTTTAGTCGAAATGCGTAGGGATACCAAAGATTTTTGGGGGATCTAGAGCGTTTCCTTATATGAAGAATGTCCTATCATCCTGTGCAAATTTTGCATTTACTGTTACATGTATTTTATTTGTGTCTTAAGATTGTATTTAATAAAATGATATTTTTATATATATATTTGTCATAGTGGTGCCTTTCCAAAAGTCCCTTCCATAAACCTCCTTTCTACTTCCTCCTTTCTATTGTATAACAGTTTCCTGTCCCAAAGGACAGATACCAGGAAGTCATAAAGGGGTTTTCTATAGAAGAAACTGGGGACTAAGGTAAGGCCTGTCCTAGAATATAGAAAAAGCTTTTTATTTTCTTCAACAGAAGTACATTAATGTTATATTGCACATAGGAAATCTGCAATTTAGAAAAGAAGGTGAACTTTTAAGGCTGACAAAGCTCTGGATCCATGTTAAACCATAAAGCACCTTTTCTAACAGCCAAATATTTCTATTTATCAAAACGGAATCAGTCATTGCTCGCATGTTTCTGTGACCTCGATATGTGCTTTTGTTCGGTGTTTCTATAATGGTATCACCTACCAGTGTCAGGACACAACACAATGAAGTCTTGGCAGCTAAAATGGCCGCAAAAGGAGAAGTAGATGAGAGAAGAGAGGAAGTGGATTTCCTACTTTCACAGACAAGATAACACAATAAATTCCATTTGGGGGAAATGTGCACTAATCATTGCTGATGGATGTCCAATGAGGTATTTTGTTGCCGTGCACACTACAGTTTTTACATTACAGGTTCATCAGATGACTTTCAGTTCAGTGAGGTAAAGTAAAGTAAACTTGTGTTCCCTGCAAACATTACATCACATCACATACAGGGATTTAAGAAAGAGAGAACCTATCCATCGTATGATTGGATATTTAAAGTAAAACTGTCATGACAGTATTTTTGGGGCTGCTTTTACTTATCTCCTTCTATAATTGCTGGTTGAAATGCTAACCCACCAGCCTACAGAGACACTGTCCCCTGGCCCATTAATGGCTGCCCTGCAGATCATAGCTGGCACCAAAATCACCAGTGTTGGTTGGTGTCAGACTCCAATGGGAGTAATGATGTCACTTCTTCAGCCACATGAAGAAAGTGTTTGTTGCAATAGACAAACCTTCCCTACATTGCACTGCCTAAATAGCTCTTTTCAAAATGTATTTCCATTTTTTTTGGAACTTCACATAGGATAGCACCATTAGTAGAGGTCCATTCATTATATGTTCACTTTGTGCATAATGCTACAAGTGGAAAGAAAAAGACCGCCGCTCCAGGTGAGTGCAATGAGCAATCATTGTCCTCCTCAGAAACCGTGGGTGCTAGCAAGGCACAAGGCAAAAATCAAATGTGTGAAACGCGTCAGCTATATATATCCCACTGCTTGCTGTGTTTTGTAGTGTTTTTACCATTTTGCACTAATAAAGGCTACCTTCTAAGTTTATTTTCAATGTGAGGCTGTCAATATACCTTTTCTCCTGATTTGTGCATAATGCTGCAGCTTACATAAGGAAACATAATGAATCTGGAAGTGTATGTGGGAGGATTTTCCATCAGAATAAACTGCATTGTATGTCACAGTTAGTAAGAGAACACTGTCTAAGGCAGGCTTTGCCTCTTACTACAGGTGCAACTTTTTATGGTACACCTTTTCTTCCCAAAAGAACTAAAGTGAGGACACACGTTATTACTTTACCCCATGCCATTTGTGTTATTGGGTCCCTATTAACATCCATACCAGGCCCTCATCCTAGGATCAGGGTTTGGTATAGATGAAGGGAATCCCTCTTTGTTTACATACAGAGCTGTTATCAAATTAAAGACCACCCCATAGCAGATTTACTGAATAGAATAGTGAAAACCTAATATTCAGTATCTCAGAAAATTTGAATATTACATAAGACCAATAAAAATAAGGATTTTTAATACAAAAATGTTGGCTTACTGAAAAGTATGTCCATGTACAGTATAATATGCACTCAATACTTGACTGGAGTGACTTTTCATTAATTACTGTAAATAATGTGGCGTGGCATGGAGGCAGTCAGCCTGTGGCACTGCTGAGGTGTTATGGAAGCCCATAAGCATGGCCTTCAGCTCGTCTGCATTGTTGGGTCTGGTGTCTCTCATCTTCCCCTTGACAATAGCCCACAAATTCTCTATGGGGTTTAGGTCAGGTGAGTTTTCTGGCCAACCAAGCACAGTAATACCATGATCATTAAACAAGGTATTGGTTCTTTTGGCAGTGTGGGCAGCATCTCGGCATCTCCGTAAGGCTGGTCAGCAGAGGGAAGCATGATGTGCTCTAGAATTTCCTGATAGAGGGCTTCACTGTCTTTGGACTTGATAAAACACAGTGGACCTACACCAGCAGATGACATGGCTCCACAAATCATCACTGACTGTGGAAACTTCAAACTGGACCTCATGCAACTTGGATTCTGTGCCTCTCCACTCTTCCTCCAGACTCTGGGACCTTGATTTCCAAATGAAATGCAACATTTCCCACAGTGCATGATGATTTAGAGAGCCATGTCATATGTTGGTCCACTGTGTTTTATCAAGTCCAAAGTCAGCGCAGACCTCTACCAGGAAATCCTTGAGCACTTCATGCTTCCCTCTGTTGACCCACTTTATGGAGATGCTGATTTCATTTTACAGCAGGACTTGGCACCTGCCCACACTGCCAAAAGTACCAATACCCATTTTAATGATCATGGAATCACTGTGCTTGATTATCCAGCGAGAATCTTTGGGGTATTGTCAAGAAGAAGATGAGAGACACCAGGCTCAACGATGCAGACAAGCTGAAGGCCGCAATCAAAGCAACCTGGGCTTCCATAACACCTCAGTAGTGCCACATGCTAATTGCTTCCTGATTTTTCCATGTAGGAGAGAAATGTCAGAATTGGTCTGGGTGCTCCAGAACACCTGATGGTGCTCCCTGCATGTTGGGCCTCTGTATGTGGCCACGCTGTGTAAAAGTCTCACACATGTGGTATCGCCATACTCGGGAGGAATAGCAGAATGTGTTTTGGGGTGTAATTTGTGGTATGCATATGCTGTGTGTGAGAAATAATCTGCTAATATGAAACTTTTGTGGAAAAAAAAATAAAAATAAAAAAAAACCTTGATTTTGCAAAGAATTGTGGGAAAAAATGACAACTTCAAAAAACTCACAATGCCTCTTTCTAAATACCTTGGAATGTCTTCTTTCAAAAAAAGGGTCATCTGGGGGGTATTTGTACTTTTCTGGCATGTTAGGGTCTCAAGAAACGAGAGAGGCTGTCCGTACTTCAGGTGTGATCAAATTGATCAATTTTCAGTAATTGGTACCATAGCTTGTAGAACTTATAACTTTCACCCAGACTAAATAATATCCAAATTTTTTTTTGTTTTGTTACCAAAGATATGTAGCAGTATACATTTTAGGCCAAATTTATGAAGAAAAATTACTTTTTTGCAAAATGTTATAATCGAAATGAAGAAAAATTCATTTTTTTTACAAAATTTTCGTTTTTTTTCATTTATAGCGAAAAAAATAAAAACCGCAGAGGTGATCAAATACCACCAAGAGAAAGCTCTATTTGTGGGAAAAAAATGACAAAAATGTCATTTGGTTACAGTGTTGTATGACTGAGTTATTGTCATTCAAAATGTGAGAGCACCGAAAGCTGAAAATTGGTCTGGTTATTAAGGGTGTTTAAGTGCCCAGTGGTTAAAGTAAAATACTAAAACATTAGCAGCGCCACAGTTTTTTTTTTTTTTGCGCTATTAACAAAACAATTTTGAATAAAAAACAATATCTAAAAAATCTAATTTCTTCATAAATTTAGGCCAAAATTTATTCTGATACTGTCATGAAGATCCTGCCAGAAACAGGCGACTTAGATTTTGCGGTTCCCGATCGCGGCTGCGATCACGCATGCGTGTGCATGCACGGGTGCACACGTCTATTGGAGCCAGGCAGGGTATTTAAGCCGGCCCCTCACACACCATCCCTGCTGTCTGCTCTACAGCGTTGAGTACCTGAAACCTGATCTGAGACTTACCTGTGAAAGACCCCGGCTTACCTGTGACTATTCCAGCCATCCGCCTGCACCTGATCCTTGGCCTGTTCTGACTACCCTTCTGCCTGCACCTCTGTACCTCGCTGTCCGCAACGGCTTGTCTGACCTTCTGTGCTGATCCAGTCAGCTCCAGTCTGCTGAAAGATTCCAGTTGTCCTAGTTCCAGTCCAGCTGAACGATTCCAGTTTGTCCTAGTTCCAGTTCAGCTGAACGATTCCAGTTTGTCCTAGTTCCAGTCCAGTTGCTGAGCTGATCCGGTCTGCTGAGCTGATCCTGTCTGGTGTGGGTTTCCAGTCTGCTAAGCTGATCCAGTCTATTGGACCTATCCTGTCTGCTAAGCTGATCCAGTCTATTGGACCTATGCTGTCTGCTAAGCTGATCCAGTCTATTGGACCTATCCTCTCTGCTGAGCTGATCCGGTCTGCTGAGCTGATCCTGTCTGGTGCGGGTTTCCAGTCTGCTAAGCTGATCCAGTCTATTGGACCTATCCTGTCTGCTAAGCTCATCCAGTCTATTGGACCTATCCTCTCTGCTGAGCTAATCCAGTTCCGGTATTCCAGTTCCTGCAAGGAAGCTTCTACTAGACTGACCCACTGCCTCTTCCTGTTGATCCTGCCAGGCACCCGTGCCCCTCCTTACTCCTGTGCCTTCTGTTATCCTATCAGGGGGCCACGAGTGGGAGCTGTAAGGGAGGCCGACCTCTGCAATTCGGGCTCATCACCATCAGGTACGTGACAGATACATATTTTTTGTAAAAAATCCTAATAAGCGTATATTGATTGGTTTGTGCAAAAGTTATAGCGTCTATAAAATCAGAAATGTGAAATATTAAAACAATGAAACAAAGTATTAAATCTCTCCCCCTACATCTCATAATCATCTCATATCATAGGTGTGCGCAGCCTATTGCATTAGGGTGTGCACCCCAAAGCTCAAACATATAGTACATGCATGTGTGTAAAAAAAAAAAAAATATATATATATATATATATATATATATATATATATAGCAATGGACAGTGTCTGTAGGGCAGAGGTTGGATGGTGTCAGTATGGCAGTACAATTTAATTTTTTATTATATTTTAACAATAATTTTATTTAATTTTTTACAATTTTTTTTTTTTTTTCTGAGCCCCTTTGGGGGGCTTTGGTGAAATATCAGGAGTCTAAACTCACTTTAGAGAAAACGAAAGAGACTGAGGGCAAAGATTCCCCAGTCCCTTTCTCTGCAGCAAAGCAGCAGGGGCAATCTAAGCAGCACAGAGTAATTAGGGTGTGCCCAGGCACACCCTCTGCGCACGCCTATGTCTCATATATTCAAAGTCGGGCGCTCCCGTCTAATCTCTTTACCGCTCCAGCGATGATCCCAGGTAGGAAAGGCAAGGAGAAGCCGACAAAGGGGTATTCTGCGTAGCAACGCTGGAGCGGTGAAGAGGTTAGACGGGAGCGCCCGACTATGAATATATGAGAGGATTATATGAGATGTTATATGCCCCATATTCACTTATTCAATGTGAGTGTTTTATCGTGAAATCTTTTCATTAATAAAATAATGTTGTACGGTATCACACTATGTGGCTTTTTTTATCTACCATTCGTGATAAGCATAATACAGATGGACTGACCCAGTAACCTGTGATTGTCGGCTTGACTGATTAAACTTTTTGAATCAGATTAAATCTGGTAAGTGGATTTCCAAAAAGGCTTGAACACAGGTGGTGTGGTGAAAGAAATTAAATCATTTGGGCACATCAGTGTTTTATCTGAGGATTTACCACATTTATCCCTTCTCCAGATTGGATTTTTACTAAGCTGACCATTACTGTTTTAAACAGACTAAGCACTTTATGTGGTTTATGGTTATCTGATTTTATAGCGCTGCTAATGTTTTAGTATTTTACTTTACATATTTTTGATACAATTTTACTCATTAGCTGTTTCCCTTGTTTACTAACAATTTCTGTGAGCGCCGAGGGAGAGATTTAATACTTTGTTTCATTGTTTTAATATTTCCCATTTCTGATTTTATAGACGCTATAACTTTTGCACAAACCAATCAATATACGCACATGTATGTATGTAAATGTTGGCCTAAATTTATGAATAAATTTGATTTTTTTAGATATTGTTTTTTATTCAAAATTGTTTTGTTTATAGCGCAAAAAAAAATGCAGTGGTGATCAAATACCACCAAAAGAAAGCTCTATTTGTGGGAACAAAAATTTAATATATTTTTTTTTGGGTACAGTGTTGTATGATCACGCAATTGTCAGTTAAAATAACTGAGTGCTGTATTGCAAAAAATGGCCTGGTCAAGAAAGGGGGGTAAATCTAGTAGTTTAAACACATTTTTCTTTGTAAATGTCAGTTTTGCTGTAGTAGATTGTAAACATTCTCCAGGCATGTTATTTATTGAAGTTTTGCATTTTTAACCCCTTCCGCCCTGGAAGGATTTACCCACTTCCTGACCAGGCCATTTTTTTGCGATACGGCACTGTGTCGCCTTAACTGACAGTTGTGCGGCCATGCGACGCTGTACCCAAACAACAGTGCACAACAGTGAAGGAGAAAACATATTTATTTACAAACTTTTATAACAGAAACAAAGAACAACATTTTTTAATTTTTTTTTTTTGGTATTTTTCATTTTATTATCAAAAAAATAAAAAACTCAGTGGTGATTAAATACTACCAAAACAAAGCTCTATCTGTCTCAAAAAATTATAAAAAAAATTGTTTGGGTACAGCATTGTCATTCAAAGTGTGACAGCGCTGAAAGCTGAAAATTGGCCTGGGCAGGAAGGGGGTGAAAGTGTCCGGTATTGAAGTGGTTGAGACACATCTGCATTAGGGACTCCTCTTCAGCAAAGCTATAACCACTTTTCTACAAAACAATACAGTGGAAACAAATGACCCCTGCCATAGTTCCCAACTGTCCCTGATTTTGAGGGACTGTCCCTGATTTGGAGCAATGTCCCTCTGTCCCTCATTTTAGTCTGATCCATATAGTTGTATATAAAATGCACTTTTTATCTTTCAAAAAGTGTTTCCCAGTTCTAAACCTTTCATCCAATTTCTAAATTGCTGCATTTGTATATTTAAAAGGCCAATATAAAGGAATAGTAGTGGTAAAAAAAAAAAGTCCTTGTGGATTTCATTAAAAATGTTTTGGTTAAATCTCCTTTAAGGGGGTGTGGCAGGGGGCATGTCCTATATCTACATAAGTTTGTTAGTTGGTGTCCCTCCTTCCCATCTAAAAATGTTGGGAGGTATGCACTGCCCCACCTATAACTAACTGACTTTTGCAGCAAGGAACACATGGAAGGACGACGTATGTCAAACAAAACCAAAACAAAAAAACAGTTCAACTTACCAACCAACTAAATTGTCCTGTCTAACAGTATACGTTAAAAATAGGGGTTTAGTTAAGCTGCAGAGCCACTTCACGACACTCGAGTATTACCTGCAGTCCTTACTCTAAATTTTGAGAGCCTCTATAGTAGAAGCACATGCATTATAATGGATAGGCAGAAGGCAGGTGAGCCTGGAGGGAGCCCACCTCTTCCTAAAGCGGTTGTATACCGCTGGACTTTTTTTCCCCTGCAAGGTAAAGTCATAATGTATAGTATACAGGTCTAAGATCCACATAGGATATTGCAGGTTTCACATAAACATACTTTCACATTATGTGAAACTTACCTTTAAAACAAAGCTGTTCCAGCGCCGCAAAGTCAGCGCTACAGCCGCTTTAATCTTTACCCGTCTTGCTTCTGGGTTCATGGGCTCCAGGTCTGTGACTGGCCAGAGCCGCGATACAATCACTCCCTTGCATGTGCGCAGGAGCCGCCGTTCACAGCACAGGGCTTGGAAGGAACAGCATGGGTGGCTGTTCCTTCAGAGCGCATGTGCCAGTAATGCCACTGGCTGCATGCAATATAAATATCTCCTAAACGGTGTATGTTTAGGAGATCTTTACATTACCTTTAGGTAAGCCTTATTATAGGCTTACCTATAGGTAAAAGGCAGTAAAGGAAGTTTACTTCCTCTTTAAAGGCACAGGGACACACTTGACACTCAGCATATAGCGCACTGCCAGCAAGTGTGTCTAGTGTGCTCCCTCACCAGTGTTTCAACAGTACAAAAAAATGGCCACTGCCCCCACCTAAAACTGGCCTTTGCAGTAAGGAGCACATGGAAGAACGACACATGTCAAACAAAACCAAAGAAAATTTCTAGCTCCGCTTACCAACCAACCTGCAACCAACCGATCACTAGGAAACTGGTTGTTTTGTCCTGGAAAAAAACATCAGTGTCCACATTGGTGCCCTGGAAATCACTGGTAAAGAAATCTGTTCCACTGTATAAGGCCACCTACTCTAACAGAGGTGCATTTCATAAACTTCAAAAAGTGTGGGGCCGTTGGCTCTCTTCCTCCTCTACTGTCTCTGACTGAGCATCAGTATTTAAGGTGCTTCCTAGCGTGGATCTGGTCTAACTCCCCTGTTTGCCTCTGGGCTCATGTACTGTCTGTTGTTGGGTTCTTAGTTGGGCCTACAAATGTTTACCTGATGTAATAAATATATATATATATATATATATATATATCATTAAGTACATGGGCCGCTGCCAATCTTTGTGCTACAATCGGTATATTCCGGATCCCCACATGGAGGTTAAATGTGCTTTTGCCATTTTGTTGGATTAATTGTTATCATATTGGATGTCATTAAATTCTCTTACTGTACCTAGTTGGTGTCTCTTTTGCCCTCTTTTACGCGTACTCTCACGGGTGACCATGGCACACCTCAGGTCGCCAGGGTTGGGGAGTGGTCACGTATCCAGTGTCCAGACTCTGACCACAAATATATATATATATATATATATATATATATATATATATATATATATATATATATATAAATACACACACGCAGCCTTGGATTTCACAACCAGTGATAGGATCTGCATATTGGATGGCTTTACTGGCTTATAACCATTCCTTACAGCAGCACAACCCTGACAGAGGAAACGTGACAGAAATAGTTGTATGTGCAAATGACTTGTGTGGCCTCACATAAACTGTGTATGGGTAAGGTAACTTTCCAGTGTGCCACACTTATAGGCCTGTGAAGCATAGTAGAGACGGTTTAGACAAGTGATGATTTGCAGTCAGTACATGCCGTTCAAGTGTAACTCTGCAGGGTGTATTAGTGCCTGAGGTGGTGTGTGTTCATGCAGTGACCTGCCTGACACATTATTAAAAGTGTGTGTTATGAAGGTTGGGGGGTATTGCATGTTTTATTTTTCTCGTAACTAATGTTGTTAATCAACATTCTCATCTCCAGATGTCTGGGCTCTGAATCTTCATGACAGATGTGCTGTGAGTTCAGTGACCAGACTATTTTAGGTTCCTGCAGACAGAGTGTGGTTTAACCGCAGGCAGAGGGCAATATAATAAGGGAGATTAGACTGGACAGGCTAGACCTGTACTTTATAATTTGGGGACATGTGTTAACCTTATTTAGCCTTATATATTCACTCTTCTATTAACACACAGTATTAGCTAAGAGATGCCTGAAATCATTGACATCACCACTGAAATTAAACTTTTATTTTACATCTAAAAATGTCTACGCTAGCAGAAACCTAAGCTTGTCCTCCAGTTGGTTTTAGACGTGATCTTAAAGGTCAACCTTTTTACCTCAGAGAACCCCTTGAAATAATTTTCAGGTCTAGGAGAACATGTGCTTAAAACAATTCATCAGGGATCTGTGTTAAAAATCACCCTAACAGTGGTGGTCAGTAGGAAGAATGCCCCTGTACAATGGGGGGCAGATTGTCACCCTTACAGACAGCTAACAAGACCATTAGTGGTATGCTGAGAGATCTGCAAAGTGGTGTTGGTCTCAGTCTTTTCAGGTTCTATTAAAAATTAGGTCAATAAGCCACAGCTTAAAGAACCCCTCTGGAGAAACCTTATGGTTCCACAAAGCCTTGGTTGAGAATAGCTACTATAGGGGGTAAAAATCGGAAAAACGACATTGAAACCCCCACTACAGATGTCTACAGTGCCCTGACTATGATTAAATAAAAAGTAGAGGAATTGCAGATGTACCTGACCTCTGCTGCGTGCAGCCTAACCACTGCATCAATACCAAAAAACACAGAAAAAAAAGGAAGTAAAGTAAAAAAAATTGAAAAACCAATGAAAATAAATATTTTTTTCCCAAGATTATATAAGAGGGGTTGTAGTGCAAAGAACTTGGACAAAGTGGGACTCAGACCTTTGAAATTGGCATTGGTTTTAGTACAATATAGTGTTTTTTTTTTTTTTTTATACCTGTTGCCATTTGGAGCTTCAATATCCAGCTACTGTACAAAATTTGTGGCTATTGTCTCTCAAATATTGCAGGTACGGTATGTATTTATTTTATTCCTGCTATTATAAATAGCTGGCAACACCAAAACTCAGGGTGCAAGTACTAACTACTGTTTTAGCCACTAAATAATACTCTATATTCCTTTACACATTTAATAAAGTTTTTTGTCATCTAATCATTTTTTTTTGTCTTTAATAAAGGGTGCCTACAGATGCCAGCCCACCCACCCTATGTGAATGAGTATGGGGTACATGTATCCCCATTCACCTGGGGAAAAAAAGTGTCAATAAAAAAAACACACTACAAAGGTTTTTAAAGTAATTTATTAGGCAGCTCCAGGGGACTCTTCCGACTTCGGTGGTGACGTCACCCACATCACCTGTTGACCAGGCCCCATGCCAATATAGGTCATTGCACACCGCGCAAATAGCAATACAGTGGGAGTGAGCGCCGCGTCAACATCGGAAGAAGAGAAGAGGGGAGAAGACCAGGCAACCACTAGCAAAAGAGCAGAAGATAGTGGAGGAACCCGGCAGAAGACACCGGACAGCAGGAGAAGAACTGGAGAGCGCAGAGAAAAGGCCAGAGAGAGCGGAGAAGTTGGAAGAGACCCCCGGAGCTGCCTTATAAATTATTTTAAAAACCTGTGTAGTGTGTTTTATTTTTTACAATTCTTTTTCAGGTGAATGGGTAGGGGTATGATGTATCCCATACTCATTCACATTATTAAAGGGGGCTCTCAGATTCCAATAAGCCCCCCGCCCACAGACCCCGACAACCAATGGCCAGGGTTGTCAGGAAGAGGCCCTTGTCCTCGTCAACAAGGTGCTTTGGGGTGGGGGGCGCAGGGCCTCCTTGTCCCAAAGCACCCACCCCCCCCCCATGTTGAGGGCATGCGGCCTAGTACAGGTTCAGGAGGGGGCGCTCGCTTGTCCCCACCCCCTTTCCTGACCGACTGGGCTGCATGCACGGATAAGGGTCTGGTATGAATTTTGGGGGGACCCTCACGCCATTTTTTCGGTGTAGGGGGTTCTTCTTAAAATCCCTACCAGACCAAGGGCCTGGTATGCTCTTGAAGGGGGAAGCCATGCCGTTTTTTTTATTTAAATTTGGTGTGGAGTTCCCCCTCAAGATTCATACCAAACACAGTGCCTGGCATTGTCGGGGATCAAGTCGGATCCCTGTTCATTGAAGTCGGACGCGTTTCTGACTTCAAGTCACAGGGCAAAGTCGGATCCATGTGTGAACGCAGCCTTAAGAAACACCAATCACAAATAATTACATACACCTGCCACTCCTTTACACCTAGAGTGACTACTGATTATGCTTAAATACTCCCCACACGCATGAGTTTCTTATCCCCATGACTAAGTTCCGGGGGGTGGAGTGAAACCTATTGAGGGCGTGCCTTGCCAAAGTCCATGCTGAGGTTGCCACTCCACTCATCTCTGTAGGGCATTCTGGGGGCCACTCTTCTTCCCTTGTGCAAGTACTAACTAGTTTCCTTGCCTCCCTCAATCCCTTGTACTTTACTATTGATCATTGGGATCAATCATTGCAAAGATGGTTGAGTAGTAATATGTATTAAGCATGAGGGGTTACAATCAAAGAAAATGCTAATTGGAACCTGCACCCTTCATTTTTGGGGTTTGGGGACGCTATATGGGGATCAGTTGCCTGAAAGGGGTTACAAAATGTGAGAAATTACTGCAACAGGTACACTATAAGGTACATATGTTAAGATACAGTTCTTTTGGTATCAGTTGGCAATTTTTGCTCTCTGCATTAAGGACCCCATACATCATCTGGGCAATTGGTTTAATTTTGATGAGTGAGTAGGGCCAAATTACTTAGTTGGGAAAAATAAGAGAATGGTTTATTATTAGTGGCTTTGCAGTACCTTGCCACCCCCACACACTGTACAAGCAACATGTTTATTGACAGTGCAGGTAATGCATAGCAGGGAAAGTCCCGTCACTACATATAAAAGCAAAACTAATAAAATCTACACTTGTATTATTATTATTATTATACCGGATTTATATAGCGCCAACAGTTTGCGCAGCGCTTTACATCAGGGAAGACAGTACAGTTACAATACAAATAAATACCGGAGGGATTAGAGGGCCCTGCTCGTTAGAGCTTACAATCTAGAAGGGAGGGTCAAGTGGAACAACGGGTAGTTAGCTGTGGGGGATGATCAGATGGGCTCAAATTAAAATACAGTTGTTAGGTGTGGGAAGGGTAGGCTTCTCTGAAGAGGAGGGTTTTCAGGGATCCTCTAAAAGCTAATAGAGAAGGAGATAGACGGATAGATTGGGGTAAGGAGTTCCATAGGCTTGGAGAGGCTCTGGAAAAGTCCTGGAGACGAGCATGGGAGCAGGTGATGAGAGAGCTAGAGAGTACAATTAGGTTGGTATTTAGAAACTAGGGGGCAGATCCACAGATAGAGTACGCCGGCGTATCTACTGATACGCCGGCGTACTTTCAAATTACCCGCATCGTATTTTTGGTTTGAATCCTCAAACCAAGATACAACAGCATCTGGGTTAGATCCGACAGGTATACGTCCTCGTACGCCTTTCAGATCTAAGATGCAATACTTCGGCGTCCGCTGGGTGGCGTTCACGTCGTTTTCCGCGTCGGGTATGCAAATTAGCTATTTCCGACGATCCACGAACATACGCGCGGCCGTCGCATTCTCTTACGTCGTCTCTAGTTAACTTTTTGCGGCGTATAGTTAAAGCTGCTTTTTTGCGGCGTATAGTTAGATTTGCCATGTTAGGTATGGCCGCGTTCCCGCGTCGAAATATGAATCTTTTCTTTTTTTTGCGTAAGTCGACCGTGAATCAGGATGGACGTAAGTCACGTCTAAGTTTAAAAAATTACGTCCTTGCGACGTCATTTCGCGCAATGCACGGCGGGAAATTTAGAAACGGAGCATGCGCAGTTCATTCGGCAGGGGGGCGCGCTTCATTTAAATGAATCACGCCCCCTAATCGCCGGTTTGAATTCCGCCGCCAGAGATACACTACGCCGCCGTAACTTACGGCGCGAATTCGTTGTGGATTTGAAACAAAGCCAAGTAAGTTACGGCGGCGTAGCATATCTTAAATACGCTGCGCCGGTGCAGATCTATGTGGATCTGCCCCTAGGTCATTGATATAGCTGGGGGCAGAGTTGTGGATGGCTTTGTAGGTAATTGTTAATAGTTTGAATTTAATTCGAAGAGAAATAGCCAGTACTGATGTTTTAGTTTGATCTTTCTAACAAATATTCTCAACTAATAATAATTATTTCTTCTTATGTATTAACCAAAAAGAAAACCTACATTTTTAATGTTATTCTTGAAATATGAAAATGGGTTAGCATCACAAAGGGAAATTCCTGTAACATTGCATAAGATGCCTTTTCTCCTGCCAATCCATTGCCAAAATAAGTTCCAAAAGAAAATGTGGCTTTCATAAGAATTACTTATAAGCTGATATCCCAGATATCAGCTTATACTTCCAGCATGCAATAGATGATACCTTCCTGCCTCCATTTTCATTCTTAATTCTGAGGAAGCTACATAGCATAGTCAGGTTCCTGTTATTCTACGTTTTGGGCTGACAGTCAGTGACCGGGGCATTTCCTGAATGTCTGTCCTATGTGCCAACAATGACCTAATACCAGCTAATTCCGCTAAAGGCGATCACTGGGCCCATATGGAAGATTTGTCTGGTATCCATGACGGGAATGTAGATGAACTTAACAGGACTAAAAATGATATGTAAAGTGTAAATGATCCGAAAATGTTATTTTAGAAATGAGTGTTAAGAAGCAGGATTGATTCTCCCTTGGGTCTATACTGGGTCTATATTGCTGTCTGTAACCCCAGCAACCAGCAACCAACCCTAGACGCCAGGTGTCTGCTGTTATATGGACAGCCTGCTTCCCCTTTGTGAAATGCCCTCTCCATTTATTTCTATGGTGCTTCCACTGAACGGTGGTGACACCAGCGTTACTCGTCCACAATGTTTGCTTATATTCTTATGGTGGTAATGTATGCTTATGTCTATGGAAGAGGTAGGGGAGGCACACTGCAAGCACTGCCCAGTCTCTATAAAAACAGTGACAAGTTGAACAAAAATCTGTGTATGCTGTTAAAGCTGGCCATAGCTGATGCGATTTTCTTTCCTGCAATCACAGGTTTCAGGAACAAAAATTACTTGATCCTCACATCAACACAGTCAGTGTTGTATTCTCCTGGCAGGGTGGGGGGGAGGCGCAGGGAGCCGTACCTGCCACACAAACGCAGTGATTATAGTTGCAGGCAATAATCGCATGTACAAATTTGACATGCTGGTTGTACCCAAGTCAAATTAAGGATCGACTTGGGTACAATCAGCCTGTTCATAGATGGTTCGAATCTTGGCCGATCCCTGCTGAACTGGCCAAGATTAGAACCATCCCATAGATGATGGGAGAAAATAGTTTGATTCCCCTATCAACACAGTCAGTGTTGATGGAGGAATCCCTCCCGTGGAGTTGTTGAAGCGTTACTAAAGGGAATTTTTTTTTTTTTTTTTAAAATAACAAACATGTTATACTTACCTCCGCTGTGCAGTTCGTTTTGCACAGAGTGTACCCAATCCACGTCTTCTCGGCGGCTGTCTCTGGTCCTCCCTGCAATTAGTCACCACAGTCAAGCGAGAGCTCGCATGGTAGTCACTAATTGCGGGCGCGCTCCCGTGATACAGCGAGCGGCCATAGCCGCTCGCTGTATCACTCGGCCCTCGGCGTGCCGCGTCACTGGATGTGATTGACAGCAGCACTAGCCAATCAGCGGCCAGGCTGAGCAGCGAAGAGGATCGCGGGACCGGGGCTTGGGACACAGATCACTTCACCCGTGTAACAATAGCAAATTAATAGTCTCTATTTTACATGTGGCATGGCTTGGACATGCAAGTGTGAGGTTGCATCTCCGGTGAGCTCATATTTCCACCCAGTTTTGACGATTTTAACAAAGGGACTTTACCACCACTACAGCATGCCCTTTGGCGAGCCTCCTTACAACCAGCCCAAGCTGTCACATCCCGCTTGGGAGCCCTGGACTCTTAAGCCTGGTACACACGATCGGAGGACTTTTGTCCGAAGGGCGTTGGCCAGGAATTTGTCTTGCATACAAACGGCACACAATTGTTGGCCAACAAACATGAAACAACGTGTTTTTTCAGCTCTTTAGCGCCACCCTTTGGGCACCTTCTGCTAATGTCTTGTTTGGTGAGCATTGATTCAGAGCATGCTGTTTGTACTTTGGAGTTTTGTCTGATGGACTTGTGTGCACACAACACACAATTGTTGGCGGAAAATTTTACAGCATGCTATCCAACATTTGTCCGTGGAAAATCCGACAACAATTTTCTGATGGAGCATACAAATGATCGGATTTTCCACCAACAACCTGTAATTAAACAATTTTCTTCGGAAAATCCGATTGTGTGTATGAGGCTTATCTTTGCCAGCAGTCCCGGGCTGCACAAGGGAGGTGCCAAGGTGGCGCCGGAACGCCACCCAGTGTCCACGGCCTCTTCTTCCTGGACACCCACAGCCCTCTCCACCGCATCGCTGGGATCAGGTACAGTGCCACATGGACAGAAAATCGACATTCCATACAGCAATGGGGGTACAAATACAGCACAGCTAATGCATTTCACACCTTCCCTGGTGCTTAGTCATAGTTTATCTGCATGGAGTTTGCTACCGCTGATGTGAATATACATTATGTAAATTGGTGGGACTGTGCAGTACATAAATCAATTGTTGGGGTTTACATATCGTTTGACTGTAAGTGAGCCATGTCAACTTGGGGCAATCTTTGTTTATGAAGGAAAAAATTATTGGAAATTGGCAAGTACTTGTATTTGTGAAAACATTGGGGCAGATCCACGTAGATCGGCGCTTCTCTCCGCCGGGTGTAGCGTATCTAAGATACACTACGCCGCCGTAATTAATTTTTTTCGAATCCTCAAAGAATTTGCGCCCTAAGTTACGGCGACGTAGTGTATCTTTGGCGGCATAAGGGCGCGGAATTCAAATGGCTGTGTTGGGGGCGTGTTTTATGTAAATACATTGTGACCCGACGTAAACAACGTTTTTTTTTAACGGCGCATACGCCGTCCGTGGGGGTATCCCAGTGCGCATGCTCGAAATTAAACCAGAACAAGCCAATGCTTCCGACGGTGACGTCATTCTATGCAAATCCCTATTCGCGAACGACTTACGCAAACGACGTAAAAAATTTCGACGCGGGAACGACGGCCATACTTAACATTGAGTACACCACCATATAGCAGCTTTAACTATACGCCGGAAAAAGCCGAATGAAAACGACGTAAAAAAATGCGCCGGACGGACGTACGTTCGTGGATCGCCGTAACTAGCTAATTTGCATACTCGACGTGGAATTCGAGGGAATTGCCACCTAGGGGCCGGCGGAAAAAATGCACCTAAGATCCGCTGGCGTACTAAGACGTACGCTTGTCGGATCGATCCCAGATGCCATCGTATCTTTGTTTTGTAGATACAAAACAAAGATACGACGCAGGAACTTTAAAATTACACGGCATATCAATAGATACAACGGCGTAATTCTTTTGTGGATCTGCCCCATTGTATATAGTACTGTACAGGGAGAACTTGAAATTCTGATGCAAAATTTCAGCGCTGAAATGTTTAAGAAGAGCTGCACGTGAACTCCACCCCAATAACATTTTTTATGGTTGCCCATATGCCTGCTAACACTGAAAGGTCACTTTTGCAAAATGGGTTTTGTCTTTCTGCATTTACAGTGACGTTGTAACTTGTACTTGCTGCCAAAACATTGCTAACACTGTAATAAATCTAGAAGGTTATCCCAGCAAAAAGCACTGAGAATGTTGTGGGATTCCAGCCTCTCCAGCTTGTTAAGGACAGCTCTTGCTAAGAAATACTGCTTGGTTTGTTACCTAATAAAATGTATGTCAACAACCCACCCGTTTGGGATTTCAAAGTGCCAAGTTAAAGGTTTTGGTATAAATTTCATGCCTGAGCCTATTTCTGACATTTGGTGTTAAAATCCGTATTTTTTTGCTAGAAAATTACTTGGATCCCCCAAAACATTGTTTTTTTTGGAGACCAACATTTTTTTAATAGTAAAGATATCAGAATCATTACATATATGTTTAGTATTATATACACTGTGTTGTTGAATAGAATGAATAAGTCTGGGCTTAATGGAAGAAATGAGGTGATAATATTATTATAATTATGATGAATAATAAAAGTAATATCCTAGGATTGGCGTTTTATACTGTAGGTCTGTAATTTTTAGGAATAACTCACTTAAATCTGACCAAACAAGAGACTAGTAGGCATCCCGGGTATGATTTTTTTTAAAAAACAAAATTATAAATTATAATATAATAAATAATTATAACAAATAATAATATAATTATAATAAAAATTATTCAATAATGTAATCAACTCAAAATCACTGAAATTTGCTCAGTTGCAGAATTGTTGCTGTCATTACTTTTTATGACGTATTTCCCCACAAATCGCTATCGTACAATTCTGCAAGTGATTATAATTTATTATCACTGTTTTCTAGCTGCTCTAAAACCATTTTTTACATAAAGGGACACTTTTGGACAATCTACAGTTTTAAGGCAGAAAGAACAGTTTTTATTATATAAAAGAACATGTAGGGCACTGGGCAGACCACTAGGGACAAGGGGTGTGTGTATTTTTTTACATACAGTACTGTAATCTATAAGATTACAGTATACTGTATGTATTGTGTTTGTTTACTTTTTTGAATTTGGCGCCGTTCTCCGCCCCTCGTGCGTCGTAACGTCGCAGGGAACGGAGGTCGGCGGCACACGGGGACACTGTGAATCGAGCGAGGACCCGCTCGCTCACACAGCGGGGATGCATCGCAGGATCCAGGGACAAGGTGAGTAACTTGTCTGTGGATGCTGCGAAGGTAAGCCTCACCGCTGCACACTCTGCACAGCTACCCCGAGCGTGACTCGGGGATACCGATCGCAGCATGAAAAAAAAAAACCCGAGTCACGCTCAGGGATACCGCCAGGCAGGTTAAGGGGGATTATAATCAGAATAGTATTTAAAACATATATATATAAATTAAAATGATGTATCTAAAACACAGTATTCCTCCCAATTTCTTCATTAAGCCCTGTTGGAGACAGAGGCCCAGATTCACGTAGATCGGCGCATCTTTGTGCCGGCGTAGCGCATCTCATATGCGCTACGATGACGTAACTCTGAGAGGCAAGAGCAGTATTCACAAAGCACTCGCTCCCTACGTTGCGCCAGCATAACGTAAATTGGCCAGCGTAAGCCCGCCTAATTCAAAGTAGGAAGGTAGTGGGCGTGATACATTTAAATTAACCGTGACCCCATGTAAATGAAGGGCTGAACGAACGAACGCATGCACGCGCATGCTCAGAATCACGTCTAATTTACTCCCTAAGATACGACGCTCAATGCCTACGACGTGAACGTAACCTACGCCCAGCCCCATTCACGTACGACTTACGTAAACAACGTAAAATCCGACGGCTGTTCCGTCGTTCATACCATTGCATGGGATGCGCCTCCTATAGGTGGAATACCTTTACGCCGGACGTACGCCTTAAGTAAACGGCGTATACTACTGCGATGGGCGCAAGTACGTTTGTGAATCGGCGTATCTCGGTCATTTGCAAATTCGACGCGTAAACCAATGGAAGCGCCCCTTGCGGCCAGCGTAAATATGCGCCCAAGATACGACGGCGTAGGAAACTTACGTTGGTCGTATGAAGCCAAAATTCAGAGTATCTGAAGTATATGATGGCGCATCCCTGCACTTACGCGGTGTATCAGTAGATACGTCGGCGAAGATGCTTTAAGAATCCGGGCCAGAGTGTTTAAAGCAAAAATTCAAAAATCCGATAACAAGAAAGGAAAATCGAAAAATTTGAACGAAAATTAAAAAATCCCCAAACATTATATATATATTTTTTAGCAGAAAATCTAGAGAATAAAATGGCAATTGTTGCAATATTTTATGTCACACAGTATTTGTGCAGCGGCCTTTTAAACACAACTTTTTGGGGGGAAAAACACGTTCATAAATAAAAAAAAAATACGAAAACCGTAAAATTAGCCCATTTTTTTTGTATAATGTGAAAGATGATGTTACGCCGAGTAAATAGATACCAAACATGTCACGCTTTAAAATTGCGCACACTCGTGGAATGGCAACAAACTACGGTACCTAAAAAGCACCATAGGCGACGCTTTAAAAAAAAATAACGGTTACCAGGTTGGAGTTACAGAGGAGTTTATAGAAAACCAAAAGTAAATGTACCCCCCCGGTAATGTGGGACTTTATGGCCGAACTATTGTACACAATGTATCGTAAAAGCATAGAATTTATTAGTAAACTTTCACTTTTGGTTTTCTATAAACTTTAACTTTGGGATGTTGGCAAAGTCAAACTGAGAATCTTTTTTTCTCTATAATGGTTCTTCCTCTATAACCGGAGTTACAGAGGAGGTCTGGTGCTAGAATTATTGCTCTCGCTCTGACGTGTGTGATTTGAACACCGTTTACATATGCGGGTGCGATTTCCGTATGCGTTTTCTTTGCTCACTTGATCACTTTTATTGCTGTCACAAGGAATGTAAACATCCCTTGTGACAGTAATAGGTGGTGACAGGTACTCTTTATGGAGGGATCGGGGGTCTAAAAGACCCCAAATCCCTCCTTTGCACTTCAAAGTATTCAAATCACCAAAAATGGCAATTCTGAATACTGTATTTTTTTTTTTAAAGCTGCGCTGTAAACCGGAAGTGACGTGACATGACGTGTTTACAGAGAGACGTGACGTGATGTGTTTACAGAGAGAAGACTGGAATAAAGCCGTTTCTGGCTTTTTGTCAGTCTGTCTCTAGCCGCCTTAAGTGGCGGATCGAGGATTGGGTCTCCCCGTGGGACGGGAGGCCGTTTAAGAGCAGCGGAAGGGGGATGTCCCCTCCCGCTCCTCCAGGATAACAACCGTGTGGCTTTTACCCGCATCGGTTGTTATCCTGGAAAGCCTGCTCTAAAAAAACGTATCGGGGTGATGCCTGCAGCTGCGGACATCATCCCGGTATAACCCCCTAAAGCCAAGGCCACATATATGCGTTCGCTCGGCAGGAAGAAGATAATATTCTGCAAGGGCATATAGTGGTTGTCATATCAGCAACTCACACATCCATTTTACTAGCACTATAATATTCGTGAAGGACCACTGGACCTTGCACTGGTTAGTAACTAGCAAAATGATGCCTGCTTGGGCACAGAAGGGATCAAGACAATAAATGCAATCTGCTGTCTGGTAAGTCCGAAGAGGGGCAAATAATAGTGGCAAAGTATAAACTAAGCAGTGTGTAGTGTGGAATATAAAAGGGTACAGTGTGTAGAAACGATTGTACACCACTGCATAGAGTATAGCAGTGTGCAGCATACTGAACAGAATGGGTGCTGTGTAGAGCATAGAGATCAGTATTCAGAGTAATAAAATGCATGCAAAAACACAAAGCTACAAATGAAAATAACTTCTTACACATACACATAAACATACAGGGGCAGATCCACAAAGATCTGCACCAGCGCAGCGTATCTGGGATACGCTACGCCGCCGTAACTTACTTGGCTTTGGTTTGAATCCTCAACAAATTTACGCAGTAAGTTACGGCGGCATAGTGTATCTCTCGCGGTGTAATGGCGCGGAATTCAAATGCGGCGGGTAGGGGGCGTGTTTCATTTAAATGAAGCGCGTCCCCGCGCCGAACGAACTGCGCATGCGCCGTTCCTAAAATTTCTCGCCGTGCATTGCGCTAAATAACGTCGCAAGGACGTCATTGGTTTTGACGTGAACGTAAATGGCGTCCAGCCCCATTCACGGACGACTTACGCAAACAAAGTAAACATTTTTAAATTAGACGCGGGAACGACAGCCATACTTAACATTGAGTACGCCACCATATAGCAGCTTTAACTATACGCCGGAAAAAGCCGAACGGAAGCAACGTAAAAGAATGCGACGACCGCTCGTACGTTCGTGGATCGTCGGAAATAGCTAATTTGCATACTCGACGCGGAAAACAACGGAAATGCCACCCAGCGGCCGCCGGAAAATTGCATCTTAGATCCGACGGCGTACTAAGGCGTACGCCTGTCGGATTTAACACAGATGGCGTTGTATATTGTTTGGTGGATACCAAAACAAAGATACGACGTGCAAAATTTGAAATTACGTGGCGTATCAACAGATACGCCGCCGTAATTTCTTTAAGAATCTGCCCCACACTATATTACCAAAAGTATTTGGACGCCTGCCTTTACACGCACATGAACTTTAATGACAACACCAGTCCATCAAATCTAGCCTGTGTGTGTGCTTTTATGTCAGTATTACATTGCATATCCTTGTATGTTGTGGTCGTTCAGATGCCTATCTAATAGTTTTTTTTTAATCGTCAATGCTCCCTGCTGAAACCACTGCTTGTGGAAAAGAATTCCACATCATAGTTAGTCAGGTTGAAAAAAGACACAAGACACATCCTTACCGCTCTTACAGTAAAAAACCCTCTAAGCACTTTAAGGTTAAACCACTTCTCTTCTAATTTTAGTGAATGGCTGTGTGTCTTTTTAATTCCCTTTCTCTGAAAAGTTTTATCCCTATTGTGGGGTCACCAGTATGGTATTTGTACATTGAAATCATATCCCCTCTCAAGCGTCTCTTTTTCAGAGAAAATAAGTTCAGTACTCGTAATCTTTCCTCATAACTAAGGTCCTCCAGTCACTTTATAGGCTTTGTTGCCCTTCTCAGGACTCTCCATTTCCACCACATCCTCCCTGAGAACTGGTGCCCAGAACTGGACGGCATACTCCAGGTGTGGCCGGACCAGAGTCTTGCAGAGTGGGAGAATTATCATTTTATCTCTGGAGTCAATCTCCTTTTTAATGCATGCCAATATTCTGTTGGCTTTGCTTGCAGCAGCCTGGCATTGCATGCCATTGCTGAGCCTGTTATCTACTAGGACCGCCAGGTCCTTTTCAATCCTAGATTCCCCCAGAGGTTCTCCCCCTAATGAGTAGATTGCATTCATATTTTTGCCACCCAAATGCAATATTTTACATTTTTCTACATTAACCTCATTTGCTATGTAGTTGCTCACCCCATTAATTTGTTCAGATCTTCTTGCATGTTTTCCACATTCTAGGGAGAAATTATTGCCCTGCTTAGCTTTGTATCATCCGCAAATACTGAGATTGAGCTGTTTATCCCATCCTCCAGGTCGTTTATGAATAAATTAAATAGGATTGGTCCCAGGACAGATTCCTTGGGGACCCCACTTTCTACACTGGACCTTTCCAAGTACTCCCTATTTATCACCCCCCTCTGAACTAGCCCCTGCAGCCAGTTTTCAATCAATGTACTCACTCTTTGGTCCATGCTGACAGACCTTAGTTTGTACAGTAAACGTTTATGGGGAACTGTATCAAATGTCTTTGCAAAATCCAGATACACCACGTCCACAGGCCTTCCTTTATCTAGATGGCAGCTCACCTCCTCATAGAAGGTTAATAGATTGGTTTGGCAAGAATGATCCTTCATGAATCCATGCTGATTACTGCTAATGATACAGTTTTTATTACTGAAATCTTATATATAGTCCCTTATCATCCCCTCCAAGAGCTTGCATACTATTGGTGTTAGGCTAACTGGTCTGTAATTCTCAGGGATGTATCTTGGCCCTTTAAATATTGGTGCTACATTGGCTTTTCTCCAATCTGCTGGTACCATTCCATTCAGTAGACTGTTGGTAAAAATTAGGAACAATGTCTGACAATTACTTGACTGAGTTCCTTAAGGACCCTCGGGTGCAAGCCTTCTGATCCTTATTAATCTTATTGATGTTACGTTTTTCAAGTCTATTTCTAGTTCTATCCTCTGTTAGCCATGAGGGAGCTTCCTGTGATGTGTCATAAGGATAAACATTGCAGTGTTGGTTACTGAATCCCCCCCCTGTTTCCCTTGTGAAGACTGAAGAGGGAAATAAATTCAATACCTTTGTCATCTCTCCATCCTTACTAACCAGATTCCCTTCATCATTCTTTATGGGGCCAATATGATCTGACCTCCCTTTCTTACTATTCATATACTTAACCACTTCAATACCAGGCACTTACACCCCTTCCTGCCCAAGCCATTTTCAGCTTTCAGCGCTGTCGCTGTTTAAATGACAATTGTGCGGTCATGCTACACTCTACCCAAACAACATTTTTATAATTTTGTCCCCATAAATAGAGCTTTCTTTTGGTGGTATTTGATCACCTCTGCGGTTTTTATTTTTTGCTAAACAAATAAAAAAACACAGAAAATTAAAAAAACAAATAGTTTTGCATTTGTTTCTGTTATAAAATGTTGTAAATAAGTAAGTTTTCTCATTCACTGATGGGCACTGATAAGGCAGTACCGATGAGGTGGCACCAATGAGTGGGCACTGACGGGCACTGACAGGCACCGACGATGGGCACTGATATGTGGCACTGATGGGCACTGGTAGGTGGCACTGATATGCAGCACTGATGGGCACTGAAAGGCTGCAAAGATGGGTACTTATTGGTGGCACTGATAGGCGGCACTGCTGGGCACTGATAGGCGGCACTGCTGGGCACTGATATGTGGCACTGATAGGCATCCCTGGTGGCACTAGCAGTGGTAGGCATTGTGGGTGGGCACTGATTGGCAGCTGCCTGGTCATTGATTGGCAGCTGATCTGGCCTCAGGATCAGGTACCTGAATACAGTCCTTAGAGTTACTCTTCTGCTGGCTAAGTTGGGGCCCTTGAAGATGTTGGCATGCATAAATAGGATACCTTTATGGTATGCACCCAGTGGGATGAGCTGGAAGATACTGGGAATCTTTAAGACACAAAAACAGAAAGGAGGGACCAGTTTGGGCCTAGTCCAGCAGAACAGCAGAGTGTTAGGGCAAGTGTGTACTGAATATGAAGGACACATTTCTTGAAAGAAAAACAGTATAAACAACGTCAAAATCCAGAATAACTGTGGGTCTAAAACCCGCTCAGCACTCTCTCTTAGAGTCTCCTCAGCAACTGGCCGAGACATCGGAGGGGCCCCTCTTCAATGATCTTCAGCTGCCTGGCAGGAAGAAGGGTACAGGCTGTAGCTGTGGGATGCCTCATTCGTTTCTGCAGCAGGTAGTCTGGATCACTATGCGTTGCGCTACAGGCAGAATTCCACAGCAGCGAGTTGATAGTTCAAGTTATCACTGGAGCAACTGACAGTGCAGAACTCCATGCTCAGTCCACCAGTCTGTGAAGGGAACCAGTGGCTCTCAGCAAAGTATCGGTCTGCTATTACCAGTAGTGAACAGCACTGCCCACTGCTCAGGAGCTCTCCTCTCTGGTTGGGAGCAATCTGCAACCACCCTGCTCTTTCCTCTCTCAGTCTTTCTATTTACCCCCCCCCCCTACTGGTTTGCTCCTCTTGCACCTAGGTACTGTTGGGTCTAGTAATTTTTTCATCCTGCAATAATAATGGCTCAGTTTGCTGTCCAAACTACATTTCCCAGCATTCTAAGTTCAAACACAATAATAAACATTTCCACTTTTGCCATCTTGTGGAAGAAAAAGAAACCTGCACAATTCAGTAACTAGTAACTAGTTCTGGTAATACATATATATATATATATATATATATATATATATACTGTATTTATTGGCGTGCAACGCTCACTTTTTCACCCTGCAAAATGGTTGCAAATAGTGTATGCGTGTTATACACCGATACTGCAATTTGGGCTGCCTCGGAGAGAATGAGGAGGGGGCGGGACGAGCGCCGTCAAATTACATACAGCGAGAATCTCCTGTTTACTCAGCGGCCTCTGTAATAAGAAGTCTTGTCTCCTGGGCCGGTATTGAACCAGTGTTCTGTCTATCATAGAAGATAGTCTAGGAGACGGAACTTTGTATTAAAGAGGCCACAGAGTAAACAGGAGATTCTAGCTGTATGTAATCTGACAGCGCTAATCCCCCAATGATGGGCAATTATGAGGCTACAGATGGGCATTGATTAAGATGCATTGATGGGCAATTGTGAGGCTACAGATGGGCATTTCCTGAAACTTCCCTCTTAAAATGAAGGTGCGTGTAATACACCTGTGTGTGTTATATTCCGATAAATACAGTATATATATTGTGGCAGAGTGTTGCCCTGCCAGGGTCTAGAAGGAGCTTGTCACCCAGAATTCTCAACCGGACGGGTAGAGGGGGCTCCAGGGAGCTTATCAATTTTCAAGTGTTTTGGATGTCATATGAGCATATTCTTTTCCCTTTTTTATGCATAACAACCAGATTCTTTTCCCTGGAGTGTGTGTGTAACCTTGCTGAGATTAAAAACTTAGCACACCTGGGGGCGTGGCCAGGCAGCGGATGTAGCCGGACGCACCTTTTGCTTCTCTCCGCCGAATCTCCTGCAATCCATCCTGATACTCACCCGACAGACCCGCTCTTCACGCCAGCTCGCTGCAGGAAGGTCCCCTGATCGCTCCGGTGCCTCTTGCTCCCCGATCCGAACACGATGGCGGCGGCTAGGAGACAAAATTCGGCCCGGTCCCCGGACAGCGTGGGGATCCAAGATGGCGCTCAGGCCCAACGCACGGCCAAGGAAAAATACAGGGACGGGGCGGAGAAGTTATTCTCCAGAGTGCTGGCCGCCGATCCCAATGCTCGCCCGGGAGGCCAGAATGAGATGCAGGGCTCAGTGTCGGACGCGGATGATACGGTCCCCCTGGAGGATGGTGGAGGCCCGGACTTTCCATGGAGTGCAGTGAGTACCCCTAACAGCAATACCACTAGGCCGCAGGCCCTCACCAGCCCAGCCACTAGTCCTGCTACTGACGGTGAGCCCTCATTAAGGGATATATTTGCAGCTATTACTACATGCAATACCTCCCTAACTGCCCTGACTGCTGATATTAAGGGGGTGAAGGCAGAAATGTCATTTATGAGGCAAGATGCACAGAAACTAAGGGAGAGGACATCTGCTGTGGAGGGGAGGGTGAGCTCCATAGAGGATGACATGGCCCCCATGCAAAGGGATCTTTCCTACAATAATCATCTCCTTACACAACATTCCTCTCGTTTAGAGGAATTGGAGAACAGAATGAGAAGAAATAACGTGAGGCTGGTGGGGCTACCTGAAAGAGCTGAAGGGAAGAATCCTGTAGAATTTATTGAAAACTGGCTGGTGACTGCCTTTGGCAAAGAAGCTTTCACTCCATTATTCTCGGTGGAAAGAGCTCACAGGGTGCCCTCCCGTCCCCCTCAGCCAGGAGCACCTCCGAGACCCTTTTTATTTAAACTTCTGCATTACAAAGACAGGGATGCCATACTGCGCAATGCCAGGATTAAACCCGAGGCCATGAAAGTTGATAATGCTAAAATCTCCTGCTTCCCTGATTTTTCTGCTGAGCTGCAAAAGCAACGTGCAAAGTTTCTGGATGTTAAACGTCGCCTCAGAGTACTAGATGTGAAATATGCTATGCTGTACCCCTCTAAGCTTAGGGTGGAAGCATTGGGATCTGTACACTTCTTTGATCTTCCGTCATCAGCTGCACAGTGGCTGGACAGAGAGGAACATTCAATCCGAGAAGGTCGCAACCGTCACCGTGCTCAACAAGATGGGTAATACCTAGATAGACTTATCCTGCCATTTACCTACTATTCCCCTTTATCAAGGCGGAGAAGTTGCTGAGATTTCGCTCATACTAGATTCACTGGGCTATTTGTTCTTGCTGTTGAGAAGTTTAGACACTTGGTGCACTTCCACTGTTGCCCCCATGCGGGCCTGGTACAGGCCCCGCACTGCCTGTAGGCACACAAAGTTGGCCATGTTGGCCTGTTATTTTTTGAATATATCTTTTTTTCTTTCTTGCTTAATATCCCTTTTTTCATCTGCCAATGTGACTGTGGGTTCGTCGTCCTCTACATACCACCTGCTTTGGGGGTTTATTACCCCATCAGTGACTACCTATGTTGTGCATTTTGTGATACTCCTCGGCCTAACCTCATCAACTACGTTGGACCATCTGGCCCTGCTATGTGTGCCTCTGCACTTGACTGAGGGCATACTAATGATCCCTCCCCCAAGGGGAACTGGCTGTCCTGTTTTTTGCTGCTGTGTGTTTGCTATTGACTCCTATGTTTTACTTATTCCTAAGGTGCAATGTCTAAGATAACCAGATTTGTGTCCTGGAATGTGCGGGGATTGAACAATCCTGTTAAACGCTTGGCTGTGCTCCGCACAATCAAGCGTATAACCGCTGATATTGTCTGCCTGCAGGAGACTCATCTCCCCCCGACCTCCACACCCCAATTTGCGATAAGGCAATTTAGCCACCAGTATCATTCTACTTTCTCAGTGTACTCGAGGGGGGTGAGCATCCTAATCAAACAGGGCACGCAATTTACGGCTCTGGAGACACTAATTGACCCAGAGGGGCGCTATGTCATTATTCTATGCTGTGTATGCGGTACTAAATGCTTACTTGCAGGTATTTATATTCCCCCTCCCTTTTCTACCAGCGTACTGAAAGTATTGTCAGATTTTGTTGCCCGTTTTCCAGGTGTCCCTGTGTTGGTGGTAGGGGATTTTAATAACTGTCTGGACCATGCTAGGGATAGGTTGTCTGCCCAAGGGGTGGTTGGAATACAAAGGGGAAGTGGGCCTACCCCGTTCGCTCGATTATTACTGGAAATGGGCCTAACAGATGTCTGGAGGGTCCGCAATCCGGATGCCAGAGTCTATTCATGTCAATCTGCCTCGGTAGGGGGCCTCTCTAGAATAGACCTAGGGCTGGGAAATGCATTACTCCTGTCATTGTTGGAAACCTCTCAATACCACCCTAGGCAAATTTCTGATCATGCTCCTCTCTCGATTGACATCAGGTGTGGGGCTCGCAGGGGCAATACCCTCTGGAAGCTTAACCCCTTTTGGCTATCGCTTTTTCCGGACCCTGATCCTATCCCAGAGCTCCTCAAAAATTTTTTTCAATCAAAAACCTAGATACTGCGACATTAGATATAGTCTGGGACACAGCCAAAGCCTTCCTCAGAGGGCAATTTATTAGAGTAATTTCCAAGATAAAAACCTCCACTAAGGAATGGGAAATGTCGGTCCTAGAGGAAGTACGATCCTCGGAGGCCAGATATATTGCTGACCCCACAGACGATACGAAACGCTCGTGGCTAGCATCCCAAACCTTACTTAAAGATCTAACTATGCAACTAGCTGAAAATAAGCGCTTTTTCTTACAACAAAGTCATTTTGAGGAGGGAGAGAATACGGGGCATATGTTGGCGCTACTGGCCAAGTCACAACAGCCGTCCTCGCATATCGCATCTATAACAAATTCCGAGGGGAATCCCTGCCACTCTACTAAAGAAGTTACTAGAGTATTTAGTCTTTTTTTTCAGGATGTTTATTCCTCCAAGGTTAACCCCACTCGAGATGACATACATTCGTTTCTGGACAAGTATCCTGTGCCATCCTTGTCTGCTTCGGATGTGGCCCTTCTTAATGCTCCTCTGACTGAGGATGAATTACTTGAGGCGCTGGCCCACTCGAAAAAATAGTCGGGCTCCCGGGCTGATGGGTTACCCTCTGAGGTATACAAAAGGTACTCGACTCAACTCCTCCCCATTCTTCTTAAAATGTATAATCATGCATTCGAAACAGGGTCTCTACCCCCTTCTATGAATGAGGCGCTTATTGTGGTTCTGTTGAAGCCCGGAAAGGACCCATCGTCTCCGGACTCTTACAGACCGATCTCACTTCTAACCTATGATGTTAAGCTGCTGGCCAGGATTTTGGCTAGCAGGTTGGCTAGCTGTATACAAAAAGTGATACATA
Source organism: Rana temporaria (assembly GCF_905171775.1). Taxonomy (NCBI): domain Eukaryota; kingdom Metazoa; phylum Chordata; class Amphibia; order Anura; family Ranidae; genus Rana; species Rana temporaria. Next base: position 137,810,327 of record NC_053490.1, read on the forward strand.
GAGATCAGTCTGGGTTCATTCCTACGAGATCCACATCTCAGAATTTGCGCAGACTTTTCCTGAACTTACAACTCCCCCCGGACAATGTAGGTAACAGGGCAATCCTATCGTTGGACGCCGCTAAGGCGTTCGACAGCGTGGAGAGGCCATACCTTTGGGAAGTCCTAACTCGATTTGGGGTGGGTCCCTCAATTTTGAAATGGGTGCAGTTATTGTATAGCTCCCCGTCGGCGAGAATGCGTATTAATGGTGAGGTCTCGGAACCCTTCTGTCTGGCTAGGGGCACTCGGCAGGGGTGCCCTTTGTCGCCCCTGTTGTTTGCCCTGGCTCTTGAGCCACTGGCCATTCACATTAGAAACAGGCAGGATATAGTGGGGTTTCAGAGAGGTCCCAGAAAAGATGTGGTTTCCCTTTATGCGGATGATACATTGATATATCTGGGGGATACGGCAAGCTCCCTGCAAAACGTAATGGGCCTGATTGCTGACTTTGGTCGGCTCTCGGGGTTCAGTATTAACTGGAATAAATCAGTTATTATGCCACTAGACCCTCTGCCAAGCCCTCTGCCGGACTGTGCGAAGGACATTGCAATAGTAGATGAATTCCGTTACTTGGGCATACAGGTCACGCCTAGTCCATCCCAGTACCTTGACAAGAACTTATCTCCACTAATGCAGAAACTACGGCTGAAATGTTCAGCCTGGAGAAAGTTACCTCTATCCGTGACCGGTAGAGTTAACCTAATTAAGATGGTATGGGCACCTCAACTTTTATATATTTTTCACAACTCCCCGATCTGGATCACTCATAAATGGTTTACCCGCATAGACTCTCAATTTAGAGAGTTGATATGGAGGGGGGGGGGTCGGCCCGTATTAGTTTGCATTCTCTGCAATTACCAAAAGATCAGGGAGGTATGGCAGTTCCGCATTCTCGGTTTTACTTCATAGCGTCGCAGCTCCAGCAACTTGCTAACTGGGGAATAGCAGATGAATCTGACCCGATAAGATCACTGATAGTACCAGTGGACTCAACCCTTCCGGCGCTGGTGTATCTAGAGGCAGGCCTTACTCAATTCCCTACTGCACTGCCCACAATTAGTCTATTAACCAAGTATGGGACTATGTAAGGTCCATTTTTTAAGATCAAGACAATGTGCCAGTTCACCCCAATATGGAGGAATAGACATTATTGTGAACTTCTTAAGTTGAAGGGATTTGGTTCGTGGGAGGGGTTGGGCATACATTATATCGCCCAGCTGTTCTCTGGAACTACACTTAAATCCTTTGCGACTCTAAAAGGGGAATATGGTTTATGTAACTCCCAATTTTACCAATACCTGCAACTGAGACACGCTGTACAATGCGAAAGCAGACTTACTCGACCAGCTGTAGTGGTACACCCTCTGATGAGGGATGTGCTCATTGCGGATGACCGGGCGGGCATGATATCTAGAGTCTATGCAAGACTAATCCAATCTACACATGATGCAAGTAAGCTCTCCTGCAGACGAGGATGGGAACGAGATTTGGGGCCTGTAGACGGTGAAACATGGGAACTGTGTCTGACGTCCGCCCCACTAGTATCTGTATCGGCGTCACAGAGGCTCTCTCACTTATATTTGCTACATAGGGTATACAGAACCCCGGCTAGGCTACATAAATGGGGTTTTAGAGAGACACCTTTGTGTCCAAAATGCAATGCGCATACTGGGGATCTCTTGCACATGTTCTGGAAATGCCCGAAACTCTTTAGGTACTGGAAATATGTCCTTGATACCATAGCCCAGGTATTTCAGATACCAGTAATTACTGACCCAGTGGTCTGCCTCCTTGGCGCGTTGGAGTTACCTGATCTGTCACCAAACGGTCACACGGCGGTGCTACGGTTGCTCTACCTAGCTCGCAAGGAGATTGCGAAGATGTGGATTACGCCTAGGGTACCAACGGGCACATTATGGGTGAAACAGGCCAATAACTTACTGATTCGTGAAAAACTAACATACCAACACAGGGGTGCTTCAAAAAAGTTTTATTCACTATGGCAGCCCTGGTTAGATGTCCCAGGATTGGGACCTCTTCAGCTAGTGAGGGACAGATTACTACAGGGATGATCACTCAAAACAAACGACGATAAATCAATACTGAATAGTGTAATTGTATTAACAGTGGGGTATGAGGAGTGAGAATACCACACTACCCTTTGCTACACTAGGTGGAGGATGGAAACATGTTGAGGACCACAGTCCTAGAGATAAAGATCCTCTCCTTCTTTTTTCTCTTTTCTTTTTCTTTCTTTCTTTCCCCCCCTTTTTCTTTTTTCTTCTCTTTCTATCCCTATTTGGTTTTATCTTTCTACATCCGGAGTTAAAGAGTTACTATTGAAATACACAGTCAGACTGAACTAAAGTGGTAATGCCTTGTGTGATGAAGTAAGTTATACTATCATACCCATCCTTCTATAAGTCTGGAGTGTAGATATTGATTCGTTCATTTAATATTTGTCTTGGCATTACTTAAAGATTTGGATGTTTGCCACTGTGGGAGTACATTTGTATACTCCCTTTACCATTCTGATGCACTTTCTATTGATCTGCCTGTGTATATATATATGTTTGTATTGATACAATAAACTTATTTTTGATTTAAAAAAAAAAAACTTAGCACACCTAGTGGGTCATTGAAAGATCCATTCATCTGGATCGGTCTGCACATTGAATAGGAGGATTTGTGAATATAGCCTTGATCAATATATTCATTTTGTATACTCCATACACTGACGGTAAGGGTCAATTGTATCGGGTGTTGGTGACGGCTTTCCACTTTTCTCATCTCACTGAATTTCTTCATTTGTGGATCATGTTATGAACTTTCTGGCATCTTCACATTACTGAATTTTTCTACATGAATTTTTTCTTTTACAAACTGGTGACAGAAGTAAAATCTGTCCCTCTTTGTTGTTATCTTACATGTAGTATACTAGATAACTAAGTTTGCTCTGTGCATAGTGGTAATCTGTTTATTGCAATAGAATTTACCGTATATGCAGTTCTTTAAATTTTAGTAAACCCTGTCCCTAGTCTGGGATTCTTTAGCTAGTTTTAGCTCAGGGCTCAAAAAACAGCATAGGCTAGAGTCAGGTTAGGCATCCGATAGCCACCTGGTAGATAGCGGTCCAATTACATGACAGATTAGAAAATACTAGTGACTAAGATTAAAAGATGCTAGGGACTAACATGAAGCGTAGATACAGTAGACTGACTCTGAGTTTCAGTGCCATAACACGGTTTTTGCTAGTGAGAATCTGCGTTCAAAGGATGGTTGGACAACGGCTAGAGGGTTTCCCCATCATTACAGATCTTGTCTTCAAGTCTATGACACCAAAATGGGCATCTCATCATGATCATCCTCATAGGAACTTTGCTGCAACATTCATCTGGAGATATCTTTATTAATAACTATATATACCCAGGTACTGTATATGTGCACAATTCCACCAGGATTCTTGTTGTGCCCTTTGCCGAAAATATCTGTTTGTACATTGGATGCATATCCTACTATGAATCTTTTCCTGTATAAAGCTGTAGTAGTTCTTCTGCTCCCAATTACTTTGATTAGATTATTAGTTAATTTCTCAGGAAGGGAATCCCCTCTGTTCCCACGGAGCCTGTCTTGGGTGAAGGCACTGCCAACTTTATTATCAAACCTATTCTTCCACTTAAAGGTTCTGCTTCTCTTATTTACCTATAGGTTTAGCGCAATATCCTGTTTCAGGAAAGCCATATCTCATAACCTTCCCCAACATCATAATATGTGTCAAGCAGAATAATTTTACCTTTTTTCCTATAATGCCACTGAGGAATCTGCTCAACCCCTACTCTCATAGCATATATTCACTTACATGTCTTGTAAGTATTATTTGGAAAAAACAAAAGGAAGTGACTGTACATCATGCCACTGAATAATAGAGATAATCACAATATACCAATTACCTGAGATAAGTACATTTCAAACAGCTCCATTGCGGGCTTTTTGTAGAAACCACATTTGGGACATGTTAATAATTTTTTTTTCAGAAAAACAAAAATATGGTACAAAGAACCATTTTGGGTTGAAGAAGATGTGGATCTTTTAGATATCTAAGTTGCACCCAATGTAGATTGATGAGGAAGGTTGAAACCTTCATTCATCCAGGTAATGGACAGGAATTTAAAATTAGAGGGCATTACATGTGACAATCTACATATGTATTACATGTAGGCAAAACTACATAGAAAATGAAAGAGCGCCTAGCTCAACATGTTCAATTGGGAATAAACAGCCAGTAGCTGTAGACTCCCAGTAGCAAGGCACTTTAGTGAAATTGATCAAAAGGAAATTGATTTGCAGTTCATGATATTAGAAGAGGTTTTAAAAGATGGATAGGTTGGTCACAGGATTTTGTCTTTAAAAAAAGCAGGAAATCTGGTGGATTAGCAGGCTGGGAACACTACAACCCAATGGTCTGAATGAGGCTTATGATCTCTATTTGTTTGTAACTTTGTTACATTGTAACTATGTAAACAAGGAAAGAATCAAGCGCCAAATATAGTAATGGAGAAATAAGGGATTAAAAAGGATCGCCAAAAAAAATAGAAAAAAAAGAGGGGACAAGCAGCTCATAACTATAATCCCACAACCTAATGATATACCCCACTCCCCAAAAAAATGATCCACCACTAGTCTATGTGCACTATCGTACACCCAAAAATGATGTACAATTGTATGCAATATATATAAAAAATGTGTCAATATGTATCAAAAAAAGTGCTGCATATTGTTAAACAAAGTACAAAACAGTGCGTATTATCACTATAGAAAAAAGTGTTAAGTGCAAATTAAATGCCTTCTTATTTATTAATCAAGTTCATGAGGTGATCCAGAAAAAATCATGTGGTCTAAAAAATGTAAGTTCATATAAAATCCCACAACACAAAGTCCAAAAGAGGTGATCAGAGATCCAAGCACTGTAAATCCTAATTTTGTAGAAAAAAAAAACGGTGTGCTCCTTCACCACTCGCCCCAAACTGACTCCCTGGAAGGAATGGCTGGTCAAATTCTAAACCAGCAGAAGTGTTCCATGAATGACGAAAATAGTAGGGTGGGGCTTAGGACGCTGACATAATCGCGCTTGCCTGAATTGTGCGCACAGCTTTCGCTTTGCAGCTGGAGGCGATAGGCACACATAGAAACAAGGCTTTTGTTCCCTAGTGTCAGGATGACAATTGAAAAATGTGAGTGTTCTTAATGTTTTAAATAAACCAGTGCTTTTAATTGGTTTTACGCTATGGAGATTCTTCCAGTGGCGGAACTTTCATAGTCGCAGCAGTCGCCGTTGCGACTGGGCCCTGTAGTCCGGGGGGCCCACCCGCCGCCCGTGTGAGGGGCCCGCCCACCGCCTGCCAGTGTGAGGAGCTGTTCCGCCGCGGGGATCGGGTGCGGACAAGGCAGTAGATGCAGGGGCAGCATCGCAGCAACCCCCCCAAGACCCGGCATCTCCCCGTGCACCTCTGGCTGGCCGTTTGGAGTGCAGTGGGGAGATGTGGAAGGCGGCGATCGGCAGCTCTATGGTGCCTGTGTGGGCAGCAGGATCTCCCTGGGGCTTGTAGTGTATACAGAGGAGAGGGGGAGGGGCCTCTGACCCAGGCAGGTATCGGTTTCACTTTCACTCTGCTTGCACACTGTTGTTGATGTCCGGGTCAGAGGCCCCTCCCCCTCTGCTGTATTCATGATTCGGAGATAGAACTACAAGCCCCAGTGAGATCCCCCTGCCGATCGCCACCTTCATCTGCCAGGTACAGGGGAACCTCTGCAAGGGGGAGTCAGCTGTTTGGGGACCCTGATGTAAGAGGGGGGGCCTCTGGGGACACTAATGTAAGAGGGGGGGCTTCTGGGGACACTAATGTAAGAGGGGGGGCTTCTGGGGACACTAATGTAAGAGGGGGGGCTTCTGGGGACACTAATGTAAGAGGGGGGGCTTCTGGGGACACTAATGTAAGAGGGGGGGCTTCTGGGGACACTAATGTAAGAGGGGGGGCTTCTGGGGACACTAATGTAAGAGGGGGGGCTTCTGGGGACACTAATGTGAGAGGGGAGGCTCTCTGGGGAGTCCCCCTATGTGATGGTGTGTGTGTGTGTGGGGGGGGGGGGTGGCATTGAAGGACCTGGCCTTGGGGCAGCAAAGGGAATAAATCTGGGCCTGGGCAGAGGCAGCGCTGAGACTGGGGGCTGACACCAATGAGAGAAGGCGGGGGAGGAGCTTTCCTCTCTGTGTGGAGTACCTATACCGTCTACCCATGAGACAAGAAGGCATCCTGGCGGGAGATTAGAAGGCACAGTGATGGTGACCGTAACTGATCAAACGGAATTCCCAGGGATTCGATTGACAGTAAGTGACATTTTTCAGAGCTGAGCAATCGATGCCAACCTCTACCACCTGTGCCTCTTACTGATCCCACCCCCCCACCACTGATCTCATCCCTATCCCCCCCCATTACTTCTACAACAGAGGTGATGGGGGATAGGGCTGAGATCAGTGGTGGGAGGATGGGATCAGAAAGAGGCACAGGTGGTGGTGGGAGAGGATGGCACTGCCACCCCTCTCAAGTACCACCACAGTCACCCCCCTCAATGCCACCACTGCCACCTCCCCCTCAAGTAACACAGCTGCCACCCCCCTCAACTATCGCCGTTGCCACCCCCTCAAAAAAAAGTATCAAAATCATGCTCCTTTGTGATTTCTTGCACCCGGGCCCAGAAGTTTCTAGTTACGCCTCTGGATTCTTCCTTCCTCTTTTTAAAACCTCATGTAATACTGTGTCTGGCTTGAAAGAGTGATTGAGGAGAGGGTACATCAGGAGCAGCAGTGCGGAGAGTCTTCCTGTCTGATGTTTAACATAGAGCGCTTACATTTTTTGAATCATGTATGATTTTTTTCTGGATCACCTAATAAACTTGATTAATAAATAAGAAGGCATTTAATTTTTACTTTTTTCCATAGTGATAACACGCACTATTTTGCACTTTGTTTAGCATTTTTGCACTTTATTGCTTTACAGAGATTTTACATTGTAACTATGTAGTTAATTATTGTTACATTTTAACTTATTTTTTTTTTACTTTTTAGATAAGCAGGGGAGATGTCATCTATCCCACTACATTGGGCTGATGCAGTGTTGGGACCTTGTCAGTCTAGGGTAGGCAACCTTAAAGTGGTGGAGATCTACGTGAAAAGCATGGGAGAAGTAAAAGTTCACCGGACACAGTGTCGCCCCCTCACACCTGAATTAAACCTTTTATTGCTGTTCTAACCTGTCGCAATTGCGTGCATTGCGCTGCAATCATGGGTTAAATCAGGTTGTGAGAAGGCAACATATCGCCTCCTCACCACCTGTTAAACACATTTGGATAATTTTTCAAGGGAGCAGCAGTGCCTGCTGCATTTGTGAATGTGTCTTTCGTTACATTCAGCAGTGGCACCCTTAAATCTCATTCACACGTAAAGTTGGGGGGTGGTAAAGCCCTGCAGTTGAATTGCGCTTTTAGTGCCCCCAATCCCTACCCCCCTTAGCTGCTAAGGCAGCAGCCAAAGGTATAAACATGCCGCAGCAGGAATTAAGCCCCCTGTTGCATTTGGTGGGTGCTATCGCCTGCCAATCACGACCAATTGAAGTAAATAGGGGGCCACAGGGGTTAAAGCAGGTGGTGAGAAAGCAACACAATGCTGCCTGCTTTAATTCTTTGTTTGATGTACTGCACAAGGTTGCAGAGCTCTTGCAGAGTTGCCTCATTCACTTGAATGGATCATGCTTGGTAGGTGCTACACCCACCAACCATGACAGGGCATGTAACTCCTGCTGCATCTGCGACACTGCAGCTAAAGGGGGTGCAGTTGGGGCGGGGGTGATAAAAACACATCTTAACTATGGAGTTTTACCACCCCCGCAAACTGCAAATGTAAATTAACCCTTATTGTTGTGAGCCCCCTACAAAGCTGCTTTCACACTAATGTGCTACAGTTTAACTGTGGATGTGGCACAGTGCATCTGCAACTTTCCTAGGTTAGCTGTGTTTTGCCATAGATTTCTATTATATCCTGCAGGTGTGGTGCGCTTTCAGAAAGTTCACCAAAACCACAGTTTATAATAGAAATCTATGGTTAAGCGCAGCAAACCCATACACTGCATTGCATCTGTGGTGTGGGTAAACCACAGCGCATCAGTGTGAAAACAACCCTATACTATTATGCCCAGTGTATTGCTTCCTACTGACCTGAAGATCTCCTCTTTCCTGCTGCTGGCACCACTCTGGGGACTGCTAACTGGCATAAGAGGTGGAGTGCAGTTGGTATCACTCCACAGGGGACAGGAGCCAGCACTACAGAAGAGGCATTGGCTTTTGTGGCACTTGCTCCCTACTACAGCTCCAACTTTACAAGTAGTCCCTCTGCATTGCACTCTGTTTGAAGCTCTTGAATGGCAGGTTAGCAAACCCAGACCGTAATCTACCAGTCACCTGTCCACAATCTACTGGTTGCTGACCCCCAGTGTGTGATATAAACCTTATGGACAGCCTTCCCTGAAGTGTTAAAGCTGCAAAGAGTGAGCCAATTCAATCTTGAACTCTACAGATTAAGACTGGGATGCCATTAAAGTTCATATGCATGCAAAGGCAGGCGTCCCAATTCTTTTGACAATATAGTGTGTGACAATATAGTGTGAATATATTTGAATATTACTTTTTAGTCAAAATCATAATAAAGATAATATGTACAAAACCTCTAAAACCACTATTTTATTTCCTTTAATAGTATTTCTCCAGCTAACTTGCTGACTCATTGGGGCTCATGGTGGTTGTACTGTAGACAATTAGACTGAACTGTGATGTAGTAAGGTATCTACCAAAGTTTAATTGTTACTCCATTAATAAACATCTACTGTAATCAAAATAATGATGTGATGGTGTATAATGATGTAAGAAAATCAAAGCCTTAGTAACAAAATAAACAAAAATACCTTTGTAAAATGATTTTACATATATCAAAACTATCTTCTAATTAGTGTAACTAAACGTGTTTGTGCACATGGTTGTACATAGAGGATGAAATTAAATAATTTATTCACTTGGATGCCATGCGGCTTAGCAGATGGTAAAGGACTCAGGCCTCGTACACACGGCCGAGAAACTCGACAGAATCCATCAAGAAACTTGGTGGGAGAGCTTTTTTGCCAAGGAAACCGGTCGTGTGTACATTTTTCACAGAGGAAACTGTTGAGGAACTCGACGAGAAAAAAAGAGAACAAGTTCTCTTTTTCCTCGATGGGAGTCTCAATTTCCTCGTCGGGCTGGTTTTCGACAAGAAACGCGAGCGTGTGTATGCTAAGAAACCCGCGCATGCTCAGAATAAAGTATGAGACGGGAGCGCACCTTCGGTAAAAGTAGCGTCTGTAATGGAGATAACACATTTTTCAAGCTGTAACAGACTGAAAAGTGCAAATCGTCTCTTACCAAACTTTTACTTAACACGCAGTAACGTGAGATTAGCAAAAGCAGCCCCAAGGGTTGTGCCAGTGGAATCGAACTTCCCCTGCCATTGTATGTGTTGTACGTCACCGCGTTTGAGAATGAGGAGATTTTGTCTTGACCGTATGTACGCAAAGAAAGCTTGTCGAGTTCCTTGACAAGCCTAACAAGGAACTCATCGGGAAAAAACGATGTGTCTTTTCCGACGAGTTCCTCGGTCGTGTGTACGAGGCCTCATGCAGTTGTCCACAGCTTTGTAGTAAAAACCGTATATTAAATTACACTGTATGTTAGACCTCTGCTTGATGAAGTCAATAATGGTTCAGTATTCCCAATGAACAAATACATTATCCCTAGCAGAAGTGGGGTAACTGCACCCTTTTCTTAGCGGAATCAGCATAACGATACTGACTTTCTGAAGGATGAAAATACTACAGGGAAATTCATCTAAAATATGTTTTTATTTATGTATACAAACTCCAATAAATTAGCCTCCTGTTTTTTATTCTTTTGGACCTGCTGGGCTAAATCTGTCATTAGGTCAGTAGGTATTAGAAATCAGGGGTACTGGAGTTAAACAGAGTACCTGTACACCAAGGTTAGAATTATTTCCACATGTACAAATTCCAAATGTTTTTGAAAAGGAAAGTTCAGTAAGAAAAATCCCATCCTTTCACAGGAAATATACTCATCATACGAATATGTACTGTAATTCCATAAAGTCATGAGATGCCACAGTGTCCCATCCAAGGGTTATAATCCCTTCTCTTTAGCTACTATATAAATAAGCAGTGATATGTGTTCTTTGTCCAGCAGATCAACAGAGTTCAGTAATGTTGGTAACAAAATTTGATATAGGCATTGTTTTGGTGGTCTTCTTGTTTCAGGACTAAGTATTCCAATAGCTTAAGTTCTTTGCTACTTTTGGACAGTTGTGGATCCTACCCAGTAATACATATATTTTCAGTGCTAAGAAAGAATAAATTAATTGCTAACAAACAAAATTAGATATTTTTAAGTTTCTTCACTTGCACACATTGACCCACTGTGTGATGCGGCACTCCTCACACATAACATAGCAGCACCAGTGAAAGCGGCAGTTGCAACGTTCTCGACGGGTCTGCATGAGGATATTATGGCCTCGCCCACAGCAAAGGCTGGCACAGCTGTCCATCTGGTGGCTTGTCTTGTTGCATACCCGCCCTTGAGTGCCTGGAGAGTCTACAAGAGCATCCCTTTCACAGAAGTCTGGAGATTTCTCAAAGTAGACAAGCTCACGAGCCAATCTCTTCTTATTGAGACGTGGATGGAAGGCTCCACTGTTCTTATTACGGGAGTTCACAAACACAGCACGCTGTAGCTTTTCCCGTAGAAGCGTGCTAACTGCTCGAAAATCAGGAGTCACATGCCAACAAGTCTTGAACTGGCAGCTTCCAGATGTCCCATGGCATTTGCACCTGCGCTTCATGTTTTCAGTCACCGCCTGGGCAGACAGAAAGAAATAGTCAACATTATGTAAGAGCTTATTTAAAACATATCATTAAAATAGCCATTTTAAATACATACAATTTTTAAATAAGAATGATAAAAATGTTAATGTACTTGATGATTTATTTCTGAGAATATTGAATACTGAACACAACATACAACTATTATAACACACAGTTCAAATACATTTCAATAAACATGAGACTCAAGCCTCATACACACGGCCCGTTTTCCCAGCAAGAAAACTGCTGGCAGAGCTTTTTGCCAAGAAAACCGGTCGTGTGTGTATGTTTTCTCTTCGAGAAAACTGCCGTGAATCTCGACGAGAAAAATAGAGAATCTGCTCTCTATTTTCTCGTCCGGATTCTCGTCGGCATGTTTTCAGACGAGAAAACTGTGTGTGTGTATGCGGCTACAAGCTTACCTGTCCTCCAGTAAGCCCGCGCATGCTCGATGAGACTTCAAGGGTAGTGTAGGGTGAAGCAAGATGGCGGCTGACGGAATCAAATGTGACGAGTGCATGCTTGTCATGTCAATAACGTCACTGTGTTCTTGCCATTCAAAAGAACGGCGGTTCTTTTGAACGTGCCGTGTGTACACTCGGCTTTACAAGAAAAGCTTGCCAGGAATCTCGTCGGGAAAACCAACGTTTTTTTCCAGACGAGATTCCCGGCCGTGTGTACGAGGCTTTAGAAGAATGGCCAAACTTTACAGGACTGGTCTTGAAGTAGACCCCTGCTTAAAAGTATAGACTGCTATCTTATAAGAATATATTGAAAGGGTAATGAAGTCTCAAAGATATACTTATACATTTCTCTTACAAATTAGCAGTGCACTTCCTGACATGTTATTGTACCTAGGTACCTCTGTTCATTAGCCTACAGTAGGCTATATGTTTGCAGTCGGAGATCACATCCCACTGTGCCTCTGAGGACTGCTAGTCTCATGAAATTTGGATTTAAATTTGGTAGTGTCACTACGATGCGGCATATTGCGAGAGGAGAGGGAAGTCTTGCTAAGTTTATTCTTGACTCTGCTGTGCTGGAAGCTATTTTGATTTGGGCGAGAATTGTACTGGGTCAGAATGCCAATTTTGTACTGAAAGGGGTGAATTTATGCTTGGAGAGGATTCAGTCTTGAACATTGACTTTGTGTGAGGCAGGAGGTTCTGGAGTGAGATTTTTGCTTGTGCTCTGTGTGCTACATTCTCTTGACCAATGCACTATGTGCGTTACACATCCCCCAACCCCAATACTATGGGGTTTATTTACTAAAGGTAAATCTTCCCCTCAGATCTACAGCGACTGCACTTTCAAGTGCACTAGTAGTGCACAGTGGATTTACCTTTAGTAAATTAACCCCTATGTGTGTTACAGAAACCCCAGAATAATGCACTTTATGCAATACACACACCACTGACCCCTACACTGTGCGTTACATTCACCTTACCACTGGACTTTTGTGTTACATTCTTTTGACCCCTATTCGCCTGTACGTTTAATTCTTTTGACTCTTTCCTCTTGCACTTTGTGTTTTACACAAACCCCTGCACTCCTTGCATTATATTCTTCTGACCCCAGCACTGTGTAAGATAAATACACCTGACCCTGGCATTCTGTGCATTACACACACACCCCAGACCCTGGAATTCTGTGGATTACACACATACCAGACTCTGGTATTCTGTAGATTACACGCCTTAGAACCCTGCACTCTGTACTTTACACACATAGTTGGCCCCTGCACTCTGTGCTTTACACACAGCCCTGACCCCTGGACTCTGTGTGTTCCATTCTCTTGACCCCTGCACCATTTGCACTGCACTCACCCAACACCCCTACACTCTGTGGCTTACACACCCCTGACACTTTGTATGTCACATTCTCCTGCCCCCTGCACTCTGTGTGTTGCAGATGCTTTTGACCCCCACACTCTGCATTACACACACTTCTAACCCCTGACTTTGTGTATTACACACACCCCTGGCCACTGCGCTCCAAGCTATCTATTCTCCTGACCTCTGCACTATGTGCGCAACATACCCCTGACTTCTACACACTGTGCATTACATACTCCTGACCGCTGCAAGCATATGTAATAGAATAGTTTCATAAAAAAATGATTGTGCTGAGGTTCATAAGTATATGTGTGAATTTTGTTTGTGACATAGTAATTAAGACCTGTTTTGTGGGCATAAGGACTATGGCATATGTTTTAGTGCATATAGCATGCAGCAGCATTCCTTTCCTCAGGGTGCCCTGGGTCCTCACAATCCTAGCAACACCCCTAGAAACAGAATCTTAGCTGGATGGGTGCAGCCAAGAAAATCTATTCCATTGTATGTCTATCTATGCATATCTAACTTTGAGTGGGGATTAAAACTTCACACAGCTCTTGATGAGGTTAAAGAGATAGTTGCTATCATACAGTGAACAGCCTCTTTTTGGTGCATTTGAAGCCCAAATCCAGCTCAAACTTTTATTTAATAGTTTTGGGATAGGCCTGGGAAAAATACATGTTTGTGTTGTTTTTTTGCTGTCTGTGCCCTCTATGTCTGTTGATATTTAATATTTCCTTATGTCCCTCTGACTGTAGGGCAAGGAATGAGGCAGACAATTGTCACCAGGAGAGGAAGACACAGATAGTAAAAAAAAATTACAGACCTATCCTTTCATTGGTTCACTGAAAAAAAAAAGCTTTGCTGCAGTCTGCGTCCCCACTGATTATATTTTCTATAATTTCCTAAACTCAGAGATTGGAACCTCTATCAGGTACTTTCAGAAATATGTGTCCCTGTTGGTGATTCTGAAAACAAGACAGGAAGTAAAGAGAAACTGCTTGTATGTAAGGAAAAATTCCACCTTTAACGGATTAGGATACTGACAGGTAGGCAGTACATGGCAGTGGATTTGGTAATAATCCATTGTATATTGTTACTGGCAGTAAGCCACGGTGTATTCTAACTGGCAGTAAGCCACGGTGTATTCTAACTGGCAATGAGCCACTGCGCATTGTGTTGCCATGAATGAGCCCCTGTGTTCTGTGAATGGCAATGAGCCATCGTTTACTGTTACTGATAGTGAGCCACTGTGACCGCTGAAGAACCACTGTGCATTGTGACTGCTGATAAACCACTGTGCATTGTGACTGCGTAATAATCACTATGCAATGTGACTGCAGATATACCACTGTGTATTGGGAATGATGATAAACCACTGTGCATTGTGACTGCTGATAAACCACTGTGCATTGTGACTGCGTAGTAATCACTATGCAATGTGACTGCAGATATACCACTGTGTCTTGGGAATGATGATAAACCACTGTGCATTGTGACTGCGTAGTAATCACTATGCAATGTGACTGCAGATATACCACTGTGTATTGGGACTGATGATAAACCACTCTGCATGCAAAGGGACTACAGATCAATCCTGGAGACTTCTGAAAATTGTATTTCCGGGGAATGGCAGCGGAATAGAGGAAGTGGTGAACCAGGCTAATTACAGTGCACCGCATGGGAGTGGCTAAATTGCACATAAAAGTGCACATTAAAATGTGAATGAAAAAGTACAAATTCAACATAAATGATGTACCTTTTAAGGTACATCACATAACAAATATCTAAATTTGTGATCACAACATATAGGGCTGGGCCTTAAGAGAACAGATTCCCATTGGGTTATGCCATAAACTAAATATTGAGCGTAAGTGAGTGAGTGAGTGAGAAACTTGTAAAGCGCAACACATGCAAACTGAATCGCCTCTGGGCGCTGTATCCATTTCATGGGTAAGGAAACCCCTTGACCTCAGAAGAGATGGGTTTTAATCCTTCTCCTGAAGGCCAAGTGGTCCGACTCCAGTCGGATGGTGGTTGGTAGTGCATTCCACAGGCGAGGTCCCTGGACTGCAAATCTTCGATCTCCTTTGGACTTGTATCTGGCTTTGGGTATCTGGAGTAGGTTTTGATTGGTGGATCGCAGAATGCGATTGGGGTTATGGGCTTTTATTTTTTTGCATAGATATTGGGGGGCGTTTCCTTGAATACACTTATGTATTAGGCAGAGTGCCTTGAAAGTGATTCTGTCTTTTACTGGCAACCAATGAAGGGATCTCAGTGAAGGTGAGATTGATTCCCATGTTTTTTTCCCAGTCACAAGTCGAACGGCCGTATTTTGAACGACTTGCAGACGAGTGATTTGGTATTTGGGGAGTCCTAGATAGAGTGCATTTGCGTAGTCGAGTCTGGAATTGATGATTGTTCCCACCACGACTGCTATGTCCTCTTTCGGGATAAAGGGCGTGAGCCTGCGTAGTAGGCGCAGCATATGGTGGGATCCGCTGACTACTGACCCTATTTGTGCATCCATTGTCATGTAGGTATCGAAAATGACTCAGAGACTTTTGACTTTGGTGCTAGGGGTGATAGTTTTACCCAGAATGGCTGGGGGGGGGGTCCATGTTGATGCGGAGTGGTTTTTCCGGTTAGCGTGAAACAGGAGAAGTTCTGTTTTCGAACCGTTGAGTTTAAGATAACTGTTTGTCATCCAGTTATCTATTAGAGTAAGGCATTTCTCTAGTCCAAGAGAGTGATCCTTTTTGTCGCAGATGCGGAAATACAGTTGCGTGTCGTCTGCGTAGGAGTGGTAGAGTAACTTCTGGTTACTGATGATTTCAAAGAGGTGGGCGGAGATAGATATTAAACAATACGGGCGACAAGGGAGATCCCTGAGGGACTCCGCATGATATCGTACGTTTTTCAGAAGAGAAAGGTCCCAGTTTCACTGTTTGTGATCGGTTTTCCAAGAAGGAGGAGAACCAGGGTAAAACACCTTCAGCGACTCCGGCTACTTCAGCTAGCCTAGCCAGTAGTAGTCCGTGGTCTACAGTGTCAAAAGCCGCGCTTAGGTCCAGCAGTATTAGGAGACAAGATTCTCCTTCGTCTGCGGCCTCTAGAGCGTCATCCCATATTTTGAGCAGCGCCGTTTCTGTTCCGTGACCCGGACGGAAGCCTGATTGAAACGGGTCGAGTAATTTATGGGTGTCCAAATGCAGTTGCAGCTGTTGTACAACTGCTTTCTCCATTACCTTGGTGTAGCCACGGGCTGCGACACTTCCCGGACCATAGATGCATAGACCGGGCTGTCAATGCCCTCACAATGCAGCCACTAGTGTAGTGTGTGGAGTGGCTTCATGGGGAGAGAGGAGAAAAAAGTGGGCACAGGTACTGTGACAGGGCTGTAATTGCAGCCACAACTGCCCATGATACATAGGACACTGTTATTGCCTGCAGGGCAGTATGGGAAAGGAAAGAGCCAACCCAGAAATCTGTAAAAGGTTTCTGGGAGCTGCTTGAAAGTGTGGGGGATTTTTTTTGTTTTCAATTGTTCTCTTTTGTTTTCTCTTTTTTGAACTTTTCTTCACTCGTTTTTTGAGATGTCTCTCTCAAAGTTAAATTCTCTTGAGTTAAATCCTTTGTAACAGTCATTTAGTTACACTCTGTGGCCCAGATTCAAGTAGAATGGAGCAATATTTGCGTGGGCAAAGAGCAAAGATTTTTCTCTGCGCCCACGCAAATATTTCCATTTGCCCAGCGATTCACGGAGCAGTAGCTCCGTAAATTGCGCGGGCGCTATGCTAATTAGCCCTGCGTAAGGGCGCCTAATGTAAATGATCCCGCCGGGGGCGGGAATCATTTAAATTAGGCGCGCTCCCGCGCCGAGCTAACAGCGCATGCTCCGTCTGGAAACTTTCCCGACATGCATTGCGGCAAATGACGTCGCAAGGACGTCATTTGCTTCTAAGTGAACGTGAATGGCGTCCAGCGCCATTCACGGTTCACTTACGTAAACGACGTGAAATTTAAATTTCACGGGCGGGAGGCGCAGCTATACTTTAGCATTGGCTGCGCCTGCTATTAGCAGGAGCAGCCTTATGCTAAAGGCGCCGTACGGAAACTCCGTACCTTGCGTACGCAGGGCCCGCGCAACTTTTGTGAATCGGTGGTAGTATGCAATTTGCATACTACACGCCGATCACAAAGGCCGCGCCCCCTAGCGGCCAACGCAAGAATGCAGCCTGGGATGTGAAGGCATAAGGAGGCTTATGTTTGTCACATCCTAGGCTGCATTCGGTGTAACGAGGTTCCTGAATCAGGAGCACTCGTTACACCGGAGCAAGTAAGCACTTGCGCCGCGCAACTATGGTTGCGCGTGCGCAAGTGCTTCTTGAATCTGGGCCTGTATGTGTAATGTTTGTGGTTACTTTTGACCATCTTATATTCATATGACTAATTCTTCCTTTCTATTTGATATATCAATAAAAACTATTTAACAAAAGAAAAAAGAAAAAACACATATGTAAATTATTGGCTATTAAGCAACATGCCAAAAGCAACCCATTCACTGAATAAAAATATTCTGAGAGTTAAAAGTGTGGGGGATGTACAGTTGTCCCCAGGATACAGCCCCTAAGGGGAGAACTGTATGGGACTACAAATTCCAGGAGGACAGTGCAGCAGGGAGGAGGAAAAGAAGGAAAAGCCAGAGTTCAGGGCAGTCCTGGGGTGTAGCATTAGGAGGTAGTTTTTAGTGCTACTGAGTCAGACACTGCTTGTCCCTAGTATTTGCAGCTGTGTGGGAGTGAGAATGTTCTACCAAATTTGCTTGAAGGCCATTGCCATCAGAGAGATCCAGTGAGCTGGAGGAGAGGGGTGTCTACTGGTTTCATGAGAAATTGGCGCTATAACATCCAGGGTTGCTGCCAAAGCCCCTGGTTCTGGAGACTGGACAATAAGAGGGGGCTAACTTGGGACTTATTTTGGTGCCTTCATGTAGGAATATTTAGTATCACACTGGCCAGTGGGATGAGTTTTGGAGAGATTCCAGGCCAGTATCACCATTAGTTAGGTGTCGGACCCCCTTAGATTTAGGATTCAGGTACCTGGAGGAGAGTGGATTCAGCATTACTCGTTGCATAGTACATATTGGCTTTATTCTGTTACTGTTTATTGCTGTTATTGGGGTGTATAGCCTAATTAAATCCTCCTTCTTCTGCCTTGGTGTATTAGAGGGCGTGACATTGTGGGAAGCATCACTGTCCTCCGGAATCAGGGAAGCCATACATCGATGGCTCTTTCGAGGTAAGCGCCACATCAGTCGTAAATTTTAAACAGGCTTACCTATAATAGGTGTATATTTAGAGCTTAATATATTTTTTAACTTACTCTGTCGGAAATGGACTAGTGCTCTCCACCTAACTAATTTGATAAAGTGAAATAGATATAATAGCCCCACGAGTCCTATCTGTATAAGCTTTTTGTTTTACATTTTTATTCAGAGCACAAATTTTAAAGCAAATCGCTGTTCTTTATAAATGAGCGGAGCTTTAATGGCAGAACTATTTCACTGCTTTTTACAAGAGACCCTATGGGGAGATTTACTAAAAGTGGTGCACACAGAATCTGGTGCAGTTGTGCATAGTAACAATCAGCTTTCAGGTTTCCGCCTAGGTTCATACTGCTGCGCATTAGAAAATCAACTGAACTCGCACGGTTTCAAACCGGCAATGCAGTCCAACTTTGGGGGCGGTTTGACAGACATCTGTGCAGGTTCCTGATGCCACCAAAAGTAGTACAGGAACTACTTTTGGCAATCAGTGCAGCGCCACAAAGTCAAATTGCATGCCAAATCTGCCCAATGTGAAGCTTAATTGAGCAAGCTGAAGTTAGAAGCTGATTGGTTACTATGCATAGCTACACCAACTAAGTCCAATCATGATTGGCTTTCTCATTGTGTTTAGAGGCACCAGGTGGTAGTCGTTCTGTCAATCCTTTTTTTACATTGATACATTACACAAGTTTACCCAACAGAATCACAAAGCTCCCAACTGTCCCTGATTTTGAGGGACTGTCACGGATTTGGACCAAAGTCCCTCTGTCCCTCTTTCCTCCTCATTTGTCCCTCATTTTGGTCTGATCTATATAGTTGTATATAAAATGCGCTCGTAATCTATGAAAAAGTGTTTCCCAGTGCTAAACCTTTCATCCAATTTCTAAACTGTTGCATTTGTAAATTTAAAAAGCCAGAATAAAGGAATAGTAGTGCTAAAAAAAAAAGCACTTGTGGTTTGTAAAGTCTTGTTTTAAAAAAATGAAAATAACAAACATGTTATACTTACCTCCTCTTCTCGGGTCCCTCTTAGCTGCTCTTGGCTCCTCCCTCCTGCCCTCCTGCCCCCACAGCAAGCAGCTTGCTATGGGGACACCCGAGCCGAGTCACAGCTCTGTGTGTCCATTCAGACACGGAGCCCCGCATGGGCACTGATTAGTGGCACTGATGGGCACTGCTGGGGATTTCCTGTAATCAGGGCATCTATTAAAATAATAGATTGCTCCAAACTTAAAGGGACTCTGTTGCCAGACTATTTACAGCAAAAATAATCTGTATGCATGTTTTTTACTTGTAAAAACCTACTATGTGTAGACATCTAAAAACCATGATACCATAGGCGTGCGCAAGGGGTGTGCCAGGTGTGCCTGGGCACACCCTAATCCTGGGGTTGGCAACCTGTCATTGGTGGGCAGGTGACAGGTAACCCACAATCCTTCCTTGCTGACCCTCAGAACCTGGACAGGAGAGGTGGCGGGGGGTGGAATTTCCTGTATTTTCCTCCTGCAGCAGCTGAAAGTAGGCTTCTCTTCCTCTCCATTTTGTCAACATTCAGCTGCCATAGGAGGAAAATATAGGTGATTGGTACTAATATATGCCACCCCTCCTTTCCCTGTTACTCTTCCTTCTGTTGCCCGGGTCCCCCATGTGCTCCCTTACTCCCCCTTCATTGTTTAAGGATGGAGAGCGGGGAAGAGGCCGATAAATATGTCAAATGCATATGTGTTGGTGCTTTGGGGTGCACACCCTAATGCAATAGGCTGTGCACACCTATGCATGAGACTACTGCTGGGAATCACAATCTTGGATGTGATGTCAGCAGGCTCAGCAGACACTCAAGTGACATTCTATAGCCATGGTAGGCAACCTTGACATTCCAGCTGTTGTCGATATACAAGTCCAATGAGGTTTTGAAAGAAACTGGCAGCCACAGACATGACTCCTTGAGGCAGATGTGTGATGGGGTTCATAGTTTCGATCACCACAGCTGGAGAGCTGATGTTGCCAGCCCCTGCTTTTTAATATTCTCCTTCACTTCTTCCGTGGCAGGTGCAAGTTTATGTGTGGAGTGGAGAAGATGCTGGGCCAGCACAGACTGTAATTAGACACTCAAAGAAGAATAGAGGGCTATGATCAGCAAAGAGGGAGTGAGCTGTATTCAGTGGCATACCAAAGGGGTGCTGTCTGCATCGGTTACTACCATTTAGGGGGTGTTGCTGCAACTACCACAAAACACATACACCACTGGGCCTAGACAGATTGATACACTGAATGTTGCACACTGGGTGGATTGATATACAGAAAAAGTCATTCTGACTGACAGTGACTTGTTCTATTCTGTACAGGTAGATGGGTGGATATGTGGCTTGATGCTGCTGTTAAAGTTCTGTCCCTGACATTATACTGCAGGAAACCCAGGAAATGGAAGGAAGCAGCATGGGACATGTGCAATGGCGGCCCATTTATATAGGGCGCAGGGACGCCACCCCCTAATGCATGTGTCCGGCCCATTATCTACATGCAGGGGGCCGGATGCATTGATTGCAATGTTTTTTTTTTTTTTATTAGAGCCTGAGGCTGTAATTGGCTTAAAAAAAGAGTGGGGTCAGGGCGCAGAGCAGCAGGATTGTTTGCCGCCCCCCCCAAAAATATAATACTATCAGCTGCCACTGCTACTCAGGTAAGTGTACATAAATGCACTCTGCTCCCACTGACCACCAATAAACGGGGGGAGCAAAAAACACTGACTACCGAGGCGCACACTGACCAACACAGACGGGGCACAGACACACCACAATAAAAGGGACACACACTGACCACCATAAAGAGGCCACATGCTGACCACCATAAAGGATTGACCATAATAAAGAGGGCACATGCTGGCCACCATAAAGGGGGAAACACTGACCAACATATAGGGGGCACATTGACCACCATATACTGGGAACCCACAGACCACCATGAGAGGGTGCACTGACCACAAGGTGCCACACCAACATAGACCGGACTGTTGCACTGTATATGCTACAAAGCCCTGACTGCGTCACTGTATATTACTAGAATTTAGACCCCTGTCTTCATCAAAGCATACCACTATTATTACCGCATTGTGCAGCAATTATTATTATTATTATTATTATTATTATTATTTTTAGCACTGTTATTATGAGCATGTTTTGCTGCAGTGTAATAATACTCTCCTATTTATTTTTTGCCCATTATTAATATTTGCTAATAATTTCATGATTAATGAACATCATTTTGATGTATAGAGAGGTGTGGGTGTATGTACAGTATCTAACAAAAGTGAGTACACCCCTCACAATTTTATAAATATTTTATTATATCTTTTCATGTGACAACATTGAAGAAATTACACTTTGCTACAATGTAAATTAGTGAGCGTACAGCTTGTATATCAGTGTACATTTTCTGTCCCCTCAAAAGAACTCAACACACAGCCATTAATGTCTAAACCGGCAACAAAAGTGAGTACACCCCTAAGTGAAAATTTTCAAGTTGGGCCCAATTAGCCATTTTGCCTCCCCAGTGTCATGTGATTCGTTAGTGTTACAAGGTCTCAGGTGTGAATGGGGAGCAGGTGTGTTAAATTTGGTGTTATCGCTTTCACTCTCTAAGGGCCCTTTCACACGGGGCGCCTCCGTGTGTCCGTAAAGCTCAGCGGGGATCCTCCGTGAAATCCCTGCTGAGCCGTCGGCTGACAGGGCGGTCCCCGCACACTGTGCAGGGACCGCCCTCTGTCTTTCCTCCGCTCTCCCCTATGGGGGGATCGGACGAACACGGACCGTATATGCGTGTTCACCCGATCCGCCAGACGGAAGAAAAATAGGATTTTCTTTCGTCCGAAAAATCGGAGCTTTGCGGAGGCGGGTGATTACATGTGTCAGCGGATGGTCATCCGCTGACACCCGCAATCACATAGGGACCAATGTATGTCCCGTTTTCATCCGCAACGGATGGATGAAAATGTGGACATACGGTCCGCACATGTGAAAGGGGCCTAATACTGGTCACTGAAAGTTCAACATGGCACTTCATGGCAAAGAACTCTCTGAGGATCTAAAAAAAGAATTGTTGCTCTACATAAAGATGTCCTGTATAACAAGATAAACTTATTTGGTTCAGATGGTGTCAAGCCTGTGTGGTGGTAACTAGGTGAGGAGTACAAAGACATGTGTGTCTTGCCTACAGTCAAGCATGGTGGTGGGAGTGTCATGGTCTGGGGCTGCATGAGTGCTGCCGGCACTGGGGAGCTACAGTTCAGTGAGGAAACCACAAATGCCAAATGTGGGTATACTCACATATGCTGCCTTCGGTTTAGACATTATTGGCTGTGTGTTGAGTTATTTTGAGGGGACAGCAAATTTACACTGTTATACAAGCTGTACACTCACTACTTTACATTGTAGCAAAGTGTAATTTTTTCAATGTTGTCACATGAAAATATATAATAAAATATTTACAAAAATGTGATGGGTGTACTCTGTACACTGTTTTGTGAGATACTGTATGCATGTGTGGGGGTGGGAGGTGTTAAAACATAATACGACCCTGGATGTCAGGTAGGCTACATATGCCACTGGTGCTGAGGAATTGACTCTTCCTGGTGTAGTAACATGTTCTTGCAAGCTCAAAGGCACATTGCAAGTCAAATAAAAATCATATAAGTAAGGACTGAAAATAGTTGATTTTCCTGTGTACTTACCGGAAATAGTTTTAAACTGATGACAGGGTCTCTTTAAAGTAGTTAAAGGATAAATTCACCTTTAGGGAAAAGAATCATAAATGAACATATTTCTGGAGAAAAAAATATGCATTTATTATTTTTTTCCTCGGAAGCCCGTAAAGCATTGCACCTGCGATCAGTGAACCGCAGGTGCAATGTCAGGCTCCTCCAGACACGTTCTCCAGGTTTCTTGCCTGAACCTCTATGTGAGCTTTCTGCTAAAAAGCTGGAGAAAGTATCAGTGGAATATGAGAGTGTTCGTCAGTGCCCTCACAGTCCATGAAGAACTACAAGTGTGTATGTCACGGTGGAAGATGGGACTTGTAGTGCATTCATTCAGAGATCTCTGTGAATGAATCAGGTGGCTATGTAGCAGAGCCCTGCACAAGCGCGTCGATATTGAATGCGGCTGTCAAGCGGGAGTGAGGGGGTTGAGGGGTGGAGGTGGTAAAATGTTACATGTTACATCCTAAATAGAGGAGTAAGGCCTCGTACACACGGTAGGTTAACCAGAGGACAACGGTCTGATGGACCGTTTTCATTGTGGTCAAAACCGATCGTGTGTGGGCCCCATAGGTTATTTAACCATCGGTTAAAAAAAAGCCAACTTGCTTTAAATTTAACCGATGGATTCCTAACCGATGGGAAAAAAACGATCGTCAGTAGGCACGTCTATCGGTTAAAAATCCACGCATGCTCAGAATCAAGTCGACACATGCTTGGAAGCATTGAACTTCGTTTTTTTCAGCACGTCGTTGTGTTTTACGTCACCGCGTTCTGACACGATCAGTTTTTTAACTGATGGTGTGTAGGCGCGACGGACCATCAGTCAGCTTCATCGGTTAACCGACGACAACGGTCCATCAGACCGTTCTCATCGGATGGACTGATCGTGTGTACGAGGCTTAACAGGTTCCAAACGTGAATCTAGCGTTATTTCATCAGCTACAATTTTATAGCCATAATAGCAAGAGAAAAGATTTGATATGCTAGATAAACCTTTTTGCAAAATATCTACAATTTTTTTGGTCAAAAAGTTACTTGCAGCAACGTTATAAAGATACATAAAGTTGTTATGCAAGTTAAAATATCAATTTCACTTTGTTCTAACAAAGCCCAACTTACTATATATTTCAATATGCTTCTTCTGGCATACGGTAAACTCTTGGAAAATTGTATTTTGTAATATCTGCCTGGAGTTTAGCTTTAAATGCTCATTTGATTCATACTTTTGATCATTCAGTACCTGCCTCCCCACACGATTGTTATGTATCCTCATTCTTGCTTGAATGTCCCTTGGTGACTCCCTGGAGTCCAGAAAATCTTTGGAGAATTTTTCTCCAAATTCCAGTTCATGTTTGCAGCCACCCCATTCCCATGTGTCCTGAGGACTGGGCTCTGGGGTCTCCCGGAGCAGTGGAGTCAAGTCTCTTGGGAGGCCCTTCACTTTAGATAAAGCTTGGAGCTGCAACTGGTTGAGCTTCAGACGAATTTTCTCTTCAGTTCCCCGGCGTTTCCACTCACATCCACATCCTTGCAACTTGCCTAGACTACAAGCTGTAGCAACTGAATGCATGACACCGGCAGCCAGCAATGAAAAGGCAAAGGCGCTCTCACGAAAACCTGTTGGAGATAAAAACCGAGATTTCAAATCAAATTCAATAAAAAAAAATAAAAAAATCTTGGTAAATTGGCTTCCTTATTATTTAATTTTGTAAGATTAGCTAAAGAATAAATAGTTGGATTTGTCTATACTAGGACATTGGCTGTGGGATTGTCCACCTTCAGACATAACATACGGTACTTCAGATAAAGCAAGAGTTTTTAATTCACAATTTTATTCAGCATAATATTAACACACATAGGGCCAGATTCAGGTATATCTGCTTCGGCGTAACGTATTACATTTACGTTACACCGCCGCAAGTTTTCCGCGCAAGTGCTTGATTCACAAAGCACTTGCCTGTAAACTTGCGGCGGCGTAGCGTAAAGCCGTCCGGCGCAAGCCCACCTAATTCAAATGGGGCGTGTATCATTTAAATTAGGCGCGTTCCCGTGCCAAACGTACTGCGCATGCTCCGTTTTGAAATTTCCCGCCGTGATTTGCGCGAAATGACGTCGCACCGACGTAATTTTTTGAACGGCGACGTGCGTTACGTCCTTTACTATTCACGGACGACTTACGCAAAAAAAAAAATAATTCAAATTCGACGCGGGAACGACGGCCATACTTTAACATGGCTAGTCTAAATATAAGCCATTGAAATAGCAGTCGCAACTTTACGATGGGAAAAGCCGACTAGCGACGACGTAAGAGAATGCGACGACCGCGCGTACCTTCGTGGATCGCCGTAAACAGCTAATTAGCATACCCGACGTGGAAAACGACACGAACTCCACCCAGCGGGCGCCGAAGTATTGCATCCTAAGATCCGAAGGCGCACGAAGCCGTACGCCTGTCGGATCTTAGCAAAATGCCGTTGTATCTTTGTTTGAGAATTCAAAATAAAGATACAACGCGGCAAATTTGAAAGTACGCCGGCGTATCAGTAGATACGCCGGCGTACTCGCACTGTGAATCTGGCCCATACTCTGTAATATAAAGTGTATGTAAAGCCAAAATATGTATTTTGTTTTGGATAGAGAAGGGTAGATTTAGAGTACCTGTCAGGTTTTAATTGCTGTCTGTGTCCCCCACAAGGGAAATTCACCCTCCGTATTTGCTCTGTTTATC
Organism: Rana temporaria; assembly: GCF_905171775.1. NCBI lineage: Eukaryota > Metazoa > Chordata > Amphibia > Anura > Ranidae > Rana > Rana temporaria. The sequence continues at coordinate 137,836,025 of NC_053490.1, forward strand.
CAGAAAGTGATGGGATATGTTGTACTGTCACAAGCACAGGGAGTGAAGGGAAATTCTTCAATGTGGAACAACTATCAAAGAGGGAATATTTCCCTGCTTTGGAAGAATTTCCTGTTATACCCTGCTGCGTTTTCGGGACAGGAAATGTAGGTAAATATCTTTGGCCCGGAGTCAGAAAGAGTTTACGTCGGCGTATCTATTGATACGCCGCGTAAATTCTAGGATGTGCCGGCGTATCATCTTTCTGTATTCAGAAAGTAAGATACGCGGAAATTTGGCTAAGATACGACTGACGTAAGTCTCTTACGTCGTATCTTAGTTGCATATTTACGCTGGCTGCTAGGTGGCGCTTCCAGAGATTTACGAGTAGAATATGTAAATTAGGTAGATACGCCGATTCAGAAACGTACGTCCGCCCGTTTCTGAATCGCCCGGCGCATTTTTTTACGTCGTTTACGTAAGGCTTTTTCCGGCGTAAAGTTACCCCTTCTATATGAGGCGTAGCCAATGTTAAGTATGGACGTCGGCCAGCGTTGAATTTTGCGTCGTTTACGTCGTTTGCGTAAGTCGTTTGCGAATAGGGCTTTGCGTAAGTTACGTTCACGTCGAAAGTATTGACTATTTGCGGCGTAATTAGGAGCATGCACACTGGGATACGTTCATGGACGGCGCATGCGCCGTTCGTTAGAAACGTCATTTACGTGGGGTCACACTTAATTTACTTAAAACACGCCCACATCTTCCATATTTGAATTAGGCGGGCTTACGCCGGCCCTTATACGCTACGCCGCCGTAACTTCGGGCGCAGAATCTTTCTGAATACCATACTCGCCTCTCAAAGTTACGGCAGCGTAGCGTATAGGAGATACGCTACGCCCGCCTAAAGATACACAATTGTATCTGAATCTGGGCCTTCATGTTCTTTTCCATTTTTTGTTTTTTTCTATAGATTTTTTACAGCAACCTTATGCCTCGTGATCCGAAAATCGTACGACAGATCGTCCGACTTTTTTTGCTCACTAGTCGCAAGTAGAAATTGAATAGGTTACTAAAGTCACAAATTCTTGTACGACAGAAAAAAAAAATTGTGTGTAGTAGTGTATTTATGTTGTATTTTCGGATGACAACTGTACTGACTTAACGAAAGTCGTACGATCTGGTATCGTACGAGGAAAATTTTTGTGCTTGTCCGATCAAATAATATCGGATGAACTGTCATGATCAGTTCTTGAAACCTCTGTACTAACGATTATTGTACAATCACGTCATAAGCGGTATTTTTCGTCCGATTTTCGGATCGTGTGTACGGGCCATTACACTGGACCTGCAGGATCTCATGTGTATTTCGTTTCTGATTATGAAGTGCAAAGGAAAACACTGGAAATGGGGTTTAAAGACAACACTTTTACTGAAGTCGCTCCAGGAACAGATTAATAGCTGCACTTAAAATAAATATTTCAACAACTACCGCACATATTATGTATTTGATAGGTCTAGGTACTACCACTCTGTGACATGAGGTATGCGGCACTGTTCTGTTTAGAAATAAAGGTTGCAGTTGCAAGTTGCTACTGTCCCTTTCGGGTGCCGCTTGTTTACCCCCTTTCTCATGCATTATGCTTCCTGATTGCTTTTAATATCTCCACCGATAAACAAGAGGTCTATAACTATCAGGAGAGTTTGCAATGGGCATGCAATGGCTTGCAGGGGTGGAGGGAGAAGTGTCAGGGAAACACCCTGGACACCCTTTTTTTATCTAGGGATCTCCAACACAGTTATATAATTTCACAGAGCAAATTGATGGTATACTAGAAAGGGTTAAAGGGATTAGTTCTGCCTGTTTTACTAAAAGCAACACATGCTCCCAAGTATGTCATCCAGGGAGCCAGAACTTGATAGTCTATGAAGTTACTACTTGTACGGGGGAATTTCCCAGGAGAAACAGCTGTAATCGTGAGCTTCAATATTGTTTTATACACTTTACCTTCCTAGCTCCTTCCTCATTGGCCTGGGTTCAGTATGCTTTCAGGCTGCTTATGATGATGGAAAAGTGTGGCACTTCTCCAAAGCTAAAGGGATAAAGTTACCTTTAATGTGGGGAAGTTTGTTCACACGTTTACAGCCACTGTGCTTTCTGAATAAAATTTTTGTTTTATTTAAAGTGTACCCAGACACAAAAATGTGATATATTGAAGCTAACCAATCCTTAGGCCTCGTACACACGATAGGTTAACCAGAGGACAACGGTCTGATGGACCGTTTTCATCGGTCCAAACCGATCGTGTTTGGGCCCCATAGGTTATTTAACCATAGGTTAAAAAAAAGCCAACTTGCTTTAAAATTAACCGATGGATTCCTAACCGATGGGGAAAAAAACGATCGTTAGTAGGCACAACCATCGGTTAAAAATCCACGCATGCTCAGAATCAAGTCGACGCATGCTTGGAAGCATTGAACTTCATTTTTTTCAGCACGTCGTTGTGTTTTACGTCACCGCGTTCTGACACGATCGTTTTTTAAACTGATGATGTGTAGGCACGACGGACCATCAGACCGTTCTGATCGGATGGACTGATCGTGTGTACGAGGCTTAAGATGTTTTTTTTTTCTAGGCTTTTTCTTTTTCTTTTGGTAACACACTTCCTGTCTTTGGGAGGCCATACTCACCCCCCCCCCCACACACTGTATCTAAGGAGCACTGTAACCACCCTTGGAAAGCAGCATTATCAACTTGTGGAGAGGGTAGTTTAAGGCCAGCCATACACGGTTTGTATCATTAATTGGCAGCAGGGCTCAAGTCCTGCGGGAACGCGTGGGAACGGAGTTCCTGCACTTTTTTCACAGCAGGAACGCAGTTCACTTTGCAGGACTAGAGCAGCCAAGAGCAGCCGAGCTGCCCGAGCCAATCCTTCACTATGTGGCGATGCCCAGCTCGAGTCACTGTCAGGAACAGGCAAACCTTAGTAATTCTTTATGTTACTGGCCGCTTCCTGTATATGGATTCATCAGGTAGTGTATTCTGTCACTTCCTTGATGCAGCAATGTCTCCTGGGAGTTTTTGTCATTGTTCCCAGGAGACATTGCGGAGGTCTGCCGCGAGTTATCGCGGGATTTAGAAAGAACTTGCGGTTTAGTAATTATGCATATGAGCGTATCATTTTTTTTTTTGGTGGGGGAGTGGATCTTGGGTGGGAGTTCCCACACTTTTTTCCACAGGACTTGACCCCTGATTGGCAGGCTGAATGTACCAATTTGATCGATCAACTTGGGTACGACCAGCCTGACGGATTTGCTTTAGATTATCGCAAGCGGCTGCTATAGCTGCGAGTGTTGATCACTACGTTTTCCCCGCCTGGCGAAGACAATGGCTTGGCAGGAGGGATTCCCATGTCAAACACTGTCTGATGGGACAGTGTTGGGGGAATTGTGCAAATTTCTTTCCTGCAACTGTGGTGAGATTTCCCTCCACTTCCTGTCCTATAGCCAAACAGAAAGTGAGATGAAATCCCTGCAAATTAAGGAAATTCCTAGGTTACCAGAACTAGTGGAAGATAGACTCTAAATTACTTTTCTGAGGACAACCAAAAAATGTGGGATTTTCTTTTACTTTGACTTTCAATGATAATGGTAAACAGGACAAATGGAGAGGGTGAATCTTCTTAATGGGGGACAGCAATAAAAACTGGCAATCATTTTAATCTCTCTGCACTTTATCCAAAAGTAAAAATAAAACTTTTGCCTATAGTTATAGTTTAAATATTTAACGCCTTAAATATATCAACTCTATTGTGCCAATTATTGTACAATTATTGTCCACTTATTAAGGAACTTCTTAAAAATGATAGTCATGCTCCAATATTTTCTTTTTTTCTGGATTTGAAGTGCTTTTGCTATTAATGATATGCAATTCACATATTTTATATTGTTTAATTTACTTTTTACAATGTATGTTGATGACATGTTTTTAATACCTTACTTTAATATTGGGGGACTAAGATCTGCTGTAACCTATTGTATGTGTATCCTTTTTTTCTTGAAAATACTAATAAAATATAAAGTAGAAAAAAAAAATTCTGGCAGTAAAAAATTATGAATTTGAGTAGAAATACACTTTTTTTTTGCAGACTGGGAATTTGTTCTTAAGCCCTGGTTCACACTGGTGAAATTTTACATGTCAAATCGGTGGCATTTGCCGGCAATTGGTGGCAATGGCACCGTCCTAATCGGTGCGACGCCGCATTTGCGCCGCTGTACCGATTTCAAAAAGTAGATTCTGTACTACTGCGATTTCGGCCTGTGATTTACATTGATATCTGTGCAGAAACCTTTGTACTCCTCTGGTTTACTTTTCTCAATAGTACATCTAGATCTTTCACTGTATAGAAACAACGCACCAGCACATAGCCATACTTTAATGTGTATTTCCACTTTTGCTGTTATATTTCAGAAAACCTCACTACATGTTTATTATGTATTCCTATTCAAACAGCATACCCTTTTTACCAAAAATATGTTGAAGAATACATATTGGCTTAAACTGATGAAGATATTTTTTTTTTAATATATATTTATTATAGCAAAAAGTACAAAATATATAATTTTTTTTCAAAATGTACACTTTTTTGTTTATACAAATAGTGCCCTGAGCCCTGAGCCCACCCCTTTTGAAGTCAATTACAGCCTCAGGCTCTAATCATGTTCTTTAAAAAAAAACATTGAAATCAATGCGTCTGGTGCCCTGCATTTAGATTAGGGACTGGGCACATGGATTAGGGGGCAGCGCCCCCTGCGCTACATACGAGCGGCTACCACTGACAAACAGTGTTGGCATCCTTTTGCACGCAATGGAAAAATAATATGTTTACTGCCAGGATCAATAAGTGATAAAAAACTATGTTAGATGGTATGTTCAGAAAAACTAGTGAAAGACTACATTAAACAGTACGTCATATATGATGCAGTCTTTCACTAGCATAAAATAGTTTGTCAGAATTCAACCCCGTATTGCAGAGCTGCAAGATCGCATTGATTAATGCGAAAGCATTATATGTTGCTCATTGTATTTATGAAATTTTTGAAACCACATATATGCAGATAGTTTAGATTGGTTACCCTGACTGTACCTCTCTTTAAGATGACACTGTCATGTGGAACTTTCCCACTGGTCTCCAAAGTTGAACAGTTCCAACGCTGGCCTTTCAATTGATGTTGACATTCATGGATGGCAATTTGAATGCCTTGGAGGGCTGACGCTGTCACATCAGGGTTCCGCACACAGAGCCCCATCTGGCGCTTACTTAAGCCAGGTAATGTCAGACAGACGGTGTTGGGAGTCAGGATGGGGTCATTGGGTAGCTTTAGTCCCAAGATATCGTTGCACAGAACTCTAATGAAGAAAAGAAAGAGTAATGATTACAGAAAACATACGAGAACACAAATTTGTCAGCAATATGTGCTTAAACTTCAAAGAGCATAGGTCCTCTCATTTTCTGGATTCTTGAAATAAATATGATTATATGAAAAGATCATTTTAGATAGATGTGATTTCGTAAATAATAGAGTACAAGTGTGCGTAGACAATATTCACGGAATCCACTTTTCATTGAATTATAACTACAGGGTGGGCCATTTATATGGATACACCAAAAACAAAAGTTGGATTCAAAATGGCCGACTTCAAAATGGCCGCCATTGGTCACCACCCATCTTAAAAAGTTTTCCCCCCTTACATATACTAATGTGCCACAAACAGGAAGTTAATATCACCAACCATTCCCATTTTATTAAGGTGTATCCATATAAATGGCCCACCCGGGTGGATCCATATAAATGGCACACCCTGTATAATGCTGCGTACACACAACTGTTTTTCATGACTGGAAAAATGAATTTTTTTAAAATGGTCATTAAAAACTATCGTGTGTAGGCTCCAGAGCATTTTTCTCGACGTGAAAAATTGTCATTAAAAATTAAGAACATTCTCAAATTTTTCACGTTGTCGTTTTTCACGATGTGAAAAACGGTCGTGTGTAAGCTTTAATGACGTAAAAAAAACGTGCATGCTCAGAAACAAGTTATGAGACAGGAGCACTTGTTCTGGTAAAACTAGCGTTCGTAATGGAGATAGCACATTCGTCACACTGTAACAGACTGAAAAGCATGAAGACTGAAAAGCGCGAATCGTCTCTCACCAAACTTTTACTAACACAAAATCAGCAAAAGCAGCCCAAAGGGTGGCTCCATCCGAATGGAACTTCCCCTTTATAGTGCCGTCGTACGTCACCGTGCTTTGTTCAAGCATTTTTTTTTTCACGATTGTGTGTATGCAAGGCAGGCTTGACAAGAATCACGTCGAAAAAAAAACGTTTTTTTTTCTAGAACATTAACATCGTGTGTACGCAGCTTAAGGCTTCATTCTCAAGGGGGTATTTATGTGTACACCTGTGTGAAGGGTTGTCTTCACCTGCACAGGATGCACAGGTGTTCTGTGCATCCTGTGCAGGTAGTCCCATTTAGGTCTATTGGGACACAGTGGCTGCACTGACACAGGTTTTGATCGCCCCCTGTGTACCTGCTGGCCAGATTTACCTTTTCTATTTGTCCTGATGACTATTGCTAGCAAAAGACTATGTACAGTATATACAGTGCCTTGCACAAGTATTCACCCCTCCCCCCTTGGATTTTTACCTATTTTGTTACATTACAGCCTTTAGTTCAATGTTTTTTTTAATCTGAATTATATGTGATGGATCAGAACACAATAGTCTAAGTTGATGACGTAAAATTTGAAAAATATACATAAAACAATTTTTCAGAAATTAAAAACATTATCATTGGCATGTGCATATGTATTCACCCCCTGAAATGATGTCCACCTGTGTGCACATGATCTCTGCACATTACATATACACACCTTTTTGAAATGCCCCAGAGGCTGCAACACCTAAGCAAGAGGCATCACTAACCAAATACTGCCATGAAGACCAAGGAACTCTCCAAACAAATAAGGGACAATGTTGTTGAGAAGTATAAGTCAGGGTTAGGATATAAAAAATATCCAACTCTTTGATGATCCCTAGGAGAACCATCAAATCTATCATAACCAAATGAAAAGAACATGGCACAAGAGCAAACTTGCCAAGAGATGGCCGCACACCAAAACTCATGGATCGGGCAAAGAGCGCATTAATCAGAAAAGCAGCGATGAGACCTAAGGTAACCCTGGGGGAGCTGCAGAGTTCCACAGCAGAGACTGGAGTATCTGTACATAGGACAACAATAAGCCGTACGCTCCATAGAGTTGGGCTTTATGGCAGAGTGGCCAGAAGAAAGCCATTACTTTCAGCAAAAAACAAACATTTTGAGTTCGCAAAAAGGCATGTGGGAGAGTCCCAAAATTTATGGAGGAAGGTGCTCTGGTCTGATGAGACTAAAATTTTACTTTTTGGCCATCAAAGAAAATACTATGTCTGGCGCAAACCCAACACATCACATCATCCAAAACACAATAGGTGACAGAGCTCACTATATCTGCATGGTGAATCACAAAGAAGGATATATATACAACATATATGCGCTAAATAATATAGAATAATATTAAGAGAAGGTCCAAAAAAACGAAGCAGATTTTCCAGTCCATAAAATAATTAAATTAAGAATAATGGTGTATCTTCAAAACAACTGGGAATGACTGACAGGTACTCAGGGCTGCTCTTCTCAGGAGTGAAGCCGACTCAGGATAAACATGGAGAAAAAAAAAATAGAAGAAGCTCCTCTAAGTAAACTGTTTAATATAGTAGCAATAAATAGATTTTCAACACTTACATAAAGTAAATGAAGCGGTGCTTATATGGAGGGGGGTCAATATCCTAGCTGGTGCGGGATCCATGGTCATTAAGTAGGTCCAGTAGTGCCCCAATTCCCGGCTATAATAGCCGCACGGTGCCGGGGTGAAAGCCGGCTAAGTCCGTTAGTGGAGATGGCGGCTGAAGACTCGTGGTGTGGCGTGTGACGTCAGCTGGATCAGATGAGAACGGGGAACCACGACTCATTTCAGAGCATGCGCAAGTCAAGGATAGAGCATGTGCTTTAAACAAAAAAAGAGTGACTATTTTGAAAAAAACACAATATTTTGTACTTTTTGCTATAATAAATATCCCCAATTTTTTTTTTAAAAAAGCTATTTTTTTTCTCAGTTTAGGCCGATATGTATTCTTCTACAAATTTGTGGTAATAAAAATCGCAATAAGCGCATATTGATTGGTTTGCGCAAAAGATATAGCGTCTACAAAATAGGGGATAGATTTGTGACATTTTTATTATTATTATTTTGTTTACAAGTAATGGCGGCAATCTGCGATTTTTATTGGAAATGCGCCAATATGGCGGACACATCGGACACTTTTGACACATTTTTGGGACCATTGGCATTTATACAGCGATTAGTGCTATAAAAATGCACTGATTACTGTGTAAATGTCACTGGCAGGGAAGGGGTTAACACTAGGGGGCGATCGAGGGATTAACTGTGTTCCCTAGTGTGTGTTCTAACTGTGGGGGAGGGGACTCACTGTAGGAGATGACAGATCATGGTTCCCAACTTGTAGGAACTCACGATCTGCATCTTCTCTCCTCACAGAACAGGGATGTTTGTGTTTACACACACATGTCCCTGTTTTGCCTCTCGTGCCTGCGATCACTCATGGCCAGCGGTCAGCGCAACCGCCTGTCACGACCATCGGCACCCCCGCAGTGCAGCGGGCATGTGCGCGTGCCTGCTATCTCACTTAAAGGGACAGACATACAGCTACGACGGTTCGCGGGATTGTGCCGACCTGGCGCAGTATAATGACAGCATCAGGTCGGCAAGTGGTTAAAGAGGGATCCCCCAGCCAACCTAAATGTGCCCAGTAGCGCTTTAATATGCTGTGTCCTCACACTCTCCTTGCACATGCTTTTATCTCACTGGCTAGTGCCCAAGGATAACCTAAATACAATATGCTACACACCAGATATTTAGATTTTCAGGATGTTGGTGTGTTGGACATATTATTTGTCATGGACCACACCTAGTAGGATGGAGAGACCACAAACAGACTGACAAGTAACAGTGCTTGGCTTGTGATGCTACTAACCTTAAATGCTATCTGAACTGGGTAGTGTGCTGATGTTTTGCAAATGACTGCTTTATATCTCTTAATTAGGGGAGAACATATCATACCTTGGCAATCAGCTACATGTTATTTCTATGGAGATTAAAATGCTAATTTACATCCTTGTGTAGCACCCTCTAGTTAAGGTGGTGCTAAAGTGATTTTCTGGCAGAGTAGGAACATTTTGGCAGGCCTGGCTGGTGGCTAGGCCTATTTGTTTTCCTCCTGGGCTGGGAGAGGCTCAGGGCAGCAGCTGGCGACTCACAGGCAGCATCACTGCCCACTCCCTCTTCTTTCTAGAAGGTCCTAGAAGGAGAGGAGAGGAGAGGAGAGGTGGAGCTGTCTGGGGTATTCTGGGGAGCCTTGACCAATCCCCAACTTGGATTGGCAGAGTGCAGGCCTCCTTAAATACCTGGAGTCAGCCCAGCTGGGGAGAGGGGGTTGTCAGGTGGAAGAACTGGAGTGAGAGAGAGAGAGTGTGGAGGCTGTCGGGGCCCACAAGGAGCTCCCCAGTCTATGGGGGGGTGACCCTGGGCTGGGGCTCGGGTGCATCCAGGAGAAGTGACACGACCCTGGAAGGAGAAGCACATGAGAGAGCAAGTAGAGGACAATGGGAGAGAACACTTCTAAAAGTCTCCAGGGAGGACTAATGGTCACAGACGGGAGAGCCGGTGAGTGATCACAGTCTGGAGGACTGGGGAGGCACACCTGAGAGAACTGGGAGATTGCAGTTTAAAATGGGTGCAGAACCAGAAGAGAGGACTGTGGGAAGAGCAGTGGAAAGAGGTCTCTGCAGCCAGGCTGGTTGGCAGGGCCTGAAGAGAGCTATCTGGGAGTGGTAGTTGAGCAGAAGATAGCTAGCACCGAAACTATTTCTACACCACAGGGGACCAAGGTCCCTGCCTGCAAAAGGCAGTTCATTGAGGCCTGGCTGAAGTAGTGTCAGGCATACCCATGCAGTGCTAGCTAGTCTGGAGGAGTGACAGTCTGAAACAAGTGAAGTGCTGGAGGAGAAACGGTGTTTGTGCTAGAGAGAAGATTGGAGTGTATATACTGGAGTGTATATAGAAGTCCCTAGCAAGTTTGCACTGAATATTCCTGGGCATCCCATAATTTGCAATTTCCCATCCAAGTTTAATCCCCTCAAATAAAAAACAAAACAAAGCTGGACTGGTCTATGTCTCTGAGTAACTGAGAAATGAATGTCTGGCTGGGCAGGGTGACAGGTGAACCACTACATTCAGCAACCCCTACAGGGGCATGGCTACACTTGTTTAGCAGATGTAGATAAAAACCATTAAGGACAGGATAGGACCTGTCAAATACATTGGTAATCAATAAAAATGCAAGGCCTGAAGAAATTTTTACATTCCAGTGTATGTTTTCCTACATAACTCTAGGCAACTTGTTTTATTTGCTACTGTCTGATCCCAGCAACATGCATTTGAAGAAAGATATGAGGATTGACTGGCATTGCACATTACAGCATAACATTCTGTCTAGAATAAGAACATAAAAGGGAGAGGTGGGGGGTGACCCATCTCTCCCACAGTGGTGGCTGTTTAAGAGTTAAAGAGTTAAACTATGGTCTGCTCATCTTGCCCTGGGTGGGGACAGAAGACTGGCCGCTGTCAGAAACTCTGTGGGACGCTCCCTGCAGGGTGGGAATATATTTGTCTTCACTTTGGAGCTAGGGCTCAGCAATTTCTCTTTAGCTGTAGGAGGGGCAGGAAAACAGAACTCGGAGCCAAGGGACCAAACGACAGATCAAAACATGCCCATGCTGAAGGGAAAATAATTCATGTTTTATAACCTCAGCAATAAAAGGAGGCTTTTCCAAAACTGCAAACAGGAAGGTAATAAAACATATACGGCTATACATTATTAGCAAATGTGTAATCAAATAAAGACATAACATATGTATGTCACAAGAAGGGACTATATAAGTCATAGTAGAACTCATGCCCCCGATTTAGTTTAAAGCCTAAGTTAAGTTTTTTTTTTTTTTTTCAGCACAAGGGATGGTACTTACAGATAGTGAAAAGTGTCCCTTGTGCTGATGGCTGCTGCCTTAGTTGAAAATTGAAGTGGTAATCTTCCAATACTACTGGGGTTAATACAGCTGCTGGACCTGTAATAGGCCCTGGTCAAGAGTGACAACAATATACGTCCTTTCCACCTTCCTCTATTCATAGAAGCTGTACTATAGCTTCCAGCTCTATGTTTGGAGGACAGGCAGATGAATGAAAGATCTGCTTCCTTCATTCATAGAGTGCTTTTTATTGCTGGAAGCCACCAGCAGACGTCTCATTGAATGTAAGTGCTGATTTAAAGCGGAGGTTCACCCAAAAGTGCACGTCCGCTTTTCGGAACCCTCCGCCCCTCCGGTGTCACATTTGGCACCTTTTAGGGGGGGGGGGGCGGTAGCTCGACTACGGCTGCCGACGTCGCGGGCGACCTGGACAGGTAAGTGTCCATTTTTTAAAAGTTAGCAGCTGCAGTATTTTTAGCTGCTGCCTTTAAACAAAATAAATTACGGTGAACCTCCGCTTTAAGGATAAAAAACAAAAAATTAAACTCTATAGGCAGTCACACTACAAAAATTTCAGGATTCTAAAATTCATGGGGACAACTACTAACTGCTTTTACAGTGCCCAGCTTGCAGTTATCCTCATTTAAAGAAACCTGTTATCATTACACTCCCAGCATACAGAAATGCAAAAAAGACCTCTCTGTAATATATACAGTAATGAAACTCATATTTGTACAGAACCCTACTTAGCATGCAGAAAACGTTATTGTTTTGAAGGCCCTTTATATGCAAACACCTTGTATGCAGATAATTTAACCTGCTATTTCTCCTTGCCACTATCGTACATCAGTGAATTTCCTGTCCCACTTCCTCCTTCCACCCAGGGACCGCCTCGGCGACTTCTCTTCTCGGCTTCTACCAGGGTTGCAAAGGTTGTACTTGTAACCTAGCCCTGGTGCAGCCCCCCCCCCCCCCCTTCCTTGCATTTGCTTTCAAATTCACCTAACAAGAGGACTGCCCCCCCCCCCACCACCAGAGCTGGCTTCATCCTGCGCATGCTCAGTTCTGGAGCTGGACAATTAGTAACTGGCCTGGGCTTGGACTGCTGGTTATGTAAATTTGAAAGCGACTGCAAGTAGGGGGCCCAGCATGTGAGGTGGACCAAAATACTTACAGGAGGTCAGTGTGTAACAGTTCCAGACCACACAGAGTCTGTGAGGTAGTCAGTCACTTTGTGGGGGGGGGGGGGGTCACTGATGTAAGGGGAGTGGAGACCCTAAGGTAAGGGGGGACATTGATATAAGGGTCCCCCCATTATATGAGTGTACTCACTCCCCTCTTACATCAATGAACCCATTTACCTTAGTGTATTCACTCTGCAAACTCTGGGTTAAAAGGGAAATCTGATATAAGGGGTGGGGGTCTCTGTTCTCCAGGGCTCTCACCAATATCAAGTTCCCAGCGTCCCCCCTTAAATCAGAGTCAGCATTGTTTATCCTTACAGTACAAGGAGAAACTTTGCAGACTCTGAGGTAAAGATTAACTCTACAAACTCTGATATGAGGGGGGCTCTGGAGACCAGAGAACTTCTCACATCAGAGTACCCCTTTATATCAGGGTCCGCAGAGTTCCCCTTTACATCAGGGTCCGCAGAGTTCCACCTTGCATCAGGGTCCAAAGAACTCTGGGAACTCTGATGTAAGAGAACTCTAATGCAAAGGGGGAACTCTGTAAAGGGTGACAGCTGAAGGGTTAAAGTGGTTGTAAACCCTTTGCACCATTGCTGACAGTTTAAGTGAAAACAAAACAGTTGCAGTAGGTATCGGTAATTGGTATCGGCGAGTACTAAAAAAAAAGTATCGGTTTTTGTAAAAAAAATGGTATCGTGCATCCCTAATGAAATGCGTTAGATGGGGCCCTGGAGACACAAGCACGCTATGAGCTGCAGGACTTTCTGCAAGTTTTATATTGACACTCTTTTTTAACATTAATGTTGTAAGTACAGCCTTTAATTAACCCTTTTCATTGATTTGAACGTACTTCACTATGCGCCTCTTTTTGTTAATCACGGTGGTCCTTCCTTTGTGATCAGTGGGTGAGCAAAGTGGAGCGTGATTCTTGGATTACTTACCTGGAGTCCTGTTTATTGATTATTGCGAGTTATTCCACCGGTTCCATCAAGTTTTGGAGCTGTTTACCTGTTGTCCGTTGCTGGAGATGCCATTTAGATCCATGCAATATGCCTGTTTTACTTTTCTTCTGGTAAGGAGATTGGATTAACACAGTGGTATGGTGTGCTGTCATTACACACTGAAGGTGTGGTGTGGGGGTCTCATCTCTTTCTTTAAACACATGCTATGGTCACTATTTTTTATTTGGGTTTAGCGCCGGCGCTGCATATAGATTTTTATGTTATTTTATTTTGTTATTACCTAATTTATTCTGGCTGCTCTAGACTTTGACCTTAATTTATTAGAGTGCGGATACTTCCATGCATAAATTTGGGATTGTTTTGTATAGTACAGAAGTGTAATGAACCTATATCTGCATCTACTGGCAGACACACACATTTAATGTATTTTTAACAGGTGCCAACACAGGAGATTTTTATCTTCAGATCTGTGTGAAACGCCTGCTCTGTTAAAACATGTTCTTTGTGAATCTCAGGTTTAAGATATTGCTATGCAATAATATACCTTACTATCAACAGAACACGCAATGCTTCATTCTTAGCAAACAATATGTAAGTGCAGTACTTTCTCCTTTTTTTTTTAGGCAAAAATTTGAAGGTCAAAGTAAAGGGCTTCATAGGATTAACAAATTATTCAAGAGCACATGTACATACTTGTATAAATAAGTGACTTGTCTGCCTGTTGGCATTGTGTAGACATTGCAGTTAAAATATATATATATTTTTGTCACCCAGACCTTTTGCTAAGTGTCCCTGTTTGAGCAGAGTTGTTATCTCTTGCCCCCATAAAATGTACAACAATCTTCAGGTACACTATGATGTCATTATAGCATGATCATCATGATAGCAATCACTTATGCTGTAATAAAATCATTGACGTGCACCTCCTCCCATGCAACTTGCTTTTCAAATTTTTTAATTAATTCTGCTTTGCCTTTTCTTCTTACTGATTTTCTGTCTTCATGTCTTCATGTATATTTTCACTGTAATTTAGGAAATATTTACTACCTATTTCTATCCCTCCCTTACCCATTTATCACCACATTTCTTCTAGTGTTGGAAGGTAAATTTTTTTAACACGCTCAGGCTGAGGTGAAAAACTTTCATAAATCCCACCTTGACAGCATGCCTGAACTTTCAGGTGCTTAAGCATTTCATTGCCACAGGGACCAGTGGTTGACATGCCCAACAACAGCCCACAGTCAGAAAGTAGACACCTGCTAAAGGTTAACAGGCTGTGATTTATGTATGCATATATGTTATCACCATAAATGTCAGAATTTAATTGCTATTGTCTATTAAGGTAGTAAGTTATCACAAGCTTCACAATATATCTGCCAAAAACCAAGCCAAAGTCAATTGCTAGTGAAGCTTAATTTAAAGCAGAACTTCACCCAAAATGGGAAGTTCCGCTCTTTCTCCTACTCCCTCTCTATTCCTTAAAGTGATTGTAAGGCTTAATTTTTTTAAAAAATAATAAACATATCATACTTACCTTCACTGTGCATTTCGTTTTGCACAGAGTGGCTCTGATCCTTGACTTCTGGGGTCCCCTGTCAGCTCTGGTAGCTCCTTCCCGCATCGTATAACCCCCTAGGAGAAGCGCTCTCCTGGGGGTCTACCTAGCGGGCGCGCTCCCGAGTCACGCATTTGCGTCCATAGACGCAGAATGCCAAACTCGGCCCCCCCCCGGCGCCCACGTCATTAGATTTTGTTGACAGCAGCGAGAGCCAATGGCTGCGCTGCTATCAATCTCCTCGTCCGAAAAAAAATCTGAAGACCAAGACCAATCTCTTCATCGGAAAAAAATCTGAGGACCAAGACCATGCATGTCCAGCAACAAAAGAATACATTACAAAACAATACATTGCATCACTTTTAAAGTTGTATTATGTCGTACAAGAACTTTTTACATTTTAGTAACCTCCTCATTTTCGATATGAGATTACCATACAAATAACAAACGGATCAGGGGTACCAAGATGGCCACGGACCTCCGAGTACATGCCAAAGCCACAGTCTTGCCTAAAAGCAGCCTGCGGGAAGATTGCTGCTCCGTTCGGGACACTGGATGGCTGGAGGTCAGAGGAGGCCAGGTGTGGTGTAAGGAGGGCCTTCAGGCTGGCAATAGGGATGGGGCCTAGTGCTGAGGCAGAGAGTAGGAGTACCAAGATGGCCGCGGACCGTGTGTAGGCCGAAGCCCCGGTCTTGCCTAGATGCGGCCGCCGTGCGGGGGGAACACCGCTCCGGTCGGATCAGCGGGTTGCTGAGGGTCAGCAGAGGCTTGGTGTGGTGTGAGGGCTGTCTTTTGTCCGGTAGTAGGGACGGGGCCTAGCGCTGGGTCCAGGAGGAGGAGTGCCAAGAAGGCCGCGGGCCTCCGTAAATCGACCGAAGCTGTGGACTTTCCTGGATGCGGCTGCCTTGCGAGAGGGTCGCCGCTCCGCTTGGGACGCCGGATGGCTGAAGGGCAGGGGAGGCCAGGCAAGGTGTGAAGGGGGACCCCAGGCAAGGTGGCAGAGGTGGATGGAAGTAACAGCAGAGTCCAGGATTAGCGAAAGAAGAGGAGTAATGGACGGAGCCTAGGGTGCACACATCCTACTCCATGCCGTGTCAGGCCACGCCCCTCTAATTAAAGTTCTCTTTTAACTAAAACACTGGAAGAACAATGCTTTATTGTCCTTTTAATTGTTTATCATAAAATAACACAATCTACCTACATTTCGACTACCATTGTATAGACCAGCTTTTCTCAGCTAGAAGGTACACATGACAACTTGATGGGGTATTTCTACCTGTTAAAGCTTCTTTAGGAGGGGCCGAAACAAGACCAGTCACCCTCAAAAAGCAGAGGAAGCAGCAGTGACTGGTCTTCATTGCAAAAATCTCCTGCACATGCTGGTTTACTGCTCAGACTGAAAAGAAGTCCACTTATCCTTTAACTACAGTTAGGTCCATATATATTTGGACACTGGCACCATTTTCATACTTTGGGTTCTGTATGCCACCAGAATAAAATAAAAACAAAACAATCCAATGGTAAAAAAATAGCAACCCCCCCCCCCCCCCAAAAAAAAAACTACTGACCCCAGCGACAGAACTACCAGGGTTACAAAGGTCGCACTTGCAGCTGGGCTCTGGCGTTCTACCACTTTCGGGGAACCCCAAGACAGCAGGAAGGTGGCCCGCTGTGGAACTGTAATAAAGGGTCCCTTGATGAGAGTAAAGGGACCCGGGACCAGTGGGAAGGGCATAGTTCGGAGGCCAGGAGGCCCCTTAATGGTTTCTTGCACCAGGTCCCTGAAGGTTATAGTTACATCTCTAAACAGATAGATTTGGGTTCAAACTAGGAACTGTGTAACTGCACTAATAAAGGTACATGACTTTTATGTCATATAAAATTGGTGATTATTTTACCGGCTGCAGAGCCATATGGCGATGGTAAGAATCCAGGGCCAGGTTTCTGTGTGTGTGTCCCAGGCCATCTTCTGACCTTTCATCGGACAGCTGTGTCAGATGGTAAGGCTCCTTCTTCATCTCCTGGCCCAGGAGCTCCCTCTTTCGTAGCCTTGTTGAGTCTGTTGAAGACAAGAATACAAAGTAAAACATATGGAGATTTGCCTGGACATTCTAGAGTTAACTTTACATATGTAATTCATTTGTATTGATGAGAAATCATTCAAATTCTAGAAGAACTAGCTGTGGGAAATGTAATTGGCAAGGCAACATTTTTCGTATATACAAATAGGACACTGACAAGTTATCATTTTAAATCTCTGATCATTTTTTTTTTTTTTTTAATTAAACATTTTCAAGACAAATTCAATTAGCTTCTGTCAAACACGCTATATAAACATTAAGGTGTATAAAAAAGTCAAAATGTTCTCTCCTTCTCAAAGAACAAGGGATATCCTCATGTAGATAGCTTTTACCAGAATAGGCTTACACCTTGGAAAATGGGAAATCAAAAATGTTGGACTTCCCATCACTTTCTGAATCAGAGAACCAGGACCTATAGAGAAGGCAAATCCCTCCAGTGGGGACAGAGAACCTGGCAACGGTTCTAACTCTTCCAATATGTAACCAAAACACCATACATACACTTTATTATGATAATTTAACAAGGAATACTGTTTAGTAACTTGCAGCAAACAACATACATCAGGTATCATGAGTTTATAACTGTCAATCACTTGTTGGCATGCAATGATATTGATATTGATTATAATGATAATATTTCTACCTATTATTATTGATATTTACATATTTTTATATAGTCCTCCTCCCTAGCCCTAAATTACACAAATTCTTAAAATGTACAATTGCTGACAACCTTTCCAACATAGGAGAAGTATAGAGATGAGTTTCCCTGATTTACATATGACAACATACCCACACAATGCATGACTCTGGATTAATACATACAGTATATACATCAGACAGAAGTGCATGTATAGCCAAAATGTTTTTCTTTGTTTTGGCTATACAAGTGAGGAAGTGAGGAAGTATTAGGTTCAGCACAGTGGATTAGTGGTTAGCACTTCTGCCTTCCAGCACTGGGGTCATTGGTTTGAATCTCAGCCAGGACATTATCTACATGGAGTTTTCATGTTTTCCATGTACTTGTGTGTGGTTTCCTCCCACACTCAAAATACATGCTGGCAGATTAATTTGCTCTAGTAGTATGTATGTGAGATAGGAATCTTAGATTGTAAGCTCCTAAGGAAAGGGACCGATGTTAATGCACAGTATATAAATTGTTGGGTTCTAAATATATCACTGTAATAAATAAACCCCTTTAGGCTCATATTGTTGTCGATGTCCCCACTGTGGAAATTCACAACTTCTATGTGCCCTGGTGACTATTATCACCGAGACAAAACTTCAATCCCAGAAAATACTTTGTGGGACAAATCCTAACTTTTTTTTGCAATTAGGCCTGAATCAGCATTTGCCTTGTGCACCATCAGGAGGAAAATTTTAAAACACGCGCAATCTTGTTCCAGAGACCATTAGCTTTAAAAAAGACCTTTGTACAGTGTCTGCTCACCTGACCCTCTGTGTCAACTAAATTTGGTTCTCTCATCACCTACTGTGTGAGGAAGGTGTTTAAGATGGTGGGATTGTGCTGCAGGGAACCCTTTCTGGTCTTACCAAAGAACAAGGTGGTGTATTGCCTCCTTTCTACCCAAGGTTGTTTCAACCTTTGTCCTCAGCCAGGACATTGTGCTTCCATCCCTCTGTGAAGCTCCAGTACATCAGTAGGAGATTTCCATTGATTGCCTGGGTTTACTTCATGTTATGCATATTTACCCTGCAGCCACCGCTTGTTTTAGAAAGTCTCTCTCTTTGTTACTCTGAATGGTTCCTCAATGGAATTCACTGAGGGACACAGGTCCCATCACTCTGTGTCTATGATATTTCTCTTGGCACTTCTTTGCTACAAAACTTTGCTACAAAACTGAGGCATGATGTGAGTGGGAGATGCCAGGCTTTTTTTCTGGCCAGTGTCCAAATCTTCCTGTAGGCAGCAGTATAACCTAATAGTTAGCTGTGATTTACTATTGTGTGCTACGATTGGCCCATAGCTATCATATGGTGCAGGGTGCAATAATTGGCCTAGGTACCATGTGATAGCTGTGGTCCAAACACAGCATCACATATAGGAATCACAGCTGTTATGTGTTATGAATGGCACACAAAGCAGTTGGGTACTGGGAGTCACAATCCACTGTTTCCAGTGGACACAATGGTCGCTGGAGCAGCTTGCCCGTGCCACCCTGCCGCAGTAAATGTACTGTGGCTGTGCGGCAAGTGGTTAGTTTATTTTTGGCCTGTCCCCCATTCTTCGTCATCAGCCTGGGAGAGTGACATTAGTGCCCCCTGTGCCTCACTGGATATGGGGCCTGCATAACCCAGGAAGAACGTCACATACCCCGCATGTCACCCCATTGACCAATGTTGGAGGGGGCAGGCATGTCAGTAGGCTGCCCAAGAACCCAGAAGAACCAGTGCAGCCTCCTGATGACTTCACAGATGAACATGGCAGTGCAGGACCCAGCAGTGGCTGCAGGGAAGAGGATCCCAGCAGGACAACTCTGGATCCTCTGTATAGGTGTGTATCTGAAGTGTAGCCAACTCAGCATCAGGTAAACGAGGGAGCAAAAAAAAAAAAATGTGTTGGAATTCCTCTTTCAGCTTAAAAAAACTTAATACTACTTTATTTAATTAAAGTCAACAATAAAACTATTTTACATTTGTTGGCCACAAGACAGCACACCCCTGTTTATCGCGCCCAAAGCCCCGTACACATGATCGGATTTCCATCAGGCGAATCTGTGGAATTTTGTCCAAAGGGTGTTGGCTGTGAACTTTTTTAGCCAACATACATGAAACAACGTGTTTTTTCAGCTCTTTAACATCACTCCTTGGGCAACTTCTGCTAATGTTGTCTGATGGTTAGGAGCATTGGTTAGGAGCATGCATGTTTTTACTTTGGATTTTAGGCCGACGGACTTGTGTACACACAATCAGATAATCCGACGGAACACATTTGTTGTCGGACAATTTGAGAACATGGCTATCCAACATTTGTTGTCAGAAATTACAGAGGACCTGTTGATTTTTGCGCTGTAGACCTGTATATCTATATGGGTCCACTAACAAGGTGAGCACGCCATACAGCTGGTGGTGGAGCACAAATTTGTTTGTGGAGCATGGAGTGTATTGGTGTAGAGAGAATCAAACACAGAAGACATGCTGTTTAATCACTATTATTGAACTTTTTTGGGGGACTTTTTACTATTGATTAATTTGTGCTACTACCATGTCTTTTTTTAAGTAAAAGTGGTATCACATTTTCACCTATTCCTATATTATAGAGATTTATGTTGTATACAGTTTTATCATTTTTCATTACATGTTTATTTTTCTAAAAAGATAAAATTAATATTATTCTACTATTAGAATATTCACATATTATTTTCTGGTTGGTGGATAGTTCATTAATATAAAATATTGATTTATTGTATTTACTTTTTGAGTTTGACCTTTTTGGTATTAGCAGCACAAACACATGTATAGTTTTTATTTTCATTGTCTCAAAGATGGCTGCCCAAATCTCCATGGAATTATGTGTTCAGGGGAGGGAGAGGGCACAGGGAGGATTCTGTCTTTGCTCAGTGCAATTGTTGACCGTCTGTCGGGGTTCAGGGACCAGAATGTCTTTCACCACCCCCCAGTCTGGTATGACAGTGTCTGCAAGATCCAGTTGCTTGAGATATCTAGAAAGCTCTCCTGTCTCTGAGAATGACTGTCCTGCCATCTTCATGGGCAATTAAGCTGAAAGGTTGGCCTGATAATATGTAATGTTCGAGCTTATTGCCCAATATCTCACTGGAAGTCCAAGCAGCATTGAGCTGATGTCATGGGGGCCTATGGCCTCTGGTGCATATATTGGGGTATCTCCCCTGGTTCCTGTTGCCCTGGAACTAGGTTGCTGAGACTGGGGCATGTTGTGGGGCAGGACTCACTTTTACGCACCATCAAGTGCACTTGTGCACTGCATTTTCGGTAAAGCATTCCTATGGTCAAAAATACACTGTAGCTATAGCTCCTGGGCATTATAACCACAGACATATTTTACATTGTACCCCCCATATGCTGTACTTTGCAGCTGTGTCCAAGAGACCTTACATTTATGCTTATGTACAAAATAACATAAGTATAATTGCAGATGTTTGTCATAAGTTATTAATAATTGAAACAATTCTGCGAAACCTTGACCATATGAAGAATAAATGCGTAAGTAAAGGTTACCTTCAGTGAAACCCACATGTCAAAATCAGCAGTAGTTTCGTATCTTTGCAAATCCTAATTTACCCCACAATAGTTGAGTGTGACTCTGTCCCCTCCAACTTCTGAGGTGGCCTATTGGTCGTTTAATGTGATGCGTGTTAATTGGTGTGAGTTTTACTTTTTTAATCATCCTCTCCGTTTGATTTACTGGTTAATGACAGGTTTGTTGAACTAATTTATACAGTTGACTGATCTCTAATGGATTTGTTCAGTAGGAAGAAAAACAAGCATTTTAGATTTTCATTTAAATGGTGGTACGGCATTTTTTTGTCAGAATATTTCCTACAATTTGTTTATTTTTTCCTGAGTGAAAACCACATTCACAGTTAGATTTCAATTTGTTCAAGAATACATTTTTATCCTGCTCCTTTGAACGTTCATGTCACTATGGTCAAAAAAACTATGTTTGATTTGACATTGTTAAAAAATTGAATGGACATTCCAAAAACAAAAATCCCAAACAAAATTCTATTGGTGTACAACCAGCTTTAGGCCAGTATTACCCTATAAAAGGAGAAAAAACAATTAACACTACAGAACAAATGCTAGCTAACAGGATGGTAAAACATAGAACCTAGATAGCTCAGCCCTTTGTTGCTTCAGCATTGAGAGTTTAGTTTGGTTTTACATGGGTAGTGTGCTTTTTTAAAATGTAGATATCAGTGAACAAATAAAAATACAATGTACAGCTTTGATCTGGTCTGATGCAAAATAATCAAAATAACTAAATTAAAACTTTTTTTGGTAGTCGCTGTGATGTCTTCTACCCAGAACATACAATTTTTAAAAAGTGAAGAGTATGGGATTCCCACCTAATGTTAAGCAGTGTAGTACTCACCGATATTTATCGGGGGGTGCAATCCAAAGTACAATATAGCATGTTTTGCTAGAACATACAATTTCAGGGTTTAGGATGTTTCTCTGAAACTTAATATACTGTTTTCTTAATAATTGTCCAGTTTTATTTGTGTAATTGGTAGCCAGCATGTTATGTGGACTATAAGCAATTTGAGAGCTGTCAAATAACATAAAATTAACAAAAACAGCTGATGATATGAAAAAAGAGGGAACCAAAATGAAGAAGACAATATAGAAAAATATTTAATATACTCATTTTAAAATTTATTTTAAATACTTTTTATTTTAAAAGTAAATATCATGACCTAGACTAGAGCCTAGTGATGCTAAAACCAATATACTTATTTATCAGTAAAACATATATATTCCTTTTCCATGGATCCTAGTTACTGTGTTCACAGGCCAGACAGCCCCAGGGTAGTTGGGATTTTCCAGGTGGTTGCTATAACTGATTGTGCAGCTGTAAGAACAGAGTGAGTGACCAATCAGAACACAAGATCAGAAGGGAAAGCTTTATTCTGATTTGAAAAGCTCAAGGTACAAGATGGATTAGGAATTTGTAATGAAAAGAATAATCCTCAGGTGCAGAGGAACCGTGACTGCCTTACAAAACCTTAAGACATCACAGGTCAGGAGAGGAGTGGAAAGCATTAGCTTGATACTGCCAAAGGTCAGCTACATGTATGACCTATAGACAGACATGTATATGAATTCCTTTTAAACAATACAGATGTTACACTACCCTGCAGCTATGGTAATTGTTATCAGAAATGTAAGGATAAGGGTTTAGTCAGGTAGAAAATAATGGTGGTCTCAGGCCGACAACAGGATGGGAAAATGTTCTTAATAAGGACACTTACTCCAAGTGTCCTTAGTCTTTACCAATGACACCAGTGGTGTGGTTGGACCCTGTGTGGCAAGTACCCTCTGTAAGCAAACCTGGGATGGCCCTGTTGGTTGCAACCAACAGACCCGATAAGCCAGGTGGAGTGCAGAATGATAGGTCAGGATTTTCAAGGGGAAAAGCCAAAAGTCCATTACCAGGTCATTAGATAATGGCAATTTGGAACCAAATTGGAGATGAGGTTGAGGTCTGGAGAAGAGCAGTGGTCAGGGCAGTCAGCGATCAGACTAGAACAGAAAAAAGCAAGCTTAGTATTATGAGATCAGATAGTTCAAGCAAAAAGAACCCACAGTCAAGACGCAAACTCTAACAGGAAAAGGACTAATGCCGCGTACACACGGTCGTTTTTCGGCATGAAAAAAACGAAGTTTTTAAAAACGTCATTTAAAATCATCATGTGTGGGCTTCACATCGTTTTTCGGGTTGTAAAAAATGATCGTGTGTGGGCTAAAACGACGTTTTAAACCCGCGCATGCCCAGAAGCGAGTTATGAGACGGAAGCGCTCGTTCTGGTAAAACTGCCATTCATAATGGAGTAAGCACATTCATCACGCTGTAACAGACAAAAAAGTGTGAATCGTCTTTTACTAACAAGGAATCAGCTAAAAGCAGCCCAAAGGCAAATAGAACTTCCCCTTCAGAGTGCCGTTGTACGTGTTGTACGTCACCGTGCTTTGTTCATCATTTTTTTAAAACGATGGTGTGTGGCCAACATCGTTTTTAATGATGAAGTTGGAAAAACTTCATTTTTTGGACATGCTGAAAAACGTCGTTTTTTTTTCATGCCGAAAAACGACCGTGTGTACGCGGCATCAGTGTTACATAGTGAATAGCTTGTCTGAAGTTGTCATCTAAAGTAACCTGTAAATCCTGAAAATAACTTCACTGCAGTGATCAGATAGGGATCAAACTTTTTAAGAGTGCTTCTGACTATTTTATGTGCTCATGTTATCTCACACACTTGTTGAGCTATCACGGAGAAAGCAGATGTAGACTGTTTATTTTTTGTATGGAAAAAGGGAAAGAATTGTAAACCATGCATGTGACATATACTCATTAACATGCTGGCATCATGGCCAATACATGTAGCTAGGGGCCTGAACTGGGTATCGGCTCACCTGGGTACATCAGTGACACTGGGGCTGGGTTGCTGAGCTCAAGCCCATATACTCCTATGCACTTTAGGAGAGTAATGGCAGAGCCTCAAGCACTCCTACCAGCTCTCATTGTACAACTTAAGACTCGTATTACTCTTGCACCATTAAACAAGAACTGGTGCCACTACATCTACATCCACTTACATGGTCTCAGGCCTGGTCCTTGGGTGTGCTCCTGCTCCCTCACAAAAGACTGCATTGCACCAGCCATGTCATCACGGACCTTCTCTGACTACTCCACCACTAGGACCCACCTTTAACTGACCACTACCTATCCCATACTAATTGCTTGTCATTTTCCATCCTCCTGATAATATTGTGCTATGGCCTACAGACAGGGCTGGACTGGGACAAAAATTTGGCCCTGGACTTCATCCAGACCGGCCCACTTTAATTCAATAAAATGCTGCCCCCCACCCCCTGAAAAATCACGCCCACCAAAAGGCCCCTACATCCATTATTGTATATCATGAGAGGG
Source organism: Rana temporaria (assembly GCF_905171775.1). Lineage (NCBI taxonomy): Eukaryota > Metazoa > Chordata > Amphibia > Anura > Ranidae > Rana > Rana temporaria. Next base: position 137,860,651 of record NC_053490.1, read on the forward strand.
TGAGAGAGAGGGAGGGTTGAGGGAAAGGGGGTGAGAGAGGGGGTGAGTGTAAGAAAAAGAGAGTGAGTGTAAGAGAGGGGGTGAGTGTAGGACCCCTTTTTACACTGAGGTGTTTTTTAGGCGCTTTTGGGCTAAAAATAGCGCCTGTAAAGTGACTGAAAAACGCTTCCGCTGCAGTCCCAGTGTGAAAGCCTGAGTGCTTTCACACTGGGGTGCTGCCAGGGCGTTAAAAAAAGTCCTCCAAGCAGCATCTCTCTTTTAAAAAACGGCCCACTGAGCCATCGGCCCACCGGGAAACTCCCTGTAGTCCCTATGGCCAGTCCATCCCTGCCTACAGAGGCCCACCTCCATATCACTGAACAAGATAAATTATCGTAGGAGGTTACTTTACTGAAGCTTCAAATAATGGTGATAACAGTTCCACATAATGGCATTCATGAACAGTTTCACATAACAGATTTCAGTCCCATGCTACTATTTGCTTACTTCCTCAGCTACACAAGAGGGGGTGCTACGGTGCTATAAAATCTTTCTCTGAGAATGAGACACTCCTCTGTTATCTGATTTTGAAGTCCAGAAAACAAAGTCCTAATGATGCTTCCAACCAATAGCAGGGAAGACCTGCATAGGGAAAACGTCCAGTCCAGAGCAAACTCACATATTCCATCTACAAGGCTGCTTCATTCCCATGCCTATTGAAAGTATGTGGGACACCCATAGTATGCAACCTCACAGTCCATGGGTGGTTAAAACAGTTTACCTGTGGTAACACAAAGATTTAAATGGCATATTGCTCTGGGTTGTTCTCCCAGGGGGCCACAAGAATAGGTACTGGACACTTGCCCTTTCTATGTAACAGGCCCACCAGGTTGTGATAACCCTCAACGCCATGCATGGCACAACATGCATCCCAGTTCACTCGCTAACAAAATGTTCAGTCAGGGAACTTACTTTTCTTTTTGCTTTACCTAATAACAACTGATAGCACAACATAAAAAAAAGACTGATTTCCATTGTTCTGAGTCTTTGCAAAGGTTACTTTCACAGTCTATATCCTAACATTGCTAAGCCAGGTCCAAGCTGGGGCAAGTTGAGGGGATGCCTGTGCCTAACACCACCTAAGAGTGTTCTTCAGAGCTAGCTCTTTACACACACCACTCTGCTTAGCAGCTTCTACCCCATCTTATATACCCTGGCCAGGGAGCAGTAGTCCAGACCAGACTGGCTGAATGTAAGGCAGAGACCATCCTAAAACAGACACCTCCTTTTGCATGCCTCTATATAAAAAAACTCTTGGTCTCTCATACACTTTATAAAGATAATTGATCGACTTGATTCTGTGGCAGTTGTCTTTCTGTAGTATCATATGTTACCATTGTACTATGGATGCTGTATTTTTTTTACTTTTGTGTGTGTGAACCTTTAAAATATCATGTTTATTGCAGGAAAACATTTTAAACAAATGTTATTTCATACAATTAATATTAATGACTTTGCCATAATTATACTTTATGGGGAAGTTTAATAAAGAATTTATGATACTTTTCTGGCAGTAGGGTTGCTACTGTTATCCCTCTTTCAAGGTGTCCCTCTATGTCAAGTTGAAAAGTTGAGAGGTATGCACTAGGGCCAGGTTCACTATTCACTATTATGTGTCAGGAACACGTGAACAGTCATGTGAGAGAGAAATAGGCTGCTCTTTAGCAAATGCGCAGGGTGCCATGAACTCTGAACGGCACCCTTATGGATCAGCAAAACATAATTAAAAAAAAGGGTTGGGGGGCTACTCTCTCCATGTTTCTGGGTTGTGGGACAGCCCGTTAAAATGCATGGGTGGCCCTACTTGCAGGACAGAGATGCACGGGTCTGAACTAGGACTGAGCATCAGCAGACAGGATACCATTTTTATGAATGAAAGGTCCTTTCTACTGGGTGGAACACAATGTAAACAAAAATTACCTTATTTCTTCTTTACAATCGTTTTTATTAAAGTTTTCACAAAAGAGAAAAGTACATAAAAGTATAAAACAATTTTCTTTGGTCCATCTCAGCATACAATACTGATTACAAAAGAGGGAACATTGTCAGGCAGTTGCATATTTCCGATGAGTAACCTATTATGTTGTCAGGTAGCCAAGCCATAAGTTACATGAGTCCTATGAATACTTGAACACATGCACCAAAGAGAAAAAAAAAAGGAACTCTGAAGAAAAATCAAAAAAGGAGAAAACCATGTCCCTGTATGTATTAACAGGTAATTAACGGCAGTCTATTTGACTCCTTGGACTTCTTCAAACTCTTCACCGATTTATCTAATGAAGAAGTCTCTCCGGACCAATGATGACTTAGAAGTTATACCAGCATCTAAGAAGGAAGGGTAGATAGTAAAAAGAAAAGTACAAGGCATGCACCCGTTATGTGTTGTACAAAAAGATTCCTCTGTCCAGATCAGGAGGGGGTCCTGAAAGGTATTTTTTACAAGGATCCTTTCTCAAAGTAGGCCAGCTTATCCTGGAGAATAGCCACTATTCATTCAGTGATCATGATCCACGCCAATTTAGCCTTTAAAAGGTCAAAGGAAATCATGGGGAACTTCCAGGATCGTAAAATAGAATTGCTAGCTAAGTTGAATATAGATGCGATTAGGCGTCTCACGTGTCCCAGCATGCTCTAAACCAGCTTCCCCAGAAGGGTCTGCTGTGGAGTCTTGGTTAGATTAACTTGAGTGAGGGAATAGATAAAGTCAAATGTGCGGATCCAAAACCACTTACTTTGCTGCATGCCCCCTAGGTATGGAGGACTGTTTCATCCACAAAAACATCCAGGGGAGGCCCCCAGGACAGAGGATGCCAAATGGGTTGATACTAAGTACCATCGCAGTAAAACTTCATAATTTGCTTTGACCAGAGACGTATTGATATAAGTTTTTGAATTTAAGTTTCCCCTATTCTGCTACTTCCAACTCTTCCCCCAAGTCCTGTTCCCCCTTTGCCATATAAGGCAGTTTAGTAGAACCTTCATCTAATATTGTGTATATCTTTGATTTGTGCCCAATATGCTTATCTACAATTCTACATTCTACATAGATACTCCATAGGGGTCGAGGAAGTCATATCACTAGTGCATTTGAGGGTGTTCAGGAGATGCACTATTTGAGAATATCTAAATAGCTCCCTTGTGGAGAGTTCTGGCTTTTCCTGTAATGCATCTTTCGATAACAAACCTCTATGGTAGCGTAGGTCTAAGAGACGAAGAAAACCTTTGTTTGTCCATGACTCAAAAGTTTGGGAACAGAGATCTGGGGGGGGGGGGGACATTGGGTTGCCCAACAAAGGGGCCACTGGGTTGTGGGGGATTTAAGTCCATGACTTATAACCAATCTGTCCCACAACCCAAGGAAAAAAAGATAGGGTCGGGCATAAAATACCAGGTCTATCTCTAGCATGCAGCCACATCAAGTGACTAATTGGAGTGGATAGAAATGGGAAGATTCCATGAGGGGCTAGCCCATTTTGAGTGAAAGCGGATAAATTATGCTTCTCTTTAACTTTGGGGTGAAAAGCATGAGTATGTTCACCCTGGGTCTCTTGTCCCTCCAATTGAACTTTAAAACCGTCTGCAGAAAAAGATGTAAGTCAGACATATTAATTGTTATTGGTAGGGTGCGGAACAAGTATAAAATTCTAGTCAAAGTATCAATTTTTACAAAGTACAGCCTGCCCAACTACGAGGGGGGCTAGATGTCCATCTGGTAAGATTGTCCTGTAGTTTCCTATATGGGGGGGGGGGGGTAGTTCTTACTGTATAAGGTGTCTATAAAGGGGGTTAAATTGATGCCCAAGTAGGGTAGTGGAGCCGCCTGACGTTTAAATGGGAAGTTTTGTTGAAGGGAGTGAACTGTACGGTCATCTAAAATTGAGAACTTGAGATTCAGCATGAATAACCTTCAGTTCTGAGATTGTCGTAAAATGTGACAGCTCGCTATACAGGTTGGGTATGGAGGTGTTTGGAGATGTCAGTAGCATTAAGAGATCATTGGCGAACAGAGCACATTTGTGTTCCCTATCTTCACATGACATTCCTCGGATAGCTGGGTTGTTCCTCAGTTTGATGGCTAGAGGCTCTAGCACCAAAATAAATAGGATAGGGGACAACCCTACTGAGTACCTCTATGTATAGTTAGGTAATCAGAGCTATATCCCTTGACCGACAATCTGGCTATAGGTTCACTGTATAATGTGCAGATTATAGTAAGAAATTTTTCACCAAACCAAAACAATCTAGGGTACAAAAGAGGTGTTCCCAGGACAGGGAATCAAGGCCTTATGAAGGTCAAGGGATAATAGCATGCCCTTCCTCTGTCCCCTCCCATTCCAGTTATACTTACCGTAAGATCTGATTACCTTATTTTTTAAAGTTTTTATTGATAAACTTGTTTTCTGGTCTGACTTCAGCAGAGTGAATCCTGACTGGCTTCTATGTGCTACTATACATTAAAAAAATAAATAACTGTTTATTAAAAATGTGCACACTATTTTCCTGAAGCATTCACTAGATTTTGTTAATGGTGCATAGGAAGGACAGGGGATATGAGATTGACTTTAAAGTTGGGGAGCAGTATGGATTGAGTAGCTGAGTTAAGTGTCCCTTTAAATCCTTTCACTACAAATCACAGAAGAACACAGCTCTGCATGCTATCATGCTGATAAACTAAATATATATTACAATATTTCAAAAATACATAGAAACCATTTGTATTACTGATATTATTTATGTTGTGTATAGAACATCCATCTACACCCCGCTTGAGGTACTGTATACAAAATACTGTTTTATAAAGCATTAACATATTCACCATGTTCATTAGAGAGGTGTAACTAGGAGACAGGAGCAGGGCAGATGCTCAGGATGTAAAATATCCAGAACATTATCACACTGGTAGGAAAATTTGCAAAGGAATTCAAGTCAAAAAAGTAAAAATTGCAAACAGACATGCTTTTTATTACAGAAGACACATACAATGTCCCTTCTTCAATAAAATACACGTATCTGCCTGTTCACAATCTCCTGCAGAATGTACATTGAGATGCACAGCGCAGTTACATTCTGCCACATTCACTGTTTGTCAAGATGACTGTACTCCTGCGTACGCACGGGACTGACATCATCCGGAATTGGCTAATCAAGATAGGCAAAGATTGGCACCTAGAGTAAATCAGGGACAAGGGACAAGATTCTGATGCCAGCGAGGGACCGTGTGGGCGTCAGACCATTGGAACAGAGGTAAGTAGCTGTGCCTTTATTTCTCTTTTAAGATCTTCACATATGGTTAAGAAAAGTGAAAAAGTTACCCATTCCTGCAACCTGTGCCAGGATACAACCAAAAGGTAACAGCAGGGCAGCTGCAATGCCACAAATAAGATGGGCTGGACAGAAGAAGTATAACCCAAATTCCAAAAAAGTTGGGACATAAAATATACATAAAAACAATATACAATAATTTTCAAAACTCATAAACCCATATTATATTCACAATATAAAGCAACAGGAAAATAAGGCAAGTTTGAAATTGATAACAGCAACACATTTAAAAAAAAGTTGGGACAGGGCCATGTTTACCACTCTGTAGCATCCCCTCTTCTTTTAACAACACTCTGTACACACTGTGAACTGAACTAAGGAAATCAGTTGCTGTAATTATGGGAGAGGAATGTTGTCCCATTTTTTTCTAATATACTGTAGGATTCCAACTGCTTAACAATCTTGGTTCTTTGCCACATTTTTCGTTTCAAGATCCGCTAAATATTTTCCACTGGTGAAAGGTCTGGACTGGAGTCAGGCCAGTTAAGCACCTGGACTCTTCTACTACAAAGCCATGCCTTTGCACTGTCCCTCTGAAATATGTCAGGCCTTCTCTGGATAGGAGCATTAGCTGCTCTAAAACCTGGATATTTGTTTCAGCATTGATAGTGCCTTTACAGTTGTTCAAGCTTGCCCATGCTATACACTCTAATGTACCCCTATACCATCAGAGATGCAGGCTTTTGAACTGAGTGCTGATGACAAGTTGAAAGGTCCCTTGACGTTTTAGTCCAGCGGACACGGTGCCCATGGTTGCCAAAATTAATGTAAAATTTCAATTTATCTTTCCACAGAACAGTTTTCCACTTTACAACAGATTATTTTAAATAGCTTTGGCCCAGAGAAGACTTCTGTATTACTAGATCATGCTCAGTAATGGCTTCTTCTTTTCATGACAGAGCTTTAAAGGGAGTTCCACCCAAAAGTGGCATGTAATTTTTTTTTGGTGGGGGAGTGGATACCTTGTTTTCAGTGGACTTCCTGTCCCACTTTCTGCTTCTTTCTTTAGGCCGCCTAGGCGACTCCTCCTGTCACCCTAGGTGGCCACTTCCTGCCAGTGATCTTCTGGGACACAACTCAGGTCCCAAAAGATCAGCTTGCCAATAGGAGAGCGCAGCACAACTGGCGCATGTGCAGTGCGCACCCGGCCGTGAAGCTGTAAGTTGTCATGGCCGGGTGCCCACAGTTATGATGACGGCGCAAGGAGAGGAGGGGGAGAGAAGCGAGCCTCCGGGCGGCCGCATCGTTGGACTGCGGAGTAGGTAAGTGACGGTTTAATAAGTCAGCAGCTATGCTTTTTGTAGCTGCTGACTTTTAATAAACTAAAACACGTGTGGAACTCTGCTTTAACTTGCATTTTTGGGTGTCATAGCAAACTGTCTTCACTAATTTTTGGAAGTATTATTGAACCCATGCAGTGATGTCAAGGTCTGTGGGCCCGAAGATCACAGTCATCCAATATTGTGTTTTAGCCTTGTCTCATACACACAGAGATTACTCCAGATTCTCATAATCTTTTTAAGATATGTACTGTATATGATGATAGATTTCAAATCTTTGCAGTTTTACATCGCGGAACATTATTCTGGAATTGTTTGACATTTTTTAGACACAGCTCACAGGCTGACGAACCTCTGCCCATCTTTACTTCTGAGACACTCTGAAGCTGACTTTTTATACCCAATCATGTTGCCATATAACCTAATTAGTTGAAAAATGTTACTTCAGTGTTAATTTAATTTACTTTGCCAGCTTTTTGTTGCCCTGTCCCAACTTCTCTGTGTTGCTGCCATCAATTTCAAAAGTACCTTATTTTTTCTCTTAAACTGGTAAAATTTCTCAGTTTAAACATTTGATATGTATTCCATTTTTGATTGGGAATACAATAGGGATTTATGAGATTTGTATATAGTTGCATTCTGTTTTTATGTAGATTTTACATAACATCCCAACTTTTTCGAAATTGGGGTTGTATTTGTGTACTGCAATAAATACACATGTTTTAAATGTAGAAGACATGACGCCTAAATATGTAGTTCACAAGGATACTAAAATCCTAAATAAATAACTTGGATAATATTATGTGTGATTATGTTTCCTTCTGTAAATAATATTGTATTGGTGTAGGTGGTGGAAAATTGGATCTAGGTTTTAGTAAAAATTCAGTTTTAGTATATTAGAATGGATATGTGAAATGAACGAAATACAATATATGGAAAGACAGATAAGAGAAGAAGGATACATAAATAGTCAAATGCCAGAAATATGGCAAAAATGGGAAGAATTTTGGCTCTCGGAAGGAATGAAAGAATATATATAAATGGAAAATAAGGAGAAATACGAAGGGGAAAGGTAAATGAAGTGGAAAATGGTAGAGAAATAAGGGGAAGACGGGGGGTTTATTACTATTTTATTTTTTTGATGAATGGATGGATGTTAGGATGAATGTATATGGAAGATAATAGGAGTAAATGTAGATTAATGATGAAGGGTATACTGTTTTAATGATAAAGTAACTTATACACATCAAGATTCAGTATATTGAATAACTAATAGGAACAATGTATATTGTAAAGGAATCTTGTATACATGCAAAGGCTTTTTGTATTTGAGAAAACGTTTAATAAACATAAATTGAAAAAGAAAATCAGTTTTTATTTTCAGGAAGCAGATTCCATGGCAACTATGTATTCTTTGGCACAGGAAAATTAGCCTTTGGCAAAGAGGAATCTGGGACGGTTAGCATGAAGTTTGGGGTCACAGAAAAGGTTAGTTAGAGGGGGCCTTTCGAGAAGGCCATATTGGGTAGGAGCTTTGGGTTGACCTCCAGAAATGTAATCTAGTTAGCATGCATTTTGTCTAAGGATGATCATTGGAGCAGTTTGGGACAACCCTTCAAAAACAATTACTGTATATCAGCAGACCTCAAGAGACCGGTGACTACAGTACAGGAAATCCAGCACACTAGTTCTAACCAAAAACTCAGCTGATAAATCAGAGGTAATAAGAGGCTGCAAGGTGCAGTAATGACAGTAATTGGGCAGATCACCTTACACGCATTGTATAGCAGTTATATGTTTCAAGCGCATGAACAGTTATCTGAGAAAATCATGTTGTTTGTTTCTAAAATATCTTTAGATTTTTAAACAGGGTGACTACAGATTTTAAAATAATGGCAATAAAAATATGACATACATGCCTGTTTTATTCACTACAGCTGCTCCACTAGATCCCCTATGACTTGTTAAACGTGATCCTGTGACTTTTACATCTCAGCATATTCACACTTACAGAATCATTACCCTTTAAATAGAGAAAAGGGAAAGAGGTTTAAATGATTGCTAAGAATTTTACATTTCCATTAGCTATACTAGCTCAATGCTACTTACAATGACATCTCTCCACTGGGTAATTGAGTCAAGCAATCAGACACATGAAGTGTGAATATCATTTCAGATTTTTTAGTCTTAAGGCCCGTACACACGATACGAAAATTGGGTGGAAAAATTTGTATGACGAGCAGTCTGACGATTTTTGGATCGTTAGTATAGTGCTTTTGACAGCCGATTTTGCTTTTTCGTCAGACAAAAGCTGGATGTGCAGACTATAACATTTTGGTCGGATGTGAACGCAATGTCCGATTTTCGTTTCATATGTACTGTTTTCGTACAAAAGAAATTGTAAGAGAAAGACTACGCATGCTCAGAAATGAAGGGATACAAACTATTCAAAACATTACGTCACTTCTGACATTGTATTCTGGTATCAAAATTTTTTCGTATTGTGAGTAACCTCTTCAATTTCGACATAAGACTAGCATGACACAAAAAAATGGACGTTCGGTCATCTGAAAAGCGTGTGTACGAGACTTTAGTCATACTTCATATTCCCATCACACACATTCCTGGATAAGCTCTTGATTTTGGGTGCTGTAGCAACAACCAGCTGGATACTGGTACAAGTCACAATGGGAATATTTGCCAGCACACCATGGAACGACGTGAATAGTGTCCAAACGGATGATACTGCCCAAGACAATTTTTATCTTTCAGCGCTGTCGCACTTTGAATGTCAATTGCACGGTCGTGCTACATTGTACCCAAATGACATTTTTATAATTTTCTTCCCATAAATAGAGCTTTCTTTTGGTGGTATTTGATCACCTCTGCAGGTTTTAATTTTTGCGATATAAACAAAAACAAATTGACAATTTTGAAAAAAAACCTGATGGGCACTGATGGGTGGCACTGATAGGTGTCACTGATGGGCACTGATAGGCATCACTGATGGGCACTGATAGGTGACACTGGATAGGCAGCACTGATGAGTAGCTACTGACAGGCTTTTCTGAGTGGCACTGATTGGCACTTTTATGGGGCACTGACAGGCATTACTGATGGGGTACGGGCGGCAAATGGTTAAAAACAAAATGCAAATTCCCTTGCAGAAAAAAAAATCTTATTTTAAGTGCTTTATGTACCAGCATTTAGTGTTTAGTATTTTTTCTGCCAAAATACTGCTCTCAAAAACGCAAAACAGAAGTGTTTTTTTTCCTGCCTCCAAACACTGAGCTTAAAATATGCCTCTAAACATCTTAATGTGCATGGACACATAGGTTAATATTGAGCTGATTCTACGGGCAAAAACTCTAAACTACTGTAGAAGCAGTTACTTTTTAAGCCAGTGTGCATGGACCCTTAAATGATGGAATGAGAGGTAATATTTATGCTCTTGTGCCCAATTCCTTGGGATTGCGCTCTACTCAGTTACAGAATTGGTGAGCACACAATCATTATGTTTTCTGTATTCTTGATACTTATATGTATGATATACTATGTATTAATTGTATGTGTACTAACGGCATATTTTATGTCACACACAGACCACTGTATAAAAAAAGGCTAAAGTTGTAAGGCCCTGACGAAGCACGAAAGTGCGAAACTAGTTGGCACTCTGCACATGATACTTTATCGCTGTTTTGTAACTATTGTGGTCTATTTCATGCAATATATGTTTTTTATGAACTATTTATATATATATTAAACTTTTTTTGTTAAATTTCTAAACCTTGTTGTTTGGTGTGCGTACCCTATTACCACAATTGACACCTCACATTAAAATCCCTACATTTGGAAGAGGGACTACCCTCTACCATACATGTTCTTTGTTCTTATCTGTTTCTCTTGATGGGATTGTGAGTTCTTGTCTATTGGTTTTGGAAACCATTCTCCCCACCTCCACTTTGTTTTCTTTTTTGTGCCCAACACAAATAAACATCTAGCACATTGGTTGTTGGTTATAACGTTGCTCAATAGAACTTTTGTGAAGGCGGGAAGGGGGACATGTAAGGCCTTGTACACACGGTCGGACCAAACCGATGTAACCGTTTTCATCGGTTCACCTCTGAAGTGGCCGTACGGACTGATATGTGTACACACCGTCAGTCCAAAATCCGATCGGGTCAGAACGCGGTGACGTCAAACACACGACGTGCTGAATAAAACGAAGTTCAATGCTTCCAAGCATGCGTCGACTTGATTCTGAGCATGCGCGGGTTTTGAACCGATGCTTTTCTGTACTAACCATCGGTTTGGTCCGATCGGGCAGCGGTCCATCGGTTCGGTTTTGAAGCATGTTTTAAAATTTTGGACCGAAGGAAAACAGACCGATGGCCTATACACACGGTCGGTTTGGTCCGATGAAACTGAACTTCGGTTCATTCTTATCGGTTCGATCCGACCAAGTGTACGGGGCCTAAGGGGTATATAACCGTAGATTTACAAACCTATGAAACAACTTCTCCATCAAGCGGCCTGATTATCAATAGAGTATTGAGTATTTAGCATCAGACATACTAACTGAAAAAGTATCCCATATTTATGATGTGACTTATTCTGTTGGCGTTCGGTAGTCTTTTCTTCAACCTTTGTGATTTCTTGATGGGAAATTCTGTGTATGTGTCAACTATCTTTATTACAAGTAGTGTGAAAAAACTGAAGCCAAGGATGTAAACTTGCATTTCCATGGTGGCAGACTAGATGTGAGAAACACTTACACGCTGATATAATTAAACAATGCTCTGTGGGGTCCATTGGTTAAAGTAAATAGGGCTCAGCATGACTATAAAGTTAAGTAATACTAAACCACTGAGTAAGCCTATGAAAGACTTAATAGTAAACTGTACCCTGCATGCTTCTCTAGAGACACTCTGCATGTGGTTACTGAAAAGCTAATGTACTAGGGCTGAGCAGTACCCTTCGCAGGTGTCTCTGCTTGTCTGGTTAGCTGGAGGTTTGGGTAATCCTTTGCAGGTATCATTAGAGCAGGTTTAATCTTGTTATGTGTTCTTTATAATAGGACATGCTCATTTACTATTATGAATTAAGGCAAAAGTGGAGCAATTTTTGGGTTGGATAATTACATCACAGATATCAAAGGCACACAAGACATGAAAACATTTTGATAGTTTTTCTTTGAGACGTACTGCGTACTGTGGTCTTGTGATCTCAGTAAGGCTGGGTTCACACTACGGTTTTCCCGTCCGTCAGCCGCATACGATTTCAGTATTGAAAACGTACGGGCCCGGACGGGAAAACGTATAGATAGAGAATGCATTGCAAATCGTATGCACTCAGATGCATCCGGGTGCGTACGATTTGCTGGCAAAACGTTTTTTAAACGTCCGCAAAACCGTGTTCAACCACGGTTTTGCGGTCGTTTTTAAAACAGTATGGCAAACGCATACGTTTTCCTTTAACATTAATGTTAATGGAAAACGCACATGTGTGCGGTTCCATACGTTCCCGTCCGTTTCAGCCGCATACGGTTTTTCATATAAATCGTATGCGGCTGACGGACGGGAAAACCGTAGTGTGAACCCAGCCTCAGCTTCCAAGTGTACACTGATACAAGGGAGGGTGTGCAGAGATTTCAGTTATGTTCTAAAACGGACTCACAAGGTGTTCAGATACAGTTTGTGTCCCCAAAAAGTGTAAGCTGCTCAGGGATTGGTAATATAAGGTGTTTAAAATTAACTCATTAAAATGAGAGCACTTGCAAGTGAGCCTAGCTAAGCCTAGTTAAAATACATCTGGTAAAATAATAATAATTGCACGTCAAAATTTTTTTTTTTGCTAGAAAATGACTTAGAACCCCCAAACATTATATATATTTTTTTCTAACACCCTAGAGAATAAAATGGTGGTTGTTGCAATACATTTTGTCACACCATGATTCCGCTGCGAACTTACAAGCGCACTTTTTTTAATTAAAAAAATAAGACAACAGTAAAGTTAGCCCAATTTTTTTATATTGTGAAAGATAATGTTGCGCTGAGTAAATTGAGACCCAACATGTCACGCTTTAAAGTTGTGCCCGCTCGTGGAATGGCGACAAACTTTTACCCTTAAAAATCTAAATAGGCGACGTTTAAAAAATTCTACAGGTTGCATGTTTTGAGTTACAGAGGCTAGAATTATTGCTCTCGCTCTAACGATCATGGAGATACCTCACATGTGTGATTTGACCACCGTTTTCATATGCGGGCATTGCGCACGTATGCGTTTGCTTCTGCGCATGTGCTTGTCGGGACTGGGCGCTTTAAGAAAAAAAATGTTTTTCTTATTTATTTTACTTTTTTATTTTGACACAGTTTTTTATATATATATAAAAAAAAAAAAAATTGGGTCACTTTTATTCCTATTACAAGGAATGTAAAATATCCTTTGTAATAGAAAAAAACATGACAGGTCCTCTTAAAGATGAGATCTGGGGTCAAAAAGACCTCAGATCTAATATTTAGGTAAAAATGAAAAAAAGGCCCTTAAAGAGCATTGGGAGGAAGTGACGTTTCGACGTTTTGAGTTTCGCAATACAAGCTATTATTTAAAAAAAATCCTGATTCGGTTTGCGACTTTTGTCTCGCAACACGAGCAGGATTCAAGCCTCTGCGGTGTGCATCACTGCATAGGAAGAGGGACTGCCCAGAGATGCCCTGGCGCCAGTGACACTCGGAGCCGTTCGGAGCCGCGTGAAAATACTTAGAAACACTCAGAAATACTCTGTTCCCGAGTGTTTCCAAGCATTTATGAGGGTTTATGAGTGCATTTGAGCGATCTTAGAGTATTTCTGAGTCTCTCCGGCACCCCCCACCTCTGGCCACATGCGGTATTGCATGCAATAGAAGTCAACGTGGAACGAATTATCTTTGTTTCGATTGACTTCTATGGGGAAACTCGCTTTGATATGCGAGTGCTTTGGTTACAAGCATTCTCCTGGAACGGATTATGCTCGTAATCCAAGGTTCCACTGTAGTTATAAACAAAAACGACTGTAATGTAAATGTTAACTGCAGTTGAGGAATACAATTTAAGAAAGTGGAAAGCCAGGTTTTTCCCATCAAAGCTTAAAGGGGTTGTAAAGGTACATGTTTTTTCACCTTAATGCATTCAATGCATTAAGGTGAAAAAACATCCGACGATTAGCGCCACCCCCCCCCCTTCTCAGCTCTTCATGGCTCATTTATTGGATGATTGCTGTCAGCTGTCCCTCCTCTCCCCTAAAGCATTCGCTCAAAGCCAAACATGTGACTGGACTGGAGCACCCTCAGAATAGATATGTATACACATCTTCCTTTCACAGGGTAGTTAGAATAGGCGTTAGAATGGGAGTGGGAGCAGGTTTAAGCATAGTTAGGAAAAGCCTGGACTTCCACTTATGTAAGGTTTACATACGCTTAAGTGCTAGCTGTCGTGACTTTCAGATGTTTTGAAATGTTTAAAGGACCTTATTCTGTTGAGTTATTTTGTAACACGAAAGGCAGTCAAAGTAACTTAAAGTGGAGTTCCACCCAAAAGTGCTTCTTCCCCCTATCCGGTGCCACAATTGGCACCTTACAAGGGGGAGGGGGGACAGGATACCTGTCTTTGACAAGTAGCCTTTGCCACTTCCGAGAGTCTGGGCCGCGGCCCGTGACGTCATAGGCAAGGCTCCTCCCCTGGCCGCGGGGCCAACAGGAGAGAGGAGCGGGGCCTCGCGCATGCGCAGTAGGGTTCCCGTCCTGAAGCTGAAAGGCTACACTGCCGGGTTTACCTACCCGCAATGGCGGCAGCGGCAGCACCCGACACAGCTGTGGTCCTGACATTGAGGGACTCCAGGACAGGTATATGTCCTATTATTAAAAGCCAGCAGCTGCAGTATGTGTAGCTGCTGGCTTTTAATTTTAGTATTTTCAGGACGGAACACCGCTTTAAATACTGGATGAGAGACTCTCCTCCAACACACTTCAAAACAACCAGTTGGGATTAAGGTCATATGCACACTGGACGTTATAAAAAACACCAGTAGCATTAGCTGTAGAAGGCTGTAGCTGTAGAATGAGTTTTGCTGCATTTTTGCAGAAGTATTCTTCAGCACTTTTCAAATTTTTTTAGCGTTTGCATTTTTTAGCTTTTTTTTGTAAAACTATACAGAAAAATCTTTTGGCTCCAAAAAGCTCATAAACACTGAATAGCCATGTTTTTTTTGCGTTTATCAGCGTTTTTCAGAGTTAGAGTGTATTTTATTTACAGCTGAAAACTTCTCATAAAACCCACTAGTTCTGGGTTTTTTTTTCCAGCCAGAAAACGCTGGTAAAAGCTTAGGTGTTCATGGACACATAGGATAACATGCTGGGGAGTTTACTCGCTGCAGAAAAAAATACCTAAAATAAAAAACAGGTGCTGTAAAAATGTCCAGTGTGCATGAGGCACTATTTCAGACAATGGATTTCTTAAAGCTGAACTCCAGGAAAACTAAAACTCCTTCTATGCATTGGAGCTGCACCAGAACTGCAAGGATAAATAGCTTGTTTAGGCCTATGGGATCTTGTGTCTCTCCCCTTCACTCCAGCAGTCTAGGGTCCTCTGATGTCATCAAGACTGAGTCCATAGCCCTGCACATGAGGATAACGAGCAACAGTCCACTACCGGAGCATGGGGGAGCACCATCTGCAGGGGGGAGCAGAGGATCAGGTAGCCAACACACACATACACTGAAAATAGAAGTTTTCATTGTACTGAGTTGGGCTTTAAAGCGGAGCTCCACTCTAAAGTGGAACTCCTGCTGATCTGAACCCTCCCCCCCTCCGGTGTCACATTTGACACCTTTCAGGGGGGAGGGGGGTGCAGATACCTGTCTAAAGACAGGTATTTGCACCCACTTGCACCCACTTCCGGCCACACAGCCCGCAGCATGACGTCACCTCCCGTACCCCCCTATTGTGTTCTGGAAACACTCGGCTCTCAGTACACAGCGGGAGCCAATCGGCAGGCGTAGCGCGACTCGCGCATGCGCCGTAGGGAGACGGGCAGTGAAGCCGGAGCGCTTAACTTCCTGGTACCCTCATCGAGGATGGCGGGGGGCAGCAGAGTGACGAGCGATCACTCGTCCTCTGCTGCCGACGGCGCTGGACTCCAGGACAGGTAAGTGTCCTAATATTAAAAGTCAGCAGCTGCAGTATTTGTAGCTGCTGGCTTTTAATTTTTTTTTTTCAGCAGACATCCGCTTTAATGCATTTTTAATACACTGGAAATGCAACTAATTATATAGCCACCCAGCTGGAGGGAATGGGCCCACATGTTTTTACTGTGGTCAAACCAGTAAAAAGTAATACAGTAAAACCTTGGTTTGAGAGTGTTTTGCAAGACAAGCAATTTTTGTTTTTAAATTTTGACTTGATATACAAGCGATGTCTTGATATACAAGTAGCGTCACGTCACAACTGGGTATAAAAGAGAAGAGAGGCGTCTTTAAGTGTAGCAATATGGTTACATTTAATGAAGGTACAACATTTAGCAACATATTGCTACACTTAGAGACGCCTCTCTTCTCTTTTATACTCTGTAGCTCCTGCTGGATTTTGATTCTAATCCCCTTGTGGAGGCTTCCATTTGTGGATGGACATTTTACAGTTACACAACCTATAACATTGCTATAATGTTTTTATATGGACTATAAACTGAAGGACCTATGAATAAATGGTTGTGGAGCAAATCATTTGAGTTTCCATTATTTCTTATGGGGAAATTCACTTTTATATACAAGTGCTTTGGATTACAAGCACGTTTCAGGAACTTATGCTCCCAATCCAAGGTTTTACTGTACTGACTCAAATACGTGTGCCATGATCAATGCAAATAATAAGCATGTGTAAATGTAGTTATGTAAATGTGAGATAATGAGCTAATTATATAATCAGAGGATCTAAAACTGCCGATTTAGGTAATATTTGGATTTGGTCTGTTAGGTCAGCAATATTTACCAATAACTAAACAGTTTAAAGGCTCACCTAAACAATCCAATTCCATTTATATTCAACCAGACAAGTCACTGATCTACATGGTCGCTGGTAAAGTTTGCTGATCCAACAGATCAGACTTATGCAAAATCAAACCGATAAGTGGCCAGCAAAGGGTAACCATAGCTATGATGTAGAGGTAAAAGTTCTGACCACTGAAAGAATTTTCTTATGAAGTATCTTTCCATGAATAAGCATAATCACTTCTGAAGACACCCATAGTCTCAAGGGGAAAAAACTGATCAATGGTCAAACGAGATAACGACAAGTGCAAAGAATAAAAGGCCTTCACTTGTGTACATTTTTGTGGAGTCCCTTCACCCCAGAGCACGCCTATGTCTTAGTTCACAAAGCTTTAACACAAGGATACAGATTGTAATTTTAACATCTACTATTACTGGCTAAAAATAACACACTTTTTGGAAAATTTGGATGCTTATCCTGATGTTTTATTGTTCTGATTTGAGCCTACTGTCTTATTATGTTCTGGGGGTGTTAATACCTTAAGATCCAATAGAAAGCTAATATCATGGTGCCACTGCCATTCAGGGGTATTGCTCACAATTGTGTGTATATAGTATCAGGCTCACTTGTTAGACACAAGGATGTAGATTTCCTATGCTAGTCTACTCAAAGGCATTACTGTTATGTACACATTCAAGTTTCTTGAGTTTGAATGTTGGATTCTAATGAAATATATGCCCCAGCTGTAATAAAGTTTAGCATTTGGATGGACAGGATAACCAACCTTGTTGAAGTCCCATTACACAGTATAGTTGGAAACTAACTTTTGGTTACACCCTGTGTAATATGTAACATACACATGGCTGATATTGATGATTAACCCACAAACACCAGAGTTTCCATTATACTGATTATAATAATATTGTTGTCAGTAGACAGACATCTCCTAAATCAGTTGTAGGATATAGCATAATAATACATGCTAACAGACTGTGGGAGCTATATGTTGCAATAACGCTAATTAGTCACCAGAAACTAGATAGTGACAGCAGCGGTATAGAAGTGCATGTTCCATCCTGAAAATGTGCAGATGCTTCAAAATTCTGGGGACGAAAAAACATATCTTTCAGAATTACTGTACTATAATGTGAAATTGAACTTTGATATGTTCCATAGCCTAAATGTTAAATGTCACAATTTCACCTACCTATCTTACCTAATCAAGGGATCAATGAAACTTCTGTTATGCCCCTCATGGCTCTGTACTGAATCATCTATCTGTTGCAATGGGACAGTAAAGCATTTATTGTGAAGAAGAGTATTTCATAAGGCTATAGTGTGCTATTATGTTATGATGAGGTGCTTACTAATTCCGTATTGACTGATAACTAGATATCAAGTATTACAAAATGGTAAATAGTTTTAAGTTCATTTTAAACCTTAGCTGTATGACTTTTAGAGACTGAAATAGTAACTAAAATACAAATACTTAATAACGAGTTTATTTGGCTGATTCGTTGTATTGCAGCCAAGAAATCTGTATCTGTCACAGTAATCTCAGAGAATTAATGAATCAGAAACCATTATACTGCTCACACCTATTTGCCCCTGTGTGTGCCAACTTGCCAGGGCCATGGGACTGGGAGGCTTTAAGGTGTGCCTGTATCATGGGGTGTATTTCCTTATTAAATTGCTAGTCTATATCTATGATATGAGTTTCATAATATGATCTTGGCAATCATTTATAATTAATTTGAAAGCATGCTTGCTGATAGATAGACTGATAGCTCGATAGACGAACGATAGATAGATAGATAGATAGATAGATAGATAGATAGATAGATAGATAGATAGATAGATAGACTGATAACTCAAAAGATGTTAGATAGATAGATTGATAGATAGATTGACAGATATATAGATAGATAGATAGATAGATAGATAGATAGATAGATAGATAGATAGATAGATAGATAGATAGTTAGATAGATCACTAAGGCCTCGTACACACGATAGGTTAAACAGAGGACAACTGTCTGATGGACCATTTTCATCGGTCAAAAACCGATTGTTTTTTGTCACCATAGGTTATTTAACTATCGTTTAAAAAAAGGCCAACTTGCTTTAAATTTAAACTTTTAATTTAGTAGGCACAACCATTGGTTAAAAATCCACGCATGCTCAGAATCAAGTTGACGCATGCTTGGAAGGATTGAACTTCGTTTTTTTCAGCACGTTGTTGTGTTTTATGTCACCGCGTTCTGACACAATCGTTTTTTTAACCGATGGTGTGTAGGCGCGATGGACCATCAGTCAGCTTCATCTGTTAACCGATGAAAACGGTCCATCGGTCCGTTCTCATCGGATGGACTGATAGTGTGTACGCGCCATAAGAACAGGTCAACCGATTCATTAGATGGGTTAATTATTTGCCCTTGGTAAACAAATAAACTGTTTTGTGATTTTCTTACAGGGTTAACCATCACATGGCACAGCTCTTGTCATGGTATGTAAGCAGGGAAATTTCTATTAAAACGTTTAACAAAACTCCATAATATATTCCATATTCTGTTGTGACACTTTCTATTGACACATCATTGGCAGCTTATATTATAATGATAAGGGTGTACATTGGCTACGTCTACTGGGATCTTTTTACTACATGCTGATATTCTTACCAGCCTTACTTCAACTGAACATGAACTGCCTTCACTACAACTGCCATCCCGATAAATCAGAAGCAAATCTACGGAGCAATCGCAATGAATCAATTCTTATTTTCCTATTTATATTTCATATTGATTTCCTCATCTAGATACCTTTTTATTAAGACATCCCATCACCTCTGAGTGCATTGAAACTAAATGTATTTACTGATTTCGATACCCTTTAGAAAACATTGACATATCTCCCAACTGTATCTGATTTGCACAAAGAGTTCCTGTCATGGCTTTGACATGATTGCCCCTGGAAATGTCAAACCTGACCAATTGAAAAAAAATATATAAAAAAAATGACTAATTGTCCTCTACAAATGCTGGTTTTAACTAAGTGCTAGACTGTGACATATTAACGTTGTCTGTTTTTTAATTAATTAATTTATTTTTTACCATTTATGTTTAGTAAAGAGCAACACTAGTATTTAGGAAGAATACAATCCAATTTAATAAACATACAAAATGTGTAGTCTCACTGTGCTATGGCATGGTATTTAGGATGATATCGGTTAGCAAAAAGTGTCCCAGGAAATTATTTCAAGTAAAATATTGATAATTGTGAGTGCTGCAGTTCAGCAGTTGCCAGCATCCCATCCATGCAGTCATTGTACCATTGTTATTACATTATTAACAATACCAAGATTGCTGTCCAAATAACTGAGCTTGATTAGGATAGAATGAAGACTAGCAAGCTTTTTGGCTTTTTTGGCTCAGAAACAATGTTTCTTGAAATTATTTTAAAATGGTGACCAGATGTGTATTAAATGTAATGGCAAAACACGATATATTACATAATGTCACAACAATGTATCATTAGACAGTATTATTAGAAATCAGCAGTGAATTTGTAAAGATTCAATTTTTTTTTAGGGTTGCTATTTTGACTTTGGCTTGCTCGGAGATGCCCTGATGTGCCCTTTATTGTCCTACCTTTCTCTCCAGTGTTTGTTTCTTGCTTATGTGCAATAGATGCTTCCTCTGAGCTCGTCACTGTGTCCCATGATGAGTGGAATCCTTTAGATCCAGCTATCCTCGTCTGTCCTGCTAGTGCATGTCTCTGTGACACTGTCCTGGTCACCTGGTCACAACAAGTCTAGGATGTGCTGACAAGTCTGTAGCAGATTGTTCAGAGATGTCTCTGGCAGAATCTCTCCTCTGTGTCTGTAGTTGATCTGGATAGTGCATGCACAGCCACTCCCTGAAGTCACTTTCCACTCCCCCCTCTATCCATCCACAGGATTCACCTCTTTCACTCAACTTTCCTATCATCTACTCCGCTCTGTCTTCTTCAGGATTTCCCTGTGTAAGGTGCACAGGCTTCAAACACAATGCTACCTTAAGCTTGCTGCTTTGGGGGATAAGTGAGTGAGGGATCACAGGTCAAAGTTCAAAATCAATTTGCTAAGCTGTAGGTGGCAACTACTATCTAAAAAAAAAGTACAAATGTGATACGTGTAAAGTACATGATTGGTATACAGAATATCACACTTAAAAATAGTTAATCACTTTTCGTTGTCAATATAATCAAGTAATAATAATATAACTAAATCTTTAATATAATAATATATACTGTAAGTAAATCAAATAACATACAGGTACTTATACAGATCCTAAACATTTTTCTTTCTTCATTTCTGAATGTTTTCCAGCCTAGTTATTACCTTATTATAATTACTAAATTCTACTAATTAAGGGGTGTCTATGCCTTTTGGTATAAATGGTTGCTATTTAATAACTGGAGCTTCAATTTTACAAAGCCATCTCAAAAACCAAAACGTAGAATTATGTAAAGCCTCGTACACACGATAGGTTAACCAGAGGACAACGGTCTGAAGGACCGGTGTCATCGGTCAAAACCGATCGTGTGTGGGCCCCATAGGTTATTTAACCATAGGTTAAAAAAAAGCCAACTTGCTTTAAAATTAACCTATGGATTGGTAACCGATAGGTCAAAACCGATCGTTAGTAGGCACAACCATCGGTTAAAAATCCACGCATGCTCAGAATCAAGTCGACGCATGCTTGGAAGCATTGAACTTCATTTTTTATTAGCACGTTGTTGTGTTTTACGTCACCGCGTTCTGACACGATCGGTTATTTAACCTATGGTGTGTAGGCACGACGGACCATCAGTCAGCTTAATCGGTTAACCTATGACAACGGTCCTTCAGACCGTTGTCCTCTGGTTAGCCTATCGTGTGTACGAGGCTTTATACAGTGAACCGTGTCTTTGTATGGTAGGCGATTATTACACAGCATCTTTTTTTCAATATACATTTTCTTATTTTGAAAAAGTAAAAAGAGAACGCTTTATTAGAGGTAAGGCTGCTTTTCTAAAAATGTTTTATATTAAAACATATAGAAAGAACATTGGACTATAATTACATTATACATAACATCGCAAACCATCTGGATTTAGCATTTTTTCAGTCTCAGTGCATTAATGTGTATCCCTAGACAAAACCTTTTTTTTAGTTTTGGAAAAGTAAGGGAAGGTTGAACCCTCAGTTAAGTTTTCTATTGAAGTCTGTGTTCCCATTGGGAAGTTTCACCCTCCCTATTTGTACTGGGGACCATTGTCATCTTGAAGGAAAGTGAGGAGACAAAATGTTAAAGGGGTTGTAAAGGTAAAAAAAAAATTCTAAATAGATTCCTTTACTTTAGTGCAGTCCTCCTTCACTTACCTCATCCTTTGATTTTTCTTTTAAATGTCCTTATTTCTTCTGAGAAATCCTCACTTCCTGTTCTTCTGTCTGTAACTCCACACGGTAATGCAAGGCTTTCTCCCTGGTGTGGAGTGTTGTGCTCGCCCCCTCCCTTGGAGTCAGGACGCCCACTAACACACGACTCCTTTCTCTATCTGCAACGTAGAGAGTGTCCTGACTCTCCTGTATTCCAAGGGAGGGGGCGAGCACGACACTCCACACCAGGGAGAAAGCCTTGCATTACCGTGTGGAGTTACAGACAGAAGAACAGGAAGTGAGGATTTCCCAGAATAAATAAGGACATTTAAAAGCAAAATGGAAGAATGAGGTAAGTGAAGGAGGACTGCACTAAGGTAAAGGAAGCTATTCAGGGGGAAAAAAAATTACCTTTACAAGTTACAACCCCTTTAACATTGTCCCCAGAAAAAAAAAGTAAAGGGAAATCTTTTAATGGGGACAGCTATTCCAGGGACAATAGTCTACAATGTACAATTTTCTTGTAGATTTACCAAGACCATATAGTATGAGGACAAACCTAAACACTTTCAATTTGTATGTAATCAGCCAGGCAATTGCACTACATAGTGGTAAATCTCAAGGAAATTGAACAAGAAAATTGGATAATGTATAGCCAGCTTTAGGTATCCTTTCTCAACCTTCTTCCTTTCGGGGGAAGCCCTGCTAAAAATAATTATACTTATAGCCCATGGAACATTAGCATAAACAATACATTGTAGAAAGGTTTAAATAACTAAATTGGGCATACCTAGTGTATTTGATGCCCAGCGACAGATCATTTAACATCCTCTTTTCTATGCAATAATTACATTTTCAGTAATAATCTTAAAATGAAATGAAATATAGCAACAGAAAAGAATCACAGTAAACATTGTGGTGTGCCCTAACATTTATGGCCAGTGTACAAGCAGTCTCTACTTTGGGGGTTAGTTGAAAACTGCAACTTTGCATTGGTGGTCAGTGGAGAGGGGGGATCCAGCTGCTTAGTGCTCAAGGAACCCAAAGTAACCACATGGGGGAACCCTGGTTGAGAAAGGCTCATCTAAGGGGAGAACTCCCCTTATTATTGGAGAGTTCCTCTAACTACCTGTTACACCACCAGGGCAGGAATTGAATGACAATGTCCATAAATAGTACACAACCAAAAAATAAACTGCCAGGGGTTTTAACCCTTTCCTACCCTACCTAAAACAAAAAAAAAATTATAAATACACTTTAAAAAGTTAAAAGGTGATTTAACCACTTGCTTACTGGGCACATATACCCCCCTCCTGCCCAGGTGAAATTTCAGCTTTCGGCACTGTGTCGCTT
Source organism: Rana temporaria (assembly GCF_905171775.1). Classification (NCBI taxonomy): domain Eukaryota; kingdom Metazoa; phylum Chordata; class Amphibia; order Anura; family Ranidae; genus Rana; species Rana temporaria. The sequence goes on from NC_053490.1 coordinate 137,884,062, forward strand.
TAACTAACAATTGCGCGGTCGTGTGACGTGGCTCCCAAACAAAATGTATGGCGTTTCCGTCGAATTCCGCGTTGAGTATGCAAATTAGCTAGATACGCCGATCCACGAACGTACGTCCGGCCGGCGCATTTTTTTACATCGTTTCCATAAGGCTTTTTTCGGCGTATAGTTACCCCTGCTATATGAGGCGTATCCTATGTTAAGTATGGCCGTCGTTCCCGCGTCGAATTTTGAAAATGTTACGTGGTTTGCGTAAGTCGTTCGCGAATTGGGCTTTGCGTATAATGACGTCACCGTCGTAAGCATTGGCTTGTTCCGGTTTAATTTCAAGCATGCGCACTGGTATACCCCCACGGACGGCGCATGTGCAGTTGAAAAAAAACGTAATTTACGTTGGGTCAAGACGTATTTACATAAAACACGCCCCCATCACATACATTTGAATTGCGCGCCCTTACGCCGCCTAAGTTACGCTACGCCGCCGTAACTTACGGCGGAAATTCTTTCAGGATACAAAAAAAAAACTGTAAGTTACGGCGGTGTAGCGTATCAGAGATACGCTACGCCGGATGGAGGAATGCGCCGTGCTACGTGGATCTGCCCCATAGACTGCAAGTTTATTACTTTGGGTAGTCATAGATACTAGTCACCCATGTGATCATTCAGGATGTATGATTGGTTGTATCGTGTGACACTATCTTCTAGAGAATAGCCCCCTTTGTATATAAAGCTGTAAAAATAAAACACATTTGTTTTATTACTTTTCTTTTTTTGGAAAATCACATTTCCTTTTTCTTTACATCATAATAAATGTAATTAGTTTCTCTGGATTTGCATAACACAGACTTTGGTGAAAAAGTCTGTTAGACATTCAAAAAAAAACCTGACTTATGTATTGCCTCAGGAAAAAAAGGCCATTGGCGATCATTAGCCTTTGTGCTCTTTATCAATAGGCTGTAAACGTGTCAGCTATCACAGGGTTTATGTTCTGAAGGTTCATCTCTTTAAAATGTACTATGCCGTAAAAGAAAAACTGTCATTTGGGGCTGTCTTTGCACAATCCTAGGCACGCTAATACGTGTAATAATAGTATATGTGTTTACACAGACAACAGTAGAAATCACTTTGTTTATATCTAACAGTATGTACATTAGTTGTAGCCATAATTCACATTCATTGTCCTTGTGTATGGAAAGTCACCTTCCTATCTACCTGAAGGAGAACAGACAGAGCGGTATAACATAGAAAAAAATAAACAATATGTCAGGTAAGGAAACAAAAGTCAAATCTTGATCACTATGCAAAGCTAAAACTTAAAGGGAACTTTTTTTTTAATGAATTAATGCTAAAATAAATTCAATAAAATGTTCTCTGCAAGTAAAAAATGTTATACTCATGTATTTTGCTGCCAGTGCAACTGATTTCTGCTGTAGTTAGGATAAACCTCTAGCTAAAAAAAAATCTTCAGAATCTGTGGGACACAATCTTTGGATATTTCAAACTTTTTTAACAAATAAAAAACTGAAAAATTGGGCGTGCAAAATGATTCAGCCCCTTTAAGTTAATACTTTGTAGCGCCACCTTTTGCTGCGATTACAGCTGTAAGTATGGGTATGTCTCTATCAGTTTTGCACATCGAGAGACTGACATTTTTGCCCATTCCTCCTTGCAAAACCGCTCAGTGAGGTTGGATGGAGTGCAAATCTCCGTCCCAGTCTCTGATCTTTTGCAGACTCCATCAGGTTTTCTTCCAGAATGGTCCTGTATTTGGCTCCATCCATCTTCCCATCAATTTTAACCATCTTCCCTGTCCCTGCTGAAGAAAAGCAGGCCCAAACCATGATGCTGCCACCACCATGTTTGACAGTGGGGATGGTGTGTTCAGGGTGATGAGCTGTGTTGCTTTTACGCCAAACATAACGTTTTGCATTGTTGCCAAAAAGTTAGATTTTGGTTTCATCTGACCAGAGCACCTTCTTCCACATGTTTGGTGTGTCTCCCAGGTGGCTTGTGGCAAACTTTAAACAACACTTTTTATGGATATCTTTAAGAAATGGCTTTCTTCTTGCCACTCTTCCATAAAGGCCAGATTTGTGCAGTATATGACTGATTGTTGTCCTATGGACAGAGTCTCCCACCTCAGCTGTAAATCTCTGCAGATCATCCAGAGTGATCATGGGCCTCTTGGCTGCATGTCTGATCAGTCTTCTCCTTGTATGAGCTGAAAGTTTAGAGGGACGGCCAGGTCTTCGTAGATTTGCAGTGGTCTGATACTCCTTCCATTTCAATATTATCGCTTGCACAGTGCTCCTTGAGATGTTTAAAGCTTGGGAAATCTTTTTGTCTCCAAATCCGGCTTTAAACTTCTCCACAACAGTATCTCGGACCTGCCTGGTGTGTTCCTTGTTCTTTATGATGCTCTCTGCGCTTTAAACGGACCTCTGAGACTATCACAGTGCAGGTGCATTTATATGGAGACTTGATTACACACAGGTGGATTCTATTTATCATCATTAGTCATTTAGGTGAACATTGGATCATTCAGAGATCCTCACTGAACTTCTGGAGAGAGTTTGCTGCACTGAAAGTAAAGGGGCTGAATAATTTTGCACGCCCAATTTTTCAGTTTTTTATTTGTTAAAAAGTTTGAAATATCCAATAAATTTCGTTCTACTTCATGATTGTGTCCCACTTGTTGTTGATTCTTCAAAGAAAATTACAGTTTAATATCTTTATGTTTGAAGCCTGAAATGTGGCAAAAGGTCGCAAAGTTCAAGGGGGCCGAATACTTTCGCAAGGCACTATATATATATATATATATATATAAAAGGTAATTTGTTTACCCTAAATCCATGATAACATACATATTATCATTTAAAAAACTAAAAATGTACTTTTGCAGACTACATACAATCTAATTTGGATGCAAAGATGACTGTACAGTCCACAGTCATCAGACTGTAGATAAAAAGGACATACCTGCATATATCTTGAGCTACAGCAAGGTCTATGATTTATTTTGGCTATCCCTGTAACTTCCATTCAGTTTTATTGCAGGATTCAACCAATAGCATTCAGAGGTAGCTAAGGACAATTTCAAATACTCATAGACTATTCCATTAGCTAATAATGCTTTTAAGCACCAATTATCAAACAGACAGTCATGCTTTTGCAACTCTGTGGGGTTCATTTACTAAAATGTACTAAAATTTGAGAGTGCACAATCTGGTGTAGTTGTGCACAGTAACCAATCAGCTTCCAGTTTTTTGTTTTCTTGTCAAAGCCTAATTGAACAAGCAGACATTAGAAGCTGATTGGCTGCACAGTTGGCTGCACAGTTGCATCAGATTCCAGTTTTAGTAAATCAACTCCTGTATATAGTCAAGAGGGTCAGTTACCAATAAACAAGACTCTTCAGTGCCTGTTGGTGCAAGGTGAGGTGGTTGCAACCCTGAATGAGCTGTCTTCCTGGGAATAGTATTTTAGGGGTTGTATGGCATATTAAACATAAAGTGGATCTGAACTCAAAATTTAAAATGTAGTATCTTGAAGAAAACATGCATAAATTACAATTAATACTCTGAAAGATCTTGTTTTTGTCTTGAATTGAGTAATAACACTGCACTTCCTGTGCCTAGGCACTTCTGTTCTGTCATTAAGAACTATATTCAGTGTAAAGAAAAATAAGGAGTCCTGGAAGTGTTGGTTTGGCCCCCACAGAGTCCTGATCTCAACATCATCAAGTCTGTGTGGAATTACATGAATAGACGGAGGAAATGGAGGCAGCCTACATCCAAAGATGATTTGTGGTTAGTTCTCCAAGATGTTTTGAACAACCTACCTGACAAGTTTCTTCAAAAACTGTGTGAAAGTGTACCTAGAAGAATTTATGCTGGTTTGAAGCCAAAGGGTAGTCACACCAAATAATGATTTGATTTTTTATTTTTATTCTTATTTTGCATTTTGTAAATTCTTAACAATAAAAATATATCATTTTGAAAGCATTTGTACTTTACAGCATTTCTTCACACCTGCCTAAAACTTTTGCACAGTATTGTATGTGTGTGAGAGAGACCACATGTCCCCATGCAAGAACTGGTGCCATTCCAGATCAGAAGCAGAGGTCATTAGGCAGCTGCTGGCTTTTAATAATAGGACACTTGCCTGTTCTTGAGTCCCTTGATGTTTCCATCAGCTGTCGGGTGCTGCCGCCGCCATTGCGGGTATGGGAAACCGGCAGTGTGGCCTTTCGGCTTCACATTGGGAACCCTACTGTGCATGTGCAAGGCCCTGCTCCTCTCTCCTATTGGCCTGGCGGCTGGGGGAGGAGGAGGGAGCCCAGCGGTGACATCACGGGCCGCGGCCAGGACTCCCGTAAGTGGGAAAGGATATCCTGTCCCCCCTCCCCCCCAAAGGATGCCAATTGTGGCACTGAAGGGGGGAGGAATCAGATGAGTGGAAGCTCAGGGATTAATAACCAGCATAGGCTGGAGCCAGTAAGGCATATGACAGCCACTTCTGGTAGTTAGAGGTCTGTTTGCATCACAGATTAGACATGACAAGAGCACTGAGCCCACCCAGTTGTTTGACAATAGCAAATTATTATTTGCTATTGTCTTCCTGATTCTTCTCCCGGCCAATCAAGAAGCGGGTCCTGAGACTCGATTGGCCCTGAGTCCTAAGACTCCATGGTCAATCGAGTCTCAGGACCCACTTCCTGTTTAGCCCGGGAGGAGAAGAAAAGGCCCCGGGGTGAGGAATAGCCGGAGGGAGGAGCAGCAGCCCTACCGGACCCTTGTTATCTGCCTTCTTGTCCGTCTGATTTGCCGCCAGCCCAAATATTGAGCACCAGCCGCCACTGATACCTGGGTATATGTGCTCAGTTCCAGCAGGACTCTTGTTGGGCCCTTTGCTGATCATACCTGTTTGTACATTGGATGCAAGTAGGGTTATTAATCTTTTCAATAAAGCTTGTATTATTTTGATAGTGTGGTGTGCATCTATAATCTTATGGTAATATTATATGCTTGTTGTAGAAGGGCCTCTGCTCCAAAATACTTTGATTAGATTACAGGTTATTTTCCCAGGAAAGGTAGCCCCTCTGTTCACAGAGGCCCTGTCCTGGGTGAAGGCACTGTCAACTTATTACCAAACTCACTCTTCCACTTAGCGAAGGTTCCTGTTTCTCTTATGTACCTACAGGTTTAGCCCAATATCCTGTTTGCGGAGGACCATTTACCACAAGCCCCCAAAAGAGGGCTGCATACATACAACATATATATGTATGTTTGCAATGTTAGATCATTCAAGGCACCACTTCTTCTGATTTCCAGTCTGGAATGGATTTTGAGTCATTTGGTGATATCACATATTCTGGTTACTGTTCTCTTTGCTGGAGAGGAAAATATACCTGGCACCCTGCAGTGCAAGGATCTCCCTGCATCTGCTTCATTCATTCTGTAGATCAGAGTGCCTGCACCTCTCCTGCTGCTTCTTGAATATTTCCCCACAACTTATCAGAGAGGCATTTTTGACAGGAGAAAGCAAAGCCATGCTCCTTTATCGAGATAGATGGTAAGTTAGTAGTGGGAAACGGTTAACGCCAGAGAGCCTAAAGGACAACACACTGGTAACTAGCCTTTTCTTTTTTGGGCACAGCTTCTGCAGAACTTTTTGTCTTTTAGTTTGTATAGAGTGGAGATAGATTAGAACACCTGTCAGGTTTCATTGCTGTCTGTACCCCCATTAGGGAGATTTAACCTCTCTATTTGTCCTGTTTCATTGAAAATAAAAGTAAAATAAATTCCACATTTTGGGTTGTTTCCAGAATAATAATAATATACACACACTTATATAAACACACACATATATAAATGCACATATAAAATATTAGTCCAGTTGTGAAGCAAAGTTCAAATTGCTGAAAATATGAAAAAATGATAAAATAATTGTGTGAAGACAAATCATGCGTCCTAGATGTTGAGAACAATCCTGATGATAGGAAGTCCTCCAAACAGTGCAAATTAAATAACCACCACCAATAAATACACCTTTGAAAGATGGAGGCTTACCAGAAGGCAAGCATAACCAGCTTGCGGCTGTAAACCCCAGCCTGGGTCTTTAAATGATCCGCAGCAAATACAAATACATTGAAGATCCTCCAGGTAGGTCATCAGCAGGTTGAGTGTAACCAAAAAATAAAACTCACATGGTAAAAAGTACGACAAAACAACAAGTGCAAATAATACAATCGTGACTTGAATGGGTAACCACCACCACCAGATCACCTAATAAGATGGGGGCTTACCAGAAGCCAAGTGTAACCAACTTGCGGCTATAAACCCTAGCCAGGGCCTTTGTATGAACCAGCAGCTGACTTGGATGCCCTATGGATCCTCCAAATATCCCGTCATCGATAGTTAAACCAAAAAGGAATAAAGGGCCCACATAGTGAAGTACGTAGAAAATCCTCCCAAGTTTAATGTAAAAGTTACACTTACAAAAAATAAGATGAATAAAAGCAGGATAATGTAAAGCCGGCCGGCTTACTCGAACGCCCGTTCCGCTCGGATCGTCACGTCATCCGTCAGCACACACATACAGTCAGGTCCATAAATATTGGGACATCGACACAATTCTGGCTCTATATACCACCACAATGGGTGTGAAATAAAACAGGGAGGCACATATACAAACTGTTGTAATTCCTACACCGTTCACCTGATTTGGATGTAAATACCCTCAAATTAAAGCTGAAAGTCTGCAGTTAAAGCACATCTTTAACTGCAGACTTTCATTTGTTTCATTTCAAATCTATTGTGGTGGTGTATAGAGCCAAAAATATTAGAATTGTGTCGATGTTCCAATATTTATGGACCTGACTGTATATACACATGCACATACAGTACAGACCAAAAGTTTGGACACCCCTTCTCATTCAAAGAGTTTTCTTTATTTTCATGACTATGAAAATTGTAGATTCACACTGAAGGCATCAAAACTATGAATTAACACATGTGGAATTATACATAACAAAAAAGTGTGAAACAACTGAAAATATATTTCATATTCTAGGTTCTTCAAAGTAGCCACCTTTTGCAGCAGACACATCTCTAGAACTGTTAAGAGGAGACTGTGTGAATCAGTCCTTCATGGTAGAATATCAGCTAGGAAACCACTGCTAAAGAAAGGTAACAAGCAGAAGAGACTTGTTTGGGCTAAAGAACACAAGGAATGGACATTAGACCAGTGGAAATCTGTGCTTTGGTCTGATGAGTCCAAACTTGAGATCTTTGGTTCCAACCCTGTGTCTTTGTGCGACGCAGAAAAGGTGAACGGATGGACTCTACATGCCTGGTTCCCACCGTGAAGCATGGATGAGGAGGAGGTGTGATGATGTGGGGGTGCTTTGCTGGTGACACTGTTGGGGATTTATTCAAAATTGAAGGCATACTGAACCAGCATGGCTACCACAGTATCTTGCAGCGGCATGCTATCCCATCCGGTTTGCGTTTAGTTGGACCATCATTTATTTTTCAACAGGACAAAGACCCCAAACACCACTCCAGGCAGTGTAAGGGCTATTTGACCAAGAAGGAGAGTGATGGGGTGCTGCGCCAGGTGACTACCTCTTGAAGCTCATCAAGATAATGCCAAGAGTGTGCCAAGCAGTAATCAAAGCAAAAGGTGGCTACCAAACTTTTGGTCCGTACTGTACATACATGCACACACATACATGCACATACATACATTAATGCACATGCGCACACACACACATATATGCACACACACATACATACATGCACACATATAAACACACATACATACATATAGCCTTTTAAAAAACATCAGTCCTCTCACTTATTTCTTCCTGCCAGGGGAACTGTAGGGGGGGGGGGCAGAGAGTGCAGAACACACTGTGCTTTCACTTTAGGTGTAAACAGTGTGATGAGCTCCCTGCATTGCCGATTTACAGTTCAGTTTAGGGTTGGGGAGCTCGGTCTGAGCCGCCCTTGCCGCTCCTCCTATCTAGGTGTAGCAGTACCCCCGTAGGGGCTGCTGAAAGTTGTGGCCCACCTGTCGACCTGCCCAGCCCGGCATTCACTTCCCAGTCACTTTTGAGACAATGAACAGTCCATGTGCTTTTCAGTATTTTTATTGAGGGATTTGAACTTGGCTAGGGATGGGGATATATGGGATTCCCAGTAGAACAAGCAATTGGTTGTCCCAATCAGTTGGGACAATTATATACACTTGGCTACTACAGTCTCCTCCAGCACAACTCTTTCTTGCAGACTGTTACTCTCTCTCTACCACAACTCTTACTCAGGCACAGCTAGTACATGTTTAGGTCTGACAATGACTCAGCCAAGCCTTGGTAACTGCCATTTGCAGGCCCTTTTTAATGTAGCAAAAATAGAAATAGGAAGTCTTTAGTGCTAGCTGTCCTAGGTGGACTACTGCTCCCAGTAAGCCCTCTCCAAGCCCTGCCAGCCCTCCTGGCTGCAGCTGCCTGTCTTCACTGCCAGTGACATTGCAATTCTCACTGTCTCCACACCCAGGTCTGACTCCTCTCGATAGCACATGCCACTCACTAGCTCTCCTGGCTGCAAACTGGTGGTTCCCTCCTGAAGACTTGCCCAGCAGTACTAACTCCTGCTGTCCTCTCTGACTCCTCTCTGGGCCTCCTTTTTAGATCCTCCAGGAGTTCTTGAAGGGATCCATCCTGCACCTGAGTCCCAGGCCCAAGGTCACCCCCCCAAGAGTGGGGAGCTACCGCAAAGGCCCCGACAGCCTAGTAGTCCATCTCCAGTTCTTCCACCCGACAACTCCTCCTCAGCTGGGCTGACCCTGGGTATTTCAAGGAGGCCTGCCCCCTTCCAATCCTAGTTGGGGATTGGTCAGGGCTCCCTGAGACACCCAAGACAGTTCAACCTCTCTTCCCTAACTCTTCTTCTAGAATTCTCTAGACGCAAGAGGGAGGTAACCATGGAGTGATGCTGTCTGTGAGTCTCATCTGCTGCTCTGAGCTACTCTCAGCACACACAGATCAAAACAAACAGGCCTACCTAAATTTACCTGCACTACAATAATCCTCACCTCTAGCACCTACCTATGTAGAGGGTGCTACATAGGCATACAGGGGGGCCGTATGGGGCACGGTCACGATGGTGACTCATGCAACCCCTGTACTTGTGATAACAACGTAAATTTGTACAGGACAATTCTGATTTCTGACGTGATCAGCAATATTTTTTGCACTTATCAGACAGATATATCAAAATGTCTTCAATGGTTTCAAAGTTCATAAACTCTCTGCTTTCTTTTGGTGGTATTTGATCACCTCTGTGGTCTTTATTTTTTGCGCTATAAACAAAAATAGAGCGACAATTTTGAAAAAAATGTAATATTTTTTACTTTTTGCTATAATAAATATCCCCCAAAAATATATAAAAAATTTTTTTACCTCAGTTTAGGCCGATACGCATTCTTCTACATATTTTTGGTAAAAAAAATCGCAATAAGTGTTTATCGGTTGGTTTGCGCAAAATTTATAGCGTTTACAAAATAGGGGATAGTTTTATTTTTTTAATTTTTTTACTACTAATGGCTGCGATCAGCGATTTTTTTCGTGACTGCGACATTATGGCGGACACTTCGGACAATTTTGACACATTTTTCGGACCATTGTCATTTTCACAGCAAAAAATGCATTTAAAATGCATTGTTTACTCTGGAAATGACGGTTGCAGTTTGGGAGTTAATCACAGGGGGCGCTGAAGGAGTTATGTTTTACCTAATGTGTGTTTACAACTGTAGGGGGGTGTGGCTGTAGGAGTGACGTCATCGATTGTGTCCCCCTGTAAAAGGGATGACACGATCGATGCAGCCGCCACAGTGAAGAACGGGGGGAAGCCATATTTACACACGGCTCTCCCCGTTCTTCAGCTCTGGGGACTGATCGGGGGACCCCAGCGGCGATCGGGTCCGTGGGTCCCGGAGCTTCGGACTGGGTACGTACATGTGCCCAGCCGTGCCATTCTGCTGACGTATATGTGCAGGAGGCGGTCCTTAAGTGGTTAAAACTTAACTAAACACATTCATTTTACAGTTCCAAAAAAAACAGTTACATTTCTGTCATGCCAGGAACGCGAACTGTAACATTTGCTTGTGTCCGCAACCAAACTGTCAAACCATTAAATGGCTTACGGCCTAACTGATCACATGGGCAAGCACCATGGCAGTTGTAGGTCAAACAGAAGCTGAGTTGGTAGCTTCCTTGGCTGAAAAGGATAGGGTGGTTTAGTTCCGCTTTAAGTTGAATTACATACTAAAAACCTTTTGTTATCTGCAGGCTTTCACTTGCTTTAACATTCCATCCCTGGGTTACCAGATCTATCTAGCAACAGGAAACATTATTTTAGAAAAATAAATACGTAATTTAAAAAATTTATCTTACTGATATGTTCTGGGCCAGAACAAAGTGTGGGCAGGAGGAATATGTGCCCTGGGCAAAGTGTTGATATGTGGATGAGGGGGAGGGGGGGGGGCACTCGGATCTTAAGCCACGGAATTCTTTTGCGCTTCACTAATAGGAGTGACTGCAGCATCAGTCCTTTCAGAAGAAGTTTTGACATCTATAACTGATCTCTCCTTGCTCCAATAGCTATAGTGGTGCAGGAACATTTTTTCCTTCCGGAGATACCACCGATGCAGGGGCATTTTTTTCTACCAGTGATACCACCAACATAGGGGCATTTTTTTCTTTCAGTGATACCACCAACACAGGAGCGTGTATTTCTTTCAGTGATACCACCAACCCAGGGGCATGTAGTTCTTCCAGTGATACCACCAACATAGGGGCATTTTTTTCTTCCAGTGATACCACCAACACAGAGACATTTTTTTCTTCCAGTGATACCACCAACACAGGGACATTTTTTTCTTCCAGTGATACCACCAACATAGGAAAAAACATTTCTTCCAGTGATACCACCAACATAGGAAAAAACATTTCTTCCAGTGATACCACCAACATAGGAAAAAACATTTCTTCCAGTGATACCACCAACATAGGAAAAAACATTTCTTCCAGTGATACCACCAACATAGGAAAAAACATTTCTTCCAGTGATACCACCAACATAGGAAAAAAAACACTTCTTCCAGTGATACCACCAACACAGGGGCATGTATTTCTTCCAGTGATACCACCAACATAGGAAAAAAAAATTTCTTCCAGTGATACCACCAACATAGGAAAGAACATTTCTTCCAGTGATACCACCAACATAGGAAAAAACACTTCTTCCAGTGATACCACCAACACAGGGGCATGTATTTCTTCCAGTGATACCACCAACACAAGGGCATTTTTTTCTTCCAGTGATACCACCAACATAGGAAAAAACATTACTTCCAGTGATACCACCAACATAGGAAAAAACATTTCTTCCAGTGATACCACCAACATAGGAAAAAACATTTCTTCCAGTGATACCACCAACATAGGAAAAAAACACTTTTTCCAGTGATACCACCAACACAGGGGCATGTATTTCTTCCAGTGATACCACCAATATAGGAAAAAAACATTTCTTCCAGTGATACCACCAACATAGGAAAAACATTTCTTCCAGTGATACCACCAACATAGGAAAAAACACTTCTTCCAGTGATACCACCAACACAGGGGCATGTATTTCTTCCAGTGATACCACCAACACAAGGGCATTTTTTTCTTCCAGTGATACCACCAACATAGGAATTTGTTTTTCTTCCAGTGATACCACAAACACAGGGGCATGTATTTCTTCCACTGGTACCACCAACAAAGGGGCGTTTTTAATTTTAGTGATACCATCAACACAGGGGCATGTATTTCTTCCAGTGGTACCACCAACACAGGGACATTTTTTTCTTCCAGTGATACCACCAACATAGGAAAAAACATTTCTTCCAGTGATACCACCAACATAGGATTTTTTTTTTTATTTCAGTGACACCACCAACACAGGGACATTTTTTATTTCAGTGACACCACCAACACAGGGACATTTTTTATTTCAGTGATACCACCAACACAGGGACATTTTTTATTTCAGTGACACCACCAACACAGGGACATTTTTTATTTTAGTGATACCACCAACACAGGGACATGTTTTCATTTCAGTGATACCACCAACACAGGGACATGTTTTCATTTCAGTGATACCACCAACACAGGGACATTTTTTATTTCAGTGATACCACCAACACAGGGACATTTTTTATTTCAGTGATACCACCAACACAGGGACATTTTTTATTTCAGTGATACCACCAACACAGGGACATTTTTTTTCCTCTAGTGACATCACCAATGCTGAGGCCTCGTACACACGACCGAGAATCTCGTCGTAAATAAACGTAGTTTTCCTCAATGAGTTTCTTGAAAGGCTTGTCGAGAATCTTGTCAAGCTTTATTTGCATACACACAGTCAAGACAAAATCTTTTCGTTCTCAAACGCGGTGACGTGCAACACGTACGACGGCACTATAAAGGGGAAGTTCCATTCCATTGGCGCCACCCTTGGGGCTGCTTTTGCTAATCTTGTGTTACCGCATGTTAGTAAAAGTTTGGTGAGAGACGATTCATGCTTTTCAGTCTGTTACAGCGTGACGAATGTGCTATCTCCATTACGAACGCTACTTTTACCGAAGGTGGGCTCCCGTCTCATACTTTATTCTGAGCATGCGCGGGTTTCTAAGCTCACACACGAACGTGTTTCTCGTTGTAAACCAGCCCGACGAGGAAATTGAGAACATGTTCTCTTTTTTTCTCGTCGAGATCCACAACAGTTTTCTCGATGAAAAACATACACACGGCCGTTTTTCTCTGCAAAGATGCTCTGCCAGCATTTTTCTTGATGGATTTTGCAGAGGAAAACGGTCGTGTGTACGAGGCCTGAGACTTTTTTTCTTTTCCGTGATACCACTGACGCAGGAAATTTTTTTGTTTTGCATTTGTTAGCTGCACCTATTTTAAACTCTTAAGTACACCGCAACTATTGGCACTATTTCAGTTTGTGCCCCAAACATTACATACATTTTGCTGTGTCCTGGGGGGGACAGTTTACCATCTCCCCACCCATGGCACTGAATGACCCAGCACATATGCTAAAATGTTTCCCAAACACATATCTGAATTGAACCTATGCCAATCACCAGACATCACAGATGCAACCATAATCAGTGTGGAAATGTATATAAATATGTTTTTCCACTGTACCTTATCTTTACTTATTTCTGTCTACTTTTCCAGTCTGAAAAAGGACAGATAAATGAAATGGCAACTAAAAATACAGCTTTAAAATGACAAAAATGCAAACCCAAAAGATAAATTTATATTTATATATAAATTATATATATATATACACAGTATCTCACAAAAGTGAATACAGCTCTCACATTTTTGTAAATATTTTATTATATCTTTTCATGTGACAACACTGAAGAAATTACACTTTGCTACAATGTAAAGTAGTGAGTGTATAGCTTGTATAACAGTGTAAATTTGCTGTCCACTCAAAATATTTCAACACACAGCCAATATCGTCTAAAACGCTGGCAGAAAAAAATGAGTACACATCTAAGTGAAAATGTCCAAATTGGGCCCAAAGTGTCAATATTTTGTGTGGCCACCATTATTTTCCAGCACTGCCTTAACCCTCTTAGGCATTGAGTTCACCAGAGCTTCACAAGTTGCAACTGGAGTCCTCTTTACACCTCCATAATGACATCACAGAGCTGGTGGATGTTAGAGACCTTGCGCTCCTCCACCTTCCGTTTGAAGATGCCCCACAGATGCTCAATATGGTTTAGGTCTGGAGAAATGATTGGCCAGTCTGTCACCTTTACCCTCAGCTTCTTTAGCAAGGCAGTGGTCATCTTGAAGGTGTGTTAGGGGTCGTTATCATGTTGGAATACTGCCCTGCGGCCCAGTCTCCGAAGGGAGGGGATCATGCTCCGCTTCACTATGTGACAGTACATGTTGGCATTCATGGTTCCCTCAATGAACTGTAGCTCTCCAGTGCCGGCAGCACTTGTGAAGCACCAGACCATGACACTCCCACCACCATGCTTGACTGTAGAGACACACTTGTCTTTGTACTCCTCACCTGGTTGCCACCACACATGCTTGACACCATCTGAAACAAGTTTATCTTGGTCTCATCAGACCACAGGACCACATGGTTCCAGTTATCCATGTCCTTAGTCTGCTTGTCTTCAGCAGATTGTTTGCGAGCTTTCTTGTGCATCATCTTTAGAAGAGGCTTCCTTCTAAGATGACAGCCATGCAGACCAATTTAATGCAGTGTGTGGAGTATGGTCTAAGCACTGATAGGCTGACCCCCCACTCCTTTAGCGATGCTGGCAGCACTCATACGTCTATTTCCCAAAGACAATCTCTGGCTATGACGCTGAGCATGTGTACTCAACTTCTTTTGTCGGCAGTGGCGTCCTGTTCTGAGTGGAACCTGTTCTGAAAAAAGCCTAAAAAAACAAATGCAACCACCACATCTAAGAATTGGTAAGATGAAATATACAAAATGTTGTATTTTGTTTTTGGATTTAATACTATTTTAAGTAAAAGACAAATCAAAACTCAGCTCCAGCGTTTATTTTGTTTTCTATAAAAGGTTTAAGCCATATCCCTTGACCTTATACAGTTTGGGAAAAAAATATTTGATCACCTGCTGATTTTGTACGTTTGCCCACTGACAAAGAAATGATCAGTCTATAATTTTAATGGTAGGTTTATTTTAACAGTGGGAGACAGAATAACAACAAAAAAAATCCAGAAAAACACATTTCAAAAAAATTATAAGAGTTGTATTTTAATGAGTGAAATAAGTATTTGACACGTTCGAAAAACATGACTTATTACTTGGCAAAACCTTTGTTGGCAATCACGGAGGTCAGACGTTTCTTGTAGTTGGCCACCAGGCTTGCACACATCTCAGGAGGGATTTTGTCCCACTCCTCTTTTCAGATCCTGTCTAAGTCATTAAGGTTTTGAGGCATTTGGTAACTCGACCCTTCAGCGCCCTCCACATATTTTCTACAGGATTAAGGTCTGGAGACTGGCTAGGCCACTCCAGGACCTTTAAGTGCTTCTTCTTGAGCCACTATTTTGTTGCCTTGGCCTTGTGCTTTGGGTCATTGTCTTGCTGAAATACCCATCCACGACCCATTTTCAATCCCCTGGATGAGGGAATGGGGGTTCTCACCCAAGATTTGACGGTACATGACCCCGTCCATCATTCCTTTGGTGCAGTGAATTTGTCCTGTCCCCTTAGCAGAACCCCCCCCCCCCAAAGCATATTGTTTCCACCTCCATGTTTGACAGTGGGGATAGTGTTCTTGGGATCATAGGCAGCATTCCTCCAAACACGGCAAGTTGAGTTGATGCCAAAGAGCTTGATTTTCGTGTCATCTGACCACAATACTTTCCCCCATATTTTCTCTGAATCATTCAGATGTTCATTAGCAAATTTCAGACGGGCCTGTACATGTGCTTTCTTGAGCAGGGGGACCTTGCCGGCGCTGCAGGATTTCAGTCCTTCACGGCATAGTGTGTTACCAATTGTTTTCTTGGTGACTATGGTCCCAGCTACCTCGAGATCATTGATAAGATTCTCCCGTGTAGTTCTGGGCTGATTCCTCACTGTTCTGATGATCCTTGAAACTCCACAAGGTGAGATCTTGCATGGAGCCCCAGACTGTGGGAGATTGACAGTTATATTGTGTTTCTTCCATTTGAGTATAATCGCACCAACTGTTGTCACCCTCTCACACAGCTGCTTGGTGATGGCCCATTCCAACCTTCAGGTCTACTATTTTGTCCCTGAAATCCTTGGACAGCTCTTTGGTCTTGGCCATGGGAATCAAATACTTTTTTTCTCACTATAGGTCTGATTACCATATATACTCGAGCATAAGCCGACCCGAATATAAGCCGAGGCACCTAATTTTACCACAAAAAAACTGGGAAAACGTATTGACTTGAGTATAAGCCTAGGGTGTCCGTCTGCATGCCTCACTGTGCCTCACTTTGCCTCACTGTGTCCATGTGCATGCCTCACTGTGTCAATGCCTCACTGTGCCCATGCCTCACTGTGCCCATGCCTCACTGTGCCCATGCCTCACTGTGTCCGTGCCTCACTGTGTCCATGACTAGACTGACGTTTAACATGGGAGTCTATAGAAGGGGTGCCCGGCTTTGAAAAATCTGTGCTTCTTAGCCATAGGTCCCCCAGACAACGAACTTTGCACACTTGTAGGGGAGAAATGGCGCTACATGTGTGCCAAGATCTGGGTCCAAGAGACCTACGACAGGCCAGTACCGGGTCCCTAAATTCACCAGAGAAATTACCATTTAACATGGGAGTCTATGGAAGGGGTGCCCGGCTTTGAAAAATAAGTGCTCCCCGGCCTTAAGTCCCCCAGACAACAAACTTTGCACACTTGTAGAGGAAGTGTGGGGCTAGATGTGTGCCAAGTTTGGGATCCAGGGGACCTACGACCGGTCGGTACCGGGTCCCCAATTCCGGGAGATCAGTCGTAAAAAGGCGACTCGAGTATAAGCCGAGGGGGGCATTTTCAGCACAAAAAAAATGCTGAAAAACTCGGCATATACTCGAGTATATAGGGTAATCTAATTCTCTCTCATTTACAGTATAGCGTACATCCTAATTATACTGGTACCCTATTTATGGGAGAGAATACTATCATATATACGATAGTTATAATTGATATGGCCATAGTTGCTGTTGATGAATGGATTCTGATCTCCAACCCCCACTTCCAGAAAATTAAATAGAAACGATTACAAAAAGTAAAAACACACACCCCATACAATTTTTTTAATACAATTTAGTGAGACACTAGTGAGAAATGACACGCATAAGGAGACCGACCCTGTATGCAAGTATTAATCCCTAGGAATGGAGTCAATCTCTTTGAATACATTGGATACATTCTTGATATATATAATCAGTTATTAAATTATCAACTATATGCTTACCAAAACCAGAAGTTGGACTTGACATGGACATTTAAATAGATACTTGTTGTGTCCTTAGAGAGATGCCACAACTCTTGTGATTACTGCTGTTTAAATAAAACACTTTGGGTGTTATTTACGAACGGCAAATCCACTTTGCACTACAAGTGCAAACTACAAGTGCAAAGTGCACTTGCAATTGCAATGAAAGTGTACTTGGAAGTGCAGTTGCTGTAAATCTGAGGGGTAGATCTGAAATGAGGGGAAGCTCTGCTGATTTTGTCATCCAATCATGTACAAGCTAAAATGCTGTTTTTGATTTTCCTTGCATGTCCCCCTCGGATCTACAGTGACTGCACTTCCAGGTCCACTTTCAAGTGCAGCTTGCACTTGTAGTGCAAAGTGGATTTTCCTTTTGTAAATAACCCCCTTTGTCTTCTTTCTACTTTTGTTTTATATCATTATCTATTCTGTCTACAAGAAAAGATTGTTAGGAATGAGTTGGACTGTTATTCATTTATAACGTGTACAGGTGAAATACATAGAAGACTCTACACATAAGTGGATGTGCCAATGGCCTGCAGCAGAGACTGGAAGTGCTAAAAGACAGATTGCGATGAATGTGTTTGAAGATGCGTCTTAGCAGCTTGAATCCAAGGCAAATAGCCCACAGCACATACAGTGGCCACAGCCTACAGATGAAGACAACTGACAGGTTCCACATGGAGGCAGACTGCATGCTGAGACAGATCCATGTGATGGCTATGAAGTCACAGTGCAGAAGGGACAGGTATAATTGTTTAAAAGGGTATTGCTGTGGGCAACGTACCAAACTTCAACTTAAAGTGCAATCAAAGTCAAACTGTCAAGCTAGAACAGAAAAAAAATGAAAAAATGTCCAATGATTTTAACAGCAATAATGCATATCAACATAACTGTCCAACATGTCAGTGAAGGGCTAGAGGCAATTACGATGTGTGCAGCCAAAAACCTTTCTACGCTTTAAGGTGGATGTACAGAGAAGGTCCGCTGTATACAGCTTCAGGGATCTAGAAGGATTGTGTAGTTCCTCTAGGTTAACACATTTCTTGTCACAATTAACCTTCTATAAGTTCTAGTAGTCACAACACTAGTCATACTCTAGACCAGTGTTTCTCAATCCCTTTTTCAGTCGAGGCACCCTTTAAAATTATAGACAATATCAAGGCACCCTATACAATTATAGAAAGTCCCAAGGCACCCCATTATAAAATGTAAAAAGCCATTCCAAAAGCTTTCATATAATGCCACATCCAGACTTAGGACACCCAATGCTAGAGGTGATTTATTCTTCAAAGCAAAACCTTTTGCACAATGGTACTGACTAGTATTCCAATGTTTCACTTCTCCATCAGTTTCTCTCTATCAGTCAGCTAATGTGACCCCAATGCTAAGGGAGAGCGGCAAAGGATGGTCAAACAAGGATGCTGTGGAGGCAACAGACATTCTCCTTATTAACTGATGTCATTGGTTGTTAGGATGCCAGTGTCTAAAAGGCAGGCTTGATCCACCTGCTGGCTTGTATACAATTTTTTATACATCTTTAGGTATTTTGCCAAGGAACCCCATGAGGAAACCTCAAGGCACTCCAGGGTGCCTGGGCACCCTGGTTGAAAAAGACTGCTCTAGACCAGTGTTTCTTACAGCCGAGATATCCTTTAAAATTAAGCATACTCTTGGGGCACCCTATTCTAAAATGTACAAATAACTAAACTAAAAAGTTTACATAACCCAGCAACATCCACACATGCAACATTAGAGGTCATTTATTCTTCCAAAGCACACTGACTAGTATTTCAATGTTTCTCTTCTCCCTCACTCAGCTAATATGACCCCAGTGCTGATGAAGAAGGACAGGGATGGGGTGAACAAGGATGCTGTACAGGCACCCAACAGCCCAACAGCTGGAAAGTTGTAATGGTGCACAATGAAAACCTGTGTCTTTGTGTAATTAAAAGGCAGGTTTTTTATCCACCCATTGTGTATGGTTTGGTTATTCTGCGCTCAGCCGCTCACCAAAATAACTAAATAATTCATACCAAAAAATCTCAAACGTGGTACATTTTATTGAATGTGGGTATACAAGTGCTGCTATCTTTAACCACTTGCCGTCGCCGCACCGTCATAATACGTCCACAAGGTGGCTCTCCTAGGCAAGAGCACGTAATATGACGTCCTGCCTTTTAGCCGCCACTAGGGGCGCACGCGCGCCGCTGGAGGCGCGCGCGCGCGCCCCCCGCTCGCCCCCGACTCCCGTGCGTGTGCCCGGCGGGCGCGATCGCCGCCGGGCACACGCGATCGCTCGGTACAGAGCGGAGAACGGGAGCTGTGTGTGTAAACACACAGCTCTCGTTCCTGTCAGCAGGGGAAATGCTGATTTTCTGTTCATACAATGTATGAACAGAAGATCAGTGTTTCCCCTAGTGAGGCCACCCCCCACAGTAAGAACACACCCAGGCATACTTAACCCCTTCCCCGCCCCCTAGTGTTAACCCCTTCACTGCCAGTGGCATTTTTATAGTAATCTAATGCATTTTTATAGCACTGATCGCTATAAAAATGCCAATGGTCCCAAAAATGTGTCAAAAATGTCCGAAGTGTCCGCCATAATGTCGCAATACCGAAAAAAAAATCGCTGATCGCTGCCATTACTAGTAAAAAAAATATTAATAAAAATGCCATAAAAATACCCCCTATTTTGTAAACGCTATAACTTTTGCGCAAACCAATCAATAAACGATTATTGCGATTTTTTTTACGAAAAATATGTAGAAGAATACGTATCGGCCTAAACTGAGGAAAAAAAATGTTTTTTTATATATTTTTGGGGGATATTTATTACAGCAAAAAGTAAAAAATATTCATTTTTTTCAAAATTGTCGTTCTATTTTTGTTTATAGCGCAAAAAATAAAAAACGCAGAGGTGATCAAATACCACCAAAAGAAAGCTCTATTTGTGGGAAAAAAAGGACGCCAATTTTGTTTGGGAGCCACGTCGCACGACCGCGCAATTGTCTGTTAAAGCGACGCAGTCCCGAATCGCAAAAAGTACTCTGGTCTTTGGGCAGCAATATGGTCCGGGGGGTAAGTGGTTAAGAATCAAATACTTAATTCTTAAACTATATATATATATATATATATATATATATATATATATATATATATATACATATACACAAAAAAGATGCGCAAAAACGCAAAGCTTAATTGGTGATCAAACAAACATGAAAAAAAATCATCAAGTGAATAAGAGAATCAAATAGTTGATCAAGTTAGGTGCCAAAACACGATGTACTAAAAACAAACAATAATCGATTAATTATATTTAAAGTAAAAGTCCCAAAAATATACCGAAATTAAAAAAATTTATAAAACAAAGATAAAACTTGAGCACAAAAAGATTGTATAAAAGTCCCAAAAAAACTTGGAGCTTAATAAAAATCAACACAGGTGATCATAAGGGCCTTTCTCATTATCCTTCCACAATCTGCGATGGTAACGGGTTTGGATGTTTAGACCAGGCAAGAAAGTAAGCAAAAAAACGGCCGGATAGCCTCTTATCAAATGTGATGGACTCCAAATTATAAGAGTCAGACTCGCCTAGTATCAATAAGGGTCAGCTGCAGACTTCCACCTGGTCCACTTCCAAAGCTGCTAGTCAGTCACCTCTGTGAAGATTTAACAGGATGGAAAAACCACCTCCCGAGTGCTTCCGCCAGCAGAATTTAAGATATTTAAAAAACAGAAGAGGGGAACTTCATAATGCGATAAATCCTTGGTGTTTTGTTCCAAAAAAATCTTCTCATGCACAACAAAGCAAAAAACACACCACTACAGGCTTTCAGGCTGCCGGCTGGTGCGTGGTGACATCACAAGATTCTCTCCAATCATTGGCTTGTATACAATTGTTGGGCAGTTTTTAAGCATTTTGTCAAGGCACCCCTGAAGAAACCTGTAGGCACCCCGGTTAAAAAAAGGCTGCTCTAGAACACTACACAATATATTTACACTGAAGCAATGAAACTCCGGGCCATTATTACGAATTTAGAATTTATACACTAGAGTATTGTATTTTTCTTATATTGTTTAAACACTGGTAAAATGAGTGAATGTGTCAGTCTTTGTAAACTTAATACAAGATCTGCAATATTTCTTAACTTTTTGCAGAAAACTCTTTTTGTGTGCCTATTTGAAATCAGCTCCTTTTGTTACCAGGGGCTAACCTCGCTAATTCAAAGGCTAAATGCTCACACATTGACATCAATGTCAGGAACCACGAATCAGACAGGGAGACAGAAAATGCTGTTAAAATCACCCTTTTTATTATAATGGTAAAAATGGTACGAATAGTAAACATAGTCACATCATAGCCAGGGTATGGTAGCCAAAGCGGGTAGTCAGAACTAGACAGTAAATTGGGAAGCCAGAGATCAGCGTAGTTGGAGGCAGCAGACAGGATCAGGAACCAGGAGGGACGTCAGCCAGGCAAATCTTCAACAGGAACACAGCAAAGAGTCTCCAGAAATGTTTAACCAAGGCAAAGGCATGGAAGAAATGAACCAGGCAGTTTAAATAGCCAGAAGGGGCTGGCTGAAGGCTGGACTGAGGAGCAGGATCACCAAGTAAGCCACTGTGGAATGATGAGTGCTGGCAATTAACCGACAGCTGAGCAACCTGAGCACGGATAACGGAGGTAAAATATGTAAAGGTAAACTACAGTGGGAAAAATAATTATTTGACCCCCTGCAGATTTTGTTAGTTTGCCCACTTACAAAGAAATGAAGGGTCTATAATTTTTTTTATCATAGGTGTATTTTAAATGATAGAGATAGAATATCAACCAAAAATCCAGGAAAAACACATAAAACAAGCGCTATAAATTAGGTTGCAGTTCAGTGATTAAAATAAGTATTTAATCCCCAAGCAAAACATGAATTAGTCCTTGGTGGAGATACCCTTGTCGGCAAAGAGAGGTTCTTGTAGTTGGTTACCAGGTTTGCACACATCTCAGGAGGGATTTTGGTCAACTCTTCTTTGCAGATCTTCTCTAAATCCTTAAGGTTGCTTGGCAACTCGAAGTTTTAACTCCCTCGATAAATGTTTCGATTGTTCAGTTGCCGAATATAATAACCTCCTCTCCAATGATTACAATCATTGGAGAGGAGGTAATTATATTCGGCAACTGAGTCGCCGTGAATCGTTTTGGGTATATGAAACCCAGGTAGGTCAAATAAGTCAAATAATCGACTCATTGTTGTTAAGATTTGACTAAGTCTGTGCCTCCACTTCATTGTTGTGCCTGGACAAAGAGGGATGTCATGTTCACTTTGCAGCGGGCTGTCTGGCTCTAGTTTCCTGCATGTTGAGTGAGATTAGCCTGTCGATCATGTAACAATGTTCTCTGCCTTTTGGGCGTCTCTGTTGCTACGGCAATGTTAGCAAGAAGGAGGAGGGTTTCATATGGTAATTCACACCCCCTAGGCATCTTTGTCGTTATGGCAATGTACGCAGCAGGGGGCGGGTTTTAGATGCTGATTGTGTAAGGTGTTGTGTATAAAGGAAGCTGATGCACAAGCCTCTGTAATCGCTTAGGAAGTCCCACCCACAGGGACAAAACGCGTGCGGGAGGACGCCGTGACCTCATGGCAACCACCTTCTCTGTCTTGATGAGATGTTTGATACCTGTCCTGTATCCTAGCACTGGGAAGGCAGTGAGTAACTTTTCTTAAATAGCAATAAAGGACGTTTTTAGTCAATCAGAGAGCACAATGCATCTTCTATTGATTTTACATGGTCACCACGTTCCTATCTATTGGTTATGAGAGTGATATCCTGCAGCTGCTGTGAAGGGATTGGCTATGTGGGAAATACTTGATTGACCTATTTGTTAGTTAAGAGGTCTACAGTTTTAGGTGAGCGGCCTGTATTTACAGTGGTGGAGGCACAGATAAGGATGCATGAAAATTGCAATGTTTTTCGAGCACCCTGATCACTACTGAGGAACATATACTTATTTTTGGTGTCATCTCTTTTTACTTCATCTTACTTCATCTTTTTCTCTCATACCATATGAACTGGGACTTTATATGGCTTGTTTTTGCCAGATATTTTTTTTATCCATTTTTAGTGTTATGATTTTTTTATTTTTTTTTTAGCGCTGCACTGCTTTTTCATTAAATTACTTATCCAAGGATTCCTATATATTGACCTTGAGCGAAAATTATTATGAATTCTCTTTAATACATGCAAACATCTATTTCATGTTCTGGGACATCTTTTTTTAGATAATACAAATCCTTTGTGATTAAAACAATTGGACTAAAAGTGAATGTTCTTTGTAGAGTTTCAGAAGTACTGAAACAAAAATTGATAAGCTTGACAGGATGGAAAAACTAGGTGTGATTGTCAATGCTAATGACTCCCCAGGCAAAGTTGAACTGTGGAATAGCTTGGCCCCTAGAACCTTAATAATTAATTAATCCCTACACTGGAAGACACAACTATCAGGTTGGCTTTTGCAAAATATTTCATTGTTCTTGGAACCAGGTACTACTTTTACCCTGCTATGATTTGGCATTCAATCTAAACAGGAAATGTTCAAAGGAAAATAGCTGAAACATTCAGGACTGCTGAAGAACATGATTTTTATTTTAAAGGCATTACATTCAGTACACAGTTAATGCATACTGTGAGCATAGTCAAGTATTTTGTCCACATTTTGTTATCAAATGCTCTATGGAATGGAAAGCAACCATGAAGCCCTGTACACACGCTTGGTTTTCTCTGCGGTAAAAAGTCTGCTGAGAAAACCGAGGGGAAAGCCGAGAACCCGGCAAGAAAACTGCCATGGAGCTTTGGCCGGGAATCCCGGCCGTGTGTATTCTCCATCGGCACTGCCTCACAGTGTTTCCCCTTAGGAAAGTAGTAGATCTAGCGGAATAAAAATGCCGGGAATCCCGACGGGAAAATAGAGAGCAGCCCTGTACACACGCTAATTTTTTTCGGCGGTAAATGGTCTGCCGAGGGGCAAGCCGAGAACCCGGCAGGAAAACTGCCATGGAGCTTTGGCCGGGAATCCCGCCATGTGTATGCTCCATCAGCAGTGCCTTGCAGTGTTTCCCATAGGAAAGTAGTAGATCTGGCGGAAAAAAAACGCTGGGAATACCGACGGGAAAATAGAGAGCAGGTTCTCTATTTTCCTGACGGGATTCCCGGCTGTTTTCCTGATGGGAAAACTGCGAGGAAACATAGACACATCCGGTTTTCCCAGTCAAAAGCTTTCCTGGTGTTTTCCTGCTGGGAAAACCGGTCGTGTGTACGAGGCTAGCAGGTTCTCTATTTTCTCGACGGGATTCCCGGCTGTTTTCCTGACGGGAAAACTGCGAGGAAGCATACACACGTCTGGTTTTCCCGGCCAAAAGCTCTCCTGGCAGTTTTCCTGCCGGGAAAACCGGTTTTGTGTACAAGGCTTGAAAGCACCTCAACCCAGTCAGAGCTGGAAATCATTTTTGAATTTCCGACCGTGTGTATGCCCCATCGGAGTAATTCCGTCGCAAATTCCGATGAATTCAATCCGAGTTTAGACAGAGAACATGTTCTCTTTTACTCCGATGTGATTTTGGTCGGACAAAGGTCCGATCGTGTGTACGGGGCTTTAGTCTGTTGTTTTTCAAAAGAACAAGCTCTCTTCTAAATTAATCAGTTACAGGGATGAGACAACCCATTTAACAATGGCAGGGGGGCTTAGAATGATCAGCTTTTATTCATTTATGTAAAACCTTTATCCCAAAAGAAAAAAATGTTTGCTGTAATTGCTTAAAAAGTATTAGCTGGCTTATATTTGTTAGACTATTTAAATCTGCTACTACATCTAACACCCCCCCCCCCCCCAGACTTACAATACTACTGTCTGCTGTGCCCCCTGTTCTCATTCATCCAGAGTGGGGGAACTCTAATGCAAGAGGTGTGTTACTGGCCAGATCACCAGGTAAAAAATAGAGGGGAAAAAGGCCTATTAAAAAACGAATACAGTCCTTAATTTGCTTTAACAGAATGGGAAAATTTTCCTGAAATCTATGTAGTTCCATCTCATATGGTTGGCAACTAGGCAAGCATAAAGGGGCAGGGGAACAAAGGGGGCTTGCAGAATAATTATTACACGAGGGGCAGTCCTTTGAGGTGTTCTACTGCAGGCTATCTTTGAGGCCCTTTAAGAGCATCTTTGCACTTAACGAGAATCCCAGTTAACCTGAATGCAGTAGAGGTATAGTATAGGTACGGTATAATCTCGGCACGGGTGCAAGGTAGATGTGGTTCAGATGCAGTAAAGGTTCCGTATAATACAATATAGGGTTGGTATAGGCGCAGTATAGGTTTTTATTAATTGTGGGAAAAGAGTCTAGTATGGGTGCGGTATGGCTTGGGTACACTTGGTGTCTTGCTCAATCCCTTCTAGCAGCATCAGCAATGGGCAAATAGCCCTCACACCAATTCCGGGATGCTGCAGTGACCTCTTCCAATAGACAAGGAGACCCCCTTGGTCCCTCCCAGAAAGCTTTCGGTGATCAGGGATGGGAAGCAGAGGGTGATTGGATGCTCCCATCTCTCTGGTGGTGCTGTGCTGCTCCCCACGTGTCCTCAGTCCCAGTCTCAGGCCCAAAAAAGGAAAGAGGGGGGGTTTTCCTCGCGCTAGGAGAATGAATATAAATGAATTTCAAATGGATAAGTGAATAAATAAATAGTGAGTAATTCCAGCAGCAACGCTAAACATGTGATATACACGCAAAAAGTAAAAAGAAAAAAGATGAGTTGCGCTAGGAGTCGCAACTTAATGCGAAAATAATATAAATAAATAAATGCATAAATGAATAAATGAATAAAGTGCTAGTGCAAAAAATAGCAAAAAAAAGGGATGATGCCCAAACAGTCATGGGAAAAACCTTTCGGGGTAATTACAACAATCTGCTATTTGGGACCAAACGCTTAAAAAACTTTGTTAGTCCATTAGAATTGCATACTAATCAATTGCCAGGCAGTCCAAAATGAGAGGGGAAATCAACAGCAGAACCCCAAAACATATGAATGTCCAAATAGATGGGCAAAAAACAGTTGCAGAGTAATAAAATGATCCAAATATTGAACAGCCTCTGGTCTCTGGTCAGAAGAAACATATATTCCCACCGAGAGGTAAGTAAGGGTGTGCTCTTACCAGATCCACGATCATAAAAAGCGTGTCGATCCACTCAGGTCATGGAGAAAACTCGGTCACAGCTGACAGGCAGAATATCCTCTCCAATGTGTTTAACGGCTCCACGTCCATCCGGCGAACCAGGGGAAGAAATAGGCTCAGAATGTGAAGTACCGTCAAATATTTATTAAAAATTGTGCAACATATACACAGCGGTACATATAATTTAAAATTGCCGGCTAAAACAAGCAAACAGATACAAATAAAAAACGTGCGCCCGTGCATCCGGGGTCACGTAAAACGCAATGACGTTCAGTGCGTGGCTCCGCCCAGTCTCAGGCCCGTATACCTGCTGGCATGGTCTCCTGCTGGGAGGCGAATATCCAGACAGAGGTGCTCTCTCTCTCTCTAACTCCCTAGGTGCCAAGAGTAAGAACTTTCTAGGGCTGTATAATAAAAATCATCTTTCCACTACTCCTATTGCACAGTGCCTATTGGGATTTGTTTTATAAGGCAATCATTCATCCCTTTATATAGCTGCCATCTTAAACTACCACTCCCAAGATTCTCAGCACTCTGCATAGAAGCCTATGAGCTTGCTTGGTTATAGCTCTCCCTCTGCTGGCTGGAGAAGCATGGTGCAACATAACATCGGTATCTCAGTAGAGGTAGAGAACAATAAAAGCCAATGTATCCTTCTCCATATTGCAGTAGACCAGCTCCTGGCTACACTCATTATTTTCTAGCAGATGCCCTCTATCTTACATATCCACAGTAGATAATGGACACTTTGCAGAAAATGCATAAACAAACATTTGCTTCCAAGGTAAAATAAAGTGCAGTCGATCTACTATATATATATATATATATATATATATATATATATATATATATATATATATATATATTTATTTATAAATATATATGTGTGCACACTATATTACCAAAAGTATTAGGATGCCTGCTTTTACATGCACATAAACTTTAATGGCATGCCAGTCTTAGTCCGTAGGGTTCAATATTGAGTTAGCCCACCCTTTGCAGCTATAGCAGCTTCAACCCTTCTGGGTAAGATGTCCACAAGGTTTAGGAGTGTGTATATGGGAATGTTTGACTATTCTTCCAGAAGCACATTTGTGAGCTCAGGCACTGATGTTAGAGAGAAGGTCTGGCTTGTAGTCTGTGCTCTAATTCAACCCAAAGGTGTTCTATCGGGTTGAGGTCAGGAGTCTATGCAGGCCAGTCAAGCTCCTCCACTCCAAACTTGCTCATCCATGTCTTTATGGTCCTTGCTTTGCGCACTGATGCACAGTCATGTTGAAACTGGAAGGGCCAACCCTAAACAAATTTGGGAGCAAGAAATTGTCCAAAATGTCTTAGTATGCTGACGCCTTAAGAGTTCCCTTCACTGGAAATAAGGAACCAAGCCCAACCCTGAAAAACATCCCCACACCATAATCCCCCCTCCACCAAATGATTTGGACCAGTGCACAAAGCAAGGTCCATAGAGACATGGATGAGCGAGTTTGGGGTGGAGGAACTTGACATGTCCTGACCTCAAACCGATAGAACACCTTTATAATGAATTAGAGCAGAGACTGCGAGCCAGGCCTTCTCTCCAACATCAGTGCCTGACCTCACAAATGCGTTTCTGGAATAATGGTCAAACATTCCCATAGACACACTCCTAAACCTTGTGAACAGCCTTCCCAGGTTGAAGCTGTTATAGCTGCAAAGGGTGGACCAACTCAATATTGAACCCTACGCACTAACACTGGGATGCCATTAAAGTTCATATGCGTAAAGGCAGGCGTCTCAATATTGACTCACTGGGGTCCCGGTTCTATTGAAAGGATCCCAGGCTGGGTGCCGTTCGATTGGGGAGTCGGTTTGAGGAGGACCCGGAGGCAGGTTGTCCAACAGAGCCTGAACAAACCAATTGGGGATCGGGTGACCAGAGTACTGACAGGTATGCTTGCTGTAAACTGGTGACCAATGCAGAAATCTACTGGGAGGATTTTCTCCATCTATCTATCTAGCTCAGTTATTGTAATTGGCCTGTGGCAAAGGCCCTAGAGCCAGGTCTGTGAAAGAGGCCTGTTCCTCCCAGAAATCCTAAGTGACATCTCGGTTGCCAGGCTTGCAAAAAGAGGTCTGTCCTGGGGCACTTCACCCACTTCTTTGGAGTGGCGACGAGTTACAAATTGGTACTATACAGAGCAGTACTGATTGCTCCATTTAATATCCAGGCCTGATACTGCATGGTTCTCTCTCTCTCTCTCTTCATCAACCTTGTCCTTCTCAATTTATGTTGATGTTGGCTGTGTTGGCCTGGAAAATAAAGCATTGGAAAAACCTTTATTCACTGTCTGGACCTTCGCTCACTGTTTCTACAACTGCACCCCTGGGCCATATCAAGGTAACTCAATATGCCGATCACAAAAACAAACTAGCGGCCCCTGCGGGGGTAGCGCTACATGTATGTATATATATGTACAGAAGAATCAGAAGACAACTTATAATTAAACACAACTATCATTGCTTTCTAATGGAGAAGAAAAGGACTGCAAGGCAAGCCACTGTACATACCAGATTACCAGATAGCACATAAGTCTTCTGGCACCAGATACCAAAACTGATTTTACAAACACCAAAACAACATGCAAATTACGGTACTGCAAAACTCACCAGCTCAATATGCCTTACACTCTTGTGCTTGGCGTATAAGCGTCACTTTCGAACACTGCATTGACGATGGCATCTATCTCCAGTTTAGTTATGTCACCCCTGATGAGAGAGATTTTCTCTATCAGGTCTTTGTTCTTTGCGAACTTGACTTCTTCAGAAGGTTTGGCTTTTACCTTTTTTGCTGTGTCTTTCCATGTTGGGATATCCTTCAGTTTGATCAAATCTTTTGCGCTATATTGCTCCAGTCTCTGCTGCTTGTTGAGACTTTTTAGGAAATTTTTGGCCTCCTTCCAGCTGATGGAGGGGGAATTCAGGTCAATCTTCAGGTCTATCTGACGGGAGAGGAATCACTGGCACCTGGGTGTGGTGGAAGATTAGAATGATAATTTGTACACCATTTATCGATTGAATTTTCATTTCATGGTCTTGTTTCAATTAACTATATATCATTTTTGAGTATATATTCACATATGTCACAGGGTGATTTATTTAAAAGTACTGTCACTTTGGTTATATTGAATAGTCTGTGAAAACAGACATTCCTTAAATTTTTATAGCGCTACTTATTTTTTAACACTATATAGTTTGTAGAGTTTAAAAATACCATTTCATATAATTTTACTTAAAGTAGCTGCTTCACGATTAAATTATATCACTATAAGCGCAGTGGTGGGAACACAAGAAGGGCAGATTTTTACTTGGTTGCCATTTAATTACAAATTATGGTATTGGGTTGTGCAGTGAGACACCTTTTATCTTAAACATAATACAACTTGTATGTTCATCACACTTGGCTTTGGAAGGAGTTCTAATAAGCTGCGTTATCTACCAGGTGCCATTACAACAAGTCACTGTGAATAGTACTAGAGTACCATTTTGCTGGATCATACTAGGTTACACCTTCCATCCAGTTGAAAGCTGGAAATCTCTTTTGTTAATGTAGACACAAACCTATACATTTAATACATAAATTGTAATGCCTGACATATAAAAAAGTACTACATGTGCTATCCTTCGAACCAAAACATGTAAACACAAATTCTAATATTAATTTCAGCTATGACATATACAGAATATATTGGTTTAAAATGCATTACACATAAAGAAACATTACTAAGTGACCATGTTCTGCAGGCCGATACAAATAAAAAAACGTTCTAGGTGCGGTTTCTCATAGGAATGACGTTGTTTGTCTCTCTATGAGATCATTTAATGACTTGCTCTGGTATGCTGTCTTGTTTCTTAATGATTAGCTGGGCTTCTTTGGGGACATTCTGTACTTACTTATATTGATTTGCTTTTTATAGCAGGTCAGCAGAAATACTGACAAAATACTATGTAATAAGGGACAAAAATTATATAATTAAAAAAAAAAATATTGAAAGTGCATTATTAGAGCTTCCCATGTATTCAGTTTTCTAAATACTAGCTCACAATTACATTTCGTATGTACACAGACTCTGGCAGATCCAGTAAGGCTCTTAGAGAAATGTAGTACCCAGCTTTTGCAGGAATAGTTATTTGATACAGAGCCTAGGGTCATGTCATTCTGTTGACCCCCAACTAGATGAGTCAACAGTCAAAAAAAATATGTTTTCTTTTAAAACGACAGTTGATTGAAAATGTTTTCTTAACAGTAATACTACTGTCAAATTCACAGTCTTGTGTATTACCAACAAACCAGTGGGTGTTACAGGAACAATATTCTGGCAGGTTGGCATTACACTGCAGGAGGCTGTGTTATATTTGTAGGGAGCATGTTTGTCTACCATCAAGTAAAAATACAGGTCTGACACATAATATAGTGTAATAAGAACACAGTGACTGGCTGACTCTCAAAATTTGAATGAAAATCTGTGTTTTTACAGACTTTCATTTTCCCCTTCCTATGTAAACCTTACGTTTCATCCAAACTTGCAGTCTTCCCATGAATTCCTGGCCAAAGTGCATGGACCCTGCTAGCAGGTTCACCTAACTTGCCCAACCAGGATGCCAGTGGCAGGTATATTTAGACAAAAACAATTAAACAGATCACTGGTCCAGGTGAGTATAGAAATCCACCAAAAAGGAAGGGCTGGGTGCAGGCTCCGGCTCGCAACCATGAACATGTAGACCTAGTAGAAAAAATAGCTGCATATTAAAATCCATCCAACAAGTTTGAGTGGGTGAATAACGTCTATAGCGCTACAAATGCGAACTGAATTGCTTCAAGGCACTCGGTATCCATTTCCTTCCTTATCCTTAAGAAGAGGTGGGTCTTGAGTTTTTTTCTGAAGGCCCGATGATTTTTTTCCATCCGGATGTTAGTTGGTATCGCGTTCCACAGCCGGGGTCCTTGGACTGTGAATCTTCGTTCTCCTTTAGACTTGTAGCGGGACTTTGGAATTTGAAGTAGATTTTGGTTGGTTGATCGAAAAACGCGATTGGGGTTGTGATATTTTATTTTCTTGCATAAATATTGTGTACATTTGTGAGTGAGGCAGAGAGCCTTGAATGTGACTTGATCCTTTACGGCTAGCCAATGAAGGGTCCTCAGGGACGGGGTGATTGATTCCCAGGATTTTTTCCCCATTAACAGTCTGGTTGCCGTTTTCTGGACAACTTGTAGACGAGAAATCTGGTATTTGGGGAGTCAGAGGTAAAGGGAGTTAGCATAATCGAGCCTAGAGTTGATAATTGTTCCAACTACTACTGCTATATCCTGTTACGGGATGAAGAGGAAGTCTTCATAGTTTATTGAAAGACTGTCACATGGACTATAACAATGGACCAAGGGGGGGGGGGGCGACTTTCACACATTGTTTAAATATTATATATCTTTAAATTGGTGTATTGTTTAAACAAAATGATATAATTGCAGGTTTACTCCTACAACGTGAATCAATAAAGTGAACAAAATCATTGATACTTAAATCCATAAATATTGTCCATGAATAATCCTTTAAAGTGCTTAATTTGCTTTAGTGACAAGTGCTGTCAGTTATAGTGCCATTCTCTGCTCCCCTCCTGATGTGCCAACTCACCAACTAGAAGTAAATATTGCGCCTGTATTAATATTGGGATCTTTTATCCACCAATGAATGGCTGTGTCTTTTCCTCTCCAGGGATTCCAACAATCAGGGAAATTATGTATAGGCTCCTCACATATGTATGGGGACTGAGAAGCAGGAGAGATCCTTCTGAAGACGCTTCCTGGGTGGAGTGAAATGCATTAAGCAAGGATCACTTCCGGAGACATCAGGTCCGCTCGTTGGATCACAGATCGTGGGTTTGACTTGCAAAGCGCCGTTTTTAAATGTTAACTTACAAAAGGAGATTATTGTAAGTGGATAATCAGCTTTTAAAATATTTTTATACTAATGAAAATGTTATCACGCTATGGATTCCTCCTGGTTCTCTTTCCCCATACGTATGTGAGGAGCCTATACATATTTTTCCCTGGTTGTTGGAATCCCTGAGGAGGAAAAGACACAGCGATTCATTGGAGGATAAAAGATCCCAATATAAGTTGGTGAGTGCGGGTACATCAGGAGGGGAGCAAGGAAACGGCTCTATATTTGACAGCACTTGTCATTGAAGCACAATAAAGCGGAGCTCCACCCTAAAGTGGAACTTCCGCTCATTGGATTCCTCCCCCCCTCCGGTGCCACAATTGGCACCTTTCGGGGGGAGGTGGGAAAGGATACCTGTCCCACTTCCAGTAGTCCGGCCGCGGCCATGACGTCATCGCGGGGCTCCCTCCTCCTCCTCCCCTGGCCGCCGGGCTAATAGGAGAGAGGAGAGGGCCTCGCGCATGCGCAGTAGGGTTCCCGGTGTGAAGCCGAAAGGCTACACTGCCGGGTTCCCTTACACGCAATGGCGGCGGTAGTGTAGCCTTTCGGATTTACGCCTGGAAGCTTACTGATGACATCGCTGGACTCCAGGACAGATAAGTGTCCATTTGCCAGCAGCTGCAGTATGTGTAGCTGCTGGCTTTTAATAAAAAAAAAGAATTCCCGGACCAAAATCATTATAGCTTCCCTTTAAATTTTTGGTTTTAACCAGTTACCCACTGGGCACTTAAACCCCATTCCTAACCAGACCAATTTTCAGCTTTTGATGCTCTCACATTTTGAATGACACTTACTCAGTCATGCAACACTGTACCTATATGATTTTTTGTCCTTATTTCCTACACATAGAGCTTTCTTTTGGTGGCATTTAATCACTGCTGTTTTTTTCCTTTGCGCTATAAAAAAAATCAGAAAATTCTGTAAAAAAAAAACATTTCTTAGTTTCTGCTATAAAAATTTAGCAAATTAGCAATTTTTCTTCATAATTGTTGCCCAAAATGTATACTTTTTAAAATATCATTTATATTTTGTATATACACTTATTGTCTAGAGATGTGTTTGTAGATTTTAGAGTGCTATATAATATATATTTTATATATGTATACATGTCATTCATAACTATACACACCACTAATTGGCTGGCTCTTGTGCTTAAATAATGAGAGCCAATGTACTCTGTGTTTCTGAATTTATATTGCTATACTCTGTATGCATAGACCCTAGAGGTAACTTGTGGTCATAGGGACATCCGAAAAGCTGACAGTCAGCAATATTTGGTTTTCATCCCTCCATTATGGAATACACTGCAGGCAGGTTGAGTGTCATACCCCAGTTTAACCATCGGGGTTAGACATTACATTCGATACTAGGCAGTGGGATGTGGTGTAATACACCAACGTCGCCACTGAGGGCCTCCACCACGTTGGAAGAATGCCAGCTACAGCGTCATGACGATGATGCTGCTCTGATTGGATGAGCGGATCAGCTGCATGTTAGCATGGCTGGGAGGAACGTAAGTCCACTCAGCTGCAGCTTGTTATGATGCGTGCCTACTGATTAACACAAGGGGGGAGGGAGGACCCTGGCAACTATATAAAGCGGCACTAGACAGCTGGTAAGTAACCCCATGAAGAAATCATTTCGATGAAACATGTCGGGGAGTGATTACTGAAGTCACAACCGCACACCTAACTTTCTAAGCTTGAACGTGGAATGGTCTAATCTGCCACCAGCTCAATTACCTAAGCAGCAGCTCCAGTACACCTGCACAAGGGCTGTGAGTAACACTTGGGCTATTCGTTGGTCCGCTGTGACCACTAGTTCACCTGGAGGATATCTTTATTTTTTGTTTTACACCGTGTCAGTTTTTGGATTTATACACTGCTTGTAACAAGAGTTACCTTTGTGAGTGCATTCTTTGGGAGATTTGTAGTGTGTTATTAAAAGTTGTGTTACAGTATCACACTATTGTGCTCTCTTTTTCTTATTTGCATATGGCTGTTATCTTGGAGTTTTCTTTTTGCTTCGGATCTCCATCTGTTTAACTGAATGCTCCACCCTATATGAAAAGAAGGAGTTCTATCAACTAAACTGAGGGGGTCAGTTAACAAGCCTGTGTGCCTAAACACGAAAGTGTCAGGCCATTTGTTGCGGTGAGTTTGCATTTCTGATGGGTGGTGGAAGCACGCAGTCACTGTGGTGTGGTGAAAGCACTTATTGAAGATCGGGAAGGATTTTTTCTTTTCCTTTTTTTTTGTACTTTATATGTTTATTTGTTTTTTTCTTTTCTTTACATAAAACAGCATATGGAAAGGCACAGGGCAAATACTCTGCCAAAAACAAACATGAATACAATCCTCTTGACAAAAAAAATACATACATATTCGCTCTGGACCCTCCCATAAACTCCCTCACTAAATCTTCCCACTCTAACCCTTTTCTTAGTCATCACTCTCTCTCACAGAGAGACAAGTGATGCATCTGCCCTTTCCCAGCTCCCCCCCTCAAAAGACGAGAGAAAAAAAAAAAAAAAGAGAAAAAAAAGAAAAAAAGATAAAAGAGGGGGAGAGAGAAGGGGAGCCCCATCCTCTCCCTCCCTTAAACCACAATTCATAACAGGAAAGTCGGTTTATCCTTCATATTATATTTTACATTATAATTCCCTGCGCGTATCCGATTCTTCATTTATCAGGTTCAGTCATTAATCTTTTCCCCTCATCTGAATTTTTAAACAAATTCCAGCTCTTCCACGTTTCTTTGTATAGTTTATTTTTACCCTTAGCTGAGAGAACTAGGTCTTCCATAGCTTCTATATCTCTAACTCTATTTATCCACTCTAAAACTGTTGGTGACGTAGTATCCCTCCACCGTAAGGGTATACCTGCTTTAGCTGCATTCACCAAATGGCACAGTACTGAGTTCCGATAAGTCTGAACTGGAATCTCAGATAGGTGAAGTAGGAAAAAAGCGGGATCATTGGGTATTTTTAACTCAGAAATTTTTTGCAAGATTCTCATAATTGACAACCAATAAACTCTTATTTTTTTACAAAACCAAAATATATGAATCAATGTCCCGCTTTCTTCTCCACATCTCCAACATCTGTCAGAATTTTCATTGCAGAATTTTTTGAGTCGTACTGGAGTATGGTACCACTGCATCAAGATTTTATAGTTTAATTCTTGAATTCGTGTACAGATTGAAGAGTTTAGAGTCAAAAAGATAATCTGTTTACGTTGTAATGCAGAGAAGGTCCTATCTAGGTCCTTCTCCCATTTGTTAAGGCCTGGTATCTCCTGATCCTCCCTAAATTTATTTAATAGTCCATACATTTTAGAGATCCCTCGGGCTAGTGGTTCTAAATCATTACAGTACGACTCAAAGATTGTTAACTGACGATGAAAATTACTTCCCGGGCCTAATGATCTAAAAAAATTACTTAATTGCAACGCCTGCCAGATATTGACTTCAAAAGGGCCTCCTATTTGTATTAATGTTTTAATCGATGGCCAGTTTTCTGATATAATAAAATGTGAGGCCTGATATACTCCTTTCTCTATTAATAACCGGAAAGATCCTCTTTCATTACCCGGACTAAAACTTGGGTTCCCCAATATGGGAAACAAAGGTGATCGCACTGTAGAAAAGTTCCCGTTTTGGCATATACGTGCAGTAATTTTTAGTGTTGTGCCAATTATAGGGTGATTTTTAAGAGGAGCCGGTAATACTGTATAGCACCAAGGTGCTCTACCTAAAGGAACTGTGCTCAGCTGTTGTTCTATGTCAACCCACCTCTTAGATCTAACATGTTTACACCAGTCCACTAATCTAGATAGATGTACTGCATAATAATACTTAAATATATCTGGGACCCCCATTCCACCAAGATTCTTAGGCATAGTCAACAGATCTCTTTTAATCCTAGGACGTTTCCCGGCCCAGATAAAATTCATAAATAAACTACGTATCTGACGCAAAAAAGTCACTGGAATCTTAATTGGTAGCGCCTGAAGTAAATACAAAATTTTCGGAAGAACGGACATTTTGATTATACTAATGCGGCCAAACCAAGAATGGGAACCAAGTCGCCATTTGTCAAGTAGGGCTCGTAATAGATTATACATTGGTAAAAAATTCATTTTAAAAATGTCCTTTTCTTTTGATGGAATATTTGTGCCCAAGTATCTAAGCATTGGACTCCATTTAAAACAAAAATTCGCCCGAATGGAATCCCGGGAAAGAGGGGATAGTGACATGCTCATGGCCTCTGATTTAGTCTGATTTATTTTTAAATTAGAGAGAGTGCCATATTTCTCAATCTCACTCAGCAAAGTAGGGAGAGAAATATGAGGCTCGGTTACTGAAAAAAGCATATCATCCTTTGCTCTCCATTTATGAACTATTTATATATATTTTTTTGTTCACTTAGACAGTTCATGGACTTTATTTGCCAACCTGGTATTTTTTGATGCGATTTTTGCACGGATTTTTGGACACTTATATATTGACTCACTTAGAGGGTGGATTATTTATTTATTTTTCACTATGTCACTGTACCAATATTATATTTGTTGATATTTACATTTTCACATATTTTTTTGAGCGCTGTTTAATATCACATTTGGCACCTTATTTATAATAGGTATCACTGTATTTGCATATTAACTATTTTGGATTCTATAATTTTTAAAGCAGCAGCTCTTGCATATTTATTAATTTATTAATTTATTTTATAAATATCACTAGTGTTCACATTTATTCTCCAGCTACGCGCAGTGAGGGTGGCTCACATTAGACGGCCCTTATCTCCACCCCTTTTTTCTACATTTATAACTTTATTCATTGCTGCTATGGAAGCCATTAATTTTCTGTCGAATAGACAGATTAATGCAGAATCAGTTTTCTCCACCAACCAGGAAATGGCTGAGTGTGAGGAAGATTATCCAGGAACTCTGAAAATCTTAGAGAACCTGTTAGAAAAACAGGTCAAAGCCTGGTGGGACGTGTTCACCTTTGAGCACTATAACAAGGAGGGACTTATTTTCAGAAGCTTGAGGTGGGAGGTGACACCTCAAGATGGTTTAACCGACACTAAGTACATGACCGAATGGTTAAATTTTTTCAATAGGGTAGGTAAAGAGTTGCAGAATTTAGTACTTAAAAGGAAAGAAATTAAATTTTCTTTACTGAATGAAAAAATTCAGGTTTTACAGAATAAATTGGAACCAATTAAGGAAACCAGTTTAATGAAGGATTTTAATGTTAATATGAAAAAGAAACTGGAAAAAGTTGATAGAGAAACACAGAAAAGGAAAGTTAAAAAATTTAACAGGGATTCTGAGGATTTTAAAAATAATAAAATTTATGCTTGGCAGAGCACAGGAATCACCAATAATAATATGGATGAGGAAGCCATTGTGGATTCACAACAATCATCAAGAACCTTGGAAGTCATAGCAAAGAAGGATACTATTAAACAAAGTACCAATAGTAAAAAACCAAAGCTTGATCAGAGCTCATCCAATCAAGCTCGAGGTATTGGTACGAACATTGGTAAAAAAGATCATTATGCCTCTCAACAGGCATCACCTGGACCTTCAAGGCAGGAGAGAAATGGCCAACAATATGGTCACCAATATCAGTCCCCTCGGACTCCACAATTTTATGGGAGGAAGGATCAGTGGGACTATCCCCCACATCAGAATTACCAACAGTGGCCCCATCACCCGCCCCCTTTGGGATATTATCCAGGACCTGAATATGGACATATGGGTAACAGATTCCAACCCTTGGCAGAGGATTACCATAATGGTTATTACTCTCAACAGCCTTTTTTAGGGCATCGGGGGAGGGGAGGGAGAGGCGGGACGCCGAAGAGGTACCCACAGACCAGGAACAACAAGGGAGGAGACAAGCATGCTACTCCGAAATTTCCGCAAAGAGGACCAGAAATCTATCAAAGAGAAGACGGGGATGCAGGGCAGGGCGAAGGAAACAATCCCAGAAAACGAATGAGGGAAGTGGAAGCATAGGAATATTTAACCTGAGTAAGGTAGCGTTGAGCCCGAAAGAGCTCAATGTCCTCAATACGGGTTTAAAATGTGCCCCTAGAAAAACGATGAACAAATTCGATGTGTACATGGACACACAGAAATTCATCAGGACTCTTAATTTAAAGAAATATTTCTTGAGCCACCCTGTAACTTCTTCTATGAATAGTACCATTGTGACAACGAAAGTAGATAGTGGACTTAAGAATAAATCATTATTCAATCCCCAGATTTCCAATAATCATTTTATTGAGGTCTTCAAACAGTTGGTACTCAAAGATATTGAGGAATTACCTCTAAAAAAAGGGGTTAACCCCCGTTACATCAAAGAGGGTATTGAATCTTTGGAGGATAAGAAGGATATTGTGATCCGACCAGCGGACAAAGGGGGAGGGGTGGTAGTCCTGGACAAGGAGTTCTACTGTACCCAATTATCCCATATGTTGAGCGATACCTCCACATATAAAAAACTACCATCAGATCCTACTGAACCTTTTAAGGTACAACTTGATGCGTTGGTAGATTGGGGATATCACATTGGAGCTTTAAGTCTTAAAGAGAAAAAATACTTAGCTCCTTCAGCGTGCAGGATACCGGTGATCTATACTTTGCCGAAGATCCATAAGAATGAAACCATTCCACCTGCTCGTCCAATAGTCAACGGGATTGGATCAGTTACAGCCAGACTGGGAGAATATCTCGATAGGTTTCTTCAATTGAGTGTGCGGACCACCAAGGCATATCTGAAAGATACCACTGACCTGCTACAGTCCCTGGACAAAGTGAGCATCAAGCCTGATATAGACATCTTTTTGGTGACAGCCGACGTGGCGTCACTTTATACTATCATTCAGCATGATGATGCCGCACTGGCATTGAACTGGGCTCTTAGCAGGAGGGATGATTTATCGCACATTCAGAAGAGATTTATGGGACATGTATTAGAATTCTGCATGTCCCATAACTACTTCTGGTTCGATGGCTCTTTCTTTTCCCAGCAGGTTGGCGTGGCTATGGGGGCTAAGTTTGCCCCCAGCCTCGCCAACCTGTTTATGGCTGAGTGGGAGGACAGGCACGTTTTTTATAACCGGAGACCCCAATTATTATTTTATCGGAGGTTTATAGACGATATTTTATTTATATGGGAAGGATCACAACAAGAAGCACTCCAGTTCCTGGGAGAACTCAATAATAATTCCAATAATATTAAACTGGAATACACGATCAGTGGAAATACTGTCAATTTCTTGGATGTGACTATTCAAAGAGAAGGAAATAAATTAAAGACTAAAGTGTATTTTAAAACCACTGATCGGAACAGTTACCTGTCCATTAATAGTGGACACCATCCAGCGTGGATTAAAAATATCCCTAAGGGGCAATTTTTAAGAGTTCGACGCAACTGCTCAGATGTCACTGACTATCTCTCACAAGCACAAATACTCAAGAATAAATTTGTTCAAAAGGGATATGATGAGCCAGCTTTGAATACTATGATTGAAGACATTGCTGTTATCCCTAGAGATAAATGCTTGGAGAAGAAGGCAGAAGAGCCAAACAATAATCAACACCAATGCGGATTCCTGTCTGGGTTTCATGCCCAATATAGGGAGGTAGAGGCCATTTTTAAAAATCATTGGCACATCTTGGGCAAGGACAGACACCTTGCCGAAATTCTTCCGAGTCAACCACGATTCATCTACAGGAGGGCTCCTAATTTCGGTGATAAGGTGGTTCGTAAGATTTTAGATCCCCCAGACCAACAGGCCCTTAGAATAGATCTTAAAGGATTTTTCTCCTGTAGGAAATGCATCTGCTGTAGAACTGTACGAACAAGTAACAGGGGTAAACAACAGGTCATGAGTAGTGATGGGAAGAGTTTTTCTATTAAAGAATTTATTACGTGTAACTCTTCTTACGTAGTATACCTGATCTGGTGCCCCTGTGGGCTACTTTATGTAGGGAGAACCAAGCGGTTATTGCGGATTCGAGTGGCTGAACACCTTGCGAATATTAAGAAAGGCTTCGAGTATCATAGTGTGTCAGTCCACTTTAAAGAAAAACATAACCAAGACCCCTCGTTAGCTCAGTTCTGCGGCATTGACTGTGTGTACCCTTCGTGGAGAGGCTCAAATAGGGTGAGAGACCTGTCGCAGCGCGAAACTCAATGGATCTTCCTGTTAAAAAGCCATTTTCCGAGGGGACTAAACATAGAACTGGATGTGAATTGCTTCATTAGCAATGCCTAAATTATGAGCAATAGATTTGAGACATGCGTTTTTACATATATAGGATGATCATGAGCTATGTTTATATAAGGGGGCCAAACAACTGGGCTACCCGTCATGATCAGAGTTTTGATGAGTGCATGCATATGGGGATGATGTAGTACACCCACTTACGTCTAAACCAGAGCATTTATTTGTTTTACTAACGTATATTTATACACATGTCATTTACAGCTCATGGCCCAGTTTATTATCTTTTTCCAGTATTCATTTTAATATAATGTTTTTAAATAATTTTAACATTTTTAAAAATATATGTATTATTTTATATATATTGTTTATTCCTATTAATATCTTTTAACTAATATTTTTATGCATTTTTAATATGGATAACAATATCTGCAACTCTTTTATATACAATTTTTAAAATATCATTTATATTTTGTATATACACTTATTGTCTAGAGATGTGTTTGTAGATTTTAGAGTGCTATATAATATATATTTTATATATGTATACATGTCATTCATAACTATACACACCACTAATTGGCTGGCTCTTGTGCTTAAATAATGAGAGCCAATGTACTCTGTGTTTCTGAATTTATATTGCTATACTCTGTATGCATAGACCCTAGAGGTAACTTGTGGTCATAGGGACATCCGAAAAGCTGACAGTCAGCAATATTTGGTTTTCATCCCTCCATTATGGAATACACTGCAGGCAGGTTGAGTGTCATACCCCAGTTTAACCATCGGGGTTAGACATTACATTCGATACTAGGCAGTGGGATGTGGTGTAATACACCAACGTCGCCACTGAGGGCCTCCACCACGTTGGAAGAATGCCAGCTACAGCGTCATGACGATGATGCTGCTCTGATTGGATGAGCGGATCAGCTGCATGTTAGCATGGCTGGGAGGAACGTAAGTCCACTCAGCTGCAGCTTGTTATGATGCGTGCCTACTGATTAACACAAGGGGGGAGGGAGGACCCTGGCAACTATATAAAGCGGCACTAGACAGCTGGTAAGTAACCCCATGAAGAAATCATTTCGATGAAACATGTCGGGGAGTGATTACTGAAGTCACAACCGCACACCTAACTTTCTAAGCTTGAACGTGGAATGGTCTAATCTGCCACCAGCTCAATTACCTAAGCAGCAGCTCCAGTACACCTGCACAAGGGCTGTGAGTAACACTTGGGCTATTCGTTGGTCCGCTGTGACCACTAGTTCACCTGGAGGATATCTTTATTTTTTGTTTTACACCGTGTCAGTTTTTGGATTTATACACTGCTTGTAACAAGAGTTACCTTTGTGAGTGCATTCTTTGGGAGATTTGTAGTGTGTTATTAAAAGTTGTGTTACAGTATCACACTATTGTGCTCTCTTTTTCTTATTTGCATATGGCTGTTATCTTGGAGTTTTCTTTTTGCTTCGGATCTCCATCTGTTTAACTGAATGCTCCACCCTATATGAAAAGAAGGAGTTCTATCAACTAAACTGAGGGGGTCAGTTAACAAGCCTGTGTGCCTAAACACGAAAGTGTCAGGCCATTTGTTGCGGTGAGTTTGCATTTCTGATGGGTGGTGGAAGCACGCAGTCACTGTGGTGTGGTGAAAGCACTTATTGAAGATCGGGAAGGATTTTTTCTTTTCCTTTGCTCTCCATTTATGAACTATTTATATATATTTTTTTGTTCACTTAGACAGTTCATGGACTTTATTTGCCAACCTGGTATTTTTTGATGCGATTTTTGCACGGATTTTTGGACACTTATATATTGACTCACTTAGAGGGTGGATTATTTATTTATTTTTCACTATGTCACTGTACCAATATTATATTTGTTGATATTTACATTTTCACATATTTTTTTGAGCGCTGTTTAATATCACATTTGGCACCTTATTTATAATAGGTATCACTGTATTTGCATATTAACTATTTTGGATTCCAAAATGTATACTGCTATATATCTTTGGTAAAAAATAACCCAAATCGGTGCATATTATTATTATTATTTTTTTTTACGTTATAGCATCTACAAGCTATGGTACCAATTTAGTAAGAGGCATGGTGAGTTTTTTTAAGTTGTAATTTTTCGTCATCGTTATTTCTCACACACAGCATATGCATAGCACAAATTACACACCAACATACATTCTACTACTCCTCCTGAGTATGGCGATACCACATGTGTGAGACATTTACACAACATGGCCACATACAGAGGCCCAGCATGCAGGGAGCACCTTCAGGCGTTCTAGGAGCATAAATTACACATCTAATTTCTTCACTACCCCTTGCACTTTTGAAGGCCTTGGAGCACCAGGACAATGGAAACGCCACAAAAATGACCCAATTTTGGAAAGAAAACACCCCAACATATAATCTATAAGGCATAATACGCATGAACATGTCATTTTTTTCTACAAGTTTTTGAAAAATGTGGAAAGAAAATGAAAATGCATTTCTTTTACACAAAGTTGTCCATGTATACTATATTTCCAGCACAT
Source organism: Rana temporaria (assembly GCF_905171775.1). Taxonomy (NCBI): domain Eukaryota; kingdom Metazoa; phylum Chordata; class Amphibia; order Anura; family Ranidae; genus Rana; species Rana temporaria. The sequence continues at coordinate 137,927,157 of NC_053490.1, forward strand.
AGCATGTTTCTAGCAAAAATGACACCCCAAAAAGATTCTCCTACTCCTTCTGAGTATAATGATACCACATATGTGAGACTTTTCTACAGCCTGGCCACATAGAGAGGCCCAACATGCAGGGAGCACCATCGGGCGTTCTAGCGGCATAAATTTCAAATCTGATTTGACTACCTATTACACTTTTGTGAGGCACTGTAATGGCATGGATGAGATGGCTGGGATGACTAAGCATGACTGAGTATGGCTGGGTACGGCTGAGTACGGCTGGGTATGGATGAGTACGGCAGAGTATGGCTGGGTATGGCTGAGCATGGATGGATGGATGAGTATTGTTGAGTATGGATGGATGGCTGAGCATGGATGGATGAGTATTGCTGCGTATAGATGGATGGATGGCTGAGCATGGATGAGTATTGCTGAGTATGGATGGATGGCTTAGCATGGATGAGTACTTATGAGTATGGATGGATGGCTGAGCATAGATGAGTACTGATGAGTATGGAGGGATGGATAGCTGAGCATGGATGAGTACTGATGAATATGGATGGATGCCTGAGCATGGATGAGTACTTATGAGGATGGATGGCTGAGCATGGATGAGTACTGATGAATATAGAGGGATGGCGATGGCTAAGCATGGATTGATGGATGAGTGCTAGAATTGTCACAGAGCAGCACTGTAGGCACTACACATCCAGCCCACAACGCTGCTGAGCATTGATGGATGAGTATTGCTGAGTATAGATGGATGGATGAGCATGGATGAGTATTGCTGAGTATGGATGGATGGCTGAGCATGGATGAGTACTTATGAGTATGGAGGGATGGATGGCTGAGCATGGATAAGTACTGATGAGTATGGAGGGATGGATAGCTGAGCATGGATGAGTACTGATGAATATGGATGGATGGCTGAGCATGGATGAGTACTGATGATAATGGATGGCTGTGCATGGTTGAGTACTGATGAGTATGGAGTGATGGCTAAGCATGGATTGATGGATGAGTGCTAGAATTGTCACAGAGCAGCACTGTAGGCACTACACATCCAGCCCACAACGCTTCTGCACCCGATCTCTCCCCCGATCAGTACAGAGAGGAGAGAGAGGAACCAGACATGATGCCGGTATGTTTACAAGTGATCAATACGTTTGATGGAGCGATCATGTGGTAAACGTCCGCTGTCAGCAGCCATTTACCGTGATCCATGATGCGCCGGGTCCGGTCATGGATACTCCCGTGTGTGCGTCCCAGGGGGTGTACGGGAGTGCGATTCTGGGAAGACGTCATACTACACCCTCCCAGAGTTATCGATCTGCGTTGTAGCCGTCATTCAGCTATGGCACGGGCCGCGCGGCCCTTAAGTGGTTAAAGCAGTAGTAGCACCTTTGAGACTATAGAGTGTATTATTTACTAAAGGCAAATAGACTGTGCACTTTGCAAAGTGAAAGTTCTGGAGCAACTTTCCCTTGCAGAGTACAACTGCACTTTGCAAAGTGCACAGTCCATTTGCCTTTAGTAAATTACCCCTACGCCTTCTTCTTGCCTGTCTTTGCTGTCACGTGCATCATAAGGCTGGCCAATCACAATTACAAATACTCTGTTACGTAAAGCAGTTTCCATGCATATTATTAATCAGCTTGCTTGGAATTTAGGTTTTAAAACATCTCTGGGAAATAGAGACATACCTGCTGGAAACAATGTGATACAACTGCTGCAACATATTTCGTTGAAATGACAGTGAATTGAATAAAATCTGGCTGATCACAATTACATTATTCATAGTTCATTATAGAAATACGCTGCCAAGTATGAAGAATGCTCAGAATAATTTCCCATAAGTTAGATATTCTAGGAACATAACACAGTGCAAGATTCTTTCCTTACAAAATAATATTATTTATTGATTCCTTTTGTGGATTACTTTCCACTCAATATATGTTTTATTGTTTTGTTTTCTATATATTCTTCCAGAGCATATCAAATGTATTTTTCTCAAGCTTTATTGCTCTTGCTAGGCTATGCATCAAACAGCATTGTAAACTTGCCCTGTATATAAAAGTACTTTATGTAGTGACAGATCCCTATTGCAGAACAACAGCCAACACAATTGTGTAATGTTTATCTGGAGAAAAATTACGTAGTAGATTTTCCCCTAAGAAATAATAGCATCTTTAGCAGATTGAAAGTAATTCAGATGGTTTTGGAGCGAGCAGAATTTCCTGTACATTAGCTAACATCAGCAGCGATGCCAGACCCCAGGAAGTTTATATGTCCTCGAAGTGAAGTAAATCAAGGTTGGGTTGCCTTTTAATGAAATGTAATATGAGGGGCTGATATCCTATCAATTGATTTACGATGATGTGATTTTGTGTTTTATTAACATATATATTTCTTGGATATATAGCATAAAGTACTTGATTGACTTATAATACTGTTCCCAGAGCTTCACCTTTTCTCTGTTATACAGCCTAGTGCAAACAGGTCCCTCGTGCCTCAATCGATATTCGTCATTAGGTTCATAGCAAAATATTTTAATAGCAGGGAGCTTCCCTTTCAACACGCTTTATTATTATTTTTTATTTCCTTTAATTTTGTTTTACAAACTGATAGAATTTAATTTAATTTATACAAAAGGTTATTAAAAAACCAACTTGATGTATCAAAAAACATACATCTGATAAAGTATAAATGAATACAAATATCTTCTAAATAATTTGCAGAAACCATGGTTAGGCCCAGACTGGCAATTTGGCAGTGCTGGGATTTGCCCAATGGACTGGTTTAAGCTGACCTACCAGTTACCCTCTCCAAGGAGCAAATAACCAGCACTATTCAACTGATGCACAAATCTTCGATTGCAAACCGTTTTCTAGAAAAGGGATACAAACTTCTGACCAGGTGGTACCGGGTCTCCGTGTTGCTGAGAAAATGTTATCCCCAAGTCTCCAAGATGTGCTGGAAATGCCATAAAGAATCCACAACACTCTTACATATTTTCTTGCAAAGTCCCCTGCTGTGTCCGTTTTGAGCAGGAGTCAGGAATTTAATATTTCAACTGTGGACATAGGCATGAACCTCTTGGCCGATTTGCTGCATCTTAAAGGGTCACTAAAGGAATTTTATTTTTTTAGCTAAATAGCTTCCTTTACCTTACTGCAGTCCTGGTTTCATGTCCTCATTGTTCGTTTTTGCTCTGATGTTGCTGTAATTCTGCTCTGTTCTGGACACTTCCTGGTTGTCTGTTTCCTTTGGACCACAGTACTGGGAGATTCTAGTTTTGTTTTCAAACCCTCACTTCTCTATGGCTCTATACAGCACATAGGCAGCATAACATGCAAAAACGAAACTGAAACTAAAGGTACATTATATGATTGTTTTTATCTATTTTTAATCGTTTTTAAAAGGAATCAGTTGACTATTATGTCTCTATACCCTGTAAACAGTCATTTGAGCAAAAACATTTTTTTCCTTTACAACTCCTTTAAGTCCTCCCCATACGCTGCTATAAAAAAACTCAGTGATTGAAATTAGCCCCGTGGAGAGCTTGACTGCTATGCTATATAACAGGGAAGAAAAATTTAGAGACACTTGGCTTCCCTAGACAGCCTACACATGCTCCTCTTAGTATCAGGACTTAATGCCTGCCACTACATTTTCCAAATGAATCCCCAGGCATCATGACCGAACACCGTTTCTTGTCATTCATATAACACCCCCTTTTTTTTGCAACTCTGATTGACTGTTGCATAGGCCTTCTGTCACGATCAGGGGTCAGGCTAGAAGACCAGTTTCTATAGCAGTAGTGGGACCAGCACTGACTAGCAGGATAGGTACACAGGCAGTCATCCTAGAGGATGACACAGGCTTACCAGAGGTGCAGAGTCTAATTCCTACCTACCATTCACCAGAGCTCCTGATGGTGGAGATTGGGGTTTTGCTGCATGTTAGTACCCGGTCGCGGTCCTTAGGATCTCCCAACCAGGAGGTGAGCAAGCTGGGGGGTCCAGTAGAGGATAAGCAGGTAAGGAACAAACGGAAGTGTAGTCAGTAAACAAGCCAAAGGTCACTAACGAGTGAGATCAGGCAGAAGCATAGTCAAGAAACAAGCCAAGGGTCGAAAACGTGTGGTAGCAAAATATGGACGGTAGCATGGAAGACAAACGTGAGATACTGGCTGAAGAGGGCACAATAATTTGCAGAGTCATGGCTTAAATCAGGAAGCTCAGTGACAAGAGTCATTGCCAGACACAGCAGAGGTCCGGGGTTCCAGTCCAGGCCCTGACACCTCCAGTTTTAATATCTTGGCTCCCATACATCCTGTATATGACCCATAGGTAAGTAACTTTTGGAACTTGTGAGACACTGACCCCAAGTATATTTTTGTTGCAAAAAAACTCTGTGGCCCGGATTCAGATACGAGTTACGACAGCGTTTCTCCGAATACGCCGTCGTAATTCTGAGTCTGAGTGTGCGGGGTCGTATCTATGCGCCTGATTCTTAGAATCAGTTACGCATAGATTTCCCTAAGATCCGACCGGCGTAAGTCTCTTACACCGTCGTATCTTAGGCTGCATATTTACGCTGGCCGCTGGGTGGCGCTTCAGTAGATCTAAGCGAGGAATATGCAAATTAGACCGATTCAAAAACGTACGTCTGCCCAGCACATTTTTTTTACGTCGTTTACGTAAGGCTTTTCCGGCGTAAAGTTACCCCTCAGGGGTAAGTCATGTTAGGTATGGACGTCGGAAACACACGAACAGCATCGGATTTTATGTCGTTTACGTAAGTCGTTCGTGAATAGGGCTGTACGTAAGTTACGTTCACGTCGAAAGCATTGACAGTTTGTGGCGTAATTTGGAGCATGCGCACTTGGAAATGTTCACGGACGGAGCATGCGCCATTCGTAAAAAATGTCAATTACGTGGGGTCACAAGTAATTTAAATAAAACACGCCCACATCATCCACATTTGAATTAGGCGGGCTTACGCCGACACATTTAAACTACGCCGCCGTAACTTAAGGAGCAAGTTCTTTCTGAATACGGAACTTGCGGCGTAGTGTATCTGAGATACGCTACACCCGCCGATAGATACGAAAATGTATCTGAATCCGGGCCTGTATGTTCATATAGATTCCATTTATAAATTGTACTGGAAAAAACTCAGACTTCATCAGCCTTTGTCAATGATCTGTATTGGTGATTCTTTTGCAAAACTTACTCTATTGTTCTGGAAAGGCCTGTGTACAATGCACAATAATTTTTTTTAAAAAGTATTTAAGGTGGACTTAAATTATGTGTTCTTCTAGTGCTGTGCAATAAATGAATAGGGATCTTTGTAGATGCAAAGTGCAGTACACCTACACCTTTTTTATAAGATTGGTTTCCTTATATTTTTCTTATGGAACTATACATTTCAAAACATAATAAAACAATGGAACTACAAAGCCCCTCAAATCTTAACTAAAACCTAGTCTATGTTATCTCTTTAAAGTGGAAGTAAAGTCTTGCCTGACATTTCTACTTACAGGTAAGCTTATAATAAAGCTTACCTGCAGGTAAAAATAATATCTCCTAAATGTGCTCTGTTAGGAGATATTCCACGGAGCACCAGGTGGTCACCGGCGCATGCGCTCTGAAGAAATAGCATACCGTACCATTCCTTCAGAGGTCTGTGCCATGAACAGTGAATTTCATGCTCATGCACAGGCGTGATGTCATTGCAACTCGGCCAGTCTGACAGCCTAGGAAAGACTAGGTGAAGATGGAAGCCCTGTCAGCGATGACAGCATGTGACTGGAGGGCTTCGTTTTAAGGTAAGTCTCTCATAATGTGCTAATATGTGTTGCATACTAGCACATTATGACATTGTCATGCAGGGTGAAATTTTTTTTATTTATTTTTCTGTATAAACTTTACTAACGCTTTAAAAATTTGTGCATGAGAGTATTTGTGCCTTCTGTTCAGTTAATCCCAGTACTTTATGGTACACCTATTGACAGCAGATGAGGTACAAATAAAACACTCTTTTTTGCATCAGGGCAAAGGGTGCAGATATACTACCAAAACTGCTAAGTCAGAATCTCTCACCAAATCATTCGGCCATTGAAGTTGAGTTGAGTTGAGAGGTATCTTAATATAGCGCGGTCTTACCCCAAAGGGTCCCGACATGCTAGCAGAGTTCCTGGGGAAGAGAGACCCAGAGACTAGGAGCTTCAATTTTGCATTTGGGTATCGCTAGAAGCAGTGGATTCCAATCTTTTAACTATAGATAACTTGCTGTCACACCTCTGACCAGAAGCCCCTTCTTTTCACCAAGGCTATGAAGAACCTCATACATTTCATAAGCCAGGGCTCGACAAAATCTGGGCGCCCTCCGGTAATTGAATCATGTACAGGCCTGACGAAGAGGTCCTGCGTGACCTCGAAACGTTGCTTTTTTGGATCGCTATTATGCATTAAATTTTTGGACGTTTTTTCAATGATCCTTGGTGTGCTGGCGAATATGTGTACATGATTTGCTTTCCGGTTCCCAGCTGGTGATCGTTTCAGCACCCTTTTATTTATTGGCCATTGTCCTGGAAGGTGTGCAGTTGGAATATTTTGTGACTCCGGTAATTGAAGGCGTGGCATTGCGGCCTACAAGGCCTCAAAGCCGCGGGCTCAATTACCGGCCGCCGCGGGCCCGCTGCGATCGCGTGGCGCGGGAGGCGCGATCGCGGTGGGCCCGTGACGGCCGGTAATTGAGCCCGCGGCTTTGTGGCCTTGTGAAGGCACAAGCTTTCTTCTGTGACCTCAGCACGAGAGTTGCCGAGCCTGCCCGACGATACACGAGTGTACTGCGCTCGGTATATGTCGGCGCAGTATTCAAACTCGGTGCGGGAAACGAGCGGGGAGGACGCCGCAGAAGGACGCCGGACCCGACGAAGAGGACACCCGAAGCCGCAGACGGACGCCGGACCCGACGAAGAGGACACCCGAAGCCGCAGAAGGACGCCGGACCCGACAAAGAGGACACCTGAAGCCGCAGACGGATGCCGGACTCGACGAGGCCGCCGATGGACGCCGCGCAAGACACCAAAACTGTAAGTACAAAAAAAACTTTTTTCCACAGGATTCGGGGCAACTTTAGGGGTGCGCGTTATTCCGCGATAAATACGGTATGTTTTAGAATACCCTTTAGTAACTTTACAACTGGACAATGGACAAAGCTGTTTACATTTGAATAACGTGTAGTTTTTGTATCGCTTCATGCTGTGCTGCAAAAATGAAGCTACACATATATTCTGGGAGAGGGTGAAGCTTGTCAACTCCTTTTATTCAAGTCTATAGTAATGCACTGTAAGGCCCCATACACACGATAGAATCCATCCGCTGAAAAATCCCAGCGAATGGGTTTCAACGGATAGATATACACTCCAGCGGATCTGTTTCCGCGGATATTTCTTCCCTGGGATGGATTCCAGCAGATCGAATATTCGCTGACATGCTAAACAAATCTATCTGCTGGAATACATCCCAACGGATGGATCCGCTGGTCTGTATAGACTCACCGGATCCATCCGTCCGAAGTGATCCCCCGCATGCGTCGTAATGAATCGACGCATGCGTGGAATTCCTTATATGACAGCGTCGCGCACGTCGCCGCGTCATAATCGCGGCGACGGCGCGACACGTCATCGCCAGAGGATTTCAGCGCGGATTTCAATGCGATGGTGAGTACACTCCATTGCAGAGAAATCCGCTGAAATCCTTGAGAGGATTTATCCGTGCAAACGGTCCGCTGGACCGTATTCGCGGATAAATCCTCTCGTGTGTATGGGGCCTAAGTGTGATCGTAGCATTTACAGAGCATTTATAGTACGTTTGATTCCCAAATACTAGTGAGGCGGAGAAAAAATCACCAGGAGGATGCTTGTAGTGTGTTTTTTTATTGCGCCGTAAATGCCGCGTTCACACGACCGTTATTATTGTCATGAATAAAAATTCAAGTTTTTCTCGACCTGATTTGTCGTGATTCCTCTCAAGACTGCCTTGCATACACACGTTCATGAAAAAAAAATGCTCGAGCAAAGTGCGGTGACGTACAACACGTACAACAGCACTATAAAGGGGAAGTTTCATTTGAATGGCGCCACCCTTTGGGCTGCTTTTGCTAATTTCCCAGTCTCATAACTTGCTTCTGAGCATGCGCATTTCCCCCCCCTCGTTAAAGCGTACACATGACTGTTTTTCACAACGTGAAAAACAACGAGAAAAAATAGAGCAGGTTCTAAAAAAAAATCTGCCATTTTTCCTGCCGAGAAAAATGCCCTGAAGCATACACACGACCATTTTTCACGACCAATTTAAAAAATGTAATTTTTCTCGTCATGAAAAATGGTCATTAAACACACCAAATCGCATGTTAACACTTTAGGCACGTTGGTTCACGTTACTGTCAGCATTAGTATTTTTATTAGTATTTTTAGAAAGTGTGAACTTTGCTTAACTTTACCAGTCTGAATACGTTTATGAAATGTCACAATGCACATCAACAATTTATTTTCTCAAAAAGCTCTTTCTTAGTCCTTGAGTTCCATTTAAGTGAATTTGGCTAGGCTGTGATAATGTCATCAGTCTGCTGCAGGCAGGAGGAAGCATTTTTTTTATTTCTATTCTTTTCCAGATATCAAACTGCAACACTGAAAATGTATTACATGGCATAAGGGCTGATTGTTGTCCAACATTTCATAGCCAAGCATTGCAAAAACACAAGTGGCATTGCTTAGGCAGCATCTCAGTCCATTAGGTGGATGATGACCCAGGATTGTTCTTGAAAAAATATAATTCTTCTGATGATATGCAGACGACAGCATTTCACTTGTTGGAGCAACTCTATGAGAGTTAAATCTGAAGTGTAATGTATGCATAGGATACCTTCCTTATTACTGGGTCTTCCTGAAGCTCTTTGCTCTGTGGTAAGATCACATTTGGTGGGAGGGGCCAGCATGTTCCTGTAAACCTCCTAGCTTCCGATCTTGTTTGAAAAACCCAAGTGTAATATGAAAGAATTACATTTATAGCAATCCTTTAGCTGTGTATGCTCCTCCCTGCTGGCCATTTAGTGCTGTAGACTTTAGCTGTGCAATTTGATGCGTTGCATAAATATAATGTAATATAGTGCAATCAAGAAACTGATCAGTGGATTAAACAGCTAATCAGGAGTATGAGTGTCTAAAGGGATGTTGTGAATTTGTTCTTTCATACAATACTCAGGAAAAGCAGTACAGTGAATAGCCCACACATAACAAAGAGCAAAAATTATTGATAGCAGATAAAGCTAATAGCTGTGAAAGGTAGGCCAATATAGTACAGATCAAAAATAGAGGGAATTTAATGATCATTGTTCATACAGGAAAGGAAGGCAGTTTCAAGACAGCAGCTTCAGTTTTCAATAGGTTATATTGTAGAGCAGTTTTTCTCAACTCCAGTGCTCAATAGTGATAATTTAGTTGACTAAAACGACTAAAACATTTTAGTCGACTTAAAGTAATACTATTTTAGTCAACTAAAATACAACTTAAACTAAAACAATTGAGATGACTAAAAAACGACTAAAACTAAAATGCCATTTTAGTCAAAAGACTAAAATGGGACTAAAACTAAAATGCCATTTTAGTCAAAAGACTAATAGCCAGATTCACGTAGACGTGCCTAACGTTAGGCAGGTGTAGCTTATCTCATATACTCTACGCCGCCATAAGTTAGAGAGGCAAGTGCTGTATTCACAAAGCACTTGCGTCCTAAGTTACGGCGGCGTAATTGACGCTTACCCCACGTAATTGACGTTTTGAACGCCGTCCGTGGACATAACCCAGTGCGCATGCTCCAAATTATGCCGCAAAGACTCATTGGTTTCGACGTGAACGTAAATTACGGCCAGCCCCATTCACGGACGACTTACGCAATCAACGTAAAAATTTACAAATTCGACACGGTTCCGACGTCCATACTTAACATTGGCTGCGGCATCTTTTTGGTGGTTTATCTTTACGCCTGAAAACGCCTTGCGTAAACGGCGTATCTTTACTGCGACGGGCAAGCGTACGTTCGTGAATAGGCGTATCTCGCTGATTTACGCATTCTAGGTGTAAATCAGCGTACACGCCCCTAGCGGCCAGCGTAAATAGTCAGCTAAGATATGACGGCGCAGGCGGTTGTATCTTAGCAACATTTAAGCGTATCTCAATTTGAGAATACGCTTAAATATACGGCGGCGCAGATTCGGAGTTACGACGGCGTATCTACTGATACGCCGGCGTAACTCTACCTGAATCTGGCTATCAGACTAAAACTAACTTCAAATTCAAATTGGTCTATAGTGCATGTTCATACCTCAATACCATAAATAATAATATATTCAGTTCCCCACTCTGGCAGTATATAATGAGTTTGTAAATTGTAGAGAAATGTTAACTAATGCATTACAATTGAATTACACCCATTAGATTTTTAACAAAAAAATGAGTTTTAGTAGACTAAAATGTACTGAAGATTTTAGTCGACTAAAACGTAGGACATTTTAGTAGACTAAAATCTACTGGAGATTTAGTCGACTAAATATGACTAAGGCCTCGTACACACGACCGTTTTCCTCGACAGAATCCATCAAGAAACTTGGTGGCAGAGCTTTTTTCCCTGAGGAAAACGGTCGTGTGTATGTTTTTCATCGAGAAAACTGTCGAGGAACTCGATGAGAAAAAAAAAAGAACAAGTTCTCTTTTTCCTCGTCGGGAGTCTCAATTTCCTCGTCGTGTTCCTCGTCGGGCTGGTTTTCGATGAGAAACACGTTCGTGTGTATGCTTAGAAACCCGCGCATGCTCAGAATAAAGAATGAGACGGGAGCGCACCTTCGGTAAAAGTAGCGTTTGTAATGGAGATAGCACATTTGTCACGCTGTAACAGACTGAAAAGTGCAAATCGTCTCCTACCAAACTTTTACTTAACACGCAGTGAGATTAGCAAAACTGACCTGGCCCCTCCTCCCCTGTCCTATGTCCCCCTCACTCCAAACCCCCTTGCTACCGTTTGTTTTTATTGTTTTATTGTTGATATTTTACATGGTTTCTCTTTTCTTTTATGTACACAAGCTATCAGTTCGTCTATGAAGTCTTTTTTCCTTTCTTTTCTTGGATTGCTTTTTGGTCCAGAATAGACCAGCGGACCTCCTTCCAGCGCTTAGACACACCCTTCAGGGTGTATGTGGCGCTGTAAAGAAATATTAAAATCAATCAATCAATCAAGCAGCCCCAAGGGTTGTGCCAGTGGAATCGAACTTCCCCTGCCGTCATACGTGTTGAGCGTATTAACCCCCGCTAGCGGCCGAAAAAGGGTCAATACCATCCGCAATGCACCTCTGCAGACTTGTCCACTGTTTTAAATGGGAAGGAGCGGTGAAGGAGAGGTATACACCACGCTCCTCTCACCGATCCAAAGATGCTGCTTGCAGGAGATTTTTTTCTCTCCCGCCAGCGCATTGCCTCAGTGTGAAAGCCCTTAGGCTTTCACATTGAGAATGCTGGGCAGGAGTTTTTCAGGCGGTATTTAGGCGCTATTTTTAGGCGATGTGTAACCTCTGAAGGTATAAAATAGAAAAACATTTAAGGGGGCGTACCATCATCCAGAATCTAGATAAATAGAGTTTGGCTCTGAGGTCCCCGAACCAAAGAGCCAACAAGGGGGGGGTTTTTGGGCCATTATTAGACTATTACGGTACTAGTAACATAGGTATACAGTGTACAAGGAAACAGGTAAGTAATAAAAGACATTTTTATTGGGTACAGTATCAATAAAGACAAAAGAAGAATACACGGTTAAAAAATAAAACAAACAATATACGACCAACATAGCACCAGTATAATGGTCCCCGCAGGGGGGAGAAGCATAATTGGTTTGAAAGTCATATCGAGCCTCTTAACTAGTTTCGCGGCAACGGCCGCTTCATCAGAAGAGCGTCTAAAAACCTCCCTCACCAAGCCAGCGGGGAGGACGGTAACCACCACATAGGGTCCCAAGTGGCGGACAGGGGGTACGTGTATGGGCGAATGGACCTTCTTAATGCAAGGAAGTGTAGTGCGAGTAGGGGGCCCCAGGAAACGAGGCGTCCATTGGGACGCCGGACCCCGGGTTTCCTGTGGCCTTACCTGGCTCACAGTGCCACTGGATGGCGTCACCACCCTGACGCCACCACGGGACCCTATGTGGTCCCCCCCCCTTTTTTGGGGGTCCATTACCCTGGTCCCCCTCGCGGAGGTTATCTGTGGCCCGAGATATTCCAATTTGGGCCCTCGTTTCCTGGGGCCCCCTACTCGCACTACACTTCCTTGCATTAAGAAGGTCCATTCGCCCATACACGTACCCCCTGTCCGCCACTTGGGACCCTATGTGGTGGTTACCATCCTCCCCGCTGGCTTGGTGAGGGAGGTTTTTAGACGCTCTTCTGATGAAGCGGCCGTTGCCGCGAAACTAGTTAAGAGGCTCGATATGACTTTCAAACCCATTATGCTTCTCCCCCCTGCGGGGACCATTATACTGGTGCTATGTTGGTCGTATATTGTTTGTTTTATTTTTTAACCGTGTATTCTTCTTGTGTCTTTATTGATACTGTACCCAATAAAAATGTCTTTTATTACTTACCTGTTTCCTTGTACACTGTATACCTATGTTACTAGTACCGTAATAGTCCAATAATGGCCCAAAAACCCCCCCCTTGTTGGCTCTTTGGTTCGGGGACCTCAGAGCCAAACTCTATTTAGCTATTTTTAGGCGGTATTTTAGGCGCTATTTTAGTGTGAAAGGGGCCTAAAACTAAATAAAAATTTGCTGCCAAAATTAACACTGGTCCTCAAGGCGCCCCAACAGGTCATGTTTTCAGGATTTCCCTCAGATGAAACGGCTGTGGTAATTACTGAAGCCTCGTACACACGACCGAGGAACTCGATGGGCGAAACACATTGTTTTCCTCGTCGAGTTCCTTGTTAGGCTGTCGAGAAACTTGACAAGCCAATTTTCTCCATTCCCGTCAAGGAAATAGAGAACATGCTCTCTTTTTGGCTCGTCGAGTTTCTCGTCAGTTTCCTCGACGAAAATGTACACACGACCGGTTTCCTCGGCAAAAAAATATCTCCCAGCAAGTTTCTTGCTGGTTTTTGCCAAGAAACTCGGTCGTGTGTACGAGGCCTAAGACAGTGAAAATGATCAAATCACCTGTGCAAAATAATAGAGAGCCTTAAATCATGACCTATTGGGTGCCTTCAGGACTGAAGTTGAGAAGCACGTTTGCAGAGAACTGAAAATAATCAGAGGGGAAAACTCGCTACAGTGTTTGGAAAAAAACGGTAAGGTGGAGTTAAGCTTTAATAAACACTTATGTTACACTTATACATGGCTAGCAAGCATACACTTAACATGACAAATATATCTTATAAGACAGAACTGCTTTTCAATGACAGTGAACAGGGAAAAAGATTAGATAAATTGTGCATTAACCCAAATTAACTAAACTAAACATATTTGACTTTACTGCAGCCAGAGGACTAATATAATAGTTCTTATTGGTTTCTTTCAATTGGTACACAATGCAAATAGCTGCTTACTTTATTAAATAACTGATTTACAGATTGTGGATGAAGTTCTTTTTTTTTTTTTCTTCAATCTAAATGCATTGTATTACATTATGCAAAGAAAAATAAGAATCGTGTGAACACTGTGTATATGTTCTGCCCTTAGGATTTGATGAACCCTAAAATCAGCAAGCAAAAGGTCTGCTGTGATTATTGGAGCCATATGTGGGTGGAGCTGCTGTCATCTGAAGACTGATATAGTCCAAGTAATATCCTTGCTCTGCCTCTTATTTTGTGCAGTAGATGGAGTACTTGAAAAACCTTTTAATATGTATTCTTTATCTTAACCACTTCAGATCCGTAGGACGTCCTGGACTTTGAGTGGTGATATCTGAATGATGCCTGCAGCTGCAGGCATCATTCAGATATCTCTGTCTTCAGCCGGCGATTCTGTGCACCAGAAGAACGATCAAAGCGGCGGTTCCGCCGCTCGATCGTTCTTCTAGGCAGCGGGAGGGGACGTCCCCCCCTCCCGCCGCCATCCGGTGCTTCTCCGGGCTCTCCCGTGCCATCGGGGGCCCGGAGAGCGAATCGGCCGGCGCGCGTTGCTGAACCATAGAGATGACTGGTGACCAGACGGTCACAGTCATCTCTATGACCGTCGGAGGGCCGGGCGCGACGTTATGACGTCACGCCCGGTACCCGGAAGTAAACAAAGCCGCAATCGCGGCTGTCGGCATGTAATCGGTGAAATGTTTTTCACCGATTTCATGCTTGTAAGCCTGTAGGAGAGATGTGGGGTCTTATTGACCCCACATCTCTCCATAAAGAGGACCTGTCACAGTGATTCCTATTACAAGGGATGTGTACATTCCTTGTAATAGTAAGAAAAGTGATCAAAAAAAAAAAATGTCAAAAAAAGTGTAAAAATAAAAAAATGAAGTAAAAAAATAAAATAAAATAATAAAAAAAAAATTTAAAACGCCCCTGTCCCGGTCGCTCGCGTGCAGAAGCAAACGCGCATGCAAGTCCCGCCCACATATGTAAACACCGCGTGCGTTAGAGCGTGTGCAACAATTCTATCACTAGAGCTACTCTGTAACTCAAAAATAGTAACCTGTAAAAAAATTTAAAGCGTCGCCTATGGAGATTTTTAAGTACCGAAGTTTGGCGCCATTCCATGAGTGTGCGCAATTTTAAAGCGTGACATGTTAGGTATCTATTTACTCGGCGTAACATCGTCTTTCACATTATACAAAAAAATTGGGCAAACTTTACTGTTTTGTTATTTTTTAATTCATGAAACTGTTTTTTTCCCTAAAAAAAGGCGTTTGAAAAATTATTGCGCAAATACCGTGCGAGAAAAAAAGTTGCAATGACCGCCATTTTATTCCCTAGGGTGTCTGCTAAAAAAAAATATATAATGTTTGGGGGTACTGATTAATTTTCTAGCAAAAAAATTGTGATTTTTACATAAAGGAGAACAGTGCCAAAATAGGCCCGGTAATGAAGTGGTTTTAAAAGAATAGCCAGAAATTAAAGATAATCATCATGGAGGGCCAGATTCATGTAGAATTACGGTAGCGTAACGTATCCCGTTTACGTTACTCCGCCGCAAGTTTTCAGCGTAAGTGCTTGATTCACAAAGCACTTACCTGTAAACTTGCGGCGGCGTAGCATAAAGCCGTCCGGCGCAAGCCCGCCTAATTCAAACGGGGCGTGTACCATTTAAATTAGGTGCGTTCCCACGCCGAACGTATTGCGCATGCTCCGTTTTGAAATTTCCCGCCGTGCTTTGCGCGAAATGACGTCACCCGACGTAATGTTTTGAACGGCGACGTGCGTTACGTACTTTCGTATTCCCGGACGACTTACGAAAAAAAAAAAAAATTGAAATTCAACGCGGGAACGACGGCCATACTTTAACATGGGCTGTCTAATTTTACACCACCTAAATAGCGATCGCTACTATACGACAGGAAAAGCCGACGTAAGAGAATGTGACGAACACACGTACCTTCGTAGATCGCCGTAAACAGCTAATTAGCATACCCGACGCGGAAAACAACGCGAACTCCACCCAGCGGGCGCTGAAGTATTGCATCGTAAGATCCGAAGGCGTACGAAGACGTACGCCTGTCGGATCTTAGCCAAATGCCGTCGTATCTTTGTTTGTGAATTACAAATAAAGATACGACGCGGCAAATTTGAAAGTACGCCGGAGTATCAGCAGATACTCCGGCGTACTTTTTCTGTGAATCTGGCCCAGAGTGTTTTATGATTTGTCCTAAATCCTTTGTTAAGCGTGGAGATCCACAAGGTTCATCTGTGAAAAAACATGTTGCGTAAATCTATGTTGGAAAAACTATACAAACATATTTTTTTCTGTATTTTTATAGGAATTTAGGCCGAATTTAATGTAAAAACATCTGTTTAATCCATATCCATATGCATATTCACTGAGCAATGTACATTAGATCACCTGATCCTCTGCAAGAAATTAAATAGGAGTTAAATACACTGTTCACTTCCAACATGTTTTGTGTTGCCTAATTAGGTATTAGGCTCGGTTCACACTGATGAGATGCGGGAAATCCTGAAAATCCAGTGCGGGTTCCTGAATCAGCCCCATGAAGCCACGGAAGGTGGCGGGAGAGGGGTGTCCCCTCCTGTTGCTTGAAAAAGCAATCCAGTGGCTAGTTAGCTGCTAGGATTGCTTTTACAAGAGACCTGACCGTTGGCTCTAAACAATGGCAGCTGCAGGCACAATCCCGGTATAACCACTTGAAAGCCAACAATGTAACAGTACGTCATTGGTCGTCAAGTGGTTAAACACAAACTGAAACTCTGTACAGACTCACGGATAAGTCCGTCCGATCCCCATCCCTCGCATGCGTCGAAATGATTCGACGCATGCGTGGAAGTATTTACCTTCCAGGGTCGCGCACGTCGCCGCGTCATCGTCGCGGCCACGTCACCGCGGATGTTTTCCGCAGGGATTTTGATCTGATGGTGTGTACAGCCATCAGATCAAAATCCGCCAGCGGACATATCCGATGGAAACGGTCCGGCGGACCGTTTTCATCGGATATCCGCCCGTGTGTACAGGGCCTTAGTCTTTCAGGCGGATAATATCTGACCGTCTATAGTTCTTTATGGAGCAGCAGATGTTAGCGGACAAAGACCTGTCATCCATCTGCTCAGCAGGGATCAGTGGACAGATACCCCGCTAAGCAAGCAGATCTACTTGACGGAGTTTGCTCCTCCTGAATGGGGCCTTATTTTGAAGCAATTGCACAGTACCACATTCTCATACTAACTATACCTTGTAGAATGTAAAGCCAATGTATAAATTATAATTAAAAAATATAAAGCAACGCAATTTGTATATGAAGGAGGGGGGAAGCAACATCAGTTTTTGCCAAAGTGTGCAATATGCTGACAGATCCACACCCCACCCTGCTATTTACAGACTGCCATCTTCTTTTTTTGGCCATTGGGTAGCCATTGATGATGTAACTCTGGCACAGGTTTACTGTAGATACATTGTTCCCTACAACTGAATCCATTCCTGCCATCTTATAGATTCCAGGAGCGAAACAGAAACATACACTACATAGCACCACCGGCAGTGCAGGCATAACAAAAATTGCTAGCAGACTGGTAAAGGAGTTTTTAAGAAGAGACACGCAGTCTATTTCACCAAAGAATATCTACCAGCTAGCTTTTTTTCTTCTTTAATTTGATTGTAAAGCTAAATTTAGCCACTTAAAGACCGCCCACTGCATATATACTGCGGCAGGGCAGTTCTATTGCACAAAATTACATACCTGTATGTTGTTTCATGCAATAGATAATGTGGGAAGAGCCAATGCGCGTGCTCGACGGACCCAATGTCTGCCAGCCACCCAGACCCAATGTCTGCCAGCCACGCGGTGCAGAGAGGCAGAACAAGGCAGATCCCCATTCTGATAGGGCACAACATAGAGATTTACTGTTCCTAGTGATTAGGAAGAGCAATATCTGTGTTGTTCCTGGTAGCACTTCCCCCACACAGTTAGAAACACACTGAGGGAACACAGATAACCCTTTGATCACCCCTGTAGTTAATTCCTTCCCTGCCCAGAGGCGGATCCAGGGGACAATGGGGCAATTGCCCCCTCCCGAGAAATTGGTGACAGGCCGGCAGACCAGTCAGTGGGCTGGTGAATGAGTGAGCGTGTAGGCCAATCGGCGGGTGAGTGAGCAGGAGGGCCAGTCAGCGTGTCGGCGGGTGAGTGAGCAGGCGGGCCAGTCAGCGGGTCGGCAGCTGAGTGATCGGGCAGGCCAGTCAGTGGGTGAGCAGGCCAGTCAGCAGGTGAGCGGGCAGGCCAGTCAACAAGCCGGCGAGCAGGGAAGCAGATACACAATGTGTGGCAAGTGACAATCCGCAACATATGGCAAGTGACAATCCCCACCTTGTAGCAGGCAAGTGACAATCCGCAAAGTGTGGCAAATGACAATCCGCAACGTGTGGCAAGTGACAATCCACAAAGTGTGGCAGGTGACGTGGCAAGTGACAATCTGCAACGTGTGGCAGGTGATGTGGCAAGTGACAATCTGCATCTGATGGCAGGCAAGTGACAATCTGCAACTTGTGGCAGGGACGTGACAATCCGCAATTGGTGACAGGGGACGTGGCAAGTGACAATCCGCAAAGTGTGACAAGGGAAAATCTGCATCTGGTGGCAGATGATGTGTCAAGTGACAATCCGCAACTTGTGGCAGGTGACGTGGCAAGTGACAATCTGCATCTGATGGCAGGCAAGTCATAATCTGCAACTTGTGGCAGGGACATGACAATACGCAATTGGTGGCAGGGGACGTGGCAAGTGACAATCTGCATCTGAAGGCAGGTGAAGTGGCAAGTGACAATCCCCATCTGAAGGCAGGTGACATGGCAAGTGACGTGTTGATTTTGGTGGCAGATGACATGGCAAGTGACACACTCGGGGCTCCCACTGATTCTGCATTATGGTGAATTGAATAATATAAATAATGCACTTCAATCATCCTGACACCATATCAACTATGGTGCTGTGATGATTGAAGCGCCAACACCAGCCATTTCCTCGATAAATTGCCCACAAAAAACATATTTTCTGCCAGTGCCCCTCCCTAGACTAGATTCTGGATCCGCCCCTGTCCCTGCCAGTGTAATTTATACAGTAATCAGTGAATTTTTTTAGCACTGATCATTGTATTGGTGTCACTGGTACCCCAAAAAGTGTCACTTAACCTCCCTGGCGGTATGATTCTTTGAGAAAAAACATGCTGAAAGCGGTACCATTATTTGCAAGAAAATTTGGCGTTTTATATTGTAGGTCTGTCATTTTTTTAAAAACAAAATTATAAATTATAATATAATAAATAATTATAAATAATTATAACAAATAATAATATAATTATAATAAAAATTATTCAATAATGTAATCAAATCAAAATCACTGAAATTTGCTCAGTTGCAGAATTGTTGCTGTCATTTTTTTTTTTTTTTTATGACGAATTTCCCCACAAATCGCTATCGCACAATTCTGCAAGTGATTATAATTTATTATCGCTGTTTTTTAGCTGATCTAAAACTATTTTTGACATAAAGGGACACTTTTGGTTGCTATGGACAATCTACAGTTTGCAGGCAGAAAGAACAGTTTTTATTATATAAAAGTGCATGTAGGACACTGGACAGACCACTAGGGACAAGGGGGGTGTGTATTTTTTACATACAGTACTGTAATCTATAAGATTACAGTATACTGTATGTATAGTGTTTGTTTACTTTTTTGAATTTGGCGCCGTTCTCCGTCCCCGTGCGTCGTAACGTCGCAGGGAACGGAGATCGGCGTCACACGGAGGCACTGTGTGAATCGAGCGAGGTCCTGCTCGCTCACACAGCGCGGTGGCATCGCTGGATCCAGGGACAAGGTAAGTAAAACTCCCTGTACATCCAGCGAGGCGAGCCCGAGTCTGACTCGGGGTTACCGATCCTAGCCCAAAAATCTCACCCCGAGTCAGACTCGGGAACACCGCCCAGGAGGTTAAGGCTGGATTTGTCCGCTGCAATGTCACAGTCCCGCTAAAAAGAGCAAATCGCCACCAGTACAAAACAATAACATTTTGTTTAAAAAAAGTCTATAAATCTATACCCTATTTTGTAGATTATTTTACTTTTGCGCAAACCAATCAATATATGCTTATTGAGATTTTCTTTACCGTCGTATCCTAAAGTGTACTTTTTAGGCTGACCGCTAGGTGGCGCTTCCATTGCGGTCGGCCTAGAATATGTAAATGAGTAGATACACCGATTCACGAACGTACGCTTGCCCAACGCAGTAAAGATTTACGTAACGCACTTTCAGGCCTAAAGTTATTCCATCAAATAGCTGGAATAGTAATGTTAGTATGGCCGTCATTCCCGCGTCGAAATTTGAAAATGTTACGTTGTTTGCGTAAGTCGTCCGTGAATACGGCTGGACGTAATTTACGTCCACATTGAAACCAATAGGACCGTGTGGCGTACTTTGCTGCAATGCACACTGGGATATGTACACGGACGGGGCATGCGCCTTCCGTAAAATACGTCAATCACGTCAGGTCACCCCCTATTAGCATAAAACACGCCCCCTCAGCTGCATTTTTTTGTTTATAGTGCAAAGAATGAAAATCGCAAAGGTGATCAAATACCACCAAAATAAATCTATATTTGTGGGAAAAAGGGACATTAATTTTATTTGGGTACAGCGTTGCACGACTGCGCAATTGTTAGGTAAAGAAATGCAGTGCCGTATCACAATAAATGGTCTGGTCATTAAGGAGGTAAATTCTTCCGGGGCTGAAGTCGTTAATAATAAAATGTATACATCAATAATGTTTTTATAACAACTTCCTGAATTTCGGCTTTCAGCAATTTCCTATATTTATTGTACATTTAATATTTTTTAATAGTATATTGTGCTATTTTGAGAAAGAAAAAATAAATCTATAAAATGAAATCAGAATATAATATCACTATTAAGCATATAAAATGAATGATATCCAGTAACAGTGACAATGAACAAATACATGTGCCTGTTATATGATTAGCATTCATGTACACTGTATTCCATGGTAATCTCTTTATATAAGCACGATAGGAGTAGCCTGCTGTGAATGTATAATAAAGTGGCAGCATGTAATATGGGTGTGACACTGAGGAAACCTCCCCTATGTGCTTTCCCCTCCATGGAAAGAGTAATTAAATTCTATTTCATATGTGTTTTGGCCAAGGGCAGAGCTGAGGCCAGCTCCCTCCCTCGGTTTGTTTTGGCTCCTATGGAGAACAATGACTCATTTGAATATTGTTGATCTGCAGAGTTAAAGTTCCATTGATCGCTTGGCCCCAGGTCCCGCTGGGGCTTTTCCGCAGCTTGTAGTGAATATACGTAGTTGGTGTCATACAGGGAGGTGGAAGCTGTTGTAAGCCCTGTGTAAACAGATTGCTCCCTTTATCGGATATTTCCAGATCACAACATCACATACGCCACTACTTACATCAGTAGCCTGGGAATTGTAATATTTGTCCTACATCTCACCTGCACATCATGTGAATCAACCGCTCTCTAAGTGCTCTTTTTCCAAATGGAAAGCTCAGCCCTGTTATGAATTCATATGATAACAAGATGTAAAAATAATCTATCCAGTTGTTTATATGATGAATTCCTAATATGCAATTATGAATTATTCATGCCCTTGTAATTTTGTAAGGTCAAATGAAAGCATTATGAGAAGATGATATAGTCTCAGACTTCACTTATTATTAATATATAGAACTATTGTTAAAATGTATTCTTCTCTTGTTATTCATAATTATGTTTATAATTGAATGATAAAAATGCAATTAAAGCCAAAATCCACATTGTTTTTGAAAATCAATAGGACCTTAAGAGGGGGTTTTAAAGGGGTTGTAAAGGTTTGTTTTTTATTTTCTAAATAGGTTCCTTTAAGCTAGTGCATTGTTGGTTCACTTACCTTTACCTTCGATTTCCCTTCTCACTTCCTGTTTCTCCTCAGTAAACTTGCCACCATCATCCGAGCGGTGGTTAGTCAGTCAGAACAGCTTACTGAGGAGGAACAGGAAGTGAGAAGTTCAGACAAAGAAAACAAAGAAAAAAAAACATTTAGGCTTCATTTCCATGGACGTTTTTACAGCCACTTTTCTGAGCGTTTTTTGCAGCTTAAAAACGGCTCTACATGTTAGTCTATAGCCTCATGCCCACCATGACGTTTTTGAGCTGTAGATGGCTGAGCCGTTTTTAAGCTGCAAAAAAAACCCAGGACCAGTGCGTTCTGAAGTTCCAGCCTTAGAGCTGTAAAAACGCCAGACGTTAAAAAACGCTCAAAAACGCTCAAAACCGCTACCGCTGCGTTTTTGAGCTCCAGCTCAAAAAAAACATAAAAAATAAAAAATAAATAAAAAAAAACATGGACAGGCGTTTTTAACCACTTCCAGACCTTAGGTGTTTTTCAGATTTGGTGTTTGCAAAACTAAAACAGTTTTTTTCTGCTACAAAATTACTTAAAACCCCCAAACATTATATATATTTTTTTCTAACACCCTAGAGAATAAAATAGTGGTCATTGCAATACTTTTTGTCACACCGTATTTGCGCAGCGGTCTTACAAGCGCACTTTTTTGGAAAAAAAAACACTTTTTTTTAATTAAAAAATAAGACAACAATAAATTTGGCCCAATTTTTTTATATATTGTGAAAGATAATGTTACGCCGAGTAAAATGATACCCAACATGTCACGCTTAAAAATTGCGCCCGCTCGTGGCATGGCGTCAAACTTTTACCCTTAAAAATCTCGATAAGCGACGTTTAAAAAATTCTATAGGTTGCATTTTTTGAGCTACAGAGTAGGTCTAGAGCTAGAATTATTGCTCTCGCTCTAACGATCGCGGCGATACCTCACTTGTGTGATTTGAACACCGTTTTCATATGCGGGCGCTTTAAAAAAAATGTTTTTTGTTTTCTTATTTATTTTTATTTATTTTATTACTTTTTACACTGAAAAAAATAATAATAATTTGATCACTTTTATTCCTATTACAAGGAATGTAAACATCCCTTGTATTTGGCTAGCATCCATGAAACTAACAATCTCAAATGAAAGAGTGTACTTTACCAGACAGGGGAACTTTGGGAAATTCGAAAGAATATGGGGGCCGTGGCTGAGGACGACGGGGAACCTAGATTAGGGGTACCCGAGTAAATGGTTCCAGGACATTATCCACCCCCCCCCCCCGGTAGCGATGGTTGACACCCATCGCGACCGGGGTGGGAATGCCGATAGGGCTACCCACCCTAGGGAACTGGTCCTCTCATAGTAACACAATGGGAATCTGTTAACAGAGAAGCGTAGGGGCCTCCTCCCTTCTCTTCTCGTTGTCCGGCATAGCAGATCAACCAAAGGGGTAATGCGCTTCCTTAGATAGGGGTAGGGCGGGGGAAAGGGGAAGGGGTAAGAATAGATTTATGGCTAGGAGACACAGCAGGCATCAGGTACTCATGGGTATACAAGCTAGGAATATGGTCAGTATTGGCTGTAGAAGCTGTCTCTTGTTTGGTTCTGTCCGGCTTGTATTTATTCTTGTATGTTGCAATACTGTTACCTGTTTAAATATGTGCTCGCTGTACCAAGTCATTTTAAAATCAAATAAAAAACAATTAAACAAAAAAAAAACATCCCTTGTAATAGAAAAAAGCATGACAGGTCCTCTTAAATATGAATTCTGGGGTCAAAAAGACCTCAGATCTCATAATTAGACTAAAATGCAAGAAAAAAATAAATAATTGAAACTGTAATTTTTTCAAATGACAAAAAAAAAAAAAAAAAAAAGTTTCTTTAAGACGCTGGGCGGGACTGACGTTTTGACGTCACTTCCGCCCACCAGAGCTATGGGGACGGGTGAAGGAGATTTTTCCTTCACTCGCAACCCCAGTGAACAGCCGAACAGTCCCGATCGCTTCCGCCGCTACCGACGGCTCCGGTAAGCGGCGGAGGGTGCGGGAGAGCGGCGGGAGGGGGGGGCCTCTCCCGCCACCGATAACTGCGATCACGCGGCGAATCCGCCGTGGAGACCGCCGTTATCGTTTACAGGACCGCTGGCACTAAAGATGGATACCTCGGTTGTGGCAGCTGCTGCCGTTACCGAGATATCCATCTTTAAAATTAGGACGCAGTGCAGGGTCTGGAAGTGGTTTTAAGCTGTAAAAAAGGCTAAAAAAAGTGGCTGTAAAAACGTCTATTGAAATGAAGCCTTAGAATTGAAATTGAAGGAAAAGGTAAGTGAACCAACAATGTACTAGCTTAAAGGAACCTATTTAGAAAATAAAAAATTACAACCCTTTTAATGTTGTCTGTGCTCTTGCTTGTGAGATTTCCCTTCACTTCCTGACCCAATGACACACATAACTTAAACCAGGGTGCCTTCATGTTTTTATAGGGGGTGCCTTGGCAAAATGCTTAAAAATTGCTCAAAAACTGTATACAAGCCAGTGGGCGGATTAAGCCTGCATTTAGTTTCACAAAGTCACAGTTTTTCATGCCACAGGTCTGTGCATCGCTACAACCTTCTAACTGCCGGCATCATAACAACCAATGATGTAACTGAACAGAACAAGTGTACAAAAGTGTATTTGGTTTGGAAGAATAAATCTAAAGTTAGGTTGGGTGTCCAATGTGTGTGGATATTGCTGTGTTATGTACAACTATTAGTTTTGTTTTTTACATTTTAGAATGGGGTGCAGAATTTTAAAGGGTGCCATGGCCGTAAAAAGGTTGAGAAACACTTACTTAAAGTGGAGTTCCACCCAGGATTTTTGTTGCCCAAAAATCATTAAAAAATAAATAAATAAATAAATAAAATAGAAAAAAAAATGTATACTCACCTGAAATACCTGTTGCTATGCGGAAGTCCGTAATCTGCCTCTTCCATAGCCGCGGTCTATCTTCTTCTTCTAGTGAATGGGGCGCACTGCTTTCTGGGAACTGTGTGTGTTCCCAGAGAGCAGCCGCCCATTCACAAGTCGGCGCGAGACTCGGTCCTGCGCAGTAGGAAACGGGCAGTGAAGCCGTAACTGCCTGTTTCCCTTAGTGTGAATGGCACGAGGGATCAGCATCGGGGGGGCCATCAGCGTGGGAGAGTAGGACAGGTAAGAGTCCTTTAAAAAAGTCAGCAGCTACACTGTCAGTAGCTGCTGACTTAAAAAAAAAAAATTTGCAGGTGGAATCCCGCTTGAAAGTGGTTGTAAACCCAAAAATAAAAAAATAAAACACCCTGCAAGACAAAGGCATAATGAGCTAGTATGCATAGCATTATGTATTACTTACCTCAGATCGAAGCTCCTGCAGCAGTCCTCGACTCCGCCTCCAGCTGCCGAAATGTCGCCCGGGGCTTACTTACGGGTATCGCGGCTGCGGCGCTGTGATTGGCCGAAGCCGCAATGACGTCACTCCCATGCATGGGCGCAGGAGCGTCCGGTAACAGCACGTCTAAGGCCTCGTACACACGACCGTTTTCCTCAACAGAATCCATCAAGAAACTTGGCGGCAGAGCTTTTTTGTCGAGAAAAACGGTCGCGTGTATGTTTTTCGTCGAGAAAACTGACGTGCAGGTCGTGCCTTTGCTTCAGTTAGTGAGTTATAACGATTTACAACCACTTTAAACAGCGAATAGAGAGGAAACCTACCTAATTCATACTATACTTTGCCTACTCTACCAAACATTTTTTTTATCCAACCAATAGGTGGAACACTGGGCTCGTCTTCACAGTTTTCCTTACCGGTTGTTGAGAAAAATGTTGTTTATGGAGATAGATAGCTCAAGGTGAAATGTATAAACACAACATTTTAGGTAATTCAATCACCATTTAGGCTTGCAAAGAGGTGTGGTAAAAAAGGACCAACCCCTTATGCCGCGTACACACGATCAGAATTTCCGACAGGAAAAGTTCGATGTAAGCTTTTGGTTGGAAATTCCGACTGTGTGTAGGCCCCATCTGACTTTTTCTGTCGGAATTTCCGACAGCAACATTTTTCAGACGGGAAAAGTTCTGTCGGAAATTCCGACACGCAAAAAAAAACACGCATGCTCAGAATCAATTCGACGCATGCTTGGAATCATTGAACTTCATTTTTCTCGACTCGTTGCAGTGTTGTACGTCACCGTGTTCTTGACGGTTGGAATTTCAGACAACATTTGTGTGACCTTGTGTATGCAACACAAGTTTGAGCCAAAATTCTGTTGGAAAAAAATCCACGGTTTTCTTGTCGGAATTTCCGATCGTGTGTACGCGTCATAATAGTGGAAATAAAATCGAATTACAGGTATTTTTAAAAATGCTGCCTCTCCCCTCCTACCTATGTTGCATAGCCTGTATATAAAAAAGATCAATTTAAATACTTTTTTTTTAATCTGATCCTATCCAGTCACAAGATCCACCATAACACCACAAACAGGCACAAAAATTGCGCGAACACCAGTAAAGTCTATGGGGCACGAACATGAAAAATCAAAAGTGCTATTTTTAAAGGGTTATATGCATGTTTTTGACATAAATGTGTATGGGGACCTGGGTACTGCCCCAGGGGACATGTATCAATACACTTTTTTTTTAAAACAACTGTTTTTTCAGGAGCAGTGATGCTTTAAGTGAAACAATAAAAATGTAATATTCCTTTAAATATTGTGTGCCTGGGGGGGGGTCCCCTTAGTCTGCCTGTAAAGTAGTGCATCTTCCCCATTGTTATAACAGTACAACAGGAAAATTAAATTTCTAAAGGAAAAAAAGTCATTCAAAATTGCTTGCGGCTGTAATGTATTAAAAATCTATGAAAAAACAGCGTGGGTTCCACCCCCCAGTCCATACCAGGCCCTTCGGGTCTGGTGTGGATATTAAGGGGAACTCCACGCCACAATTGAAAAAAATAAATGGCGCGGGGTCCCCTCCAAAATCCATACCAGGCCCTTCAGGTCTGGTATGAATTCTAAAGGGAAAAAATGTAATTTAAAATTGCTTGCGGCTGTAATGTATTGCCGGACCCTGGCAATATACATCAAAAATAGCATGGGTTGCTCCCCAGTCCATACCAGGCCCTCCGGGACTGGTATGGATATTAAGGGGAGCCCTGCGCCAAAATAAAATAAATCGCGTGGGAGTCCCCCCAAAATCCATAACAGACCCGTATCTGAGCATGCAACCTGGCAGGCCGCAGGAAAAGGAAGGGACGAGAGAGTGCCCCCCTCCTGAACTGTACCAGGCCGCATGCCCTCAACATGGGGAGGGTGCTTTGGGGTCCCCCCAAAGCACCTTGTCCCTATGTTGATAGGGACAAGGGCCTCACCCCCACAACCCTTGCCTGGTGGTTGTGGGGGTCTGCGGGCAGGGGGCTTTTTGGAATCAGGAATGGAAGGGGTCCCGCCAACTGCCGTCTTTTGCTTTGACAGCTGTTATATAGGCAAGGGCGAGGCCACCCGTGATGTAACCGAGTGACCCGCCCCTTCTGACATCATGTGAGGTCAGAGGGGGCGGGGTCACCCATTTACGTCAGCAGTTGGCCCAGCCTTGTCTATATAACTGCTGTTAAAGTGAAAAGACAGGGACGCTTCCCATCGAGGCAGAGTTTTTGCAGGTTTTTTTTATCAGGACCATCGGGCGCCATGATTGACGATGGATTTACATTGCAGGACACTTTATTTTTAGCTGAAATGACTGTTTACAGGGTATAGAGACATAATAGTTAACTGATTCCTTTTAAAAATGATTAAAAATAGATAAAAAACAATCATATAATGTACCTGCAGTTTAGTTTCATTTTTGCTGTTGTTTCCTGTTTCTCTGATGTACAGAGCCAAAGAGCCAATAGAGGGCAGTGATGGATTGTAAAATGAAACTGGATTGGTGCTGACACACAGTAATCACACCTCCTTGATTAGTCACCACAGTGAGAAATCTCCCAGTACTGTGGTGATCAGAAAACAGACAACCAGGAAGTGTCCAGAACAAAGAGGAATTACAGCAACATCAAAGCAAAAACGAACAATGAGGACATGAAACCAGGACTGCAGTAAGGTAAAGGAAGCTATTTAGCTAAAAAAAAAAAATTCCTTTAGTGTCCCTTTAATAAAAGAATTGTCAAAAACTGTCTGCTGTCGTTTTTACCTTTTTGACACTTTTCTGGTGAATGGGCAGGGGTACAATGTACCCCATACCCATTCACATGGGGGGGGGCAGAATCTGGGGGGCTCTCTTTTTGGGTTAAGTTATCTGCTTTGTGAATGGAGCCCAATATCTGTGAGGCCCCGTACACACGGCCGAGGAACTCGACGTGCAAAGCACGTCGAGTTCCTCGTCGAGTTTTGGGATGAAGCCGCCGAGGAGCTCGGCGGGCCGCCTTCTCCCATAGAACAACGAGAAAATAGAGAACATGTTCTCTATTTTCTCGTCGAGCTCCTCGGCGGCTCCATCGAGCCAAAACTGTACAGACGACAGAGTTTCTCGGCAGAATCCGGGTTTTGACCGAGTTTCTCGGTGAATTCTGCCGAGAAACTCTGTCGTGTGTACGGGGCCTAACACAACAAAAGTGAAGTACCAGAGAAACCTGAACATTATTTGGCTCAAGTAAGCAACAAATTTGGCAAAGTGTATTGCGCACAGGCAATCGAACTGAATATACAGGTGATAACACACAGGCGATTCTCAGAAAGCATAGCATAATAATTTTAAACCAGTGTATGTATGTGAGAGTGGAAGAACCATGCTGTTTGATGAAAATATGCCAACCACATACTGGGGGGGGGGGGGGGATTCTGACTGCATGTTATCTATACTACTAGGAAAATTAACTGAGAAAACTCCATATGAACTGTGCAAAAGAAAAGCCCCACATTTGAACCATCTTAAAGAAATTGGAAAGCAAAGCCTATGTGCACAGCCCAAGACATACAAAATATGATGCTTGTTCAAAGAAAGTTATACATTTGGGGTACAATGAATCTCAAAAGGGATACAGAATTCTACACCAAGACACAAACAAGTTAACCTCCCTGGCGGTATGATTCTTTCTGAAAAAAGGTGCTGAAAGCGGTACCATTATTTTGCATGGAAATTTGGCGTTTTAGATTGCAGGCCTGTAATTCTTAGGAATAACTCACCTAAATCTGTCCAAACCAGAGTCTCTAGTAGACTATGATGAAGTTTGAAACACAAAATCATAAATTATAATATAATAAATAATAACAAGTAATAATTTAATAATAACAATACTTTTTATTCAATAAATCTTAACAAATAATATATTCAGATACTCTGATTTTTTGGGGGGTCAAACAAGGGTGCAAAATAATTATTCAGTAAACGTCTCGGGTATGAAACATTTTAAAGCAGGGTACAGCGCAAAGTCCAACGTTGCAGTCGGCACAATAGAAACGCGTTTCTTTACGGATTTTTCTTTCGTTTTCGTCGCGTTTGGAGCAGCAAACCACACACATCCTTGTGGGTGCTGTTTTTTTTTCAGTAGGTGGAATGTGGTCCAAAAAATGACGACCGGTCAGTCTTTCAGGGTTCACTACACCAGTAGCCCGACGTCCAGATCGGTTTACCGCCATTGGCGTTTGGTGCTTCAGAAAGATTTGTTCTGCCACCTTCCACACAAAGTCTGAATGGGCTATAGGCCTGTCACTTTTTTTTTTCATCAGGATGAAGGAATTCCAGAGACATTGTTCGACAAGATGTCGGAAAATTTTTTTATAGTACTTTTTCTGCTGCTTCCTCATCGCAGGGTAAAAAGTCATGGCCTGGTCAGCCCTGTCCACACCTCCCATCGTGTGGTTGTAGTCCAACACAACTTGTGGCTTCATAATATCCTTGCCACCTTTGGTATGCACCATGACGGTCGAGGTGTTATGGACTGTGCTCATAAGGGAAACGTCTTTTTTGTCCCGCCACTTCAGTGCCAACATTTTCCCTTTTTGCCATGCTGCTACTTCTCCTTTCCCAAGCCTTTTGCTGGGAAATGCTGACGGCATGTTACGCCGGTTAGGCCTCACGGTTCCATAAGCGTCGGTCTTATTTTGGATAAGGAACTCGTACAGTTCTGGGGAGGTATAAAAATTGTCTGTGGTGACACAATAGCCCTGGTTGAGCAAGGGCTCCATCAATGACAGAACTGAAGCGGTTGCCATCCCAAAATCGCTGAATCGCTCGCAGAACTTGGTCCCTTTCCCAGTGTATACGACTGAGTTCCAAATATATCCAGAGCTGGATTCACACAGCATAAAAGTTTTTATACCAAAGCGAGCTCGCTTTGATGCGATGAACTGTATCCAGCTGAGCCGACCTTTGTAGGCCATGAGACTTTCATCGATGGTAACGTCGCGCTCAGGAATATAGGTCCGCTGGAAGTTCTGCAAAATAAGCTGGTAAACCTCCCAAATTTTTTTCAGCTTTGGAGCTGGATGAGAATGCTCATCAAAGTCCTCATTATTTGCAAAGTGCAAATATTTCATGATCAATGAAAATCTGTACTCCGACATCACGGATCCAAAAAAAGGCGTGGCCAATAATTTGTTCGTGGACCAGTACCATTTTTGCAGGGGTTTCCCCACCACTCCCTGTAAAATAATGAGGCCCAAAAACTTCCAAATGTCCTCGCTGGTTACAGGCTCCCATTTTCTGCGCCTTGAAAATCGCTGAGGAGTCGCAGCTTCTTGTTCTTGGTATCGATTTGTCTCAATAACTATTTTGTCGATCACTTCAGCGGTCAGAAAAAGTTGGAGGTATTCCAGGGGATTGTCATCAACGTCCACTTTTATCCCAGGTGCTCCTGTAAATGGAAATCTTGGGGGCGCTACGTGGTCATCACCGCAATCAATTGCGCACCAAGTCCGCACATCGCTGGGCACAGGATCGTCGCTTATATCACTTTCTGCGTCTGATGACGAACTTTGCCATGCGTCGCTGTCACTCAGCTCCTCCGCAAGTGATTCCGTATCGCTGTCGCTGTTTTGCAGCAGGTCGCATAGCGATTTTGATGTACAGGTGCGCTTTGCCATGATCGCTGTGCACTTTGCAGACACAGGTACAGTACAGGTACAGTCAATCTGCAGACAGGGCACTGGGGAAAGCACTGGGGGGCAATCAAAGGTCACTGTAATTTATTTTTAATTTTTAGCCAATTGTGTCAGTGTGTTTTACTATGTGTTATTTATATTTTTTGAATTTCGCGCCGTTCCCCCCCCCCCGTTCCGCCCCCCTGCGTCGCGACGCTCGCAGGGAAGGGAATCAGAGGAACACAGTGCATCGGGCGGACATCCGGCCGCCGTGCACTGGGGAAAGACATCGCTGACATCGCTGGATCGCAGGGAAAAAGGTAAGAAACCTCTTCCTGCATCTAGCGAAGCAAACCCGTGTGTGTCTCGGGGTTACCGATCGTAGCCTAAAAATCTCGCCCCGAGACACACACGGGAATACCGCCCAGAAGGTTAACCTTCAGTAGAAGTGTAATTGTCGTTGTCGATGACACTTCAGTGTGTTCAATATTTCATGAACTAACACAAACACTTCAAACTGAGGGAAATTTCACATCAGTGTCACATGAAGATAAGCAACAATATGACACAGAAATAGAAATTATGCAGACAATCCAAATTCTGTAAAAGAAGAAACCAGACCACAAGAGGCTTCAATAATGAAATCCACCAGAAGCTATAAAGATGTCCCAGCCAAGCGTCTGTCCAATATTGCTTGCGTAGCATTCAAACCAGAGCCTGATTCATGGGATGAGATGCAAGGACTTCCAACTCATAAGAAGCAAATGTGGATCAGAGCTGCTGATGAAGATTGAAGATGCTTTGTCAAAACCACTTAAAAAAACTGATTTTTAGAACTGAGATGGGACAAATATAAGGAGTAGTTGTTGAGTTGGGATGTTAATGGATTTTCGTACAACTACAATTATATTCTTCAGCCAGTAGATGACAGTTTTTATAAGTTTGTAGCTGCTCTATAGTAAACTATATGGGGTTGATTTACTAAAGGCAAATAGATTGTGCACTTTGAAAAGTGCAGTTGCACTCTTCAAGTGCAGTTGCCAGAGCTTAGTAAATGAGTAGAAGCTCTGCTAACTTCCATCATCCAATCATGTGCAAGCAAATATGCATTTTTTTTCCTGGTACGAGATTGAGTTTTCTTTGCAAAGTGAAGCTTTAGCTCATTCAATAAGCTCTGGAGCAAATGCACATTTTTAGAGTCTATTTGCCTTTAGTAAATAAATCCTCGTGTATTTTCTCTGCATAATAACATTCTTTTATTTAGTCCTTTATAAGTAAAAGGGAAAAGATCAACTGTAGGGATACAACAGGCACTACTAGTGACTAGTCATTTGACCTTTGCTTGCGTTTTTGGGCACTGCTTCAACAGATCAGGTACTCTTCAGGGTTACAATGTTGTATCTTAAAAAGGAACTCCAGTTAGAATTTTTTTTTCAAATTTTTTAATAAATGCCCGGAGTTCTGCTTCCAGTTCTAGTTCACCGTTACACATCATTGATTTACTAAAGGCAAATAGACTGTGCACTTTCCAAAGTGCAGTTGCACACTGTAAGTGCAGTTGCTCCAGAGCTTAGTAAATTAGCCATGGTTAAAGGGTCACTAAAGGAATATTTTTTTTAGCTAAATAGCTTCATTTACCTTACTGCAGTCCTGGTTTCATGTCCTCAGTGTTCGTTTTTGCTCTGATGTTGCTGTAATTCTGCTCTGCTCTGGACACTTCCTGGTTGTCTGTTTCCTTTGGACCACAGTACTGGGAGCTTCTAGTTTCGTTTTCAAACCCTCACTTCTCTATGGCTCTATACAGCACAGAGGAAGTATAACATGCAACAACGAAACTGAAACTAAAGGTACATTATATGATTGTTTTTTTATCTATTTTTAATCGTTTTTAAAAGGAATCAGTTAACTTTTATATCTCTATACCCTGTAAACAGTCATTTGCGCAAAAAAAAAATTTTCCTTTACAAATCATTTAACCCATTCTGGCAAGCCCTTTGGAAAGTGGTACAAATCAGTGGACAAAACATTATTTACTTAGCAGCTAACAATACAGATATACAGTACTAGCAAGGTGCACCTAATAAAGTGTCCGGTGAGTGTATGATCCAATTTAAAAACAGAAATAGCAGTCTTTTAGGACATAGAACACAACCTAGGAAGGCTGTGTATGGAAGTTGCATAATGCTTGCATAATACTTGCCCTCTGTTATGAACAACAAAGACAGACAATACTGTATATACTCTAACCCATACGTGTCTTGTAATCCTGATTTTTAGTGGTCGCAGACAGCTGATTACAAGCATACTCAATCATTCTATGAAAAGGACAAATGCAAGTATAGCATATCATAGCAAGCTGACAAGTAGCAGCATCACCTCTGGGAGTTTTCAATCAAGTCATTGCAAGGCAGTAACTGCAGGTACTCAACAATTCAAAAAAAATGCATACATATAACATCTGTTACTCTCCCGTTTCTATATTTAACTATAATCATTAATACACATTACAACATGTACAAAACAATTTGGACTACTCATTACATTTTGAATTTAGACACATTATGAAAAGTTGTCTAATAAAACGTAGACAGCAAGAAATTTCAAGGTACTTTGGAGAAAACAAAAACAAAGGGATAAACAAATCATGATAGCTAACCAAAGCAATATAAAGATTTTTTTAACTGCTTACGGACCAGGCCTATTTTTTACACTTGGTGTTTACAAGTTAAAATATTTTTTTTTTGCTAGAAAATTACTTAAAACCCCCAAACATGAGATCCAGGATGACGTGGTGCACGTGAAGCACGCACGTCTGAGGGAGGGCTTCCCCATGCTACGGGCCTGAGCCGAGAGGAGGAGACGGAAGGAGGAAGATCCGACGGCGTCTCAGCGGCAGCAGCTACGATGCAGAGCGGGAGTCTGCGGAGCTGTTAGAGGCTGAGTACGCCGGACACCTGACACGCTGCTCCACGCTGCTCTCCAGGAACCCAGCCTCCCCCAAACCACTGCCCCCCCGAGGAGAAGGTAGGCACGGTATAGTGCAGAGGAAGGCATGGACGCCTCCATCGGCTGGTCAACATAGCAGCCGCCCTCCACCTCCTCTGCCTGCCGTGATATCTGCTATGTTAAATCTCCAAGTTGTGTAACAGGAAAAAAAAAAAAAAAAAAATCGCCTACCAGATAATGTCAGTCCTCTGCTTTTTTTTTTTTTTTTTTCCTCTCCTATTGAGATGATGTGGGACTGGGGAGGTAGATCTGTGTGTTGGACTCAGGATCGTACCTGGACAGCAGAGTGATGCGATAAGATGGTCAAGCATACCACTGCACTGTAAGGCTCATTCCACATGCAATACATCCTATTTTGCCAGAGAAACTAGTCATGGTAATAGTTTGAACCAACCTGTGCAATACTGTTTTAAGCACCTTATGACATCTAGCCGTTTAGTCTCCATTAAGATACATCAAGATACAACCCGTAACCATCATACAGTCTGTTTCCTAATGCATTAAATGAATTAAATATTCACGGACGATTAATTGGTATCTCAAAAATTACCCCATAAATACTGAGGTTACTGGTAAGGGGGCGCGGTTGAAAGGGCCCCGGCTGCCTAGAGACATCGTATCCCCCTCGCGCCAAATATCGTCAAACCACAGCGGGTAGGACCTGAAGCACGGGCGGAAATATTGGAGCCATTTATTCACCTATTTATTTTTGCCAGTTTTTTGTCCCCCCTTCCCATCCCCACCATTTGACCGTGGGTCCACTGTATGAGAATTGTCTGGTTTTGTTATATTGGTTCAGTGGGGGGTAAAATATCCCCAAAATAGTGCGTGGGGGACCTCCCTTGCCCATAGTTCGAGCAACGGGAGACGACCCCGTGATCCCCTAGAACACCAGTGTAAAATCTCCAGAAGGTGAGGTTAAGGCTGCCCGGTATTACCCTCCCTTCCCAAATAAATAAAAACCACTACCTAAAAAAAAAAGGGGAGGCGGGGAGGCAACCACCTGCTGTTCAAACTGGGGAAACGTATCAGAGGGACAAAGAAATACAACATGAATAAATCTACAAGGGGGGCCGCCCCTAAAATCCCCAAAGATAATCCCCCCACTAGTACGATCAGACACTACATGACATCTGAGGGGAGCTCTAAGAGCCCAGGCCTGTCAAAAAAAACAGAAAAAACTAGTACAACTAAAAAGGGTGTAGGGGGGGCAGCTACCCCAATCACGGACACCTCAATAGAAAGTGAACATGAGGTTAGTCAAATGGACGACTCCAGACTGGACACTCATATCCCCACAAGGGGGGAACTGGATGGGATGTTAAGGAGAGTGGAAACTGCGATAAGAGAAGAAATTAGCGCATTAAGAAAGGATTTATTCCATATGTTGGAACGGGTTGAGGAAGCGGAAAAAAAAATGGAAAAACAGGACTTAGAATTAACCGACCTAAAAATTCAACATCAGACGATGAAACAAAACCAGAGGTGGTTACAATACCGACTTGAGGACCAAGAGAACCGTAACAGAAGACAAAATTTAAGGGTGCGATCTATCAAGGAGGAGAAAGGGGAAGACCTGAGAAAAATTCTTAACGACCTATTCCTCCCCCTCTTAGATAATGGCAAGGAGGGCCCCCTCAAAATGGAACGTGTACATCGTGTAGGAAAGATGAGAGAGGGAGAAGGTAGATGGCCCAGGGACATTATTGTGAGGTTCAGATATTTTGAAGACAAAGATGAGATCTGGACAAAACTCAGGAGAAAGGCCCCCCTATGCTATGACGGGACTGATATTCAGATTTTCACTGACTTGGCCTGGGAGACTCTGGCCAGGAGAAGGTCCCTCAAACCCCTCCTGGAACAGATGCGCCAGCTTAATATTAAGTATCAATGGGGTTTCCCGGCATGTCTGATTGGCCGCAAAGAGGGGATCTCGGCAAAGTTGATATTCCCCGAGGACTTGGTAGGGTTCTGCCGCAAACTGGACATGCCGGTTTTGGAGATCCCAGGTTGGGATGAATAGTTCATTTTGATACAGATAGCCTCCTCAAGCGGTTTAACGAGGGTTGAGCTAGGATGATCAAGGGGGACGGGGGGATAAGGGGGAGGGAGGGGGGGTTTGAGAAGGGGAGCAAGGAGGCCAGGTCCGTACCCTACCCATGTAAGATCAACCCCCAGAAGAATATCTCGGGGGGGAAAATGGGAGGGCGGGACGTTTGGAGGCCCACCTCATCCACGAGAACCGACGGGTAGGGGAGACCGAGGATCCCTACGGTTCAGAGGCGATGGATAGGCCTAGGTGGGGGGGGGGATGTGGGTGTTTTGGGGGGGGGGGACGTGGGAGGGATAGGCCTAGGTGGGGGGGGGGGGACATGGGAAGGGGGGAGGGAGGGAAAGGGGGGCGGGAAGGGGATCATGGCTCCCGGGATCTACCTGTAAAGTCCTTTGTGTCAAAGGAGGTGATCTAGTTATCAGAAATGACAGAGGTAAAATTTCTATCCTATAATGTAAAGGGATTAAACTCAGTAGGAAAAAGATTAAAGGTCTTAGCAGAGATCGAACAACTTAGAGCGGATATAGTCTTTATTCAGGAGTCCCACCTGACTCTGGATACAAACATCAGGCTTTACTCCTCGGCATACCCTACCTGGTTCTACGCTGACTCCGTCTCGAAACGCGCAAGGGGAGTAGCGATCGGGCTCATAAGAGGGTTTGGGTATACCTTGGAGGCAAGGTTGTCGGATCCAGAAGGGAGATTCCTGTTTCTTAAATTAAAAATAGATAATATTATGTACACATTAGCTAACATTTACTCCCCAAACGTACGTCCAACTCAATATTTAAACAAAACCCTGGGAAAACTGAAAAATTTTGCCGAGGGTTTTATAATCCTGATGGGTGATTTAAATTTTGTTTTGAATCCAACCGATGATAGTACGTCCCGTGGGAGGGAGACAGAGAGTGGGCACCTGCAGAGAATTAAACGTAAGCTCCAGGAATGTCAACTAGTGGATGTTTGGCGAATTAACCACCCAAAAGAACATAATTACACGTTTTTCTCCCCCCCCCACGGGACGTACTCTAGAATCGACTACATCCTAGCGGACCACAGGCTGATTGACTCTATCAGGGAGACGGAAATTGGAATTATGACTGTATCAGACCACGCTCCGGTCTCTATGAAAATTACTTTAGCTAGACAAAGGAGTCAGCGGCCGATGTGGCGCCTGGATGATAGCCTGATCCATGAGGAAGGTGGGGGAAGCAGGGTAGAGGCAGAATTAAAACAATTTTTCCTCAGGAACGATACAGAGGGTATTACGAGCGCAACCCTTTGGGAGACGCACAAAGCGTACATTAGAGGGATTTTAATCGCTGAGGACGCTAAAAAAAAAAAACGAGAGGAAAAGAAATACTATTACCCTGAGGAAAGAGATAGAGATCTTAGAACGCGAACATAAAGCGCAGGGATTTAAAGAGACTTACCACAAACTAATTTTAAAAAGAGATTTACTTAAAGAAATCATGGACCAAGAAGCAAGGTTTAAACTAAACTGTATATCCAAAGAGAGATATTTATGGGGAAATAAACCAAGTAAACTTTTAGCTAAAATGGCCCAAAAAAAGAAAGCCAGGAATTATATTGAGAAAGTCAAGGGTAAAAATGGGGAATTAGTTTATGCAACAAGTGAGATTGCGGATACTTTTAAAAAATATTATGAGGACTTATACACCATAAAACACCCAAGACGGCAGGAAGGGGAAAGGGAGACTGAGACACGTGCGTTCCTTGATAATGCAGGACTTCCTAGATTAGAGGAGATGGAAAGCCTTACCATCGATCGCCCCATAACTGAGGAAGAAATAAAAAGGGCCATAAACTCCACTAAGGGTGGAAAGAGTCCGGGGCCAGATGGGTTTTCCACCTTCTATTACAAGAGATTTAGTAACATTCTGATACCGAGGCTGTGTAAATATTTTAACGGACTGGGGACGGAATTCGAAACTAGCAGGGGAGCTACAGCTGCAGTGGTCGCAATAATATTAAAGGAAGGCAAGGATAGCTCTCTCTGTTCGGGATACAGACCTATTTCTCTGTTAAATACAGATATTAAATTCTTTGCAAAAATTCTGGCGGACCGCCTGAAAGGGGTTATGCACTTATTGGTGCACCCCGACCAGGTAGGCTTTGTCCCCAACAGAGAGGGCAAAGATAACAGCCTAAGGGCAATCCTTTTACTCCAGACCATAAGGCAGAATGAGCCCCCAGGTCTACTCCTGTCAGTCGATGCCGAAAAAGCATTTGACAGGGTAGACTGGGGGCTCATGATGGAAACCCTCACCGTGATGGGATTAGGAAGTAGGATGTCCAGCTGGATAAAAACATTATATCACCACCCTACCGCACAAATAAAAATCAATGGCTCTCTATCGGAATCTTTTGTGATGAAAAACGGGACAAGGCAGGGATGTCCACTATCCCCCCTCCTCTTTATTCTATCCTTAGAGCCGTTGCTGGCCACCATTCGCAACGATTCGGATATCAACGGAGTGAGAGTGGAAGGGGAGGAACATAAATTATCGGCCTTTGCCGACGATATATTATTTTACGTAACCAACCCAGTTAAATCTATCCCCAACCTCACTAGAGTATTGCAACAATACGGCGCTATCTCCAACTTTAAAATTAATGTAACCAAATCAGAGATCTTGAATATTATTTTAAATAAAAGAGAGATAAATTCGGTTAAGGAAGTATGCGCGTACCCTTGGACCAAAGAACTCAAGTACCTAGGAATAAAACTTGCTAATACAATACAGAAGATGTACAAAATTAACTATATCCCCTTATTAAACGAGATCAAGAACGAATTAAAAAAAACGATAAATAAACCCATATCTTGGTTTGGACGCATAAATATGTTAAAGATGGTGGTAGTCCCCAAGATCCTCTATAAATTCTTATTACTCCCAATTGCTCTTCCTCAGCAGTTTCTGAGAATCCTCAACACCCTGTTACTAAATTATGTGTGGAAAAATAAAAAACACAGACTATCCCTCTCCATAATAAAACAGGGTAAGCCACTTGGCGGCCTGGGAGTCCCGGACATTAAAAGTTACTACAAGGCGGCGGTCCTATCGCGGGCGGTAGAGTGGGCGAGGGATAGGACAGACAAAAGGTGGGTACAAATAGAGAAGGCGCTAACAAACAATAATCTGAAAAATATTATTTGGATCCCTGCACAATACAGAGCACTAGATCACAGAACACACGATATAACACGAGACACTTTAAGAATGTGGGATAGGACGCAGGCACAATTAGAAGGGAAATTTAATTCCCCATTAATGAACTTAAAAGAAAACCCCTACTTCCCACCCGGGGAAAAAAAAATAGGGGGGAACTGGATAAGGAGAAGCACAGTGCACTTGGGTGATATCATAAAAAACGGAGAGATAATGACCTATGGAGATTTGAAAGCCAAAACGGATTGTTGGAATCTGAATAGGTGGCATTATCTCCAGTTGACTCACTTTGTGCGGCACCTCCCCCGTCCATTACGGACGGGGGCGGAGCTGACTTCACTGGAGAAAATTTGTAAATCTACAAATTCAAGGGGCACCATCACTAAATTGTACGGGTTATTGGTTAAATTGGGATCTCAGGGGGAAGCACCTTTTATAGACAAATGGGAAAGAGAGTTGGGGGTTATGAGGGGGGCAAATACTGTTTCAAGGATTACTAAATTAATTCATACTTCCGCGACAGATATACGGACAGCTGAAGTAAATTATAAGTGCCTTTCAGGTTGGTATATTACCCCTGATAAGGTAAATAAATTCAAAGTAGGTTATACCGCAGACTGCTGGAGGGGTTGCCTAGAAAGAGGAACGATGGCACATATATGGTGGCACTGTCCTAAAATTCAAACGTATTGGGACATAATACTGAGCCAAATAAAGATTATAACGGGAGAGGAGATCAAGAAAGACCCATGGGCCGTCCTCTTCCATTGCAGCCAAGAAGGCGTAAAAAAATACAAGCAGTCCCTACTCCCTCACCTTTTAAACGCTGCCAAGAGACTTATCCCTAAAAAGTGGCAGGAGATGGAAAGCCCACACATTTGGAGTTGGATAGATGCAGTGGAGGAAACATATAGATTAGAGGAGCTAAGGGATGGATATCTGGAGAGGAGTGCTGAACATAGGGAGAAATGGGGAAAATGGAAGGAATACAAAAAAACATGGAGCTACGCGGAGAGAGTAAGGGTATGACTCCGTGGGGATGGCGCCATTTCCTGCTCCCTCTTGCATTTCTGTTTAGTAAGATATAGCACTTCTTCCCCCCCCCGCATCTCCCCTAGCTGTGTTTGACTTACTCCTCTCCATATCTCTACCTTTTCTTTGGCCGAATAAATGAGGTCAACCTCTTTTGTTCAATACTTATTCTATGGTACTGTTTTTTCACAGGACGGGCAGGAGATTCCTGGGAGCCATGAGGGGAGGGAGGGGGGGCGTAATTATCTAAATATATTTATACAAATATATCAAAAAAAAAAAAAAAAAAAAAAAAAGAAAGTGAATAGAGAATATACCACACATGATGCAAACTTTAAATAGAGACGTAAGAAGCTTCGGAACATGAGTCGGTCTCTAGTATATTGGAATTAAGCTGAGGTGGTAAAAAAAAAAAAAAAAAAAAAAAAACCCCAAACATTATATATTTTTTTCAGACACCCTAGAGAATAGTGGTCTTACAAATGAATGTTTTTTTTGGAAAAAATACACATTTTGTTTAATTAAAAAACAAGAAATCAGTAAAGTTAGCCCAATTTTTTTATATTGTGAAAGATAATGTTACGCTGAGTATACCCGACATGTCATGCGCCCGCTTGTGGAATGGCGACAAACTTTGACACTTAAAAATCTCCATAGGCGAAGTTTAAATTTTTTGACAGGTTACCAGTTTTGAGTTACGGAGTAGGTCTTTTGCCAGAATTATTGCTTTCGCTCTAACGATCATGGCGATACCTCACATGTGTGGTTTGAACACCGTTTACATATGCGGGCGCACCTTAAGTCTGCGTTCGCTTCTACGTGTGAGCACGGTGGGAAGGGGCGGTTTAAACAAATATATATCTTATTTTTTATTTTTTATTTTTACAATGTCCCTCCAAAAACATTTCTTTGGATAACTTGTATTCCTATTACAGGGAATGTAAACATCCCTTGTAATAGAAAAAAAGCATGACAGGACCTCTTTAATGTGAGATATGGGGTCAAAAAGATCTCAGATCTCACATTTACACTTAAATGAAATAAAAAAAATTACCCCTTTAAGACCATTGGGCAAAAGTGACGTTTGACGTCGCTTCCATCATCCAATGATATGGAGTTGAGTGGGGGCCATCATTCCCTCACTCGATTCCATGCCTCACAGGGGAAAGGACCTGATTGTCTCCACCGCTACCGACGGCTCTGGTAACTGGAGGAGATGACCAAATTGCGCCAGTTGAGAGGTGGGCGCCTCTCCCGCCACCGATAAAAGTGATCTCATGGCAAATTTGCCACAGAGATCACTTTTATCTAAAAGCGGACCACCCGCAGTTTTTAAAAATACCGGGGTTATGGCAGCTATATGCTGCCATAACCCCTGTATTTAACATTAAAGTACCCACGTTTAACGATGCCGCACAGGCCGCTGCTACCCACATGTTGCTGCTTTAGTTGGACACTCAGGGAATGTCAAACTGTTAATGATGAACTAAAATCGAAAAAAGGCAGGCAGAGGGCAAAGGACTAGTCACAAATATTGCCTGTGGTGACCATGCAGCTGATTCTTTCTACATTACTGCCTTATTCTGCACTGTTTCTCTGTGTGGAGGCTGCCATTTTAGGAGACTTGGGCTTGGCTTTCTCTTGTCAGAGCTTCCAGCAAGGGAAACAGTGAGCAATACAGTAGTGAATTTCCCAAATATCCTGATACTTTCAGTAAAAGGTAGCAGTGCCTTAGATCTTACGCTGCAGAAATACGGCTATGACGTTATAGGCTCAGGAGTGCCTAGGCACACTCACATACCAGGAAGTACACTGTTCTTCTTCAGGAGAAACTGGAGACAATGGGGTTGGGGCAAACAAGCGGTTTACTTTGCAAGAGAAATTTCCTCAGAACTTATTGAATGTGGTCAGTTTGCAAAGAGTATTCAATCATGTGCAAGGAAAATAAAAATAAAAACTGCATTTTGCATGTTTGTATGATAGAAGATTCACCTCATTCACTAATCTCCAATTACAATTCCTCTGCAAAGTGCAACTCCCCTTGCAAATTGACAGTCTATTTGCCTTTGGCAAATTAACCCACGTGTATAGCTTTCGGGGTATTGCTGAGGCACACAAAACTTTTTTTTCCAGTTTTGCCTTTTTTTGCCACGGTAGTAGCCATTGGGACAGAAAGTGAAGATCAATGCAAACTATTAACCCCCCCTGGCGGTATTCCCGAGCGTGACTCGGGGGTGGGTTTTTCATGTTACGATCGGTAACCCCGAGTCACGCTCGGGCTAGCTATGCAGAGCCTGCAGCGTGCGCTGGCTTACCTTGTCCTGGATCCAGCGATGTCACCACGCTGTGTGAGCGAGCGAGACCTCGCTCGATTCACACAGCGTCCTCCTGTGCCGCCGATCTCCGTTCCCTGCGACGTTACGACGCACGGGAGCGGAGATCAGCGCCAAATTCAAAAAAGTAAACAAACACAGTACATACAGTATACAGTAATCTTATAGATTACAGTACTGTATGTAAAAAAAACACACCCCCCTTGTCCCTAGTGGTCTGCCCAGTGTCCTACATGCCATTTTATATAATAAAAACCTTTCTTTCTGCCTGAAAACTGTAGATTGTCCATAGCAACCAAAAGTGTCTTTTTATGTCAAAAATGGTTTTAGATCAGCTAGAAAACAGCGATAATAAATTATAATCACTTGCAGAATTGTGCGATAGCGATTTGCGGGGAAATTCGTCATAAAAAAATAATAATAATGACAGCAACAATTCTGCAACTGAGAAAATTTCAGTGATTTTGATTTGATTACATTATTGAATATTTTTTATTTTAATTATATTATTACTTGCTATAATTATTTATAATTATTTATTATATTATAATTTAAAATTTTGTTTTTAAAAAAATGTCATACCCGGGATGCCTATTAGATTCTTGTTTGGTCAGATTTAAGTGAGTTATTTCTAAAAATCACAGGCCTACAGTATAAAACACCAAATTTCCTTGCAAATAATTGTACCGCTTTCAGCATGTTTTTTCAGACAGAATCATACCGCCAGGGAGGTTAAAGTTTAAAGAGTCTAGGAAATCTTCCAGTTGGAACACCTTTTTCAGTGACAACTTCCCCCTTACTTCGGGAAGATTTTTTCAATTTAAAACTCCCGCCAACTATTTTTTGTTAGAGTGGATAGGAATTTGAAGCTCTGTCAGGTTTTTACTGTTGTCACTGGTAAAAGAAGAAGAATCTCTCCATTAGAGACAGACAGCAATAAAGACCCATCATTTCAATAGGGTAGAGAAGAGTTAGCTTTTTGTTTGTTTGTTTATTGCTGTCTGTATCCCTGTTCTGAATTATCCTTTGTAATGCTATGTGGTCAGTGGGACAGCGAGTGAAGTCTCTTCTGTGTGGTCACAGACAGCATAAGAAAACCTTGCATAGGTTATAATTCTTTCCCATTTTCTACAAAGATAAAAAAAAATGTTTTGGCTGAAGTTCCACTTCATGTATACAGTATAATATATCAATATAAAACAGCTGTATAAAGAGCTTTTTACCCCTGGGGCATTGCAAGTGAGAGGAAGACACCAATTTATTACTTAAAGGGGTTGTAAAGCTTTGTTTTTTATTTTCTAAATAGGTTCCTTTAAGCTAGTGCATTGTTGGTTCACTTACCTTTTCCCATCATCCGAGCCGTTCTGGCTGGAGGTTAGTCAGCGTGCTTATACCCCCTCCCTTGGGACTACATTCCTTAGGGGAGATGCACAGTGTCGTTAAGGTTAAGAAGAAACCATTTTGTCAACAGCATACAAAGAGATTATTTGTTGTAAGATTGATCAAACTTAATTTCTTTTTTAAAAGAGATAGTTATGGCCATCAAATATGTAAATTCATCTCTGAATATTAAAAGTTAATAAAAATAGCTGCTTTGCTACTTACATACTTTACATATTGTACCTGTTTGATGCACATTGAACAGCTCTCGCCCCTATAAAAAGCTTAATTTGTCAATTTATAAAAGCCATATAATTGTTTCTTTTTCTCTGGATCACTAGTATTAGAAATATAACAGGCTAAACTTAGTGGCTTTACTTATTTCTCATTCGTTTTGTTGACGGATGGTCTGATCTTTAGCTTCTGACCATTAAGTTATAGTACCACGTCCATGAATGGGATGCAAAAAAGGAATAGCCTAGAGGCAGCCCTTGCTGGTGGCCAAACAAACC
Source organism: Rana temporaria (assembly GCF_905171775.1). Classification (NCBI taxonomy): domain Eukaryota; kingdom Metazoa; phylum Chordata; class Amphibia; order Anura; family Ranidae; genus Rana; species Rana temporaria. The sequence goes on from NC_053490.1 coordinate 137,971,405, forward strand.
CCCAGACTGCTAGAGACGCCCAGTTTGTTTTACCTAGTGTCATGGTGTTAGGACCTATATTTCCCAGTATGAACTTAGGGCCAAATCCACAAAGATCGTGCCTAACTTAATTTTTTCCAAAGTTACACTGCCTTAAAATTTCTACCTAAGTGCCCGATCCACAAAGCACTTACCTAGAAATTTTGGGCTGTGTAACTTAAATTCCGCCGTCGCAAGGCGTTCCTATTCAAATGGGGGCGATTCCCATTAAAATTAGGCGCGCTCCCGCGCCGGCCGTACTGCGCATGCTCGTGACGTCATTTTCCCGACGTGCATAGCGCGAAATTATGTTACGCCGAGCTTTGTGGATTGCGACGGGTCAATAAAGTTGCGTCGGGAAAAAAAAAAGATACGGCGGGAAAACAAAATTCAAAATTTAAAAAAAATCGCGTCGCTGGACAGAAAGGTCTGCTTTTACATGGTGTACTAACTTTACACCATGTAAAAGCAGCCCTAATTTTGCGTATGCAAACTAAAACTTACGGAGAAAAAACGAAGCTGAAAAGCTTTGTGGATCTCCGTAAGTGCTAATTTGCATACCCGAGGCGGCATTTCGACACGAAATGCCCCCAGCGGCGGATGCGGTACTGCATCCTAAGATCCGGCAGTGTAAGTCCCTTACACATGCCGGATCTTCTGCCTAACTATGGAAAACTGATTCTGTGGATCAGTTCCATAGTTAGGAACAGGGATACGACGGCGTTACAGCAATTACGCCGTTGTATCCCTTTTGTGGATTTGGCCCTTAGTTCCCCTTATTTTCTCCAAAAATTTTTTTTTATTCCTGCGGTTCCTTCAATCTAGTTGCTGGTGGGGCAACAGTCTGCATAACAGATCCTGCTTGTCCAACCAGTCAGGCCATCGAGCGCATGCAGTTTCTTGTTGTGTGCGTGTAAGCGAGTTGTAATAGTTAGATAGGTGCAGTCCTGGCCAGGAGGGTAGGAGGATAGGTGCAGTCCTGACCAGGAGGGTAGGAGGATAGGTGCAGTCCTGGCCAGGAGGGTAGGAGCCCAGATAGCAAGGATAACTTGCCACAATTTTGTGGCAGTGTTGAATTGTAAGTGTTAACTTGTTGCACATTTTCACTATCAAGTTGTACACTTGCAGAGCACTTGAAGTTCTAGTTGACGCTTTTTCATTTTGTAGCAAATTTGTGTGGCAAAAATACAGCAAGAGCTCTGTAAGTCACGGTGACCCCTGTGGTGGGATGACTATTGCACAACAAAACTGAACCAGAACTTGCAGCAGACTTGCAAAATGTTTGAAAAGAAAGTTGATCTGGAGTCATGCAATGTGGATTTTCTGCAATTGTGCAACAAACTTGTGAAGCCTGGCAAGTCTAGCAATAGCTTAGCAAGTCGTTTCCAAGCTTGCAGCTCAATTGCTTGCTATCTGGGAGCTAATGCCTTTCCAGTACCCTTTGGTCTTTTGGAAGGTTCTTCTTTGGGTCTGTGATATATAAGAGATACAGTGGTGCGGTATGGGAGGGAGTTTGGGGTTTCCCCCTAATGAGAGTTAGGCCTCGTACACACGACCGTTTTCCTCGTCAGAATCCATCAAGAAACTCGGTGACAGAGTTTTTTTTGCTGAGGAAAATGGTCATGTGCATGTTTTTCATTGAGAAAACTGACGAGGAACTCGACGAGAAAAAAAGAGAACAAGTTCTCATTTTTCCTCATCGGGAGTCTCAATTTCCTCGTCGTGTTCCTCGTTGGGCTGGTTTTCGACGAGAAACACGTTTGTGTGTATGCTTTGTAACCCGCACATGCTCAGAAGGGTGGCGCCAGTGGAATCAAACTTCCCCTTTATAGTTCCGTCGTACGTGTTGTACGTCACCGCGTTTGAGAACGACAAGATTTTGTCTTGACAGTGTGTACGCAAAGAAAGCTTGTCAAGATTCTCGACAAGCCTAACAAGGAACTCGTCGAGGAAAACGATGTTTCATTTACGACGAGTTCCTCGGCCGTGTGTACGAGGCCTAACAAAGAGAATGTTCCCCTTGCAGAATAAATACATTTTGTATCCATAAAGAAGAGAGATGGAGAATGACACCTACAAGAAGCAGGAGGAGTCCATCTATCACCATCCTGATGTAAAGTCATCTGACCTGGGGTCTGCCCTAAAGACACCAGCAATGGAGTATGCCTCTGAAGGACTTACATCTGCATGAGAGTACCTCTAAAGGACTGTTATGGCTTGGAATTCATCTTTGCAGGTTTGCCAAGTAGCACATATCCTGTAGTTAGGCGTAGGGCCGTAGGCAAAAACTTGCACTTGTATATTGGACTGTAGAATGTTATTTTGAACCTTTCTAAGTAAAATATTGAAACATTGTCCTTGCCTGGTCTGAAGTTACTAAAGAGATGTATTGCAAGTAACCAGCACACAGATGGTTCACTGGGTGGGTCTTAACACCTTGGGGTATTAAGATATTTGTGAAGAGTGGAGTAATATGAAAACATAAATGATTGCCAAGAGTAATGGAAGTGTAACAAGAAGCCTGTCAGTAGCATGTACCTGTTATAGGTGGAACAGCCTCTAGCAGTGAACGAGATGTTGATGGCACTCCTTGAGGTGAAATTGGGTATTGAGCTGAATTGCTCTGTTCTCACACTGCTCTGTGCTGGTCTGCTTAAAGAAAGAGTGCGATCAGCTTCTGGCAAGCATTAATACTGTGGTACTCAGTCCCATTAATGGCCCCATGAAGACAGTAGCTTTATCTGTCTGGCTTATCACAATATTTAGCTCATAGATCTTGCTCTGGTGTTAAAGGGTAAGTACCATCTTAGACTGCATGTAGACAGAGATTAGATATTTTTGCTCATTACTAAGAAACACAGAATGTCAAGACACTCTGTGGATGTGTTCCATAATAATAAACCTATAAAATATAACATCTACATTATTTAATTAACCACAGGATAAGATTTGTGCTTCCAGATTTGACGTTTTTTACAAGAGCTGTCATGTGATTTGTAAGCTGGGAAATAAGTTAGGGGAGGAACATGCCCTAGGAAAGAATGTGGAATAGATTTCTGTCCAAGAAACTGCTTTTTATTAGCTTTGTATGAACCTGGTAAAAACGGATGGGGGTTTACCCATTACATCTACCTTCACTGCATGCAATGTGTTATAGATTGACATTTCTCAGTACAGAAATTATGTTCTTGTAGGCTATGAGTTTGAAGAGTCTGAACTATTTGTAAGTACAGAGACTCTATGTAAATTAGCTGCAAAATAACAATACATTTAATTTTTTTAATAGTTGCATGATCAAGCGTTTTACAGGGATTTAATGGACATCCTAACAACTGTATTATTTACAGTTATACTGCCTTCTACAGTGCATTATAATGGCAGAAAATTAAAGAAAGACAGTCATAACTGGACATTTGTAAGAATCTGAATCTCCACACCTAAATTGTTAGACTAATGCTGTAAGGGATACGCGTGGGTGCTGTTATTTACTTGCATTCTCTAAATGTCAGAACAAGAAATCGAATTCAGTTTTAAACAGTAAATCCATCTGGGGGCTGAGCTGTCACCTTCCAGTGCTCAGGACTGACAGCAGACACTTTCTCCAAGCTGTTGCAGGAGGGCTACAGGTTCAGGTATCAAAGCCCTTCATTTTTTTTTAATGTAATATTAATGTCATACGTTATATGGCAATTTATGTTATTTTTTTTTTTTTTTAGCTCTAAACTAAGGCAGGAGAAAAGATGGCCTCTGTGGAGGTTTAACTGCCGGAAATTGAATGTTAAGACTGTAATAATTAAAAAGGTGTTTTTAAATGTATTCATGCAGTGGGGTCCCCACCCCACTGCATGGGTTAAATGCTCATTTGGTTAAGGAGCAAAGGAACAAATACTTACCTTATTCCTCGCTTTCTCAACAGCCTGCGCTCTCCTCCCCTGTCTGACACTCAAGAACAGCCTCTTCGGTGCCTTCAGGTTTCTTTAGGGGTGCCTTGGCAAAATGCCTAAAAATTTCCCCAAATTTGTATACAAGCCAGCAGGTGGATGAAGCCTGCTTTTTAGTTACACAAAGCCACACGTTTTTATTGTGCACCATTACAACCTTCTAGCCACCAGTGTCCTATCAACCAATGATTTCATTGGTTGATGAGGAGGGTGTCAGGTGCCTGCACAGCATCCTTTTTTTGCCCCTCTTCACCATAAATGGGGTCAGCTTAGCTTAGTGGGAGCAAGAAAATGAAGGAGAAGAGAAATGTTGGAATACTAGTCAATATCAATGTGCAAAGGTGAATTTGCTTTAGAAGAATAAATCAGTAAACGTTGGGTGTTCTACTAGTGTGGATGTTGCAAGTTATGTTTAGTTTCGTTTTCCATAATTTAGAATGGGGGGGCCTCAAGACACAATTTTAAAGGGTACCTTGATTGAAAAAAGGTTGAGAAACACTGCTCTAGAATATGAGTGGGACCTCATCATGCTCATTTCTAATGCAGGACTGCAGGTGCTGTGGATGTGGCGACATTGCAGAGCTGGGCAGCAAAGTGAAGCATCTTCAGGAGAACATTGGCACATGGAGGAGGAAGCATGCATGAACAAGGAAAGAGGTAAGCATATTCCCATACCCCCCCCCCCCAGCCTACCCCCTTAGCCAAATAAGCATTTAACCATGCAGTACAGGGGATCCCTGCATGGGGTAAATTTAACAGCAGCCCACAGTGGAGCTGTAAATAATCCATTAGAGGCAAGTCTGTAACATTGGAAATTGTTTAGATTACTATGATTTGCCATTTGTGAGCAGTTTATAGCTTAGGTTTGTTTTGTTTGTTTATTTATATTTTTGTGGGGTAAATTCTTATTTTTAGCATTTAATCACATAGCAGGGTTTACAAAAATATAGAAATACAGATATCAGGCACAGAACAGAGCCCATTCACACAGGGGCGGAAGGACTTTGGGGGCGGCTCGGCAAGGCGACCTAAAGAAGACTTCAGTCAATGCAAGTCGCCCCGAGTCGCCCCCAAAGTCGTACGTCATTTTTCAGAGTCGGAGCGGCTTGCGTCGCTCCTATTAGAACGGTTCTATTGAACAGAGCGTGACGCGACTTGTCAGGCAGCTGTCGCCCCTGACGAGTCACCCCTGTGTGAATGGGCTCGGAATTTTAACAAGGCTTAACAACCAAATAGGTTCACCAAGGATATACTTACACCTGTCAAGAGATAAAGCAATAGCATTTCACATGTACACTAAAGCAACCTAAAACATTCTAAGTTTAAATATTAGCAAATCCCGCAGGTGCTAAGGTAGAAAAAAACACACTGTGATCCCGGGGTACAATGGGTGAGAAGTTATGGGGGACAAGCAACGAAATGGGAGAATTAGTACAGCTTTGCATTGACAATTTTAAAGAGCCGGCAAATTTACACCAAATTAAAAACTGCTACATTATCAGCTATGGGTTTATGGTTTTTAAGTACATATTCTTCAACATCAGAAACCCATATTGAATTATACTGTATATTAATCAATTATATTTACCTGAAAGATTTCCTTTACTGATTTAGGCTAAAACCTGTTTTCTACCACCACATGAAAACAGATATTTACCTTTTTTAAGCACAATAAGATGTACTCAGCATCCTTTTTCACAAAACGTGTAAAATATCTCCATAAAAAAAGGAATGTTTGCAGGAATAGTCCAAAGCATGACATGCTTCTAAGAACTTTGAAGCTGCAAACTAGAATGCATTGTGTGTCCAAATAGTTCTGTGTAGTTTATTTGCCTTGGAACTTTATTTACAATATAAATATACTACTACAATTTTAATTCGAGATTTTCCTAGCTTGTGACGGAAAATATTGATTATATGAAGACAGGAGGCGAGTATCTATGCATTAATCCTTCTTTATTAATGCTCACAGCAGAAATGTAAAAACATCTTACTGTAAAAATTTAAAGAAAAAACTGTAAGAACTACGTATCCCAGCAGCCCCCTGACCTTAGCCACTCCCATCTTAGTGTCTATAAATGGGGCTGCCCTCTCCTGATTCTTCCTCTTTCTTCTGTGAACTTAGAGATGTCTTTATCAGGATCCTTGCGTGAATTGTGTCTTCAACCGTCGGTCCTTCGGCCAGCCGGCCCATGACCATTTAACTGAAGACTGTTTGTATTAATATCAACAGGTCCCAACGAGGTCGACCAACAGCACGACTTTGACCCACTGGTACATCCAGAAACCGGGGAACATCACCCGAACGAGAGATTGCAATTGTATCCCAACCAGGAACGTGGTCAATAACCTGAAATAGAATCCAAAACCATGAAAGGGTTGGGAAGGGAGGGAAGATACTCGCCTCCTGTCTTCATATAATCAATATTTTCCGTCACAAGCTAGGAAAATCTCGAATTATACATCAGACAGGAGGCTCGTATCTATGCAAGTTCAAAGCTTAACATGACATTCAAATCATCATTAATACAAAATGACATCATAAAATCATAACACAGACATGGTGACATGTTCCTCCGGTCTGAAGTAGAACAGGCGAAAAACGGTCTCAGAAGACCAGTCGGCCGCCAGCAATAGATCAGATAGAGAGCCCCCAGTCACAACCACCTTGGTAGCCATGGCTCCCCTGGATGAATGTGCTCCAAACAGGGTAACATCTATACCCGCCATTGCCATGATTGATCTAACCCAACGTGCTAAGGTAGCCGGGGTGACCGGACGATGAGGTCTTATGTAGGATATTAGGAGTTGGGAAGAACCCGGGGTACGTAGGTCATTTGTGCACGTTTCGTAAGCCTGAAGGCACCTAACCACGCATAACCGTGGATGAGTGGGAAAATAGGGATAGAACACCGAACGTAGGCCGGTTTTGGTTCTGCGGATTACCGTGAACCTGACGCCTTGAGGGGAAAACTGCCGTCTGGATATGTCTAATGCCCTAACGTCTGAGACACGTTTGATGGAAATCAGGCATAGCAGAACTGTCAATTTAAACGACAATAACTTAAGCGACAGGGAATCGTTGTCCTCCCAACTCGAGAACATGTCAAGGACTCTGGAGACATCCCAGGTGGATTGGTATTTTGGCCGAGGGGGTCGTTCGAACCTGATGCCTCGTAGCAGTCTGCAGATCAAGGGGTGTTTGCCGATTGGCAGAGAATCCACCGGATAGTGATAGGCCGAAATGGCTGATCTGTGAACATTGATCGAGCTGTAGGACCTGCCGGATTTGAAGGAATCCGCCAGGTAATTCACTATGACAGTGACAGGGGCACGCATTGGATCAGCCTGCCGTTGGTCACACCAACGCACCCAGAGTTTCCAGGCTGATCTGTACGCTGCTCGAGTCCCGGGGGCCCAGGCCACGGCGAGGAGATCTCTAGCCGCGCTTGAAAGGCCGTCGTGAGTGTCCGGCACCCCGAGACCAACCATGCCAGGAGTGTCAGTGAGCCCTCCTCCACCAGGGGATGGACGCCCTTGGTTGGGTGGGAGAGGATGTGTGGGAGTTGGGGGAGCAGTCTGGGATGGTCGATGACTAATCCTAGTAGAAGGGGAAACCATGGTTGCGCAGGCCACCATGGCGTGATCAGAACTACAGTCGCTCCCTGGTTCGCAATCTGCAGCAGAACCTTGGGAATCATCGCGAATGGGGGAAACGCATAGTGTGTTCCCCCTGTCCAGGAGTGGCGGAAAGCGTCCACTGCCGATGCCCCGGGATCCGGTCTCCAGCTGAAAAAGCGTGGCAGCTGATGATTGAGTCTGGAGGCGAAAAGGTCTATGTCCAAGGGGCCCCAAAGTAGGTTCAGTTGGGCGAAGATTGGTCTGTCCAAACACCAATCGCTGGAGTCGATAAGATATCGGGAATTCCAGTCTGCGACAGTGTTGGATGTACCCGGAATGTACTCTGCCATAAGGATGATGTCTCGCGCCAGGCAGAAGTGCCATATCTCTGAAGTGATGTCTGCTAGGATCTTGATTCTGGTGCCTCCTAAGCGGTTGATGTATTGTACCGCTGCAATATTGTCCATGCGTAATAAAACGCAGCAGTTGGACCGCTCCGCTAGGAAACTCTGAATAGCGAAAAGTGCCGCTGAGAGTTCCAAAGCGTTGATGTGTAAGAGGGATTCTTCTCTGGACCAGGTCCCTCCCGTCGAGGTCTCCCCCAGTCGGGCTCCCCAGCCTCGACGGCTCGCGTCCGATTCTACGACGACGTCCGGACGTGAATTGAAGATTGTCCTGCCGTTCCATTCGGTGGCATGTTTGAGCCACCATCGTAATTCGACCTGGGCCTCTGAAGAGAGGGGAACCTCGTCCGCGTAGCGGAGACCCTGTCGTAGGTGTACAATTTTCAGTCTCTGGAGGGCCCTGTAATGCAAGGGGGCCGGAAATATGGCCTGAATGGATGCCGCAAGCAGGCCTACAATGCGGGCCAATACGCGTAGGGATAAGGACCCTTTGCGAAGTATTGCCCTGATCTCCTTGCGGATCAGGGCCAATTTCTCGCTGGGCAAGCGAAGAACCGCCTGATTGGTGTCTATCGAGAATCCCAGGAATTCTATTTCTTGGGTCGGTACCAGCACCGATTTTTCCTGATTGATCAGGAAGCCTAGATCTTGTAGAAGGTTGATCGTCCAGGACATGTGGCGGTGTGCTTGGTTCTTGGAATACGCAATTATGAGGATGTCGTCCAGGTATATGATCAGACGTACTCCTCTGCTCCTCAGCGATGCCACGACCGGTTTCAAAAGTTTCGTGAAGCACCATGGGGCGGATGACAATCCGAACGGGAGGCATGTAAACTGCCAAGTGCGTCCCCACCACCTGAAACGGAGAAGGTGTTGTGATAGTTGATGCATGGGGACGGTGAGGTATGCGTCCTTTAGGTCCACCTTCACCAACCAATCTCCCGGCACGAGGAGGTCTCGGAGGCAATGAATGCCCTCCATTTTGAAATGCCGATAGGCGACATGTTGGTTCAAGTCCCGAAGATTTATGACCGGGCGGTAGCCCCCCCCTTTCTTTTTGACTAGAAAGAGATTGCTGATGAAACCTGGGGAGGAGGGGTCGACTTCGATCACTGCATGTTTGGCAATGAGATCCCTGAGTTCGTTGTCTATCAGGGTTACATTTTGCCCCGCAAATTGAATAGGGGGGGGGATTACTCCCAGAGTCGGTGTTGATAGGAGGTCTATCTGAAACCCTGCCACCGTATTCAGAATCCATGAATCTGCCGTAATCGCAGACCAAGCGTGGGTAAAAAACGTTAGACGGCCCCCCACAGGTGTGAGGGGTAAGGGTATGTGTATGGTACTCACCGGTATACGGGCGGGAGCGAGGGTATCCTCTATGGCCGCGTCCCCTCCAGGGTCTGCCGCGTGGTGGGAAGAACGGTGCCGGTTGCGCCGTGGTGGTGTACGGAGTGGGAGCCTGGGTATAATGCGGTTGAGCAGCTGGTCTCTGGAAAGGTCTGCTGTTGTTATAGCGGCCGGCAGAACGGCCCCTACTTCTGCCGGCCCGGGGAAAAATTCTAGCGTTACCCGCTTTTTTGAGGGACGTTTGAGCTTTATCCAGGCTATTAAACATTCCCACAAATTTATTGATGTCTTTGATTAAAGAATCACCAAATAACATGCCCTCTGCTGCGGGGCCTGGTTCGGATTCCGCTAGATGGGCCAGTTGCGGATCGAGCCGCATGAGGATAGAGCGTCTGCGCTCGACGGAGCAGGCTGTATTGGCGTTGCCCGTCAGACATATGGCCCTTTGGGCCCAGCCGCGTAATTGTGTCAGGTCAACCTGCTGGCCAGTGGTTGCGGCTTGTTCTGCCAGATTTAGGATCTTGGTCAGAGGGCCGAATAGGTCCAGGATGCGGTCCTGAATATTCTTAAAAGACCGGTCTATGCCTTTTTTCGGGAGTTTTCCCGTCTTTAGTAGGTATTTTATTAAGATCGGGTCCACTTCAGGTGTACTTACAGCTTTCATGGGTATGTGGGGGCGGGGGCATTCCGCTCTAAGCTTGTTGCGGTTTGACCTCTCTAGTGATTTACGTGCCCACAGTTCAACGTATTCTGCTACGTGGGGAAGGGGAGACCAATCCCCAGAGCGTGGGTGGGATATGGCGTCAGGGTTAAACAGTGGTTCACCCATGGCATCCATAATATCTTTGCCCTGGTTGTCAGGGTTGGCATCCTGTAGGAGTGCCGGTGCCCCCGCATCCTCGTCATTGTAGTCGGACCCCGAGACCTCGGATTCGACCGACTCAGCGGACGAATCGTCGTCTGACTCTAACACGTATGAGTCGGGTTTGGTCCTTTTTGCGGATCCATGCCTCTTATGTGACTCCCTGAGGCCCAGGGGTTGAAGGGGGTCTGACGGATGCGTGGGGTGGCAGTCCGGGTAGGGATCTGCTCTGAGCATATTATTTACTTCCCCTGCCGGGGAGTCATAGGCTGCCACCGTATGCTTCCTCTTTTGGGAAGCTTTCCCCTTTTTTACGGTTAGTACCGTGGCCTGTGGCATGGGTTCAGGGGGGGTCAGAGTTGGTTTGGCTATAGAAGCGGTGGCAGCTGCAGTTAACGCTGACTGTATAGACATATTTATAATGTCTTTCAGTTGGGCAGCAGTCAGCATCTGCGTTGGCTCTAACAGCAGTTCCTGTTCTGGGATGGGAAGGGAGCCCTCTTCTGCCATGCTGTTAAGATGCCGATATACTAGTAAGGGTATTAGTTTTATATTAGGTTTTATTATTTATTTAGGATAGGCAGGGAATCAAATTCCCAGAAGATTTATTGGGGAGCTAAGTTGGCTGTGGTCAGGGACTAGAATTCCCAGGGTATCGTACGCTGACTCACACGTTTGCAGGCTCACCCTCCGTACCGCAGCGCTGACAGTTTGCGGTGAGGAGAGCCTGCAGATCTCGTTGTAGGGCGAAGTCTCGCGAGACTACGGCCCCAGCGCTCCCATTGGTAGGAAGATGGTGCAGTTCCGCCCCCCTGAGTCCCGCGCACGACGCGATTGGACGGGGGAACGGCACTGCGGGTTGGTCGCAGGGAGGCGGGGGGTCCGCCTCCCTCTACGGCGCGAAAGCCTTCCTGAGGGAAGGGAGGATGTAAGATGGCGCCGCGCTCGAGAGAGAGGAGGGGTGGATGCAGAAGAGGGACGCTGTTCACGCAGCGTCTCAGTACAAGTGTGAAGGTGCTGGCAAGGGTCAGTGCCGGAAAGGCACAGGGGAAGGATGTGTAGCGCAGGGATCAGGGCAGCTGTACCTGTTACCTGACAGCCAGCACACTGGCTGATAACACACTGATAACCACAACACAACAACTATACAACCTAGGATAGCCTTATCATTTCCTATAATATCTATTCTAATCCACAAAAATAATTTTCAATAAAGTCAATCAAAATTGTTAATCGTCACTTATCTTTGCCGTGAGCAGAAAGAAAGAGGAAGAATCAGGAGAGGGCAGCCCCATTTATAGACACTAAGATGGGAGTGGCTAAGGTCAGGGGGCTGCTGGGATACGTAGTTCTTACAGTTTTTTCTTTAAATTTTTACAGTAAGATGTTTTTACATTTCTGCTGTGAGCATTAATAAAGAAGGATTAATGCATAGATACGAGCCTCCTGTCTGATGTATAATTATAACTGTTCTCACGTCTGACCATTTCCCTACAATTAATTTTATTAGGTTATTATTATGGCAGCTGCACCTGTATGTCTGCAGATAGAGCTGTAATTGTGCTTAAATTCATCCTCTATTGAAAGTGAAAAATTAAGGCAAAATTAAATGTCGGGTAGAAGCTGCATAAAGTGCCGATCATATTTCTTTTGCAAACTGCCAGAAAAACCCTGATTTTACTTGTTATGTGGGGAACATGCTTATGCAAATATATAGCCGGATTCATAGAGAGTTACGCCGGCGTATCAGTAGATACGCCGTCGTAACTCTGAATCTACGCCGGCGTTAATTTAAGCGTATTCTGGAAACCAGATACGCTTAAATTAGGCTAAGATACGAGCGGCGTAAGTCTCCTACACCGTCGTATCTTAAAGTGTAATTTTTAGGCTGGCCGCTAGGTGGCGCTTCCATTGAGTTCAGCGTAGAATATGTAAATGACTAGATACGCCGATTCACGAACGTACGTGCGCCCGTCGCAGTAAAGATACGCCGCTTAAGATAAAGCTGCCCCTAGGAGGCGTAGTCAATGTTAAGTATGGCCGTCGTTCCCGTGTCGAAATTTAAAATTTTTACGTCGTTTGCGTAAGTCATCCGTGAATAGGGCTGGACGTAATTTACGTTCACGTCGAAACCAATACGTCCTTGCGGCGTACTTTGGAGCAATGCACACTGGGATATGTACACGGACGGCGCATGCGCCGTTCGTAAAAAAACTTCAATCACGTCGGGCCACGAGTAATTAACATAAAACACGCCCCCCCATCCTCATTTGAATTAGGCGCGCTTATGCCGGCCCCATTTACGCTACGCCGCCGTAAGTTAGGAGGCAAGTACTTTGTGAATACAGTACTTGCCTCTCTGTCTTAAGGCGGCGTAGCGTAAATACGATACGCTGCGCCGCCTTAAAGATACGCGCCCCTACCTGAATCCGGCTAATAGACTCTTATGCCATGTACACACGATCGGAAATTCCGACAAGAAAGAATACTGTGGATTTTTTCTGACGGAATGTTGGCTCAAACGTGTGTTGCATACACACGGTCACACAAATCTTGACGCAAATTCCGACTGCCAAGAACGCGGTGATGTACAACACGTACGTCGAGTTCAATGAAGTTCAATAGGCAGTTCGGCTCTTCTGCTTAATTCTGAGCATGCATGTTTTTTTTGTGCGTCGGAATTGCATACAGATGAGCAGATTTTCCGATAGAAACTTTTTCCGTCGGAAAAATAGAGAACCTGCTCTCAATCTTTTGTTGGCGGAAATTCCGACAGAAAAAGTCAGATTGAGCCTACACACAGTCGGAATTTCCGACCAAAAGCTCACATCGGACTTTTCGATCGTGTGTACGCGGCATTAGAAAGTCAAAACCGGGTCAGTTTACCTGAATCTGTCATTATATCTCTCAGTTTTTTTTCCAGACATAGAACAATCTAATTAAAGTATGTGCATTCTTTAGTTTTGCATAGAACAAGCAATAATTGTTTTTTGTCCGTGTCCCAGTAGGAAGATTTCTCTTCTTCACTTATTGACTCGCCAAAGCAAAACATATGCCCTTTTTTAGCTGTCAAACAGGTGCTCCAATTGGAAGATTTCCGCTCACCTTCTGTACTGAAGACATGGCAGAAAATTAGGATTAACCTATACTTTTGTAATAGGGACAAAGATTCATCAAACATTGAAGGCGAACCTTTCTGGTGCATATGCTTTAAATCAGTGGTCTCCAAACTGTGGCCATTTGCTTGCCTTTATCCGGCCCTTGAGGCACTATTCCTCCGACTGATAGGAGACACCTTTCTGCCATATGACACCAACAATAGGGGAAACCATTTCTCCCAATAAAACCAACAATGGCACTATTCCTTCCAATGATATCAATGGTGGGGCACTATTCTTCCTCTATACCAAATGTGGTGATGTTTACTCCAACTGATGCCTTGAAAAAATGTCCATTTCCGCTGGCCACAGTCCGGCCCCCCTAATGCCTGATGGAAAATAAACTGGCCCTTTGTTTAAAAAGTTTGAAGACACCCTGCTTTAAATGATTATAGTGATTTATTCAGCTGCAATAGACGTTTAGAAAGTAACATTCACGCTTTAGAAATATGCTCCAAAAGCAAATAACAGGGTGGCATTATAATTATTTCTATAGAAACTGTGTATTCTAAAATAAAACTGAGAAAGCTTTGATTTAGTTCCACACAATGAATATAGGGCCAGATTCTTGTAGAATCTGCGGCGGCGTAGCGTAAGCCATTTACACTACGCCGCCGCAAATTACTGGAGCAAGTGCCGTATTCTCCAAGCACTTGCTCTGTAATTTGCGGCGGCGTAGTGTAAATGGCCCGGCGTAAGGCCGCATAATTCAAAGGGGGCGGCTTGTATTTAAATTAAGCGCGCCCCCACGCCAATCGAACTGCGCATGCGCCGGGCGGAAAAATAGCCCAGTGCGCATGCTTCAGCTCACGACGGAAAACGTCAATGACGCCGATGTGAGCGTCATTGACGTAAAGTCGTATTCGCGGACAACTTAGGAAAACGACGTAAACGACGGAAAAAGCCGACGCTGACCCGACGCCATACTTAACATGGCATACGACGGACGTTCGTAAACTTGCCCCTCATATAGGGGCAAGTTTACGCTTACGGAAACGTCGTAAAATCACTGCGTCGTTCGCGCGTACGTTCGGGAATCTCACGTAAATAGCTAATTTGCATAGACGACGGGGAAAACGACGATGCGACACCTAGCGGCGGGAAAAAAATTGCATTTAAGATCTGACAGCGTAAGAGCCTTACGCCTGTCAGATCTAATGGGTATCTATGCGTAACTGATTCTCAGGCCTCGTACACACAGCCGAGGAACTCGACGTGCCAAACACATCGAGTTCCTCGGCCAGTTCAGTCCTGGAGCCGCCGAGGACCTCGGCGGGCCGAGTTCTCCTATAGAACAACGAGGAAATAGAGAACATGTTCTCTATTTCCTCGCCGAGGTCCTCGTCGGCTTCCTCGCCCGAAAGTGTACACACGGCCGGGTTTCTCGGCAGAATTCAGCCAGAAACTCGGTCGGAAGCTGAATTCTGCCGAGGAAACTGGTCGTGTGTACGGGGCCTAAGAATCAGTCGCATAGATACGCCGGGCCAGATTAGGACTTACGACGGCGCAAATGGCGTTGTGCCGTCGTAAGCCTTTTAAGAATCTGGCCCATAGTGTATAGATGTTTACTAAAATGAATACATACATTCTTAGAAGCATTTTTTGTGTTTTATAAAATATAATATTTTTCTTTTTGATAATAAAGACAACATTGTTAGAGAAACAGTTTACGTTTGCTCCATTCTTTCAGCTTCTATGTTGCAAGTACTAATTACTCCTGTCACTTTTATTTTATTTCTCTCAATACATAATGAAAACCGCTCCCTGATTTATTAGATTTCATCACGTAACTTACGTGCTGTGATTAATTCTGTCAGTAAATAATTTCACACATTCTAATTGCTGTTTTATAAATAGAAACATGTTTCTCCCCATTCTCTTTAAATTTCCACTGCCAGTAACTTTTATGTTACTTACACGATAAAACATGGCGTCAGATTAATTGGTGGCACCAATTTCTACTACTGTAGGTTCCAATTATTTCTAATGATACACTCTATTATAGGTGAATCCATTAGAACATTGCTACATTTTATACAAATGAACGTTTCTTTAAATTTACAAATCATTAGCCTATTAAAACAAAATGTAAGCATATACAATTATAGTCATATGATATGCATAGACTACACAGTGCGGATATCAAAACTATTATGAGCCTTTGAAAGCAAAAAGAATAAAGGCACCTTAAAGCGGAGTTCCGCCGAAAAACCTGACTTTTAATATATGGACACTTACCTGTCCTGGGCGCCTGCGATGTCGGCACCCGAAGCCGATCTGTCCCTCGGCTCTCGGGTGGAGGCGCCGACATCTTCGATAAGGGAATCAGAAAGTGAAGCCTTCTGCTGTCTTCTGGTACCTGTGTGTCTCCCAGAAGACAGCGGGTGGACGGAGTAGGTGTCGGACATTGCGTAGGTCACCGCGGTGATCTATGCCCAGAAGTGGGAACAAATACCTGGATTACACAGGTATCAGCTCCCTCCTCCCCCCTAAAAGGTGAGAAATGTGACACCGGAGGGGGGTGGGAGGAATTCCAAAAAGCAGGAGTTCCATTTTTGGGTGGAACTCCTCTTTAACTCAGCCTCCTTCAAATCTTTTACTAACATAATAAAAGCTCACACATAGATAATAGTCAAAAGGGCAAGCCAGTGGTCAGTGGAGAGGATCATGTGCCTTATTAGCTGAAAGAACATAGTCAAATACATAGTGTAAGGTTGGGTTCACGCTAGAACATGCAGCGGCTCACAGCAGGGGTCTCTATTCACCATTTCAGGTCTGATTTTAGCCCGAATTGTGTGCTGAATTCAGACCTGAAACTGACCAAAAGATGCACAGGGCTCCTGTGCAATTTGCACTGGAACCGCTGTGGAGATGTGTAAACTGGCTCTATAGAGCAGTGTTTCTCAACTCCAGTCCTCAAGGCACCCCAACAGGTCATGTTTTCAGGATTTCCCTCAGATGAAATGGCTGTGGTAATTACTAAGGCAGTGAAACTGATCAAATCTCCTGTGCAAAATAATGGAAAGCCTGAAAACATGACCTGTTGGGGCGCCTTGATTGCTGGAGTTGAGAAACACTGCTATAGAGAGCCGATCACAATCTTCTGCAATGCAAATTGGATGTGGATAAATCAACATCCAATTTGCATAAGTGTGAACCCAGCCTTAAGATAAGCACTATATCAGAAAATAGATATAGCACCAACAGACTGGAGCAAAACCAAGGAAAGCAATAAGTTCAGAGAATCCCCAGTTGTCAGATACTAGTTATGTCAGCACCAGGGAAATCCGGTTAGTAAATTCCCCACATTGGTTTTCTTTTCTTGGGGGATTTAGGAGACTTGGGCGTATAGGACGTGTAGAGCACAGGCAGATTTATTTTTTCCATGTGACAAAATTGCTAATTCAGGGTATATATCCTTATGTTTTTAACCTCCCTGGCGGTATCCCCGAGCGTGACTCGGGGTGGATTTTCGATGCTAGGATCGTTATCCCTGAGTCACGCTCGGGGTAGCTGTGCAGAGTGTGCAGCGGCGCGGCTTACTTGCTCGCAGCATCCACAGACAAGTTACTCACCTTGTCCCTGGATCCTGCGATGCATCCCCGATGTGTGAGCGAGCGGGTCCTCGCTCGATTCACAGTGTCCCCGTGTGCCGCCGATCTCCGTTCCCTGCGACGTTACGACGCACGGGGCGGAGAACGGCGCCAAATTCAAAAAAGTAAACAAACACATTACATACAGTATACTGTAATCTTATAGATTACAGTACTGTATGTAAAAAATACACACCCCCCTTGTCCCTAGTGGTCTGTTAAGTGCCCTACATGTACTTTTGTATAATAAAAACTGTTCTTTCTGCCTGAAAACTGTAGATTGTCCAAAAGTGTCCCTTTATGTCAAAAATGGTTTTAGAGCAGTTAGAAAACAGCGATAATAAATTATAATCACTTGCAGAATTGTGCGATAGCGATTTGTGGGGAAATTCGTCATAAAAAAATAAAAGTAATGACAGTGACAATTCTGCAACTGAGCAAATTTCAGTGATTTTGAGTTGATTACATTATTGAATAATTTTTATTATAATTATATTATTATTTGTTATAATTATTTATAATTATTTGTTATAATTATTTATAATTATTTATTATATTATAATTTATAATTTTGTTTTTAAAAAAAATCATACCCGGGATGCCTACTAGTCTCTTGTTTGGTCAGATTTAAGTGAGTTATTTCTAAGAATTGCAGGCCTACAGTATAAACCGCCAAATTTCCTTGCAAAATAATTGTACCGCTTTTGGTACGTAATTCCAGACAGAATCATACCGCCAGGGAGGTTAAGGTAGGATTTGAGTGCTGGTGGGTTTTATTTCTCTCCTTCTGCCTCTAATAAATAGCAGACTTAAAGCAGAGTTCCATCCAAAATGGAACTTTCGCTTTTCGGAATCCTCCCCCTCCAGTGTCACATTTGGCACCTTTCAGGGGGGAGGGGGGAGCAGATACCTGTCTAAACCAGGTATTTGCTCCCACTTCCGGGCATAGATAGCCAAAGTATCTGCAGATATCTACGCCATGTCCAGCCCCCTCCTCAATCCCCCACTGTCTTCTGAGAGACTCACAGAAGACAGAAGGGACCAGTGAGGACACGCAGCGTGACTCATGTATGCGCAGCAGGCAACCAGGCTGTGAAGCCGCAAGGCTGATTCCCTTATCGAAGATGGCGGTGCCTCCACCTGAGAGCTGAGAGACAGGTCGGCTTTGGGTGCCGACATCGCGGGCGCCCTGGACAGGTAAGTGTCCAAATTTTAAAAGTCAGCAGCTGTAGTATTTGTAGCTGCTGACTTTAAAAAAATAAAAATAAATTGGGGCGGAACGCCGCTTTACGCATCTATTATTGGCAATGGAGAATGATGCCATTTTCACATTATAATTTATTGATATTGCGTTATATGAATTGTGGTAGGTATTTTTGCTTCTTTTTTCTTGATTCTTTTAATGCTAGGCCTAAGTAGCTAATTAATGGGGAAAGATGCTTGGGCAGCTGTTATTGTTAATGGGGAAAGTTGTTATTTTACATTAAAATGTGTACATTTATGGGGTTGATTTACTGAAGGAAAATAGACTGTGCACTTCGTGCAGTTGCATTCATTTTCCTCAGAGCTTAGTGAACATGGCAAAGCTCTGGTGATTTCTATCGTCCAATCATGTGCAAGCAAAAATGCTTATTTCAGAAAAAAAATCCATTGCACCTATTCTTCACAAAGTGAAGCTTCACCATATTCACTAAGCTTTAGGGAGAATGAGTGCAATTTCACTTTACAAAGTCCACAGTCAATCTGCCTTTAGTAAATCAACCCATCTGTGTTTTTGAACTGTGGGAGACATGTTGTTGTATTACAATTATTTGTATTATTTGTATTTTTTCCAAGGATGGTTATTTGGAATATGAATAGTTACGTATATGTGGTTTCTTGGAATGTACGAGGCATGGGGGATATTATTACCTGGAATGCAATTGTTTTAACTACTTGCCGTCGCCGCACCGTCATTTTACGTCCACAAGGTGGCTCTCCTAGGCGAGACCACGTAAATGGACGTCCTACCCTTTAGCCGCCACTAGGGGCGCACGCGCGCCGCCGGAGGCGCGCGCGCGCGCCCCCCGCTCGCCCCCGACTCCCGTGCGTGTGCCCGGCGGGCGCGATCGCCGCCGGGCACACGCGATCGCTCGGTACAGAGCGGGGAACGGGAGCTGTGTGTGTAAACACACAGCTCTCGTTCCTGTCAGCAGGGGAAATGCTGATTTTCTGTTCATACAATGTATGAACAGAAAATCAGTGTTTCCCCAAGTGAGGCCACCCCCCCCCCCCTACAGTAAGAACACACCCAGGCATACTTAACCCCTTCCCCGCCCCCTAGTGTTAACCCCTTCACTGCCAGTGGCATTTTTATAGTAATCTAATGCATTTTTATAGCACTGATCGCTATAAAAAATGCCAATGGTCCCAAAAATGTGTCAAAAATGTCCGAAGTGTCCGCCATAATGTCGCAATACCGAAAAAAAAATCGCCGATCGCCGCCATTACTAGTAAAAAAAATATTAATAAAAATGCCATAAAAATACCCCCTATTTTGTAAACGCTATAACTTTTGCGCAAACCAATCAATAAATGCTTATTGCGATTTTTTTTACGAAAAATATGTAGAAGAATACGTATCGGCCTAAACTGAGGAAAAAAAATGTTTTTTTATATATTTTTGGGGGATATTTATTACAGCAAAAAGTAAAAAATATTCATTTTTTTCAAAATTGTCGTTCTATTTTTGTTTATAGCGCAAAAAAAAAAAAAACGCAGAGGTG
Organism: Rana temporaria; assembly: GCF_905171775.1. Classification (NCBI taxonomy): domain Eukaryota; kingdom Metazoa; phylum Chordata; class Amphibia; order Anura; family Ranidae; genus Rana; species Rana temporaria. The sequence continues at coordinate 137,991,117 of NC_053490.1, forward strand.
ATCAAATACCACCAAAAGAAAGCTCTATTTGTGGGAAAAAAAGGACGCCAATTTTGTTTGGGAGCCACGTCGCACGACCGCGCAATTGTCTGTTAAAGCGACGCAGTCCCGAATCGCAAAAAGTACTCTGGTCTTTGGGCAGCAATATGGTCCGGGGGGTAAGTGGTTAAATATGTACAGTATCTCACATAAGTGAGTACGCCCCTCACATTTTTGTAAATATTTTATTATATCGTTTCATGTAACAACACTGAAGAAATGACACTTTACTACAATTTAAAGTAGTAAGTGTACAGCTTGTATAACAGTGTAAATCTGCTGTCCCCTCAAAATAGCTCAACACACAGTCATTAATGTCTAAAACCGCTGGCAACAAAAGTGTCATTATTTTGTGTGGCCACCATTATTTTCCAGCACTGCCTTAACCCTCTTGGGCATTGAATTCACTAGAGCTTCACAGGTTGTCACTGCAGTCCTCTTCCACTCCTCCATGACGACATCACAGAGCTGGTGGATGTTAGAGACCTTGCTCTTCTCCACCTTCCGTTTGAGGATACCCCACAGATGCTCAATAGGGTTTAGGTCTGGAGACATGCTTGGCCAGTCCATCACCCTCAGCTTCTTTAGCAAGGCAGTGGTCATCTTGGAGGTGTGTTTGGGGTCGCTATCATGTTGGAATACTGCCCTGCGGCCCAGTCTCCTCTGCTTCAGTATGTCACAGTACATGTTGGCATTCATGGTTCCCTGAACTGTAGCTCCCCAGTGCCGGCAGCACTCATGTAGCCCCAGACCAGGACACTCTCATTAGCACAGTCGTAGGCAAGACACACTTGTCTTTGTACTCCTCACCTGGTTGCCGCCACACACGCTTGACACCATCTGAACCAAATAAGTTTATCTTGGTCTCCTCAGACCACAGGACATGGTTCCAGTAATCCATGTTGTTAGTCTGCTTGTCTTCAGCAAACTGTTTGCTGGCTTTCTTGTGCATCATCTTTAGAAGAGGCTTCCTTCTGGGATGACAGAAATGCAGGCTAATTTGATGCAGTGTGTGGCATAAGGTCTGAGCAATGACAAACTGACCCCCACTTTAACCTCTGCAGCAATGCTGGCAGCACTCATATGTCTATTTCCCAATGACAACCTCTGAATATGACGCTGAAGTCTGCTGCAAGTTCTAATTTGGTTATGTTGTGCAATAGTCATCCCACCACAGGGGTCACTGTGGCTGAATTTTCATGCTGTGCTCTTGCTGTAGAATCTACTACTGCAACTTTGCTCTTGCTAGAGACTTGCCACGCAAATGTACTACAAATTTAAAAAGTTTCAACTGGAACTTGTGCTTCAAGTGCTCTGCAAGGGTACAACTTGCCAGCGAAAATGTGCATCAAGTTATTAGACTTACAAATCTACACTTATCCTTACTATCTGGGTAAACACTAACCTCTAAGGCCTCGTACACACGACCGAGGAACTCGTCGGGCGAGACACATCGTTTTCCTCGACGAGTTCCTTGTTAGGCTTGTCGAGGAATTCGACAAGCTTGCTTTGCGTACACATGGTCAAGACAAAATCTCCTCGTTCTCAAACGCGGTGACGTACAACACATACAACTGCAGGGGAAGTTCGATTCCACTTGCACAACTCTTGGGGCTGCTTTTGCTAATCTCATGAGTTTGCGTGTTAAGTAAAAGTTTGGTAAGAGACGATTTGCACTTTACAGTCTGTTACAGCATGAAAAATGTGTTATCTCCATTACAAACGCTACTCTTACTCCCATCTCATACTTTATTCTGAGCAAGTGCGGGTTTCTTAGCATACACACGCTCGAGTTTCTCGTTGAAAACCAGCCCGACGAGAAACATGACGAGGAAATTGAGACTCCCGTCGAGGAAAAAGAGAACTTGTTCCCTTTTTTTCTCGTCGAGTTCCTCGACAGTTTCCTTGATGAAAAACATACATACACGACCGGTTTCCTCGGCAAAAAAGCTCTCCCACCAAGTTTCTTGATGGATTCTGTCGAGTTACTTGGTCGTGTGTACGCGGCCTCACAGTTGGTCTTATCAGAGAGAACTAAATTTCCTTCCGTACAATTTCTAGTGTCAAAATGAGTCTACGTATATGTATAGACAAAATAATGTTATATGCACGTGTATCACTGGAATATTCACACAGAACAACATATCTTTAGTATCAGTACTTATCCAAGCAAGTCCTATAGGCTAAAGTCTGTACCACAGTAACCAAATTTAAGTTAGGGCCCGATATATTTTTGCACCGAGTACACTGGAGAACTCAAAGGAAACCCACGCAACATTCCTGATAAATACCTGTGCATAATTGTTTTTATTTAGGTTATTTTCTGCAATTGACATTTCTATGTTTATATTTAAAGCTGGAATTTTGCTGTAAATCCATCTTAAAAGAAATTAATCCCATTGAAATCCATTGTAATGCCTTCTTTGATGCGATTGTTTTGTCCTGTAATTGTCCTAGTCTTGCCAAGGTATTTAGAAGCCTTAGGGAAATTAGAATATTATGAAGTCAAGTACATGATGTATATCAAAGACAACAAATCCCATCAAGAGCAAAAATGATCTTTTATCTATAAATCAAGGAATTTGCATGCAGTGAGCCATCTTAGGTGTGTCAAAGCAGAAACATGGACCAGATGTGAAACCGCCTACAGTATGGATAGTAGTACACAACCTGCAATTCCCATAGGGAGTGGAAGTTAGAGAATGGCTTAACAACTATTGTGGAAGCACCAGTATGTTTTCCTGACTATAAGCCCCGTTAAATTGGTTTACAAAGAACTGATATCATATTTGATTTTTGAACAGGTTCATCTTTTTTGAACACTAAAGCCCTGTACACACGATCGGATATCTGATGGAATCTAATCCGATGGATTTTTTTGTCGGATATCCGATGAAGCTGACTTTCATCAGTCTTGCCTACAAACCATTAGTCAAAAATCCAACTGTGTCCAACGCGGTGACGTAAAACACTACGACGTGCTGAGAAAAATGAAGTTCAATGCTTCCGAGCATGCGTCGGCTTGATTCTGAGCATGTGTGGATTTTTGGCCGATGGACTTCCACACAGACGATCATTTTTTTCTATCGGTTTTTTATCCATGAGAAATTTTCAAAACATGGTCTATTTTTTTTCACCGATGGAAAACAAACCGATGGGGCCCACACACAATCGGTTTGTCTGATGAAAACGGTCTACCAGACAAACCGATTGTGTGTACAGGGCTTAAGACTCCATACACACTATTGGATTTTCAGCAGATTTGTGTCTTCAGATTTACCAATACCATGTAGTGCAAGGGCCTGCCTGATTGCATACAAATTGAAACTCTATAGCCTCGTACACATGACCGGTTTTCTCGGCAAGAAAACTGCTGGGACATCGTTTTGCCGTGAAAATTTGAGGGGGGAGGGGGCGAGCAGGATAGTCCGGACGCCCACTAACACACAGGTCCTTTCTCAATCTGCAAAGTAGAGAGTGTCCTGACTTGCCTGCTCGCCCCCTCCCCCCTCAAGAGGCTTTCTCCACACCAGGGAGAAAGCCTTGCATTACTGTGTAGTTACAGACAGATGAACAGGAAGTGGGGATTTCTCAGAAGAAATAAGGACATTTAAAAGCAAAATCGAAGGATGAAGTAAGTGAAGGAGGACTGCACTAAGGTAAAGGAAACTATTTAGGGAAATTTTGTTTACCTTTACAACCCCTTTAAGAACAATAAGGCATGGTTCACACCTATGCATTTTGCACACTACAGTCCATTTAACATGGTTTCCTATGGATGTAGTTCACATCTGTGCATTTTATGGAAAGGGCCAGGGACTTTTTTCAGGTTTTTGGTCCCTTTTGCAGATTTGCACTACACCTCACCTCTAACGTTGGATGTTCTACTTTGTGTGAATGTTGTTGTGTTATGTAAAACTATTAGAATCATTTTTACATTTTTGAATGGGGTGCCTCAAGACCGTCCAAAATGTTTAAAGGGTGTCTTGAGACTGTGCATAATGTTTAAAGGGTGCCTCGAGGTTGCCCAAAACTTTTAAAGGGTGCCTTGACTAAAACAAAGGTAGAGAAACACTGCTTTAACCACTTATCTACCAGCCGCCGTCAATTGATGGCGGCATAGTAGCTCAGTTGTTCTGACAGGACGTCATTTGACGTCCTCATGTTTTAAAGCCGCTAGGGGGCGCGCGCACCTGCCGCATTACTGGGAACATGATGCGCGTGCCCGGCGGCCGCGATGGCCGCCGGGCACCCGCGATTGCCCAGTAACTAAACAAGACCGTGGATCTCTGTGTGTAAACACAGAGATCCACGTCCTGTCAGGGAGAGGAGACCGATACTGTGTCCCGATACTGTGTCACCTCCCCAGTCACCCCCCTCCCCCCTACAGTTAGAATCACTCACTAGGCTACACATTTAACCCCTTCCTCGCCCCCTAGCGTTAACCCCCTCCCTGCCAGTCACATTTATACAGTAATCAGTGCATATTTATAGCACTGTTAACTGTAAAAATGTGAATGGTCCCAAAAATGTGTCAAACGTGTCCAATGAGTCCGCCATAATGTCGCGGTCCCAATAAAAAAACGCAGATCGCCGCCATTACTAGTAAAAAAAAAAAATAATAAAAAAAAAATCTTAATTATGTTCCCTATTTTGTAGGCGCTATAAATTTTGCACAAACCAGTCACTATACGCTTATTGCGATTTTTTTTTACCAAAAATATGTAGAAGAATACATATCGGCCTAAACTGAGAACATTTTTTTTTTTTTTTTTTTTAATTGGATATTTATTATAGCAAAAAGTAAAAAATATTGGTTTTTTTTTTCAAAATGTACGCTCTTTTTTTGTTTATAGTACAAAAAATAAAAACCGCACAGGCGATCAAATGCCAACAAAAGAAAGCTCTATTTGTGGGGAAAAAAAGGATGTCAATTTTGTTTGGGAGCCACGTCGCATGACCGCGCAATTGTCAGTTAAAGCGACGCAGTGCCGGAAGATGAAATTTCGCCTGGGCAGGAAGGGGGTATATGTGCATAGTAAGCAAGTGGTTAAAGGGGTTGTAAAGGTAAGAAAAAAAAAATCCCTAAATAGCTTCCTTTACCTTAGTGCAGTCCTCCTTCACTTACCTCATCCTTCGATTTTGCTTTTAAATGCCCTTATTTCTTCTTAGAAATCCTCACGTCCTGTTCTTCTGTCTGTAACTCACCACCGTAATGCAAGGCTCTCTCCCTGGTGTGGAGAAAGCCTCTTGAGGGGGGAGGGGGCGAGCAGGAGTGTCAGGACGCGCACTAACACACAGCTCCTTTCTCTATCTGCAAAGTAGAGAGTGTCCTGACACTCCTGATCGCCCCCTCCCCCCTCAAGAGGCTTTCTCCACACAAGGGAGAAAGCCTCACATTACTGTGTGGAGTTACAGACAGAAGAACAGGAAGTGAGGATTTATCAGAAGAAATAAGGACATTTAAAAGCAAAATCGAAGGATGAGGTAAGTGAAGGAGGACTGCACTAAGATAAAGGAAGCTACTTAGGGGGAAAAAAAATTTCTTTACAACCCCTTTAACTTATCAGCGAGGCCTCCCTAAGGTAATAGTGTAAAAAAAAATGTTTATGTCTCCTTTGAGATTTCCCCTGTGTCTACCTGTCTTCAGGACAGTACACAAGGTGGAATTCCTTCCACTGAGACAGCAATTAATAACTGACCCATGTGTGAAAGAATTAGTACTGTCTGCCTTTTACTACACTGTTAATTTGTGTGTTGAATGATCCATGCTCATTTTGTTTAACAAAAGGCTGATAATTCCATAGAAAACACATTTGAAAAGTTAACACTGAAGAATAATGCCGCTGGACGTTCAGCTGTAACCCAAAAATTACCCTCCAGCCAATTCCACATATCTTTATCATAGCTAGACCCCAAATATTTCAGAGGCTACTGATGACAAGCTTTTATTACAGAAAAAGCATTAGGAGTGCACGTGCAGTTGTGATAAATGAAGGTCGCTTAGAATTCCAGATTTTTAATATGTGGATGGTTACACCTTCTAGCTTGTCACTTTGCAGCGGTAAAAGCTTACATAGTCATAGAGAAAATCCTAAAAAGGTTTCTGCAGCTGTACTCTGAGGCCCCGTACACACGTCCGAGAAACTCGACGGGCACAACACATCGTTTTGCTCGTCGAGTTCCTTGTGAAGCCGCCGAGGATCTCGCCGAGCCAACTTTCCCCATTGACAAACGAGGAAATAGAGAACATGCTCTCTTTTTGGCCCGACGAGATCCTCGTCGGTTTCCTCGGCGAAAAGTGTACACACGACCGGTTTTCTCGGCAGAATACGGCTCCCATTGAGTTTCTGGCTGAATTCTGCCGAGAAACGTGGTCGTGTGTACGGGGCCTCAGGGGCTGTGTGTTGTAGTTTTCATGTGCTCCACCATCCCCTGTTTTGGCAAATGTTATCACAGATTTGAGTCAAGTAAGAAACAGTGTGGTGTATGAATGACATTGCTAAATATTTATAAAAAGGTTGCTTAACCACCTCAATACCAGGCAGTGCTGGGACAAGGTCACCCAGTGCCCAGGGCAAAAATGCCAAACTGCGCCCCCCTTTCACTTAGAGTTAGGGTCAGGATGCTCCCCATACCTGCAATAAACCATTGCGCCAGGGGCAGCCGTTCCTAATGCCCACCCCTTGTCCCGGCCCTGATACCAGGCACTTTTACCCACTTCCTGCCCAGGGCAATTTTCAGGTTTAACTTCACTTTGAATAACAATTGCGCAGACATGCAACACTATGCCCATATGAAATGTATCATTTTTTCCACACAAATAGAGCTTTCTTTTGGTGGTATTTAATCACCACACGGTTTTCTATATTTTGCTAAATAAACCAAAAAATCCAAAGATTTAAAAAAACAAAAATTAGTCTTTCTTAGTTTCTGTTATACAATTTTGCAAATAAATAATCTTTCTTCATATATATATATATATATGTGTCAAATTGTATTCTGCTCAATTTCTACTCAAGTCAGTGTATATAATTTAATCCATAGGAAAGTTATGGTATATATCTGAAAATGTATGCATGCTCCAGTTGAAGTCCACTTGGACGAAATGCGTCGGGCTTGCTATACCTGCTCCCCATATTGCTTTTACTACTTTTTTATGCTACAGTGATCACTTTTATGTTATTTGGTTTTACTACAATAAAACCGTATCCTCTTTTATCTGCACCATCCGGAGCATTGTTTTTTTCTTTCTCCTGCATGACCTGTTTGGATACAACGTTTTTTCATACTCCATGATTGTGCCTACTCTCCTTTAAGTGGATACCACTTTTTGCACCACCAATTGTCGCTTTGGAACAAGTCGATCATCTTTTTCTGCTGAGAATCTGAGTCTGAGCAAATTTACCCACGGTGAGGTTCCAGTCCAGGACTACAGCCATTCATCTGGATATCCTGTGTGGAAGTCTACCATTGGGCCCTCGTCCAGCTGAGCAGATTCGAGTGGAGTCCTTCCATGCGTTTATGATCTGTTGTCGCTGACAAGGTAAGAGTATTCCATCTACTCCTGTTTTATCGTGCAGAATGTCCCCTCCATGACGATGATGTGGTCATATGCTTTCTACTGATGGACTCTTTTTTTCTGTGTTTCTATTATTTAATGGACACTTATTTACAGATTACTGTGGTTTAATTGCATTTATCCATGGTTCTCTACGCACTTCCTTAAGTGTTTTTTTCACTAGCGCTACATGTTTCTTCACTATACAATGAATGGCATGAAAGAAAGCCATTCATTGTTTACAACTGTCATGTAGTCTTATGTGATTGGTCACAGCAATGACATGACACTGGTAGTGGTATAGTGATCGGTCACCCGAGTAAAAGATCGTGCCGGAGCAGCCGTGAGAGGTGCATTTTCAGGAAGACGTCATATGACGTCATCCCAGAACAGTAGGCAAAAAGCGGTTAGATAATAATAGCAAAAGGAGATTTTGCTGCAATATTCATCATCAATCTAGAACTGTCCCTTGCAGTATTTTCCATTACTAGATATCCTAAGTTTGACATCCAGTATCATTCAACCTACTTCCTTTGAGCCCAGCATGTCATGGACCCATCCCAGCTTCAGACAGGTCTATGAAAGGAGAAACAGCACAGTGATGAACTTACCTTTCTGTCACTGTGCTTTCTTCTCCAATCAGAATGTTTCCTGTTAGCACATGAAATGATTTGCTGGTTGTGCTGCCTCCTCTTCCTCAGGTGAGTTATTTACCTTGCTTGCATTTAAAAATACATTTAGTGACATAATAATTATTACAGAGCTGCATTTGTATTTTTAAAATCTGCCATCAGTTCAGTTTTTAAAAAAATGTATGGGAATTTATTTTAGTAACAACCATATGTAGATGTTTAAATAGCATTCTCACTTCTGTGCTCTGTTGCGGTGCATTAACATGTGTTGTCCCGCAATAATGTGCATTACGTTAGGGCAGCCCATTCATTTTAAATGAGCTGCCAACACACCCACAGCAGCAAAAGAAAAAAAATACACATGGCTCTTTTTATACAATACAGTGCATTGCATTGTTACAGTTGTCACCAGAACAAATGTCCCTATTGGAATATATCCCCATTATTGCCGGTTCTGGTGACAACTCACATTTTAGATTTACCCTCACTTTCAGTCCCAGTGACAATGGTTATCTGGACACACAAAGAAGGGGAGATTTATCATCAGGATACACAGACAGGGCGTGTTTCTAACTGCTTCACACTCTATCCAGAAGGAAAAAATGGCTTTAGATACACCTTAGGTTAAGTTTTTTTATATACTTAGTACTTTAATACTTTAAAGGTAATACTGAAATCAACTGTATAACTTAAAACTATTGAGGAGGGTATGACTTCCATTGATCATAATATATATGCTGCATTAGAGCTTAATTTCTTAAAGAGTTGACTTTATATAACCTGGTACTTTTCAGGGTAATTATGGACATAAAGAAGATTGTCTCTGTAAATCACCAGCAGTTGGGAGATATACATCCTCAGGCTGTGATATATTTGCAATAATGTCATTCATCTTGTTTTTTTTTCTCCTTCTATAGGAAATGTCACGTGGTTATCCGCTGTGGTCCTTGGCAATTTAGCAAATGTCCCAAGTGTGTAGGTTCCCCACTGACTTAGAATAACAATCCTTGACCTGAGATTTTGCATATATCAGCTCCTATTCAGCATGTCCCACAACAGTCATTTCACTTAGTGACAACATTGGAGCCATGGATTCTCATGGTAATTATACACAATCTGTATGCTGTGAACTGACCCACATTTCTGCCGCTCATGACAAAGCACCTGGTCTGCTGTAACTGCCAATGACTTGAATAGGTCACTGTCGTTGGTGGACAAATCCCGGGTGAGTTAGAAATTGTTGTTACTTTATTATGGGCAAAAAAAATAAAAAATACTCTCTAAAGCAGTGGTTCTCAACCTTCTAGTGTTGTGACCCCTTGACAAAATTTCCCAAGTTGTGGGGACCCCTATCAGTAAAATTATTTTCATAGCATGGGCTGTCAGCACCCAAGGCAAGACAAGCAATTTGTGGCCTTAACCCACAGACATTTAGCACTCCGAGTCACTTAGGCCTCGAACACACGACCGAGTTTCTCGGCAAAAACCAGCAAGAAACTTGCTGGGAGATATTTTTTTGCAGAGGAAACCGGTCGTGTGTACATTTTCGCCGAGGAAACTGTCGAGAAACTCGACGAGCCAAAAATAAAGCATGTTCTCTATTTCCTTGACGGGAATGGAGAAAATTGGCTTGTCGAGTTTCTCGACGGCTTCACAAGGAACTCGACGAGCAAAACGATGTGTTTTGCCCGTCGAGTTTCTCGGTCGTGTGTACGAGGCCTGACACTCGTACAGTATTAAATCCCCTTATGGTACATTTTAGTATATACCACGCTTTTGCCTTGTTTTCTCCTTTCTTTGACTTTTATCTCTCTCTATCCTCATTTTTCGTTTGTTTTTCCACATCCCTCTCTCTAGCTGTCTTTTTTGTTTTCCCTTATTCTCTCTCTCTCTCTTTTTCTTTCTTCCTCCCCCTCTTTTCCGCTTCCTTCCATGTACTCTATTTTTATACCTTCTCTTACTCCTTGGTGGGGGGGAATGGGATGAGTGGCAGTTCTGGTGGGGAGTTGGGATGAGTGGCTGTGCTGGCGGGGAGTTGGGATGAGTGGCTGTGCTGGCGGGGAGTTGGGATGAGTGGCTGTGCTGGCGAGGAGTTGGGATGAGTGGCTGTGCTGGCGGAGAGTTGGGATGAGTGGCTGTGCTGGCGGAGAGTTGGGATGAGTGGCTGTGCTGGCGGAGAGTTGGGATGAGTGGCTGTGCTGGCGCGGGAGTTGGGATGAGTGGCTGTGCTGGCGCAGGAGTTGGGATGAGTGGCTGTGCTGGCGCGGGAGTTGGGATGAGTGGCTGTGCTGGCGGAGAGTTGGGATGAGTGGCTGTGCTGGCGGAGAATTGGGATGAGTGGCTGTGCTGGCGGAGAGTTGGGATGAGTGGCTGTGCTGGCGCGGGAGTTCTGATCAGCCAACTTAGGTGCTGTTGATCAAGGAGGTCTCCTTCTGACTTTACCTCACAACTATAGATACCATACGGATTTCCGTTTATATTCTACTGCTGTAACTAGTGTGAGGTTGATTGTCATAAGTTTTGTTTTTAAATTGTATATTTTTTTATGTATAATAAAATAATTTTTTATTGTAATTGCAGCTCCCCAAGTCTGAGGATCCACCGGATAAAACAACAGACTTCGACCAATTAATTCTAACTCCCGGGAAGCGCCCAAATTCATTAAATGTCTCCAGTGCCGCTTGCAGCGAGGCCCCCGCATTATGTAAGTATAACAATACATTCTCTTCATAAAGGGAGATTTTCTCCTCCAGATGGCCCACCTGTGTCATCAGAACCGAGAAAGTCCATATATACAAAAAAAAATTCTGGGTGATAGTTTATTTTTGATTTGCGGTACTAGCAGCCGCGACCATTCTATCCTCCGGTGCCCCTTTCTCTGCTCTTGATCAAGGTCATCTGCTGATCTGAGAACTGTAGTGTATAAATCACTATAAATCACAGGTAGTGTTACTCACTGTGTCTCCGACTTCGTGGCGTCTCGCAGCAGTGACACCCGAAATCAGGAGAGTGTCTCCTCCAGTCCCTCCCACTTCACATTCCTTACCAGTCAGTTGACCTCTAGTCTCTGCCCCCCAGCCATGCCGTGAACTGAGTGGGCAGCCACAAAATTGCTGGGAGAGAGTGCAGGCTTTAAGAACAGCCCAGGATTCGGTGACCCCTGGCAAATAGTCATTTGACCCCCAGGTTGAGAACCACTGCTCTAAAGGATGAGTTGCACAACCTAAATGTTATTTGTCATCATCCACTTACAGCCTTAATTTGGCCATACACTGTTAGACTTTTGGACAACCATTTGAAAGAATTTTCGTTCTACTACAGAAAATTTTCATTTGATTACCATACCAACGTATAAAATTGCAATATTCAATTTTCGATCCTTTATATATTAATATAAAAATACAATCTAAAACATTTTTTTACCACTGGAAACCACATTAGAGAGGATAATCTTCAGATATTATCAGCTGAGGCATGCAGCTAGAGCCCAATTTCCCGCTCCCATAATTCTGAAAGCAGACCCTATTGAGGCAATTCTGGCACAGGAGACTTTAAAAAAAAAACACTCTCTACACTATACCTTGCTTTCCTTAGGGTTGACTCACCCAAAATGGCGGACTGACATCCCTAGCTTGGACTGGGAGACCTGGGAAGAATGCTTTGAGGCTGGTTTTAGGTTGGTGGTCTCCTCCAGAGATAAGTTTATACAAACCAAGTTCATACATCAAGCTTACTATACGCCTCAGAGACTGCACCAGATCTACCCACAGAGATCACAAGAATGCCCCAGATGCCGATCCCCTGATAGCACCTATATGCATTGGTTCTGGACCTGCCCCCCTAGTGGTGTACTGGGTCGCAGTTTTTGAATGCATCAATATCTGCCTGCAGCTAGCACTTCCGATATCACCTGAATTGGCCTTATTAGGCATTCATGATGATGATCAGAGACCACGATAACTAAGCTGCTCGTTTCCTGTTTGTTGTTTTATGCAAAAAGGGAAATTTTGCTGAAATGGGCATCCCCCTCTCCGCCTAAGGTTGAATCCTGGGAAGCCTCAATGCCGTGTTACCTTTGTATAAGCTAACTTATACTAACAGAAGCTGCCCCCAGAAATATGATCGGATCTGGACACCCTGGATTGAACAGTTCTGATTTCCCTAATGTGTAGGACCTACTGCAGGGTCCCCGGAAACCAGGTTGGGGTTAGATGGAGTTTCCCCCCCTTCCCAGATTTGAATATGTGCCTTGATCTTTCACTAGTGCTCTCTACATCTGTATCACCAAGTCTTCTAGGCATGGAATGAACAAGTTGGTGACATATTGCAACATCTATCTTTTTCCATTCTTCAATAAGGACCTCTTTTAGAGCCTAGATGTTGGTTGGAGAATGATGCTCAACTTAACACTTCAGAATTCCCCATAGGTGTTCTGAGTGTTTACTGCCGCCGCACCACACTGCACCTCCCATAGATGATGGCAGGAGGAACCAGTGAGGGACAGAGTTCGACACTCACAGAAGCAACAGTTTCTCAACAGAATTCAGGGGATGTTTTCTCAGCAATAGAGAAACATTTGGCAGTGCAAGTAACAGGAGTGTTAAATAAATACATTATTTTTTTCAGCTAACTACTTAAAGGGTCACTAAAGGAAAAATATTTTTTTTTTTTTAAATAACAATCATGTTATACTTACCTCCACTGTGCAGTTTGTTTTGCACAGAGTGCCTCCGATCCACATCTTCTGGGGTCCCTCGACGGCTGTCTCTGGTCCTCCCCGCAATTAGTTACCACAGTCATGCGAGAGCTCGCATGGTGGTCACTAATTGCGGGCGCTCTCCTGTGATACAGGAGAGCGCCCGCAATTATGAACAGAAATGCAAATTGTTTGCATGGAGTTCAGATTTAAATCTGAACTCAGGGTACAAAGCTTTTATTTTAAAATAGACCGTATATACTCGAGTATAAGACGACTTTTTCAGCACATTTTTTAATGCTGAAAAAGCCCCCCTCAGCCTTTACTCGAGTGAGGGTCTCCCGCTGTGTCAGTCTACTGTTCAGCAGCCGTCCACTGTAACAAAGCCCTGCCTCCTCCTCGTCCGTGATAGATGTTACACCGAACACTGATAACAAACTGAATCTGTGTTCCGTCTATCACAGACGAGGAGGAGGCGGGGCTTTGTAACAGTGGACGGCCGTCGACTGCAGTTGCATGACACAGTGGGAGATCAAAGGTACATGAGGCTGCAAATGGGCACAGTGAGGCTGCAGATGGGCACACACAGTGAGGGAGACTGCAAATGGGCACAGTGAGGCTGCAAATTGTCACAGTGGGGCTGCAGATGGGCACACACAGTGAGGCTGCAGATGGGCACAGTGGGACTGAAAATGGGTACAGTGAAGCTGCAGATGGGCATTGTTGAACCTCTTTTTCACTTACAGTAGCTGCTACATTTCCCACCCTAGACTTATACTCAGTCAATAGGTTTTCCCAGTGTTTTGTGGTAAAATTAGGTGCCTTGGCTTATATTCAGGACAGCTAATACTTGAGCATACCGTATTTTCCGGCGTATAAGACGACTTTTTGGATGCAAAAAAATGCATCTAAAGTCAGGGGTCGTCTTATACGCCGGTGACAGTCTCCGTGCTGCGAGCGTCCATGATTTAAAAGCCGCTCCTTCTTCTCAGCGTGTCCTGTGATAGGCGGAACACAAATCTTCCCAGCAGCGCCTCTGTTCTGTGTTCCTCCTATCAAAGATGCCTTCTCATCCTCGGACGTCCGTGATAGGCGGAACACAGAACAGAGGCGCTGCTGGGAGTTTCCAGACTGTCACCGGCCTGGAAACAAATCAGCAAAACGTGAGTGATGGCACTGTTGGCACAGTGGGGGCAAGTGATGGCACAGTGGGGGCAAGTGATGGCACAGTGTAGCCAAGTGATGGCACAGTGTAGGCAAGTGATGGCACAGTGTAGGCAAGTGATGGCACAGTGGGGGCAAGTGATGGCACAGTGTAGGCAAGTGATGGCACAGTGTAGGCAAGTGATGGCACAGTGTAGGCAAGTGATGGCACAGTGGGGGCAATTGATGGCACAGTGGGGGCAAGTGATGGCACAGTGGGGGCAAGTGATGGCACAGTGTAGGCAAGTGATGGCACAGTGTAGGCAAGTGATGGCACAGTGGGGGCAATTGATGGCACAGTGGGGGCAAGTGATGGCACAGTGGGGGGAAGTGATGGCACAGTGGGGGCATGTAATGTAATGGCACAGTGAGGCATGTAATGTAATGGCACAGTGAGATTTGAAAAAAGCCTGTTTCTGTCAGGGGTTCCGGCTACCCCTCAGCTTCCAGAAAGACTAGAAGGAAGGGGGTAGTCTTATATGGCGAGTATATCCCAAAACCAACATTTTTCCTGGAAAATTAGGGGGTCGTCTTATACGCCCAGTGGTCTTATACGCCGGCAAATACGGTATATGGTATTTCCAAATCGCCATAGAGGATATACATCCACTTTGTGTGCATGAAATGTCATTACAAACCCAGATATCACCATGTAAACATAACAGACAACATCATTGACTACCTGTACAGAGAACAGAGTTGTGGATGGGACCTAGCAGCACCTCCCACTACAAGCTGCCTGCAGAAATCTACAGGAGGGGATGGATACAAGACCAATAAGTCTGCACAAGTAGAGAGATGAGCAGTGACTGGTCTTTATTACAGGAAGCTCTTGCAGAGAGGCAGGCAAGTTTCACATCAGATTACTGCACAGATCTGAAAGAAATACACAAAGCACACCAAGATTCATATAATAAGAATATATTCATGATGAATATATTTAGACTGTATTTGCTTATCCCGGAGTTGAGCTGTAAGCATTCTTCTCGGAATGTGTTCTCTTCATAGGTGAGCACACGTGGCTAGCAGAAGACCCCTTCTACATGGTAATCGCTTGCCTACTAAGTTGCTTGTAATCTCCCTCCAATAAGCTCCTGTCTTTAGGCATATGTTGCTGCACAGGTGCCATAGCAGGTTGGGGACAGTGTGCAATGACCAGGGCTGGCCAAGATGCCTTCACTGACAAGATAAACAGTGAATAAGATTGTGAGTGTAATGAGTCTAATTTATTGTGAATGCATGTTGGAATCAGCATGATTAAGTCAGTGCTCACTTATAGTTTCCCCATCAGAGAAACTGCCAAAATTCCTGACAGTTTCGATCGTGTGTTCTTTGCCTGAACTCGTAGGGAGGCTGTCTGAGAATTCCCCCATGGCTCTGCACCCACAGGGGGTTAAATGAGTATAACCACTCCAAGAATTTAATGCTACTGTCAGTGGAGGAAGGGAGGAGGAAGCTGGGTGGAGAAGATCATACACCTAATATACTTGCAAACCACATTTACCTGTAATATTGTGTGCCCTAGTGAGTGCATCTGTCACAGGAGGCATTACATAGGCTCCTTAATGCTACCGGATTACAGGATAGTGACTGCTATAATGAAAACAAAATATAGAATAAATAGATGTAAATGGATACATATGATCCTCACAAAAGGCAGCAATAACAATCAAACGAAATGCTGCTGGTATATAGAAAAGAAAATTCACTCATGTAATGTCATATGTAATGACATGTTAGGGCTCATTCATATGAGCACTCAGTCCCATGCAGCTGTTAGGGCCGTTTGATTACTTTTTTCCATTGGGCTGCGTACAGGTAACCAATAGAAACATTGAATTGGAGCCCATTAGCTGTACAGATTCATTTGCATTGTCAAGGCTGCACAGACAGGTGCACGGATCCTGACACAGAGACTGGGCATCCAAGTCTATGCACCCGTCTCTGCATACTTGGCTGTGTGATGAGGTCATACAGTCCCATTCACTTTTGATAGGCTGCCTGCACGCAGCTCAGCATTAAGGTGGCATTCCACCCGCATGTTCATATTGCTGCAAAGTAGATATTTGCCAGAATACCACGGATTGACACAAAGTAGCGTCCAAATAGATAATTTATTGCATGATCACAACATTAGAAGAGCGCAACGTTTTGGAGTCACGCAGAACCCTTTCGTCAGGCATTCCTTCGAGGGGTGGCTGAACATTTGTGCTTATCTGTGCTTATCTCAGCACTGACACAGTTAATGCAGGAGAGACCCCCCTTGTTTAGCAGTCCACTAGCCACCTGCTGCACACACTTTAAAGGACAGCTTAAAAGCACTTAAAAGGACAGCTACACATGCACCACCTACAGAAGGGCCCCATTGTAAGCCGTCCAATGCAGACAATTAGGGGCAAGATACTTTAAAACACTGTTAGGGGAACCCCTATGCCAGAAACACATATGTCCAGACACTATTAGGGCTGTATGCATAGTGTGCAGTTGTTTATGTCACTACTTTAACTCTAGTTGCACAAGTTATAGCATAATTTACAATTGGTACAGTTATCTGGACTGACAGTTTATGGGTCAGTGATCATCTACCCTGTACAGTATCTTCAAGTCTGTTTATCTGGCTGGTGTATGAATAAAACATTGTTTAATTGCATTGCTGTAATAAATCCAACTACCCTACAAGCAGTTGCATGGCCCAATTTCTGTGCATTACTATAGTGGTAGCTTACTAGCGCCTAATAGCCTCTAACCTACAACCTTGTGTTAAAGGGATCTCAGCAGCTTTAAGAGTCGTGGCAGAACAGAGAACCCATTATCACCAGCAACTCCTGCGAGGGTAAGCGCTACAAGACCATTGAATTGCTATGGGGCACAGCAACATTTTCTGGCTGCATTTTGACTAACCAAAACAACAATGGCATCAGATACGTAAATTTAAATATATATATTTTTTTTAGGTATTTACAGTGCCTTGAAAAATTTGTCATACCACTTAAAATGTCCCACATTTTGTCATGTTACAACCAAAAACTTATTTTATTGGGATTTTATGTAATAGACGTCACCAACTGTTATGTGCCACTTTGTGTTGGTCTATCACATAAAATTCCAATTAAATACATTTACGTTTTTGGTTGTAACATGACAAAATGTGGGGAATTTTAAGGGGTATGACACATGTTTCTATGTCTCCTGTTATTTAAATGATGTCAATACTGTAATGCAATGTTTACATTCTGTCCTTTCTCCTTTTCCTTCTTTTTTTCTGTCTGGTTTAGCAGGTATCAGGCTAGCATTCAGGCTTGAATGCTTAGGACACTGGGGACAGTGTCAATTCAAGTGGGGGGAGTATGTAGCGCCCCCTTTACTTCCAGTATGGGCACTACGCTAAAGTTAGTGGGGAATGGGAGAGTTATTCTTGCTCCCATTCACAATTTGTCAAATTTGGGCTGCTGTCATTCCAGAAATGTCCTGTAGGTCAGCCTGCGCTCCAGGGGTGTTGTTTCCACCCCTGGGCGACAGGTGGCGCTAGAGGGGTTCTGGCAGAGCAATTTTCCCCAGCAGCCAATTAGAGGAGTTTTCCCTCGTGGGGCATGCTGGGGGAGAGTATATCTGTGGCAGACGCCATTTTTTATTGGTTCTTCCCACGGGTTTCAGGTTCCAGGTGCGGCATCCACCTTTAGGGTGCGCACATCCAACGGACCCCGGCGATGGCCTTCCAGGCCAGGGTCAAATGCTACATGGAGCTCTATGTTGCCGAGAGGGGCCCCAGTGACTTACTGGGTCCCCAGTTCTATTGAGAGGATCCCAGGCTGGATGCCGTTCGATTGGGGGGTTGGCTTGAGGAGAACCCGGAGGCAGGTTGTCCGACAGGGCTTGAACGAACCAATCAGGGATCTGGTGACCGGAATGCTAACAGATACGCTTTGCTGTCATCCGGTGACCTTTGCTAAAACCTACTGGGAGGATTCGCTCAATTTGTTTAGCTCATTCAAGTAATTGACCTGTGGCAGAGGCCTAGCGCCAGTTCTGTGAGAGAGATCTTTTCCTCCCAGCAATCTAAAGTGACACTTCGGCTGCCAGGCTTGTGACAGGAGTCTGTCTGTGGGGCACTTCACCCACTCTGGCTAGAGTGGCGACGAACTGTAATTTGGTACTACTGAGAGCAGGATTGCTCGGTTCTTATCCAGGCCTGATACCGCAAAGTTCTCCCTCTTTCTTCATCAACCTTTTCTTCCTATTTGATGTTGATGTTGGCCATGTTGGCCTGGAAATAAAGCATTGGAAAACCTCTATTCCTTGTCTGGACATTCGCTCAATACTCTGTTCACCAACTGCACCCCTAGACAGCACTAAGGTAACTTAATACGTCGATCCCAACAACAAATCAGCGGCTCCTTCGGGGGTAGCGCTACATAGGTTTTAAAGTAGCGCTGCACCATACAGGTCTATGGAGGTTAGCGGCTACTGGACTTCAATTCCCACAAATATCTGCACCTGAAGGAGGAGAGCTTTAGTGGTTTCCCGGGCAAACTGTCCTAGATCAGGGCAGTCCAGCAAGAAGAGAAGAGTAAGGACCTATAGTCGGGGTCTGGGCTCTCATCCTGCTGGGACCAGAGCTATTAGGAGAGGAGCTAAGAGGACCTGTTGTTGTGCCTGCTCACCTCTACCAGGTAGAGAGCATGGACCTGCATCTGAGTCTGGCAGAGCTGCCTTTAGAGACTGGGTTTGAGAGAGAGAGAGAGTTGTTGCATCTTCAAGATCAGAGAGACTGCCGCCTGTGAAAGGCTCCAGGATCCGGCTTTTGAAACCTGCGGCTCGCCAAGCCATTTGGACCAGAATAGTAGATGCCAGAGAGTGGTGAGCTGAACTACATGTCGTAGATGCCCGCCACACACTGTTAACCCAAACAGAGACTGCTCCGACATAGCAGCATATCTCCTATCATCTATACTGTACACACTCTTAACCACCCTACTTCCGGCCGACGTCAATTGACGGAGGCACAATAGCTCTGGGAACCTGATGCACGTGCCCGGCGGCGATGGCCGCCGGGCACCTGCGATTGTCCAGTAACTGAGCAGGACCATGGATCTCTGTGTGTAAACACAGAGATCCACGTCATGTCAGGGAGAGGAGACCGATGCTGTATTCCTTGTACATAGGGACACAGATCGGTCACCTCCCCCAGTCAGTCCCCTTCCCCACAGTTAGAATCACTAGTAGGGAACACATTTAACCCCTTCCTTGCCCCCTAGTGTTAACCTCTTCCCTGCCAGTATTTATACAGTAAACAGTGCATATTTATAGCACTGATCGCTGTATAAATGTGAGTGGTCCGAAAAATGTGTCAAAAGTGTCCGATGTGTCCGCCATAATGACGCAGTCCCAATAAAAATCGCAGATGCCGCCATTACGAGTAAAAAAAAAAATCAGAATTATGTCCCCTATTTTGTAGGCGCTATAACTTTTGCGCAAACCAGTCACTATACGCTTATTGCGATTTTTTTTTTTACCAAAAATACGTAGAAAAATATGTATCGGCCTACACTGAGAAAAAAAATAGTTTAAAAAAAATTGGGATATTTATTATAGCAAAAAGTTAAAAATATTGTTTTTTTTTTCAAAATTGTCGCCCTTTTTTTGTTTATAGCACAAAAAATAAAAAACAGTGCCGCCTTTCAGTGCCTACCAGAGCCACCCATCAGTGCCGCCTATCAGTACTCATCAGTGCCACATATCAGTGCCACCTATGAGTGCCTATAAGTGCGGCATATTAGTGCCTCCTCATCATTGCCTATAAATGCCACCTCATCAGTGCAGCCTATCAGTGCCCATCAGTGAAGGAGAAACATTACTTATTTACAAAATTTACTGACAGAAAGTAAGAATTATTTTTATAAAAAAACACCAGAAGTGATTAAATTCCACCAAAAGAAATCTCTATTTGTGTGAGGAAAATTATAAAAAATTCACATGGTTACAGTATAGCATGAATAATGAATAATTCTCATTCAAAGTGTGACAAGTGCTGAAAGCTGAAAAATGGCCTGGGCAGGAAGGGGACCTTGTATTGAGGTGGTTAAGAAAGTCGTGGCAGAACAGAGAACTCATCATCACCAACGGCTTCTAGGGGGGTAAGCAATACAGCTAAACCTTATTACATCTGTTTGGTGAATGCAAAGAAAATACAAATTTGAGCATGGGAGAAATTCAGAGTTGCCCAATGTCCAATGCTCATGCTATCTCTCAAGAAGAGTAATTAGCCCCCTCCCCCACCCTAGTACTTATCTTAGGACTACAGAATAATTAGTCTTTATAATGTGAAGATGGAAGAGTTTGTGGTTCTAAGTAGTTTGGCAAAAACAAAAAAAATGGGCATAAAACACGTAGCCCAAAAAATCGAATTTGTACTGGCAGAACATTTAATCACATTGGGGGGGGGGGGGGGGGGGGTATTTTTTTTAATTGTGTGCATATGTTAAAATCTGCATTTTTTGGAGGAAATTACAGTAAATCCTCCAAAATGTATATATTTTATGAAAGCAGAGACCCTGGTGGTAGTTGAAATGTTTTATGTCACCCGATATTTGTCCAGCTATTTATCAAACATGAAAAAAATTCACTAAAATACATATTTGTGCAAATAAACACAATAGTATACCCAATTTTTGGTAAAATATAAAAGATTGGGTTGCGTTGAATCCAAACATATCAAGCCTTAAAATTGCCCAATAAATCACAAGAAACTATGGTGCCCAAAATATTTCCATAGGTAATACTCTAACAACCTTTACAGGTTATCAGTTTGTAGAGTTGTGATTAAATGGCCCTAGAAATATCGCTCTCACGTCTACATTCATAATGGTACCTCACATGTGTGGCGCAATTGATGTTTACATACACGTGCTCGCCCTATGCTGCAATTTTTATATGGAGTGTGTACCTTAAACATTTGTTTACATAATTTTTATTTGTTTAATTAAAACATTTTTTTTTACACTTTTTAAATTTCTTAACTAACAAGCCCCTTATGTGATAGCATGGGCAGGTGACAGATCCTCTTTACAGAGACAGTGCGTGTCTAGTAGACCAGGGCTCAAAATTTCAAGCCCTGAGCTACTAGCCAGGCCTCAAGAGTTACTCGCCACCAGTTGCCCCACCTAATTCATACACTGCTCCACCCCTAATTGCGCCCCTAAACACGCCCTTGTAGATTATCTCATGGAATGACACTGTTAAATGTTTTATGCAGAATCAAGTTACACAATTAAATATTACCAAAAACAACTTTAACAAAATGGTACAGGGCACTGGGGACAGACCAGAGGGACAGGGCACTAGAACTGGATCTCTTCCCCATTCTCTTACTGTCTCCTCTGCAACTCCCATCCATCCATCCTCTCTCTCCCTCTCCCTCTCCTATTCATCTCATCATCAGGAGCCTGTGTGTGCGGCTCCACGATGGCATGTCCCCACTTCCCCCTTTTATTCAGGCTGGCAGTGAGGAGAGGAGCTGCAGCACAGCGGGAGGGAGTACAATTCAGCGCCGAGATCCACACAACTGCACAGCCGTTGTCACCATAGCACAGCGCACATTGACACTGCACAGCACACAATGAGACCAGTCTGCTCACAGTGCTCAGGCTGAACTGCTGGACACCTACATAGAGCACAAGGAGAAGAAAACTGCACAAACTGGAAGGCTGCCACTCTCATGTCAGGGCAACTTTCAGTGAGCGCTGCACTGCCTACCTGGGACACCCGGAGTGGTAATTTTCGCAATACTCCACCTGACTCATTACTTCCTGCTCCCTGCTCTCTGCTCTCTGCTCTCCAGCTACATTGGTCGGGGGGAGGAGGGCAGGCTCAGAGAGGTCATACTGTTAGGTCCCATGGCTTAATGAGAATTGTAAGGAGAGCACCTGTGTACTGCTCTGCCTGTGTGCGGCTCACCAGACTACTTTTCCCGAGCATGCACCTTTCCTCTTCGGCCGCCAATCGCATCGGGGCTGTAAGTGTAGGCACAGATTGAAGGGAAATTGGTCATGCAGCCCTGTCATCACTCGCCCCCAGCTTAAATCCACTCGCCAAATGCTAGCAGGCGAGTGGAAATTTTGAGGGCTGTAGTAGACCCTCAATTTCTCCCCTGTCCACCAGTGCAGCTATTCAAACACAGATCGTGCTTGAATAGCTGCATCCTAGGCTACACTAGCCAAGGAATAGAAGCTGTGACCCTGGAAGTGATGTAATACACAATGCTTCCGGGGTCATTGGTTGCAGGAGGGATCAGGGAACATATTTTCCCAAAGTTCCTACTGCACTCACTGTACAAGCAGTTTACAATGGTCCAAGGGTCCCCACTTTAAGAGCCCCCACAAAAGAGATCACTTTTATCAAAAAGCCCTTCACTGCAGCATTAGTGAGCTTGATTTAACCATTTGTCTACCATGCCGTTTATAAACATAACTTGGCAGACAAGTGGTTAAAGCAATAAAACCTGGAGAAGTGTGCATGTTTATGGGTTTTTATTTCTATTTTGTCCTGACATACACTCTAAAGCAGTGGTTCTCAACCTGGGGGTCGGGACCCCCTAGGGGGTCAAATGATAATTTGCCAGGGGTCACCGAATCCTGGGCTATTCCTGAAGCCCGCACCACTCTCCCAGCCTTTTTTGCGGCCACCAAGCAGGGCTGTCCCTGGAGCCTGTGCCTGCCCAGCTGGGCTGTTCCTGGAGCCCGCGTCCGCCCACTCAGCCTCTTTGCAGGCCCCCATTCAGTTCACAGCATGGCTGAGGCAGAGACTAGAGGTCAGCTGACTGGTGAGGAATGTGAAGTGGGATGGGCTGGAGGAGTCCCCATCTCCTGATTTCCGCATAAGTGTCACTGCTGCGAGACACTACAAAGTCAGAGACACAGTGAAGCCGGAGACACAGTTAGTGTGATTATAGTTGCCATTAAAAGGACTCAGGAAGCGCTAAATGTCTGTGGTTTAGGTGAAAATTACTTGTCATGCCTTGGGTGCTGACAACCCACGCTACAAAAATAATTTTACTGTTAGGGGTCCCCAAAACTTGGGAAATTTTATCAAGGGGTCATGGCATTAGAAGGTTGAGAATCACTGCTCTAAAGGGTTTTAAATGCCTTTAGTATGCAGGACTAATAGGGTTAACTTGATGAGCTTGGAGAACAATGGTCTTATAATGATCATGCTGTGATAGTTCATAGTTATAGTCCTTTGTGGTGAAGAGTACAATGGTTGTCCCTACAAATGGGCAAGGTGGGAATTTGGTTCCAAGTGATGGCCTTTAAGAACAGAATAAGTGATATATTTTAAAAAGAAGCTCACACCATGCAGTTATTGTTTTTTTTATAAGTTTTATAATGCTGATATTCAGTACCTAATTTCTTGCTGCCCCCAGCCTTATCATACCCTAGTCCCAAAGTGACAAGCCAGCTCTGCTTTTACATAAAGAAAGGTATGTTGACATTATCATATGTATGGGAGATTTGTTCATGATGACAAATGAAATCCAATTTATTCTTTGTTGCTTTGATTTGTTTTACCCTGGTAATCTGTGTTTTATGTTTTAGTTGGAATAACCACCATTTAAATTGCTACTGCAATGTACACATGCCTTGATAATGGAATGAAAGGGTTCAAAGCATTCCAGTTTTCTTGGTGACTTCTATAGAAGTCAACAAAGACTGATGATATACAGAATAGATATTCTGGCAACAATCATTTCTACAAGCTAATTTTTTTATCACTTCTTGTAAACCCCTCAAAGACCGTTCAATTATTACTAGTAAAGCTGGCTCTGTCAGCAACACCCAGAATGACAAAAATCAAAATTTAATAGATTTTTGTAGAAGGAGCCAGATGAAATGAGCCACAAATTGCTAGCCAAACAGCACCTGCATCCAATCAGATGCAGGCATTGTTTGGGTGTTCTGAACGCCGACAGCGACAGAATGCAATAACTGCGCTGTTAGCCTGGATGAAGAAATCTCCCAGTCCCCCCAGTCTGCCCACAGGTTGAATGAAAGGCATCTATATGTGTATGGCCAGCTTTAAGATAGTTCAGTCACATTACTAAGGAAACTCAGGTATTGTATGAAATGTGTAGGATTAGTTAAAAAAGAATGCAAAAAAAAATACTAAAACATGTTGAAAGCACGATTTTTTCCTTTTCATCATCTGCAAGTAAAGCTCTGTGAAGGCCAGTTCGATCTGTGTGTAGCCCTCTCTGTTCAACAGGAACCGATCTTTAGATTGGCTTTGTCGAACGGTTCTGCTGGAAAACCAGCATTCCATCAGCAGCTGCAGCCAATGGCTGCAACACCGATTAATGTATTCTGACAGGGAAACAGTTCTCCCTGTCAGAATACAAAAGTGGGGGGGGTGGAAAACAACCGATCCCCCCCACCCCACTACAACTCAAACCCCCCCACACTGTCTGCCGGTTAGTCCACCGGCACTTACCCCTATCTAGACAGCGGTGGGGATCAGGCATCCATGGAGCGGCGTCAGGGATCGGGCATTAGGCATCCGTGGAGCGGCGGCTCTTCTCCTCCTCGCTGCCGCCGTGTGTCTCCTCCCCACTTCCTAGGCATCCAATAGGATTGCCGCCTGTCCTTTCAGCCAATCAGGTGACAGGTATCAAAACCGCTTCCCAATTGACCGGGAGAAGGATCAGTGTTGCAACAGCGAATATTCATTCACTGTTGCAACACACCTGGGTGGGCTCCGGTTGTATTCTCTGCAACCCGAGTCCATCCTATTTTGAAGCCTATTAGAGCCTCTGGAGGAATACACTCACAAGGGAGTAGCATGTTCAGGCATGGGATAGGATATAATGTATTTCTTCCGCTCTCGCTTCCGAGTGATCGCTGATGTTGAATCGCTTTGGTGTTGATGCACAATCTTGCTGTCCTCCGGTGCGCACTGTTGGTGCACAGGACGTCTGGATGGCTGGAGTGATGATCGGCGGTGGGGCATAAATATAACGGTGCTCACAAGCGGCGTCACTTCCGGGTCAGGTCAGCGCTATCCTTACATGGACCTAATTCAAAGGACTTGATTTATTCCCCATCTATCTATCCCATACCCCTCTATATTTAAACAAATTTGCCATATCCAGAGTGCGCCATATCACCTCACTGTCTTGATGAGTCATCCAGCCTCCCTCAGTCACTCATCCCTGACCCAAATTCAACCCAGGCTTGGCTCTTGGCCAGGCCAATTTACCTGCTCTAACAATTATGTACACCTAGCATACTAAAGGGTGCTACATTAATGCCACTGATTTCCTTCCATCTCTTTTAGTCACTTTTTGTCTACATGTACTCACTGCAAATGATTGCTCTGGATCTGCTTCCATACTACTTCCCATATTAGGAAGTGCCTGAACAAGAAACCTTTATGGGAGGATAACAATGTATTCCTTTAATGATAGCTTTTTTTTATTTTTTATGACATGATGTTAAAGTTTATGGGAGATTTTAGTGATTTGATTTTGACCTACCTTAATAACAGCATTTTGTTCCATCTATATATTTATTTCTATGTAGGTACAGTACATCAATGGTTTTGCCAGATAGAAGTGATTCAAATCAGACATAATTCTCCTGTCATCCTGTCTGCTATTCTAGCAATTTCTAGATCTGTAGAATCTTTGAAAAGAGTAATCATGTCAGTGAAGCTATGATTTGACAGACATGGAAAAAAAGGTATGTGCGAATTACTGTCTTTGCTGAGATGGGATTTCATGCAGATTGCAACCTCTTTCTTTAAATCATTATGACGGAGATGACATTGACCTCGTCTGCTCCAGAACTTTTGTCAAACATTTAGTCAAAATATTTTCTGCTTGACAATCTATAGAGCATATAACATCTCATTAGCTCAATGGAGTCAATACACTAGCTTTAATAGCATGCAGGAGCTGTTATTTCATATTATATACATTTAAAACAGATTAAGACAAAACAATATCAGCTGCCCCAAGAACATACCCCCTTCACTCCAACAATCCGTAGTGCTACAATGATGTGGCTGAAACTGATATGATGACATCACTGAAAATATGATATAATTAGGAACCCGTACAGGTCATTCCTATGTAAGGAGGATAATATTAGTCCATAATGATGGTTGTATTCTATACAACCTCTTCACAAATTGGGCAATAGGGATCTTGTAGTTGAGGCTTAATCTAGCCTCAGGCAGTGGTGTAGCTTTAACCATGCCTGGAATTGCAGTAAGGTCACACAGGGACAAGGGGTGGAAAAATATATTTTGCTAACTACTTTCTTGCATTAAAAGAGGTATAGAGAGAAAGAGACAACATGTTGTCCCTGTACAAATCATTAGTAAGACCTCATCTCGCATATTCTGATTATTCCTTGTAAAGTGCTTAAAAGCCCTGTACACACGATCGGTTTGTCTGACCGATGGACTGTTTTCATCGGACAAACCGATCCTGTGTGGGCCCCATCGTTTGTTTTCCATCAGTGAAAAAAAATAGAACATGTTTTAAAATCTTCCTATGGATAAAAAAAGCGCTAGAAAAAAACGATCGTCTGTGTGGAAGTCCATTGGTCAAAAATCCATGCATGCTCAGAATCAAGTCGACGCATGCTCGGAAGCATTGAACTTCATTTTTCTCAGCACATCGTAGTGTTTTACGTCACCGCGTTTGGACACGGTCGGATTTTTGACCGATGGTGTGTAGGCAAGACTGATGAAAGTCAGCTTCATTGGATATCCGCCGAAAAAATCCGTCGGATTAGATTCCATCAGATATCCGATCGTGTGTACAGGGCATAAGAAGCTATCGTTAAAGGCGCTAAATAAAATAACATTTTATTATTATTATTAAATGAACTTGAGTTTAGGGCACCAGGATATCGGAAAACTGGAGAAAGTGAAGAATTGGGCAGCCAAGCTGACAAGGGGTATGGAGGACCTTGGCTAAAAATAAAGATAAGCTGAACTGAATGTATCCTCTCTTGAGAAGATGTGATTAAGGGGAAATATGATCACCATCGATAAATACATAAATGGTCCATATAGTGAATTTGTGTAGTTTTTCACTTTACATATTACACAGGACAAGTAGCCACTCTTTACGCCTGAGGGGAAAAGATATTTAACTGCCACATAAAAAAAAGACTTCTTCACAGTAAGAGCTGTAAAAAATGTGAAATAGGCTCTCTTGAGAATTAGTTCTGGCCAGCTCAGTAGATTGCATTATAATGGGGTAGTTGATATGGGAAATATTAGATTGCCTTCTGGGGAATCAGGAAGGAATTTTTTTGTTTCTCCATTGGAGCAAATAGGACCATGCTTTACTGGGGATTTTTACTTCTCTTTGGATCAACTGTGGATAAAGGAGTCTATATAGAAAGGTTTTATATGTACTTATTATATATTTTTTTCTCTATGGGTTGAACTAGACAACATGTGTATTTTCAAGCTGACTAACCATGTAACTATGCATTAATACATGTTATGAAATAGTTGTTTAAGTATTTGAATGTTTAACCTGCCTGGCGGTCTTCCCGTGTGTGACACGGGGTGAGATTTTCAGGCTGCGAATGGTTACCCCGTGTCGCACACGGGCTTGCCTCGCTCGATGCAGAAAAAAGGTTTTCTTACCTTTTCTCCGCGATCCAGCGTTGAATCCTCGCAGTGCACGGCGGGCGGATGTCCGCTCGATGCTGTGTGTTCCCCTGATTCCCTTCCCTGCGAGCGTCGCGACGCAGGGGGCGGAAGGAGGGGGGGGCGGCGGGAAATTCAAACGTATAAAAAGTAAAACAAAGTAAAACACAGTAAAAACACACTGATATCATTGGATTAAATTTTAAAAAAATACAGTGACCTTTGATTGCCCCCCCCAGTGCTTTCCAGTGCCCTGTCTGCAGAATTACTGTATCAGTGTCTGTATATTGCACAGCAATAATGGCAAAGCGCGCCTCTGCATCAAACTTATTATGCGACTTGCTGCCAAACAGCGACAGCGATGCCGAATCCATTGCGGAGGAGCTGAGCGACAGCGACGCGTGGGAAAGTTCATCGTCGGATGCAGAAAGTGATGTGGTTGACGATCCTGCACCTGTGCCCAGCGACGTGCGGACCTGGTGCGCAATTGATTGCGCTACGGAGCACGTAGCGCCCCCTAGGTTTCCGTTTACAGGATCACCTGGAATAAAAGTGGACATAGAGGATGACAATCCCTTAGAATACCTCCGACTATTTTTGACCGATGAGGTGATCGACAAAATTGTTTTGGAGACCAATCGGTATGAAGAACAGCAATCTGCTACCCAGCAGTTATTTTAAAGACGCAGAAAATGGGAGCCTGTGACCAGCAAGGATATATGGAAATTCCTTGGCCTCCTAATTTTGCAGGGAGTGGTGGGAAAACCACTCCAAAAGTGGTACTGGACCACAAATAAATTATTGGCCACACCTTTTTTTGGAACAGTAATGTCCGAATATCGGTTTTCACTAATAATGAAATATTTGCACTTTGCAAATAATGAGGAATTTGACGAACGGTCTCATCCAGCTCCAAAGCTTAAAAAAATTTGGGATATTTACCAAATGGTCCTGCAGAATTTCCAGCGGACCTACATACCGGAGAGGGACATTTCAATAGACGAAAGTCTCATGGCCTACAAAGGTCGCCTAAGCTGGATTCAATTCATTGCGTCTAAGCGCGCTCGCTTTGGGATAAAATCCTTTATGTTATGTGAGTCCAGCTCGGGATATATTTGGAACTCAGTACTTTATACTGGCAAAGGGACCAAATTCTCCCCGAGATTCAGTGATTTTGGGATGGCAACCGCGTCAGTGCTTTCATTGATAGAGCCCTTGCTCAACCAGGGCTACTGTATCACTACGGACAATTTCTATACGTCCCCAGAACTATACGAGTTCCTACTTCTGAATAGGACAGACGCTTATGGGACTGTGAGGCCTAACCGGCGTGACATGCCGTCAGGATTTCCAAACAAAAAGCTTGGGAAAGGACAAGTAGCTGCATGGCAAAAGGGGAAAATGTTGGCTCTGAAGTGGCGGGACAAAAAGGACGTTTCCCTTTTGAGCACGGTCCACAACACCTCGACCGCCATGGTCCATACCAAAGGTGGGAAAGACGTTCTAAAGCCACAGGTGGTGTTGGACTACAACCACACGATGGGAGGTGTGGACAGGGCTGACCAGGCCATGACTTTTTACCCTGCAATGAGAAAGCAGCAAAAAAAATATTATAAAAAGATTTTCCGACATCTTTTGGAGCAATGTCTTTGGAACTCTTTCATCCTGCTCAAAAAAAAAAATGTCAGGTCTATCGTCCATGCGGACTTTATGTGGAAGGTGGCTGAACAAATTTTCCTCAAAAACCAAAAACCAACGGTGGTAAACCGTTCTGGACGACGGGCTTCTGGGGTTGTAAATCCAGAGCGACTAACTGGTCGACATTTTTTGGAATATGCACCACCCACTCCAAAAAAAGCAGCACCCTCACGGATGTGTGTGGTTTGCTGCTCCAAGCGCGACGCCAGCGGAAGGAAAATTCGCAAAGAAACGCGCTACTGTTGTCTCGACTGTGATGTTGGACTTTGCGCCATACCGTGCTTTAAGGATTTCCACACCCGAGACATTTATTGAATTATCATTTTGCACCCCTGTTTGACCCCCCAAAAAATCAGAGTATCTGAATATATTATTTGTTAAAATTTATTGAATAAAAACTATTGTTATTATTAAATTATTATTTGTTATTATTTATTATATTATAATTTATGATTTTGTGTTTCAAACTTTGTCATAGTCTATTAGAGACTCTGGTTTGGACAGATTTAGGTGAGTTATTCCTAAGAATTGCAGGCCTGCAATCTAAAACGCCAAATTTCCATGCAAAATAATGGTACCGCTTTCAGCACCTTTTTTCAGAAAGAATCATACCGCCAGGGAGGTTAAAAATGAAGGTATTTGCACATCTCACTTCTAATACACATTCAAAAATAAGGGTTGTTCCTAACTTTAGGGTAGTGGGCGATACCTAGCAGATCATTGGCCACAGGGCTAAAGGATTCACTTTAAGGGCTTTGCCTATTTGGGGCTAGGGAGGGGGTTCCTTTTAGCCCACTTCATCACTGTGAATCATAGGTACAAATTGCAATCAGACATATTATGGTGAAGTGGGCTAGAAGGAAATCCATGGGCAAAGCCATTAAAATCAATCCTATGAATTATATTCTATAACTAAAGAAAAATTTGGATAGAGTAGTCAGGGACTGGAACCACTGACAGTTTTCATTTCTGTCAATGTCCCAATGAGCTCTAATTGTTCTGAACACCAATGTCGGTGGAAATGAGAGTGAGGGTAGTTCCAGAATTCTGAGTTGCCACTACAACAGAAATAGGGGGGAAAGTCTTTTAATGGGGACACTTGTTAGTTTTGACATCTGTATACAAGAGGGTTTCCCTCAAATCGGAAAGATATCCTCTATTTCCTGTTGAGTCTTATGCTGGCCATACACTATATGAAAAATCGGCCGAATCCATTTTCAAAAAACGAACATTCGGCCGTGAGCGCAAAACGATAGTGCCATCATGTAATGACCGATAAATTGTTCAGTGGACATAAATGAATGCATTTTTTGTTTGTTTTTTACATATACCTAGTGCAGACAGTTCTGACAGGAAACACATTAACCTTTCAATTTATAGTTTGTTCAGCAGAAAATTTCCAAACTTGTCCTTCGTCCCAACGATTATCACTTTTGTGCCCATTAACTGGCCGAAAAACAAACAAACTGTTTAATGACAGAATTTCAGCCGATTTTCATATAGTGTATGGCCAGCATTAATGACATAAAGTGAGGGGAAATCTTGTCAGAAACCATGAATCAGACCGAGACAGAAGTACAGTTAAATCACCCTTGTATAATAATAATAAAAAAAAGGTAAACAGAGTAAACGTAGTCAAAACATAGCAAGAGTTCAGGACCCGGAACAGATAGTCAGACAAGCCAAAACGTCAGGAAGCCAGAGATCAGCGTAGTAGAACAGCAAGCAGGATCTGGAGCTAGAAGGAATGTCAGCCAAGCAAGGAACACAGGAGAGCTTCTCTAGAGATGTGACCAAGGCGAAGGCAGAGATCATCTGGGCTGGACAGCTTAAAGGAACACTAAAGGTACAAATTAAAAAAAATAAAATAACATACATGTTATACTTACCTCCACTGTGCAGATCATTTTGCACAGTGTGACCCGGATCCGTGTCTTCTGGGGTCCCTCGGCGACTGTCTTGGCTCCTCCTCGCAAAAGCTTTCCACGTTCACGCGAGCTCCCTCGCATGGTGGAAAGCTTTTGCGAGCGCGCTCCCGTGATACAGCAGCGGCCATAGCCGCGTCATCCGCTGTGATTGACAGCAGCGCCAGCCAATGGCTGCGCTGCTATCAATCCACCCAGCCTAGCCAATCAACGGCCAGGCTGGGAACCGAGCAAGATGACAAGCACGCGCCCGGGACTTTCGAACGGTGAGGTAAGTAAAACGGGGGCTCGGGGGGGGGGGGGCTTTGCTGTCAGATGTTTTTTTACCTTAATGCATAGGATGCATTAAGCACTTAAGCCCCGGACCTTTAGGCAGCTAAATGCCCAGGCCAGGTTTTGCGATTCGGCACTGCGTTGCTTTAACAGACAATTGCGCGGTCGTGCGAGGTGGATCCCAAACAAAATTGGCGTCCTTTTTTCCCCACGAATAGAGCTTTCTTTTGGTGGTATTTGATCACCTCTGCGGTTTTTATTTTTTGCGCTATAAACAAAAATAGAGCGACAATTTTGAAAAAAATTCAATATTTTTTACTTTTTGTTATAATAAATATCGCCCAAAAACATATCTAAAAAAAAAATTTTCCCTCAGTTTAGGCCGATACGTATTCTTCGACCTATTTTTAGTAAAAATATCGCAATAAGCGTTTATTGATTGGTTTGCACAAAATTTATAGCGTTTACAAAATAGAGGATAGTTTTATTGCATTTTTATAATTTTTTTTTTTTTACTACTAATGGCGGCGATCAGCGATTTTTTTCGTGACTGCGACATTATGGCGGACACTTCGGACAATTTTGACACATTTTTGGGACCATTGTCATTTTCACAGCAAAAAATGCATTTAAATTGCATTGTTTATTGTGAAAATGACAGTTGCAGTTTGGGAGTTAACCACAGGGGGCGCTGTAGGAGTTAGGGTACACCTAGTGTGTGTTTACAACTGTAGGGGGGTGTGGCTGTAGGACTGACGTCATCGATCGAGTCTCCCTTATATAAGGGATCACTCGATCGATACGCCGCCACAGTGAAGCACGGGGAAGCCGTGTTTACACACGGCTCTCCCCGTTCTTCAGCTCCGGGGAGCGATCGCGACGGAGTGACTATAAACAAATAGCCGCGCCGTCGTCCCGGATCGCTCCCCAAGGGGACCCGACCGCCGCATGTAGCGGAGGGGGTCCCGATCGGACCCCCCACCCGCTAGAAGGCAAGGACGTACATGTACGCCCATGTGCCTGTATGTGCCATTCTGTGGACGTACATTTAAATGCGGTGGTTGGGAAGTGGTTAAGGTAAAAAAACTTTTACCTTTACAACCCCTTTAAGTAAGCAGGACTAATGAGCAGGATATCATCAACAGGTGAGTAACTGTGGAGAGATAGGAGCTGGCAATTAGCCGACAGCTGAGTGGCCAGCTCAGAGAAGGAAGGGCTGAGCCCAGCTCTGACACATCTACCCAATGAGACACAGATGGTAAAAAATACCTGACAATGGTTTTGTTTCCCTTCTATTCTATTCTATTTAAAATGAAAATTGCCTTTAGATATACTTTAATCTACACCTATAACATTAACACCTGCTTCATTAAATGTTTAAATATTGCCAAAGTTTCCTCTTGATGAGGCAAAGGATACCCACAGTTTTGTGACATTCCCTGGTTAAATACTAATGTACTGTATTGCTGGAGATGGGTGACCTACATAGGAACACAGAAGTTCCCATTACATGGTGAAACCTGCTAGTTTGCATAGTTTGTAATTAGAAAGGTATATTTATTGCTGTGTGGTTCTGCTTTGTGTCTGGATCTCAGCCAGGATCAACAAACAGGTCGAGGCTAGTATTGTTCCTGACTGCCTGGCACCCTACGACAGGTAAACTTTACATAAAGTATAAAAATAGCTGGAATACTACATTGTTAATTTAACACCTATGTTTTTTGTGAAAAAAATAAATAAAATAGACACCAAATTCAAATATCTAGCATAGGCTTTTGTTTTTCATCATCCTGTGTAAAATGCTCTTTGCTGGCAGTAGCATGATGTTTTGGGAACACCTAATCCCAAGCTCGTTGTTCTGCAGGACCAGGATTTCCAGATCCACCCAACAAAGCCTGTCTGCTATAACGTGCACTGCTGACCAATCATAGATAGGGAGGTTTCGCTGCACAATATTAGTAGCAGGGGAGTTGCTACGACTGTAAAAGACTTGGGGCACCTTTAAGCACCATATGGAAAGTATAGAACAGTAGAGGGGGCTTGTACCCATCAAACATGTAAAAACCTCAGCACAATCATTTCAAAAAATTAAACTCTTTACTACATATGCTTTTCTGAACACTGAAAATAGGGAGTGAGCCAACACTTTGTCTGAGCCTACCTTAAGGAAGAACTTTATTAAAATAGTTAAAGGGTCACTAAAGGAATTTTTTTTTTTAGCTAAATAGCTTCCTTTACCTTACTGCAGTCCTGGTTTCATGTCCTCATTGTTCGTTTTTGCTTTCATGTTGCTGTAAATCCTCTCTGTTCTGGACACTTCCTGGTTGCCTGTTTCCTGATAACCACAGTGCTGGGAGATTTCTCACGGTGGTCACTAATCAAGGAGGTGTGATTATTGTGTGTAAAACGAAACTGGATTGGTGCTGAGGAGTTTTAGACAAAGTATCACTGCTCTCTATTGGCTGACTGCCCTCTAGTGGCTCTCTGTACATCAGAGAACCAGGAAACAACAGCAAAAACGAAACTACACTGCAGGCACATTATATAATTGTTTTTTATCTATTTTTAATCATTTTTAAAAGGAATCAGTTAACTATTATGTCTCTATGCCCTGTAAACAGTCATTTCAGCAAAAAAAAAAAATTCCTTTAGTGACCCTTTAAGGACTGCTTGGCAACCAGGTACTGTTGAGACAATTGACATTTGGCCAGGAGTATGTAATGCACAAAATACCATAGAGTGCATCGGTCAGGGGTGTAAAAATATTCATATAGTGCAGGAGTCTGCAATGCACAGACTGCAGGGGTTGGGGTGTGTAACACAGGGTTCAGGGGTCAGAGTGCATAGCTCAGGAGTACATAACACATAGAATACAAGGCTTAACAGTATGTAATGTGAATTACAATGCATCAGATGTTTGTAATGTACATGGTGCAGGGATGTGTAGCACACAGAGTGCAGGAGTACGCATTGCGCAGAGTGTAGAGGTCAGGAGTACATATCATATAGAATGCAGGGGTCAATGGTATGTAACATTCAGAATGAATTACAATGCATCAGAAGTTTGTAAAGCACAGGGTGCAGGGGTGTGTAACTTGTAATGTTCAGGAGTCAGTGGTGTGTAATGCACAAAGTACAGAGGTCAGTAGTGTGTATTGGACAGTGTGTAAGGGTTAGTAGTGTGTATATCTCAGTGTGTAGGGGTAATACGGGTGTAACACTCAGAGTGCAAGGGTCAGGTGTCGCAGATCTGCAGCTTTGCTGTTGATCTGTCACCTCTATTCCCAAAGACCAGCAGATATGATGATACATGTAGTTTCATAGTTTCAATTTTTGCTTTTAACTGTTATCCCACAAGACTTGTTCTCAAGAATGGTTATTCACCTGCTATTGATTCAGTTACCTGGACACCCCCAGTCCAGCCAAGCCATTTCCCTTTCTAAGCTGGACTCATTCCCTAAGGTATGGCCTATGCAACAGTTTGTGTTCCTAGCTCCCGTCCCTCAGTGCTTCACAGTGTCCCTGACATTCTGAGAAGATTCCAAGTGCCCCTTCAATTTATAATGTCCATAACTTTCCAAGGCATTCTGAGAGACCCAGAGATTCTTAGAGTTTCTTTAGTCAGCCCCCCTTTGCTCCCAGGGACTTTAAAAGTCTGTCTTTAATGTGTTCTTGTTTGTAACCTGCATGCTTGCACCTGTGGTATCCTCTGAATATTCCAATGTACTTCTGCCTTTGTTTCCCTTGTGTACCTCTGTCAGGTTTCAGCCTAGCTGCACCTCCATTATCCCCCATCTACCATTTGTAACTAATGCCTGTGTCTGCAGTCAGCTTGCAGTTCTCCCTAGGTTTTCATAGGCTGTTTCCTGCGCTGTGTCCCCATGCATTGCTGCCTGCTCCTAGTGATGCTTGTTTGTGTACCACACAAATACTAACCCAAAGCTTAAAACCCCTTCCCAGCACAAATCTTTTGTCTCTAGAATATATAGAAGAGGTGAAAAGATACTACGAAATCCCTTGACCTGCTTGTTCCACGGAACGGATAGGTCAAAAAAACAGTATGGAACGACTTTGGTTCCGGTGTTGCTGAATGCAGCAAAGGGTTTAATCCCAAAAAACTGGCTACACCCACAGAGTGTCAGGTCACCCGTAGCCAGGTGACAAGTGCACCCCGTAGGGGTCAGGGATGCACCACAGGGTGGTGAATCCTATGGCCGACTACTGCTAGCAGAGACGAAGCGTGAACCTAAGATCACCCAGGGCGCGGAGTCTAAGACCCAGTTTTGTATTCACCAGAGCCTTTGATGGTAAGGATGGTCTTGGCCGCAACTGGGTCCAGGTCGCATCCCCGAGATTCCTCAAGTCACACTCCGCAGGGAGAAAGGGGAAGCAGTCAGCAGGACAAACAGTGGTGATGGGAAAGCCGAGGTCAGGGCAACAGGCAGACAAGGATAACCGTGGGACATGCAAATAGTCAGGGGCACAGGCAGACAGGGAAGTCGGGAACAAGCCAAAACGGTACACGGAAGATGAACGAAAGCACTCTGCAAACAGGAACTAGCAACTATACTGCAGACAGGAACTAAGCATAGGAACACTGTTGAACAGCACTGCAGACCTGTAGAGCAACGGTTAATATAGGCTTCCTGGGATGGACTAGGGTGGAGCCATACAGGAAGAGGAAGTGATAAAAAGGGGAACCAGAGCAGGGTCAGCCTCTAATGGACACATGGAGATCAGGTAAGCAGACAGACTTGTTGCATATTCATGACACAGAGGCCTTCCATAAAAGAATGGATACACCGAGTTGATTATATCAGAAATTTAATATCTGGGACGAGGAGAAACAGGAGGTGAGACTAGAGGCAGAACAGTCTGGGAGAAATGGAAAGCTTTCAAAACATCAGAAAAATTCACATAGGCAATGATAGAAATAGAAAGGTGAGACCTAGGCATAAACAGAGAAATTCAACCTAAACAGTGACTGACAGAACCGAGGGGAGATGGGGGGGGGGGTTTAGGACTTGGGGGGGAACAAAAGACGAAAGAAGAGTAGTAACTCAGGGGCGGGACTCTTTTCTATGTAACGAGGGTCATAATTAATAATGTTCATTCAAAAGTGATTTTTCTGGGAATATAGCCGAAAGAAAAGAGACATACAAAAAAATTTAAAAATAATAATAATAATATATAAAAAAAAAGATAAATTGATAAGGAGACGTGAAGGGGTGAAGGGCGGAGTTAACGTGAGCATGTCTCGCTGTCCTGCTTCCGGGTTTTTTGTTTAAAAAAATAATCTTTTGTCTCCCTTAGACTTCTACGGGGGTGGAAAACAGATACAATTTCTCTTCCAACCAGATCAAAGTCTGTGAGTCCAAACTGCACATCGAGGCAGGCATTGCAGTGAGATGTAGACGATCTTCAATTTTTTTTTGGGGGGGGGGGGGGTAGAGAGAGAAAGGGTGAGGAAATTTTTAAACAAAGTTTCATTTTCCCTTTACTGCCCTTAGCAAATAAATAAATACAAAAAAATAAAGTAAAGGGAAAACTATTATGCTATGTGAATGGGCCCACGTACCCGGGTGTTATCCAAATTTGACTGCAAAAGTTAAAATACACTTTAAGAATCAGACACTTGACTTTCTCATTCTTGGTCATTTAAAATCTTCAGATGGAAGAGGTCACATTAAAGTTGTACGGCATAGAAAATCTTTTATAGGCTTCAAGAACCTCATTGAGGCTCCAGGTCATGTAAGACATTGGGTGATTGTGCCTTAATGACTAACGTTCTTCAATGCACATTGTATTGGTGTCATGGTGTTTCAGTGACTAGCTGCAGATGCTATGTCTTTCTAGGACTAATATCTAATCACTTCCCCTGCCAATCTCTCCATGTATTTATCTACGTCCCAAAACTCACACACAATGGCCTTATCCCTCTTATTGCTATCTAAATCATTTATCTTTCCTCTTGTCTGAGTTCTATCTATTCTGTTTTCTGCCACACTAGTGCCCAGTGACACAATGCTGTCACCTTCCTGACCTCACAGGGGCTACACTGTTGGGATTTTAATTTAATGTGTAAATCACTGGCTAGGGATTCCAAATAGGTTTAAAGAGGGAAAAAGAGGTGAAAGTTGATTTGTGTAAAAAGGAACCAGTTAAAGGGATTGAAGCTAATCCGTTTCCAGCAGCAGTGAATGTGTGAGGGATCCTTCACCTAAAGCTGCTAGATTTAAGGATTAGAGGGGAAATAAAACAAGCTGAAAAGAGTCACTAATGTATAAAACAAAGAAAATCCCATAGACCGAGGCTCGCCTCCAACCCATAATCTTCAACAGATTTCCGAGGAAGACTGCTCATTCCATGCATGACTATAGAAACTTTATTTAACTCCACTATAGAAACTTGATTTAACTCTTCCTTTCCTACAAAAGGCATCCACCCAAATTATGTCACTTTTCCTTTATCCATCACACCCAGTGGCAGCACAGAAATTATTCACTTAACATGTGTACTGACAGCTGTCTTGGGACACTGTGGAAATGATTATTCTCTAGGCCCTTTGTTAAGAAAGATTTTCAGATCCAATTGCACTTTAACATTTTTTATCTTGTTATATTGATTACTTTTCTTAGATGTAGCATCTCGGTGGCACAGCTCTGTCAGCAGTCTATTTTAATTTCCTAGTACAACAAAATATTACATGTCTTTGGACCTGGGATCCCCTTATGTGGGTATCCCTACTGAGTGAAAATTGGAGTGATCAAAACATCGATATCTTGCAAGGTCAGACCCTCCAGCTGTCCATAGACTTAGTATTGGTGGGTATTATTATAAACCGTGATTATACTGTAAGTAGTGTCTAGGATAATTAAAGCACAAATAAATACTCATTAGCCGTTATATTAAAGATTAAAATGTTCTAATGCCGCATACAGACGATCGGACATTCCGACAACAAAACCGTGGATTTTTTTTCCGATGGATGTTGGCTAAAACTTATCTTGCATATACACGGTCACACAAATGTTGTCGGAAATTGCGAACGTCAAGAACGCAGTGACTTCCAACACATACGACCAGCCGAGAAAAATGAAGTTCAATAGCCAGTGCGGCTCTTTGGCTTGATTCCCAGCATGCGTGGAATGTTGTGCTTCGGAATTGTGTAGACACGCTCAGAATTTCCGACAACAAGTTTTGTTGTCGGAAAATTTGAGAACCAGCTCTCAAATTTTTGTTGTCGGAAATTCCGACAGCAAATGTCCGATGGAGACTACACACGGTCGGAATTTCTGACAAAAATCTCCAATCGAACATTTGTTGTCAGAAAATCCGACCGTGTAGGTGTAACTTCGTATTCACATGATAATTGGTCATTTATAAGCAGGTGATAACTATTTACCTAAGATCTCTAAATAAGACATGGGGCCACATAGTCTTAAAATATGAACAAGCTCCTTACTGTTAGAATGTGAAACAGTAAGGATGTGAAACGCACTTTCACAGTTAGTGTTGTCAGTGGGGAATGTAGATAAATGTGTAGCGCTACCCCCGGAGGAGGCGCTGATTAGATTTGCGATCGGCGTGATTAAGTTACCTCTATACTGTGTCTAGGGGTGATGGTAGTGCTGAGAGCAATAATAGAATGTCCAGGACCGTTGGTTGACGTTTTCAAATGCTTTATTTTCCCGGTCAAACACGACCAACATGTAAAGACAGGATAGGTTGGTGAAGGAAGAGCAACTTCACAGTATCAGGCTATGGATAATAAAGGCAGTCCTGCCCCCTTTTTGTAGTTGTATTCGTCTGCGTCGCCACTCCAGCCGGAGTGGGTAAAGTGCCCCTGGACAGACCTCTTTCACAGGCCTGGCAGCCAGAGTGCCACCTAAAGCTTCTGGGAGGAAGTCTCTGCCACCGACTTGGCTCTAATTAAATTAAGATGTTAGGTGAGACCTCTGCCACAGGCCTAGTGCTGAAATTGTGAATGATAGAGCGAATCCTTCCAGTATGTCTCTTGGGGCTACTGACTGACAGTTTAAATGTGACCTGTCAGTGTCCGGTCACCCAGATCCCCGATGGTTCGTTCAAGCCTTGTTGGATCACCTGCCTCCGGGTTCTCCTCAGACCGATCCCCCACCGAACAGCACCCAGCTTGGGATCTTCTCAATAGAAGTGGGGACCCAGTAAGTCAATGGGGCCCCTTTGCAGCCTCGGTTGCTCTGGGCTATGAGAGCCCAGAGTCAGGAACTCCGCGTAGCACGCTATCCGGGGCAGGTAGGCCATAGTGGTGGGGCCCGTGATGTGTGCACACCCTAAAGGTGGGTGCCGCACCTGGAACCAGGAACCCGCGAAGTACCCCGAACAACAGCCTCCGCCACAGAAATACCCCTCCCCAGCAGGCCCCGCAAGGGAAAACACCTCCAATTGGCTGCTGGGAAGAAGCGGCTCCGCCTGGACCCCTCTAGCGCCACCTGCCGCCCAGAGATGAGACTGCATCTCTGGGGCACAGACTGACCCACAGGACAATCCAGATTTGGCGACAGCCAAATTTGTCAAATCAAAGAATGAGAGCAACATAACTCTCTCATTCTCCCACTAAATTTTAATATAGCACCTGTACGAAAGTACACAAGCGCTACAAATGCAAAAAAACTTTTAGATGTTTTTCGTAGTGAATGCCATGTACAGGGATATGGAAAATGGTAGTGACATAAACACACACACATCCAGGGTATTTAACCTTACCAATTATGTTTCTACTGTATGTATGTAATTATGTTGTCATTAAAGAAGACCACTGAAAACATATATTTTTAGTATTGGTTGAAAACTGGCATGTTATAGCATATAACAGATTTTATATACACAATTTTGAAATTTTTGTTTATAAGTTGGGTATATTACTTATCTGTGCCAGGGGCCACTTCGTCACAGCTCAGAGATACGTTTCTATTTCAGCTACTTACTGTAGATCCATCTGGACCATATTTAAAGGAAAATATAGTGTGTGAACGTTCACAGCATCTCCCCGCTGGGATGTAGTCCCAAGGGAGGGGGCACGCACGATGACTAACCCCCAGCCAGAATGTCTCGGATGATGGGGGCAAGCTTACTGAGGAGAAACAGGAAGTGAGAAATTCAGACAAAGAAAAAAAACATTTGTAAGGGGCATCGAAGGAAAAGGTTAGTGAACCAACAATGCACTAGCTTAAAGGAACCTATTTAGAAAATAAAAAACGAGCCTTTACAACCTCTTTAAATATAGAGAACTAAAGGTTATTCACTGGTGGGAAACCTTTTAGGTTTTAAGTGACAGCTATAAGATACTGGTAAACTATTGTGGCATGTCTGTTGGGTAAGCTTTTAAATGTGAATTCATATACTTGCCAGCCATTCCTATTCAGTTTGTATACGGATAATGCATACATTGCTCTAACCTTGTTAGAATTAATTTCTTGCCTCATTTATGTATTACCAACATTTAAAGTGCATCCTTTAATGAAATAGCAGTTATAACTATATACTAGCAGGTAAAAAGTCAAAAAGACGCTAAACCAAAAATTATTTTTTTAAATCCTTATATCGTATTGTTATCATTTTTGACAAGGAAGAATGGTATGTTATTTAAACTGCTTTAACTGAATCATTTATTTTTTTGCATTTGCATTTGCACAGTTAAATTATAATTAATGTAACACAGCATTTCCATAATTATAGCTTTACAATAGCTGCAGAATTCATGCCAAATTTGTATTATTTATGGTAATTGTTCGTGCAATTCAAAATGCTACATTTGTTCAACATAGAATAATTATATTATAGACAGTAAATCTTCTGAAACAGGGCATTTGATATTTTCCTGTCTTAACCATTAGGAAAAAGTGTACCTGTAGTGAAACTATCCAATTAAAACATTATTTATCTTCTAGCACTCTCTGGAAATCCTTGAAGAAAGAAAAAACTCCCAGAGGTATCAAGAGAAGCTCAGAGTATTGCAATAAGGAATGCTGGCGGAGTGTGGCAAAGTTGCAACCTTAGACTAGGAAACAATCATGTCATATTGAGAGCTCCAATTTCAAGGGTTTAAAGACGGGCACTCTGGAAGATGAATAATGCTTGCATTGGGTTCCTGGGAATAAGATAGATGGCACCAGAACATAGAGCTAGAATTAGGTAATGTTCTTCTGTTCTAATTGCTGTCTCCATTATGTTAATATGATTCCTGTGGAACATCAGATTAGTAGGAAGGCTGCTTCTGCAAACTGAGGGGTCAACCCTGTAACCCTGAATTGTGTATGCAAAACTCTGGTCCGGAGATTGAAGCACCACGCCATAAGGTTATATTCAGAAAGAAGTGTTTTGACTATGTGTAGTAGCCAA
The DNA here is from genome assembly GCF_905171775.1 of Rana temporaria. NCBI lineage: Eukaryota > Metazoa > Chordata > Amphibia > Anura > Ranidae > Rana > Rana temporaria. The sequence continues at coordinate 138,033,189 of NC_053490.1, forward strand.
CACGTTCTGGGGACCCAAAATCGCCCCCTTCAGCGAGGCTAAAATAGCAACTCTTTTACTCAAATACATTTTTAATAGTAACATCTATATGTACATATACACAGCACTATTACTCCAGTAAGCAGTTTTAGTGTTTACATTTTATGTCTGATTTTAGCCCCAACCATGTGTTGTGGCGCTTCAATCTCCAGATCAGAATTTTGCTTTGGTTACCTGATATTAATTTTAGAGAAAACTAAACACAAGAGCAACAGGACTTTAAATATGCCTTTGAGAACTAAACCAACACTAGCATTTATATAAAAGATTATCCAAAATGTTATTAAATTACATATTTAAAAACATAAGCACATCATTAGTTATACCATACAGCAGGGGTGCCCAACCAGTGGCCCGGGGGCCACATTTGGCCCGTGGAGCCTTCTGATATGGCCCGCGACCTCCTGCTCTGGGATGGAATAGAATAGAATACTGTTATTAAAAGTCAGTTTATTACTAAAATCACAGTGTATATATGGGCATATCTGTTCTGCAGTGGTTACTGGGCTGCTTTCAAACCGATCCGCAGGTGCAGAGCAGTTTACCTGTGGGTTACCTGCACTGAGCCATAGACTTTTGTTATTATCTGCGAGTTTGTTGAGCTTTCTGAAAGTGCACCAAACCTGCAGAATATAATAGAAGTCTATTGCAAAGTGCAGGAAAGCCAAAAGGTACACTGCGGTGCAGGGAAACCACAGCGCATCAGTTTGAAAGCAGCATTGTCAGTCCGACCAATTGGACCCTCCATTCACCTCCAAGTAGTGGTAGAAATAAACCGACTTGTGTCATACCTCCAATCCCATCCCATGGGCTGTGTCCGTGTCCGCTCTGCATATGCAAAACAGACACGGAAATGCCATCCACCTGCTTCATTCATTGTGGCCCGCGACCGGTTACCAAGTCGCTTAAGTGGCCCTCACTCTTCAAAAGGTTGGGCACCCCTGCCATACAGTATGGAGTTACAAAATAAAACTGATACAGAGCTTGGGTTCAGTTGATAAACCATTGCATAGCAAGTTGGTCTACAAGTTTCGTGAGAGCCCTGCTTCTTTAGGACCATGTAACATGAATATCAAATATAGCTCTAACTACACATTTCTGTAATGGTAAATGGTGACCACTACAGCACAATCTCCACAATCTCCACAAAGAAAACAAAAACTTCCTGGTGTGAGTATGCTTACTGGCCCAGTAGCCTCAAAACTTTGATCAAAAGAATGAAGATAATGGACGCCATAAGTCATAATTGAATCCCTTATATTAAACTGGTGTATATATAATATATATCCAGGGGTCCAGTAGACATGTGCACACTGAAATATTTCGTTTCGGAATTTTGTTTTCGCCGAAAAATACATTTATTTAGTTACACCCGAAATTCGTTTTTATTTATTTTGTTTTGTTTAAAAATCCATTCGCACGAAAAAATATTAATTAATTAAAGTCGAATCTGTCATTGAAGGCTTATGGTGTCTGTCGAATGTTCTAAGAAGATACGACGGAGCAGCTAAACTCTACGATGCCGCAATCGTACATTTCTGGTCGAAAGTTCCTCCTACAAGCTATAGAAGAATTCTAATGTTGTATGACACTAGTAATAATTATATTTATAAAGTATTATTACTAGTCAACCAACAATCACATTCTTCAATAGCATATGGGCCAAGCATTTGACCGGAAATGTAGGATTGCGGCGTCGTACAGTTTAGCTGTTTGTCGAATCTTCATAGAACTTTCGACAGACACCATAATCCTTCAATGACAGATTTGACATTTGTATGTTTTTCACCGCTTTGTCGAATCTTTGTCATTCATGTCGAACGGTCTACCCCAACACTGTCTCTATAATGTTGAATATTTTCTCTCTATGTCGAATCTTTTCTCTCTATGTAGAATAATCTTGGACTAATAGAGTTAAGGTTAGGCACATTCGACCACAGATTCGATAGACACAGATTGCTATTGTCAGCGTCATGTTGAATCTACTATCTACAGTATATCGAATTGTTGTAGCAAAGATAATGAAAATAAAGCATTTTTTATGTCGGATCTTTCGGATTTCAGGTTCTGCACGTTCGTTTTTGTTTGTTAAAACGATAACGAAAATACCCGAAATTTGGACGAAAATGCATTCTGATGAAAACGAATGCACATGTCTAGGGTCCAGTGGAATCCCAAATTAATAAAATGCATTCAGTACATCTCCATGGTTGGACACATGCCCCTAGTCAGCAGGAACGGAGAAATAGAGGCTTACGCTGCACAACGTTTGCTCTATATTTCTAGCTGGGATGATGCCAATCTTTATGAATGGCATCCCACCCCAGATCTAAAACTTAGTGACATATATTTTAGTTAAATATATACATGAAAAAAACAAACATTTCATTCATTTTTTTTTTTTTTTTTGGAGTTCCGGCATTAAATGTATTTGTAAATAGAGCTTATATAAGTACCTAAATTCTGTCTTTAGTAACTTTCCTTTGACTCCCTGTACAACTAGAAAAAGGATGGTACCATTTGCAGTACAATCAATACTGCTTTTCCTAGTGCTATTAGTCAAACATCATAAACCTGCTTATAAGAGCACAGGTATAACCTCATCAGTGTGTTGCTGCTCTTGTGTTGTACAGTCAAATTGATCGAGCTGTACAGCTAAATTGAAGCATAAAAAAATTGTGTTTTGGGCCCATGCAGCCTTCTCGTTACTTCTTTGCAGCTCTAAGTAGCTTAAAATTTTAAAATGGACAAAGCCCAAGCCGTTCTCTAATGAATAAAAGGCTATACGTGTTATTGTTATATTTTTCTAACTTTGCAGCTCAGTACTTCGTTATAAAGCAGTAGGTAACTGTTGCTGTAAAGTCAGAATATAAACCCTAGCAATGATCTTCTCTTATTTTGCCATATTTGGTCTGTTTTATATAACATATATAAGGTTTTGTTATATATGTTTAATACATGTAAAAAAAAAAATGCCTGTCGATCATGTCAGAAATCTAGGTTACTACTATTAGTCTGTCCCCGTGCTCCTCACCTCACCCACTCAAATTTTAGGCTCAAGACTATATAAAGTTCTCCAGTATAGTCATGTATTTGTAGACCTGTATAATTAAGGTCTGGGTCAGAAGGCCCAATATTTACATACATAAAGCTATTTGGGCCATTTGTATATTCGTAAAAAGAAAGACAATGCTAATGATGAGTGCACTTGAAACTAAAAGGTTTAGAATGCTACTCCCAGTGTAATAAAAGCATTTCAGTGGCTATTATGAGCATTCTTATTGGAGAGAGTTCAGGAAGATAGGCATGCCTTTTCCCTGAATAAAAGGAAAAAAAGGTAATAGCAGAGACCTTGTGGTGATGACCCCTAGGCCAGGCTATTAAAAAGTGTTGTTAAATTAAAGAGTCTTCATCAATCCTCAGTAAGACAATACTGTCAGCAATGCAAAAAATACAGTACTGTTGCTAATTTCCTCTGGGGTTGACATCCTGCAGAGAATTTGGACGAATTACAGCCTATAATGTAGGCAAAAAGGAGCCCAAGGGTAACACAAAAGAACCTGCAGAAATCTCTTCAACCTGTCGAAGTCTCTCTTCATGTGTCCAGCAAAAATAAAACAAAATAAATATGGGCCCAGATTCAGGTAGATTTGCCCTTTAGTTGCACATGTGAAGAGCAGCTGATTTGCTCTGCGCTGGGGCAAATTGGAAAGATTGCCACCTGATTCAGGATTCCTTTTGTCTGCTAACTTGCTCCTTTGTAAGGCAAAAATCAAGGCCTAAGGCAGCGCAAGTGAAAATGGGTGTGCCCTATGCAAATGATCTTTTTTCCACTCAGCAGTGGTTTGCGCCTATTTTCAGGGCAAATTTTGCCCACCTGCTTGCACTGAGCAAATAAATAGAGGCAGACCTGCGCAGGTCCTGTGCAAAATTACATCCTGCTTGTTCCACCCCCCCTGAGCAAGGTAATTTTGCCCTTTTTTCTGAGATGGCACCTCCTGATAAGAAAAAAAAAAGAAAAGCAAATTTTGTCTCCGCTGAGATGGATATACTGCTTGCGGCACTGACGCGCCATACTGCCGTTCTTTTTGGTTCAGAGCGGAAGAATACCACCGTAGCCCAAAGGAGGGCAATATATGAGGCTATTACATTGGACATAAGGAGAGGTCCTGGGAGGACATCCAAAAAAAATTTACTGACATGCGTCGTCGAGCCAGGGACAAAATTGTCCTAATCAGAAAGCATAGCAGGGGCACCGGAGGAGGACCAGCCTGTTCTGTGCGACTCAATCCGGAGGAGGAGGTCATCTCTCAGAGTCTAGCGCTGGAGCAGGTGGAGGGAGTCCCAGGCTATGACTCCACTGTTGGGGACTTGGGGACTGGTAAGTTTTTGTTTCTCATATTTGCTGTGTATCATGGGAGGGGGTAGAAGGGAACATATGAGGGGGTAGAAGGGAAGATGTAAAAAGTTTTTATTTCTCATATTTGCTGTGTATCATGGGAGGGGGTAGAAGGGAACATGTGATAATTGTGTTGCTCCAGCAACATATTTTTTTTGTGTCATCCACAGATGTTGATGATGAGGCTGGGCCATCGTCGGCTGTAGGGCGACCCACGCCATCCCCCAAACATCATGGGGTGCAGTCAGGCCCCCTGCAGATCCTGGGCATGTTGGTGGAGGAGGATATCGCCCATAGTCCATCTAGGGAGGAGGAAGTGGTGGAGGAGTCCATTATCCTCAACCTGGATGAATCTGTGTACCTCCAGGAGGATCCCACCATCCCTGACCTCCCCACCACCCCCCCGACCATCACGTCATCCCCCTCCAGGGCAAGCCCCTCCAGTGTCCCCCCCTCCAGTGTCCCCCCCTTCAGTGTGGCCCACTCCCCTTCTTCTCCCTCAGTTTGTGCCCCAGCCTCTCCTCCAAGAAAGGCTCTATGTAAAATGAGGGGTGTACCCTCCAGCCTCCTGCAGGAGGAGCAGGCCCGGCAGACCCGCCATATAGGGGACATGGTGGGAGACTTGAGGCGGGTGGCGGACAGCCTGGCATCCACCTCCTCCTCTCTGCAGCAGGCCCTCACCCTGCATGCTGACCGGGGGATACGAGATACTGAGAGCTTGGAGGAAGTCAGTGCCAACTGTGGAGCCATGGTCACCTGCATGGTTGAGCAGCAGGGCGCCATCGCTTTGCTAACAGCGGAGGTGAGCAGGTTGGCAGGTGCGGTGGAGGCCAACACTGCTGCTGTGCGGGGGGAGGGGAGATTAACCCGGCAGCAGCAGAGGACCAATACCACCCGGCAGCTGCGGATGTTGGCCCAAACCAACAGCGTGCTCACCCGCCTGGCCAACGCCATGGAGGGCATGCAGGCACCACCTGCCAGGAGTGAGGAAGTAGGGGTTGATGCTCCTCCCCCCCCCTCCATCCCCACCCCATGCTCGATCCCCACCACAGGCTCCATCCTCAGCCCAGGCTCCATCCCCACCACAGGCTTAACCACGCAGACTGAGGAGCCAGAGCCGGGGCACCCTTGGCACAAGGATGTCCAAAAAAAAAAAATGATTTTCCTTTTATTTTTGTATTTTTTACCTATCCCTTGCTGCTCATATAATGAGCCTTTTCTATTTATTTTGATTACGCTTATATTTTTTTTTTTGGGGGATATTTTTTTTTTGCTCAGATTAGGAGCTTTTCTATATTTAGTTTATGCTCAAAGTTTTTTTTTTGTTTTTGTTTGTAGTCCCTACACACGGTGAGGAGTGCTGTAGTTTCTCTCCAGCTGACCTGTGGCCATATGTTGCTAACTTGCCCCTGCTTTTATAAAGTGCAAATTTGCCCCGGCTAAACAGCATGGCCCAGATTCAAGAAGCACTTGCGCCCGCGCAACCATAGGTTGCGCGGCGCAAGTGCTTACTTGCTCCGGTGTAACGAGTGCTCCTGATTCAGGAACCTCGTTACACCGACTGCAGCCTAGGATCTGACAGACATAAGCCTCCTTATGCCTTCACATCCCAGGCTGCATTCTTGCGTTGGCCGCTAGGGGGCGCGGCCATTGTGATCGGCGTATAGTATGCAAATTGCATACTACCACCGATTCACAAAAGTTGCGCGGGCCCTGCGCACGCAAGGTACGGAGTTTCCGTACGGCGACTTTAGCGCAAGGTTGCTCCTGCTAATAGCAGGGGCAACCAATGCTAAAGTATAGCTGCGCTTCCCGCTCGTGAAATTTGAATTTCACGGCGTTTGCGTAAGTGAAACGTGAATGGCGCTGGACGCCATTCACGTTCACTTAGAAGCAAATGACGTCCTTGCGACGTCATTTGCCGCAATACACGTCGGGAAAGTTTCCCGACGGAGCATGCGCTGTTCGCTCGGCGCGGGAGCGCGCCTAATTTAAATGATTCCCGCCCCCGGCGGGATCATTTACATTAGGCGCCCTTACGCAGGGCTAATTAGCATAGCGCCCGCGCAATTTACGGAGCTACTGCTCCGTGAATCGCTGGGCAAATCGAAATATTTGCGTGGGCGCAGAGAAAAATCTTTGCTCTTTGCCCACGCAAATATTGCTCCAATCTACCTGAATCTGGGCCCTTGCGCGCTTTGGGAGCAAAATGCTCCTCACACGCGCAAGTTTATGAATCAGTGGCAGTTCCTCATTTGCATATTTGCTGAGGGAAAACCATGAGAGCGCAAGTTGCTCCCTGAGCAAAATTGCCCCTTAATTGCGCCGGGGCAGAGAAACTGCCTCCGTGCAAAAATGGCACATTTCAGGCTTAGCTTGCTTTCTGGGTCACCCGCAAATTTGCCTGGGAGCAAATCCGTACTTGCGCGGCGCAAATCACACTTGCTCCCGCGCAAGTCATACCTGAATCTGGGCCATGGTGTTTATGCAAGAAGATCTCAGAAGAAACCATGCCTCCCCAAAAGAAAACTGAAATGTGTCTAAAGTTTGCAGACAACCACATTGATGGCTCAGAGTTCTTTTGGGACAATGTTTTCTGGACAGATAACACACAAGTATGTGGCTGGTAGAATCATACAATGATACATTTGAAAGAAAGAAAAAAACAGCATCACACACCAATGTCCCTCTACAGTGAGAAAATGGTGGAAAAAGCAACATGGTTTAGGGAAGCTTTCTACCACAGGACTTGAAAAATAGACACAATAGTAAATATGGTAATCTCACCCATTCAAATTCTATAAATATAGAACTAAAGCTGGACATGCACATGCAGGCTAAACTAAAATAAATGAACATCCACACTAAACAGTGGTCAAAATACATGAACAGTGGCTGCATCTGATTGGATGCAGGTGCGGTTTGGCCAACAATTTTCCATCTGGATCCTCTGTTTCTTTAATTGAAGGATTTTGGGCAGTTGGGTCCTGAGAGGACTATCCAGAGAGCAAATTTCCCAGGTTCATTAGGAACAGGTTGAAATTCACTCCATGTATGACCAGCTTAAAGGGGTTGTAAAGGAAAATTTATTTTTTCATAATAAGCATCCTTTACCTGCAGACATTCCTCTTTTCCCTTCCTCATTGATCGTTTTTGCTCAGAAGTTGCTCTATTTCTTCTTTGTTCTGTTCACTTCCTGCTTGTCTGATTTTACTGACCACCGTGATGGGAGGCTTTACTGCGGGGGTCAGTAAAGTGCTCACCCCCTCCTGGGAACTACATCTGTGTGGCAGGACACTCTCTACGTGTTAGGCCCCGTACACACCATAGAATCCATCCGCAGATAAATCCCAGCAAATGGGTTTCAGCGGATAGATCCTATGGTGTGTACACGCCAGCGGATCTTTATCCGCGGATATATCTCCCCTGGGATGGATTCCAGCAGATCGAATATTTGCTGACATGCAGAACATATCCATCTGCTGGAGTCCATCCCAACGGATGGATCCGCTGGTCTGTACAGACTCACCGGATCCATCCGTCCGAAGGGATCCCCCGCATGCGTCGTAATGATTGAACGCATGCGTGGAATTCCTTATATGACAGCGTCGCGCACGTCGCCGCGTCATAATCGCGGCGACGGCGCGACACGTCATCGCCAGAGGATTTCGGCGCGGATTTCAATGCGATGGTGTGTACACTCCATCGCATGAAAATCCGCCGAAATCCTCGAGAGGATTTATCCGCGGAAACGGTCCGCTGGACCGTATCCGCGGATAAATCCTCCCGTGTGTATGGGGCCTTAGAGACTTCAAGGAGGTGTGAATTACTGGGCGTGCCGCAATTCATACTGGGAAATGTAGTTCTTACATGAACGAGCGCCGCAAACTAGGAAGTGAATGAGAGAACAGAAACTAGAATGCCGGAGGTAATATAGATGAAGGAATTTAATAGGTACAGTATTTACTTGTTTTTTAACAGAATCATTACACTATTCTGTCTGTCTACCTTGCAGATTAATTTTAGGCAAAACATTTTTTTCCTGTAGTGACCCTTTAAGGTCAACAGGATAGGAACACAAAGCAAAAATACACTGCTCAAAAAAATTAAAGGAACACTTTGAAAACATATCAGATCTCAACGAGCAAAAATCTCATGCTGGATATCTATACTGATATGGACTGGGTAATGTGTTAGGAATGATAGGATTTCATTTTGCTGAAATTTCATTGCAACAACTCAAAATGGTCCTCAGTAGTTTGTATGGCCTCCAAATGCTTGTATGCATTACTGACAACATCGGGGCATACTCCTAATGAGACGACGGATGGTGTCCTAAGGTATTTCCTCCCAGATCTGGACCAGAGCATCACTGAGCTACTGAACAGACTGAGGTGCAACCCGGCGGCACCGGATGGACCGAAACATAATGTCCCAGAGGTGTTCTTTTGGATTTAGGTCAGATGAGCGTGGGGGCCATTCAATGGTATCAATTTGTTCATCCTCCAGGAACTGGCTGCATGCTCTTGCCACATGAGGCCGGACATTGTCGTGCACCAGGAGGAACCCAGGACCCACTGCACCAGCGTAGGGTCTGACAATGGGTCCAAGGATTTCATCCCAATGGCAGTCAGGGTGCCATTGTGTAGCCTGTAGAGGTCCGTGCGTCCCTCCATGAATATGCCTCCCCAGACCATCACTGACCCACCACCAAACCGGTCATGCTGAATGATGTTACAGGCAGCATAAAGTTCTCTGCGGCTTCTCCAAACCCTTTCACGTCTGTCACATATGCTCAGGATGAACCTGCTCTCATCTGTGAAAAGCTTGGGGCACCAGTAGCAGACCTGCCAATTCTGGTGTTTAATGGAAAATACCAATCGAGCTCCACAGTGTCTGGCAGTGAGCCCAGAGCACACTAGAGAACGTCGGGCCCTCAGGCCAACCCCATGAAGTCTGTTTCTGATTGTTTGGTCAGAGACATTCACACCAGTGGCCTGCTGGAGGTCATTTTGTAGGGCTCTGGCAGTGCTCATCCTGTTCCACCTTGCACAAAAGAGCAGATACCGGTCCTGCTGATGGGTTAAGGACCTTCTATGACTCTGTCCAGCTCTCCTAGAGTAACTGCCTGTCTCCTGGAATCTCCTCCATGCTCTTGAGACTGTGCTGGGAGACACGGCAAACCTTCTGGCACTGACACGTATTGATGTGCCATCCTGGAGGAGTTGGACTGCCTATGCAACCTTTATAGGGTCCAAGTATCTCCTCGTGCTACCAATAGTGACACTGACCCTAAGCAAATGCAAAACTAGTGAGAAACAGTCAGAAAAGATGGGTAGGGAAAAAAATGTCAGACACCTCCACCTGAAAAAACATTCCTGTTTTGGAGGTCGTCTCATTGTTGCCCATCTAGTGCACCTGTTGTTAATTTCAATTAACAGCAAAGCAGCTGAAACCGATTAACAACCCCCCTCTGTATACACCCCTCCCCCTCTGCTACTTAACTGACAGATCAATATCCCAGGAGTTCTTATTCAAAAGTGTTCCTTAAATGTTTTTGAGCAGTGTATATCATCAAAAGAGTCTCTTAGGAAGAATAATTTTTGCATTCTGGAGTGTCAAGGTCAGAGTCCAGGCTTCAAGCCAATCGAAATGCCATGGCATGATCTGAAGAGAGCTGTTTATATAAGGAATCCTGTAAATTGGTTCATCAACTACTAGAAAGAGATTCTACTGGTTACACTACTAAAACAGAGGGGTTCAAATTCCTTTTCCAGTCCGGAGTGTGAAGGACACAGCAATCTGAAGAACACAGTGATCACAAAGAGCGCTGGATGAGCACCTATGTGGACGTGCGAAGGACGTCCATGGATGCATTCCCAGAACTGGATGATCGCGCTTTTGGCTATAGCACGGCCAGGAACTGGTTAAAGCGGTTCTAAAGTTATTTTATTTTTTTTACCCTAATGCGTTACCTGCATAGGGTAAAAAAAAGTTTTACCATTTTTAGTGTGCCTCCCTCTTCCTAATCATTAGCTGCTGGAGGATATACAAGCCTATCAGTTTAAGCAGTGATCTTCTCTTGCTACATACAACTTAGTAGCACACTTTCATCTTATTTCAGGGACATCATTATTTTTTTTTCTGAGACAGTTCGTCCTAATAAGCAGCCACGTGCAGTGGTTTCTAGCTTCTGAGCAAATTATTTGTGGTCTTTATTACTCCCTGTGAACCAAAAATAATATTTCTGCATAAGGCTTGGCAGAATGCAGTATGTCTGCTGGCCACCGTGGATGTCCTTACTTATTACATAGAAGTCCTATCTGCAATTTTCATTACTCCTAAATAAATCAAACTTTTCACTTCAGTGCCCGAGTCAGGTTGTAGAATTTAGATCTGTCGGCACGCTACTCCTATGCTGTTTTTTTCCTTTTTTTTATTTTTTTATTATTAAATTCTATTTGTATGCAAGCGGTTTTCATGCCTAAATATCCAATAATCCCTTTTATCTGGTTTGAGTAAAGTCTGTGATTTTAAGAAATGTAAAGAAAATGAAGCCATCTATATCCAGAACAATGCTGCCCTCTAGGCTTGCAAATTAGATTATTTCCAAATGTAAGATTCCTGAGCAAGAAACAAACTGTTTTGTTGCTAAATGAACTACTAAGTTATATCTGTACACATATCTGCAACATTACTTAAGGATTTTATCATTTACATATATCAGCTGAAAATGACCAATTATATTTACATACAGTATGTAATTCCAAAATAGGTACGTAACTTGAATATTTCATATGTATTCTGACTAAACTTAAAAATAGTACATATAACGCATATAATCATAAAATAAGTGCCATTTAAATGTGACCAACACAAGAAGCAGCATTTTCTCCAGTAAGGTAAGCAGGTAACCCTCCTGTTGCTCTTTACTTATCCATCCTGGCAGGACTGTTAACATAGCTTTACAGTAGTAAGCACTAACTGAATAACTTTTAGGTTGCTAAAGCTAAGTGTATCATAAACATTTGTCAGTTTTTAACCACTTCAATACCGGGCACATTCACCTCCTTCCTGCCCAGGCCAATTTTGATCTTTCAAGCTGTCACACTTTGAATGACAATTGCACGGTCATACAATGCTATACCCAAACAACATTTTTATAATTTATTTTAGGCAGATAGAGCGTTCTTTTGGTGGTATTTAATCACCACTGAGTTTTTTATTTTTTGCTAAACAAATAAAAAAGGCCAAAAATTTAGAAAAACATTTTTTTTCTTAGTTTTTATTACAAAATGTTGTAAATAAGTCATTTTTTTGCCTTTACTGATGTGTGCTGAATAAAAAAAGGGGGTTTGGACCTCTGGGCCCTTTAATAATAATAATAATAATAATAATTATATATATATATATATATATATATATATATATATATATATATATATATATAAAAGAAATAATATATTTAAAAACACTGATGGACACTGAAAGGGATCACTGATCACCACTGGTGGGCACAGCTGGGCATCACTGGTGGTCACAGGTGGGCATCACTGGTGAGCACAGGTGAGCAGCACTGGCGGGCACGTGCAGACATCGCTGATGGGGCTGCACTGATAATCAAATCACTGATTATCAGTCCAGACCCCCCATGTCAAGAGAGCTGCTTATCGGCTCTCATCTACTTAGGCACTGTCAGCACGAGTAGAGGAATGCTGATAACTGGAACTTCCTTTTTACACTGTGATCAGCTGTGATTGGACACAGCTGATCACGTGGTAACAAGCCTACGTCATAGGCTCTTTACCAGAAATGCGGTGTGTCCCAGCAACAAACCGAACCACGATCGCTGCGCTGCGTGCCCCTGGGGGTGCGCATGAGCGGCTTGTTGAGAAGGACGTTGAATGACGTCCAGTCAAAACAACACCTTCCCCAAAGGTTTTCTTCAGCCTTTGCTGCATCCCCAATAACCTATTTTTAACCACTTACTGTGTGCCTGCACTGAACTGATGGCTTTATGGTATTTTTCAGGATGAGTTTTCTTATGGTGACAACAGTGGACATTGCTCGAGTAATGTGTACTGACACTGTCCATCAGAAGTTTGTGTAACAGATCATTGTCACACTTTAACAGAAAGTACCTGAACATGGACCTACATAGCAGGATCACCAGGCACAATTTTAATAAAAGCTGCAGATTTAAGACTTATCCCACAATAAAACGAGTAAATATTTTTGGTAAAGAATTGTATGGCTTTAAAACTAAGGTTCAATTGTCATATTAGGTTAATGGGGCCACCAGCACCTGCACCCCTTTGTTACGTGCAGCTGCAAAGTGTTCTATAGTCACATCTGATTGGCTTTAGGCATTTAAGGTCCCATACACATTATTATTATTATTATTATTATGGATTTATATAGCACCAACAGTTTGCACAGTGCTTTGCAACATGAGGGCATACAGTACAACTACAATACAATTCAATACAGGAGGAATCAGAGGGCCTTGATTGATAGAGCTTACAATCTACAAGGGTGGATCAAGAGATACAAAAGGTAATAACTGTGGGGGATGAACTGATGGAGGGAAAAAAAAAGTTCAGTGAAGACAGGATAGGCTTCTCTGAAGAGAAGGGTTTTCAGGGATCGCCTAAAAATGGACAGAGTAGGAGATAGTCAGACAGATTGGGGTAAGGAGTTCCACAGAATGGTAGAGTCTCAAGAGAAGTCCTGGAGGTGAGCATAGGAGCAGGTGACAAGGGAGCTAGAGAGCAGGAGGTCAGGTTCTGTATGTCGCATGACTCTTGCTTGTGGCACAGTAATTAAAGCATATTTTGTGAATACGAAAGGACTGTGGCATATGAGCGTCATGTATACAGTGAATAGGCTCAGGTTTTATTTAACCATACCCATGTAAGCCCCTCTCACATTTAGTACTAAAAGGCCACACCCAATAGGGGTTTGTGCTCCACTCTGTCCTCTGACCCCTCCCCGCTGTCCTCCTTGTTTGACAACCCCGCTTTTCCCCAGGGCATAGGAGCGACAACAATGGGGCCCTTTAAACGCCCCAACTGGCCCCAAGCACACTCTTTTGTACACCCGCTGCAAGGGACACCGGCCATGCTGACGGGTTCCCATGACTGGCTCACCACCCTCCACTTATCCACATTCACAAGACATCTACATTCTTCCTCCCAATCCCACCGCTCCTATACTGAATTAGAACGGCTGTGCTCCCTCTCTGAAACACCCAGACACCTTCTCTCAACCATATACTGTCTCTTACAAGCTCTTACACATGATGACTTACCACTTTATACCAGGATGTGGTCTGTAGACTTGGGAGAGGACATCCCCCTACCGGATTGGCAGACCTTGATTCAATGTTTACACAAATCAACAATTTCCTGCTACTCTCAGGAAAAGAACTACAAGATTCTGTCAAGATGGTATAGGGACCCATCCACATTACACAAAATTTCCCCATCTACTCCAGCCTCTTGTTGGCAATGTATTTCCTCTACAGGGACCTATCTACATGTCTGGTGGGAATGCGAGAGGATCCGTCCCTTTTGGATTCAGGTATTTGAATGTTATAATAAGATTTATGATGAAACACTGATGCCTTCCCCTAAGAATGCCCTTCTTTCAATACTCCCTGGGTCTAACACTTCGCAGAAACAGAGTCTCCTCCGTTTTTTTATGTCCTCAGCGAGACAGCTCATCCCATCATTTTGGAAGACAACCACCACTCCTCCCTTGTCACGATGGGTCTCGATTATGAATGATACCATGAGAATGGAGGAGATGCTGGCCCTTGACAATGACACCTTTGATAAATACATGGTACTGTGGTCCATCTGGCTCTGCTTCTCCGCCTTTGATACTCTCGCCAACATGCTGTCGACCCCGGTACGATCACCCTAACGTACACCTCGACAGTGGGATGGGCAGGGCACATACCTGGGGTCCCCCCCTCGCTGTCCTCTGGTAACTCCTTTCTATGTATATCTCTACAGCAGCCCTTACGCTCTTCTTTGACTATCTCTCTTCTATTCCTCTCCTGTTTCTTCCTACCTCTTTCCCTTTCTTTTTCAATTTACGCCCATCTTTGGGTCGCTCCCCCTTTTTCTTCTCAAATTTTTTGTATACAATTTTATTATGAACAACGGGGATTTCCTAGCCGGAATTACTCTTTCCTCCAAGTGACAGTCGTTGATGTTAACAATATCTTGTATGACGATAGGAGTTAAGCTGTGGGCGATGGCCATTGGGCTGACTCATCGCACATGTTCGCTTACGATTGTCACCAGATTGTAACTTTAGACGTTGTTCCTTGTATTGTATGTTAAACTATCAATAAATATATTTTCAACCCTAAAAGGCCACACCCAACGTTTTTCTCAGCAGGCGAAGTGCACCACATGATTTCTTTTTTCAGTGTGTCCCAGATCATCCACAATCCTAGTTACGCCTAGATCATTTATCCATTGAAGACACAGGCTCTCCCAAGAGGGTCACCATGGAGTCAATGGTTGCTGACACTGGTTGCACACATTACTTCATTGTGAGTATTTGAGTTCACACGTGTCACTGTGGATCCTCTGGCCTCGGCGAGTTCAGCCCTGAAGCCGCCGAGGAGCTCGGCGGGCCGAGTTCTCCCATAGAACAATGAGAAAATAGAGAACATGTTCTCTATTTTCTCGACGAGTTCCTCGGCGGCTCCATCGGGCCGAAAGTGTACACACGACAGAGTTTCTCGGCAGAATCCGGCTCTGACCGAGTTTCTCGCTGAATTCTGCCGAGAAACTCTGTCGTGTGTACGAGGCCTCTGAAAGCTAAGATACTGTTGTCTACTCTGGACAACTTTAATTGCTCATTGTCTTGGTGTACCTGGAGCAAAATCCCCTTTTACCTCCTAAGTGAAAAATCTCAGGTTTACTTCCACACTTTTCTTGCATGGTTGTTTTCTTGACCCCAAGAATGAACTCAGCAATTAGCGTGGTGCAAGGCATCCACATAAAGCATCTCTATAAGGAGGCGTCTAGTGATGCCTATTGTTTTATCATGAATAGGAAGACATGTACATGTACATTAGTTAAAATGACTCTGATGTTTATTTAAAGTGTGTTTCAAAATGACATACCTGCAAAGAAGCATAGTACCTCTCCTGCTGACTGTGCTGTCAAACACCTCTCTTCTGTAGAGTAGTCCAGGGGTGAAGCCTCTTCTGAAATTGACACCTCTGGCAGTGTTTATCATATCTGTCCCCCAATGGTTTCACCTGCCAATGTGATATCAAGACCAGCGGGCTCCTTAACCCAAAAAAAGTATATTATGGTTCTCCATGTTTTATTCTAATAAGTTAGAGGCCAATGCATTACAGCAGGTCCATATAAACAGCCTATAAAGCTTTTTATTACTATTCTTAATTTAACCTCCCTGGCGGTATGATTATTTCAGAAAAAAGGTGCTGAAAGCGGTACCATTATTTGCAAGGAAATTTGGCATTTTATACTGTAGGCCTGTAATTCTTAGGAATAACTCACTTAAATCTGACCAAACAAGAGTCTAGTAGGCATCCCGGGTATGACATTTTTTTAAAAACAAAATGATAAATTATAATATAATAAATAATTATAAATAATTATAACAAATAATATTATAATTAAAATGAAAATTATTCAAAAATGTAATCAACTCAAAATCACTGAAATTTGCTCAGCTGCAGAATTGTCGCTGTCATTACTTTTATTTTTTTATGACGAATTTCCCCACAAATCGCTATCGCACAATTCTGCAAGTGATTATAATTTATTATCGCTGTTTTCTAGCTGCTCTAAAACCATTTTTGACATAAAGGGACACTTTTGGTTGCTATGGACAATCTACAGTTTGCAGGCAGAAAGAACAGTTTTTATTATATAAAAGAACATGTAGGGCACTGGGCAGACCACTAGGGACAAGGGGGGTGTGTATTTTTTACATACAGTACTGTAATCTATAAGATTACAGTATACTGTATGTAAGGTGTTTGTTTACCTTTTTGAATTTGGCGCCGTTCTCCACTCCCATGCGTCGTAACGTCGCAGGGAACGGAGATCGGCGGCACACAGAGGCACTGTGTGAATCGAGCGAGGTCCCGCTCGCTCACACAGCGCGGTGGCATCGCTGGATCCAGGGACAAGGTAAGTAAACCAAGCCTATGAATGCTGTGAGGCAAGCCCGAGTCTGACTCGGGGTTACCGATTCTAGCAAAAAAATCTCACCCCGAGTCCGACTCGGGAATACCGCTCAGAAGGTTAAGTGTTTGTAAATTATTGCTTCATATACAGGTATGGATTCCTTCTCCAGCTACCGATGCCATAAAATCTTCAACAGCTAGGGAACAATAAAGAGTGTTTTGATGAGACAGAGAGGGGACCTCTAAATACACCCTAGCAGGGCATTTTTTCTCAGAATAGGTGCAGGAACTCTCCCCTTCTGAGTCACTTCTTGTCTCCGCCCCCTACCCACCTCTGAGCAACGTTCCTTAGTTCCATCTCCTACCCACCTCCGAGTAGCACCCCTTTTAGAGAATACAGAGTCAAGTATCATTTTGTGGTGCTAAGTAATTTGTATGGAATTTGTTAATGATAGCAAGAAAAGTGGTAAAATAGCTCCCCCACAGCCAGCATCAATAAACCCCCCAGCAACAATAAATTCACCCAGAAACAATAGACCCCCCCAGCAACAAAATACAACCTCTGCAGCAACAACAGATCTCCAAGCAGCCCGCATCAATAGACCACCTCCGTCAACAGTAATCTTTTCCAGCAACAATTGACCCCCAAGCAACACACGCATTACCGCTGAAAAAAAAAAAAAATCTGCAACCTAGTCATTAAGACGTTCGTACTGCTGTGATTCGATTTTAAAGCGAATTTCAGACTGAATATGTACTGAGACTCTAAGGCGACTTTGCATATTCTAATCACCATGTAAGTTACACCAATGTAGCACAGGAACCTTTTCCAAAGTCGCACTGTGCTGAGTTGCATTAATGAGAATGGGCAACATTGAATATAATGTGATTTTTCATTGTCATGTGACTTTGTGTGACTCAAGTCGCACTAGTGTAAAACATTACTTAGGGGTTGATTTACTAAAACTAGAGAGTGCAAAATCTGGTGAAGCTGTGCATGGTAGACAATCAGCTTCTAACTTCAGTTTGTTCAATTAAGCTTGGACAAAAAAAAAATGGAAGCCGATTGGTTTCTATGCCCCAGATTTTGTACTCTCTGGGCCAGATTCACAAAGCAGATACGACGGCGTATCTCCTGATACGCCGTCGTATCTGTTGTTCTATCTATGCGACTGATTCATAGAATCAGTTACGCATAGATAGCCATAAGATCCAATAGTTTTACACTGTCGGATCTTAGGATGCAGTACCGCGGCCGCCGCTGGGGGGAGTTTGCGTCGTAAACCAGCGTCGGGTATGCAAATTAGGAGTTACGGCGATCCACAAAGCTTTTTCCCGTCGTTACGTCGCCGCAAGTGTTAGTTTTCTGTCGCAAAGATAGGGCACCTTTAACAAAGTGGAAAATTACTCCACCATGTTAAAGTATGCCCGTCTTTCCCGCGTCGCTTTTGAATTATTTTTAAATTTTCCCGGCGTAACTCTTTTTTGATGTTGCGATTCACAAAACGTTGGCGCGTCGTAATTTCGCGCAAAGCACGTCGAGAAATTTGCGACGGGAGCATGCGCAGTACGTCCGGTGCGGGAGTGCACCTAATTTAAATGGTACCCGCCCCATTTGAATTGGCCAGCCTTGCGCCGGACGGATTTACGATAGGTAAGTGCTTTGTGGATCAGGCACTTAGACAGAAAATGTGCGGCGGTGTAGCGTAAATCGGTTACGTTACGTTGCGCCCGCTGTACGTGAATCTGGCCCTCTGGCCTTAAGCTGGATACACACTATACAATTTTCTGTAGATTTTTTTCCTTCAGATTTATCAAAATCATATAATAGGAGGTCAAACCTTAAGCATTTCAGTTTGTATGCAATCAGGCAGCCCCTTGCACTACATGGTTTTGGTAAATCTAAAGGAAATCTGACAACAAAATTCATATAGTGTGTATGGGATATAAATAAATCAATCCCAAAGACATCATACACACTATTAGATTTTCTGCAGATTTTTGTCTTCGGATTTACCAAAACCATGTAGTGCAAGGGCCTGCCTGATTGCATACAAACTGAAACTCTTAAGCCCTGTGCAGACCGATGCACTGTTTTCATCGGACAAACCGATTGTGTGTGGGCCCCATCGGTTTGTTTTCTATCGGTGAAAAAAAATAGAACATGTTTTAAAATTTTCCTATGGATAAAAAAACGATCGTCTGTGTGGAAGTCCATCGGTTAAAAATCCATGCATGCTCAGAATCAAGTCGACGCATGCTCGGAAGCATTGAACTTCATTTTTCTCAGCACGTCATAGTGTTTTACGTCACCGCGTTTTGGCACGGTCAGATTTTTGACTGATGGTGTGTAGGCAAGACTGATGAAAGTCAGCTTCATCGGATATCCGACGACAAAAATCTGCAGAAAATCGAATAGTGTGTATTGGGTCTTAGGCTGGCCATACATGTTCAATCCTCTTGTACAATTTTCTTTTAGATTTACCATAAAGCATAGAATATGAGGTCAAAACTAAACACTTTCAACTGTATCCAATAAAGCCCCATACACACTATCAGTTTTCCTGCTGGTTTTCTCTTCCATCTAATATGAGGTCAAACCTTAAGCGTTTCAATTTAAATGCAATCAGGCAGGTCCTTGTACTACATGGTTTTGGTAAACCTGAAGAGAAAACCAGCAGGAAAACTGATAGTGTGTATGGGGCTTTAGGCAGGCCCTTGCACTACATAGTTGAAGGTAAATCTAAAGAAAATTGTACAGAAAATTGGATGAAACTTGTATAATGTAAGGCCAGCCTTATGCCGCGTACACGCGATCGGGCTTTTGCCCTGTCAAATCACATCGGAATTCCATCGAAAAAATATAGAACATGTTCTATATCTAAAGTCTGATGGAATTCATCGGAATTTCCGAAGAAAAAACTCTGATGGGGCTACACACGATCGGAAAATCCGATGGAAAAGGTCCATCGGAAATTCCGATCGTGTGTACAGGGCATTAGAGTGCAGTGTATTATACTGATGTAAAATACTCAACATTATAGGACTGTATACAAAGTTAATAAAAAACAAATATTGAATATAAGCCGTATAGTTATACATACATCATGAACACCTATGAAACATGATAATGAACTAAAGCTACACAATTATTCTACACGGCGTGATATACATTTTGTATCATTGTAACACAATCCCAAGCTATCACTTTTTGCTTTTGCAGATAAATCCCATACAATGTAGGAGGAATCCTCAGCATGATATCAGCACAACAGGGGTATGTGTGGGCTTGTTCTTGTTGTGACGCTTTCTTTGGACTGAATGATGGATCATATTGTGCTGAGAGTCTATTACTGGAGCTATCCACCCACGGTGTGGTTCTTTGTATGTGAAAACACTATGCATGACTAGCTGCACAGTGCTCCTAGTGGTCAATACAGGAAACACACCTCGTTATTTACTGTGCAGCTATACAGTACATTAAAGGCAGGGTACAAAAAAAACATCCACATACCATTGTCACTGAAATGAAGCAGTTCATGTCTTTGTACAACATTGCAACCTTGAGATGTAAAACAACTGTCAGTGCTCGATCAGCGTTCATTTTACAGACAGATGATAGTGGGATGCAGTGTTACTACACAATGACGCTTTATAACAAAAAAAAGATAATAATAGTCATTGTTAGGTTTTAATGCTAGTTATTGAGAACCAGAAAAAAATTGGGTTTATCTTGAGCATAAAGCCCTCACAAAGTACATGAAACCATTATTTAAAAGACTGGAGAAATTAGAATACATGTTATTTATATAGGAAAAATTATACTATTTAGTATTATGCATGTGAAAGTTTCTATAAGAAACATTGTATTTGACATTGGTATACTTGTAAAAATGTATATGTTGCTTGTAGTCATAGGCGTGCGCACATAGGGTGTAAGGTGTGCCTGGGCACACCCTAATCACCCTGTACTGTGCAGATTCCCCCTGCTGTCTGGCTGCAGAGAAAGGGACTGGGGAATCTCTGTCCTCAGTCCCTTTCTCTGTCTCAAAAGTTAGACACCAATCTCTGCCCTACTGACTTGCCCACTGCCATATACGGTATATTACACATGCATGTGTGTTTGAGCTTTGGTGTGCACACCCTAATGCAATAGGCTGCGCACACCTATGCTTGTAGTATGCTCTGTTGAGTTTCCAAACGAAAAGTCACTTATGCCCAGGGCACAACTTGCTGCTATCTAATTGCAAAGTGCAAATGTACATTCAATTCAAATCGTCCAGGTCCATCACAATAAAATATATTGAAAGCCTTGCAGTTAATATTCTTTAGAAAGTAGCCCCAGCATAAAAAAACAGTACCCTGCCAGCAGCAGCAGAGTAGCATCCTTGCTCTCTGTGGTTAAGCAATGGACTCTCTGCACTGACTGGACTGATCCCCCCCCCCTCCCCCACATCCATGCTGAGTAAGAGCTCTAGCTCTTCAATTAGCAGGCAGCATAATCTTTGTGATTCCAGAGCTACAGGTCTGACTCAGCAGAGGGTCTGTCAGACCTCTACAGAGAGACCACTGCTTCCACACCGAGAGCAGAGATGAGACTGTGCAACATTCTGGTAGAGTACAGGTTTTTGTACTCAGACTGTGGTAGCTTACTAACTATAAGGCATCAAACAACTTTTGTTTGTTGTGCTTTAAACTGAAGGTTAAAGAGGAAGTAAACCCTCTTTTGTCCCCGAAAAAAAAAACCTGCAAGAGAAAGGCATAATGAGCTAGTATGCATAGCATACTAGCTCATTATGTGGCACTTACCTGAGATCGAAGCCCCCGGAGCGCTCCCCGTTCCCCTCTGCCGCCATGTCCCCTCCGCTCGTCTTCTGTGTATCGCCACTGCTGCGCTGTGACTGGCCAGAGCGGCGATGACGTCACACCCGCGCATGCGCGTGTGACCGGCAGATTCCCGCGCATGCACGTGGTCCTGGCATTATTCCATTCAGAAAATCGGCATGCTCAGTGCACCTGCGCCTGTGCCGTGCGCCGTTGTCTACGATGCAGTGTTTTCTGCAAATATCTCCTTAACCGTGTAGGTTAAGGAGATATTTCTTGCACCTACAGGTAAGCCTTAATCTAGGCTTACCTCTAGGTGCAAGTTTTCAGAGTGGTTGTAAAGGCAGAAGTTTTTTTTTTATCTTAAAGTGATTGTAAAGTCTTGTTTTAACTCCCAAACTGCAACTGTCATTTTCACAATAAACAATGCAATTTAACAAAGCCTCTTGAGGGGGAGGGGGTGAGCAGACAAGTCAGGACACTCTCTACTTTGCAGATAGAGAAATGAGCTGTGTGTTAGTGGGCGTCCTGACACTCCTGCTCGCCCCCTCCCCCTTCAAGAGGTATTCTCCACACCAGGGAGAAAGCCTTGCATTACGGTGTGGAGTTACAGACAGAAGAACAGGAAGTGAGGATTTCTCAGAAGAAATAAGGACATTTAAAAGCAAAATCGAAGCATGAGGTAAGTGAAGAAGGACTCCACTAAGGTAAAGGAAGCTATTTAGGGGGAAAAAAAATACCTTTACAACCCCAGGATTAACTCAGTATTGTGTAAAAAAGCAGTTTGATCCTGTCTTCTCTGATCCTCATCTTCTTCCAAAGTCTCCAAACCATCCCTTGACAAAAGAGAGCCTTGGGGGCAGTGGCGTAGCGCAGGGGGTTCGAGGGGGGACACCGCCCCGGGCGCAACATTTAGAGGGGCGCTGTCACGAGTGTGAAGAGGAGGGAGCGCCAACAACAGATGGGACATAGGAACATATGCATGATGTCACCCCTCCAGGCTTATCCAGTCATCATCAAGCACACTCTCCTTTTTCCCTACAGCCACCGCTGTCTCACATAGTGGATCAAGTGACCAGACTGGAGATAGCTGAAAATAGGTAAGTCCATGGGTCAGGGGGGCGCAAATTACTTGCCTTCCTCCAGGCGCTGACAAACCACGCTACACCACTGCTTGGGGGCAAGCTACACATGCCCAGTTTGGTGTGTATTGCTGGAGAGTTTTTTTTTGGTGGGGGGGGGCACAGCACAGGACCAGTCAGCACTATCCAGACAGAGGGTCGGGGGTACTGCAGCCTCATAGGACAATCAGGGGAGAATAAAAAGCACCTTCTACAAGCTTTAACCAGTGCTTTGATGGACACTGATAGAAGTCACAAAACTGCTCTAACTGCTTATGAGAAAAGGTATTTAGCAGTTTATATTTAATAAAATAATTGCATTTCCATGTTCTGTGTACTGTGAGAGACCAGACTACGGGGTCCTGGATTTAATAACACTTTAATTTGTCTCTGGACCAGAAAATAAATTCAAGCAGCATAACGGGCAGAATTATGAAAGTTGGCTTTTCAAAAGATGGCAATATTAGAGGTGGCAGTATCAAATCTGGGGGTTGACTTGGACATAGGTGGCAGAAGACAGTTGACCCATGGATCCAGAATCTATAAATCATGGACAGGTTGTACATAAAAAGATATGTCCCATAATACCAAGATCACAATGAGGTAGATTCAGGTAGCAATTACGTCGGCGTATCCATAGATACGCCGCGTAATTGCTAAGTTGCGGTGGCGTATCTACTTTCTGTATTCAGAAAGCTAGATACGCCGACTGTAGCCTAAGATACGACTGGCATAAGTCTCTTACGCCGTCGTATCTTAGGGTGCATTCTAACGGTGGCCGCTAGGTGGCGCTCCGGTAGTTTTCAGCGTAGAGTATGCAAATTGCATACTTACGCTGATTCACAAACGTACGCGCCCCCTGGCGGTCGTGTTTTACGTCGTTTGCGTTCGTCGCTTTCGTCGTAAGGCTACTCCTGCTATTAGGAGGCGCAGCCAATGGTAAGTATGGACGTCGTTCCCGCGTCGCGATTTTCAAAATTTACGTTGTTTGCGTAAGTCGTTTGTGAATGGCGCTGGACGCCATTTACGTTCACGTCGAAGCAAATTACGTCCTTGCTACGTCATTTACCGCAATGCACGTTGGGAAATTTTCCCGACGGAGCATGCGCAGTACGTTCGGCGCGGGAACGCGCCTAATTTAAATGATCCACGCCCCCTTCGGGATCATTTAAATTACGCGCGCTTACGCCGGCCCCTTTTACGATACGCCGCCACAAATTACGGAGCAAATACTTTGTGAATGCAGCGTAGCTCCAGTAATTTACGGAGGCGTAGCGTAAAAACGATACGCTGTGCCGCCGTATCAGTGCGCGGCCCTACCTGAATCTACCCCAATATATCCAATGCTGATAAACTCATTAAAACATTTTTGTTGCACTTGATATGGTGGAGTTTTCCTTTATGAAAAAGCAGAAAGTAGGTAAACTCCCCGTGCTCTCTTACAAAGCAGAACATTTAGCTCTGTCATATGTGTCATATTACACACACAAAGTAAGGTAATATAATGATTGTTTATATAGTTTTCATCACTGCTTGTTTTGCTGATAGCTGGACAGAAATATATTGGTACACTGCAAAGTTAACTTACCTGATCTTCTAAATCAAATATCTATTGGCTCTAGGATGAAAGAACTGCTGCCATTAAATCTGAAATTAAGTAGCAGAGCAAACAATAAAGACGCCGTCTCTACCTGATTAGAAAGTATAAGGTGACTTTTCAAAGTGGTGGCATACATTTTTTTTGTTTGTTTAGATAAAATGCTAGAAGGGAGTTGACAACTGTTGATTTCCAAGGCCGAAAAAAAGGGCCTCCCTTTCTACTGCAAGGGTTAACTGGTTGTTTAGCCTAGGGGATGATAAATGAAATGATATACAGTAAAACCTTGGATTGCGGGAATAATATGTTCCGGAAACATGCTTGTAATCCAAAGCACTTGTATATCAAAGCAAATTCCCAATAAGAAATAATGGAAACTCAGGTGATTTGTTCCACAACCATTTATTCATAAATCCTTCAGTTTATAGTCCAGATAAAAAGATTATAGCAATGTGATTGGATGTGTAACCATAAAATGTCCATCCACAAATGGAAGCCTCCACAAGGGGATTAGAAGCAAAATCCAGCAGGAGCCATGGACTATAAAATAGAAGAGAGGAGCCTCCAAGTGTAGCAATATGGTTACATTTAATGAAGGTACAACATTTAGCAACTCACATGGTTGATGATTAAAACAGGCACATCTAAGTATGCAGGGATCCGGGGGAAATCTGTCCATATAGACCGTCCTCCTCACCGCCAGCTCTCACCACTGTCAGTCTGCAATCGTGTCCAGGAAGACTACCCTGCAGTAGAGCAATTTGAAAGCGAGGCTTGAAGCGCTCGAGGAGCACAGCATGGAAGGGATGACGCCAATGTAGGTGTGAGGGATGGTCTATATGGAGACAGCTTTACTCCGGATGCCTGTATACTTAGATGTGCCTGTTTTAGTCATCAACCCATGTGAGCAGGGCCAATCCTAGGCAGGGTGCACAGGTGGGGCCTGCAGAGGTGGGGGCGCTGAACATCTAAGAGCCTCTCTAACAGAAGCCCTCTCTGTGTCCATCACAGAGGCCCCCCTCCAGGTCCCAATAAAGTACTCTGCTTCTCTTCCTGTATTTTGTTAATTGTTAAGAGATCATGTAAGGATCCCAGGTTAATGAAGACTTCGTGGGGGAGCATATCCGTGGTTGAGTCATTGCCATAGAAACATTTGTAAAGGGGAGGAGTTAGTAAAATGACGACGCCCATGTGGGGGCGCCAGAAATATTTCTGCACCCAGGCGCCGGTGACCCTAGGATCGGCCCTGCATGTGAGTTGCTAAATGTTGTACCTTCATTACATGTAACCATATTGCTACACTTAGAGGCTCCTCTCTTCTCTTTTATACTCAGTTGTGACATAACGCTACTTGTATATCAAGTCTTAATTTATTAAAAATTATTGCTTGTCCTGCAAAACGCTCTCAATCCAAGTTACTCTCAAATCAAGGTTTTACTGTACTTGCTTTATTCGGGCCTTTGGGACATTATTCACCCCACTGATATGATACACCATTCTGCCTTCTGACACCAAAAATGGGGCATAATTCCTGCCACTGACATCAACAATAGAGCGCAATCTCTCCCACTGACACCAACAATGGGGTGCTATCCCCCACCTTAATACCAAAGATGGAGCACTGTTTACTCCCAGAAAAAAAATTCTATTCCCGCTGGTCACAGTCTGGCCCTCCTAAAGTCGGAAGGACAGTAAACTGGCCCTTTTTTTTTGAAAGTTTGGAGACCCCTGCCCTAAGCAAAACAAGCAGTTAAGCATTACTGTGGGAAAGGGGTCCCACTGCAAGGGTTAAGATTGTTTTATCCACCTATTTGCTCCATTTTGGTCCGTTATATATACCAATGGAAACGTTTTATTATATCTGTTCAATACGTGCAAACAATGTAGCTGTTCATCCAGCCAGAAATCATGTGAGCTGATAACTTCCTGTGCTATCTGCCTCTGGATATCTGGGCAGTCAGGGGTGATCAGTGCGGAGATGGGGAGGAGTTACAAGCACTGATCTCCCTGTATAGGTTTCAATAAAGCAGCTTACAGCTGCTTCTCCTCCTCCCCCCACCGTGGCTTTCAGCTGCTTTATTGAAATCTATACAGGGAGATCGGTGCTTGTAACTCCCTCCACCGCCACACCTGCGTCCTCCTCTGTGTGCTCCTCCAGTCCCCCTGTCTGTGCACCTCTGGTCCTCTTCCAGTCCCTCTTCATGCACCTCCGGGACCCCTCCGTGTCCTCTGTGCTCCTCCAGTCCCCGTCCGTGTCCTCCCTACTCCTCCGGTCCCCCCCATCCCGGATCTGTCAGGATGGAGAGGGGAGGAAGGAGATGGTCAATCTATCATTCACCGGCTCCTTCCTTTTCAGTGATCCCTACCTCTATTCATTCATAACTGAGCATCATTGTAAAAAAAAAAAAAAAAAAAAATCCTGACACAGTCCACTGTCACATGACATAAAAAAAAAATATTTTTGTCTTTATCCCTCACATGGTGATTGGACCAGTAATACACCTCCAGTATTAGTGAGACATAACTCCAGAGGAATGAGCCTGGGGGCACAGCAGACAGCAGCACTGTCAGTCTGGGGGGTGAGGGTAGTGGTAAATGTTTTAGCAGATTTAGAACAACTACCAAATTGAAGCCAGACACCAGCTAACACTTTATAATCATTTTTTCTTTCCTTTTGGGATACAAATTTTACATGAATAAATAAAAGCTGATCATTTTAAAAGTGTTAAGTGGTTTGTCTCATCCATGTAAACTGATACATTCTGCTGGAGAGCTGAAAATCTGAGCTTATTTCCCCCGCAAGAAAGAAAGCCTGAAAAGGGAACTAATACAGACATCACATCTAAGAAATGTTTAACTGCAATATAATAACTGTTTGCTTTTGGGTATAATACTACATTAAGCATTTAAAACAAGGCCAACTCTCTGCTTTTGCTCTTTACTCCTGTCAGCAAAAGCTCATGCAGAATACTTGATTGACCCCTACAGAGTTTACAATAGGCAAGTCATACTCAGTCACTTACATTATCTGTGTTTAAAAATATATTTCATGGTGCTTTAATGAATACACGACTGCATTATTTTGTATTTTTCATATACACCTTGATAACTGGGAAAGTTCTAATGGATTGATAAAGTTGAACTCTAGGATAAGCAAATACTGTCTGAATGCGAGAGGTATGTGTATTTTTACTGAAATCTTGCTTTGTATATTTCTTTCAGATGTGGGCCGTAATCCAGTGTGAAACTTTCCCTCTGTGCAGGAGCTTCCTGTAATAAAGACCACTCACTACTGCTCTCTTTTCTTGTACTGGTCTTGTGACTGGTCTTGGCAGCCTGTAGTGGGTGGAGCTAATTGGGTCCTTCCGCCAGCTCTGCTCTGCACAGGTTATGTTATGCTGAGGTAATATTTGGGTTTCCAAAGCCTTCTGGTCCGGGGATTTTGATGCACATCACACGTCCCGGAATTGGACGCGTGATCTGTCTATCAAAGTCTCCTGGCCAGGTGGCGGGGCTGTATGTGACGGCGAGCGGTGGAAACACTCGGCAGTTGAAATGAAAGCTGCTACAGCGATGTTCCCCGCTCTGATGATCCAGCCATCTCTCACTTCTCACTTCCTTTGGGCAATCACTGGAAGAAAAGCTCCCATTCAACCCTGCCTGCCGGCAGTGTTTGCCCCCCCCCCCCAGGTAGCCCACGCTCGCCAGCCCTCATTTTCCACGGCTGCCATATATACTCACTAGCCACTTTATTAGGTACACCTTGCTTGTACTGGGTTGGACCCCCCTTTGTCTTTAGAACTGTCTTAATTCTTTGTAGGATAGATTTAACAAGGTGTTGGAAACATTCCTTTTCCTCCAGTTGCTGCAGATTTGTCAGCTGCACATTCATGATGTGAATCTCCCGTTCCGTCACATCCCAGAGGTGCTCTATTGTATTGAGATCTGGTGACTGTGGAGGCCATTGGAGTGAAGTGAACTCATTGTCTTATTTTAAGAAACCAGTGGTGAGATGATTTGAGCTTTGTGACATGATGCATTATCCTGCAGGAAGTAGCTATCAGAAGATGGGTACACTGTAGTCATAAAGAGATGCACATGGTCAGCAACAATACTCAGGTAAGTCGAGTCACTTACATGATGCTCAATTGGTATTAAAGGGTCCAAAGTGTGCCAAGAAAATTTCCCCCACACCATTACATCACCACCAGCATTAACTGTTGATACAAGTGCAGGATGGATCAATGCTTTCATGTTGTTTACGCCAAATTCTGACCCTACCATCTGAATGCCGCAGCTAAAATCAGACCAGGCAATGGTTTTCCAATCTTTTATTGTCCAATTTTGGTGAGCCTGTGTGTGAATTGTAGCCCCAGTTTCCTTTTCTTAGCTGACAGGAGTGGCACCCGATGTGGTCTTCTGCTGCTGTAGCCCATCTGCTTCAACGTTCGATGTGTTGTGCGTTCAGAGATGGTATTCTGCATACCTTGGTTGTAACTAATGGTTATTTAAGTGTAGCACTGCCCCCGTAGGAGCTGCTGGTTTAAATTTGGGCCTTGCATGTTACCTTGCTCCTCATTGTCTAGGGGATGAGATGAGAGTCTAAGAAACGTCAATGTCCACACAAGTTGTAAATCCCTTTTCTGTCAGGTTTTATTTCACACAAACTTTTATAGGTAGAGGGATGGAGGGTCAGGCACATGATGCAGATCACTGGGGAACTTCTAAGTTTCAAAAGTCACACTCACCACTTTCCTCAGAGTGGGTATTACTCACCTGGATAGGCCCCTCTCATTGGCATAGCAGCCAGGGTGATGTGCGGACAAAAAAAGAATACAGTCTCTGCCACAGACCTTTCTTTGAAAGTAGAAATAAACTGTTCAAGAATCCTCTGCCACAGGATTTAGTACCCGGATTTCCAGCCGTACAGTTTAGAGCCTTTAAGCCGACCCGGCAACACTGTAAGGCATCATAGTATACGATGCATCCTCCAATAAAGTTAACAGGCCTCTCCTGAGATACCAGCCTTCCGCTTGGTCCTCCCCAGGACAGGTCCTCCCCTGGTTTCCTCCGTTGAGTGGCTTCCTCCCTCAGGACAGACAGCACAGGATCACCTTCAAAATGCAGGCCCCTGTCAAGACAACTGGGCCTACCTGGCGGAATTGCAGCCTCGGGCCATTGTTGTCCCGGGGCTCAAAATGGACCATCACATACCTTGAGCCAGGAGGGCCACGAGGCAAAGAGCCCCGAGAAAATGGCATCTGCCCCATAAGTATCCTTCCCCAGCATGCCCAGCGGGGAGACCAATCCCACTGGGCTGTTCTCAGGAAGAAAACACTCTAGCCTGCCTGTGTTCCAACATTGGCCTGTGGTGGTAACGCCACTTACAGGCAAACAATGGGAAAACCCTCCAAGCACAGCCATATCCGCAACAGAGGCTGATTTAGCCTTAATCATCAGAGTCTGAGTTAACTCAGACTCTGATGATTAGGACTCAGACTCTGGTCATCAGGAACAGGGCGCTACATGAGTTGCTGTTGCATTTCTATCATTTAGGCTTCATTTCCATGGACGTTTTTACAGTCACTTTTTTTTGCCTTTTTTACAGCTTAACCAGTTCCGGACCGCCGCATGTACATACACGTCGGCAGAATGGCACGTACAGGCACATTGGCGTACCTGTACGTCCCTGCCTAGACGTGGGTCCGATCGGACCCCCCCCGGTACTTGCGGCGGTCCCTGTGGCTCTGGGAGCGATCCGGGATGAGGGGGCGGCGGTTCGTTTTTGTCCGCCCCCTCGCGATCGCTCCCCAGTCAATCCGCTTCCTCCTCCGCCCTCCTCTGCCTGAACTGTAAACACAGGCAGAGGAGGAAGTGATGTCACCGCTCCTCCCACCAGTATTTTCGTCCAGCGGAGGAGAGGAGACATCACACAGTGAGTACACAAGCACAATCCTCTCTCACCCAACACCCGCACCCCCGCCCACGGTGACTGGCAACAATGGTTAAATTGCGATACTCTGCAGAAACCATTTGGGGTCTGAGACAATTCGCAACAATATTACCTGCCGTCACCACAAAAGCCTTAAAAACAGATCAACTCTTGAGGGTCGATCGTCGATCGATTATCAAAAATTTCAACCATTCAACACAGCTCAAGCACATATCATGTGCGTTGCTTAATACTAGATCGGCAGTAAAACACCGATCAGAAATCCATGATTTCTTACTACTAAACGATCTAGACTGCCTCTTTATTACAGAAAGTTGGCTTTCAGACGACTGCAACACCATTCTCGGAGAACTGGTACCAGCAAATTATCGCATCTTAACGGAAAATAGAATAGGGCAAAGAGGAGGAGGCCTGGCGGTGATTCATAAGTCTCATATTGCAATCACTAAACCGGTCCTTCAAAATCCTCTACCCTTTATGGAAACCCTTACGCTTCAACTTCAATCTCATTCCCAGGAGACCGTTCACATTCTCCTCTGCTATAGGCCCCCTGGGCCAAAATCGCAGTTGCTACCAGCATTAACGGAGTTCATATCCACTTACTCCCTCAACAGCAATCATCTTTTGCTGCTCGGGGATTTTAATCTGTGGGCCAACTCCTCACAGGACCCCATCGCGGAGGCCTGCATCGACCACCTGGAAGGGTTAGGACTACAGCAACTTATATGCGGACCCACGCATGCTTCAGGTCACACACTCGACCTTATTTTCAGACAAAATCTGAAAATAAACATTTTGGGTAATGAACCTTTGCCATGGACAGACCACCATGCAATTAGCTTCATAATTCCCAGAATTCCACTAGTTATAAAAGCACCCAAGCCGGTGACAATACACTGGGCTAGATCTCAGAAGAAGCTCCACTCGGAACTCTTCAAATCTACCCTGGGAAACCGAATTGGGGCTATTCCTCCTCAGCTAGCAGCCTCAGATACACTGGAGGCCATAAATGCAGCTCTGCTACAGTCAGCCGACTTAGCAGCACCAAAGCGCAAAGTCCGCAGCCGGGAAAAAAAGTCCAGCTGGTTCAATAACCAGCTGTCGCTACTGAAGCAAGAGCGCAGAAGGGCGGAAGCCGCCTGGAAAAGAAGTCCTTCAGAAGACCGCCTCAACTTCTACAAAGCAGTAACAACACGATATCACAAAGAAATTTTCAAAGCCAAAAAACATCACTTTTCCATGGTGATTAACAGCGCAGTGAATCGCCCACGAGAACTCTTCAGGATGGTCACCCAGACCATGAATCCGGGATGTCTTGAAGTCCCCACTTCAGACACCCAAGAGTTCTGTAATGAACTATCGGATTTCTTCATCAACAAAATTGAAAAAATTTGGGTAAGTATTCTGCAAAACAATACTCCACTCAGCCCCCTCTTCAATCAACTACAAAACACCAACAGAAATCCTCTACAATCAACTAAGTTCATTCTGGAACCAATCTCCGTCAATACCACCAAAAATATCATTGGTGCATTGCGGAACAGCACAGCACCCAATGACATCATTCCCACCAAGCTACTGAAGGAATGTGCCGACATCCTGGCGCCTCCAATCACACAGCTTATAAATCAGTCATTTAAAGAAGGCATAGTGCCTTCCCTGCTGAAAGAGGGCACAATCCTGCCGATCTTGAAAAAAACTAATTTGGATCCTATGGACCCAACTCATCGCCGTCCCATAACAGCTCTAAATGCTCTGTCCAAGATAATGGAGAAAGTGGTGGTAAAACAGCTGCAACAGCATCTGGATACCCACAACCTACTTGATCCATTTCAATCCGGTTTCCGCCCCGGACACGGGACAGAAACGGCCTTACTGAAAATATGGGACGATGCGCTCGAGGCCGCAGACGAAGGAGAATCTTGTCTCCTGGTTCTGCTGGACCTAAGCGCAGCCTTCGACACAGTAGACCATAAATTGTTACTGAGACGACTAACAGAAGTCGCCGGAGTCACAGAAGATGCTTTACCATGGTTCTCCTCTTTTCTCGGAAACCGATCACAAACAGTGAAACTGGGATCTTTCACGTCAGAAAAACGCACAGTGCCATGTGGGGTCCCCCAAGGATCCCCCCTTTCACCGGTGCTGTTTAATATCTATCTTCGTCCTCTCTTTGATATTATCAGTAGCCAAGAACTACTCTATCACTCTTATGCAGACGACACGCAACTGTATTTTCGCATCTGCCACAAAAAGGATCATCATCTCAGATTAGAGAAATGTCTCTCTTCAATAGAAAACTGGATGACTAAGAGTTATCTTAAACTCAATAGCGCTAAAACAGAACTCTTTATGTTTGATGCCAGTCGGAAGAGTCAACTGGCAACAAACTGGACACCATCGCCCATTCTGGGACAAATCATCTCCCCTAGCTCCAAAGTCAAAAGTCTAGGAGTCACGTTTGACACCTTCATGACAATGGACGCACAAATAGGGTCAGTAGTCAGCGGGTCGCACCATCTGATGCACCTACTACGCAGACTTATTCCATTTATCCCCAAAGAAGACGTAGCAGTCGTGGTAGGAACAATCGTGAATTCCAGACTGGACTATGCAAATGCCCTTTACCTCGGGCTCCCCAAGTACCAAATCGCTCGTCTACAAGTCGTACAGAATACGGCCGCCAGACTGGTGACTGGGAAAAGGACATGGGAATCAATCTCACCTTCACTGAGATCCCTTCACTGGTTGCCAGTGAAAGACAGAATTGCATTCAAAGCACTCTGCCTGACACATAAGTGCATCCATGGGAAGGCTCCAAGATATCTATGCGACAAGATCAAACCGCACAATTGCAACCGCATTCTGCGATCCACCGACCAAAATCTGGTCAAGGTTCCAAAAACCAAATACAAGTCCAAAGGAGAAAGAAGGTTTGCGTTCCAAGGCCCCAGGCTTTGGAATGCTTTACCAACCAGCATTCGGTTGGAGCAAAACCACCTGTCCTTCAGAAAGCAGATCAAAACCCTGCTTTTCTGATGGCATGAGACACAAACAACCAGCGCCCAGAGGCGATTCAGTTCGCATGTGCCGCGCTATATAAGTTTTTCATTCATTCATTCATTCATACACTGACACCTGTACACATAGGCACACAAATCCCCCCCCCCAGTCACCCCCCGATCACCACCCCAGCCCCCCTGTCACACTGTCACTAAATAGCAGTGATCATTTATTTACTGATCACTGCATTTAGTGTCAGTGTGACAGGCAGTTAGTGTTAGGTCCAGGGTAGCCCCCTACCCCCCCCCCCCCCCAATAAAGGTTTTAACCCCTTGATCACCCCCTAGTTAACCCTTTCACCTCCCTTTTGCCAGCGTCACTAAGCGATCGTTTTTCTGATCGCTGTATTAGTGTCGCTCGTGCCGCTAAGTAGCTAGTTATTTTTTGAGGTTCACCGCCATGTTTTTATAGCGTTCGAAAATTTATGGGGGTACCTAACGCTATAAAAACATGGCGGCGAACCTCAAAAAATAACTGGCTACCTAGCGGCACTATCGACACCAATACAGCGATCAGAAAAACGATCGCTTAGTGACACTGGCAATAGGGGGTGAAAGGGTTAACTCTAGGGGCAATCAGGGGTTAAAACCTTTATTAGGTACCCCCATACATTTTCTAGTAAAGGTTTTAACCCCTGATTGCCCCTAGAGTTAACCCTTTCACCCCCTATTGCCAGCGTCACTAAGCGATCATTTTTCTGATCGCTGTATTAGAGTCGCTAGTGCCGCTAGGTAGCTATTTATTTTTTGAGGTTCGCCCGCCAGGTTTTTATAGCGTTAGGTACCCCCATACATTTTCTAATAAAGGTTTTAACCCCTGATTGCCCCTAGCGTTAACCCTTTCACCCCTATTGCCAGCGTCACTAAGCGATCGTTTTTCTGATCGCTGCATTAGTGTCGCTAGTGCCGCTAGGTAGCTAGTTATTTTTTGAGGTTCGCCCGCCAGGTTTTTATAGCGTTAGGTACCCTCATACATTTTCTAATAAAGGTTTTAACCCCTGATCGCCCCTAGAGTTAACCCTTTCACCCCCTATTGCCAGCGTCACTAAGCGATCGTTTTTCTGATCGCTGTATTAGGCCGCGTACACACGGTCGAACATGTCAGCTGAAACTGGTCCGCGGACCAGTTTCCGCGGACATGTCCGACCGTGTGTACGGCCTAGCGGACATGTTTCCAGCGGACAAAAGTTTCTTAGCAAGCTAAGAAACTTGTCCGCTGGAAACATGTCCGTCGGACATGTCCGATGGTTAGTACACCTAATCGGACATGTCCGCTGGTTATGACGTGTAACCAGCGTCCCGAAATCCCGCGCATGCGTCGAATTGATTCAACGCATGCGTGGAAGCATTGCACTTGCGTGTTTGAGAACGTCGGTGTCTTCTACGTCACCGCGTTCTCTGTCCGCAGGGATTTTGGTCTGATGGTGTGTACACACATCAGACCATAAGCTCCCAGGAGACATGTCCGATGAAAAAGGTCCGCGGACCTGTCTCCTCGTGTGTACGGGGCCTTAGTGTCGCTAGTGCCGCTAGGTAGCTAGTTATTTTTTGAGGTTCGCCCGCCAGGTTTTTATAGCGTTAGGTACCCCCATACGTTTTCTAATAAAGGTTTTAACCCCTGATTGCTCCTAGAGTTAACCGTTTTACCCCCTATTACCAGCGTCACTAAGCGATAGTTTTTCTGATCGCTGTATTAGTGTCGCTGGTGCCGCTAGCTAGTTAGTGCCAGTAACGCTTACACCCACGCGCAAAGCATACTCCCCCTCATATGTGGAATTACACCCCAAAATACATTCTGCTGCTTCTCCTGAGTACGGGGATACCACATGTGTGAGACTTTTTGGGAGCCTAGCCGCATACGGGACCCCGAAAACCAATCACCGCCTTCAGGCTTTCTAAGGGTGTAAATTTTTGATTTCACTCCTCACTACCTATCACAGTTTCGAAGGCCATAAAATGCCAAAATAGCACAAAAAAAAACAAATGACCCCATTTTGGAAAGTAGACACCCCAAGCTATTTGCTGAGAGGGATGTCGAGTCCAGGGAATATTTTATATTTTGACACAAGTTGCGGGAATATGACAAACTGATTTTTTTTTGCACAAAGTTGTCACTAAATTATATATTGCTCACACATGCCATGATTATATGTAGAATTGCACCCCAAAATACATTCTGCTGCTTCTCCTGAGTACAGGGATACCACATGTGTGGGACTTTTTGTGAGCCTAGCCGCGTACGGGGCCCCGAAAACCAAGCACCGCCTTCAAGATTTCTAAGGGCATACATTTTTGATTTCACTCCTCACTACCTATCATAGTTTTGAAGGCCATAAAATGCCAAGATGGCACACAACCCCCCCCCCCTAAATGACCCTATTTTGGAAAGAAGACACCCCAAGCTATTTGCTGAGAGGCATGTTGAGTCCATGGAATATTTAATTTTTTTGTCCCAAGTGATTGAATAATGACCAAAAAAAAAATTACAAAACGTTGTCACTAAATGATATATTTCTCACACATGCCACGGTTATATGTGGAATTGCACCCCAAAATACATTCTGCTGCTTCTCCTGAGTACGGGGATACCACATGTGTGAGACTTTTTGGGAGCCTAGCCGCGTACGGGACCCCAAAAACCAATCACCGCCTTCAAGATTTGTGTGAGTGAATTAAAAAAATTATGTCCTTAGAAATCTTGAAGGTGGTGCTTGGTTTTCGGGGCCCCGTATGTGGCTAGGCTCCCAAAAAGTCCCACACATGTGGTATCCCTGTACTCAGGAGAAGCAGCAGAATGTATTTTGGTGTGCAATTCCACATATAACCATGGCATGTGTGAGAAATATATCATTTAGTGACAACTTTGTGCAAAAAAAATCAGTTTGTCATATTCCCGCAACTTGTGTCAAAATATAAAATATTCCATGGACTGAACATGCTTCTTAGCGAATAGCTTAGGGTGTCTACTTTCCAAAATTGGGTCATTTGGGGGGTTTTTATGGCCTTCGAAACTGTGATAGGTAGTGAGGAGTGAAATCAAAAATTTGCGCCCTTAGAAATGCTGAAGGCGGTGCTTGGTTTTTGGGGTCCCGTACGTGGCTAGGCTCCCAAAAAGTCCCAAACATGTGGTATCCCCGTACTCAGAAGAAGCAGCAGAATGAATTTTGGGGTGCAATTCCACATATAACCATGGCATGTGTGAGCAATATATAATTTAGTGACAACTTTTTGTAATTTATTTTTTTTTTTTTTTGTCATTATTCAATCACTTGGGACAAAAAAAAAAAATATTCAATGGACTCAACATGCCTCTCAGCAGTTTCCTTGGGGTGTCTACTTTTCAAAATGGGGTCATTTGGGGGGGTTTTGTACTGCCCTGCCATTTTAGCACCTCAAGAAATGAAATAGGCAGTCATAAAATAAAAGCTGTGTAAATTCCAGAAAATGTACCCTAGTTTGTAGACGCTATAATTTTTGCGAAAACCAATAAATATACGCTTATTGCGATTTTTTTTACTAAAGACATGTGGCTGAATACATTTTGGTCTAAATGTTTGACTAAAATTTTGTTTATTCGATATTTTTTACTTTTTGTTATAAGAAAATATTTTTTTTTCAAAATTTACGGTCTTTTTCCATTTATATCGCAAAAAATAAAAATCGCAGAGGCAATCAAATACCCTCAAAAGAAAGCTCTATTTGTGGGAAGAAAAGGACGCAAATTTAGTTTCGGTACAACATTGCATGACCGCGCAATTACCAGTTAAAGTAGCGCAGTGCCAAATTGTAAAAACACCTTGGGTCTTTAGGCAGCATATTGGTCCGGTCCTTAAGTGGTTAAAAACGCCTGTCCATGTTTTTTTTTTTTTTTTATTAATTTTTTTTTAAATTTTTTTGAGCTTAAGCTCAAAAACGCAGCGTTTTTTTGCAGCTTAAAAACGGCTCAGCCATCTACAGCTCAAAAACGTCATGGTGGGCATGGGGCCATAGACTAACATGGAGAGGCGTTTTTAAGCTGCAAAAAAAGCTCAGAAAAGTGGCTGTAAAAATGTCCAAAAACATCCATGGCAATGAAGCCTAGGCAAAATAAAAGTAATGACAGCGACAATTCTGCAAATGAGCAAATTTCTGTGATTTTGAGTTGATTACATTATTGAATAATTTTTGTTATAATTATATTATTATTTGTTATAATTATTTATAATTATTTATTATATTATAATTTATAATTTTGTTTTTTAAAAAAAAATCATACCCGGGATGCCTACTAGACTCTTGTTTGGTCAGATTTAAATGAGTTATTCCTAAAAATTGCAGGCCTACAGTATAAAACGCTAAATTTCCTTGCAAATAATTGTACCGCTTTTGGTACGTAATTCCAGACAGAATCATACCGCCAGGGAGGTTAAAGCGGTGGTTCACCCTAAAAACGACTTTCCCCTATTACACTGCCCCCCCACATTAGAATACGATTATGCCTATAAATTTTTTTTTGGTGCTGCTGTACATACCTGGGTACAGCTATTCACCGTGTCCTCCGGGTTGCGAGTCCCGCGGGAGTGGGCGTTCCTAACATGGCGGTGATTGACGTTTTGACAAAAAAACGAGCTCCCGCCCATCGCGTAAGCCGTGTCACGATTGGCGAAAGGAGCCGAACGGCGATGCGCAGGCGCAGTATAGCACCGACTCGCCGTTCGGCTCCTTTCGCCAATCGTGACGCGGCTTACGCGACGGGGGGAGCTCGTTTTTTTGTCAAAACGTCAATCACCGCCATGTTAGGAACGCCCACTCCCGCGGGACTCGCAACCCGGAGGACACGGGTGAATAGCTGTACCCAGGTATGTACAGCAGCAAAAAAAAAATTATAGACATAATCGTATTCTAATGTGGGGGGGCAGTGTAATAGGGGAAAGTCGTTTTTAGGGTGAACCACCGCTTTAAGGAATGACAGCAGCCCAAATTTAGCAAATTGTGAATGGGAGCAAAATAACTCTCCCATTCCCCACTAACTTTAGCGTAGTGCCCATACTGAAGGTAAGGGGGTGCTACACTTGCACATGACACTTCAGTTTGAGTATAAGGGGTAAGAGGGTACATAGAGCTTTAACACACCAACTTGTAAGAGTTCATGTTTAGTGTCGAACAATACAGCCCCGTAGACTTAAAAAGAATTCCAGGTTTGGATATTTTTACATAGTTACATTTTTCCGGCTTGGACTAATATTACTATACATATACCATACTTGTGGGATCCCTAGATACTGGAAACCACTGCAGTAGGCACATCTACTCCAGTGATCTCCATTAGCTTCTGGTCTTATGCCGAGCGTGCCCTGCTGCATTGTGAACACAGGAGGTTGCCCACTTAGCATGAGTGCCATTCAAAGAAAATTTAGCATTTTCTCAATGAATGCAAAGTGTTCTCTGATTGAACGAGGTGGACAGATGTGAAGGCAACGTCACCGTCTTCACCTTATCCAATTAGAGAATACATTGTTGCATTCATTGAGAAAATGCAACGCATTCTTTGAGTGGCGCCTGTGCTAAGCAGATGAACTCCCATGTTCACAATGCAACAGGACCCAGAATATAGTGGAGATCACTGGAGTAGCGTTGCCTCCTAAAATGATTTCCAGCTTCCAGGTGGACCCCATAGGTATGGTATACGCTCAGTTACATTGGTCCAAGCTGGACCAATGTAACTATGTAAAAATATCCATACCTGGAATTCTTCTTTTACTTTGGGCCATAATTTATCATTCTCAAAGCTAACAGTCATGATTGCACAATACTAAAATGCATCCAAATTACCCAAAATACCGAGCGCAACTATAGAAAATCACTATAGCTCTTTAAGTGGAAAAACCCACCCATCATCCATTCCTCTACTGCTGCTACAGTCCAAAGTGGTCATCACCCTTCTGAACGTGTTACTGCCTATCTTTTTATGTGCTATTGAATATTATTTTTATTTTTTTTCTACTTTCAATAATTGCTGTTATTTCTTAAATTCTTTCTTTTTATTGGCCTTCCCTTAAATTTCCTTCCTCAGGCCTTGTACACACGACCGAGAAACTCGTCGTAAATGAAACATCGTTTTCCTCGACGAGTTCCTTGTTAGGCTTGTCGAGAATCTTGACAAGCTTTCTTTACGTACACACTGTCAAGACCAAATCTCGTCGTTCTCAAACGCGGTGACGTTCAACACGTACGACGGCAGGGGAAGTTCGATTCCACTGGCACAACCCTTGGGGCTGCTTTTGCTAATCTCATGTTACTGCGTGTTAAGTAAAAGTTTGGTAAGAGACGATTTGCACTTTTCAGTCTGTTACAGCGTGACGAATGTGCTATCTCCATTACAAACGCTACTTTTACCGAAGATGCGCTCCCGTCTCATACTTTATTCTGAGCATGCGCGGGTTTCTAAGCATACACACGAACGTGTTTCTCGTCGAAAACCACCCGGATGAGAAACACGACGAGGAAATTGAGACTCATCGAGTTCCTCTGCAGTTTTCTCGATGAAAAACATACACACGACCGTTTTCCTTGGCAAAAAAGCTCTGCCACCAAGTTTCTTGATGGATTCTGTCGAGGAAAACAGCCTTAGATCTTAGGCCCAGATTCTCGTAGAATCGCGCAAAACTGCGGCGGCATAAGGTATGTCATTTACGTTACGCCGCCACAAGTTTTACAGGCAAGTGCTTTATTCACAAATAACTTGCCTGTAAAGTTGCGGTAGCGTAGCGTAAATCCCCCCGGCGCAAGCCCGCCTAATTCAAATGATCCGGGTAGGGGGCATGGAGCATTTAAATTAGGCGCGTTCCCTCGCCGAACGTACTGCGCATGCGCCGTCCCTAAAATTTCCTGACGTTATGTAAATTATGTAAATGATTGGTGACCCGACGTGATTGATGTTTTTTACGAACGGCGCATGCGCCGTCCGTGTACATACTACAGTGTGCATTGCTCCAAAGTCCGTCGCAAGGACATCATTGGTTTCGACGTGAACGTAAATGGCGTCCAGCCCCATTCACGGACGACTTACGCAAACGACGTTAATTTTTAAATTGCGACGCGGGAACGACAGCCATACTTAACATTGGTTTCCCCTCATATAGCAGGGGCAACTTTACGCGTCGTAAATCTAACGTAAACGTCGTATCTTCACTGCATCGACCGCGCGTAAGTTCGGGAATTCGCGTATTTTGCTAATTTGCATACTCGACGGGGGAAACGACGGAGGCGACACCTAGCCGCGAAAAAAAAATTGCATTTAAGATCCGACAGCGTAAGAGCCTTACGCCTGTCGGATCTAATGGTTATCTATGCGTAACTGATTCTAAGAATCAGTCGCATAGATACGACGGCCCAGATTAGGACTTACGACGGCGTACATTGCGTTGCGCCGTCGTAAGCCCTTTGAGAATCTGGACCTTAGTTGGTAGAGCTTCCATGGCAAAATCATTTTTATCAAGTCTAGTGGTGCTGACCTGTCCACCAGAGCCGGAATTTCACATCATTTTATAAATTCAGAAAAATTCCTTGAAATTGTTTTCTGTTTATGCTATGCATTTCCCCTAAGTACCAGGAAATGGTAGCAGCCAGGTGCCATATAGTGGGCTACTGTCTGTGCGTTTCCAGTGCCAGTGTCACAAATGCATTACAAAAAAATTACTTCTGTAGTAGTTCTAGTTTTATAAATGCTATTGCCCACTTACACCTTACAGTTTTTCTGGAGCAAGATGGTTATGTTACGTACTTGTTCTGCTAAGAACCTCAAATAACCAGTCACGCCTTTAAAATATTGTCAGTTTTACAAAATATTCATTAAAATGCAGCATTTTGGAAGTAAAGGATGGATTGATGGTAGATAATTCAATGTGTTACAAAAAGTGCTATCAATGTTATTATAGTTTACCAGGGAGTGACATAGCACAAAAACATGTATAAACAACACAACTTTCATATATCTGTGATCCAATAAATTGTAAAGCTCATTACAAAGTATTCCAGACTCGAATGCACTTTATTTTCTGCTTGAAAGGCCACTAGCAGTGCTTCTCCCCTGGGGTTAATCTCCAAAATCTTTTGGGATCCTAACTGAATACCAAAAGGAGTTTTCTTTTACAGCCTTAAAAATGTAAATTCTTAGAGATTGTCTGTAATCCCTTCACTGTCATTGCAGAGAAAGTTGGATGAAGGCCTCAACAGAGATAGACAGTGTAATTTGAGGGTGGAATTTGTCTCTTATGACATATTTCAGATTTTTTCCCTCTGTATTGTTTTTTTTTTTTTTGCTTGAGAATTGCTAAATGACCATTCATCGCAACTTATTGCAAACATTGATTGTTGCTTTTTTTAGTAAGAGTGTCACCAAACTGGCTGTGCAGTGTTGCAGAGGTGTGTGCATCATAAGGTTGGCTGATAAAAATGTAAATCCTTGTAGGTGAGAAAAATCAGATATCTGAATCTTACCCCTGTATTTAGTTTGCCTGGAGTATTTAGCTTCACTCTGTGTTACATACCTCCATACCACAAGAAGCACTGGAGCTATTCAAAATTCAGTAATCAGGAAAATAGATGTGTCAATTTTAAACTAAGAACATAACAGGAAAACCTAAATGTGGATATTGTTACTATATTCCTGAACTAATCATCAGTCTAGTAGGTAGTCATAATACACTTTACAAATGATGAGGTTTTATCATTTTACTACTTGTCTGACATACTTTAGACATTACTTACGATGTTTTATCCACTTTTGTGTAAAACGTAGTTAAAGGCAGGCTGTAAAAAAATACATATTTAAAAAGGAGCAAAAAGAATCACCTGCTGGCTCAAAAAATAAAATTAAATAAATATATAAAAAAAAACATATAAATAATGTATATGCAATATTTGCTTTTTATCTAACTAAAATGTATAGTTAAATTTGTTTTAGATTTTCTAGTCCTCCCCATAATAAAGAAAAAAATTAACAAATGACACTACACATTCCCTTAAAATATAATTTTGGCTAAACTTGGCATTTCATGTATTTGGGCTATTTATGGGATAAATGCTGTCATGAATATAATATTGCATGCAGAAAGCCAAGGAAGTCAAATATGACTGCATGTAAAGTGATAGAACTCCACCAACAGTAACTGTAGCTAAAGCTCATGCTTGCCAAGAAGGATAAAGTTTGGCAAAGATGGTTAAGCTGAGGACATGGATCGGAATTGGGTCAGTTCAGCGTGTGGCCTTCCCTGACCAACAGAAATCGTAGATTGACTTCTGTCGAATGGGACTGCTGGAAAACTTTAATTAGTGTATACCCAGCTTTAATCTTTTTTTGTTCTGCCTGCCTGGATATTGTGTTCTGACAACAGCTCCCAGTTTGGCACCAGCATGCACAGGTGTTGCATGCATCCCTGTATCGGAAGTCCAATAGTTGTCTAATGGATTGCAGCGGATTCACAGACACATGTGACATCCGTGTGGATGCAGGGCCCCGAATGCACACAGGATGAGCACCCATACCCATATCATATTGGGAGTAGTAAGTGTGTCCAAAAAGACATGATTGGGACTGCCTGCATTGGGGTGGCTTGAACGCCTGTGCATTCCTGTGTGGGTAAACACATCCCTGCAGGGGGCACAAATCAAATCATTCCGTGTGAACGAGGCCTAATGATTGTCTTCTGACAGACAGGGAGGGCTAAACACGGATCAAGATATTGTCTGGTCCCTGCTGAACCAACCAAATCTCAATAAGTCTATACCTAGCTTAAGTCTTTGCTAGTTACCTGGAGTTGTCTTGTGATGACATTTACAGTAAAAGAGGTCACTTATGTTTCCAAACACCCATAGGGACATATTTACCACACTGTGGGCAGGGCAAACACCAAACTACAAAATATACATTTTGTTTTACGTTCTTTGCTTATTTTGCAATGAATGACCAACATTTAATAATGCAGTGTAAATATAGATGTAGCACTGACAGGGAAAATAAACAAGGATCCATTGAAAGGAGTAGCAAGACTCAGAATTTTAAGAAAAAAGTATCCAACTTCTGTTCTTCTGCAAGTTCTAAATTAGTGGAACGTACAGTCTAAACATTTGTAGCCAGGAGCTTGGATAGAAAGACAAAATAATTGAGCGCACTCCTGATATGTACCAATGTACTAATTGGGGAAGGGGGGGAAGAGGGGGGAGAAAGCACAGTTTACAAGAAACGTTTGGTAATAGGGTTAATGCCAGCTGTCAGATGAAGTGGTCTGAAGAACAAAAAGGAAAGAAAGGCGGCGCCTTCTAAGCGTAGCAGGTAAGTGTTTATTCAGATGAAAACATAAGTAAAAATATTGTACTCACAAACAGAGCTACAATTATGGCTTCATAAAGTGTATGTTCGTCCGCAATGGTCCCGGGGAAAGGCTGTGGTCACTCGTTGTCCTAAGGACTGGATCAGCTGGTCCCTTGCCTCAGATGGCGGCAACGGTGGGAGCCGAACACCCTCAGAACACCAGAGAAGGGAGCTTGTTTCCTGAGTGTGCTGCTGCTGGTATAACGTCACTTCCGGGTGCGGGAGGATGCTTGAATAGAGACAGAGAGAAATTTATTTGAATCAAAAAGGCCTGGCAACTCAAAAGCTCTTGAATAAAAGTCCTTTATTGGTTACATGGGTAAACGGGTAAAGGCTATACACTGACGCGTTTCGGCTAAGAAGCCTTCATCAAAGCATACATGTTTGATTTAAAAACTGATATTTATAACAAAGTAAGCACTCCAAATGGGGCAAGTGCATCCTGATCAGAAGCAATCAAAACAATTAAAAACAGAGAGACAGCAATTTAGGACACATAGGGACTGGCTTTTTAACTAGCAGCATTATTTACTGCATGCAGACTTTACTGGGACTGTACTCGTGTGCACCATCGTAAAGACTGGGCCCCAACACTAGCTGAATCAAGGACGAGGGCTAAAGCCTGCTCACTCAGATAGCTGTTTCAAAAGAACTTTGCGTATTGTCTATAGTAGGAGGCACCTCTTTAAGGCGTTTTAAATTTCACCACTGCCATTCATACGGAGTGCACTCTAAAGTGGATATAGCCTGCAGTTTACAGATATCACAGTATTGATTATCATCGCTAATACTGTTTTATAATAACATCACTTATTCCTGATTTTGTGGATTACTAGGTAAACAGTGATTGACCTAACCCTTTACTTACTCATTTATGTGCATACAGTTATTTACTGCAACCCATGACAATATATTGGGTTCCTTTACCACTAACCAATCTGATGTTTGCTTTTTGATACTGAACCATAGTTGTGTGCAGGGTATCTATATTTGTGCTCCCAGTAACAGTGCAGTCTCCATTTGCTTAACCTGGTGTGTCAGTGGGGTTGTTCTGAGAGTTGAGAGGAACAGAGAACCCAGTCTACCAAACAGCTCCTGAGGGAGTAGCACTGCATATGATAATAACTTTGCACTACAGGTAGTAAGAAAGGAAAGTGCACCTGTATGAAGAGGAGCTCTCATTCAAGAACTCTATATATGGCCTTGCCCCTATTTATGGACCAAACACTCCAGCCAGGTTATTTGAAGTAACAAGCCCTTGTTCTGTGAGACTGATTGTAGTTGTAGCTACTGTGTTGGACACACAAACTTATCCAGACTGT
This sequence comes from Rana temporaria, assembly GCF_905171775.1. Classification (NCBI taxonomy): domain Eukaryota; kingdom Metazoa; phylum Chordata; class Amphibia; order Anura; family Ranidae; genus Rana; species Rana temporaria. The sequence continues at coordinate 138,078,041 of NC_053490.1, forward strand.
GATATTTAAGCTTCAATAATAGAGATGTCCGAGCTTCAGTAATGCAGAGAAAACATTTAGACTTAACTTTATTAGTGTCACATTAGAAATAAGAATATTTAAAAGGGAACGGCTACTATATTTTTCATATTACAGAGGATCTTTGAATAAGCCTGTAGATAATGATATCATTTGTGTCTCAGTAGGAATCAGGCAATACTTTTCTCTGAAATTCATGAAATGTGAAAATGTTTGCCCATTTTTTGAAAAGCATCTATTAAGGTGACCTGCCTTGGTAAGACTTTATAGCTGCCTAATCAATTGCGGGGAGGCTGACTTGGCAGCAACCCACTTTACATGACTCAGAACTCTGTGGGGAGCTATTCAAATGGACACAGCCCTCTTTAACATAAGAAAGATATTGCACGCTTGTTGTACATGTATGCTGCACTAAACCTACTCATTTCAAATAGACAATTAGTAAGCAAGACCTAAGCAAAAGGAATAAGCAAATCTAGACCTGTGACCTAAATTTTCTTTCGCAATCTTGTCAGATATAATGCCAAATATATATATTTTTAGATACATTTTGAGAATGACACACAAAGCACTTTCTGACAGCCCTAAATTGCACCACCACATCATGGAACCCACTGTGGGGCAGATCCACAAAAGAATTACGCCGGCGTATCTCTTGATACGCCGCGTAATTAAAAAATTTGCGCGTCGTATCTTTGTTTTGTATCTACAAAACAAGATACGACGGCATCTCGGATCGATCCGACAGGCGTATGTCTGAGGCCTCGTACACACGGCCGAGGAACTCGACGTGCCAAACACATCGAGTTCCTCGGCGAGTTCAGGGATGAAGCCGCCGAGGAGCTCGGCGGGCCGCCTTCTCCCATAGAACAACGAGAAAATAGAGAACATGTTCTCTATTTTCTCGACGAGTTCCTCGGCGGCTCCATCGGGCCAAAAGTGTACAGACGACTGGCTCTGACCGAGTTTCTCGCTGAATTCTGCCGGGAAACTCTGTCGTGTGTACGAGGCCTTAGTACGTCGTCGGATCTAAGATGCAATTTTTCGGCGGCCGCTAGGTGGCGTTTCCGTCGAATTCTGCGTCGAGTATGCAAATGAGCTAGTTACGGCGATCCATGAACGTACGTCCGGCCGGCGCATTTTTTACGTCGTTTGCGTTCGGCTGTTTCCGGCGTATAGTTAAAGCTACTGTTATGAGGCGTACTCAATGTTAAGTATGGCCGTGGTTCCTGCCTCGCATTTTGAATTTTTTACGTTGTTTGCGTAAGTCGTTCGCGAATAGTGATTTGCGTAGAATGACGTCACTGTCTTAAACATTGGCTTGTTCCGGTTTCATTTCAAGCATGCGCACTGGGATACCCCCACGGACGGCGCATGCGCAGTTAAAAAAAAACGTTGATTACGTCGGGTCACGACGTATTTAACATAAAACACGCCCATATCAGAGATTTGAATGCCGCGCCATTACGCCGCCAAAGATACACTACGCCGCCGTAACTTACAGCGCAAATTCTTTGTGGATTTGAAAAAAAATATATAAGTTATGGCGGCGTAGTGTATCTTAGATACGCTGCGCCCGGCGGAGAGAAGCGCCGAGGTACGTGGATCTGCCCCTGTATGTTTTACCCAAGTACACAGACAGGAATAAGTGGGCCATGTATAATGAATTCTTCACTGAAAAGATGATTGGCACTGATTTCACAGAGAGGTTCCAAAAAACTGGAAAATCACTTTGTGCAATAATGAGCTCTTCTGTCAGAGAGTGGCAATCTTTTCTCCTTTACACATCCAGATTACCAGATGATCATTCCAAGCTATGCTTAAATCATTTCTAATGTATATATCTCGATTTAAATTGAGTCTATGAATTTGAACATAAAATCCATCCAGAGAAAACATTTCAGTTTTCGGTGGAAGCTGGTGGGATAAATCACCTGTTGACATCCCATATACCTTGATTTCATCATAGCTATTTTCCATGGGGCCATAATGAAGATTTTAGTTATTGCAGTTGCATTCCCCAATTATCTCTTTAAGAAGGAGTCATCACCAGAGGAGTATAGCTTGGTTTTTAACTTTCCAGCAACCACCACTTGCTTACTCTACAGTGCTAGAGCACTTGAATGGCCTTTTCCTCCTGCAGGATATGTTCTGATTTTTCTCCATCCTCAGATTCCCAGATGTTTTAAGTCTTCTTCATAGTCTATCTATATATCCTTTCTTTGGTCTACCAAAGACATAAGTAAAATGCAATAATCACACAAGGATATCGGGGAACTGGAGAAAGTGCAGAGAAGTGCAACCAAACTTATAAGAGGTATGGAGGAACTCAGCTATGAGGAAAGATTAGAGGAACTGAATTTATTCTCTCTTGAGAAGAGGAGAATAAGGGGGGATGTGAGCAACATGCACAAATATATAAGGGGTCCATATAGTGATATATGGTGATATGGTGTTAAAGCGGGAGTTCACCCGAATTTTTTTTTTAACATTAGATTGAGGCTAATTTTACTAAGCAGAATCGGGTGTTTTTTTTTAAATCAATGCAGTACTTACCGTTTTAGAGATCGATGTTCTTCGTGGCTTCCGGGTATGATCTTCAGGACTGGGCGTTCCTATTTGATTGACAGCCTTCCGACGGTCGCATACAGCGCGTCACCAGTTGCCGAAAGAAGCCGAACGTCGGTGCGGCTCTATACGGCGCCTGCGCACCGACGTTCGGCTACTGACGGGAACTCGTGACGCGCTGTATGCGACCGTCGGAAGGGTGTCAATCAAATAGGAACGCTCAGTCCCGCAGCCCATACCCGGAAGCGGCGGGAGAACATCGATCTCTAAAACTGTAAGTACTGCATTGATTTAAAAAAAACCACCCGATTCTGCTTAGTAAAATTAGCCTCAATCTAATGTTAAAAATAGATTTTTTGGGGTGAACCTCCACTTTAAGTTATTCACTTTACAGTCAACACAAAAGACAAGGGGGCACTCTTTACGTCTAGAGGAAAAAAAAATTCATCTCTAAATACAGAAAGGTTTCTTCACAGTAAGAGCTGTGAAAATGTGTGACAGACTCCCTCCAGAGGTGGTTCTGGCCAGCTCAGTAGATTGCTTTAAGAAAGGTCTGTATACTTTCCTAAATGTACATAATATAACTGGGTACTAACATTTATAGGTAAAGTTGATTCAGGGAAAATCCGATTGCATATCGGGGGATCAAGAAGGATTTTTTTCCCCTGCTGTAGCAAATTGGATCATGCTTCCTCTGGATCAACTGTGGGTATACAATTGGGTATATGGGATTGTACGATATATATTTTTTTTATAATTGAACTGGATGGATTTGTGTCTTTTTTCAACCTGACTAACTATATAACTATGGGCTATAGTTGGCCTCCTTGTCAGATAGTTATGAACTGATTGTTTAAGCATGGCATGAAATGTCAGCCTAAAATAGAAATGTTGCCAGGCTATGAACATTTAAGTATTTACATATTTTTTAACAATTAGTAATCAGCTTTAAAACTATCCCTTATGACCCCTGTAGCTGCAAGCACTATGGCACAATGTATTCTCAAAGTTAAACATAGAAGCAATGAAGTTGTTTAAGTTAGCACACTGCTCTGTGCATCTTACTATGAACCTTCTCTGTGTTTACATTCGATTATAATACTGAAAAACTGCCAAGTCACTGTTTTTCATTGTTGGGAAGAGCACAGTTAACTGAGCTACTGCAGTAAAGTTTCTCCACCTTGCCCACAGCTACAGGAGTCAGTGAGAACCTATGTTAAAGCCTATTTACTGCTTGTTTATAAAGTGTAAATATTTAAATATCAGTTACCGGGTCACAGCTCTACCTTAAAGCCCATCTCTAGGACCCAGAAAAAAAACCCTTTCAGTGTGGTCTCCCCACTGTAGTTCCCAGAGATCAGCTTCAAATGAAATATATGGTTTCAGCATACACTTTCATTTTAGAACATCAGCATTATAATAGTAATACAAACAACAGTAATTTTTGACAATCCAGTATAAGCTTATTTGAAAAATCTCCTTTCATGTTGTAAGATCTGCCCGTCTGCTACTCTCCCCGATTGTGTGGGAGTTAAAGCGGGGGTTCACCCTATAAACCCCAAAAAAAAAAAAAAATTTTCTTCTACCATAAAATCAGGCATTGTAGCGCGAGCTACAGTATGCCTGTCCCGATTTTTTTTATCCCCGTACTCACCGTGTACTCGTACATCGAAGATACCGACTCCCCTCGGGGAATGGGCGTGCCTATGGAGACGGAGGATGATTGACGGCCGGCTCTGGCGCGTCACGCTTCTCCGGAAATAGCCGAAATAGGCTTGGCTCTTCACGGCGCCTGCGCATAGCCTGTGCGCAGGCGCCGTGAAGAGCCGAGACCTACTCCGGCTGTCTTCGGGGAGAGTGACGTGCCAGGGCCGGCCGTCAATCATCCTCCCTCTCCATAGGCACGCCCATTCCCCGCGGGAGCCGAAATCTATAATGTACGAGTACACAGTGAGTACGGGGGTAAAAAAATCGGGACAGGCATACTGTAGCTCGCGCTACAATGCCTGTCTCGATGGTAAAATTGTGTCACTGAGGGTGAACCACCGCTTTAAGTTAATGCTGCCTTAATAAAATGTTGTGATTTAAGTTATAAATTTCACATTTTGTATATTTGTTTATCTTTTCTAGTATCGAAAAGTCCTAGCTTCCCCTCTTCTTTCTACTTTGTGGGTTTCCATTTACTGCCTGTCTACTGGCCATCTCTTTTCACTACTTCCTGGATTCCCTGCATGCTTTGCGTCTGCTGCTTACTTTCAATTTCCAAGGACTACATGTCCCATGGTACATTGCTGCCTGCAAGCAGTGATTCCTGTACTGACTCCGCCTCCTAAAAGCTCCTCCTCTCAGCACCTCTGTAGTTAAGAAGGCAGGCTCTGTGAAATGTGTGACACAGCAGTGCCTACTTACAGGGCATAGTAAATACGTGTCACAGAATTCACGGAAGTAATGATGATATGATCTTTAGAAGGATGGTCTGGATTAATATGAGTAAGCTATTAAAATACAATGAGGAAGTAAACATATAATTTTACATTTTGCCCAGAGATTGGGTAAATGGGTAAATTGACAAGTGTAGCTCTCAAACAACAGTTGTCATTGTCCCCTGAACAATACAGGCAGTTGACATAGATAAAACCATACATATTTGTCAGATCTGGCCATTGCCTAGAATTCCCAAATGTATTGCCGCCTCGGTTTCATGCCACTAAGAATGCTCATGCACTCCAGTCTGCACATGTATACACATCTTAAAATAAAGGAGCTTCTTCTGCACCCCTTTAATAAAATAAAGGTTCTTAACCATGACAAATCTAGGATTCCTATTGCAGGGGATGCCTCTGATTTAGCTTGCAGCTCTGTACAGACATCTGTGGAAAAGCAGGGTCACAGAGCTGAAGAACGGGAAGTGTAAACAAACCTCTGTTATCAGTAATCAGTGCATTTTTATAGTGGTCCCAAAATAGTGTCAAAAGTGTCCGATGTGTCCGCCATAGTGTCGCAGTCACGATAAAAATTGCTAATCGCCGCCATTACTAGTAAAAAAAATATATATTAATAAAAATGCCATAAAACTATTTCCTATTTTGTAGACGCTATAACTTTTGCGCAAACCAATCAATAAACGCTTATTGCGGTTTTTTTTACCAAAAATATGTAGAAGAATATGTATCGGCCTAAACAAATATGTTTTTTTTTTATATATTTTTGGGGGGTATTTATTATAGTAAAAAGTAAAAAATATTGCATTTTATTCAAAATTGTCGCTCTATTTTTGTTTATAGCGCAAAAAATAAAAACTGCAGAGGTGATCAAATACCACCAAAAGAAAGCTCTATTTGTGGGGAAAAAAAATACGCTAATTTTGTTTGGGAGCCATGTCGCACGACCGCGCAATTGTCAATTAAAGCGACGCAGTGCCGAATTGCAAAAAGTGGCCTGGTCCTTTAGCTACAAAATGGTCCAGGGCTTAAGTGGTTAAAAAACACTAGGCAATATGTAAAAAGATGCGATACGAGTGTTGCTGGCGCAAGTGAAAACCAAAATTATTCTATAATAGTGGGTGTGCTGCAATCAGAAAACAAGGGGGCAAGACACCCCATGGTGTCTTGTCCTTAAAAAATGAATGTAATATGTGAATTGCGCTCCCATGGTGGTTAGTCTATCGCCACCTACTTCTGGGCAATATTTTTAATTATTAACCCCAATACATATCACCTCTGTTGACAATACACCGAATATGTATAAATGTGTATAAATGTGTGCCAAAAATGCTTATATACAGCTATTCTTCTCAGAAAAAATGCAAAAAAACATATATATATGTGCTATACACGTATTAAATAGTGCTCTTATGAAGCATACATTCCCCTATGTCAGATTCAAAGAATCACTACCACAGAAACAAACAAACATTGTGATAACCACAAAGAAATTTAAAATATATATATAAGAAAAATATACACATGTGACAATTAGATAGAGGATTTCTAGATTGGTCCTCTTCTCATTAAAGTCCCAATATGCTAGCCAAGTGCTTATAAAACGATCAATGCTTCTCCCGTGAGATGTTAAAACACAACGTAATTTCACCACTTCAGTGATATTCCCGTCACCGTTAAGAATGGCTACTCACCAGATCTCATTTAATAAATGCCTTTGGTTCATTCCCAGGATAACCACTCCTTTTATACGTATTTCCACCAACTGCCAGGTACCTTGGATGTACTAGTGGGGTCTCTTTTTTCCTACAAAGGCTCACAAAAAAGAGGAGTGCCCCTCATGGTGTAGTACGTAAAAAAATGTATTGGTTTCTTAGATAAAAGTAGGTATTGCACTCACATTTGGTTGTGCCCGTATGCCGGCACCAAGCTTCTCCAGCCGTGTATGCAAAAACAGGTGAAGAATAAAAGCCGTTCTTCTCGTGTTCCCCCTACGCCTATCTCACAATCAGCGCATGGTTCCGTAGATGTCAGCAGCCTCTACGCATTTCGCAAGATATATTGCGTCCCCAGTGGAGCTGCGGTGGCTCAATGCGATTGGCACTGCGCTGACAAGCCATTCACCTCTGCAGCTAGGGGTTCGGATCCCGGTCTCGGCTACATGTGAATTGAGTTTGGTGGTCTCAGCCCGGCTCCCGGTGGGTGTGCTATGCGAGGTAAGCCTGCGCTTAGTAAGCCCACCCCCCTCCCACAAAAACCACCACACTTACACGCACTCGAAATTGGGTTAACATCACGCACTTTGACCACGCGGTCTCTAAAAAGAGAGGCGAAGGACTAACGGGGCTGGTTGAGCGGGCTAATCCTCTCACTCCCTTATAGGGAGTCCCTCTGCCCCGTTGGGCTTCAAAGCGGAGCAGGTAGGGCGGGCTTTGTGGGAGGACCCCCTCACACACCTGCCATTGCCACCCGGGGCATGGAGAAAGGTGGCAGACTGCCTCTGGGGGAGGCCTGCCTACTCCCAAGTCCGGCTCCTCTCTCGAGTTCACGCACAAAATACACTTAAAAAAAAAAAAAAAAAAAGATATATTGCGTCCTCAGTTAGAGTGGGGGGGGGGGGGGTGCAGCATGGGTGCCAAGGATGTGGATTTTTTTTATTTATTTTATTTTATCATTTTTTTCCCTCTCAATATGGGTTGGGGTTGTATGTCGTTTTGTTGTTTTTTCTGTTGTGTTTCTTTTTGATTGTCTGTATATAAAATGAATAAAAAGATGGTTTGATAAAAAAAAGAATAAACACAGGAGCGATTGGTACAGATCATCCACTGTGTTCATTCATTCATTCATCCTGAATCATCCCCTGCAGCAGCAGACGGGAGAGAGGCTGAGGGAAGCTGTCAGCACTGAAGGGGAGGAGAAAGGGGGCACCAGGAAGCAGGATTAATCGGCAGCACCGCACAGGGGGATTAGGGTGTGCCCAGGCACACCTGGCACACCCTGTGCACATGCCTTTGGCTATAACATATTTTTTGCCATAACAATTATTATTTTCAGCAATGATGGCTAATGAGAGCTGCAAATAATTGTCACATGGCTAAAAATAAGGCCAGTTCTAGCAAATAGCAAATGAGTTAGAACCTAGTGAATTGAGCCTTTAGTGAGTTATTTTGAAAAGTGGGTTAAGCAAACAGAAAAACATCATTTTTATTCTGTTAATACGTAGCTTTCCCTGATCTTAAGTTATTTTCCACCTGAACTTCACAAGCAAGTCTAAAAATACATGTGTAATATATGAACGCATTTAATGGTGGTAAGTGGAATTTAGAATTACATGAAGTCCGTGCACAAGATGGCAAAGTAACAGTCTGGGTAAAAAGCGGACACAGCACATTGGTAACAGCAGCATAAACCAGAATGACGTTTGCGGAGCAGCTGCCAAAAAAGTGAAAGTTTAAAAAAAAAAAATCCAAAGGGAAAAAGCCACTAGAGAAAACCTCAGAGATGCTGAGCTCCCAGAGTAGCCTCATGGTACAGCAGCCTCTAATGTCAGTGTGATAGGATATTCCAGGAAGGGGAGAGGCGAGAAAAGACTGTGTGGGATCTGGACAAATAATAAGACCTGCTCACTGCACACACTGGACAGAACCTGGTGTCTGTCAATAAACATCCACACAGAAGGCACCCTAGACCGTGCTCTGCTCTCCGCATCCCGTGGCCAGGCTCTCAGGGCTTTAGAAGGCTATCGCACTTTGTCAATCCATATGAGAACATACATTAGACCTTATTGTTGAGTTATTGGAAGAACACAAAAAGCTCCCTCTGGCTCTGATTTTTTTTTTTCAACATAGTTGCAGAAGTAAAAATCTGAAGATGTGGGGGTGGGAGGATTGCCCCCTCTGCGTTGGATTTAGTGGCTGTCATGCAGAGAAGGATTGGGGAGGAATTGTACAATGACTGAGCTGGTCTCTATGGCCATTAAGGGTATTAATCTCTCTCTCCACCTTCTTTCTCTTTGGCCTTCTCTGATGGAAAGACAGCTCCTGACCGCTGTGTCACCCACTCAGTAGGGGCAGAATATGTCCCCAGGTCCTCATTGTTAGTATAAGCTGAGGTCTACTTATTCAGTGCTGCCTGGGATCTTGTCTCCAACTTTCACTACATCTTCTTGTGTATCGCTGCATCCCGGAGGACTCATCCCTAACAATCCAGTATTAAGAAGTAGCAACAACAGCAGTGCTTCTTTGGCAATTGAGAGATAAATATTTCACGTGTCTGCTGACCCTCAGCTGTCTGCATTTAGTGCACATTGACAGCCATTCACAGGTGGATGTGACATGAGTAGTGGCCAACACCAGTGATTTGCATCCATCCTACGCCAGGAACCTTGCACCTTCCCTGAAGACATGAGGATCCTTACTTTCCTGGTCAGCCTTAAGACTCTGTGGGTTCTGGCTTTTTCCTCGTTTTCCAATACGATGGCTGTGAATAACAGTGGCAAGTGGTGGTGAGTGATACCTGTCCATCTGGCAAAGCTGTCAAATGTAATGTGTTTCATTTTATAGTGATAGTATAGTAGCAACTGTAGTGTATGCGTGTCAGAATGTTCAGTATAGCAATTGTACGCAAAAATGTATATGTTTAGGATTTGCGTTTTACATGCCAAGCGACAACATTCTTTAAGCATGAAGATCAGCAAAAATGTAATTGTATGCTCTTCGAAAATAAATAACTTAATTTATTAATTTATTTATGATATCTATTAGTTATCTTAAAAAAAAAAATCATTTGCAAGTAACCATTTTAATGTTTAAAATGCTCTATGTAACATACCTTATATGTACGTATGGATAATTAACCATCAATTAATATATAACATTTTTTAATGTTAGTTAGAAGTTTACAAACTAACATCTGAGAAGTTTCACCAGGTGCCATTTTTTGTTGCTCCATTTTCAATATATTTCAGCCTAATTGTGCTTTGTCTGCTTTGCTGTCATATACTGTGCAAATCATTTATCATATTGACAACAGAATAATGGTCTTTGGTCTTGCCTATCATTGCACATCATTTCATATCAATTTCAGCCTACCATCAAATTTCAGTTGCATTCATAAAAACAGGGCAGAAATCGTCATTCAGTATATTAGTTCAGATTATTTCCGTTGTGTGTGTTATCTCTAGTTACACAGTACATGCAATGAATATGCCCAGCTTATAAAGCTTTTGCTACTGTATCCTACAACACTGCACCATATTAACCACATTCTGTATTATTATTATTAGTATTACATTCTACATTCTTACATTACATCAACTATTCTACGTTTAATCTACATTTACTATACACCTAAATTTACAAAATTACATACAGTAAACACTGTTAAAACACTATAGGCATAAAAGCTACAGAGCAATGCGTGAAATTCAGTAAAGCTTATCAACCAATCAGATTTCCTTTTGTATTTACTTTTTATCAACCAATCAGATTTCTGCTTTCAGTAAGCTGATTGTAAGTGATCTAAAACCTGACTGATTGCCACGGTCTACTGCACTGTATACATCGCTTTTGCTCTTTGCACTTGTTTGCTGAATAAACCTAATGATATTTGGCCCATAGTCCACCAAATTGGTGTAAACTGATCTAATAAATATTGCCTTTTATTTTTAACATTTTCCAGCATTGTTGATCCTGCTTAATATGGAATACTTATCGACATTTATTACCAAGTACATTGAACCTCTTCTTTCAATAACATTTCCTGATGTCAATATTACCTACAATGAGTGCATCACATCTACATTCAGTAATACAGTGCCCCTTTGCGTACATTCATAGGTCACATCTAACACTGCATTTAACCTGCATTCATTATGATGTTGCAGCTTGAATACACTTAACATGACAGTGCATCTCCTTTCATTGATTCTAGTGTCTGCCTATTTAAATTAACAGTGAACAACACATTAGCCTAGGTCCCTAAACTTTGGGCTGAAACCTTAATTGGGACATCAAATTACTTTTTGTTTTTCAAAAATTCTTAAACATAATTTTCATTCAACAGAGTTTTTCTGAGCAACACTTGAAGCTCCAAAAAACATTTTTTTTCTTTATACTTGGGACAAAGGTAGATACAGGTTGAGTACCTCTGTGCTATATTATTCATTGTCAACATACCTGAGGAGCAATATTACATTATGCCATCATTACAGGACACATTTCCAGTATGCAGTTGCTGTATCTGAGATGCAATACTACAATTACAGTGCTCTTTACCATCATCAAATATGGGTATTTTGTAGGTGTACTTTGCAGAAATTCAATTACAGCGTACATAAAGATATAAAGTCTGGGAAATCTCACTAAATGATAACTGGCATTTGAATGTCCATTAAAATATATTCTCATTTGACAATTGCATTATAGATAAACAAAGCAAATTATTTCATTTACATCTCTTTTATAATTTTTATTTCTAAACTGTGCATGGCCTATGACAGTATAGCAAGGAACCAATGTAAAATGTACACAACAGAGTTCTAGGCCGATTAGACAATACTTATATGGACTCTGTGTTTACTATTTGATTAAAGAAACCATCATCATATAGTTATCATTACAGCATATCCACCATTATATTTTTATTTTACATTAAAACAAAGCCTAACCTATATGACATGTATTGATCTTTATTAAACACTTAGATTAAAGAGTTAGTGAAGTATTAAAGTATAGTAACATATTTGATGTATTTTCATCCTACTTTATTCCTTACAGTATCAGCCAGTCAAGTACATTTTTATCAGCTTTAACATTTTTAGATTTAAACTGGTTTCACGTGATCTGCTTCAAAATAGTCGTATGGTTAGTTATATGAAACCATGATCGCCACTTCCCTTACAAGCCCCATCAATGATATATATCTAACCACAACCATAGTAACATAACACTCCAACTTACACGTCCATGCGCACATAGGAGAAGGCTTGTGGTTTCCATAGAATAAACATAGCAGAGGTGATATATTTAATAGCTTAGTGATTACAGAGTATGACTGTCCAACTATAACTGTGATAATTATCTATAGCACTTATTACACTAAGAATTTAGAAATGTTCCTATATGGTATGCATGTACTGTAATTCAGTGGTATATATTCTTACTGCTAATGGTTGAGTCTGAGCCATCTGGAAGGGTGCTCCTGGTGAGGATGGGTGCTGTGCTTGGTCTTGGTCTTTTTGCCGAGTTCTAGTCTGGCCTTCTGGCTGGCTGGTGTAAGTGCTATCTCTGTCGGCGATCCGGTTGGAGGAGCTGGTAATGCCCTGTGGTAGGACAGGGCAGAGCCATGCAAATCCGCTGGGTTGACGGAGGGTCTGGAGGGGCTAGTATTGGTGGAGGCTGCTAACTGGAGCGGCAGTTCTCCCCAAGAAAACCTTGAAGGGCTCTCTAGCTGACGGGGGTGGAGGGCTGCACTGGCCAGTCGGGGGGTCGGATATGGAACGAAAAGCCTATGGTGCATGTGCCCCTGGAGTGGCAGTCCAGGGGTATCTGAAGATCACTGTGTGTGAGGGACACATTGATTGAAGGATACCACGGTCACTGCACCAGATACACGCTTTTTTTAGCACCTGCCTCCTGGGCCGGGCCTTTTGGCTAGGACCGGAGGAATTTTTTTATTCCTGGCCGGAGGGCCTGGTCATTGTTTCACCACAATGGCCACTTCTTTCACTCTCCTCTCCACTATCCCTTCCCCCACTTTATTTTATTTAAGCCTGTGTTTGTCACTTTTTTGTCTTTTTTTGTTGTGCACGTTTTGTCTCACTGTGTGATTAGTAGGGTGCGGGTCCTCGGGCCAGCCCTGAACGTCTTGGGAGTGGGTGGACATGGCCTTCTGGCTTAGTTCGCCTGCTCTCATGGGGTCTCCCTTCGGGGGAGCCCCACCTAGTACTGGGAGGGTTCTGTTTCGGCAGTCCCTCCGAGGAAGTTGGGTCCGTGTCGGCTTCGGTTGCTCGGACCACAGTACCTCAGTCCCCGTCTGGAGCCTAACGCCCCGGGGGATCAGGGTTATGGGTCCCTCTTCACAGGAGGACCACTTGACGTTGCACCCGTCTGCACGTTTTTGTGAACACTCTTTATGTGTGTGCACATTTTTTCTGCACCGGGTGGAGTTTTTTGGGTGTGTTCACACGCCATAGGCTTTTCAAAAAAAAAAAAAAAAAAAAAAAAAAAAAAAAATATTCTTACTGCTAATAATGTTTGTATTGGAATGTTTGCTATACTATATAGAAGTCACAATGCAGTTCCAAGGCCATATAAAGGTCTAAATCAGCAGCTCATAAAACTCTAAAGTGACTTCTAATGATATTTTTTATTGTACGATACATTATGCCTTGGAATGAACTAGTTTCAACCTAGAACTAAAATAAATTCCTTAAGTTTTCATGTATTTTGCTATAGCTGACCATTTAAATTCATGAAGGAAAATTGTACTGAGAGGAATATGGAAGCTGCCATCAATGACCTCCTTTTAAAAATATAACTTGCCTGGCTGTTTCTGGCCAGGACAAGTATGCAGATCAGAAAAGTTAGAGAGATATCGGAACTGCTAATCTGAATTCTTGTTTTAGGTCAGCAACTAAGAAAGTACTGAAGCCATTGGATCAGCATGGCAGCCAAGGGATCAGTATTCTCAAAAGGATAGATCAGAAATGGCAGTCTACCTGCTTCCTCAGTACAACTTTACAATGAGTAATGCCGCATACACACGATCGGTCAATCCGATGAGAACGGTCTGATGGACTGTTTTCATCAGACCAAACCGATCGTGTGTGGGCCCCATCGGTTATTCATCCATCTGTTAAAAAATGTGAAACTTGTTTTAAAATTAACCGATGGATACATAACCGATTGAAAAAAAACTATCGTTTGTAGGCACGTCCATCGGTTAAAAATCCACGCATGCTCAGAATCAAGTCAACGCATGATTGGAAGCATTGAACTTGTTTTTTTTCAGCACGTCGTTGTGTTTTACATCACCGCGTTCTGACACGATCATTTTTTTAACTGATGGTGTGTAGGCACGACTGACCATCAGTCAGCTTCATCGGTTAACTGATGGAAAAATCCATCAGACCGTTCTCATCGGATTGACCGATCGTGTGTACAGGGCATTATACATCATGAACATTACTATTTTCATAAAGTAATTTTTTACAGGTGTAATGTTGCAATATGGCCATTATTGCCCACATAAGGATATATTTGACAGGGTATTAAAGATATTTCAATGCTGTCTGACTCTTTACATGACAGCTGCAATGATGTATTAAATGTTGATGGCACATATGGCTAACTCTGATTTTGTTTTCCTTTCACAGGGGTATAGTAAATGTGGCCTCCTCTGGAAATGTGCTTCCTGGGTCAGACATTGGCCCAGTTCCTCTGGTGCTAGATCCAAGTCTTCAGCTTCTAAGTCGAAGACAGAGACGTCTTATCCGTCAAAATCCAGGCATTCTCCAAAGCATCACCCGTGGGCTTCTAAGTGCTATCCGAGAGTGTAAGTGGCAGTTTCGAAATCGGCGTTGGAACTGCCCCACTGGGCCTGGAAACCAGGTGTTTGGAAAGATTATTAACCGAGGTAAGAATTACGGGAAATGTTCAGAAATGTATCCTGTAGTAACCAATGGCAACTACTTTGGAAAATATTTGCTTCAACTATGTTAACACTTTGTGTAAAAGTAACAAAGCTCTTCCTTTTTCACAGGCTGCAGGGAGACGGCCTTTGTGTTTGCTATAACCAGTGCCGGTGTGACTCATTCCGTGGCTCGTTCCTGTTCTGAGGGCTCGATTGAGTCCTGCTCATGTGATTACCGGCGGCGGGGTCCAGGGGGGCCAGACTGGCATTGGGGAGGTTGCAGTGACAATATTGAATTTGGAAGATTCATCGGGAAAGAATTTGTTGACTCCAGTGAAAGAGGGAGAGACCTAAAATATCTGGTGAACTTACATAACAATCAGGCAGGCAGAATGGTAAGTAAAAAACATACTATTATGAACAGATTCATTGTTATTTTTATTTTTATTTAGTGAAGAAATTCAGCTTTTATGGTGTCTTCACCAACATATGGACCATGCGTAATCATTTATATTTTATCCTCTGTATATGTACATTTTACCTCCACAGGATGCTTTAAGTAGATCCAAACAAGAAAAAGGTCATCTCCCATAATGCAATAAAATCTTTTCTTGTTTTTACCTTTGTAATATTCGATTTTACTTAGCAATATGTGATAGAGGGTTGGGCGCAAAGTAGATGTTTTGGCAAGCTCTAAGCTGAATATTAGCTGCTCTCCCATTGTAATGAAAGAAGGTAATAACAGAAGTTATGTCAACCAGTTCCTCATCTAAAAGTAACACCCTACAAAGCCTCAACAAGGGTTCCTTGAGCAATGAGCAACTTCTGCCTCTCAGATTAACCACTGGCAGAAATGATCTATTTAGCAATCTATAAGAGAGGAATTCTTCCCAGTGACCACAAATATAAAGAAAATTCTCTCCAGTGACCATCACTCTACTGTACCATTAGTTGTAGATGTAATTATTATCAGGGAATCCCTGGGCCCAGAAATTCATTTCAAGAGTTCTTGTTAAAAAGGTTGAGAAAGGCTGCTCTACTACATGGTCTTCCTCATGTGGGAACAACATATACTTTCCCTAGATGCATCTAGTAAAGCTGTATTTTGTTCCTCCAGCCTGACGTGCAGTAGAAAGGGGTGGGTTTTCATTAGAAGGGGCATAGTTTCACATCATAAGCACCTGATATCTAATTTGTACAGGAGCTAGCATAGGGAGGCTTTGTGCCATTGCTGACTTGGATGAGCTGTTGCTTTGTTAATTTGCAACATGCTAACTGTAGCAGCCCAGTGTTTTGAAAGCCTTGGTCAGAGTGCACAACCCTTTTCTACGCAAGGCTTATCGTAATAATATTGGATGTTTCCTTTAAAGTGTATCTATACCTAAGAACAAAAAGTGTTATATGTAGCAGTGTTGCCAACCGCCCGTACATTTACGAGCAGCCCGTAAATTTAAGCCCATTTTCGGACTGCCCATAAATGTCTGTAAAAAAATGGCCATGAGCCGACCATTCAACAGTGCATGCGCCACTCTGAAGCTGGCCGGGCTCAGGAAAGCCCATAAACACTCGGCCGGGCAGCTCATGCACAGTAACGCAATGACGCTGCCTTTTCTTAAATGGAAAGCATTGGCTGCAGGCAGCACTCATTCTCGGCGCGGGGGTGCCTCCGAGTGTGTAGGGCTTCAGGACGGGGCGGGTGGCTTACACAAGGTGCAGACATGCTACTGGACTTCCATGCCACCTTCAATCTCCATAGAGATGTCATGATACTATAGACTGTGACACAGGGAGCTCCTGGTAATGACACTGGGCATGCCTGCTGCAGAGGGTGGGAGTGATGAGTACAGGATGGACAGCACTTGTACCTTCCTATAGGGAGATACACTGATCAGCCATAACATTATGACCAGTGCCAGTCGTCACACATACAGCCACAGCCAAGGAGGAGGACAGGCCAGTCAGTCACACTGTATGTAGCGACTTTCTAGTCCATATGGTGGTGGCCACATTTCATTTTTTTCTTCAGGTATTTCTTGTATTATTACCTGGTGATCCTGTCAGTAACACACTTCTTAGAAGGGGGGTGATTTCACAAGCTAGAATTAGGAGCTGCTGCAAAGTTAGCAGTTTTGCCCAGCTGGCATTAGTATGGTGGGTATGAAGGTGACTTTGGGAATAATTTTCTGCTCCAGCAGCTGCGTAAGAGACACCTGTCTTGAGAAAGATGCTGCTGTAGGTAGGAAGGGAGATGAGGAAAGGGAGGGGTGAAGGCCTTTAGTCTGCTTCCTTCAAGCTATGTGATATGGAATTATTTGTTTTCTTATCCATGTGGTATCCAAATGGCTGGTACATTTATCATGGCTGATGTGTTGCAGACAGAGACTGCAGACCACAACAGTGACAGCAGATGTGTTAAAATAGGCCCGCACTGACAAGGCCTATGGCCCAGCCCTGTGCTCCCTATCCTTCAGAACTTTCTTCCTTCCCAATTGGTAGCACCCACTTACAGTCTGCCACCTCATCTTCCACCCCCTCCTCATCAGTGTAGCCCACATTACGATAAGCCCCAGCTGCTGCAACATCATTGCCTCCCTGCTGCTCAATGCCTGATGTACCATTCTTGGTTGGTGCACTTTTATCCTCATCCTTAATATCTGAAAAGAGAAATGCTTGTGTATGAGCAGGATCATCCTCCTGCAGCAAGTCTGTGATTGTGTGATCAAATAACTCCACAAATCCACATTGCCAGTTTATGGAGCTAAGAAGGGATGGAGAGATTAGTAAAAGAGGAGGGGGGTAAACAAGAGGGCTCATTAGCAGCCATATTTGTTGGCATATCTCCTGATCCAAAGAAACACCAAGATCCCAGTAACTTTATAGACTAACATCAATGGGCCTCAAAACACACCTAAGCTATCTTCAAAATGTGCTGCACTGCAGCATGCAGATATGAACAGGCACTATCTATGACATTTAATCCACAATAATGACACCATAGTGATAAGGTATTGCTGAGGTCGAGAGTTAGATCAGCCGAGAACTACAGAAAATCATTGTGATAATTCTTGGCATTCGCAGAAATATGCTACACTAGTATTACCCTTTTCAGATTAGGGAATCTTTCTACCAAACATCAAAATAAAAACAAGAGGGCGCAAAGGCCTAGTGCACTACCTGATAAAAAGTTTATTAAAGACAAACCAAAACCAAAGGCAAAAGAGGGTTGAATAAACATAACCCAATTGACAGGAAGGTCAAGATGTGGGTGCGTATCCCCGAGACCTGGGATTACTATAAAAGCTGGGGAAAGGAGATTGGTGGTATTCATAATGGAAACAATTCAGACGGTGTGGTATGATAAATACCCTGTTTCCCCAAAAATAAGACCTACCCTGAAAATAAGACCTAGCGTTATTTTCCAGGAGGGCTGCAATATAAGCCCTACCCCGAAAATAAGCCCTAGTTAAAAATGCTTGTAAAATCTTCTAATCCACTATATTACAGAAGTGCAGATCAGCGCTATAACAAATATATTTGGCACAATTATATTACAGAAACACACACATTGTACATTATATACTACTGTAATAGAGTGGATTATAGGATTGTACAAGCATTTTAACTCGGTTCACATTTGGGATTCCTGACAGGCAGGGAGGGAGAGGGGGAGAGAAGACAGCACATTACATGGTAAGACCTACCCCGAAAATAAGCCCTACTGTGTCTTTTGTTGGCATAATTGATATAAGACCCAGGCTTATTTTCAGGGAAACACGGTATTAGATGGATGTCTCACTATTAGAAGAAGAGTGGCAGTAGACACCCACAGCCAGTGGCTCTTGAGAGTTTAGTCA
This sequence comes from Rana temporaria, assembly GCF_905171775.1. NCBI lineage: Eukaryota > Metazoa > Chordata > Amphibia > Anura > Ranidae > Rana > Rana temporaria. The sequence goes on from NC_053490.1 coordinate 138,096,555, forward strand.
GTCAGCAGTATTTTCTTTTTTTAATGCTCACTATTGTTTGTGATGAAATAAGGCTCTCAACATCCTTAGCTAAGGCTAATTTACTCAATGATTGTTTCACTACTATGTTAGCTTAAAGCAGAACTTACTGTAAATGTATTTGAGCACAACAAACTGAAAACCAAAATGTCCCCATGCATTATTTTGTTGAGAAATCACTTTGAAATACACCACCTTACCATTTCCATGCACAGCCATCTTTAATAAGGGCAGATGATTCATGTGACATTTACTTTCTGGAATCCATCTGCCCTTAGGTCAGGCATGCAGGCAGCAGGGTGTGCTTTTCTCAGAAAGCCCCATCTCCCCTCTACCAGATGAAAAAAAAAATGCCCATGAAGCCTTCTGGGATGTATGACATCATTTTGGCCTAGGCCAGAAACCAGGAAGCAATGTAAAAAATAATTAGAACAAGTAAATATAATATACTTTAATATCTATTTACTAAGGCTAGCAGCATAAGGATTAAAAAATAGTTAATGCTAATTGAGAGAGTAAAGTTCCTCTTTAAAAAGCTCCCCCAGCCAAAACTGCTTTTGCCTCTTTTTTTTATTGCTTTCTCTGTCCCCCAAAAAGAGGATTTCCCTCTCTTTGTGTAATAGTTACATAGTTACTGTCCTAGTAATGCTAGTCACAGAGAGAAAAAAATCAGTGGGAATCAGTGGCAGTGCTGGCGGAAGAGTTGGGATCAGTGGCAGTGCTGGCGGGGAGTTGGGATCAGCCAACTTGGGTGCTCTTGATCAAGGTCATCTTCTGATCTGAGAACTGTAGTGGGGACTTTTAATGGCAACTCCTCCAGCCCCTCCCACTTCACATTCCTCACCAGTCAGCTGACATCTAGTCCCTGCCCCCCAGCTATGCCGTGAACTAAATGGGCAGCTGTGAAGAGGCTGAGTGGGTGGCCGCAGGCTTAAGGAACAGCCCAGGCTTTGGTGACCCCTGGCAAATCCTCATACACAATATATAATTTGATTATTTATAAAACCCATTCATGTTCTTGTAATTTGTGATACAATCAATTATTTACTAAATCAGTGTGTGAGTTTTAAAAACAAGAAACTACATGTCCTGTTCTTTTTTCCAGACAGTACTGTCAGAGATGCGACAGGAATGCAAGTGTCATGGAATGTCAGGATCCTGCTCCCTACGAACCTGTTGGATGCGTCTTCCCCCCTTCCGAGCAGTTGGTGATGCACTAAAAGACCGCTTTGATGGTGCTTCTAAAGTGACGTACAGTAACAACGGCAGTAACCGTGGTGGTTCTCGTAGTGATGTACCACATCTGGAACCGGAGAACCCCACTCACGCAATGCCTTCTGTTAGAGATCTTGTATATTTTGAGAAGTCCCCAAATTTTTGCAGTGCCAGTGAAAAGACTGGAACTCCAGGTACAACAGGACGAATATGTAACAGCACCTCCCTAGGTCTGGATGGCTGTGAACTTCTTTGTTGCGGGCGCGGTTACAGAAGCCGAGCTGAAAAAGTCACTGAACGTTGTCATTGCACCTTTCACTGGTGTTGTCACGTCACCTGCTTGAACTGCACTACTACACAAATGGTTCACGAATGCTTGTGACAGTTGTACTTATGCACTTTGCAGTAAATGGACGGCTTGATTTCCCTCATCAAAGTCTAGTGTAGTAAAAGTGTATCTGCCAGTCAGGACACAGTACTGGCACATTGACACTCAAAATGCTACCAAATCAGGGACACAATGGACTGCTAAATAACACTCAAACTTATTTTTTACACTGAGAACAACCATTTTTCATACTGTATTTAACAAATTTAACACAGGACTGTATAATACACTTAGTTACTGTATCTATAACATTCTAGCTCATCTAGCACTGATAATGTTGCACTGATTTATCTGCTTTAACTTAAGTACCTAAACATAGCAATTATTAATTCCAAACCATGGTACCTCAAGTAATGCAATAGGTAAAAGTTGATGATATCATAGAAACTGTTTGCCAAAATGAGCATCAGTATTGTTAGACTAAAGCTGGCCATACATTATACAATTTTCTTCTATAATTTCCTTTAGATTTACCTTCAACTATGTAGTGCAAGGGCCTGCCTAATTGAATACAAATTGAAAGTGTTTAGGTTTGACCTCATATTATACGGTTTTGGAAAATCTAAAGAAAATTGTATAATGTGAGGCCAGCCTTAGTCGTACCTACAGGGGGTATGGAGCATGAAACTCCCTGGCCTAAAAGGTAATTTAGCTCAAGCAGTCCAGGAACTGAATAAGACCACAATGGCCCCATTGCTGAATTTAAACCAGAGCCATGTGGATTTTATTCACATTTCTGTTCTGAAAACAAAGTAGAAATTTGACAATATCTCCACTGCAGTGTTGCAAAGTAGGCGATTAGATGAATTTATATCGTAAGTACATGCATAAATGTTGTGGTGGAGCCCAATGTTGAGGAGACATATCAACATCAATAGTACTGTGGCCAGTTATAGAAAGAAGAAAGACTAAGAAGAACAAATTAAATAAACTTCATAGGACTGAGATCCTGGACCTCCCCACATTTCAGGATAGTGGTGAGACGAGAAAAGAAACCTAAGTGATTTCATTTACAGAGTAGCCTACTAAGAACCAGCAAAGTTTGTGTAGGCGTAATTGCTAGTTTAAAACATGAATGAATATTTGTCAAGAAGAAGGGCATAAGGACAGAACATCCTACTGGGAATAATATTAGATTTTGGATATCACAAAAGCCATTTTATTTACTCTCCCAGCTGGACAAACGGTGGGAACATAACCAAAGATGTTGCGTTAAATGTCACTCGGAGACAAACCGGCCAAACAGACCCCTCTATGGGCCCAACTGAACAGCTCTGAAGCAAGAGAAATTAACACTTGTCACGGAATGTCATCTCTTTAGAGATGTCCATATTAAAACACATGCCACGTCTTCTTGTGAGTGCAATTCTAACACAAATTGATAGTGCATACCATCTCCTTGAAAGACCACAATTTATAATGTACATATAACCCAACCTGCTTTGTCAGCTTTGTCATTTCAAAGGCAAAGATCTAATTTTCTCTTTGCAGTAATACATATGTAGTAGGAAGTGACATTTTTTAATTATTATGGACAAGCTTGCTAAATTCAGAAAAAAATCGAAATTTGTTTATCTCTCAGATACCAGTAAAAGAAACCCCATCTTTTAAGCTGAAAAGGGTCACCGATTTTTTAAAGATCACTTTTTTTTCATGGTAAGCCATATTTCTGAATTTAGCTAGGCTTTATAGCAAAGTTTCCCATATAACAGTTTCACATTGACATAATTTCCGTAAAACTACAGCACAGAAGAAGTGGCGTTTCTCATAGCAACACTAACCTTCAGCTTTCTTTTTAATGCCTGAGGCGATCTGCTTTTCTAGCATGTTACCCTCCGTGACTTAAGCCTCGTACACACGACCGAGGAACTCGACGGGTGAAACACATCGTTTTCCTCGTCGAGTTTCTTGTTAGGCTGTCGAGGAACTCGACAAGCCAATTTTCTCCATTCCCGTCAAGGAAATAGAGAACATGCTCTCTTTTTGGCTCGTCGAGTTTCTCGACAGTTTCCTCAACGAAAATGTACACACGACCGGTTTCCTCGGCAAACAAATATCTCCCAGCAAGTTTCTTGCTGGTTTTTGCCGAGAAACTCGGTTGTGTGTACGAGGCCTTATAGTGAAATTTGCACCACATTCTGTCCTATTCAGCTGGGAATTAATAACTAAAGATACTCCTAGAAGCATAATAAACCTAGTACCATTTGATTATTACAACTAATTCCACAAATGCTATACCAGACAGAATTGTAGAAAAGGCAAGCCAACCAGGGAACAATAATGGATTATGACTTACCATATTTACTGTACCTTGTTATATATCGCATGCATGAATCTTGAAAGGAGTCTAAATAACTGATGATGGCCTTACACATAGAAATCTGATTCTTTCGCAGAATCTGACCATTTGATCAAATCTATGAATTACCAAAAAAAAAAATCAGAGATTAATTTTGAGCAAAATGGATCGTTTTCATCTAAATTATTTTGATTGGTCTGGGCAAAAAATCCAATCATAGGAAAGTAGATAAGTATGATGGTTAAGTGTATGCATCGAACGTGTATGTATTGATCATCCAATCATGTGCAAGCAAAAAAAATTGTTTTCCTTGCATGTGATTGGCTATTCTTTGCAAAGTGAATCTCTACCTTATTTACTAAGCTCTGGAGCAAGTGCTCTTGCAGAGTGCAACTGCACTTTGTAAAGTGCATAGTCTATTTGCCTTTAGTAAATCAACCCCTTTGATCTGTGTGTGGCCACTCATCTATAGTAGGTACAGTACATTACAATGATCCCATAAAATATCTTCTAGTTCTGTATTGCCTCTTATGCCGCGTACACACGATCATATTTCGGCATGAAAAAAACATAGTTTTTCAAAAACGTCATTTAAAGTGATCGTGTGTGAGCCTCACATCATTTTTCAGATTCTGAAAAACGACAAAAAAATTCGAACATGCTGCATTTTTTAACGTCGTTTTAAACGATGTTGTTTTTCGGGTTGTAAAAAATGATCGTGTGTGGGCTAAAACTACGTAAAAAATTTGCGCATGCTCAGAAGCAAGTTATGAGACGGGAGCGCTCGTTCTGGTAAAACTACCATTCATAATGGAGTAAGCACATTCATCACGCTGTAACAGGCAAAAAAGCGCGAATCGTCTTTTACTAATACGGAATCAGCTAAAGCAGCACAAAGGCGAATGGAACTTCCCCTTTATAGTGCCGTCGTACGTGTTGTACGTCACCGCGCTTTGCTAGATCATTTTTTAAAAACGATGTTGTATAGGCAACATCGTTTTAATGATGAAGTTGGGAAAACTTTGTTTTTTCGACATGCTGAAAAACAACGTTTTTTTTTCATGCTGAAAAATGATTGTGTGTACGCGGCATTAGACAAGGCTCTGCTAGCTGTACTACTACTGTGGCTGGCGATCTCTCAAAAGAGCCCTTAACATGTGCTATCTCTTTAATGCCCCACATTAATGTTACAACATAGCACTAAATTCACACCGGCAAGGTCATTCAAGAACTGGTAAAACTGCCATTTTTTTAAATGAGTCATACACTTTTTTTTTATATAATTAGCAACTCAGGACTTGAAATCTTGGTTTAATTTTCTATAGGCTACAAAATACACTTTTTCAATAAAATTATGAAACAAGATGCCAATTAAAACTTTTGGTTAGGTCATAATACAGAGGACCTAAAACAAGTATATTCATAAACAAGCTTTTCCCTTTTACTATAAAGTTCAATGATAATATGCTTTATTATGTAATTATTTAATAACGTTTTGTACTGCAGATCTCTCTATACGGTTTTTAGTAAGCACTTATTCTAAATGTGTTTGGTATACTGTTAACCTTTTATATGGGACATAACAAAAAGGGTGAGCAAAGACAGCAGCTTCTCCTTTGACCATGAGGCCAGGGGCCTCACCCAAGGCCTTATCTACCAGCTATATACTCACTCACTCATTGTGCCTGTAATAAAGCAGAATTTCTGCTTACCTTGGCCCTATTCCTTTCTCCTATTAGTTGACTTATGCAAAGATGAATTTTTACCCAAATGTCAAAATAGCATTATCTTCAGGGTTAAACAGGCTTTTTTTCCCCAGGATATTAGGTGGCCCATGGCGTTGTGGCTTTTAGTTACACCTCTGCATTTAGTGATAGTAAAATGTGATGTCCATAAACCTTCCTTATTACACGCACATTTTTAAATCTACAAGTCCCCTTTTAATTTATATATAAGGTGTGAGCTGCTAAATACATATTTTACTTTCTCGTCACTATTCAACAATAAATTGTAAATATATTTTTTACAGATATGCTTTTAATGTTATTGATCCCACAGGAGACTGCAGATTGTGGAGTAGTGGTCCTAAAGTAACTGCTATGCCAGGACACTTTTGCAAATGTGAGTGGTGAAAAAACAATACTAAACTAGCAAGGATCAATAGAGGCATATGTATTTCTAAAGCAGTCAAGGTGACTTTCACCAAACACTTACTGGGGGTGAATGGATAACTGTCATTTAAAAGACATTCACCAGGTAGATTCACCTTAAAGTGGAGTTCCAGGCAAAAAGAGAACTCTGTCTCAAATAATTGACCCCCCTGTTTTTGGATATTTTTTTTTTTTAGTACTTTTTTGGGATTTTTTCTTCAGGTCTTCCGTCGTATGTCACCGCAGGTAACTCACTTTCGTGGTTACATCCAGTCCTTCTCCTTCCCCCAGCTGCCTTCTGGGACCTGTTTCCCCAGGCTGGAACTCTGCTTTAAGTAAATGTTTGGTGAATGGCAGATAAACTGCTTTATAAATATGCCTCTTAGTGTACATTTAATAAAGGTGATTGATGATTGGTTGCTAGAAGTTACAGTAAAATCCTGTTGATTGCACATCAGGTTTTCTAGATGTTCTACATGCAAACAAACATGGTTCATGGGTTCACATGTATTTAAACATGGTTAAGGTTTATATCTAGTCAAACTCTGTGTTTTCCATTCAAACAAATGCAGCTGTGTTTGAATTGAAAATGCAGGACTTTGCCTGAAAAGACTGTTTGACCTTCTTTGCCTGCAGTTGCCTACCTTAAGGCCCAGTTCACACTGCCGCGACCTGAAAGTCACACGACTTTGCCAGGCGACTTGAGTACAGGCATACCCCACTTTTAAGTACATAATGGTATTTATTTACTAAAGCTGGAAAGTGCAAAATTAGGCTCACTTCTGCATAGAAACCAATGAGCTTCCAGGTTTTATTACCAAAGTTTAATTGAACAAGTTGGGGTTAGAAGCTCATTGGTTTCTATACAGAAGTGAGCCTGATTTTGCACTTTCCAGCTTTAGTAAATAAACCCCATTGTGTACTTAAAAGTGGAGTATGCCTGTACTAATTTAATAGAGGTATAAAATAGAAGTCACCATGAAGTAGTACAGGAACCTTTTCTAATGTCAGAGTGACCTTGGTAGTGCTAATTAAGACAGTTCTCATTGATTAACATGGGATTAATAATGCCACTTGGGGTATCACAAGTTGGATCCCAAGTCGTGGCGGTGTGAACCAAGCCTAATAATACACACTGGGGTTGATTTAATAAAACTGGAGAGGGCAACATCTGGTGCAACTGTGCATTGTAGCCAATCAGCTTCGAAGTTCCTCTTGTTCAAGTAGGCTTTGACATAAAAAAAAAAAAAAGGAGCTGATTGGATTTCATGCAGAGCTGCAATAGATTTTGCACTCTCCAGTTTTAGTAAATCAACCCCAATGCGTTCCAATAAAATGCAGTGCAACACAAAAAAAGTAAAATGCAATCTCCGAACTCCCATGTGTGCTGCTCAATTAAAGTCAATGGCATTGTGTCGACCTGCTTTTGCCATGCTTTCCAAATGCTCATCAAATGCAGGAAAACAACACCGGTTGAGATTTTCATGTACCTAGCTGACCAACATGCTTCTGTTCCTTTTGTGTCTACTACTGTATCTGTCTACTGTATTATACTGCTCAGGCACACCAATAGGTAAAGCTGTGCCTGCATTCTCACCCAGCTGCTTCCTACACTGCCTCATCCTAAAACATAAAAATGTATGCCTTTATTTGCTTATTGTATATATTATCCAAATATTTTTTAGGACATGAGATTTATATTTTGGCGTAGTCTTTTTCCACTGTTACTTGTAAATAATGTTACAGTGTTTTTGTAAATAAAATATTTATTGTGACTACTTTTTATGTGCATCGTTTGTCCGCCAAACTTCAGCCATACCACGTAGCTGGTTTATAGAATGTGTGGCAGGAAACCATTAGATTTGAGCATCAAATCATGTTAAAAGAGTTAGTTTCCTCTGAAGATAATTGTGGGATACAGGGCTGCACAGTGTGCTTTTGCCATATGCGGTCTTGTAAGCCATCTGCCTGCACCACTGTGCTATGTGGTCTGCGTCTCCCTGGAATTCAGGATGAGGAGACATGTGAGGTCTCAATAGGGAGCTGTCCACAGCTATGGTGCTGAAAGCAGCAGGAGAGGGGTGAAGTGACTGGCCAAATAAAGCTGTAGGGTCCCTGCATGGCATCCACAGCACTATAATTGTTGTAGTTACACTAATAAAATGTTAAATTAGAACACTGTTGCACACAGCCTTAGTATATTCGTTTCCTAGACTGTCTCGGGTCAGCACCTTGTGATCAGCTTATGCCATGTTCCCCGACCCAAGAAGGAATAATCTATTTCAGTCCAGTCGTGGTCTAACTACGAAAGGGAGCACATGAAGGGAGAGACTGATGCTTTTAATGAGGGAGGCCCACAGAGATCTCAGTCCCAAAATAAAAGCTGAAGATTTCAGCATGTTTTCCACCTGCTTCCAATTACATCCAGACTGGGCGCAGCCTGGTCCCTACCTCCCTGTGCACCTTCCACAGGCCTCACGGGCAGATGGACATTCTCCACCATCGCACACAAGCTGTGGTTTCTGGGAATATCCCAACATACCCACAAACACACTTCACATAGGAGAGATGCTTCAGTTTTTCCCAAGCTCTGCTTTTAATTTGCAAAGATCGGTTATGTGTAAGCGAGGAAGGTGGGGGCAAGGAGGGTGAGGTCTTGACTTCTTTCTTACCATAGTAACCTCAGTCTGAGGTCAATCAGGACTGCCTGGTACACGCTGTGACACACACACATTTAAATAATATATGGGTAAAGGAAAAAAAAGGTGGGCATGGTTAAACATGTAATCCTATAATTGTGTTAAAGAATCAGGCCACCCATCACTGATATTTTGGCTGTAGATTGATGCTGGTGGGTAGAATCACCTGGCTTTGAGAAGACCTACCATGAGATCTTCCCCACTCCCCAGCTATGGAGTATCACTCCTCTTGGGGCAAAGCAATCTAAACCCTGCTACGGTATCTACCTATTGTTATATTAGGAAACATTGTAGCAGAAAATATAGTATTTAGATAACTGTGTGAGATTACTGTAGGTAAAGATGGTATTTAAAGCGGTGTTCCACCCAAAAATGTAACTTCTGCATTTCAGAACCCTCCGGTGTCACATTTGGCACCATTCAGGGGGAGGGGGGTGCAAATACCTGTATAATACAGGTATTTGCACCACTTCCAGGGAGAGACTCCCACAGGATTTAAACTTGTAAACAAAAAGTTCCAGCAAAGTCCTGGTCAGCAAATTATCTTTGCTTTTCAATCTGCAGCACTGGTATTTTCTGTAAAATGCAATATGGCTACCTGAAGGCATTCTGTACAGAATGCCCCCTAGAAACATAATTTCCTGCTTGTGTGATTGGCTCACTGATTTTCACAGAAGTCTGTACTAAGATACAAGTCAGATTTCAGGCATCCCCTGCAACAAAATTAGAGCCCTGCAAGTGCAACAGTTGATTGATAATTATGAAACCACTCCCATTCGATTCACTTACCACTGACAATCACACTGGGATTTCTTCAGAATAACAAAAGCTAGGAATCTGCTACAAAGTTTGTTAACCACTTGACCACTGGGCACTTAAACCTCCTTAATAACCAAACCAAATTTTCAGTTTTCGGTGCTCTCACAATTTGAATGACAATTATTCAGTCATACAACATTGTACCCAAATGAAATTTTTGTCCTTTTTTTCACACAAATAGAGCTTTCTTTTGGTGGTATTTAATCACCGTTGGGTTTTTTATTTTTTGCGCTATAAGAGAAAAAAGACTGAAAATTCTGTAAAAAAAAATGATAGTTAAGTGGTTAAGATAAAAAAACATTCTACTAGCTTCTCCCCTACCCTTAAACATGTATTTATGCCGCCATAGCGTGTCTCTTTTACGCTACGCCGGCGCAGCGCGCAGAGGCAAGCACTGGATTCACAAAGCACTTGCTCCCACTCGCTCTTAAAGATACGCTGGGTTTCCTCTGCGTAAGCCAGCGTAGGTGGAAGTGGGCGTGAGCCATGCTAATGAGGCGTGACCCCATGCAAATGATGGGCCAAGCGCCATAAAAGTACTTTTAAATGAACGGTGCATGCGCCGTCCCGTGGCCGCATCCCAGTGCGCATGCTCAGAATCACGTTGAAACAACTGCCTAAGATACGTCGAATCACTGCCTACGACGTGAACGTAACCTAGTCACATTCACGTACAAAGTAAACGAACCTTTGCATGAGTTGTGCCTCCTATATGGGGAATAACTTTACCCCAGACGTACGACTTATGCAAACCGCGTATATTATGCGCTGGGCGCAACTACGTTCGTGAATCGGCGTATCTCCCTCATTTGCATATGTGCATAGAAAATCAATGGGAGCGGGAAATGCGTGCAGCGTAAATATGCGCCCACGATACGACGGCGTAGGCGCATCTGATTTCTGAGCCAGAGAAAGGCTCAGGAGCCGTGGAGACACTGGAGAGCCTCCGAAACCGAGCGGGGATATCGCATGGCGGCAGCGCGCCGGGCGGCATTGTAATTCCCATCTTCTAAACTTGCGGCGCCTATGATGGACGTCACACCTGCTGTGTCACTCGGCGGCGCTCGTAAACAGGGCCGGTGCAAGGATTTTTGCCAACTCAGGCGAAGGTGCATTTTGCTTCCCCCCCCCCCCCACAGCACGCACACACACAGCGCCGCATAGTGCCACAAAAACTTCAGTAAAGTGCTGCTAAAATAGCGACGCTTTACTGCCGACGCTGGACCCCTTTTACATTACACAGCCCCCCGCACCTCTGGACCCCTTTTACATTACACAGCCCTGCACCTCTGGACCCCTTTTACATTACACAGCCCCCCGCACCTCTGGACCCCTTTTACATTACACAGCCCCCCGCACCTCTGGACCCCTTTTACATTACACAGCCCCCCGCACTTCTGGACCCCTTTTACATTACACAGCCCCCCGCACCTCTGGACCCCTTTTACATTACACAGCCCCCCGCACTTCTGGACCCCTTTTACATTACACAGCCCCCCGCACCTCTGGACCCCTTTTACATTACACAGCCCCCCGCACCTCTGGACCCCTTTTACATTACACAGCAACACTCTGCACCACTAGACCCCTTTTACATTACACAGCAACACTCTGCACCACTAGACCCCTTTAGATTTACACAGACGCCCCCCCCAGCTCTGTCCACATTAATCATGCAGATGGAGAGACAGTGAGCAGCGCTGAACAGAGGGCAATCACCTGCTGGTTTACTTACGTTAGCTTCAGCAGCTCTCTACTCAGCACTGCTCACTGTCTCTCTCTCCCCTGCGGTACATGAGAGAGTGTTTTGCTTACCTTGCTGCCTGGATTCTCCAGATGGAGAAAATCAAACTTGGCGCCGCGCTGTAAACACGTGTACACGTCATGGCATGATGGTCATCATATCCCATATGGCCAATCAGCGCACCACAGAGGCACAGCGCCTCCCACTCCACCGCCCGCCAATCGCTGCCTAGGGGAAAAAATGTACCACTTCACTTGGGCTCCTGCGCCGTTATCTGTTTTTGTCAGCTCTTCCGCCTGGTTGGCTGGTGTTCCCTGCCACTCCCACATCGAGGGAGACAGACAGTTCCACCAGCCAACCAGGCGGAAGGGCTGAAAAAAAACCACAGATAACGGCGCAGGAGCCCAAGTGAAGTGCCGTGAGTCGTAAATAAAATGTTCCCTGCTCGGCGGGACTCGGGGCTATTTGTGAAACCCAAATGGCCGAGACTCTGGGCTTTTCAACGACCCATTCGGGGCTCCAGCCTCCCCAGCCCACCCCTAACAATGCCCCTGGTATCAGGGAAAGACAAATATAACACTATCTCAGGTACTGTAGCTGTTGTAAGAACAGTAAAAAAAAAAAAGAAGAGATTTAACCATGGGAAAGGGGTCACCCTTCCCAGAATGTCTGTGAATGTGGGAGGGTGGATCCACCTTTTTCTCATATACAGTATTCTGGTAAAAAATACTATAAATTCTGTGCATGAGCAAGAGAGAAGGGGAGGGAGGGCGAACAGCACCATTGCTGATATTAACCCCAAAATTCCCAGAAGATCATTGATGTGGAAAGTATCCATCAGCAGTGGGGGAAAAATCTATGGTAAGCAGCACCCAACAACACAAGGGATACACTTCATTATAACCTACGTCCCTGTTGTTGTGTCCACATTTTTTTAACTAAAACTCAGTTTTAATGAAAAGCCAACAGGGAGTGTTAATCCCCATGTAATGGAAGCTGTCATGTGCTGAGCTGTGATCTCAGTTGTAGAGATCTGTCTCTCAGCATCCATACTTACATTGAAGGCACGAGATTCAATAAAATATACGGTAAGTTTGATGCAATTTTACATAGTTACACAGTTAGTCAGATTGAAAAAAGACACACGTCCATCTAGTTCAACCAAAAAAATAAAAATCCCATATACACAATCCTTCACCCACAGTTGATCCAGAGCAAAATTTGCTATTGCAAAGGGAAATAATTCCTTCCTGATCCTCAGAGAGGCGCCAAAATAGTACAGGAACTTTTTCCAAAAACTTAGTCTAAAAACTTTTTCCAAAATCACACCGTGCTGAGTTGCATTGAAATCTCACTAGAGTGAACGGGGCTTTGCTGCATCTTTTTCATGCAGATTTGCCTGCATGGATCACAATTGTAATTATGAATTCACGTTTTATTTTATTTATTTTTTACAAGTTGTAGGTAAAATGTTATATGGAAGTAATAAACACGGATATTGCCCACCAAATCCTTTAGGTAATGGTAAAAACTAACATTCATGCAAATGAATTCTCTGCACTTAACCACTTGCCAACCGCGCTATAGCCGAATGACGGCTACAGCGCAGCCAGACAGTTTTGGGAGAGCGTCATATGGCATCCTCCAATAATTGAGCCTGTTGCAGCTTGCGGGCGGTGCGCTCTGTGATTGCTGTGTCTTTGGGACATAGCTGGTCATAGATCGGGGTAAAGAGCCAATCAGCGTCTCTTTACAACGCGATCACCACTAATCACGCTGTAAACAGAAGCTGGTTATCGGTATAACCTTTCTCACGCTGTTAGTTTGAGAAGAGGAGAGCCGATAACCGGCTTGTGTAAAAGGGACATCTACACTGATAGTCAGGGCACTGATTATCAGTGTCCTAAAAGTCTGTGCAATCCCAAAAGTGACCACCAGTGCTGCCTATCAGTGATCGCCAATGCTACCAACAAGTGGCCACCAGTGCTGCCAATCCCTGCTCATCAGTGCTGCAAATCAGTGTCCATCAATGGCACCTCCTCAGTGTCACCTATCAGTGCCGCCTATCAGTCCCCATCAGTGCTGCCTCATCAATGCCTCCTCATCAGTGCCCACCAGTGCTGTCTCATCAGTGCCCATCAATGCTGCCTCATCAATGCCTCCTCATCAGTGCTCACCAGTGTCGCCTCATCAATGTCCATCAGTGCAGCCTATCAGTGCCCATCAGTGCTGCATATTAGTCCCTCCTCACCAGTGCCCAGCAGTGCCACCTCATCAGTGCCCATCAGTGCAGCCTCATCAGCACATATCAGTGAAGAAGAAAAATTACTTATTTGCAAAATTTTATAACAGAAACAAAGAAATACTTATTTTTTTCAAATCTTTGATCTTCTTTAGTTTATTTAGCAAAAAGTAAAGAACCCAGTGGTGATGAAATACCCCCAAAAGAAAGATCTATTTGTGTGAAAAATAAATATTTTTTTATATGTGTACAGTGTAGCATGACCGTGCAATTATCATTCAAACAGTGACAGCCTGAAAGCTAAAAATTGGCCTGGGCAGAAAGAGGGTGAAAGTGCCCAATAGGCAAGTGGTTAATTGGATATTAGCAGTGAACACATGCACATTGTAGTAGTGACTCTTTAGAAAACACCAACTTAAAGTGGATGTAAATCCACTCTCATCCTTTCTAAACTACTGCCATAGTGCTGATCTATAAGGATATACACGCCTCCTGTATGTATCCTTACCTGTCAAATGTTTCTCCTCTGTCTGTTATAAGAACTGAAAAACTGCAGATTCTGTGGGTGGATCTGTTGTCTGGAGCTCAGTGGGTGGAGTCGTGATGTCAGAAGACTCCCCGCCCTCCTCTACACTCGCCTTATCAACATGCATTTTTTCCTGTGTATTCCTTACACTAAATTCTGCTATGATCACTAACATCCAGTCAAAATCCAGAAAAGCAACCACATGACTTCAGAAAAGGAGTGGGGTGGGAATTAAAAAATAATGCCTGTCTCCAGGCTAGTGCATGAGATATGTAAATAACCTGTCACTCACAGAAAGGGGGCGGAACGGACCAAGGTTTTTCTCTGTAAGTCCGTTTTATTTCACTGAACAATAAAAGAGGATTTCTCAGAACTGGATTAACTCTGTGTGGCAAGACTGGGCACAGATGATAGGAAATCTTATACTCTACATTGTGACAGCAAAAAAATAAATAAAAAAATTGGGGTTTACATCCACTTTAACAGATTTTTTATAAATTTTTTGCATCATATCCATCATATCCAATGTGAAATGTGAAAATTTTTCTCACCGCTATAAGGTGCAAAGCTGTATTTTCGGAACAATGTGAAAACTTGCATAAGAAACACACACAGTGATACCTACAGTATATTATCCCCATGGCAACACTCAAAATATATATTATACCACACACCAGCACTCCACCAGCAATCTCTCTGGAGGAAACAGGACATTAAAGCCACAGTGACACAGTCACATTCTTGAGAACTTGCTCACTCCAAGGCTGCAACACTTAAACATGTGTGGTCATATGTGGTCATGTTCTGTGGTTCATTTTTGACTTTACCTATGTGGTCAGTCAGTAAGTGTAAAGTGGAAATTTGTTTTTTCCTAAAGTTTTTAAAGCTTATTCAACTCTCTCGTACTCTCTACACACACTTAGCCAGGATGATGGGATTTAGCTTCAATGTTACTGTGTTTTTTTTTTTCCGTTTAAACAGACCCCCCCCCACCCCCACCTCTCCATCTTTTGCTTTTAGCTACGATAACTATTTTTCCATTTCCTGGTTGAGCGAGGCACTGGTGATGTAACCAAGGCCTCACTGGTGCATCCTGGGAAACCTATATCACCAGTGCCTTTTCCCTTAGATGATGTGCACGGTCACATGTTCCAGGAGGCAGATCTACAGATCCAGAAAGTTTAGGGAGCTGGTTTAATCATGCTTTAGTGAAAATGGCCACTTTGAGAAGATTGAAGATAAAAAGAATAAAAAGCCTGCAATTATTTTGAAAGGATAAAAGTTCACCTTTCACGAAGAAAAAATAATAAATGCACATTATTTTACAGGAAGAAAATTTCATTTAATATTTTCTCCTGCTGGAGCTTGGAAAGCATTGCACCCGCAATCCTGAATGCAGAAGTTATGTGCAGTTTCAAAAAGTGCACCACACCTGCAGGATATAATGAAAAGTCTATGGTAAAGTGCAGCTAACCCAGGAAAGTTGTGTATGCACTGCTCTGCACCCGCGGTGTGGCTAAACTACAGCACATCGGTGTGAAAGCAGCCTTTTAGGTGGCTCAGAACAGCAAGGGTACATTTACATTTGCAGTTTGGGGAGGTGGTAAAACCCAGATGTTGAGACGTGTTTTTATCAACCCCCGTCCCAAACACAACCCCTTTAGCTGCACTGGCCAGGGGTATACACATGTCACAACTGCAGTGGAAGTTATACACCCTGTCATGGTTGGTGGGTGTAGCACCTGCCAAGCATGATCCATTCAAGGGAAAGAGGCTACTCGGAAAGTGCCCTGCAAACTTGTGCAGTACAGCGAACAAGGGGTTAAAGCAGGCAGCGTTGTGTTGCTTTTTTACCACCTGCTTTAACCCCTACATCGCCTTACTGGCCAGTACATAACAAAGCAGAGGAGGAAAAAGCCCCCAAAAAAAGAAGAAAAATAATGTAGTCATCACATCTGAAGATTGGTGAGCTGCAATATTTGTGGTTTTGGGTATAATACTACTTTAAGATTTTTTATTTTTTTTGGAAATACTGTATATACCTTATATCCATATATATATATATATATATATATATATATATATATATATATATATATATATATATATATATATATATATATATATATAGTATATGTTGTGTGTGCTGAGAGTTTTATACGCTTTTACATTTTCTGCCTTCACCACTCCAATTTGAAAACCGCAGGCCTGTATTAGTTTTGAGCCCCTGGTTTCCCTTTTTTTCGGAATTGCTCATGTTTAAAATTACATACACAGCATGTGCACTGCTCTCTGTCTGCGTCTGTCCATCTTTGGCTATCTATTTACAGTGGAGGTTTATGGAAGAGTTTTATTGTTCATTGTTGTGGGTGGGTGGGCGTATTTTGGCAGGAGGATTCTAAGAGGGGTGAAAGGAACAAGATCATCTTGAATGCTCAAGTGTTTCTGCAAATACCCACTGGAGCAAGTGATGAGTGGAAATATTGGAGCCTAAAATACATAATTCCTCATGTGGTGACAAAGTAAACAAGACTCCTGGGCCAAACATGTCATTTGGTCCAAAAATAATCAGAGGATCGTGTCATAATGTTTTGGGAGATTCCCTGTAAATTCTGCAAAATAAGTCAAATAAATAACGACATTTTGCAGGGGGGGATGAGTAAAGAGGTATAATGAGAGTATCAGAGATGTGTTAGTCATCTCTTCCAGAAAGGGCACACCTCACAGCTCGGAATAACAAAACAACACCCACACAGCGGGAAAAAATACTAGTGAAAAACAACAGAGATAACAGCATGTGCACCTTTGATAGTAAATCAATTTTTTTTTCTTTCAATTTTTAACATGTACCTGTTAAGCCATAATAATAAGTGATATGGACATTTGTTGCAGATGCCAAACACCTATTGCATACTGTACTAGGAAAATAAGAATGATTACATGTGCATGAAATGTTTGGGCATCATACAGCTGCATCCTCTGTTCTAGCCATTTTGCTATCAGAGCAGGTCCCCCCATCCAACTGACAGCTCTCTGCTCTGGCAACTTGCCATTAACTACTTAAGGACTGGACCAATATGCTGCTAAATGACCCAAGGGGTTTTTACAATTCGGCACTGCGTCGCTTTAACAGACAATTGCGCGGTCGTGCGACGTGGCTCCCAAATAAAATTGGCGTCCTTTTTCCCCCACAAATAGAGCTTTCTTTTGGTGGTATTTGATCACCTCTGCGGTTTTTAATTTTTGCGCTACAAACAAAAATAGAGCGACAATTTTGAAAAAAATGCAATATTTTTTACTTTTTGCTATAATAAATATCCCCCAAAAACATATATAACATTTTTTTTTCCTCTGTTTAGGCCGATACGTATTCTTCTACCTATTTTTGGTAAAAAAAATCGCAATAAGTGTTTATCGATTGGTTTGCGCAAAATGTATAGCGTTTTTTCAAAATAGGGGATAGTTTTATTATTTTTTTTTTTTTACTACTAATGGCGGCGATCAGTGATTTTTTTCGTGACTGCGACATTATGGCGGACACTTCGGACAATTTTGACAAATTTTTGGGACCATTGTCATTTTCACAGCAAAAAATGCATTTAAATTGCATTGTTTATTGTGAAAATGACAGTTGCAGTTTGGGCGTTAACCACAGGGGGCGCTGTAGGAGTTAGGGTTCACCTAGTGTGAGTTTACAACTGTAGGGGGGTGTGGCTGTAGGACTGACGGCATCGATCAAGTCTCCCTATAAAAGGGATCACTCGATCGATACAGCTGCCACAGTGAAGCACGGGGAAGCCGTATTTACATACGGCTCTCCCCGTTCTTCAGCTCCGGGGAGCGATCGCGAGGGGGCGGCTAGAAACGAATAGCCGCGCCCTCGTCCCGGATCGCTCCTGAAGCCACGGGAACGGCCGCATGTACGGGGGGGGTCCCGATCGGACCCCGACCCACGTCTAGGCAGGCACGTACAGGTACGTTGATGTGCCTGTCCGTGCCATTCTGCCGACGTAAATGTACATG
Organism: Rana temporaria; assembly: GCF_905171775.1. Classification (NCBI taxonomy): domain Eukaryota; kingdom Metazoa; phylum Chordata; class Amphibia; order Anura; family Ranidae; genus Rana; species Rana temporaria. The sequence goes on from NC_053490.1 coordinate 138,114,678, forward strand.
CGGCGGTCCGGAAGTGGTTAAGGGCCTATTTACAAATGCCTACATGCCAAAACAATCTGTTTTAGTGCACAAACTAGTGTCCATTCTGTACTGGCAGTGGGGAGTGGTGACTTGCTTTGTATTACACCTGCTTTTACAGACTTTTTAAAAGATTTTTCATTTTGTAACAGCCAACGTGTTTCAGGGACTCAGCGCCCCCCCCCCACCAGGGCTAAAAACAGGATGATGCAGGCACTTGGATTGGAAAGGCATGTATAAAAAAGATCTGTGTACTTACCTGTAGCACTACCCCCATAGGAGTCGCTAAATTTAGTAGACATGTGCATTTGTTTTCGTCCGAATGCATTTTCGTCCAAATTTCAGGTATTTTCGTTATCGTTTTAACAAACGAAAACAAACGCACAGAATACGAAAACTGTAAGATCCAACATAAACAAATGCTTTATTTTAGTTTTCGTTGGTCGAATGTGCCTAACCTTAACCACTTCCTTACTGGGCACATATACCCCTTCCTGACCAGGTGAAATTTCAGCTTCCGGCACTGCGTCGCTTCAACTGACAATTGCGCGGTCATGCGACGTGGCTCCCAAACAAAATTGACGTCCTTTTTTCCCCACAAATAGAGCTTTATTTTGGTGGTATTTGATCACCTCTGCGGTTTTTATTTTTTGCGCTATAAACAAAAATAGAGCGACAATTTTGAAAAAAAAACAATATTTTTTACTTGTTACTATAATAAATTGCCCAATTTTTTTTAAAAAAATAATTTTTTCTCAGTCTAGGCGATACGTATTATTCTACATATTTTTGTTAAAAAAAAAAAATCGCAAGAAGCGTCTGGTTTGCGCAAAAGTTATTGCGCTTACAAAATAGGGGACAGAATTATTATTTTTTATTATTTTTTTTTTACTACTAATGGCGGCGATCAGCATTTTTTTTCGTGACTGCGACATTATGGCGGAGACATCGGACACTTTTGACACATTTTTGGCGCCATTCACATTTATACAGCGATCAGTGCAATAAATATGCACTAATTACTGTATAAATGTGACTGGCATTGAAGGGGTTAACACTAGGGGGTGAGGAAGGGGTTAATGTGTACCCTGAATTGTGTTACTAACTGTGGGGGAAGGGGGGTGACTGGGGGAGGTGACCGATGCTGTGTCCCTATGTACAAGGGACACAGATCCGTCTCCTCTCTCCCCTGACAGGACGTGGAGCTCTGTGTTTACACACAGAGCTCCACGTCTTGTCCCTGTAGCCGCCGATCGCGAGTCCCTGGCGGACATCGCGGCCGCCAGGCACTCGCATCGGCATCTCAGCGATGCGGCGAGCGCGCGCGCCTCCGCCGGACGCGCGTGCGCCTCCGCCGGAAGCGTGCGTGCCCGCGCCGCTGGCTGCGCGCGCAGGCCGTAAAAACACGGCCTCCCAGAGATGTAGAGCCACCCTGCGGCCGTACAAAGTCGTACGGCCGTCGGGAAGTGGTTAACTCTATTAGTCCAAGATTATTCTACATAGAGAGAAAAGATTTGACATTATATAGAGAAAAGATTCGATATTATAGAGAGAAAAGATTCAACATTATAGAGAGAAAAGATTTGACATTATAGAGAGAAAAGATTCGACATTATAGAGAGAAAAGATTCAACATTATAGAAAGGAAAGTTTTGACATTATAGAGAGAAAAGATTCGACATAGAGAAAAAAGATCGCTGCTGGAATTGGGTGGGGGGAGTAAAATAAAAAATGATGATGATGAATGTTATTGGCTGATTGTAACCAAAGAGGAGGAGCAGTAAAATAGCTGGAACTAACTTGACATTTCAACATCGAAAAACGTTGAATCAGTCATTGAAGGCTTATGGTGTCTGTTGATAGTTCTAAGAAGATTCGATGGAGCAGCTAAACTGTACGACAACGCAATCATACATTTCCGGTCAAATGCATCCACCCATAGGCTATAGAACAATTATATTGTTGGTTGACTAGTAATAATAATTAATAAATATACTTATTACTAGTCATACAACATTAGAATTCTACTATAGCTTGTAGGCGGAACATTCGACGGAAAAGTATGATTGCAGCATCGTACAGTTTCGCTGCTCAGTCGAATCTTCTTTGAACATTCGACAGACAGTCAGACACCATAAGCCTTCAATGACAGATTCAACCTTAATTCGTTCGGATTTTCGGACTAATGCAATTTCCAGCGAAAAACAAAATAAATAAAGACAAATTTCGGGAATAACTAAATAAAATGATTTTTTGGACGAAAACGAAAATCCGAAACAAAATATTTCAGTGTGCACATGTCTAGAATTTAGGGTTCCCCCTTACAATGACTGGTGTGGAAAAACGTCTTTCATAGTGTGAACAGGCCGCAAGGCACCAATCATTGCAGAGGTATTATTTTGCACATTTTCTCCTGGTTAAAGACCAGGGGTGTCAAACTAAATTTCATTGTGGGCCACATCAGCATTATGATTGTCCTCAAAAGAGCCGGTTTTATCTTTAAGATTAGATGTCCTGAGCATCCCCTCCCCTTTACATTAGATGTCAAGAGCCACCCCACCATCAGAAGTTGAGTCCCTCACTCTCCCTTACATCACAGTGCACCCCCTTTTGCTTATGCTGCTGCTAGGAAGAAGCTAGATGCATTGTTTGAAAGCAGAAAGTAAGGGTCTGGAGGAAGACCAGAGGAGGGCTGGAGCTCACCTGTAGCTGCAGAAGAAATGAAATGGCCTGGAGGGCCGGATTCGGCCCGCAGGCCTTGTGTTTGACACCTGTGCTATAGACTATTGTTGATAGATTATTGTTCTTGTAAGCATGATCCAACTGCCCAATGTCAGCATATTTATGCATATGAAGGCAAATAAGGAATCTTTACAGACATCTAAAGCTTAAAACAAAAACAATTAGATGAAATTATTTAAGATGGCTATTTGCTATTTTCCAACAAGAACAGTTCACCTGTATAGCCTGGAGCTTGTGCTCATAGACTTATTTATCACCCAGTTGGACTGGAAGCAGGTTGTATGAGAATCCTTTCATATCTATAGCCACCTTTACTGCAGCAACATTTCAAATTACTGCGCAACGTCTAGCCAGCACACCAAGGATCATCAATTTTGTCCAATCCTTTTTGTTATTCAAGTAATATCACATCACAAAGCAGTGTAGTGCAATGTTTCGGAGCCACGCAGAACCCCTTCGTCAGGCATCAGGCATGTGATGTGACCATTACATGCCTGATGACGGGGTCTTGCGTGGCTCTGAAACAATGCACTACACTGCTTTGTGATGTGATCTTTCTTGAATAAAAAAAAAAAACTTTGGATGAAACTGATAATCCTTGGTGTACTGGCGAATATCTACGTATTGTATGGGTTCCAGTATCCAGCTGGTGATCGCTACAGCAGCCTAAAGAGCTTATTACATGAATGTGTGTGATGGGAATATGGACTGTGGACTTCTAATGATGTCGCACATAATGCTGGCCATAAACAAACCAAGCCCATCCAATATGCCGCTGTGATGCTGGGGCTAGGATTGGGCTTTTTAATGCTACCCATAGGCAATTATTAATGTCAGAATTACCTTTATCAATCACAGAGGTATTTCAATGTTTTGCTTGTGACCTGGTCGGTCCTTTTCTTTCTTTTCCTATTAAGAAGTAAGTCACACAGCAATAGATTCCATCGCAGCAGATGAATCTCCATCCATCTGCCTGTCTATGGCTAGCCCAAGTAACACCCAACCTAGTTTGCTACTTTGAGAGGATTATCTCATGAACACTGACAGAAGGGTCCTGGGAGCACATAATGGGATTACTGAGTACAGAAAAGGATCAGTGGAAGTGTACATAACAATGAGATCACAAGCTAACCTGTTATCACCTACACAAAAAAGAGGAAAGTTCCATAAGCATGCATACACATATACACTTTTTGCATGTCCCTCAATATTCTATAATGGGAAACAAATATGTTTAAAATTCCATTAAGTTGTGGGCCTGGTACAATAACTTTAATATATTCAAATACGCATGCAGGAGCTTCAGGGCTCAGCATGGGCCACCAAAAGCCTTTCCATTGTCAGAAGTAATGTTTGACAATTTATGGACCTCTCACTGTTCCATGCAGGAGCAACCATTGCAAGGGTCCTCTGGATTTATTCAGCCCTTAAAGGCTCGCCCAACTACCATTAACACCATCTCTATCCACTTGAAGACCAGGACTTTTTTCTGAAAATTTTTGTTTAATCTATATTTTTTGATAGAAAAGTTGCTTAGATCCCACAAACACTAAATCTTTTTTTTAACAGTGGCCCTATAGAACAAAATGTTTCAATTGCAATGAATGCAATTCTTTATGTCACACAGTATTTGTGGTTTTTCAAATTCACATTTTTTTTAGGGAAAAAATACACTTTCATTAATTTTATTGCACACAATTATAAAATAATACCCAATTTTATGTAAAATATAAAATATGGTGTTACACCGAGCAAATAATTACCTAACATGTTACACTTTAAAATTGCGCAATAGACCCCAGATGTCTCCTCTGCTCTTAAAAAAGCATCTAATCACACTAAGATCAGTATGATCAGATACTTTCCAAATTTAAAAATGGCAGTTTACATACGAGAAACTGGAAGTGACGAAAATGCTTGACGTTTCCTGTTTTCTATACCACAGAGCTTATTGGAGATCTTCCAGTCTTCGACAAGCTCTGTGGCAAGCCGGTGGAACCGCCGCCTAAACACTAAGGTCTCCCAGTGAGACAAGAGAGCCAGGGAAAGCCTTGGAGAGCCGTGGAAGGCGGGGGGAAGGGGGGCATCCCCTCCTGCTGTTTATAAAAGCAATCCAGTGGCAAATTATCTGCTAGGATTGCTTTTACAAGAAAGTCGACTGAAAAAAAGAATACCAAGATGATGCCCGCAGCTTCAGGCAGGGGTGTACGTACAGGGGTAACAGGGGTCGCCTTTGTAACCCGACACTCCAATCCTATATGCCTGTATTGGAGGGGGGGGCAGTAGCATGTAGAGGAACTGATCCCTTCATGCAGCCACTGAACCCTCCTCTCCCTCCCGCAGGAGAGAAATGGAGGGCATCAACTCTTCCACAGGCTGCTCCTGCCGCCTTCCTATGCTTGTCCTTCTAACTCTGGGCTCCTGTGTCCTTCCCTGCCCACCCCCTCCCTGCCTGCGCTGCTGGGTTCCCCCTCCCACCTCTCACCGGCTGCTGCAGGGGATCTGTCAGGATGGAGAGCAGGGAGGAACCTGGTAAATGTGTCATATACCGACCCCTTCCTTGTTTTGATGCATAATCAGTACCGATCACTGACACTTTTTCTTTACTATGCCTCAGTTTATGAATGAATGGGAAGCTCTGTACAGAGCTATTCCTGTTCATTCATTCTGTGCAGCTGAGGCTGCAGAGAAAGGGGCTGATGAATCTGTCCTCAGTCCCTTTCTCTGTCTCAAAAGTGAGATATCAGGGGTCTGTTTAGACCCCAACAGCGGTCCTAAAAAATATATCGATTTTTTTTTAATTTGTAACAAAAAAATAAATGAAAATTAAATGGTAAAAAAAAGTATAAAAATAAATAAAACAAAAATAAAAAAAGACTACTGACACCAGTGGCGGAATTACCAAGGTTGCACTTGCGATTGGGCTCTGGCTGTCCGCCACAGTAATAAAGGGTCCCACGTTTGGAGTGAAGGAGTGGGAAGGGCCTCATGATTTCTATCACCGTGGGCCATAAAGGTTCTAGAGACACCTCTGGCTGCAGGCATCATCCCAGTATAACCACTTAAAGTCAAATGCTACTGAAGAGTTTGTAAAATTCACTGACCTATGTCAATTTATTGGGTGTCAAAGCTCTTTGGAACTTGCACCTAGTAGTGTGTGCTTTCAGACTCTGCAAGATGTTCTTACATTTGATGCATGCTCTAATTAAGACTCATTTAACAACTGGGCGATTTGAAATGCTTTTCTAGAAGCACTTCAGCACTCAACATGAGGATTTCTATTATTTTTTTATAGTGCTCATTCACACCTGAACATCTTGTCACTTGAAGCTTGTTGCTCAAAGTTCAAAAGTGCATAATTTTCTTTGGTGCAGAGTCATATTTTTTTTGGACGTTATAGACTTCAATGGGAGAGCCCAAAATCACATGTAATGTGCAATCTTGCCTCTCTATTTCCGAATGACTAGCTTTCTATGGGTTAAACCAAAAGGGCTCAAGCTTGAAAATGCCTGAAAAGCATGTGTGCAAAGTGTAAAAAATAACACCCCGAAGATGCTCGAAGATGCTAAAGTGTGAACTTAACTGTAGGGCCTTTTCACCATACCACTCAGTCTAGATCAGTATGTCAGTTTTTCAGATAGATCCAAATCGAACCACAATGTATGTCTATGGGCAAGCGGATGTAAATGGATGATCATCTGTTCACATCTGCCAGCATCTGTGTCAGTTTTTTTTTTAAACAGAGCGAGAATGCTCTTTTCCGTTTAGATGGATTTATGCCCAAAAGCTCCTCTCCTGAACGTGACTTTGGTGGGGGGGGGGGTTCTGCCTCTGAACACCCTTGCCTCTAAACTGTAAACACCTATAGCAGGGGTGCCCAACCTTTTTGAAGAGCAAGGGCCACTTAAGCGACTTGGTAACTGGTCGAGGGCCACAATGAGCGGAGCGGGTGGATGGCAGCCCACTCGGCTCTATGGAGCCCACTTTGCTCTCAGCACACCAAACTCGCAGGTAATAGAAGTCTATGGCTCACTGCAGGTAACCCGCAGGTGCACTTCTCTGTACCTGTGGATCAGTTTGAAAGAAGCCCAGTAACCACTGCAGAACAGATATGCCCATATACATTGTGATTTTAGTAATAAACTGACGTTTAATAACAGCATTCTATTCTATTTTATTCCATCCCAGAGCAGGAGTTCGCGGGCCACATCAGAGGGCTCCGCGGGTCACATGTGGCCCTCGTGCCACTGGTTGGGCCTTCCCTGAACTATAGTATAACACGGTATAAAATGGTATCGTGTAGCATTTAGAGCAGTGGTTCTCAACCATCTAGTGCCGTGACCCCTTGATAAATGTTTCCAAGTTGTGGGGACCCCTAACAGTAAAATTATTTTTGTATTGTGGGTTGTCCGGACACCAAAGGCAAGACAAGTAATTTGCGCCCCTAACCCGCAGACATTTAGCGCTCCCAGAGTCCTTTTAATGGCAACTCAATGTGTCTCTGGCTTCACTGTGTCTCCGACTTTGTGGTGTCTCGTAGCAGTGACACCAATGCCAAAATCAGGAGATAGGGTCTCCTCCAGCCCCTCCCACTTCACATTCCTCACCGGTCAACTGACCTCTGTGAAGAGGCTGAGTGGGCGGCCGCTGGCTCCAGGAACAGCCCAGCTGGGTGGCCACAGGCTCCAGGGATAGCCCTGCTGGGTGGCCGCAAATAGGCTGGGAGAGCGGTGCAGGCTTCAGGAACAGCCCAGGATATGGTGACCCCTGGCGAATCTTTATTCGACCCCCGAGGGGGTCCCGACCCCCAGGTTGAGAACCACTGATTTAGAGGCAGATAAAAAAATAAAAATAAAATTTCAAACGCCTGTAAAAAGCAGCGCGTGCATGATCCAAATGTGTCCATCACTTTTCATGAAAAAATAGACCGTAGGTAGTAAATGCAAGAAAGTTTTGTAACAAAAAAATTCTCAATTTATTTTAATTCATTGTAAAATAAAACAAATGCGACCAAAAAAAAATATTGTGCATTGTAGACAGCCAAGCAACTTGCTGATGCACACAATTATTTATAATACAGATAATAATAAAGTCTGCATGCATGGAAATAGATATACCAAAAAATTGCAGAACTCACAAAAAAAAATCTCTTTTGTTGCTAACAGCTATTCTTACAATTTTTTTGCTTTGGGGTGTAGCGCTGATTTTATTTTTATTTTATTTTATGGAAATAGATATGTTAGCACTGCAGTATATTAAAAAAAACAGTGCTGTCACAGGTACATTATTATAGTGCTGTGTGCCTCGGAATGTCTTTGTGTATGGTCAGTACCCCTAGTGAGCATTAACCAGTGCCTGTAAGAAAACTGCTCATTGTGACTCTCCTTTAGCAGCATTCTGCCCTGGCTGCAGCCTGCTGAGAAGTACAAGGGACATGATGTCATGGGACTTCAACACAAACCAAAGGATAGTCTTCTCTATGAATGAAATGCAGAGAGCTAGGACACTGTACAATCAATTACAGTCTCATCTGTCACCCTCACCACCCACTTGCCCACTTGTAGTTTATTTATTTGTGTTCCCAGTCAGTGAAATAGCTCCCTACTGCCGTGAGTGTAGAAATGCAAATGTGGCACATAACTCTACCCTGGAGTGTACAACATATGGTTTGCGGAGCAGGGGATTTTTCCATTATAGAGTGTTTCAGAGGCAAACCTACGCACAAAGTACGGTACAGTAAAACTGCATTGTCATTAAAGACTACTGACTCCTTTTCACAGCACACTCTATTATATGAAATGTTTAAAGTAATGTACATGGTAATGCCTAATTAGATTGTTGCAAGAGATGCGTACAGTATATTGTTATATAATATAAGCTACCAATCTTGCTTGCACTATGCAGACAGTGGATCCCATCTTTTTACTACATGGTACTTACTGGTAAAACATAAAATGTGCTGAAGCCACCAATATTAAGTTTTTATGTACCAATATTAACATATTTTCATTCTGTCTAAAATACAACTTTTAAGAAATTTAAAGTGTAAGTAAACTCCCATGGATGAGTTTTACCTGGTTAGCCTATAGTAAGGCTGTGTGCCGTTTAGGAGATATTTACTTGTGAAGTCACCTGTGACGTCACTGGCGCATGCGCTCCAAAGGAAGAGCATACCATGTGCCATTAACAGCGGCTCCTGCGTGCATGTGCGGAAGTGACGTCATCACGTTTCATCCAATCAAAGTACCGGAGCTCGCCAACCCCGGAAGGAAGACCGGGCGAACATGGAAGCCCTGTCAGCAGTCACAGCATGCTGCTGGAAGGCTTCATTTTAAGGTAAGTTTCACATTTTGTTCTAGTATGTGATGCATACTAGCACATTTTAGTATTGCCTTGCAGGTTTGAAAAAGAAGTGGTTTACTACCACTTTAAAGTGGAAGAAAAGCCTAACTATAACTATTATTAAATGTTCTTGCATAGCAAGACCACTTACTGTTATCTCACATATATATTATTATTAAAGTGGAGGTTCCCCCTAAAAAAAATTTCTAACAATACATTGAGAAGACTGATTACACTGCGGGTATGCTGTTTTTTTTTTTTTTCGTACATATCTCGTTATCGCCGTTTGATCCCTCGGCTTCCGGGTATGATTCTTGCGGGTCTGGGCGTTCCTAGTTGATTGGCGTTCCTCCGACCGACGCATACTTGACGTCACGACTTTCCGAAAGAAGCCGAACGTCGCTGCGCAGGCGCCGTATAGAGCCGACTCTATAGGGCGCCTGCGCAATGATGTTCGGCTTCTGTCGGAAAGTCGTGATGCGCAGTATGCGCCGGTCGGAGGAACGTTAATCAACTAGGAACGCTCAGTCCAGCAAGAATCATACCCGGACGCCGAGGGATCAAACGGCGATAACGAGGTATGTACGAAAAAAAAAAAAAAAACAGTATTGTTAGAATTTTTTTTTAGGGGGAACCTCCACTTTAAGTGTTCTTGCATAGCAAGACCACTTACTGTTATCTCACATATATATTATTATTCTTATTATAGCCAAATTTACCACCCTAACTCCTCCCACAGCTTTTACACTACATAGACAAGTAATATTCCAAAACGTGTGGATTGTTCCCGATTGGTGTGCTATTACTTTGTGGAACGTTTCACCAAATGGTTCACAAAATATCGTCGTCTTTGCAGCAAAATTTGTCCCATAGGAATGAATGGCGAAACTAAAGTGTGAGCTAACAAAAACAGAAAAATCAGGACATGATTTCTAAACTGCTACCACTCATTATGCATCAAAATGTAGGTCTGGGTCTTCTCACAATATAAAGCTCTTCACTGTAGGATTTATAGTTTTTTAAAAATATATATTTTTTTTAAATCATTTTTTTTTAAAAAGAAATATTAAAAAAAAAAAAAAAACATATTTGAAAAAAAAACTATTTTTGAAAATAATATGTTAGGATAGGCGGAAGAAGGGGGGATGAAGAATTATAGTCTATTTTTCCACTTTAAATTTACACAAAACAAAATTCATAATGAACGCTTACTTGCCTTTTCTTGTTGGAATGCTACTAGTTATATTTTATATAATTTTTTATTACTAGTTGTAGCAGGATATGGAGGGGGTAGCTATTATTATTATTATTATTAATATTATTATTATTATTATTATTATTAATAATAATAATAATAGTAATAATAATATTAATAATTATTAGTATGTGAATAAAGCACTACAATATATATAATATAAGGGTGATTAGGAAACAACCAAAATGTCATCTCCTAAAATACTGAATGAATTACATCACAAAATAAAAGCAAGTTCAGGTCATCACTTAAAAAAAATGTATTCCCATTTATTGTCTAGTCTAGCGCCTGACTTTTTTTTACCCTTATGGATAGATTAGTGAGGGTTAGAACCTCAGCCAGAGTTTTATTGCTTTCCGTGTCCCCAATTAAGAGATTTATCAATTAATATTTTAATGACGCCTCCACTGGGACAGGGAGTATGTGGGAATCCAAACAGTTCCTGCTGCATTCTTAGGACAAGAAGTGATAAAAAAAGTTATGGGGAGAAATTTATTAAAGGTAACAGACTGTGCAGTTGCTGAGCTACTGTAAGTAAATATACTAAAGCTCTACTGATTTCGATCATCCAATCATGAGCAATTAAAAATTATTTTTTTTCATTGCACCTGATTAGGTATTCTTTACATAGTGAAACTTTACCACATTTATATATACTAAGGAAAATTAGTGCAATTTTACTTGCAGAGTGTAACTGCACTTGCCATGCTCAGTCTATGTGCCTTTAGTGAATCAACCCATTAGTGTCTTTATTTTGCACTGGGCAAACAAGACAGAAACAGTTCTACATAAGTTGTAATACATACTTTATACTTTTAACCCCTTTAATCCTGGGCACGTTTACCCTCTTCCTGCCCAGGCCAATTTTCAGCTTTCAGCGCTGTCGCACTTTGAATGACAATTGTGCGGTCATGCAACACTGTACCCATATGAAATTTTTATCATATTTAGATAGAGCTTTCTTTTGATGGTATTTAATCACCACTGTGTTTTTTATTTTTTGCTAAACAAAAAAAGGCCAAAAATAGTTTATGTTATAAAACTTTGCAAATAAGTAATGTTTCTTCTTCACTGATGTGCGCTGATGAGGCTGCATTGATGGGCACTGATGAGGTTGAACTGATGGACACTGATGAGGCTGCACTAATGGGCATTGATGAGGCTGTACTGATGGGCACTGATGAGGCTGCACTTATGGGCACTGGTGAGGCTGTAGTGACAGGCACTGATGGGACCTATTGAGGCTGCGCTGATGGGCACTGACGTGGCTGCACTAATGAAGCCATACTGATGGGTACTGATGAGGCAGCACTGATAAGCTGCACTGATGGGCACTGATGAGGCTGCACTAATGGGCACTGATGGGGCTACACTGATTATCAGTCCAAAGAATTTACTTACAACCATACCGGTTATTGAGCTAATGAATAAGCACTGTATGAGAGTGTGAAACGCGTTAGCCCTTTTTCCTGATTTTTTGCTGTGACATCCATGTTGTGACCAGTTTTTATTAAAAGGAACACATTTTTATTTTTGGAGTGCGGCCGTCCCGGTTCTTTCTTATACATTTTTGCATAACGGTTATTGACTTTTCTTTCCTCACACAGACACAGCGTGTAAGGAAAGGACTACCGATAACCAGCAAGTCTGTTTACATATGAGTGAGAGAGAGAGAGAGGAGCGGCGCCAGTATGTCAGTTAAAATTCAATGTTTAATAAAGGTAAGATCAACTCACATTTTGGTGCGACAGTAGCTTGGGCTCCTGTAGTCCAGCTGGGCAGCGGTGGTGGTCAGCAGTTCCCGGCGGCTCCGGTGGTTCCCGAGGCTCCGAGGATGAAGACGGTCACACAACAAGCATGTCAGCAAGTCTGTTTACATATGATCAGCTGTAATTGACCCTTTACAGCCATATGTGATCTACTGTATCCAAACTGGGGAGAACTGAAAGACTGCGCTGTAGCCATCTTTCAGCTGTAGCATGATCAGCAAGTGGTTAAAGTTGAACTTCACAAAAATCTTTATTTAATTATATTCATCAATAGCCACAGAGGCTATAATCCCAATGCCGTAAGGACCAAATACCAAGTGCTCAGATACTACTTTGTAAAGGTAGCAGTGACATCATCACTGTACTGCAAATAGCATGCGCAGCAATCAGAACTAATAAAGGGACACATGAGTTGTTCTCAAACTATACATTACACATTGCAAAATCCCCCTATAAAACCCCCAGATGGTCAGATTCTCATCTGATAATCTTGGGTTAAATTCATATTTAGCTTGTTGGTATTAATATTAGGCCACATGTGTGCAGATCCACAAATGTTTATGGCCAGACAGTTCATTGCACACTGATATGCATCCTTCATGACAGAGAATGATAAAGTAGGATCTCCAGCCAAAGGTGTTTTACTAATATTGGATAGAAGGGTTAGAACTTTGGTCAGAGCAGGGCCGGCCTTAGGCCTTTAGGCGCCCTGTGCGAGAAAGATTTACAGCGCCCCCTAGTGACCACGCCCCTCTGTAACCACACCCCTCCATAACCACGTCCCTCCATAACCACGCCCTTTTAGTGTCCACACCTTTCTCCAATACCGGCTCCATTTAAAGCCTTCCATTCCCAAAAAACAGATTACAAGCTATGATAAAAAATACAACTTTTATTCACATAATAACGCCATCTATACTGTATATCACACGCTATAATAACACCGCCTATACTATAAATCACACGCTATAATAACGCCACATATAAAATAAATCACATGGTATAATAACGCCTCTCCGACTCCTAACAAGGCAGGGACAGCCGCCCACGCTGTCATTCCTGCAGAATCCGCCTATGGCCTGGCTGTACCTAGAGCATTTGGCACCCGGGACGGATCCTATATCTGCCCCCCCTCCCCCCACGGTAAAATTTAAAATCCCACTGTGCCCCCTGTATCCTTCAATATCTCTGTCACTACTGTGTACCCCTCTCCACAACTGCACCTCTGGACCCCTTTACATTATACAACACCCTGCATCACTTTACAATTCACAGCCCCCCACAGCTCTAGACACCTATATGTTACACAGACACCCCCCTAACCGTTCTGGACCCCCTGCATGTCACACAGACCTCCCTACAGTCTCCCCCTACAGTGCAAACCCCCCTTACAATACAGACCCACCCACACACAATACAGATCCCCCCACACACACAATACAGACCCCCCCACAAACAATACAGATCCCCCCACAATGCAGAACCCCCTCCCCCCTACAATACATAACCCCCCTCCCCCCTACAGTACAGAACCCCCCCACAATACAGAACCCCCCCCCTACAATACATACCCCCCCCCCACAATGCAGAGCCCCCCCCCCCACACACAATACAGACCCCCCCACAATGCAGAACCACACACAATACAGACCCCCCCCACAAACAATACAGATCCCCCCACAATGCAGAACCCCCTCCCCCCTACAATACATAACCCCCTCCCCCCTACAGTACAGAACCCCCCCCACAATACAGAACCCCCCCCCACACACAATACAGACCACCCCACAATGCAGAACCACACACAATACAGACCCCCCCACAAACAATACAGATCCCCCCACAATACATAACCCCCTCCCCCCTACAGTACAGAACCCCCCACAATACAGAACCCCCCCCCCTACAATACATACCCCCCCCCACAATGCAGAACCCCCCCCACACACAATACAGACCCCCCCCACAATGCAGAACCACACACAATACAGACCCCCCCACAATGCAGAACCCCACACACACACACACAATACAGACCCCCCCACAATGCAGAACCACACACAATACAGACCCCCCCACAATGCAGAACCCCCCCCCCACACACACACACACACAATACAGATCCCCCCACAATGCAGAACCCCCTCCCCCCTACAATACATAACCCCCCCACAATACAGAACCCCCCCCCCTACAATACATACCCACCCCACAATGCAGAACCCCCCCCCCCACACACAATACAGACCCCCCCACAATGCAGAACCACACACAATACAGACCCCCCCCCACAAACAATACAGATCCCCCACAATGCAGAACCCCCTCCCCCCTACAATGCAGAACCCCCTCCCCCCTACAATACATAACCCCCTCCCCCCCACTATACAGAACCCCCCCCTACAATACATACCCCCCACAATGCAGAACCCCCCCCACACACACACAATACAGACCCCCCCCACAATGCAGAACCCCCCCCCCACACACACACACACACACACAATCAATATAGATCACCTGAGCCACGTGCTGCACACACACAGCACATGAAAAGGGGGAGGCGGCTGCACTGTGCTGGGCTGCCTGTGACTGAGACAGACAGTCACAGGCAGCTGAGATTCATCAGACCCGCGGCGCTGCAAAGGGAAGGGGGATTATTGCTGCCGGGTCCCGGGTGTCGACGGCTCGCTCGGGTGCGACTTGCACCCTCCATGCCTGCTGTGTGTCTGGGGGGGGGCGCCGCCCGCGCGCCGCGCTGCGCCTCCAAATCTGACTGTGACCATCGGAATCTGTGCAGGTCGTCAGGCGCCCATGTTGCTATGGCGCCCTGAGCGACCGCACAACCCGCACACCGCAAAGGCCGGCCCTGGGTCAGAGTCCCTACTGCAAGATATGAGAGAAAATCTCCCCAAAGCCAGAAGACATCCCACCTTTGACTGTTGTCACTGGATCACATGTGAAAATTATATAACAAGGAGGGTTCAAAAAATGTGTATAACATATGGAAGAGCCCTGGGGCCATCATAAAAACAAATACTAAATTCTGAGTTTCAAAGTCAGAATTCTGAGATTAAAAAGACAGAATTCTGTGTTTCAAAGTCAGAATTCTGAGATTAAATGTCAGAATTCTGAGTTTCAAAGTCAGAATTCTGAGATTTAATCTCAGAATTCTGACTTTGAAACTCAGAATTCTGAAATTTAATCTCAAAGTTCTGAATTTAAATCTCAGAATTCTGACTTTGAAACTCAGAATTCTGACATTTAATCTCAGAATTCTGTCTTTTTAATCTCAGAATTCTGACATTTAATCTCAGAATTCTGTCTTTTTAATCTCAGAATTCTGACTTTGAAACTCAAAGAATTTCTTTTTTTTTTTCTTATGATGGCCCCAGGGCTCTTCCATAATAACATCAGAACATGCCCTGGCAAACTGATAAGAGCTTAACCACTTGACTCCCAAAGGTTTGACCCCCTCATAATAATTATTATTATTATTATTATTATTATTATTATTATTATATAAATGAAAAAAGACCAAACATTTTGAAAACCAGCTTCGTTTCTGTTTTAAAATGTTGGAAATAAATAATCTTTCTTCATAAATTTCGGTCCAAATGTATTTTACTGCATTTCTTTGGTAAAAATAACCCAAATAAGTGTATATTTCTTAGTCTGTGTGAAAGATCTAGGGCCAGATTCACAAATAATTGCCCTGGCGCAGCGTATCAGAGATACGCTACGCCGCCGTATCTCACCTGGCGCATTTTCGAATCCAGGAAGATTTTGCGCCGTAAGTTACGGCGGCGTAGTTTATTTCTCGGCGCGTATTTCAAATTGGGCGGGTAGGGGGCGTGATTCATTTAAATGAAGCGCGTCTCCGCGCCGATTGAAATGCGCATGCTCCGTTTCGAAATTTCCCGCCGTGCTTTGCGAAAAATGACGTTGACGTCATTTTTTGAACTTAGACGTGAGTTACGTCCATCCCTATTCACGGACGACTTACGCAAAAAAAAAAATTCAAAATTCGACGCGGGAACGACGGCCATACTTTAACATGGCAAGTCTATCTATACGCCACGAAATAGCAGCTTTAACTATACGCCGTGAAAAGCAGACTAGCGACGACGTAAGAGAATGCGACTGCCGCGCGTACCTTCCTGGATCGACGAAAAAAGCTAATTAGCATACCCGACGCGGAAAACGACGAGAACTCCACCCAGCGGGCGCCGAAGTATTGCACCTATGATCCGAAGGCGTACAAAGCCATACACCTGTCGGATCGAAGCCAGAAGCCGTCGTATATTGGTTTGAGGATTCAAACTAAAGATACGACGCGGCAAATTTGAAAGTACGCCGGTGTATCAGTAGATACTCCGGCGTATTTCTTCTGTGAATCTGGCCCCTAGAGTCTACAAAATATGGTATATATATAATATTGAAAATTGATCAGTCCTGATGGTCTATCTCATTTCTTGAGGCCATAAACTGCCAGGACAGTACAAATACCCCCCAAATTATCCCTTTTTGGGAGGTAGACTGTCCAAAGTATTAAGTAAGATGCATGGCAAATGATTGAAGTTGTAATTTTTTGTCACAATATTTTTGCAGAGTTCTGCCAGGCCGCATCCCTGCCAAACTCTGCAGACATATACTGGTCTCCTTACCTGAAGCAGACAATTGGTGTCCAAGGAGGACATATTGCACCCAGGCTATCCAATATGCCACTGTTTTATCTATCACAGTGAGTGCATATATATATATATATATATATATATATATATATATATGTATGTATGTAGCGCCCTGCTCCTGTTGAGTAGGCGCTGTGTTGAACGTCTTCCACCTGACTGTGGGTGTCGCTGTCACCAGGGGTCAAGGATGGAACTGCAATGGGCTGGGTGTATTGGGTGCCTCTTGCCCAGAAGCAGCTCGGTGGTGTGGTCTCCGCCGCTGTGCATTCTAGGAGGGGTACTTAAGGGACAGCCACTGTTTTGGCGTGGTCTTCCGATCCTGACCTGAGGGCCCTCCTGGCCTCAGGGATGTGTTAGTAACCCTTTTGGTCTTGGGGCCTGCTGGCCTGAGGCTCCGTTACTGCAAGTAGGCCCAGGAATGGTCCTGTGCTGTCTTCTCTGCAAAAAGAAGCCGAACGATTGGGGATCCAATTGGAGGATGCATTCTGGCAAACTTACCTCACCGTGCTGCCGGCTTGGCTGAAAGATCCTGGCTCCATGAGCTGTGTAATTTCTTTGAACTTTGCAAAGTGTGTGGGTGGTTGCCTGGTCCTGTGGCAGAGGACCATGTAACGATTCGGCACTCATCAAGTCTGTGGCAGAGACTTTTGAACAAGCTTTGCAGTGGCCGCTAGGTCAGTGAGAGAGGCCTATCCGGTGGTTGCTGAATCCAGTGTGGAAATGTTCTTTTTTGTCCTCTGGATCTAAGATCATACCTGTGATCCGCAAAGCAAGGTACCTGAATCCTCTCTACACCCACTCTTTCCTTCTCTTTGTTTGTTGTCACTGGAAGAGATGTCCCAAGTAGGAGAGTTCCCAGCTATTCCAATTTTAATGACAACTTAAATAGCTTGGGTTTTCTTCACTTTTTCTCCCAGTAACAACCAGTACAGGAAGAAAGTCCAGGTTCACACTGATGCGGGTTAGAAATCATGCCAGTTCAGCTGAACTTGCACGATTTCCAGGGCCGATCCGCCCTATAGGCTCACTATGCAAGCCGCTTAGGGCCCCACAAAGCTGCGGAGGGCCCCCCAAATTACTAGAGGCCCCGTCTGGTGAGAAGTCATTTTCGGCCCTCACCCCGCTTCTCAACTCGCTGGCTGCATGGGAGAAGAGGTAAGAAATCAGTACCCCCCCGCCTCTCACTTTAATGTAAGATGTCATTTCCGACAGCAATCCCCCCCGCGTCTCAACTTTAAACTTTAATGTGACATGTCATTTTCGGGCCCCAGGGAGGTCAGGATCGGCACTGACGATTTCCAACCGGCAATGCAGTCCGACTTCAGGGGCCATTTGAGAGACATCTGTGCGTGTTCATGAACAGATGTCTATTCAAATTGCCCCCGAAGTCGCCAAAAGTAGTACAGGAACTGCTTTTCGCAAAGTCTGCGTTGCACCAAATCGGAACGGTTCCATTGCTGGCAATAGCCGCCGATATGGCATGTGATTTGACATGTCAAATCGCATGCCATATCGGCCCAATGTGAACAGGGGCTGATAGATAATTTCTCCAAAAGGGGACACAGCTCTATCAATATAACAAAGGATCTAAGTCATCCCCTCTCTACATTAGGCTTAAAAAATTAAAAATAAAGTTGTGTACTTGTATACATAGATAAGACCAACATGCAATAATATAATTAGGATTAGTTTGCTAACTCCTGAAATTAATCAACTTCATTCCCAGGCCTATGTGACTTTGTCATAAAACAGGCTTGGTTAAAGGTCTGACACCTGTTTTCCCATATCATTTTCAAAAATGTTTGCTTGTCTTTCCTCACATTGTATATAAAATAATATACAGTTGTATAGGACAGCAGGGGATGCGATGCCATTTCCCAGCCTGTGTATTGACAACAACACAATCCCACAGAGGGCGGCTGTGTACATGAGACACAATGACAACAGAGTAAGTGTATGTAGTGAGTAAATGCATTAAGAATTAAGTCTCTTCGGAGGAGTTTTAATCCTAAAACGGATGGGAATGTGTGGGCACAAATGGAATAAGAGGGAATCCCAGGGGGTCATCTCCTAATGTAATGGCTCTGAATAGTTTTGGGTTAATCCTCTAGTGCAATGGAGCTTATCAGAGTTGATGGGAGTTTTATTACTGTTTCTTTTCTTATTTCCCAAACTGCTGGTTTAATCAATTCCCCCTGATTTTGTGGGGTTAACAGACACCCATGTTTTTTTTTCTGTACCCTCCCCACCCTGTTACTATCTTGGTTTTCCCTAATCACCTCTGGACACATTCTTACCCATCATGGCAGCAACTCCGGGGCAACACCCACCCCCCTATACACCTCCCTATAATCCCTGACACTGCTAAAGCAGCCAAATATCCCAGTCTCGCTGGTGAGGGGCTTCAAGCTAGTGGCTGCAGTAGACAATGCTGCCTCCTGGGGGGCTAATGTGGAGCGTCACGGCGCGACTGTGTGTCGCTCAGGCAAAGTAATGAATTGTCCATCACGCTTTTCAGGTGCGCCCGTCCATCCTGCATTAATCTTGGATGTCAGAACGGGATGGAAGTCACTAAGCCGGTATTTATTACACTCCTATTGTGACTAATTGAGCTAATTATCTGAGGCTCCAGCCCCAGAGACAATGAAACTTTCACACGCACAATGCTGAGAATTGCAGGCCTTGACCAAGGGGGGTGAAAGGAGCACTTAGGTCTGTCACCTCCCCTGAAATTACAAGAGCACTTCACAATTTCCACATAAAGAGCTACGCTTGTACCTTCACCCTTCTGGGAATTTGACAAGCAAAACATCATTCTCTAAAGGAACGTATACTATGACAGGCCAATATAGAATTATTATATCGGGCCAATGTAGAATTATTCTTTGAATATTGGCTTGTAAATTTTTATACACAATGTAACAAAACCTAGAATAAAATTCTATGGCCACATCAACATTCAAAGTTGTATTCAATAAAGTCAAAGTTGTGTAATAACTCAGAGCAGTGTCGCCAACCTACCAGATTGAAATTTACTGGCACGACACCCGAAATTTACTGGCGCAGCCACGTTTTTACTGGCATTTCACAAAAGTTACTAAATTACATTTTTAGGTGCAAATTTCAGTATTTAGGCTACAAACAAGTACGCTGGGCAAATAGCAATGTGATTTAAGGTAGATATTAACCTCCCTGGCGGTATGATTATTTCAGAAAAAAGGTGCTAAAAGCGGTACCATTATTTGCAAGGAAATTTGGCGTTTTATACTGTAGGCCTGTAATTCTTAGGAATAACTCGCTTAAATCTGACCAAACAAGAGTCTAGTAGGCACCCCGGGTATGAATTTTTTATTTTTTTTTAAATATAAATTATAATATATATATATAATTATAATAAAAATTATTCAATAATCATCAACTCAAAATCACTGAAATTTGCTCAGTTGCAGAATTGTCGCTATCATTACTTTTATTTTTTTATGACGAATTTCCCCACAAATCGCTATCGCACAATTCTGCAAGTGATTATAATTTATTATCGCTGTTTTCTAGCTGCTCTAAAACCGTTTTTGACATAAAGGGACACTTTTGGTTGCTATGGACAATCTACAGTTTGCAGGCAGAAAGAACAGTTTTTATTATATAAAAGTACATGCAGGACACTGGGCAGACCACTAGGGACAAGGGGTGTGTGTATTTTTTTACATACAGTACACCTATAAGATTACAGTATACTGTATGTAATGTGTTTGTTTACCTTTTTGAATTTGGTGCCGTTCTCCGCCCCTGTGCGTCGTAACGTCGCAGGGAACGGAGATCGGCGGCACACAGAGGCACTGTGTGAATCGAGCGAGGTCCCGCTCGCTCACACAGCGCGGTGGCATCGCTGGATCCAGGGACAAGGTAAGTAAACCAAGCCTGTGACTGCAGCGAGGCAAGCCCGAGTCTGACTCGGGGTTACCGATCGTAGCCAAAAAATCTCACCCCGAGTCAGACTCGGGAATACCGCTAGGAGGGTTAAGGTAAAAAAACATATATTTTTTATTTTCGATATAATATGGGCAAATTATTTAGTCACATCACCCCCTGCCTCCATCCCTCTCTGCCACCAACACCCCCTGCCTTCACCCCCCTCTGCGGTGCCACAATCTCCCCCTGCCTTCAATCTCCCTCTGCCTCCAATCTCCCTCTGCCTCCAATCTCTCCCTGCCTCCAATCTCCCCCAGGCCCCCTGCCTCCAATCACCCCCCCTGCCTCCATCGTCCCCTGCCTCCATCCCCCTCTGCGGTGCCACCAACAACCCCTGTCTCCATCCCACACCCTATGTGGTGCCACCAACCCCCTCTGCACTGCCACCAACACCCCCTGCCTCCAATCTCCCCCTGCCTCCATCCCCCTCTGCGGTGCTACCTCAGCCCCCAACACCCCCTGCCTCCAATCACCCCCTGCCTTCAATATCCATGCACAGTTCCAAGCCGAACCGATCTCGGCTATTTTTACTGGCACATTGCCGCAACCACAGACATTTACGAACGGGGAAAAAAGTGCCCGTTTTTACGAACTGTCCGTAAACAGTGACTCAGAGTAGAAGTCCATTCAATTTTTTTTTACATATACAATAGGATAAGGAAGGAATAGAACCTTAGTCAGGCATTTATTGATATCTGGTTCCCCACTGGAGGTGATCTCTCTTCGCTGCCTGTGGTGTAATCAACACAAACGTTCAGAAACCTAGACAGAAATAAAAAATAAATTAATTTTGACTGTCTGTCTTATTGATGTAATTTCCTTTTTTCTCTTGTGTCACCGGGACAGGAAGGGGTAGGATATTTCCTTAGGACAAAGTAATAAAAGCTGACAGAACTTCTAACCAGGGCTGTTTTAATAGCATCATGGGCCCCTGGGCAAAGTAATGCTCTGGGGCCCCCTACAATGATGACAGTGCAGGTAAACAGACATCAAGTAGGTAGTAGGCAGATTGCCTCCCCTGTGTATCTATCACTCTCAGTGCCATCATGGGGCCCCCAATTTTGGGGCAGCGTGGGCTCAAGGACCAGCTGCTTTGGGGAAAAAACAGGGGCCCCCCATGCAGCTGGGGCCCCTGGGCAGTGTCCAGGTGTGCACTCTCATTAAGACAGCCCTGCTTCTAACCCTTCCCTACTTTATCCAAAACCTGACAAATCCGGCCATTATTCTGACCCACTGATTTATGATTTAATTTGAGCAAACTGATATTTACACAGATCTGCCAGACTGCACAGCCAGTTGGTGACCTGACTTACGGAAACAGTTTTTATCCTTGTGGGATGAAGATTTTACATTTATTTACTTTAAGCAATATAGCTAGGTCAGTTTCCTGTCCCCAGTATGACTAGACAGAAAAAAGAAACAGCAACACACTGATGAAAATATACCTCTGCTCTCTCCTCCTGTCTACATATCAGCACAAAGGTTTAGATTTAGGAGAATACTCGTAAATCCAAAGTATTCGCATATCAAAGCGAGTTTCCCCATTGACGTGACAATGGAAACGAAAATATTTTGTTCCGCATTGACTTTAATGGCATGCAATACCGCATGCGGCCAGAGGTGGGGGGGGTGTCGGAGAGCCTCGTAAACACTCGGAAAGATGAGGACACTTCGGCTGAACTCGGAAACTGAGTATTTCTGCGATTTTCTGAGCATTTCCGAATGGCGCCAATCGGCTCTACTCAGCTCCGGCAACCCCTCACTTCAGACCAAACGCGATATTGCACACCGATTTGGCTTGAATCCTGCTCGTTTTGCGAGACAACGCTCACAAACCGAGTAAATTTTTTTTTTAAATACAGTGCTCGTATTGCGAAACGCTCGTTAACCTCCCAATCCGAGGTTCCATTGTATTTTGTTATCTCTATTCAATGAGATCCCATAGCTCTCTCCTGAACTGTTCCTCTGTTAACAGCCTGATAACTCCTGACTTTTTAGACTAAAGCAGCCTGAATCTTCTGTCCGGGGAGGTTGCTAGAGAAAGATTAGCAGGGAGCAGGTCCTATCACAAAACACCTCTCATGCAGTGTACACACGACCTATTTTCCATCTGTCTGGCGGATCGGATAAAAACAGACAGGCGGTCTGTTTTCATCCGCTCTCCCCATAGAGGAGAGCGGGGCTCTGACAGGTCTGTTTCTGCACAGTGAGCGGAGACGGACCTGTCATCTGCCTGCTCAGCGGGGATCAGCGAGTCTGTCGGGCGGACCGCCCGTGTAAAAGAGCCCCAACAAGCTGAGATTAGGAGCACTCCCTTTGAAGCCTCGTACACACGACCGAGGAACTCGAGGGGCGAAACACATCGTTTTCCTCGTCGAGTTCCTTGTTAGGCTGTCGAGGAACTCGACAAGGCAAGTTTCTCCATTCCCGTCGAGGAAAAGGAAGACATGCTCTCTTTTTGGCTCGACGGGATCCTCGACAGTTTCCTCGTCGAAAAATGTACACACGACCGGTTTCCTCTGCAAAAAAAAAATCCCAGCAAGTTTCTTGCTGGTTTTTGCCGAGGAACTCGGTCGTGTGTACGAGAGAGTGCTCTTAAAACTCAGCTTGTTACCTGTATAGAAGACACCTGGGAGCCAAAAATCTTGCTTATTGATAGGGGATCAAATACCTATTTCATTCATTAAAGTGCAAATCAATTTATATATTTTTTTTAAATCTGAACTTAGTACTTGGTGGCAAAACCCAGAGGTTAGACGTTTCTTGTAGGTGGCCACCAGGTTTGCACACATCTCAGAAGGGATTTTGTCCCGCTCCTCTTTGCAGATCCTCTCCAAGTCATTAAGGTTTCAAGGCTGACGTTTGGTAACTCAAACCTTTAGAGTCGGTTCACACTGCGGCGGCACGACTTCGGGGGCGACTCTGCAAGTCGTCCTGAGGACGACTTCAGAGGCGATTCGCGAAACGACTTCTGTATAGAAGTCAATGCAGATCGCCCCGAAATACTACAGGAACCTTTTTTCTAAGTCGGAGCAACTTGCGTCGCTTCTATTAGAACAGTTTCATAGCATTGCATGGGACGCGACACGTCAGGCGCCTGAGCCGCCTGTCGTGTCGCCCCAGTGTGAACCGGGTCTTACCTCCCTCCACATATTTTCTGGATATTTTTGTTGTTATTCTGTCTCTCACTGTTAAAATAAACCTACCATTAAAATTATAGACTGATCATTTCTTTGTCAGTGGACAAACGTACAAAATCAGCAGGGGTTCAAATACTTTTTTCCCTCACTGTAGTTGATGGTAAATCTAAAGGAGATTGTACAATCATATTGTATAGTGTATGGTAAGGTTAAAAAAATGCCCTTTTGGCACTTGCAGATAGCGTATAGTAGTAGTATAGTATAGTATAGTATATAAGTAAAGAGAAAATTGCGTAAATGAATTTACAATTCATCTTTAACTCATCTGTAAGTTGGTTAACGTTGCATCTGTAGACCATCTGTTTCCATTGCTTAAAATTCACCCCTGCCAGCGGGTAGCGTGTATCAAGTGATGCAAAAACCTGAATGAATGGTCATGTGAGAATGAGGATGCCCTGATCTCTGTATGTATATGTCCATTGAGAAAATAGACACAATAGACAGGATTGGTTGAGCCCGTTCCACGGTGCAGTATCCAGCTGTCAGCTGTAATATTTTTCACCCTAACTCTTTCTGTGGCTATTCAGTCCCTCTGTCATCCTGGCTCCTCTCTGGCTAGTTCCCGACGTGGGATGAGGTGTCATTTCTGTGGTGAGACAATCAGGGGGTCATCCAGAAGCCAAACCACCAACCGCAGGAGTGTCCACCCCGGAGTGAGTCAGAGCCAAAGGTTAACCCCATGTGGCCTGTAACCTCAGTGAGTTATCACTCTCCTTCCTGCACCTCACACATGCTGTACAGCTGCTGCACGTGGGAAGGCAAGAACCACAGCATTCAGACAGCAGTGTTCAGCTATGGGCAGCATCTTGTAGACAAACCTCTATCACACTGTGCAATATCTGCATACTCTGACCCCTACAGACTATAGAGTAGTTGTGTACATCTGAGGATACTTAAAGTGGTATTAAACCCAAAACCAAAAATGTAATACATTGCAGCTTACCAATTATTACATGTGGTGGCTGTTTTCGTTTTCCTTAGACTTAACATAACATACGTAACATACCTCCTGTATTAGAGTGCCCCCACTCTGAAAGAAGGAGCACAGAGGACACATTTGGTCAGCAAAATTGTCAGTCTGGGGGGTAGCAGATTTAGATTTACACTAACAAATTGAAGCCCAAACTCCAGCTAATACTTTATAATCAGTTACGGCAAACAGTCTTTTTCCTTTCGGTATAAAGGTTTTACAGACATAAAATGATCCACCTGCTCAGGATGTGAAATTTTAAAGGAGACGCTACATTGCAATGTTGTGTTCCATCAGTCCAGGTAGACTCCACCACCCATTTCCCAGTGGTAGAGCGGATCACGTGGAGAACCAGCGTAGACCCCATGCACGCAAAGTTAAAGTGATTATAAAGGCAGAAGGTTATTTATCTTATTGCATTCTATGCATTAACAACCACTTCTGGACAGCCCTATAGGGAGAAAAAACTGCGCTTGTCAAAAACTTTCTAAATATATATGCGTCAAGGCAGCAGAAGAAATGTGATAAGCATATAAAGTCTAATATAGAAGTAAACTGCGCCAAGTAGGAAACCAGATATCAGGCTGGTTAAAAGCAATGATAATAAATAATATGAATAAAAGCACATTCAGTCCAATAAAAAGTTTGTAGCAGCACCACCATGTGTCAGCAAAACTTCAGTGTGAACACACCACCACCAAACTGAAAGCCGCTTACCAGAACCACCCAAACATTAGGCATGTAGACAGATTCTATTCAATGGTCTCCACATCAGATTAGCATCAGACTGGGGAGGGATCCAGGGAGCAGATCTCAAATTGCACCACATCGATGATTGAACATATCCTCGGTACATAAATAAAAACAGACCATAGCGTGATACCGTACAAAATATTTTATAAAAATGCATAAGACATGTACTTACAAACATCTCATGATTAAAAGCGTGTATGTATGCCGGCCGGCAATAGGAGCCCTTCCTCCTTCAGATGGAACGCGGTGACGTCAGTGTGCGCCTTCCCAGACGATGTTTCGTCATTAACAGACGTTCTCAATGCCCACCGTTGTTTTATGTCGCTACTTTGAAGAGGAATACCGTTGTTATGGTAGCATCTAGCTAACCCCGGTATCCTCTTCAAGAGTGGATGGTCCTCTTCAAGATAAAAGTGGTCTCTGTGGCGGATTCGCAGCGAGATCACTTTTATCAACGGAGG
Source organism: Rana temporaria (assembly GCF_905171775.1). Taxonomy (NCBI): domain Eukaryota; kingdom Metazoa; phylum Chordata; class Amphibia; order Anura; family Ranidae; genus Rana; species Rana temporaria. The sequence goes on from NC_053490.1 coordinate 138,140,851, forward strand.
GAGAGGGCCAATCGCATCCTCTCCCTAGGCTGACATGCAGAAAAGTGAGGGGAACTTGGCCCCCACCCGTCTCCTTATCATTGCAGGGTGGAAGCGACGTCAAAACATCACTTCATCCTCTTAAATGGACTGTTTTTTCTTAATGACATTACATTATTTTTTTTATTATTGCATTTTAGTGTACATATGAGATCTGAGGTCTTTTTGATCCCAGATCTCATATTTAAGAGGTCCCGTCATGCTTTTTTTCTATTACAAGGGAAGTTTTAAAAGAACAGTGTCAAGATTAAAAATAAAAGGTAAAATTAATAAGAAATTTAAATGCACCCCGTCCCGCCGAGCTCACATGTAGAAGCTAACGCATACTTGAGCTATCGCCGCGATCATTAGAGCGAGAGCAATAATTCTAGCCATACAGCTCCTCTGTAACTCAAAGCATACAACCTGTAGAATTTATTAAATGTGGACTATGGAGATTTTTAAGGGTAAAAGTTTGTTGCCATTCCACGAGCGGGCGCAACTTTGAAGCGTGACATGTTGGGTATCAATTTACTTGGCGTAGCATTATCTTTCACAATATAAAAAAAATTGGGCTAACTTTATTGTTGTCTTATGTTTTTATTAAAAAAAAAAATTTGCGCTTGTAAGACCACTGCGCAAATACGGTGTGACAAAAAGTATTGCAACAATGCCATTTTATTCTTTAGGGTGTTAGAAACAAATACATATAATGTTTGGGAGTTCTACGTAATTTTCTAGCAAAAAATAGGTTTTTAACCTGTAAACATCAAATCTCGGAAAGAGGCTCGGCCCTTAAGTCGTAAAGATAAAAAGCCTTCTATGTGCAGCAGCCAATCTCAGCCTCTCTAATACTTAACTGAGCATCATCTAGATCCAGCGATGTTGTAGGGATGTCTCGGCAGCCCAGGACTCCCCTCCTCATTGGCTGAGACAGCAGCGTGGTGCTATTGGCTCCCGATGCTGTGATACTCAAAGTCAGTCAGCAAATGAGGAGAGAAAAAAAGGCCGGGGCCAGGCTGCGGCTCTCTGTCTAAATGGACACAGAGAGCTGTGGCTCGGCTTGGGTGCCCCCATAGCAAGCTCAACAGAAGGGAGGGGCCAGGAGCACTGAAGAGGTACCTGGGCTGCTCTGTGCAAAACCACTGCATAGAGCAGGTACTTACCTGTTACATGTTTGTTATCTTTAACTAAAAAAATCACTTTAACTCTTCTGTACCATGCGGTTAGGTCCCTAGGGCCTCCACCACATGAGCCTGGTCCCAGTTGCTGGGGCACCAATCGCTTCCTTCACTATACATGAGACCAGTCACCTCCTGCTGCCTGGCTGTCATATTAGCCTTCCCTTGTACTTGTTGCTCCTAGACTCCTTGGCTCCCAGCAGCAGTAGTACCAGTAACAGCAGCCATGTGGTCTTTCTGCAGCAGCAGGCAGCCTTGATACAGCAGCCAATAACAAACTCTGAAGGGGTAAAACTACTACTACTACAAACCTGGAAAAGTTTTATTACCAGAAAAGCCTTGTCAACGAAATTGATTGAACAGCAGTATTAATAATCTGAGTGAAAACAGAGTACTGTTTCAGTCAATTACAGGCAGCAACACAAAGACATCAGGGTTTGCGGAAGATTGGCCCATCTAGAAATACCAGGGCCTACATAAATTACTGGCCTAGGTCACTAGGTGACACTAGATAAAGTCCTGCCAGTTTTGGACCCCTTTCACACTGGGGCGTTTTTCAGGCGCTTTAGCGTTAAAAAAAGCGCCTATAATGTGCCTGAAAGAAGCTGCACCTGCAATCCCAATGTAAAAGCCCGAGTGCTTTCACACTAAAGCGCATGAAAAATGCCCCAGTGTGAAAGGGATCTTAGCGTTAAAAAAAGCACCTGTAAAACCCCCAAAAGAAGCTGCATCTGCAATCCCAATGAGAAAGCCCGAGTGCTTTTACACTGAGGCGCTGCGCTGACAGGGCATCAAAAAAAGTCCTGCAAGCAGCTTCTTTGCAGTGCTTTAGGGGTGTTGAATACAGCGCTCTTAAAGCGCCCTTTCCCATTGAGATGATTTTTTTAACGCCAAAACGTTTGAAAAACGCCCCAGTGTGAAAGGGGTATTAGCAGGCGCTTTATCAGCGTTTTTCGGGCACTGGCAGTGTGAAAGAGCTCTGAAAGCACTCAGGCTTTCACATTGGGATTGCAGATGAGGCTTCTTTCAGGCGCTTTACATGCGCTTTTTTAATGCCAAAGCACCTGAAAAACGCCCGAAAAACACCCCAGTGTGAAAGGGGCCTAAATCGCAATGAGACACTCAATTGAAACAAGCAAGATAGTGGCCAAAAAGCCTCTCACCACTAAAGAAATTTGTCTCGTAATGTTCGTAGGTCGGGCAGCGCATGCGCAGAGCGGCAATTACGAACATTTCCGACATTTTCCGATATTTTCTGATGTTCTGTCGAATGATCGCACATTGCGCAGAACGGCAATTACGAACATTTCCGGCATTATCCGATGTTCCGTCGAATGGCTGCGCATGTGCAGAACGACAATTGCGAACATTTCCAACATTTTCCGACTTTCCTTCTGGCCGCACATACGCAGAACTGCAATTACGAACAATTCCGAAATTTTCCGAGGTTCCTTCTGCCCGCGCATGTGCAGAACGGCAATTACAAACATTTTGCGATGTTCCGTCTGGTCGCACATACGCAGAACAGCGGGTAGTCCCCGCAGCGTCCCTTTTCGTAAGTAGGAGTTGTTCGCTAGTCGGGTGCTCGTAAGTCGGGGACCCTCTGTAGATGATGTCAGTGGTAAAAATGATGCCCCATTGTTGGTGTCAGTGGGAGCAATAGTGTCATGTATCAGTGGGAAGAAAAGAGCTCCAAGGGCCAGATAATGGTGAACAAAGGGCCACATCTGGCCCCCGGGTCACAGTTTGGAGACCACTGGGTTAGAGTACATTAAAAGTACAGGTAAGTTGATTTGTGCTGCCTCCACAAATAAAGTTGGATTTTAGCTTGATAAATAGACCCCCTAACAAAATATACGTATTCCCTCTGATTCTCTGTTCATCAACAAAAAAAAAAGTGTTTATTTGGTGTTCCTTTCTTAGTTTTACAGATATGAGATTCCCAGTGTTGTATTTGTGACATACCATTTTCTGCTGCCAAATGGCATGTGGTGGGCCTGAAGAAAAAGAAACAGTTTTGTGGCCTGGCGAGATGCGAGGGCCTACAGATTCTTTATTTTTCTGAGGAAACACATTGGTGGGGTGCCTAGTAACCAGATGGAATGAGGAAATCTAAAAATATTTGACTTTGTAGAGTACAAAAGGCCAATGTTATTGTACACATCTGACTTTTCATTTTTAAAGGGAATTTCACAAGCTCAGTTGGTTGTAGAACTGCAATATTTCCAAACGGCATACCTCCTAACCTCTCAATTTGAGAAATAAAACGATCCTCCAAAAATCTCATCATACTTTTTTCTATAGGGTGGGAGGATACGGGTCAGAAGCATGTGGATGCTTCCTGGCTTTTAGGGATCCTATGGCACAATAAATATGGGAACTAATGCTGCGTACACACGATCAGGCTTTTTCCTGGCCAAATCACATTGGAATTCCGACAGAATTCCATCGGAAAAAAATAGAACATGTTCTACAGTATATCTAAACGATGGAATTCATTGGAATTTCCGATAAAAAAACTTAGATGGGGCTACACACGATCAGAAATCCGATGTAAAAAGTCAGTTGTGTGTACAGGGCATAACTCTGTGAGGTCTCTGCTTTAAAGCGGAGTTCTACCCAAAAATTGAACTTCCGCGTTTCGAATCCCCACCTCCCCCCCTCTGGTGTCACATTTGGTACTTTTCAGGGGGAAGAGGGGAGCAGATACCTGTTTAGTACAGGTACCGTATTTTCCGGTGTATAAGACGACTTTTTGGATGCAAAAAAATGCATCCAAAGTCGGGGGTCGTCTTATACGCCGGGTATGGTCACCGTGCTGCTGCGATCGTCATAATTTCAAAGCTGCGCGCCGTCTTCTCAGCGCGTCCTCGCTGTCCTGTGATAGGCGGAACAGAAATCTTCCCAGCAGCGCCTCTGTTCTGTTTTCCGCCTATCACGGATGCCTTCTCATCCTCGGACGAGATGAGAAGGCATCCGTGATTGGCGGAACATAGAACAGAGGCGCTACTGGGAAAATGTGTGTTCTGCCAATCACAGGACACGCTGAGAAGACGGCGCGCGGCTTTGAAATCATGGACGCTCGCAGCAGACGGAGACTGTCACCGGCCTGCAAAACGTGAGTGATGGCACATTGGGGGGGAAAGTGGGGGCATGTAATGTGATGGCACTGTGGGGGCATGCAATGTGATGGCACTGTGGGGGCATGCAATGTGATGGCACTGTGGGGGAAAGTAATGTGATGGCACTGTGGTGGCATTTAATGTGATGGCACTGTGGGGGCATGCAATGTGATGGCACTGTGGGGGAAAGTAATGTGATGGCACTGTGGGGGAAAGTAATGTGATGGCACTGTGGGGGCATGCAATGTGATGGCACTGTGGGGGCATGCAATGTGATGGCACTGTGGGGGCATGCAATGTGATGGCACTGTGGGGGAAAGTAATGTGATGGCACTGTGGGGGAAAGTAATGTGATGGCACTGTGGTGGCATTTAATGTGATGGCACTGTGGTGGCATTTAATGTGATGGCACTGTGGGGGCATGTAATGTGATGGCATTGTGGGGGCATGCAATGTGATGGCACTGTGGGGGCATGTAATGTCATGGCACTGTGGGGGCAAGTAATGGCACAGTGGGGGCATGTAATGGCAAAGTGGGGGCATGTAATGGCACAGTGGGGGCATGTAATGGCACAGTGGGGGCAAGTAATGGCACAGTGGGGGCAAGTAATGGCACAGTGGGGGCATGTAATGGCAAAGTGGGGGCATGTAATGGCAAAGTGGGGGCATGTAATGGCACAGTGGGGGCATGTAATGGCACAGTGGGGCTTGAAAAAAAGGGGGTAGTCTTATACAGTAAGTATATCCCAAAACCAAAATTTTTCCTGGAAAATTAGGGGGTCGTCTTATACGCCGAGTCGTCTTATACGCCGGAAAATACGGTATTTGCTCCCACTTCCGGCAAAAGAATCTGTGGCGATTTACGCCATATCTGGCCCCTCCTCCATCCCCCCCACTGTCTTCTGGGAGACACACATGTACCAGAAGACAGCAGGGACCACTCAAAACGCGCAGCGCGACTCGTGCATGCGCAGTAGGGAACCAGGCTGTGAAGCCGCAAGGCTTCACTTCCTCATTCCCTTACTGAAGATTCCAGCGCCTGCACCCAGGAGTCGAGGGACAGGTAGGCTTCGGGTGAGGACATCACAGGAGCCCTGGACAGGTAAGTATCATTATTTTAAAAGTCAGCAGCTGCAGTGTTTGTAGAATTATTATTTTTTTTCAGCGGAAATCCGCTTTAAAGAATCATAAGCCATTTGGGGAAGAAAGAAACCTCAAAGGTTTATTTTAAATGTTTCTTTTTGACCACCATTTCCACTATATCACGCTAGTTGACCATGCAATTTATACAGAACAGGTAAGTAGATCATAGGTATGGGCAAGGGGTGTGCCTGGGCACACCCTAATCACTCTGTGTGGTGCTAATTCCCCCTACTGCCCGGGCTTCCCCTGTGTTGAGCTCCCCCAGTGCTGCTGGCTTCCCTCTTCTCCTCTTCTATCCCCTCCGCTGCTGCAAGGGAAGGGGCTAGTCAACATTAACTGGCCCCTTCCCTTTTCTAAATGAACACACTCACTCACTGTGTTTAATCATAATTGAAGCATAGGAAACTGTGTTACCTATGGTTCAGTTTGTGAATGAACAGGTAGCTGCTAAGCACAGAACACTTCCCATTCATTCACTGTCCAGTGCAGCTGAGCCTGCAGCGAAAGTCATGTGTGTTGAGCTTTGGGATGCACAGCCTAATGCTATAGACTGCGCACACCTATGAAGTAGATAGAAATAGCGGTAAAATCACTGGTGCGTGTTATACGCCAATAGTGTACCTCGAGCGCTGCCGAGAGCCGCCAGAATTCACCAAGCTGTCGTCTCCTGTTTACTGGGCTCTTACTCTGCTCTGACGTCACACACAAAGTCCCGCCTCTGCCACCAGCATTGGACCAGTGTTCTGTCAATCACAGGAGCTGGTCCAATGACGATGGCGAAGGTGGGACTGTGTATGTGATTGCCGACTGAGGGCCAAGTAAACAGGAGATGACGGCTCGTGATTTCCTGCACTGCATGAGAGATGGTGAGGCTGCAGATGGGCATCAGGCTGCATTGATTGGAGACGGGCTGCAGATCAGGCTGCAGATGGGCACAGATCAGGCTGCAGATGGGCACAGATCAGGCCGCATTGAGGCTGCAGATGGACACTAATCAGGCTGCATTGAGGCTGCAGATGGGCACAATCAGGCTGCATTGAGACTACAGATGGGCACAGATTAGGCTGCATTGAGGCTGCAGATGGGCACTAATCAGGCTGCATTAATTGGCACTGACTATTATTTTGATTCAAAGTGGTTTATTTAAAAAAAAAAAAAAAGTTTTTTTCCTGAAACTTCCCTCTTAAATTGAATGTGCGTGTTATACGCATGTGCACGTTATACGCCGATAAATATGGTATTCCCAATGTGTTGAAGTGGTAACTCTGCAGTTGCCATTCAAATTTTTGCACGTGTGGAAGGCCACTGGGTGGCTTTTATAGGTACAGGAATGGCAAAGAAAGAAGGTGCCCTGTTCACACCACAGGGCCGGATTCAGATACCTGAGCGTATCTGTCCAACCGGCGTAACGTATCGGAGATACGTTACGCCGCTCTAACTTTGGGCGCAAGTTCTTTATTCAGAAAGAACTTGCGCCATTAGTTACGGCGGCGTAACGTATTTGTTGCGGCGTAAGGCCGCGTAATTCAAATGGGGATGTAGGGGGCGTGTTTTATTTAAATGTGGCTTGACCCCGCGTATATGACTTTTTCTTGAACGGCGCATGCGCCGTTCGTAAAAACATCCCAGTGCGCATACTCGAAAATCCGCCGCAAAACATCATTGCTTTCGACGTGAACGTAAATTACGTCCAGCCGTATTCGCGAACGACTTACGCAAACTACGTAAAGAATTCAAAACTCGGCGGGGGAACGAAGGCCATACTTAACATAGGATACGCCGCACATACCCCTCATATAGCAGGGGTAACTTTACGCCGGAAAAAGCCGAAAGAAAACAACGTAAAAAAAAAGCGCCGGGCGGTCGTTCGTTTCTGAACCTACGTAAATACTAATTTGCATATTCCTTGCGTAAACAAACGGAAGCGCCACCTAGCGGCCAGCGTGATATTGCAGCCTAAGATACAACGGTGTAAGACACTTACACCTGTCGGATCTATGCATAACTGATTCTCTGAATCAGGCGCATAGATACGACCACGCACACTCAAAGATACGACGGTGTATCAGGAGATACGCCGTCGTATCTCTTTCTGAATCTGGCCCCACAGTGTTGATGTCAGGTCAGTTTTTTTCCACGCAGAAAACTATGTACACGTTGCAGATTCCAAGAAGAAAATATGGCACCTGGGCCGGATCAGTTTTATCATTTCTCCATACATGACATTTTTTTTAAATTAGTACGAATCATGAAATTAAACATTCACATTTGCTGGAGGTGGGAGCAGAATTAGTTGGTGGAGGACAGACAGCAGCTGTGAGTATGTTTTCAATTTTGTGCAGAGGCTGAGCATAGCATATCGATCAGCCTGAAGTGCAGGATCACAGAGACACTATGCAATGGCGCCTCCTACTGCATGAAAAAGAATATACAGCAAATGTACATTTTTACACATACTTGTATGTAAACCAGCATCATTCATCCAGAAAGTCCATCCTGATTATAAACAGAGAATTCATTATTTCAGCACACTGGAATAATATACATACAGTATCTCACAAAAGTAAGTACACCCCTCAAATTTTTGTAAATATTTTATTATATCTTTTCATGTGACAACACTGAAGAAATGACACTTTGCTAAAATGTAAAGTAGTGAGTGTACAGCTTGTATAACAGTGTAAATTTGCTGTCCCCTCAAAATAATTGAACACACAGCCATTGATGTCTAAACCGCTGGCAACAAAAGTGAGTACACCCCTAAGTGAAAATGTCCAAATTGGGCCCTTATGTGAGATACAGTAGCTACAATACCAGTTGGTTTAATTTCCTTAATCAAATACTGGGTATTTTTTTCAGGGGTCCAGAAGTAGGTAAGCACTACAAAGGTCATTTTAGTCACCTTATGACTCCTGCTGTGCGGCAAACACATTATTGTATTAGGGGAAAATGTACAGGTTCATCTAAAGCAGTGGTCTCCAAACTGTGGCCCGAGGGCCAGATGCAACACTTTGCTTGCCTTCATCCGGCCCTTGGGGCACTATCCCTCCCACTGATACGAGACACTATTCTGCCATCTGACACTGACAATGGAGCACCATTTCTCCCACTGACACCACTAACGGGGCACTATTCCTCCCTATGATACCAATGATGGGGCACTATTCCTCCCCTAATACCAGATGCTTACTCCCACTGATGCCAGAAAAATTTCCACCCCCGCTGGCCAAAGTCTGGCCCTTCTAGAGTCTGAAGGACAATAAACCGGCCCTTTGTTTAGAATGTTTGGAGACCTCTGATCTAAAGGGATAATAAGTGTATTACTAATAACCAAAATATAAAAATAAAAAGGACAGTATAAGCAAACTCACTTGAAGAAACATCATATTTGTGCCGCAGGCTGTGCATTTTGTGGAATGGTATTTATTTATGCATTTATGTATTTATTTATTAGCCACGCAGCACGTATGGAACGCACATATTACTAAATTTAGTGCCTTGCCTGGAGAGCTGCATTCAGTTCTTTAAATTCCCATTGACTTCCCCAAATGCTTTGCTGCCATCTGGTGGCTGAAATGTGTAATGGTACTTAATTTCAGACCTACAATTTGAAATGCACTCAAAGTTAAACAGGCAAAATTAAAAATGACACCCATAATGCAGCCTGTCAATAGCTTAAGCACAGCAAAAACAGATTATTTACAAAGTAAAATTAAAACTATAGAAAAAGACACAGCTATGAAAGATAACTTTAAAATAAAAACTATCCACCATTGTAAACCCTTTCGTAGAATCATAAACAATAACGTTTGTAGCATGGCCCCCTAGGCCTGGGGGGCAAGTCCAGTCAATTGGCCCTTTGAACCACCGAATAAGCTCACCATCCCCAGTGCCCATCAGCCAACCTCACCAGTGCCCATCAGCGCAGCCTCACCAGTGCCCATCAGCGCAGCCTCTCCATGCCCATCAGCGCAGCCTCACCAGTGCATGGGTATTAGAGAGGAGAGCAGCCTGATTACACAGAGCGGAGATCTCCCACTTACCCAGCGTGGCCGATCCCATGATGGACGTCATCAGTGTGCTGTCTATCATAGGAGCCAGTCCAGGAGGTGGGACTTTGTATGATAGTGGCCGCCAGGTAAGTGGGAGATCCCTGCTCTGAAATCTGGTGGCACTCCCCCTCCGAGGCAGCCCAATGGGCACAGACCCTGGGCGCCCTCCCACTGCCCCATCTCGCGGTGCACCCACTCCCAATTGGCCCTGCAAAGCAGGGACAAAACAGGGGCAGACTTGGTCCAGGGACAGTGTCCTCAGTCCGGGGACCCATGGACAGTCTGTTAGAAAGTGTCCCTTCCAGGCCCCATTAGAGACTACAACAGAGTCTAATTGGACCCCCTCTTTGTGCCATGACTCTCACCCTTGCCCCAAACTCTCACAAAGTAGAAATAAAATTGTAGCGCTACTCCTACCTTAACATTGGGTGCTGTAGTTGGCTCCCGCATCCTCTGTGGCTTGCTGGCTCCCGCATCCTCTGTGGCTGGTTCCTGTGGGTGTCTAGCTGGCCGGCACCCTGCTGTGGCTGGCTGGATCCCTGGTGTGGGTGGGTCACCGTGGGTAGCTGGCTGGCATCCTGCTGTGGATAGTCACCGTGGCTGGTTTGCTCCTGTGGGAGGCTGGCTGGCTCCCTGCTGTGGGTGGGTCACCGTGGCTGGCTGGCTCCTGTGGGTGGTTGGCTGGCACCCTGTTGTGGCTGGCTGGTTTTCTGGTGTTAGTGGGTCATCGTGGGTGGCTGGCTGGCACCCTGGCCCTGCTGTGGATGAGTCACCATGGGTGGCTGGCACCCTGGCCCTGCTGTTGGTGGGTCACCGTGGGTGGCTGGCTTCTGTGGGTGGCTGTCTGGCACCCTGCTGTTGGTGGCTGGCCTGGCTCTCTGCCGTGGATCAGTGGCTGGCTGACACTGTGCACCCTGCTGTAGGTGACTGGCCTGGCTCCCTGCTGTGGGTCAGTGGGTGGGTCAGTGGCTGGCTTGCACGGTGCACCCTGCGGGTGGCTGGCCTGGCTCCCTGCTGTGGATCACTGGATGGCTGGCTGGCACAATGCACCCTGCTGCAGGTGGCTGGCCTGGCTCCCTGCTGTAGCTGACAGAGAGGGGGTGGGCTGACAAAGGGAGGATGGGCTGACAAAGGGGGGATGGGCTGACAAAGGAGGGGTGGGCTGACAGGGGGTGGACTGACAGAGGGGGGCTGACAGAGGGGGGTGGGCTGACAGAGGGGAGCTGATAGAAGAGGGGTGGGCTGAGAGGAGGGGTAGGCTGACAGGGGGGGTGGGCTGTGGGCTGACAGAGGGTGGGCTGACAGAGAGGGGGTGGGCTGACAGAGGAGGAGTGGGCTGACAAAGGAGGAGTTGGCTGACAGAGGGGTGAGCTGTGGATTGACAGAGGAGGGGTGGGCTGACAGGGGGGTGGGCTGTGGGTTGACAGGGGGGGTGGGCTGACAGAGGAGGGCTAACGGGGTTGGCTGACAGAAAGGAGGTGGGTTGACAAAGGGGGGTGGGCTGACATAGAGGAGGTGGGTTGACAGAGGGGGGGTGGGGTGACATAGAGGAGGTGAGTTGACAGAGGAGGATGGCTGACAGAGAGGGGGCTGGGGGGAGGGGCGCTGACAGAGAGGGGGGTAGATGAGACTGAGATACCTCAGAAACACACAGCGCCCCAGGCAGAGAGGCGGGACTCCAGCAAGTAGTCACGACCAGCCGCGCTTGGCCGCATCCACACGTGACCAGCTCCGCCGATCCATTTGCAGGGCGCTCGCAACACAAATGCCCTGAGATTGGTCAAACAGGGTCATGTGCGGCCACACGATGTGGAATTCTGGGACTTGTAGTCATGATGCAAGGCTTGCATCATGAATTCCACAGCGTGCGGGCCCACATGACCCTGTTTGGGCAATCACAGGGCGTTTGTGTGGCCTGCCGCCTACTGTACAAGTGCATCTGGCCGACTTCATCAAAGAAAAAAAAAACGTCAGCGAGGGCCACGGCCGTTTTGCATATAACTCGGGGCGGCCTGGGGGGAAATCTCCACCTTGCACCCCGGCCCAGTCCGCCCCTGCTTTGGGACCAGACATCATTGCAACACATGTAAGTAATGAGACAACACTCAATATGTTTATATTCTGTTAACGTTTACTGGAATACTTCAGTGAAGATAAGGTTATACAAAGGAGGTAATGGTTCAACTGAGCTTAGAATAACAGCACAAACTCAGTTGAGCAGGTCCGGACTGGGAATAGAAACCAGCTCTGGAAAAAAATTCACACCAACCCCATAGCATTATTATATCAGCCCAACAGAAAGCGTTATTATTTTATTGTTCATAAAAGGGAAAAAACATACATTTTAAAGCACAGAGACCACATTCCGCAGAAAGAAATGTAAGGGGGGGGGGGGTTACTGATATAAGGGGGAAACCTTTATATCAGTGCCCCCTTACATTATTGTATTCACTCCCCCCTTACATCAGTGACCCCCCCTCCCCCTTCATAGATTGGCCTGGCAGTGCTGTCACTGACCTCCTCTCGTGTGCACCATGCAGGGATCAGTCGGACGGCTCCAGCTTGGTGGCTCCGGTTTTACCCTATAGTCTCCTCTCCACACACATCTGACTTCTCCCATGACCCCATCCCAGCGGTACTCCCACTCTTAACTCCTCTCCAGACTCCCTCAGAGGCTGCAGACATGATACAGGAGATGGTCAGAGACTGCGGACATGATACAGGAGATGGTCAGAGAATGCAGACATACTACAGGAGATGGTCAGAGACTGCAGACATGATACAAGAGATCAATGCAGCCTCATCAGTGCCCATCAAATACAGTATCACTGTGCCCATCAATGCAGTCTCACTGTGCCCATCAATGCAGCCTCACTGTGCCCATCTGCAGCCTCGTCAGTGCCCATCAATGCAGCCTCACTGTGTCCATCTAAGCAGCATCACTGTGCCCATTTGCAGATTCACTGTGCCCATCTGCAGCCTTACTGTGCCCATCTAAGAAGCCTCACTGTGCCCATTTGCAGCCTCACTATGCCCATCTAAGCAGCATCACTGTGCTCATCTGCAGCCTTGCTGTGCCCATCTGCAGCATCACTGTGCCCATTTGCAGCCTCACTGTGCCCATCTAAGCAGCATCACTATGTGCATCTGCAGCTTCACTGTGCCCATCTGCAGCATCACTGTGCCCATTTAATTGTATCCAATAAGGTGTAGTAACAGAGTGGCAGTATATCTGATGTTGACTGTAGCTAAAGATGCTTATGTAAGGTGTTTAAATAAAGGTGGAGTGAAGTGTTCCCAAAGTAAAGCTGTCTGTGCACAGTGAAACAACAAATGAAAGGTTTGCAAAGATGGACAGTGGCCCTCTCACCAGTGGCGGCTGGTGAAGTTTTAGGATGGGGGGGGGCGCAAGACCCCGCCCCTCCACATTTGTTCCCTCCCACTTCTCATAAGCCACATATAGAATCCACCCACTCCGTCCCCTGTATTCCACTTGCTTCCACTCATAGTGTCAGGAGTATACAGCTCAGCATCACAGGACAGAGTATATAGCCCCAGCATCACAAATCATGGTATATAGCGCAGCCTTACAGATCGGCGCAAACTAAAAAATCACACTGTTAGTAATGAAGGACTCTAAATGGGCATGAGATTACCAGAGACTGCGGACATAATGCACAAGATTACCAGAGACTGCGGACATACTGCACAAGATTACCAGAGACTGCGGACATACTGCACAAGATTACCAGAGATTGTGGACATACTGCACAAGATTACCAGAGACTGCGGACATACTGCACAAGATTACCAGAGACTGCGGACATACTGCATGAGATTACCAGAGACTGCGGACGTACTGCATTAGATTACCAGATATTGCGGACATACTGCATGAGATTACCAGATACTGCGGACATACTGCATGAGATTACCTGTCATGAACGTTCTGCCCGCTTCCGTGGGCGTGTGCCTGTGCACATGCGCGGGCGCGCGCCTGTGCGCATGCGTGGAACACGGCCATTGCCCGCATCTGTGCGCATGCACGCACGTTTGGCGCACGTCATACGCAGCGTCCTGCTGCCTATAAAAGACACTGCCTGAATGGGGCACATTGCGGCTTGATCTGCATGTGTTCCCGTGTTCCTGTTTTGCATCCTGCATTCTGCATTCTGATCCAGTGTATGACCCGGCTTCCTGACTCTGCTACCTTCTCCAACCCTGACCCCGGCTTGTCGACTCTGCTTGTCTCCTGCCTGATTATCCGTTACCTGAACCCGGCTTGGACTCTGACTATTCTTCTGCCTATTGATTATACTGATTCCTCCCAAGTGCACTATCCGGCTTGTCTGACCCTGCTACCCACGTCTGCTGCCCTGCTGACCCTCTCGGCTGCTCCGCTGACCTGCACCTGCTGTCTGCATCCTCTACTCTGCCGACCAGCATCACCTGCTTCCTGTCCAGCAGTTCCAGCTTCCTCTGCAGCTACACCAGATCCGGCACCTTTACTTCACCGTGCTCAGAGGCCTCTGTTCCCATTCCAGCGGTCTCTAAGCCGGGGTTGTACGGGAGGTCTCCCTCCACGCTTCAGGCTCACACCCAGGTATGTAACAGTATCAAGCCGCCATGTCTGAGCCTGAAGGAGGGACCTCGCCGATGGACTATGTCTTACAACATCTCTCAGCCCTCACTCAAGTTGTGAACTCTCTCCAGGATAGGCGTGTCCAGGAAGATAAGCAGACACAGACCCAGGCTACCCATGCAGACTTATCACCAGTGATACCACTCCCTGAACCCAGGGTTCCTCTTCCCGAGAAGTTTTCTGGGATCCAAAGTGAATTCCGGGCGTTTCGCAACGCATGTGAACTATACTTTTCGCTGCTACCTCGGACCTTCTCTTCTGAAGTTACCAGAGTGGGCTTCGTTATCGCCCTGCTGCAAGGGGAACCCCAGGCTTGGGCTCACCATTTACTTGAAACTTGCCATGAAGCTCTGGACTCTCTGTCATCCTTCTTCGGTGCTATGGCCCGACTCTACGATGACCCTCAGCGAATTTCCACTGCCGAGGCTGCCCTCTACGCGCTCCAGCAAGGCCATCGAGCCGTCGAGGACTATGTGACTGACTTCAGACGCTGGAGCGCGGACACTCAGTGGAATGAGGCGGCACTTCGGCATCAGTTCCGTCTCGGTCTCTCCGAATGCCTGAAAGATGAACTAGCCCGGGTTTGTGTTCCTGATGCCTTGGAGTCTTTAATTTCCCTGTCCATCCAGATAGACCGACGACTACGGGAACGCAAAACTGAACGGACAACTCCGCAACTCCGCCCCGGCTTGGATGCTTCCCCGGATACCAGCTCCCGTCTACCCTGCCAGTGATAATACAGCTCCAGGGAGACTCTCACCCTCTCACCGGACTGCTGCTACCACCAATCCCGGGCAGCTTGGACTGATAAAACATTCCTTATCCGCCAGAGAACGACTTTGCCGGCAGCAGAATTATCTGTGCATGTACTGCGGAAGGGCCGGTCACTATGTTTCCACTTGCCCTGTTAAGCTGCGTAAGACTTTGGCTATCTCTTCCCCCAGTTTTGCACGGACTTCTACCAAGGCCACCCACCTGGACTTACCTATTCTACTCCAATTACCTGAAAGAACCATACCAGTTACAGCAATAGTGGACTCAGGGGCATGTAGTTGTTTTATTGATTTAGACTTTGCAGCTCAACAACACATCCCACTTCAACCCAAAACCTGGGGTCTTTCCATCTTCCTGGCGGATGGGTCCCAAATCAAGTCCGGAGTGGTAACTCAAGAAACCCCCTTTTTGCCTGTCATCACCTCTACGGGTCATAAGGAACTTTTATGTTTAGATGCCATCGCTTCTCCCATGTTTCCAGTCATTCTGGGTCTACCGTGGCTCCAGGCACACAATCCTCAGATTGATTGGGAAACCGGACAAGTTAAATTTCAGTCTCCCTACTGCCAGCAGCACAGCAAGCCCTTGTGTCCTAGCACCAATGGTCCCTTACTATGCCTGGAACCAGACCCAGAGGTACGCGCTGCAGTACCTCAGCAATACCATGAATTTTTGGACGTTTTTAGCAAGAGAGGAGCTGAAGTCCTGCCCCCCCATCGTCCGTACGATTGCCCAATCGAACTTCTACCCGGTGCTGAAATTCCGTTTGGACAGATTTTCCCTTTGTCTGAGCGGGAACTAGAGGTTCTGAAGGAATACGTTGATGAAAACTTAAAGAGGGGTTTCATCCGCCCTTCTACTTCTCCAGCACGGGCAGGAATCTTTTTTGTAGAAAAAAAGGACAATTCCCTCCGGCCCTGTGTGGACTACAGGGAATTGAACAAGATTACGGTTAAGAAACGGTATCCCCTACCCTTGGTTCCCGAACTTTTCCAGAGACTCAGGACTTCCTCCGTGTTTACCAAGTTAGACCTGCGGGGGGCATACAACCTGGTTCGCATCCGCTCAGGGGATGAGTGGAAGACGGCCTTTCGTACCAGGTTTGGCCATTATGAATATTTAGTAATGCCTTTTGGCTTATGCAATACCCCTGCAACTTTTCAGCACCTAGTTAATGATGTTTTCAGAGACTGTCTGGACATTTATGTAGTTGTTTATCTGGATGATATTTTGATTTTCTCCTCTTCCCTTGAGCAGCACCGAGGACACGTCAAGTATGTACTCTGTCGTCTCCGCCAACATGGACTCTATGCAAAACCGGAGAAGTGTGAATTTGAGCGACAGAGCATCCAGTTCCTGGGCCTAGTGATCTCAACGGAGGGGTTCAAGATGGACCCACAGAAGGTTTCAGCCATTCTGGACTGGCCTGCACCTTCGGACAAGAAAGGGGTGCAACGTTTTGTGGGCTTCGCTAATTTTTATCGAAGGTTCATTAAGGGATTTTCCGCTATTATTTCTCCAATTACTCAGTTAACGAAGCAACATGTTCGGTTCCGTTGGTCCCCCGAGGCACAGGCCGCCTTCACGAACCTAAAAGGACATTTCACAACTGCTCCCATTCTGAGTCACCCTGACCCGACCCTACCCTATTTACTCGAGGTAGACGCCTCAGAAAGAGCAGTGGGAGCTGTCATCTCCCAACGCCAGGGTCTCAAGGACTTGATGGACCCAATAGCTTTCTTCTCCCGTAAGCTCACCCCATCCGAGAAGAATTATGATGTGGGGGATCGGGAGCTCCTGGCCATTAAATCTGCCCTTGAAGAGTGGAGATACCTGTTGGAGGGGGCAGCACACCCCATACTCATCTACACAGACCATAAAAACCTGGAGTACTTGAGAGCTGCGAAACGTCTAAGACCACGCCAGGCACGATGGGCATTATTTTTCTCTAGGTTTTCATTCCATATCACGTATCGACCAGGTTCCAAGAACACCAAACCAGATGCCCTGTCCCGCATGTTTGATGATCCGAAAGAAGTGTCAGCACCAGATACCATACTATCAGAAGGTAACTTCTTACTATTGCAAACTAGCCTGATGTCTAACCTGAAACAAGCTTCTGTAGGGGTGTCTGAACCCCCTGGAGTCACTCTTGTTCCCAAAGAGGGATTACTGTGGAAGAACGACAATTTTTTTGTGCTAGAAGAAGTCCGAGCTACGGTGTTAAACCTGTGTCACGACCATCCCTTGGCAGGCCATTTCGGGATGCATAAGACTTTAGAATTGGTCCAACGCACATTTTGGTGGCCGGATCTTGAAAAGAACTGCAGGGATTATGTCAGTTCATGTACCATCTGTACCCGTAGCAAGACCACCAGAGGCAAGGCCTGGGGCCTGCTCAGGCCTTTACTAATTCCCGACCGTCCCTGGAAAATGATTGCTATGGACTTCATAGTGGAACTTCCCCCGTCAGAAGGCTGTTCAGCCATTTTTGTAGTGGTTGACCGACTATCTAAGATGGCTCATTTCATACCGTTGAAAAGCACGCCCTCTGCCATGGAGACCGCCCAGGTCTTTATTAAGGAGATCGTAAGGCTTCATGGGGTCCCCGTGGATATTGTATCAGACAGAGGGGTGTAGTTCACTTCCCGTTTCTGGAAGGCGTTATGCAAGGTTCTGAAGGTTGAACTGTCCATGTCCTCGGCCTACCACCCCCAGACCAATGGTCAAACCGAGAGGACTAACCAGACCCTCGAGCAATACCTCCGATGCTTCACCTCCTTTGTTTAAGACGACTGGGTAGCATTGCTACCCTTGGCAGAATTTGCTTTTAATAATGCCAGTCATTCAGCCACAGGCCAGTCCCCGTTTTTTGCCAACTATGGGCTCCACCCGACTTTTCTACCCGACCTTGTCTCGGATATAACAGTCCCGGCAGTCCAAGATACCGTTGATTTCCTTACCCGTAACAATAGGGTCCTACAGGAAGCTCTGACCAAAGAGCAAGCAGCCAGTAAAAGGATGTTCGATAGAAAGAAGAGAGGAGAACTAAGCCTACAACAAGGCGATCAAGTATGGCTATCCACCACCAACCTTAAGATGGCTTGTCCGACAAGGAAACTAGCACCCAAGTTTATCGGTCCTTTCCCGGTGAAACGGAAGCTAAACGAGGTCTCCTATGAACTTGCCCTACCAGAGTCAATGAAGGTTCACTCTGTATTCCATGTGTCTTTGTTAAAGCCAGCGGTACCTGCTCCTTTCCCAGACAGGGGGTCAGGACCACCTGAACCTGTAGTCATTGATGGCAATGAGGAGTTCGAGGTGGAGGCAGTCTTGAATTGCAGAAGAAGGAGAAACCAGCTTAAATTCCTGATTAAATGGAAGGGGTACGGTCCAGAGGAGAACTCTTGGGAACCCCAACAGAACATTCACGCCCAAGAATTAATCCAGGCATTTTTTCGCAGTCATCCCCAGAAGAGAGCCCTCTTTTGCACCCGGAGGTTGCCCTTAAGGGGGGGGCACTGTCATGAACGTTCTGCCCGCATCCGTGGGCGTGTGCCTGCGCTCATGCGCGGGCGCGCGCCTGTGCGCATGCGTAGAACACGGCCGGTGCCCGCATCTGTGCGCATGCGCGCACGTTAGGCGCACGTTTGGCGCACGTCATACGCAGCGTCCTGCTGCCTATAAAAGACACTGCCTGAATAGGGCACATTGCGGCTTGATCTGCATGTGTTCCCGTGTTCCTGTTTTGCATCCTGCATTCTGCATTCTGATCCAGTGTTTGACCCAGCTTCCTGACTCTGCTACCTTCTCCAACCCTGACCCCGGCTTGTCGACTCTGCTTGTCTCCTGCCTGATTATCCGTTACCTGAACCCGGCTTGGACTCTGACTATTCTTCTGCCTATTGATTATACTGATTCCTCCCAAGTGCACGATCCGGCTTGTCTGACCCTGCTACCCACGTCTGCTGCCCTGCTGACCCTCTCGGCTGCTCTGCTGACCTGCACCTGCTGTCTGCATCCTCTACTCTTCCGACCAGCATCACCTGCTTCCTGTCCAGCAGTTCCAGCTTCCTCTGCAGCTACACCAGATCCGGCACCTTTACTTCACCGTGCTCAGAGGCCTCTGTTCCCATTCCAGCGGTCTCTAAGCCGGGGTTGTACGGGAGGTCTCCCTCCACGCTTCAGGCTCACACCCAGGTATGTAACATTACCAGAGACTGTGACTTACTGCACGAGATTACCAGAGACTGCGGACATACTGCATGAGATTACCAGAGACGGTGACTTACTGCATTAGATTACCAGATACTGTGGACATACTGCATTAGATTACCAGATACTGCGGACATACTGCATTAGATTACCAGATACTGCGGACATACTGCATTAGATTACCAGATACTGCGGACATACTGCATTAGATTACCAGATACTGCAGACATACTGCACTAGATTACCAGAAACTGTGGACATACTGCACTAGATTACCAGAAACTGTGGACATACTGCATTAGATTACCAGAGACTGCGGATATACTGCATTAGATTACCAGAGACCACGGACATACTGCACGAAATTACCAGAGACTGCGGACGTACTGCACAAAATTACCAGAGACTGCGGACATACTGCACGAGATTAACAGAGACTGCGGACATACTGCATATCGCCGAACATTAAAAAAAAATCTTAATAAGCGGGGGGGGGTGGTCTAATGATGATAGCAGTGGAATTGCCTGCCGCTATTTTCGCCGAATATGAAATACAATTTTAAAAACTCTTAATAAGCAGGGGGGGAGGGGAGTATGGCCAGCCCCTATTTTCACTGAACATTACATTAAGAAACTGTAATAAGCGGAGGGGGGGGGGGGGCTGGCTAACGGCCGCTATTTTTCGCCGAACATTTAAAAAAAAAGTTAACAAGCAGGAGGGGGGGGGGGTGTTTGTGCCATGATAGGTGCAGATAAGATGTGCTCACATTCAGTGTTTTTATTTCAAAATACTCTTTTCCACCTGCTTTGTATGTTGTATCTATTCAATTTGCAAGTGCCCATCTAACAATCCTAGATTCAATCCATCTTACTGGAATGTTAGATGGAATATGTACATAGTGATGGAGAAGATAAGTGCTGTCTTGTGGTCTATGAAATTATGCTGTCCAAGAGAAGAAATACAACCAAAGCTGCCATGTTCAATAAGTCAATGTTCACAGTGGGGAATGATTAGCTAAACATGGCAAGTTCAATCTCAAGGGAACATATCACATAAAGGGACCCATGGCACAGGAATGGAGGGATACAATTACACGCTATTTCCACTGAACATCACCCGTCGGTGATGGGTTGTATGTGGGCACCGGGCTAACGGCCGCAATTTCCGTCGAACATTAAGTTAATAAGCAGGGGGGGGAGGGTGATGGCCGCAATTTTGCCCGGACATTAAATAAAAAAGTGTAATAAGCGGGGGGAGGGGGGGGGGGGGGCTGGTGGCCGCCGACGAACAATAACAATTAATATTAATTCATAAGTGGTGGGGGATGTCTTGGGCACTAGTATGCCAGGACATTTTGCTAGTTTTTTTTACATTAGTGGGGGTTGTGTGGACACTACTGCTGAGGGGAATGGAAGGCTTACCTGTTGATCAGCTCACGGGGGTGCGTCCCTCTGAGCTGTGCAGAGTGCCGACGTCACTTCCTGATGTCGGCACTAGCACAGCAACATAATGGGTGCAGCGCACCCGCCCGGCCACAATACAGTCCATCGCGCCGGAAGCTGTGGCGCGATGGGCTACGCCACAAAGCCATTTTTTGGCTGCCAATGTAGCGCCACAAGGGCTTTCACACTGGAGCATTGCACTAGCAGGACGGTAAAAAAAGTCCTGCTAGCCGCATCTTTGGAGCAGTGAAGGAGCGGTGTGTTTACCGCTCCTGCCCATTGAAATCAATGGGACAGCGCAGCTATACCCCTTTCTCGGTCACTAGCGGGGGTTAAAAGCGCCCTGCTAGCGGCCGAAATGTGCCACAAATCCACCCATAGCGGCGGCAGTAAAAATAGCTGCATTTTACCGCCAACGCTATGGGCGGTTCAGTGTGAAAGGAGTCTAAGGCTTACAAACAAATCATCTCTGGGCGTGAAGGGCAAAAACAACATCACCACCCTCCTAAAAGAACCCCAACTAATTACCAAGAGGAAAGGCTCTTCACCTCCAAGACCTGTAGAAATGCAGGTACCGCCTAACTTTCTGAGATAGTCCCTTTAGAGATTTAGTTAGCTCCAGGGCTTTTTTTCTCAGAAAATAGGTGCAGGAACTCAACCACGACCCCATTCAGATTTCACAAACAGTAGAAGGGTCTTAAAGGGGCATTAAATACCAGGATTGCATTACATACATAGTGCAGAGTTCAGGGGGGTTACACACAGAGTGCAGAGCTGTCACTTGTAAACACAGAAACCAGACTTCTGTGTTTACAAGTGATTGTGGTGAGCAGGCACCAAAGGGTCTGAGCCAGAGGTGGTGGGACTGAGTTCCCCCAAGTTCCCCCTGAAAAAAAGCCCTGGTTAGCTCCCAACTTGCTGAGAAAGTCAAAATCATACAAAAAAACAAAATGACTTAAAAAGTTTCAGGTATTTAAAAATGTGATAGCCATCTCAATTCTATCATGTTTACAGAGTATGTTAGAAAAAAACAATACTGTTTAATAATACTTTAAACTTTGATGGCAAAGCAATAACCAAGTATAGTGATTACGACAAAAATAATGGGCCAGATCCACAAAGAACTTACGGAGGCGTATCTATTGATACGCCGCGTAAGTTCTACGATGCGCCGTCGTATCTTTGTTTTGTATCCACAAAACAAGATACACCTGAATGTGGGCTAGATCCGACTGACGTACGTCTTAGTACGCCGTCGGATCTTAGGTGCATATTTACGCTGGCCGCTAGGTGGCGCTTTCGTTGATTTCCGCATCGAGTATGCAAATTAGCTAGATACGCCGATCCTCAAACGTACGTCCGCCCGGCGCATTTTTTTTACGTAGTTTACGTAAGGCTTTTTCCGGCGTAAAGTTACCCCTGGCTCTATGAGGAGTACGCAATGTTAAGTATGGACGTCGGGACAGCGTCAAATTTTCCGTCGTTTGCGTAAAACGTTCACGAATAGGGCTTTGCGTAAATTACGTTCACGTCGAAAGCATTGACTATTTGCGATGTGATTTTGAGCATGCGCACTTGGATACCCCCACGGACGGCGAATGCGCCGTTAAAAAAAACGTCATTTACGTGGGGTCAAGATGAATTTATTTGAATTTCGCGCCCTTGCGCCGACACATTTACACTACGCCGCCGTAACTTACGGCGCAAATTCTTTCTGGATAAGGAACCCTCAGCTCTAAGTTACGGCGGCGTAGTGTATCTGAGATACGCTACGCCTGCCTAAAGATAGGCAGTTCTTTGTGGATCTGGCCCAATGTGTATAAGGCTACTAATTTAGCCTTAGGCCCCATACACACGAGAGAATTTATCCGCGGATACGGTCCAGCGGACCGTTTCCACGGATAAATCCTCTCAAAGATTTCCGCAGATTTCTATGCGATGGAGTGTACTCACCATCGCATTGAAATCCGCGCAGAAATCCTCTGGCGATGACATGTCGCGCCGTCGCAGCGATTATGACGCGGCGACGGGCGCGATGCTGTCATATAAGGAATTCCACGCATGCGTTGAATCATTGAGACGCATGCGGGGGATCCCTTCGGACGGATGGATTCGGTGAGTCTATACAGACCAGCGGATCCATCCGTTGGGATGGATTCCAGCAGATGGATTTGTTCTGCATGTCAGCGAATATCCGATCTGCTGGAATCCATCCCAGGGGAGATATATCCGCGGATAAAGATCCGCTGGCGTGTACACACCATAGGATCTATCCGCTCAAACCCATTTGATGGGATTTATCTGCGGATGGATTCTATGGTGTGTATGGGGCCTTATACTAATAAGGCTAAAGGAACAAACTGTTGGCTGGTGCAGATGATGCAAAGAATAATCAGACATATATGGATGGCTGTAGTTTACTTGGATTCATTTGTATTGAAGAGACATACAGCAGAGAGCATGGTGCTTATGTTAGCACATGAGATATAGAAGAACAACAACCATAGATAACAGGAAAATGCAGTAACAGATAGTTAACACAAAGAACATTATGATAGAGTATCTGTGTATAGTGACATCTAGTGGTCATACTCCAAATACACAGGGAAATAAACCAAGCAATGTATAACATAGCATGAAACAATGTTCAGTCTCCAACACCCCTTCTCATTGTGAAGTGCTTAATTAGACAAACCGATTCTTCTTGTTAGATCCATATGTCTCTTTGCAGGCAAAGGCTTAGTAAGGATGTCTGCTAACATTTCCTCAGTGGGACAGTATCGTAGATCCATCTGTCCTTGCTCTTGTAAGTCTCTTAAGAAGTGATATCTCACGTCTATGTGTTTGGTTCTCGGGTTTATCCGCTCTGTCTGTGCGAGTGCTATACATCCTTGATTGTCCTCATAGATTGGCGTGGACTCTTTCTGGTTCTGATCTAGATCTTCCAGCAATTGTCTCAACCAGATTACCTCTTGCCCTGCTTGTGATGCGGCCACGTATTCTGCTTCGGTGGAGGACAGTGTCACTGTGGACTGTTTTCTGGTGGTCCAGCTGATCAGGCCGTCTTTAAATAGAAACAGGTGTCCACTGGTGGATTTCCGATCACTGGGGTCACCTGCCCAGTCTGCATCCACATATCCAGTCAGACCACTCTTCCCTGTTGATGAAAATTTCAGTTTAAAGTCTATTGTTCCCTTCAAATAGCGTATGATCCTTTTTGCTGCGTTCCAGTCCATCTGGGTTGGCTGGGATACTTTTCTGCATAAGAATCCCACTGCTGTAGCTATGTCAGGCCTTGCCACTGTAGCAATGTATAGTAACTTCCCCATTGCCCTTCTGAATTGTGAGTCATTTTGCAAGGGGTTAATTGAGTTGTTTAATTCTTTAAGATAATTTGTCTCCATAGGCGAGTTGACTGGTTTGGCATCATTGAGCCCAAAAGTTTCAATTACTTCCTGTATTTTGTGACTCTGGTTAATAAGAAAACTACCATCTTCTTCTCTTTCTATCTGCATGCCTAGGAAGTGTTTGACATCACCTAGGTCTTTTGTTTCAAAGTCCATGTTTAAGACCTCCAGCAGTCTGGAACAATCCCCTTCTTGCTCATAACATACTAACAGATCATCTACATAAATGAGTACAAAGATCCACCTACCATTTAGTTTCTTGGTGTATAGGCAGGGATCGGCCTTGCTCCTCTGAAAGGATTCTCTCAAAAGCGCCTCATTAATCTTCATGTTCCATGCTCTGGCTGCTTGCTTGAGCCCGTAGATCCCCTTCTTAAGTTTACACACCTGTTCTGGCTTTTGTGGGTCTACAAAGCCCTCTGGTTGCTCCATGTAGATGTATTCTGTTAAGTCACTGTGTAGGAAAGCTGTTTTTACATCAAAGTGCTTTACTAGCATTTGTTTTGTAGTTGCAACTGTGAGTAGAGCTCTGATTGTGGTATGTTTGACGACTGGGGCAAATGTCTCATCGTAGTCTTCTCCATATTTTTGGGAGTATCCTTTGGCTACGAGTCTCGCTTTATATCTCTCAACTGTGCCATCAGTGTTGTACTTGACCTTGAAAGTCCATTTACACCCAATTGCCCTCTTTTTGGCCGGCAGTTGCGTTAGTACCCAAGCCTGCGTGTCCTGTAGTGAGATGATTTCTTCCTCAGCTGCCTTTATCCATCTCTTGGCTTCCCTCTCTGGGAGTTGTGTTATGTCTTTCCAACAAGTGGGTTCTCTTACGCAGGATGTTTCTACTTTGTACGAGAGTCTGTTGGGGGGTTTACCTTTGTTTTCCCTCATTGAGCGTCTTGGTTCAGCGTCATTAGCTGGTTCAGTTTGTTCCAGTCTTTTCTGTGACACAGTATCACTTTCGGGGGTTCGTTCCATAGGAAAGAAAACCTGCTCATCGTTATTTGGTTCTTCTGCTCTTGGCATGGCTGGCTCCGTTACTTCATTTCTCGGGTCCTCGATAAATGTTACGCTGCTGCTGATTGTCACTTTATCGGTCTTCGGGTCTATGATTCTGTATCCTTTGGTGTTGTCGGCATAACCAACAAAGACACCTTCAATTGCTCGATTCTGGAGCTTGCTGCGCTTTTCTCCCGGAATGTAAGCAAAAGCTTTGCTTCCAAATACCTTGAGGTGTCCTATGCTTGGTTTTCGACTGTGCCATAGCTTGTATGGAGTTTTGGTTGTTGCCTTGGAGTGTAATCTGTTTTGTAAGTAGGTGGCCGTTTGTGCTGCTTCTCCCCAATATTTTTCAGGGAGTCCAGAATCAGTCAACATGCATCTGATCATTTCAGTCAGGGATCTGTTTTTCCTCTCTGCTACCCCGTTCTGCTCTGGAGTATATGGGACAGTCTTTTGATGTTCTATTCCTAGTTCCCTGAGTGTATTCTCAACTTGAAACCCGGTGTACTCCCCACCATTATCACTTCTGAGTACTAATGGTTTTCTGTGAAATTTATTGCTTACTTTGGTAACATAGTCCTTCAGCTTGTCGAATACTTCTGACTTATTCTTCATTAGGTATGTCACTGTAAACCTTGAGTAGTCGTCTATAAAAGTTAATATGTATTTATTTCCTCCTGGGGTGGTTGGTCTCATAGGCCCGCATACATCTGTGTGTATTAGGTCGATCGGTCTTGTTGCTCTGCTTTCACTTGCCTTTGGTGGGGTTACTCTGGTGGCTTTGGCCTTGATGCAGCATTCACACCTTAGCGTGTTTGGGCAGCCTGTTAACTTGAAGCCTTTCGTTAAATCCCGTCTGGCCAGCTCCTGTATGCTGTCAGGGTGCCTGTGGCCCAGACGTCTGTGCCATAAATGAATACAGTTCTTGTGTTTATGTGTGCAGAGCTTTGTTTCTTGCTCAACAACATCAAGTTCATAAAGGTGCTTGCCTGCTTTAGCTGTTGCTATCACTCTTTCCCCATCTTGGATAGTGCATTGGTCACCTTTAAACGTTGTGGTTAGTCATTTGCTTGCCAGTCGCCTGACTGATATAAGGCCGCCATTGAGTCCGGGAACATACAATACATCCGTCATTGGTATTTTTAACACTTGTCCATCCTCATTTTTACAAGTGACTATTCCATGTCCTGTTCCTTCAGCAGTTGTGCAACTCCCGTCTGCAAGATATATGGCTTATTTCTTGTCTGGATTGAGCTCTACAAAGAATTCTCTGTCGTTAGTCATGTGACTTGTTGCTCCAGAATCTATATACCATTTATGGTTGGTGACGGCATCTGTCACTTTAAAAGTTCCGTGCCACGCTGCTTGGTCGTTGTTTTTCATCATGGTTATGAGTGCCTGATTGGGATATTTTTCCCTCTGCTCATTCCTCCACAATGGACAGTCGCGCTTGAAATGCCCAGCCCTGTTACACCGGAAACATAGTTTGGCCTTCCAGTTTGGCATCTTAGTGTCTGTTGCTTTAAGTGCTGCTCGTGTATCGCTCTCTTGCCTGTGAGAAGTTTGCTCCTTTCTGCGCTTGTATTCATCTGAAAGTCGAGATTTCACTAACTGTAATGTGAGTTCTGCTTCAGATCTTGTCTCTAATGCATTAATCAGAGGGTTGTATGACTCTGGCAGGCTGCATAAAAGTATTGCTGTCACATGGTTATCTTTGATCTCCTCTCCGAGGTCCCTGAGTTGTGCAACAATCTCCAGCACGCTTCTTATATGTTCTTGCATATCCCCTTCTGGAGTCAGTTTTGACTGGTACAGCTTCCTTAGTAAATATAACTTGTTGTTTAAGCTAGAGCTCTCATGTAATCTACGGAGTGCATTCCACATACCTTTGGCAGTATCTTCCCCTTTTATGTGGATAAGCTGTTCATCTTCTACCAGTAGGGCTATTGTGGCTCTTGCCTGTCTGTTTTTCTTATCCCACTCCTGGTTGTCTACATCCGGCCTGTCTGTGGTGAGGACATCCCATGTGTCATCTTTGCTCAGCAACATCTCCATCTTGAACTTCCACATCTGGTAGTTGTCACTATTTAGCTTAGTGATCCCCAGTTTAAGATCCCCGCTGCTAGCCATGATTAATGTACCTTGCTCGTATTCCAAGCGCCTGGATACCTCAGAGCAGATTTCCTCCGCAGCTTGATCAAAGATGGTGTGCAGGTGAAGACTAGGCCTCTGTTCCGGCTGTCTGATGATTCACGTTGTCTGGGCCCATAACCTTTGTTGGCTGGTGCAGATGATGCAAAGAATAATCAGACATATATGGATGGCTGTAGTTTACTTGGATTCATTTGTATTGAAGAGACATACAGCAGAGAGCATGGTGCTTATGTTAGCACATGAGATATAGAAGAACAACAACCATAGATAACAGGAAAATGCAGTAACAGATAGTTAACACAAAGAACATTATGATAGAGTATCTGTGTATAGTGACATCTAGTGGTCATACTCCAAATACACAGGGAAATAAACCAAGCAATGTATAACATAGCATGGAACAATGTTCAGTCTCCAACACAAACAAGTATGCATTTTTTTTTATGTAATCTTTATTTTAAAGATATTTGCAGATAACAAACAGATTAACATGAGACAGGACAAAAACAAAAAAAAAATGTAAGGCCACAATGCATGGGAAATCTATCGCCAGGTACACACAGTCAGCAAAGTAGGAAAGGCCTAGGAATATTACGGGGTGCATACAATTCGGAGGTCATATCTGGGGGAGTATTTATCAACATATAACAACCTTGATATAAATTCACACATCTATGGATCACCCCTACCAGCTCCGGTCAGTGCATCCCCGGCGAGGGTGCTAACCCTCTATTCGAGATGAGCATCGGACTGTGTTCCTAGGTACCGTGCCCAGAAACCTGAGGGCAGCTGAACAAAGGATAAAAATAGAAAAATAAAATAGGGATAATAAAAATGTAAACAAAACAGAACATCAAGGGGGAAGGGGGAACACCTGCTAGCATAATATACCAACTTGAGCTGTAGAAAGTTTGTTAACGCTCTTTCAGCTCTTTATTGCCTGACCGAAGTCTTCCCTCCGGCCCCACCCCATTACACTGATGGAGCAGTCGCCAGTGGAGGGCCCGAGGCTCACGGGCCAGCCAGGTCTGCATAGTGCATCCAGGTAGCCCAAATAAGGTAAAACTTCTCACGTTTGTCTTTATATTGTGCCATCCACTCCTCGGCTGCCATAATATTATTTACCATTGCTATCCAGTCAGAGCGTGTAGGGACCTGCAGTTTCTTCCAATAAATCGGAATCAGCCGCCGGGCCGCATTAAGCAGATGGGGCAATGAGGATTTGCGATAATGGCTAAGAGGAGTGGTAGGGAAGTGCAACAAGGATTCCAACGGAGGATCCGGCAGCTCCAGATCTAAAATTAGTTTGATCTGCGCATGGACATCCAGCCAAATAGGGTCTCAGCTTGGGGCAGTCCCACCAGATGTGAAGGAACGAGCCTCTGAGGCCACACCCCCTCCAGCATGTATCAGAGAGGGAAGGATAGATCCTGGCCAGCTTGGAAGGCACCCTGTACCACCTGGACATGATCTTATAGCTATTCTCCTGCATTTTGGTATCTACTGTACTTGAATGTGTGAGGCTATACAGGTGATCCAGTTGAGGCTCAGTGAATACGTGCTGAAGATCCCTCTCCCACTCCCTAATGAATCCCGGTTTTCCCTCGGTATGTAGGGATTGCAGTAAGTCGTATAGGACTGGAATGGCGTGGGGAATGGCAGAGGTAGACATGCACAGGCGCTCAAAGGGAGAAGCCAAGGTGGGAGACCGAACTCCTTGGGGCAGGCTAGTAATAAAGTCGTGGAGCTGTCTGTAAAGCCACTTAACCATTGGGAAGGGGCCAAATTGTGTCCGAAGAGTGGCTAGTGGCAGCAGGCCCTGGTCTTGAACAAATCTGCCACATCTGGACTCCCCGTCCGCCGTCCATGTCCGAAAGAAAGAGGAGTGTTCCCCAGGAGTGAACCAGGGCAAGCCTCCCAGAGGCGCCAGAGGGGAAGTCGGTG
This sequence comes from Rana temporaria, assembly GCF_905171775.1. NCBI lineage: Eukaryota > Metazoa > Chordata > Amphibia > Anura > Ranidae > Rana > Rana temporaria. The sequence goes on from NC_053490.1 coordinate 138,169,945, forward strand.
GGGCTAGTCCCCCCTGCTTATTCAGTTTATCCCATATCGCCAAAGCATGAACGGCCAACGGAGAGACCAGTGTGGAGAGACCCCTATTTTCCCGAGGGACCCATGGGGCATGCGAGGTTACGGCCCGGCAAGACCTTATCTAGGGGAACCCAGAGCTTGTACGGGACTTTATGGTACCAATCCAGGATACTTTGCAGAGCCACAGCCTCATAATATCTGTGCACAACCGGGACCCCCATACCTCCCTTCTTAGGGCGCTGTATTGTACGAAGAGCCAACCGGAGGCATTTCCCACTCCAAATATATTTTATAAACAGACTGTTGAGGGTTGAGAAGAAAGTTATAGGCAAAGTGATCGGCACCATCTGCAGGAAAAATAGGACACGTGGCAGCACATTCATCTTAAGCACACTGACTCGGCCCATCCAGGAGAAAGCGGCCCTATCCCATTTTTTTTAAATCCATCCTGACTGAGGAGAGAAGCGGTGCATAGTTATGCTCATACAATAGAGCACAACTGGAGGGCAGGTGCACCCCCAAGTATTTCAGAGGTCGAGCACCAAGTGAATGAGAAAGCAGCTTGCAGCTGTGTGCGCAGGTTCATGGGGACTGATAGTGACAGGATCTCAGACTTGCTAAAATTTATTTTAAAGTTGGACAGAGAGCCAAATTCCTTCAACTCTGCCATAATAACGGGTAATGACAAAAGGGGGTCAGAAACATAAAACAGAACATCGTCTGCGTAAGCGGAAAGCTTTAGCTCCGTCGGACCAACCGCAATACCTCTGATATCGTTGTTCAGACGGATCCTGTTAAGCAGTGGTTCGAGGGCCAAAGCAAAAATTAGAGGGGACAGTGGACATCCCTGACGCGTCCCATTACTAATCGGAAAGGGGTCAGACAATAGCCCGTTCACCTTCACCCTGGCGCTCGGAGAGCTATACAGGGAAGAAATCCAGGCCAGCATGTTAGGGCCCAAGCCAAGCCTGGCCAGGACCGCCTTCATGTAAGTCCAATCCACCCTGTCAAATGCCTTCTCTGCATCAGTGGAAAGCAAGAGACAAGGGCGAGACGGGGCCTGTGATTCAACCCAGTGGATAAACTGGAGTGCTCTATTTGAATTATCTCTAGCCTCTCTACCCATATTGAACCCCATCTGGTCAGGATGAATGACCTTCGGGAGTACCGGTTTAAGTCTATTGGCCAAGATTTGGCCAAAATCTTAATATCAGTATTCAAAAGCGAAATAGGCCTATAGCTACTGGGTAAGGTATGGTCTTTGCCCTCCTTAGGGAGGACTGCGATGTGCGCCAGCAGCGCCTCGGACGGTACTGCGGCACCAGCGGCTAATGCCGTAAAATAAGAGCACATGGGGCCAGAAAGCACTTCCACATACTTTTTATAGTAAGTGTTCGTGTAGCCGTCAGGGCCTGGGCTTTTCCCGTTGGGGAGGTCCTTCACTACCGCCTGGATTTCCGCTATGGAGATGGGAGAGTCCAGCTGCTTACCAACTGAGGCCTCCAGTCGCGGGGCCTGGGCATCCGTGGGATATTGGTGAATATGGTTAACCCTTTGGGAATCTGTCACACCGGGTAGGGTATCAGGGAGATGATATAATTGAGCATAATAATCTTGAAAGGCATTAGCAATTTTCGAGGAGTGGACAACTGAGTCCCCCGTCGCAGAGGTGAGTTTGTGCACGTGTCCTGAGGAGTGTTGGCGCTTGAGGGCTCTCGCCAACAACCTCCCGCATTTATTACCAAATTCACAAACAAGTATGCATTTAGAAATGAATCAGGAGACAGACCATTGAAACCCTTTATTGCATCGCAGTGTGATTTCTCCTTCTATATAATTAGACAAACAATAAAGTACTTACCCATAGCCAACGCTGTATCCTGGCCTAGGCCAACAAGGCCCAGGCCTAGGGTAGCACTTTGCAGGGGGGCAGCACAGAAAGAGTGCCCGCCCGCTTGTGCTACACTGTAATGCCCTGTACACACGATCGGTTCATGATGAAAACGGTCTAATGGATTTTTTAATCAGATATCCGATGAAGCTGACTTTCATCAGTCTTACTACACACCATCAGTTAAAAAAGCGATCGTGTCAGAACGTGGTGACGTAAAACACAACGACATGCTGAGAAAAATTAAGTTCAATGCTTCTGAGCATGCGTCGACTTGATTCTGAGCATGCGTTGATTTTTAACCAATGGATTTCCCCACAGACGATTTTTTTTTTCAACCATCAGATAATTTTAAAACAGGTTCTAAGTTTTTTCACCGATGGGAAAAAAAACTATGGGGCCCACACACGATCGGTTCGTCTGATGAAAACGGACCGTTTTCATCAGATGAACCGATCGTGTGTACGCGGGATTAGGGTAACGCAAGCTGCTTCTCATTTTGACTGTCCTATCATCCTGGACCACAAACCTTCCTCACTGTGCTATATGTTTTCTGCTGCACCATTGGCATGGTTATATCTTCTTAGTCGTCTCCATAAAATTATCAGAAATTTGTGCTTAAAGGAGAACTATAGGCAACACTTTTTTTTCATTTTGGATAGAGTAAGGGGGGTTATAGCCCCTGTCAGTTTATTTTATACCATCCCTGTCCCATTGCAGAGATTTCCCTTCACTTCCTGTCCCATAGCCAAACAGGAAGTATGAGGAAATCTATGCAAATTAGGGGAATCCATTGCCCCCCCCCCAACCCCCCAGGCCCTAAGAACTAGTGTCCCCACTCGAAAATTTCAGGGTGGGTCGTAAACAGAAAGGGGTGTGGCCTTGACAGGAAGGGGTGGGTAATATTTAAATTAGGGGGTGCAGGAGTTTAGTCAGGCCTAGGGCAGCACAAAACCTAAATACACTACTGCCCATAGCTGCAGATAATGAATAATGTTTCCCTATTCTGGCTATTCAAATATGTATTTTGGAAACGGTAATCCCATTGACTCTTTTTAAGCATGTGAATTTTTTCAATTGAATAAAAAAAAAATAATAATAACATATCCAAAATTGCTATAGTGTTTACATCAAAATGCAGTCAGTATCTGATGTAAAGTACATACAACCAAAGCCGCAACTTTTAGGGCCCTTTCACACAGGGCAGATCAGTAATGATCCACCCCATGAATCTCCGCTTGCTCAGCGGGGATCGCTCCATTGATCCGTGCTGAGCCAGCGGATGACAGGGCGGTCCCCGCACACTGTGCAGGGACCGCCCTGTCTTTTCTCCACTCTCCCCTATGGGGGGATCGGATGAACACGGACCGTCTATCCGTGTTCACCTGATCCGCAGACGGAAGGAAAAATAGGGTTTTCCTCCGTCTGCAGAATCGGAGAAATGCGGAAGCGGGTGAGATCCGGTGTCAGCAGATGTTCATCCGCTGACACCCGCGATCTCATAGGGACCAATGTATGTCCCTTTTTCATCCGCACACGGATATATGAAAAAGCGGACATACGGTCCGCAGGTGTGAAAGGGGCCTAAGCCTTTTCAAATAAGGCACTTTCATTTTATATGGTGCAGGTCTTCTGCAAAAAAAAAGTCTTGACTTGGCTGTTCTTTATTCTAAAGCTTAATAGGATGTTTAATGCTTCCTGTCCTTACGACTGTCATCTACATATTTCTGAGTTGTTAGTACAATAGGGCTATAATATCACCTTTTCCTTCTTTACCAAGAAGCTTGCCAACTGCTTTTACCAGAACAAACTAAACACGGAACTCTGTAAGTGTGCAAATATTAGGAGCAAATATGTCGTTTCTATCTGCCTTTGGCCTTGTTTGAACCTAGTTTTACAATGACTGATGTAATACAAGGCTAAATACTAGGGGGGAGATTCAGATAGAGATACGACGGCGTATCTCCTGATGCGCCGTCGTATCTCTGAGATCCGACGGTCGGATCTATGCGACTGATTCATAGAATCAGGTTCCGCATAGATCTCCCTTAGATCCGACAGGTGTAAGTGACTTACACCGTCGGATCTTAGGCTGCAATTCCCCGCCGGCCGCTAGGTGGCGCTTCGTTTTTTTACGCGACGAATATGCAAATGTCGATTTCCGCCGATTCAGAAACGAACGTCGCTTTTTTTTTACGTCGCTTGCGTTCGGCTTTTTCTGGCGTATAGTTACCCCTGCTATGTGAGGCGTATCCTATGTTAAGTATGGCCGTCGTTCCCGCGCCGAGTTTTGAATTTTTACGTCGTTTGCGTAAGTCGATTCAAAAAAGCGCTGGACGCAAGTTACGCTCACGCCAAAACCAATGATGTCTTAGCGACGTCATTGGGAGCAATGCACACCGGGAAAATTCGCGGTCGGCGCGGGGACGCGCCTGATTTAAATACTACACTCCCCCTAGCCGCGGAATTTGAATTCCGCCGGGGGATTTACGATCCGCCGGCGCAAGTTTCGAGGTAAGTGCTTTCTGAACACTGCACTAGCCTCTCAAACTTGCGCCGGCGGATCGTAAATCAGATAGATTAGCGGATCTTTAGATCCGCGTAATCTATCTGAATCTACCCCATGGTATTTCAAAGGGAAACTGCATATTGGGATGATGGGATGATTGAATTATTGGCTGCAATACTGAGAACTCTCACTAGATGTCAGTGCACACATATATATGGTAATGACTGTTGTTTCTCAAAATATATTGGCCCAGATTCAGGTAGATTTGCCCATTAGTTGCACATGTGAAGAGCAGCTGATTTGCTCTGCGCTGGGGCAAATTGGAAAGATTACCACCTGATTCAGGATTCCTTTTGTCTGCTAACTTGCTCCTTTGTAAGGCAAAAATCAGGGCGTAAGGCAGCGCAAGTGACAGTGGGTGTGCCCTATGCAAATGATCTTTTTTCCACTCAGCAGTGGTTTGCGCCTATTTTCAGGGCAAATTCTGCCCAGCTGCTTGCACTGAGCAAATAAATAGGGGCAGACCTGCGCAGGTCCTGTGCAAAATTACATCCTGCTTTTCCCACCCCCTGAGCAAGGTAATTTTGCCCTTTTTGCTGATATGGCACCTCCTCATGAAAAAAAAAAAAGAAAAGCTAATTTTATAGCTTCAGAGATGGAGATACTTCTTGCGGCACTCACGCGCCATAGTGATGTGCTGTATGGTGCCCAGCGGCAGCACTCCACTGTAGCCCAAAGGAGGGCTATCTATGATGGCATTACCCTGGACATAAATGCCCTGGGTAATGAAGAAAGGATGTGGGAGGACATTCAAAAGAAGTTGAATGACATGCGGCGTAGGGTCCGGGATAAGCTTGTGCTTATCCGTAAGCATACGAGGGGCACGGGAGGAGGACCACCCTGCAAGATCCGTCTAAATCCTGATGAGGAGGTGATCGCGCAAAGTCTAGCGCTGGAGCAGGTGGAGGAAGTCCCAGGCTACGACTCCACTGTTGGGGACTGGTAAGTTTTTTGTTTTCATATTTGCTGTGTATCATGGGAGGGGGTAGAAGTGAACATATGAGGGGGTAGAAGGGAACATGTAACAAGTTTTTGTTTTTCCCATATCTGCTGTGTATCATGGGAGGGGGTAGAAGTGAACATATGAGCGGGTAGAAGGGAACATGTAACACGTTTTTGTTTCTCATATCTGCTGCGTATCATGGGAGGGGGTAGAAGTGAACATATGAGGGGGTAGAAGGGAACATGTAACACGTTTTTTTTTTTTCATATTTGCTGTGTATCATGGGAGGGGGTGAACATATGAGAAGTGTGTTGCTCCAGCAACATGTGTTTTTTTGTGTCATCCACAGGTGGTGATGATGAAGCTGGGCCGTCGTCGGCTGCGGGGCGACCCACGCCATTCCCACATGAGCATGGGGTCCAGTCAGGCCCCATGGACATACTGGCCATGTTTGTTGAGGAGGAGATTTTACCAAGGCCAAGTATGGAGGAGGAAGTGGTGGAGGAGTCCTTTATCCTCAACCTGGAGGACTCTGGCTACCTCCAGGAGGATCCCACCATCCCTGACCAACCCACCACCCCCCCGACCATCACGTCATCCCCTCCAGGGCAAGCCCCTCCAGTGTCCCCCCCTCCAGTGTCCCCCCCTCCAGTGTCCCCCCCTCCAGTGTGGCCCCCTCCCCTTCTTCTCCCTCTGTTCATGCCCCAGCCTCTCCTCCTCCCAGGAAGGCTCTTTCAAAAACGAGGGGTGTACCCTCCAGCCTCCGTCAAGGTCTGCAGGAGGAGCAGGTCCGGCAGACCCGCCATCTAGGGGCCATGGTGGTAGATCTGAGGCGGGTGGCGGACAGCCTGGCATCCTCCTCCTCCTCTGTTGAGCAGGCCCTCACCCTGCATGCTGACCGGGAGAAAAAAATTGCAGAGAGCCTGGAGGAAGTCAGTGTGAACTGTTCAGCCATGGTGACCTGCATGGTTGACCAGCAGGGCGCCACCGCTTTACTGACAGCGGAGGTGAGCAGGTTGGCAGGTGCGGTGGAGGCCAACACTGCTGCTGTGCGTGAGGAGGGGAGACTTACCCGGCGTCATCACCGGAACACCACCACCCGGCAAATGCGCATGTTGGCCCAGACCAACACCGTCCTCACCCGCCTGGCCAACGCCATGGAGGGCATGCAGGCACCACCTGCCAGGAGTGTTGAAGTAGGGGTTGATGCTCCTCCCCCCCCCCTCCATCCCCACCCCATGCTTCATCTCCACCACAGGGTCAACCACAGAGACTGAGGAGCCAGAGCCGGGGCACCCTTGGCCCAAAGATGTAAAAAAAAAAAAAATTTTTTTTTTTGGGCTGATATTATGAGTTTTTGATTCTTTTGTATATGCTCAGAATATGATTTTTTGTTGGTTTTGTATATGCTCAAAGTTTGAGTTTTTATTTTATTTTGTAGTCCCTACACACGGTGAGGAGTGTATACTACAGTGTGACTGGTGTGTGAATGGGGGGGGGGTGTCACTCCTGCTGGAAAAGGGGTGTCACCCTCTGCCATGTGAAAGGTGTATGAATGGACAGCAACAAAATTGGAGCCTTGACGCGGCGTTGCTGCTCCCTAATACCATGTGGTATCGTTGGGTCTAATCCAATTTTGGGTGCATGTGGGGTGTGCGTGCTAGGGACCACAGTGGTGTGCACGCGTGCATTCTACTTGTGACATGATTAATGTGTGTGTTTAACGTGAAAAGAGACGTTCCACGAGACCACTCCTGATTGCTCTTCCCTCAGTAGCCGAGGACCCCATACCACCAATGTGTCCCAAACCATTCTATTATTCTAAATTTTTCCTCCTCCAAAGACCAACCACTGCCAGGCTGCCATAACAACCACATAGCAAGAACACAGCAATGATGGGGCTCACCACTCCCACCTTAACTTACTGGGACCACTACCAATCAGACATAGGTGTGCGCATCAGGGGCGGATCCAGGGGGGCAACGGGGCAATTGCTCCCCCCAAGAAAATAGTTAGCGGACCGGGTGGACGTCGGGTGAGCGGGCGGGCGAGTGGAGCGAAGCAGGCGAGCGGGTCAGTAGGCATCCAGCAAGTGAGCGGAGCAGGCGAGCGGGTCGGTAGGTGGCCGGCAAGAGAGCAGAGCAGGCCAGTAATCGGGTGAGCGGAGTGGGCGGGCGGGCAGTCATGCCAGTAAGTCGGTCACTGGGTGTACGAGAAGGCAGTACAGTGAGCGGACGGACAAGGGAGCAGAGAGATGACATCATCTCTAACTGCCCACCCTCACATGTGCTGAGAAGCTGGGGAGAGAAGCCTGTTTCTCTGCTGTCAACCTGTGACTGTTGCAGGATAGCGACAAGCTGCATCTGGTGGCAATTAACATGGCAAGTGACTATCCACATCTGGTGGCAATTAACGTGGCATGTGGCAAGCTGCACCTGGTGGCAATTAACGTGGCAAGCTGCACCTGGTGGCAAGTGACAAGCTGCACCTGGTGGCAATTAACGTGGCAAGTGACAATCTGCACCTGGTGGCAATTAACGTGGCAAGTGATAATCGACATCTGGTGGCAATTAATGTGGCAAGTGACAAGCTGCAGCTGGGGGCAATTAATGTGGCACGTGACAATCCACATCTGATGGCAATTAACATGGCAAGTGACAATCCACATCTGGTGGCAATTAACATGGCAAGTGACAATACACATCTGGTGGCAATTAATGTGGCAAGTGACAAGCTGCATCTAGTGGCAATTACCGTAGCAAGTCACAAGCTGCATCTGGTGACAATTAATGTGGCAAGTGTCAAGCTGCATTTGGTGGCAAGTGACAATCCACATCTGGTGGCATTTAATGTGGCAAATTGCATCTAGTGGCAAATAAAATGGCAAGTGACAAGCTGCATCTGGTGGCAGGTGACGGTGGCAAGTGACAATCCGCACCTGGTGGCAGGTGACGGTGGCAAGTGACACGCTCAGGGCTGATTCGGCATTATGATGAGTTGAACTATTTAATTTTATATTACAATGCAATAATAGAAATAATGCACTTTAATCACCCTGACACCATAACAACCATGGTGCCGGGATGATTTAAGCGGCAACCAGCCATTGCCCCAACAACATTTCCAGCAAAAAAACGTGATTTCTGGCAGTGCCCCTCCCGAGACTAGACTCTGGATCCGACCCTGGTGCGCATCATATTGCATTAGGGTATGCACTTCAAGACTCAAATCCACATGCGTGTGTACATGTATACACACACACACACACACACGTGCTTATAAATAAATATAAACAAACATTTTAAAATGTATTAAAACATGGACGGTGTCAGTAGAGCAGTGAATGGTGGCAGTATTTATTTAGTTGTATTATATTATTTTTTTACAATATTATTTTTAATTATTCTTTTTACAATTTTTGTAGAAGCCCCCAATGTCTCACTTTTGAGACAGAGAAGGGGACTGAGGAAATCGATTCCCCAGCCCCTTTCTCTGCAGCCTCAGCTGTAGTGGACAGTGAATGAATGGGAAATGCTCTGGGATGAGCGGCTTCCTGTTCATTCACAAACTGCAGCATAGTAAACACAGTTTACTATGCCTCAGTTATGAAGGAACACAGGAGCGATTGGTACTGATCACTCAAGCCATGTATACACGATCGGTTTGTCCGATGAAAACAGACCGATGGACTGTTTTCATCGGACAAACAGATCGTGTGTGGGCCCCATCGGTTTGTTTTCCATCGGTTAAAAAAAATAGAACCTGTTTTAAATTTTTCCTATGGATAAAAAAACGATAGAAAAAAAACGATCGTCTGTGTGGAAGTCCATTGGTCAAAAATCCACGCATGCTCAGAATTAAGTCGACGCATGCTCGGAAGCATTGAACTTTATTTTTCTCAGCACGTCGTAGTGTTTCACGTCACCGCGTTTGGACACGATCGGATTTTGGACCGATGGTGTGTAGGCAAGACTGATGAAAGTCGGCTTCATCAGATATCTGACGAAAAAATCCATTGGATTAGATTCCACCAGATATCCGATCGTGTGTACAGGCAGTGGCGGCTGGTGCTCAAAATTTTTGGGGGGGGCGCAAACAAATGGAAAAATAAATAAATTGCAGCCTCACTGTGCCCATCAATTGCAACCACTGTGCCCATCAAATGCAGCCACTGTGCCCATCAAATGCAGCCACTGTGCCATCAATTGTCACCACTGTGCCATCAATTGTCACCACTGTGCCATCAAATGCAGCCACTGTGCCATCATTTATCGCCACTGTGCCCATCAATTGCCACCACTGTGCCATGCCATCAAACGCAACCACTGTGCCATCAATTGTCACCACTGTGCCATCAATTGTCGCCATTGTGCCCATCAATTGTCGCCACTGTGCCCATCAATTGTCGCCACTGTGCCCATCAATTGTCGCCACTGTGCCCATCAATTGTCGCCACTGTGCCATGCCAAACGCAGCCACTGTGCCATCAAACGCAGCCACTGTGCCATGCTATCAAACGCAGCTACTGTGCCATCAAACGCAGCCACTGTGCCATCAATTGTCACCACTGTGCCCAGCAATTGTCACCACTATGCAATGCCATCAAACGCAGCCACTGTGCCATCAATTATCAACACTGTGCCCATAAATTGTCACCACTGTGCCATGCCAAAAGCAGCCACTGTGCCATGCCATCAAACGCAGCCACTGTGCCATCAATTGTTACCACTGTGCCATCAATTGTTACCACTGTGCCCATCAATTGTCTCCACTGTGCCCAGCAAATGTCGCCACTGTGCCCATTAATTGTAGCCACTGTGCCCATTAATTGTAGCCACTGTGCCCATTAATTGTAGCCACTGTGCCCATCAATTGTCGCCACTGTGCCCATCAATTATAGCCACTGTGCCCTGGAAAAAATGCTGCCACTGTGCCCTGGAATATGCCCCCTCTCCCCCCGCCTGGCACTTACCTTTCTGGGGTCAGCCATCCTGCTTCTTCCGTCCCTCAATGTCTTCTCCCGCCCTCGATGACGCTTCAGCCAATCAGGTTACCGGTAACCGGTGAACCTGATTGGCTGAGACGCCTGTCAGTCTTATCCAAGGAATGCACCCCCCGTGCGTCCCTGGGATAAGCTGTGGAAGCCTATTACAGCCTCAGGGCTGTAATCGGAAAGCCTATCAGCTGCCGCTATTCAGATGGCCGGCGCTCGCCAGGGGGCCGGCCATCTGAATAGTCGGCGGCAGCGGCAACAATACATAGATTCATGCAATGCATTATTCTATGTATTGTAATCAGTTGCGTGTGCGGGAGCCAGAGGGGGCGGCACTCCGGCACCCTCTATACACGCACCGCCACTGTGTACAGGGCTTTACTGTGTTCATTTACAAGGCATATTGATATATTTAGTGGCCCCTTCCCCACTTGAAACATCCTTGTGTGTGCCCGCAGCAGCATCCGGTGGGGGTGAGGAGGAAATCCGTCAGCGCTCTGTGTGCATGAAGGGGGGGGGGTAAAGAAACCTGTGCCATATGGAGTGATTAGGGTATGCCCAGGCACACCCGGAACACCCTGGGCACATGCCTATGCAATCAGGTAAGAACCACTTTTAAAACAAAAGTACATTTTAACCCCTTCCACATTGTACTCACTAATCGCCCTGTCATGTCTGTCCCTACACTTATTTATTTTTTGCTTCGAGACTACCTTGAAAGTCAGGAGCTGACTGTAAAAAAACAATTCCAAGCTCATTGCTGAAGCAACAGCTGTGTGCTTGTTTTAACCCTTTTAATACCAGAATGTTTATGAACACACCTTGGTAGACTTGGGACTAAAGTAGTGTCATTTCCGAAGACAGTCATCGCTGTTCATGTTTGGCATGAGTTGGTCACAGGCGGGCAACAAAGAGTCCTGTAATGACAGAAGGCACATCCTTAGATGTTATAGAAAATCTATCTGAGGTCTTCACCTTGACATGCCCACTGCCCCAAAGTTTTAAGTGTGAGTCTATGTTATTTTAACAGATTACACCAGGTGTAAAGGCAGGCATTGCATAAAGCAAACCTAATCTGAAGTGAAAGTCAGACAAACAGAGGTTAGAGCTGCTGGCTAGAATCCCACATTAAATCAATAGTAAGGTCATCAACAGTGTACAAGAAAACGCAGGAGAAAAGAACACCTGCTAGAGATACTAGGAACTGAACCCTATCATTAGTAGAGAAGCGGCTAAAATATAATATAGAAGGTCTGACCAATAATTTCTAAGATAGCACATTGATGTTCATGTAGCGCCTGTGTACTTATCAGTACAGGTGCTATCGTTAAATTTAGTGGGATGAGAGACTTACTTGCTCTCATCCATGTTGATTTGTCTAAATTTGGCTGTCGCCAGCCCTGAACTGTCCTGTGGGTCATTCTGTGCTTCAGAGATGCAGTTTCATCTCTGGGTGGCAGGTGGCGCCAGAGGGGTCCGGGCGGAGCCGCTTCTCTCCAGCAGCCAATTAGAGGAGTTTTCCCTCGTGGAGCATGCTGGGGAGGGGTATTTCTGTGGCGGAGGTCATTGCTCTGGGTTCTTCGCGGGTTCCTGGTGCCAGGTGCGGCACCCACCTTTAGGGTGTGCGCACATCACGCGCCCCGGCGATATGGACTACCAGGCAGGGGCGCACGTGCTATGTGGAGTTCCCGACTCTGGGCCCTCATGGCCCGGGGCAACTGATGCTGCAAAGGGGCCCCAGTGATTGACTGGGTTCCCATCACTCACCAAGAAGATCCCAAGCGAGTTGTGCTATTCGATGGGGAGTCGGTCTGAGGTGAACCCGGAGGCAGGTGATCCAACAGGGCTTAGACGAACCATTGGGGATCTGGGTGGCCGGACACTGACAGGTTGTATGCTGCAAACTGTCAGTCGGTGACTCGAAGACAAGAATCTACCTGAGGGAGATTCAGGCTGATCATTAATGGGGAGGATTCGCTCTACTATTCACGCTCTTGATACATTAAGCCCGTGGCAGGGGTCCCTTACAAATCCAATAGAACCGGGTCTGTGGCAGAGACCCACTCCTCCCCAAAAAGTTCTAAGTTCTGGCTGCCAGGCCTGTGAGAGAGGTCTGTCCAGGGGCATTTTACCCACTCCGGCTGAAGTGGCGACGTGACAAGTGAAGTTATTGGAGGCAGGACTGCTTCTTCTATCCATAGCCTGAATCTGCAAAGTTTATTCTCTTTTTACCACCAATCTACACTGTCTACCTCAAGTTGACTGTTGGTCATGTTGGACCAGAAATAAAGCATTGAAAACGTCAATTAACAGTCTGGAAATTCCGGTACTGCTCTCATCACCATCATTACCCCTAGACACATCACGCAGGTAACTTAAATACGCCGATCCCAAATCTAACCAGCGGCTCATGAGGGGGTAGCGCTACACGTGGGGGCTTGTCCGGGATTCGGCTGTAACCTCTGGCAACAAAACCGTGAGTTACTTTATTACAGAGAGCAAGGAGTGTCGTGTGTTGAACTGTGTGGCGAGGAGGGAGTTAACCTCGATAGCCAGAGCCTGGGCGTACGTGCAGCGGAGTGCGTGCCTGCAACGTGTCCAGACAAGTTCTTCAAGTGGGAGGAGTAACCCACCCCTGCGTGAGACGTAGAGTAAAAGTTTTGCGCCAAACCAGCAGACCAACGCCCTGCTTGTGAGAGAGAGAGACCACGTGCACGATGTCCGCTCCCTCGCTGCCGTTTGTCGCTTCTCAACGATTGAGGCCCCCAGTGACTGCACCGGGAGTCTCCACCATGTCTGCTGTTGCTGGAGTACCCCTCACAGATATACGAGGATCCGGATGTCCATGGAGGGAAAGTTTGTCCTTCTCTCCAGCGGAGGATCCGAGACCTTGGGACTGTCATGCCCTCGCTGCCAGGAGTTGTCTATACGGGTCCTGCCCTTCGCTCAGTGCCATAGATGCCGGGCCTATCTCTTTACAATCAAGCCACCCGCTAAAGCTCCCCGGGAGTACCGGGTGAATTGGATCTCCGGGACTGTTACCGCGGAGGAGGAAGCCACATGGCCGGAACCCTCCCCCGTCAGTGGAGATCATTGAGCCGGAGGCTGTTGACCCAGAAGTCATCACTGTTTCATCTATCTTGACCCTGCTGTCTGCTACCTCGCATACCGCTTACCGGAGGTAAGCCCAATAGATGAGACGAACAAAGATGACGACCCGACCAGTGTGACGAGTACACAGGCCAAAGCCGTACCAGAGACCACCGCAACTACTGCGGTCTCCGTGTGGCGTACTGGTATTGGAGAGGGCTCTACACAGGCCTCCCGCGGCTGCGGTCGAGGCCCACCTGCCCGTCATTCTTTGCCGGATTGGCCAAGAGACACCTCAAAGGCTTGTGGCTACCTGCCTGCGGAGGAGTATAACTTCTCCAAACTGGACTCTTTTTCGGATGACGATGCCATTGATCATCTCTTCGAGCCGGAGTTCCCAGAATCGCAGGGATTCGGAGGATTTTGAGTCTCCCGCACGAGGCGGAAGAAACGCTCTGGCTGGAGCGCACCGCGTGGGTCCGACGTATCGAATCCAAACGTTCCATAGCTGACCTGGGGAGAGGGTGAGTCTGTTCCTGTTTTTGCTCTCACCGCTCCCCTGCCGTGCCTGCTCTCAGACGGGCACCGGACGCTGTTGTACTGCTGGGACGCGGAGACCCGCGAATGCTGCCCAACTTGGCTCGGTTGCAACGCGTGGTGATACGAAAAGTCGCTGCCAAATACGGGTACGAATACCCATATGTTCCACCCGCCATCCTTCTGGAGGTTGACTGGGAGCGGGAGGAATGGTGCCATGGTTGTCAGATGACAAAGTACGCTTTTTTTGCAAGCTTCAATTTTTAGAAAAACGTTCTTTGCTCTCGTTAATTTAAGCCTGCAGTACAAAAAAAAAAAAAAAACTGCATGTACCTGACATATTAACCCTCACCACCTGTCAAGCACATTTTGAAGAGTGGATTGCTTTTCAGAGGAGCTGCAGTCCTAGCCGCACCTGAGTACTGAATGAGCCCTAATATTGAATAATAGCCAACCTTGCTGAGTAGGTTCAAAGAGTATCATCTTGTGGCAGGCAGGGCACTTTTTTTTTTTGAGAGAATTTGAGGGAGATGATCAACCCCAGGAAAACAAAATTATCTATGGCCCTGAAACTGTCAAAGATACTCTCTTTGTGGGAACATGGTGCAGGGCAGTCTTAATAGCATCATGGGCCCCTGGGCAAAGTAATGCTCTGGGGCCCCTAAAATTATGACAGTGCAGGTAAACAGACATCAAGTAGGTAGGAGGCAGACTGCCTCCCCTGTGCATCTATCACTCTCAGTACCATCATGGTGCCCCAAATTTCGGGGCATCGTGGGCTCAAGGACAAGCTGCTTTGGGGAAAGTGCAGGGGCCCCCCATGCAGCTGGGGCCTCTGGGCAGTGCCCAGGTGTGCCCTCTCATTAAGACAGCCCTGCCATAATGTATAGGGGAAAAAAGAAGCACTAGCATTAAATTCTTTAGCTCATCAACTGAATTGTACTCATCCAGCTGTACTTCTTGAAAATGAAATTACGTGTTTAGTGTGGAATAGGGATTCATCTAATTTAAATATCTTAGCTTCCAATAAAATCATATTAGAGTGACGTTTTTATGATCGAAGAGAGGGACAACTGTAGCTGCATGAAGAACAATGGGATCTGGTCTTAAAAGAGGGACAGTTGGGAGCTTTGGTTGAAGACTTTGGTGCAAGGTCTTTAGTTTGTCTGACCCGTGGAGCAGTTTCTGTTTGTGCTTTACTGAAAACAGCGTCCAAGAATCAAAGTTTGATGTAATGTGTACAATATTAAAATGACTGCATTTGTTATTTTGAAGAGCCAATTCAAAGGAAAAATGGAGGCCATTAAGCACTTGTGTGGTTTAGCCAATCATTTATTGCCTATTTGAACTTAGTGGTCCATGTAACTGGAGCCATGGCAGGGAAGAGTAATTTTGCATACATAATCTGTGCTAAAAGATTTCCCTCTTTATCCTTTTAGAAAATTAGGAGGTATACTTCAGCTACTGCCTACTACCCACACATACAGTGAGGAAAATACGTATTTGAACACCCTGCTATTTTGCAAGTTCTCCCACTTGGAAATCATGGAGGGGTCTGAAATTGTCATCGTAGGTGCATGTCCACTGTGAGAGACATAATCCAAAAAAAAAATCCAGAAATCACAATTTATGATTTTTTAACTATTTATTTGTATGATACAGCTGCAAATAAGTATTTGAACACCTGTCTATCAGCTAGAATTCTGACCCTCAAAGACCTGTTAGTCTGCCTTTAAAATGTCCACCTCCACTCCATTTATTATCCTAAATTAGATGCACCTGTTTGAGGTCATTAGCTGCATAAAGACACCTGTCCACCCCATACAATCAGTAAGAATCCAACTACTAACATGGCCAAGACCAAAGAGCTGTCCAAAGACACTAGAGACAAAATTGTACACCTCCACAAGGCTGGAAAGGGCTACGGGGAAATTGCCAAGCAGCTTGGTGAAAAAAGGTCCACTGTTGGAGCAATCATTAGAAAATGGAAGAAGCTAAACATGACTGTCAATCTCCCTCGGACTGGGGCTCCATGCAAAATCTCACCTTGTGGGGTCTCAATGATCCTAAGAAAGGTGAGAAATCAGCCCAGGACTACACGGGAGGAGCTGGTCAATGACCTGAAAAGAGCTGGGACCACCGTTTCCAAGGTTACTGTTGGTAATACACTAAGACGTCATGGTTTGAAATCAGGCATGGCACGGAAGGTTCCCCTGCTTAAACCAGCACATGTCAAGGCCCGTCTTAAGTTTGCCAATGACCATTTGGATGATCCAGAGGAGTCATGGGAGAAAGTCATGTGGTCAGATGAGACCAAAATAGAACTTTTTGGTCATAATTCCACTAACCGTGTTTGGAGGAAGAAGAATGATGAGTACCATCCCAAAAACACCATCCCTACTGTGAAGCATGGGGGTGGTAGCATCATGCTTTGGGGGTGTTTTTCTGCACATGGGACAGGGCGACTGCACTGTATTAAGGAGAGGATGACCGGGGCCATGTATTGCGAGATTTTGAGCAACAACCTCCTTCCCTCAGTTAGAGCTTTGAAGATGGGTCGAGGCTGGGTCTTCCAACATGACAATGACCCGAAGCACACAGCCAGGATAACCAAGGAGTGGCTCTGTAAGAAGCATATCAAGGTTCTGGCGTGGCCTAGCCAGTCTCCAGACCTAAACCCAATAGAGAATCTTTGGAGGGAGCTCAAACTCCGTGTTTCTCAGCGACACCCCAGAAACCTGACTGATCTAGAGAAGATCTGTGTGGAGGAGTGGGCCAAAATCCCTCCTCCAGTGTGTGCAAACCTGGTGAAAAACTACAAGAAACGTTTGACCTCTGTAATTGCAAACAAAGGCTACTGTACCAAATATTAACATTGATGTTCTCAGGTGTTCAAATACTTATTTGCAGCTGTATCATACAAATAAATAGTTAAAAAAATCATACATTGTGATTTCTGGATTTTTTTTTTTTGATTATGTCTCTCACAGTGGACATGCACCTACGATAACAATTTCAGACCCCTCCATTATTTCCAAGTGGGAGAACTTGCTAAATAGCAGGGTGTTCAAATACTTATTTTCCTCACTGTATGTATTTTATGTAGCGTTGCCTTTTTTCACAGCCGTTTCTTCTTTTTTTTTCCTTCTTTTTTTTTTACTTGTAACTGCAGAGTCAATTGTACATTGTTGTGAGAAATCCTCTCCATTTATGGGGCTATATGCAACCCTTAATGCTTTTGGAATAAGGACAGACCATCTTATCAAGCCAGGAAATGTGATTCACTTCCTTGCTGGCTCTCTAACAATTCATATGAAACTATTACTCGTTGGCTGGAAATCTTTTTTAACCTAGGACTACAATCCATCACTTAGGCTCCTTTCACACAGGCGGACTCCGTCGCTGTCCACAGATCTCCGCTGAGCCAACAGATGACAAGCTCCTTTCTGCTCACTGAGCGGGGAGGGGCTTGTCGGGCGCCGCTGTCTCCTATGGAGCGATCTGATGAAAACGGACAGCATGCGGATCTTACCCAATTCGATCCCCATACGTCTGTTTTTAGCGGGCATGTCTCCGCTGACATCCTACGCTCCATAGGGATGCATGCAGTGCTTTAACTGGGCCGGAACGCGGCGGTACTCAGTACCGCCACTTCCAAAAATGGCCCTGGAGAGTACCAGCACCTCTCCGTGCGCCCAGTACGTGGGTTTCCCGTACCGGAACGCAGCCCCAGGCCAGGAATATGATAGCGACCCACGCGGGCGCTATGGGGCCCGCAGCTGAGTGGGGCCCAGTGAGCAGGGCAAGGCAATGACCGAGGTTTTTTTTTTTTTTTCTCAACGCCGTCGCCGAGTGTCATCTCATTCAGACCTGGGAAGTGCCATCGGCGCTATAGGGGGGGGGGACGCCCAAAATAAAAATAAATCCCTTCATAATGATTCCTACAGCCGCCTCCCGCAAGCCCCGGCGGCGGTATGCACAATAAACCTTAACCAACCATCCAATCAGCTCATGTCAGCAGTTCCCTGTGTCAGCATGGAGGAGCCAAGTGTGACAGGCACCCCCCCATGCTTGATGAAGTGTGACCAGCCACAGCTCGCTCCGCCTACCCTCCTCTGCGCGCCTTCATCCTTTTGGTCTTCCCCCACGTGAGTGACGTGGGGCGCGCTGAAGTTTCTGGAGCCGGTCGGAGGACAGCCGCCCGGCGCCAGGTCAGAGGAGACTTTCCATCCGGGAACGGGGAACCCCAAAGCCAGGCAGCACTGCAGGCAGGCGGCAGCAGCACACACACACTGCAGGCAAGGTCAGGTAAGAGTAAGACATTTCAGGTTTTATGGGGGAAGGGGGTGTTTAAAGACAAATTGATCCCGGTCACAAAAAGCACCAGAAAGGAACAGATTTTCATTTTGGCATGATGACTATCAGGTATTTATTTGCATAAAGAAAAAATATCATCTCACATTTTATGGCTTTTCTTTGATGCCTTTTCTCCAATTATATTAGAATAAGGAAAACCATAGTATAAGCACATTCTTCCTATAGGATGCAATGCATTTTTATGACATGCATATCGACCACAAAACAAAGACATATTGCTTGAATCAAAACAGAAATTACAGTTCAAATCCAGGTGTCTGATGTAGGTCATTCAGCAGGGACAAAAAGAGATTCAACAGGGAGACAATTGACCACTTGCTTACTGGGCACATAAACCCCCTTCGTGCCCAGGCGAAATTTCAGCTTCCGGCACTGCGTCGCTTTAACTGACATTTGCGCAGTCGTGCGACGTGCCTCCCAAACAAAATTGAAGTCCTTTTTTCCCCACAAATAGAGCTTCATTTTGGTGGTATTTGATCACCTCTGCGGTTATTTTTTGCAATATAAACAAAAATAATAGAGTACCGGCACCTCTTTTGGCCCACTTAAAGCACTGGATGCATGGAGCGGCCGTTCAGGTCCGCCGTCAAAACTGACAGGCGGACCTAAATGGTCCGTCCGTGTAAAAGGGGCCTTATATATTAATAAAGCCAATGTTACAGCACAAGAAAATATTTATTTACTAACATTACAGAAAACAAAAAAGAAAAAAAAACTCACGATTATTCACTCCTCACTTGTTTTCTAAGTGGAATTCTACCTAGAATTTCCCCAATTTTTTGCATTTTGGATGGAAAGAGGCAGCATATGACCCCTTGTCGTGGACCCTGGCATGGAGATCTTCTACAACAGCCACTATATTTGGTTTCACCAGCCCCCTAGTGGATTCCTTATAGGCTTTAAAGTAACATGCCTCCAGTGAAAGCAACCATGACGTTCAGGTCACAGCTCTGCCACTGTAGGATGTGTTGAGATACACAGTCAGTAAGTCCTGACAAGGGACCAGTCTTTGCCTCACTTCACTTAAAGCTGGCCATAGATGGAGCGATTTGCTTTCCTGCAACCACGGGCTGCAAGAAAGAAAATTGCTCAATTCCCCCATCAATACAATCAGTGTTGATGGGGGGAATCCCTCCTCTGGAGCTATTGTGTGGAGAACACACAGTGATTACTGCTAGTGGCTATAGCTGCTGGCAAAAAACGCTTGAAAAATCTGACAGTCTGTCTGTACCAAACTTGATCAATCTCAGCCAGTCCCTGCTGAACCGGCCCAGTTTTGAAACATCTATGGCCGGCTTAAGAGTTTAAAAATAGTTGAGTTGAAAAAAAAAAGCTACTACAAATCCCATGAGTCATAGCAAGACTCTGACAGCCACAAGCATGACACCCAGAAGCAGAGGCATTATGGGACTTGTAGTTTTGCAACAGCTGGAGGTCCGCTAATTGCATATGCCTGCACTAGGACACACTGCATCTAAAAAAATGCAGCATAAAGCAGACACGAACATGCCATCCACCCGCTCCGCTCATTGTGGCCCGCAACCCCGGTTACCAGGTCACTTAAGTGGCCTTTGCTCTTCAAAAGGTTGGGCACCCCTGTACTACAGGCAGGCAGTTGATTCAGGTACCTGCAGTATATACAGTCAATAAACTGTATCCTGGGCACAGTGTGCAGCTGAACCTCACTGCAGAGCTTTCCTATTCTCTTCCTAATATACTACAGGCAGGCAGTTGATTCAGGTAGCTGCAGTATATTCTGTATATACATCCCAGCTTTGTGCAGCTACAGCTTACTGCAGGCCATTCCTGGTGTACCTATAAAATACATCAATTACAGTAAGTCTGAAAGGCCACCAAGGAGAGGCAGACACTCACAGGCCACTAAAAGAGGGCAAGCAGGCTCTGTGTCTAGAGCCAACAGTGCTGGTTGTGGACGCGGTGCATCATCAGCACATGGCCGTGGGGCACACTTGTCATTTTTTCCGGCAGCTGGCTGTGTTGAGACACAACATGCAGAAGAGTTGGTAGAGTGGATGACCAAGCCGTCCTCATCCTCTGTCAGCCAGGCTCAGAGTTCCTTGGCTGCCAATGAAGGTGCCAAAGCGGCCTATTCCATTGGCTCAAGGTCATCAGTTACTCCTTCCCTAGCCCCACCATCATGCCCTGAGAAGTCCCCCGAACTGTTCGACCACAGTGTGGGGTACATTGCTGCAGGAGGATGTGCAGCATTTTGAAGGCTCTGATGATGGTATCCAGGTTGAGGATGAAGGCAGTAACGTGAGCCGTTGGAGAGGGGGTGCCCAAGAAGGACAACAAACTGTCAGTCATGTTCCCCCAGCTGCAGCGTACTGCCAGGTTTGCTCCAGTGACGAGGAGGGAGGGGATAATGAGGTCACTGACTCTACGTGGGTGCCTGATAGGAGGAGGAGGCACATCTCTAACAAGGCAGGATGCCCTCCAGGGGCCAGCTTAAGGGCAGCCAACCAACTGCACCACTCCGCAGAGCTCCGCATGTGCAGGGTGCTGCTGACTCTACGCATTTTTTCAAAAAGTTCTTTGGTGTGGGACTTTTTTGAGACGTGTGCAGCAGCTCACATCGTTGCTATTTGCAACATATGTCTGAAGCGTATCAAGCGTGGCCAAAACACCAGCCGCTTGGACACCACATGCTTGACCAGACATATGTTGAACTCCCATGCAGTCCGTTGGCAAGCGTACATAAAAGACCCACACCAAAGAAAAAGGCGGACCTCTCATTGCTCCTCATCAGCTGGGATCTCCAACCCCACTATGCCTTAATTTCTCTCAGAAACTTGCACTGAGAGGAATAAAGGTGTAGAATTAGGTGTGGCAAGTACTTGCGGGCAATCTGCTATCGCTACACCAATGTCCGATTGTAGCAGGCAAATTTCTCTATCCCAGTTGCTAAACCAGCAAAAGAAATTCGCTCCCAGCCATCCACATGCCCAGCGGTTGAATGCTAGCCTGGCTAAATTGCTAGCACTCCAACTGCTGCCTTTTCAGCTGGTAGACTCTGCCCACTTTCGTGAGTTTGTGGAATGTGCAGTACCACAGTGGCAGGTTCCCAAACGCCACTTTTTTTTCACAGAAGGCGATTCCGGCTCTCTACCGGCATGTGGAAGGCAATGTCTTGGCCTCGCTGGACAGGGCGGTCAGGTGCATATTACCGCTGACTCATGGTCCAGCAGGCATGGACAGGGATGTTGCCCATCTTTCACGGTGCACTGGGTGCAGTATTGTTGGAGATTGTTCCGCCACCACGCCTCCAAAATGCTACTAGTGACTCTTCTTCTTCCTCCATGGCCTCCTCCTCTGCGGATTTGTCCTCGGAACCAGCGGTGCTCCGTAGTCGTTCAAGGGATTATGCAAGCACTCAGGCAAAAAATGCCATGCGGTGCTTGAGCTGGCGTGCTTAGGGGACAGGAGCTACACTGGGGCAGAGATTCTGTAAGCTCTGCAGGGGCAGGCTCAGAGGTGATTGACGCCACGCCAGCTTCAGCCAGGAATGGTGGTTTGCGACAATGGCACCAACCTCCTCTCCGCCCTCCGACAGGGACAAATGACCCATGTGCCCTGTTTGTCTCACGTCCTTAACTTGGTGGTGCAGCGGTTCTTGTGCAGGTACCTGGGCTTACAGGATGTCCTGAGGCAGGCCAGGAAAGTCTGTGTGCATTTCCGCTGGTAATATAATGCCAGTGCTAGGCTGGCTGACCTCTAAAAGGAATACAACCTGCCCAAGAACCGCCTAATCTGTGACATGCCCACCAGATGGCACTCAACGTTGGCCATGCTGCAGTGGCTGCACACGCAGCAGAGGGCCATCAATGAGTATCTGTGCGACTAAGGGGAGCTTGGCTTCAAGAATGCATGCACTGTCCTGTCACCATTTGAGGAGGCCACGAGAATGGTGAGCAGTGACAATGCATGCATCAGTGATACTGTCCCCCTTGTGTACCTGTTGGAGCACAAGCTGCGTGGAATAATGGACAGAGCACTTGAGGCAGAACAGAGGGAGGAAGAGGACTTCCTTACCTCTCAAGGCCCCCTTTATCCAGACAGTGTTCCTGCAGGCCCGCCGATCACACAGGAAGCGGAGGAGGATTGTGTCAGCATGAAGGTAGAGCCTAGCACTCAGCATCAGCAGAAGTCTTCAAGGGATTGTTTTAAGTCCCCAGAAACCCATGGACTTGTACGTGGCTGCAGATCATGTGGTCCTTAGTGACCCAGAGGACTCCGCACTGAATGCCTCAGCAAACCTACGCTGCATGGCCTCACTGATCCTGCAAAGCCGGCGAAAGGACCCTCAGATTCATGTGATCAAGGAGAGGGATCATTACTGGCTGGCAACCCTCCTTGATCCACTTAACAAGGGTAAGGTTGCAGAACTTATCCTGCCGTCGCAGAGGATAAAACATCTTCGGGAGGCCTTGCAGAAAGGTTTGTGCAATGTGTTTCCAGAGCCTGGGAGGTTACAATTTCCTGGTCCTGGACAACGTGTTGCTTAGGCTTCGGTCAGTCACAGAAGGAGCGGTGGAGAAGATGGCTGTCTGACCGATGCGTTCAGACAATTTTTTTAGTCCGTAGCTCCAAGGTCTGATCGGTTCCAGCAACCATCGCCAGCATCTGATTTACATGGTGCAGGAATACCTAGGGGCAAGATCAGACTTGGAGACCTTTCCAACCGACAATCCTCTGGGTTACTGGTCAGAGCTTGCACAGTATGCAATTGAACTACTGGCGTGTCCTGCATCCAGCGTTCTTTCGGAACGCACATTCAGTGCTGCTGGAGGCTTTGTATCTGATCACAGGGTGCGCCTCTCCGACCGACTTGGTCGATCGGCTCACCTTCATAAAAATGAATCAGTCTTGGATCACCAGCTACCAAGCACCTGATGCTGATGTAACAGAATAATTTTTTAGGAATGTAGGATCCCTTCAAGACTGCCTATGCTGATGCTGAGTGACTATCCTCTTCTTCCTCAATGTTCATGTTGATAGCTTGTAAGAACATTTTTGTTTCTGGGCACCACCACCAGTGGCTAAGGCCCAATTTTTCTGCCCCTGTTGAACAGGGGTGTGTAATTAAATTTTTTGCTGTAATACTTTGCAGCAGGGCTCATTCCTGCCCTCCAACTAGAGTATCTGTGAGGGCTTAAAGTGTTTTGGCAACACCTCCACACCACCACCAAAGGCCCAATTTTTCTGACCCTGTTCAACAGGGGCATGTAATTACAATTCTTGATCCAATATTTCACAGCGGGGCCCGTACAGCGCCCACCAAGAGTAACTGTGTGGGCTTACAGTGTTCTGGTACCACCAACACCTAAGGTCAAAATTTCTGCAGAGTATATAGGGCAGGCCCCTACTTTCAAACATCCGACTTACAAACGAGTACTACTTACAAACGAAGGGAGACAACAGGAAGTCAGAGGAAATCTACCCCTAGGAAGGGAAATTCTCTCCTGTGAAAAAGGTGTCTCCTCTCCACTGATGCTTTATCACCAATCCTTGTTTCCCTACAACCCCCAAATTTTCAGAAAGTGAGGTTAAATCTTCTGAACAGGGGCACAGACAGCAAAACAAATGTTACAGTGGTGATAACCCTTCTCTATGTTTTCCAAAAAGCTTAAAAAATGTACCTATTACAAACAGATTCTACATAAGAACCTACAGTATTGTTTGCACCACCTGTATACTGCTGTTCGGAGTATATAGGGCCTAGGGGCCCCACGCCTTTTATTTTTTTAATTTATGTGCAGGGTTCCCCTTAATATCCATGGGCCTGGTAATGGGCTGGGGGGGGGGGGTACTTATGCCAGACAATGTAATGTAATGTAATGCCAGACATTACATTACAGCCGCAAGCAGTTTTAAGTGACTTTTATTCCTTTAGAAATTTCATTTTTTGCAGGGATAGTTATAAACATGGGAAACACGCGCCACTTTACAGGATAATATTTAAAGTAATATTTCACTTTTATTTTTTCACTTTAAGCATCATTAAAATCACTGCTCCCGAAAAAAATTCACTTTTTAAACTTTTTTTTACATTAATACATGTGCCCTGGGGCAGGACCCGGGTCCCCAAACCCTTTTTAGGGCATTAACTTGCATATTAGCCTTTACAATTCTCACTTTTGATTTCGCCCGTTCGAGTCCCATAGACCTTAACAGTGTTCAAAAGTTCGCGCAAACTTTCGGTCCGTTCGCATATTCTGGATGCGAACCGAACCGAGGGGTGTTTGGCTCATCCCTAATTACCAGGCCCTTTGGTTCTGGTATGAATATTAAGGGGAACCCCAAACCAAAATTAAAAACAAAAGCGTGGTGATCCCCCCAAATTCCATATCAGGCCCTTAAGGGGAACCCTGCGCCATTTTCTTTTTTTAAATGGCGTGAGGTTCCCCCCAAAAATCCATACCAGACCCTTATCCGAGCACGCAACCTGGTAGGCTGCAGGAAAAGAGGGGGGAAGAGAGAGCACCCCCCCTCCTGAACCGTATCAGGCCACATGCCCTCAACATGGGGAGGATGTCCCCTTGTTGATGGGGACAAGGGCCTCATGCCCACAACCCTTGCTAGACACTGGGCAGTACCTCACACTGAAGGGGTTCTCCCTAGGCTGACCCCACTCATCAGCAACTTTTCCCTGTACTATTCTCTTTTTCTAACAAGTAGGTACCTGTCCCTGGCCTACCACTTGCTCCAGGCTTGCGCCCTGCACCTGCCTACATGTAGGCGAGAGAAGGAGCATGAAGGGTCTGTAGGGGAGGGGAGGAATGGAGTGTGAATGGCCTGTAGGGGAGGGGTGTGAAGCGTCTTTAGGGGAGGAGAGGAGTGTGAAGGGTCTGTAGGGGAGGGGTGTAAAGGGTCTGTAGGGGAGGGGCTTGAAGGGTCTGTAGGGGAGGGGTGTGAAGGGTCTGTAGGCGGGAGGAGGGGTGTGAAGGGTCTGTAGGCGAGAGGAGGGGTGTGAAGGGTCTGTACGTGAGGGGAGGGGTGTGTGGGTCAGTGTACACACTCTATGTTAGAGGCAGTGTCCGGTGTGTAGGGCGGTGAGGCATTCTACGGTGTGTAGTGGGGAGGCAGTGTCCGGTATGTAGTGGGAGGCAGTGTCCGGTGTGTAGGGGGGAGGCAGTGTCCGGTGTATAGGGAAGAAGCAGTCTCTGGTGTGTAGGGGTGGCAGTCTCTGGTGTGCAGGGGTGGCAGTCTCTGGTGTGTAGGGGGGGCAGTCTCTGGTGTGCAGGGGTGGCAGTCTCTCGTGTGTAGTGGGGCAGTCTCTGGTGTGTAGGGGGGGTAAGTCTCTGGTGTGTAGGGAGGCAGTCTCTGGTGTGAAGAAGGGCAGTCTCTGGTATGTAGGGGGGCATGTCTCTGGTGTGTAGTGGGGCGTGTCTCTGGTGTGTAGTGGGGCGTGTCTCTGGTGTGTAGTGGGGCGTGTCTCTGGTGTGTAGGGGGGCAGTCTCTGGTGCGCAGGGGTAGAAGTCTCTGGTGTGTAGGTATGCAGTCTCTGGTGTGCAGGGGTAGCAGTCTCTGGTGTGTAGGGGGGCAGTCTCTGGTGTGTAGGGGGGGGCATTTCTCTGGTGTGTAGGGTGGTCTCCGGTGTGTAGGGGGGCAGTTTTTGGTGTGAAGGGGAGGCAGTGTCTGGTCCCTGGTGTGTAGAGGAGACAGTGAAATATAAAGTGTAGCGCTTCTACTGTGGTCGGAGAAGGTGGTGAAATCTATCTCCTCCCACAATTAATAGTCTGTGATACCCTGTGAAGGGAAACACTAGAAATATTCCTGCTATTCCGCGGTAAATCTGTACCGCAAATACTCGTGGGAAAATACTATATGAACAAGGAAAAAACAAATTCAAATATGCGCGCGGGAGACTTCTTTATGGCAAGGTCTGGCGGCTGCCGGGCCTTAAGTTGCGAGGGGAATATCTCCTAAAGGTTTAGGATATTATTTTTTTATCTACGGGTAAGCCTTATTATAGGCTTACCTGTAGGTAAAAGTAAAAAAAAAAAACTATACAACTGCTTTAAAGGACCTAGATCCTATGTGCCCCACAATAATGTCAAAACAACGTATGTGTTCATCCAAAAACAATTAATAAAAACATAAAAAGAACTTTTGTCTGGCCATACACTGGCCGAAATTCGGTCGTTCAGACAGTTTGTTCGTTTTTCGAACAGTTAATGGGCACAAAATCGATAATCGTTGGGATGTTTTTGAGCCAAAAAAACGAAGTACAAGTTTGGAAATTTTCTGCCGAACGAACGATAAATCGGAAGGTTAATGTGTTTCCCGTCCGAACTTTCTGCACTAGGTATATGTAAAAAAACGAACCAATTTTTTTTTTATTTATGTCCACTGAACGATTTATCGGTCATTGCATGATGGCACTATCGTTTGTGCTCACGACCGAACGTTCGTTTTTCGAAAGTTCGTTCGGACGATTTTTCGTAGAGTGTATGGCCAGCATAAGGCTGATACACAGACAAGGTTGATCCGGACAAAAGTTTTTTTTCATCTAACTTTGAGCAATATCAATTGCTGTACGGCTTGAAGAGAGCGCGGAGCGTAACAAGGATCTACTAAGGAAGTATTTGAGAGATCTACCAGGAGTCCAGCTGAAGCATTGATTTTATATTCACGCCTATCGGATCCACCGCTGCAAGGCGAGTTGGATCCCCTTCGTCCGGTAAGAGTACCCATCTATTCTATTTCCTCCTGGATGGTGAAGGCACTCCCGGGTGTTCTGTTTTTCAATATTTTCAGTTTCCACTTCAGATCGAGAGACTGCTGAAATACTTAAGCCGCGTACACACGACCATTTTTAATGCTCTAGAAAAAACAAAAAAAAAATAGTTTTTTTCAACTCGATTATTGTTAAGCCGGCCTTGCCTACACACGATCGTGAAAAAAAAAAATGCTCTAGCAAAGCGCGGTGACGTACAACACGTACGACGGCACTATAAAGGGGAAGTTCCATTCACATGGCGCCACCCTTTGGGTGGCTTGAGCTGATTTTGTTAGTAAAAGTTTGGTGAGAGACGATTCGCTCTTTTCAGTCTTCGTGCTTTTCATTCTGTTACAGCTCGATGAATGTGCTATCTCCATTAGGAATGCTAGTATTTCCAGAACGAGCGCTCCCGTCTCATAACTTGCTTCTGAGCATGCGCAATTTTTTCACGTCGTTAAAGCCCACACACGCCCATTTTTTACCACGTTAAAAACGACAACGTTAAAATTTAGAGCATGTGAATTTTCACGTGAAAAATGCTCTGGAGCCCACACACAACTTTTTTAATGACATTAAAGAAAAACTAATTTTTTACATCCCGAAAAACACGGCATTATAGTTCCCATCAATTTTAATGTCTGGATCTTGGCAGATATCCAAAACTTTTATGTGTAGATTAACACTTCTTTATGAACACTAGATGGCGTTTCTTTTATGTTCTTATTAATTCTTTTTGGATGAACACATATGTTGTTTTGACATTATTGTGGGGCACATAGGATCTAGGTCCTTTAAGATTTGTATTTCTTCACACCCATTTGTGATTAGATGCACATATTCGATTTTTGTGATTCATGCACATTGTTTGTTTTTCACCAACAATTCAGTATTAGATTTGAATTATTTTTTTCCTTGTTTATAGAGTATTTTTCCTGCGAGTATTTACGGTACAGATTTACCGCAGAATAGCAGGAATATTCCTAGTGTTTCCCTTCACAGGGTGTCACGGACTATTAATTGTGGGAGGAGATAGTTTTCACCACCTTCTCCGACCACAGTAGAAGCGCTACACTTTATATTTCATTTGTTCACAGTTGTGTTGGCAGCTAATATACATACACAAGTGTTTGGCGCAATATTTCCTATTTTTTATCAGTAGAGGAGAGAGTGCCCGATGTGTTGGGGGCAGTCTCTGGTGTGTTGGGGGGTGGGAAGTCTCTGGTGCGTAGGGGGCAGTCTCCTGAGTGTAGGGGGGGGGGGAAGTCTCTGGTGTGTAGGGGGGGGGGGAGTCTCTGGTGTGTAGGGGGGGAGTCTCCGGTGTGTAGGGGGGGAGTCTCCGGTGTGTAGGGGGGGAAGTCTCTGGTGTGTGGGGGGGGAGTCACTGGTGTGTAGGGGGGGGGGAAGTCTCTGGTGTGTAGGGGGGGTGGAGTCTCTGGTGTGTAGGGGGGGGGAGTCTCTGGTGTGTATGGGGTTCCCTGGTGTGTAGGGGGGGGGTAAGTCTCTGGTGTGTAGGGGGGAAGTCTCTGGTGTGTAGGGGGACAGTCTCCGGTGTGTAGGGGGGAAGTCTCTGGTGTGTAGGGGGGGGAGTCACTGGTGTGTAGGGGGGGGAAGTCTCTGGTGTGTAGGGGGGGTGGAGTCTCTGGTGTGTAGGGGGGGGTCTCTGGTGTGTAGGGGGGGGGAGTCTCTGGTGTGTATGGGGTTCCCTGGTGTGTAGGGGGGGAGGCAGTCTCCGGAGTGTAGGGGGGGGAAGCCTCTGGTGTGTATGGGGTTCCCTGGTGTGTAGGGGGGGGTAAGTCTCTGGTGTGTAGGGGGGAAGTCTCCGGTGTGTAAGGGGGGTAAGGCTCTGGTGTGTAGGGGGACAGTCTCCGGTGTGTAGGGGGGCAGTCTCCGGTGTGTAGGGGGGCAGTCTCCGGTGTGTAGGGGGGCAGTCTCCGGTGAGTAGGGGGACAGTCTCCGGTGTGTAGGGGGACAGTCTCCGGTGTGTAGGGGGGGGCAGTCTCTGGTGTGTAGGGGGGGCAGTCTCTGGTGTGTAGGGGGGGGCAGACTCTGGTGTGTAGGGGGGGGAGTCTCTGGTGTGTAGGGGGGCAGTCTCTGGTGTGTAGGGGGGCAGTCTCTAGTGTGTAGGGGGGGAGTCTCTGGTGTGTAGGGGGGCAGTCTCTGGTGTGTAGGGGGGGGGGGGAGTCTCTGGTGTGTAGGGGGGGGGAGTCTCTGGTGTGTAGGGGGGGCAGTGTCCGTTGTGTTGGGGGGGGGGCAGTGTCCGGTGTGTTGGGGGGGGGCAGTGTCCGGTGTGTTGGGGGGGGGGGGCAGTCTCTGGTGTGTAGGGGAGTCTCTGGTGTGTAGGGGGGTCTCTGGTGTGTAGGGGGGTCTCTGGTGTGTAGGGGGGTCTCTGGTGTGCATGGTGTTCCCTGGTGTGCAGGGGGAGGCAGTGTCCGGTCTCCGGTGTAGGAGACAGTGTCCGGTGTGTAGGGGGGGCAGTCTCTGGTGTGTAGGGGGGGGAGGTCTCTGGTGTGTAGGGGGGAGAAGTCTCTAGTGTATGGGGGGGGAGTCTCTGGTGTGTAGAGGGGTCTCCGGTGTAGGAGACAGTGTCCGGTGTGTTGGGGGGGGGGGGCAATGTCCGGTGTGTAGAGGATGGTGATAATAGTGACGACGCTCTGTCCACAGGTCGGCTCAATGTGTGTGATGGAGGGGGCGGGGTATGATGTAAGGCGGGCTGACGGACAGGACACGATGGATTCGAGGACTCCGATGGGCTGGAATTGATGGGCGGACTCTGCGGACAGCCCCTCCCCTCCTTTCTCTGCCACGCTCCCACTGATCCCCTCTCTCCCTCTCTCAGGCAGCTGTCACATTCCCTCCATCCTGGGCTCATCATGTTCAGGGCTCTCTTCCTGCTGCTCCTGCTCTCCTCCTCTGCACTGATCTGGGCGGACACCGAGGAAGAGGAGAGTGACAATGGCACCGATCTCAGCATAGAGACTGTGGTAAGCGGTGCCAGCAGTACACGTGTTATTAGTGACCTGTCACAGGTGGGGGGTGACTTTGCCCCTCCAGCTGTCATTGGTGGCTGTCCTCCTCCTGTCACTCTCTATACTGACATCCCAGCTGGGACCTTTCTTCTCTCTCTGAGGCGATGTCCATCCCCTGTCTGTCCTGGATGTGTGCAGCTCTGCCCCTCCACCTGTTCTCTGTGTCCCCCCCTTGTCACTATGTGTCCCCTTGTCACTATGTGCCCCCCCCTTGTCACTATGTGTCCCCTTGTCACTATGTGTCCCCTTGTCACTACCTGTCTGTCACACACCTTCCAGCATGCTTTCCTTCTCTCATCTCCTATTGCTTTCCTCTCCCCAGCTGCAATAGCCTCCCTTCTCTGTTACCTGTTACTCCCAGATTGTATTGTTCCTGTAGTTGTGCCCATTGTATCTCTCCTGTTGCTCTCTGTGATTGTGCCCCCTGCTGTGCCCCCCTGTATGACTTGTCTCTTTCCTGTAACAGGAGAAGCCAGAGTCTTGTGTGGACCAAGTGGAAATGGGGGACAGCATTCAGCTTCACTATACGGTGAGTGTTTTACCCCCCCAGGCCACATCTGGGCCAGAGCCGGGAACATCTGTAACAACAAGAACACGTCAGCACTAGGGCCCAGCCTGCACACACAGGGGTGGGAGGAGATGATGGAGGTGGAGATCTGGCGGGGGCCCCTCCTGCCCGCTCTATCCCATTCACATCACACTATACTAGTACCTAGCATGCCTGCTCCTAGATGGGGGGGAGGGGGGGCACTAACACATTCATCTGGGGTTATCCCAGGTGATTCTAGATGGACTTCCCACCCTCCAATACATCTACCCCCCCCTTGTATGGAAGATGTGTAATTAAATGACAATCGTTGTGCTTTTCCCAAATCTGTCCTACAGGCAATCCCACCATTGAAGCTTCACATTCAGGATCTGCATCCTTGTGTGGCCTACTAATTGCTTTACAGCAGAGGTTTCATTATCCCATTCATTAGCAGAATAACATTGGAACCAAATGAAGCAATTAATTGCATTCAGACTAAAGGGGCGACAGATATGGGAAAGCAGATCGAACGCTGTCTTCAAACTTCTCCTTAAACATGTACACTAGGGGGGTTATGTACTGAAGGGAATCCACTTTGCACTACAAGTGCAAACTTCAAGTGCAAAGTGCACTTGGAAGTGCAGTCACTGGGGTAGATTCAGGTATATTTGCGCAGTTTTTACGGAGGCGCATGGCACCGTTTTTGCCCTGCGCCCCCGCAAATAATCTGCGCTACCCTTGATTCACAGAGCAGTAGCTCCGTAAATTGCGTGGGCACTCCGGCAAAATGCCCGGCGTAAGCGCGCGTAATTTAAATGATCCCGTAGGGGGCGTGGATCATTTAAATTAGGCGCGTTCCTGCACCGAGCGTAGTGCGCATGCTCCGTCTGGAAACTTTCCCGACGTGCATTGCGGTAAATGACGTCGCAAGGATGTCATTTGCTTCAAAGTGAACGTGAATGGCATCCAGCGCCATTCACGATCCACTTACGCAAACGACGTAAATTTCAAATTTCGCGACGCGGGAACGATGGGTATACGTAGCATTTGCTGCCCCTGCTAATAGCAGGGGCAGCCTTACGCAAAAACCGACGTACGCAACAACGTAAACTGCGTACGCAGGGCTCGCGTAGGGTTGTGAATCGGCGTTAGTATGCAATTTGCATACTATACGATGACCACAACGGGAACGCCACCTAGCGGCCTGCGTAAGAATGCAGCCTAAGATATGACGGCATAAGGAGCCTTATGCCAGTCATTTCTTAGGCTGCAGTCGGCGTATCGAGGTTCCTGAATCAGGAGCATTCGATACGCCGGGTCAAGTAAGCAATTGCACTGCGGAACTATGGTTACGCAGGCACAATTGCTCTTTGAATCTACCCCATTGTAGATCCAAGGAGAAGATCTGAAATGAGGGGAAGCTCTGCTGATTTTATCATCCAATCATGTGCATCAAGCTGTTTTTTTATTTTCCTTGCATGTCCCCCTCGGGTCTACAGCGACTGCAATTCCAAGTGCACTTGTAGTGCAAAGTGGATTTGCCTTTAGTAAATCAACCCCCTATGGGGTTGATTTACAAAAGGCAAATCACTGTGCACCACTACAAGTGCAGTCACTGTACATCTGAGGGGAAGATCTGAAATGAGGGGATGTTTCACCCATATTTAGGGTGTAATGCACCCACCTCTCGCCACCAACGCTCCCCTCTCTGTGACAGCAGGCAGGGGACCTTCTTCCTGCACCCGCTGTCACTTTTTCCCATGAATGTAAAAACAAGTACAGTGGAACCTTGGATTACGAGCATAATCCGTTCCAGGAGAACGCTTGTAATCCAAAGCACTCGCATATCAAAGCGAGTTTCCCCATAGAAGTCAATGGAAACTAAGATGATTTGTTTCGCATCGACTTCTATGGCATGCAATACCGCATGTGGCCAGAGGTGGGGGGGCGCCGGAGAGCCTCGGAAATGCTCGGGGACAGCTCGGCTGATCTCGGAAAGGTTTAGAAACACTTGGGAACGGAGTATTTCCGACCGCCTCCCAACCATTCCGAGTGTCACCGGCGCCACTGCATCTCTGGCCAAATGTGGTACTTGAAACCGAGTCAGGATTAAAAAAAAAAAAGCTGCTCGTCTTTCAAAACGCTTGTTAACCACGTTACTCGTAAACCAAGGTTCTGGGCTGATGATCAGTATGCTCGTAGTTAATGCATTTTTTCTCTAGCTTTGTAACTGAAAGCCTTTATGGTGATACGGTCACAAAGCTAGAGGAAGACTGTGCAGAAGCCTGACATTGCACCTGCGACCTGCTGATCACGGGTGCAATGCTCTGCAGGCTCCAGAAAAAGTAAAAATAAATACTTGCCTTCAAAAATGTGTGCAATTAATTTTTTTAAGTTTGAATAGGCTGATGATCAGTACACTCATAGTTAATTCACTCTTCTAGCTTTGTAACTGAAAGCCTTTATCGGGATACGGTCACAAAGCAATCTGCTTATCACGGGTGCAATGCCTTGCAGACACAAGTAAAAAAAAAAAAATACTTTGTGCATTACATTTTTTTTTTTTTTGAAAGGTGAACTAAGCATTTAACATTTTGATTTTGGAATTCGTACATAAAAAAAAAAAAAAAATGCATGAATCGCGTGATTAGAGCCAGAGGAGAATAGGCTTCAAAAAAGAGTGGGCTTGGGTCACAGAGCACTGCGCTCCGAGCCCACCCAGTTGTGTGACGATGGCAAATTAATATTTGCTATTTTCACACTAAATCTCCTCCCCGTCAATCATGAACCGGTCCGAGACCTGTTTCCCGATTGGCCAAAGTGTCAGGCAATCCGATTGGACTCCTTGGTGGAGGGGGGAGAACACGCATGGTGGAAGCCATGGAGGAAAGAACATTGGAGCCGCTGCTCCCAGTCCGCCACCAGGCACTCGCCGTGCTGTGGCCACTGGAGCCGCTGCACTCATCCCGCTGCCAGCCACTCGCCGTGCTGAGGGCACTGGAGCCGCTGCACTCATCCCGCTGCCAGCCACTTGCCGTGCTGAGGACACGGGAGCCGCTGCACTCATCCCGCTGCCAGCCACTCGCCGTGCTGAGGGCACTGGAGCTGCTTCTCCCATCCCGCTGCCAGCCACTTGCCGCGCTGAGGGCACTGGAGCCGCTGCTCCCATCCCGCTGCCAGCCACTCGCCGCGCTGAGGACACCAGAGCTGCTGCTCTCAGTCCGCCACCAGGCACTCGCCGCGCTAAGGGCACTATAGCCGCTGCTCCCATCCCGCTGCCAGCCACTCGCCATGCTGAGGACACCGGAGCCGCTGCTCTAGCCCGCCACCAGCCACCCACCACCCTGAGGACACCAGAGCCGCTGCCCGCCGTCCAACACCCACCGACTAGATGGTAGTGCCGTTTCGCCAGCCCCCTCCCACTGTCGTACCGGTAACCATTCACCAAAAAAAAGTGTCAAAAAGTAGGAAAAACAGGAAAGCATTTTTGACAAATCCTTTATTAAAAGAAAGAAAAAATAGTGTCCCTCGATGTCCATCCACAGTCAATCACACCGCCCACCGACCCCAAAAAATAGAAAAAAATGCAAAAGACGCTTCGCCTCCTAAGAGGTCTCCTGACGTATGAGCGCTCTTCGGGTTTGACAGCTCTTTTATTGGCAAGGGCGGGCCACCCGGGTATGTCACCTGGTGGCACCGCCCCCTTCATGTGACATCAGAAAGGGGCTGTGCCACTGGGCTTCACCTCTTTGGTTAAAAAAACAAATAGTAAGTGTATATTAATTGGTTTGCGTGAAAGGTATAGCGTCTACAAACAATGCTATATAAAATGGATTTATTTTATTTTATATTACTAATGGTGGCGATCAGGGACTTATAGTGGGACTGCGATAGTGCAGGGGGCAAAATGACGCTGGTGGACTCTGACTGACTGCCACTGACATCACCAGTGACACTGAGCCCAGGTTCACACTGCCTGCGACTTCTGCATCGGACCCCAGTGTGACTTCTTTAACAGAGGTCAATGCAAGTTGGACCAAAAGCAGTATAGAACCTTTTTACAAGTCGGAGCGACTCGAGTCGCACCGATTAGAAAGGTTCCATTGCACAGAATAGGAGCCGACTTCTGATGCAGCAAGTTGGAGCGATTATCGCATCAATGTGAACCGGGTCTTTTACAGTGATCAGTGCTAATAATATACACTGTCACTGTACTAATGACACTGGCTGGGAAGGGGTTAACATTTAAGGGCAATTAAAGGATTAACTGTGTGACTGCAATTTTTAGTGTGTGTGCTATGTTGTGTTTTTACTTGGCAATGTGTTTTTTTTTATTCCTTGCTTTGCAGGGAGAAGAAAAACGGCACATCGCCACTGTCAGAAGAGAGCTATGTGTTTTTTACCTACACAGAGCACTCTTCTGTCATTTGCTTAGCTGATCAGCAGGTGCCGGCCATAAATCATTGTCTGGGACCCGCTGATTGGCTTGTGGTGCAGCAAATGGCATCACAGCCAGGGCAGCGGGCGTGCACGCCCCCCTACCTGGAAGAAGCGGATCATGTACATTTAAATTCGATGTAGGGGGGCTTCTCTGCTGCAGTATATCTGTGATAGAGCGTCCCCAAGTGGGTATACAGCATTTCAGCATATACAGTTTTTCTATTGACTTTATCCATGTATGTGTATATGCATTACCATTCCTTTACAGTTATTAACATTAGTTTAGATTTGCACACGCGTAAAGTCTGCAGATCTGTACGGCGCCGGACTCAGCTGTGTCCTACTTTGTCTTTGTCTGCTGCCAAACGCAGTGCACATTTTTGTTTGTAGAAGCTGTTGACTCCGATAGTGCTAAGTTCAGATGAATATAAAGCTATACACGTGTGTGTGTGTGTGTGTGTGTGTGTGTGTGTATATATATATATATATATACGTGGCATTTTAGATGCCCATGTGAATAAGCCCGAAAGGTGACAATACAGCCTAACTGAACCAGATATTGAGGATGCTTATCTTATGTCTGATGGCACCCTAGAGGAATTTCACCACCCCTCCCCTGGCGTTGGCTGAATCCTCAGATTCGCTCCAGGCTATGGAAGGATCCCAGCAATAATGGTGGGATCCAGGCAGATGTCTGATTGGCAGCTGGCTCAGCGTCTCGGCGCACCGCTGGGAACCTGACTTAGTCGCTCCCGCCACCTGCACAGCTCAGCACATCAGTGAGCACTGGAGGGCAGAGCAGAGAGACGGTGACTAACAGTCACCGCTTAGGCCCGGATTTACTCCCTTTGCCGCCCCAAGGCCGGGTCCTTCAATGGCGCCCCCCCCACATCAGGGTACAGTGCACATCTGGGCACGGTACAGAGCTCAGCACATCAGGGCACAGCACATCAGAGTACAGGCACAGCACATCTGGGCCCATCACAGAAAATCTGGGAACACCATATTGAGGCACAGCACGTCAGGGCACGGGGCACATCAGATCACATCAGGGCACATGGCATATCAGGACACATTGCACATTATGGGGCACATTGTTTACCAGCCAGCATGCAGAGTAGCGCAGGAAGCGTGTAATAAGTTCTCTCTCATGTCACTCTGGTCCCCAGTGGCCCCTCCTCTCCTCACTTCTCGTCCATCCCAGATGATGTCACAAGCAAATGGGGATGGACGAGAAGAGAAGAGAGGTGGGGGAGCAGAGTGACATGAGAGAGAACTTATTACACACGCTTCCTGCGCTACTCTGCATGCTAGCTAAATCTACCCGTCAGGTGCCAGCTGTTGGCGATTGACGAGTAGATCGCAGCGGACCTCCGATGCAGATTAGGCGGCCGCTGTAACCAGCCCACTGAGCCCATCAGCCCACTGGGAAACTCCCAGTAGTCCTGATGGCCAGTACATCCCTGCCCCCTGTTGCGGCGGCGCCACCCCTGCACCCACTACCGCCCCAAGGCCTGGCCTCAGTGGCCTTGTCTGGAATCTGGCCCTGTCACCACTCCCTGCTCAGAGTGGACTGAGAACAGAGTGATCAGCGGTCATGTGATCATTCAGTTCTCAGGCTAAGGCCTGTTTTACATAGGCTTCAGCATATATAAGAGCTTTCAGCAAGCTTTATTTGAGGCTTTTAAAGTGCCATTCAATTCCAGTTTGTAAATGTTGAACCCAGATCCTAATGGGAGTGCTGATTGCCACTTTAAGAAAGCTGCTAGCGGGTCAGCAGGCTTTCAACAAGCTTCAAGAAGTGCTGGAGCCTGCTAGCAGCTTGTTTAAAGTGGCAATTAACACTCCCATTAGGATCTGTGATCGGCAGCGATCAGCTGTATAATTTTTCCCTCTAATTCACTTGCATAGTGATTGGTTATCTACTACCATGTGAATGTGGATAATCAAGAAAAGAAGTTCTTGTTACTGCTTATGGGCACAAGAGACTGATTGCAGTTGGCAGTGACAGTGTAAAGCCTCATACATGCGGCGAAAAACAATCAGCGCAGACCACCCCTGTCTGGAGAGCCGCTGATCGGCTCTACTCTATTTGCTTCAGACGCGAGTGAGGAAAAGCCGACAAACTTCTCTTTCTGTTTACACAATCATTAGACGTGATTGGACATGGCTGATCACATGGTAAAGAGCCTTCGTCAGAGACTCTTTACCGAGATCAGTGTAGCGGTGTATCAGACTGACACAGCACAATACCGATGGGCGCGCGCCGGCGGTTATCCTGCTGGACGTCATAGGACACCCACTCCGGATAACTGAACCACCACCCGGCCGTCATTTTGCTATAGGCCGGACAGGAAGTGGTTAAAGTAATTACCAGCACCTAATCTGGACATTATTTGGTTTGAGGGTGCGTTCACACTGAACGCGGGTTTGAAATCGCGCAAATTCAGCCGAACTTGCACAATTTCAAACCCGCATTTCAGTGCAAGTTTGGGCGCGATTTGGAAGACATCTGTGCAGGTTTAGGCACAGATGTCTATTGAAATCGCCCTCAAAGTCGCCAAAAATAGTGCAGAAAAATGATTTTGGAAATCGAAGCGATGCCGCGGCATCGCACCGAATTGGGACAGTGCTGTTGTCAGCAATAGGCTGCGATTTGGCATGTCAAATTGCGCTGATGTGAACGGGGGCTTAATGTGATTATAATGAGGATTAAATAGTTGATTGTGACAGCTAGCTCCACCTGGGGCACTATTAATCACCCAGCCAATGTTCTATTCTGCTCCCTGAGCCACCAATATAAAATATTTCAGAGCGTTGAAGAATTACCGGGAGGTTTGATGTCTCTAGACAGGTAATAAAACAGAGAGGTCTTGCAGCTTTTATCGGCTGTCATACTGTTTGCTTTAAATCTGTGTGCCTAGTCACCGCACCATAAAACCTAATATTGACATGCCGTAAATTGCCATCTAGCAACCCTTGACTTGGTAGCTCCTCTGGTGCTGACTGGCTGAAGTGACAATGCAGGGACATATGTAGGAAAGTTGTGCACTCCCTTCTATGTTTGGTTACTGCATTGCATCTGTCTCTGCTGTACATTGATTCATGGCAGTGGCAGGCTGCAGAAGGGATTACTTCCCAAAGACTCGAGCTGAAATAGCATGGGGAAGCCTTGTGAAATACCCAACAGCTGTCAATGCGTATAGTGCATGAGTGAGAAATGCGCAGTTTTTCCATACGTGTATCCTACCTATAGAAAACCTGTTGTGGTTTTTTTTTTCAGTCTTTATATAAACAAAACTTTGTAACGTTTTTCCCTAGCAGTCCGATGGAAATGGTTTTAGGCCTGATTCACACCTATGCAGGTTGCAGTTTGCATATTGCAGGTGCATTTTTCAATACATGTTTTTCAACCATTAGGCTTCATTTCCACTGGCGTTTTTACAGCCACTGTTGTTAGCCTTTTTTACAGCTTAAAAACGCCTGTCCATGTTTATTTTGTAAAAAAAAAAAAAAAATGCCGCGGTAGCGTTTTTGAGCGTTTTCGCGCGTATTTGAGCGTTTTTGAGCGTTTTTTAACGTCTGGCGTTTTTACAGCTCTACTCTGGAGCTTCAGAACGCCCTGGTCCTGCGTTTTTTTTACAGCTCTAAAAAAGCCTATGCCATTTGCAGCTCAAAAACGCCTATGTGGGCATGATGCCATAGAATAACATGGACAGGCGTTTTTAAGCTGTAAAAAACGCTCAGAAAAGTGGCTGTAAAAACGTCAGTGGAAATGAAGCCTAAAAGTCTATGGAACCAAAAACCAGAAAAAAAAACCCTGGCCCTTTCCATAAAATGCACAGATGTGAACTACATCCATAGGAAACCATGTTAAATGGACTGTAGTGTGTTTCTGCAAAACTGAAAACACGCTAAAAAAATGCATAGGTGTGAACCAGGCCTTATGCAGTCTAGTCTTTTAGCCAGATTCAGAGAGAGCGCCACAACTTTAAGGCGGCGTAGCGTATCGTATTTACGCTACGCCGCCTTAAGTCAGAAAGGCAAGTACTGTATTCACAAAGTACTTGCCTCCTAACTTACGGCGGCGTAGCATAAATGGGGCCGGCGTAAGCGCGCCTAATTCAAATTAAGATGAGGGGGCGTGTTTTTTATGTTAATGGGGGGTGACCCGACGTGATTGACGTTTTTTTACAGCATGCGCCGTCCGTGTACATATCCCAGTGTGCATTGCTCCAAAGTACGCCGCAAGGACGTATTGGTTTTGACGTGGACGTAAATTACGTCCAGCCCTATTCACGGATGACTTACGCAAACGACGTAAACATTTTCAAATTTTGACGCGGGAACGACGGCCATACTTAACATTGACTAGGCCAGCTATTTGATGGAATAACTTTACTCCGGAAAACGCCTTACGTAAACGGCGTATCTTTACTGCGACGGGTGCACGCACATACGTTCGTGAATCGGTGTATCTAGGCATTTACATATTCTATGCCAAACTCAACGGAAGCGCCACCTAGCAGCCAGCCTAAATATTGCACCCTAAGATACGACGGCGCATTCTGTCGTATCTTAGCTAGGTTTAAGTGTATCTCAGT
Source organism: Rana temporaria (assembly GCF_905171775.1). Classification (NCBI taxonomy): domain Eukaryota; kingdom Metazoa; phylum Chordata; class Amphibia; order Anura; family Ranidae; genus Rana; species Rana temporaria. Next base: position 138,209,708 of record NC_053490.1, read on the forward strand.
TTGAGAATACACTTAAACTTACGACGGCGCAGATTCAGAGTTACGCCGGCGTATCTACTGATACACCGGTGTAACTCTCTCTGAATCTGGCTATATGTTTTTTTTTTGCAAAAATTTTATACTTGACTCCTCTATGCAATGGTTTTGCACAGAGCAGCCCCAAACCTCCTCTTCTCGGGTTCCTCGCCGGCTCTCCTGACCCCTCCCACCTGCCGAGTACCCCCACAGCAAGCAGTATGCCATGGGGGCTCCCGAGCCAGGCCGGTGCTCTGTGTGTCCATTCATTCGACCCATTTCTCTCCTCATTGGCTGACTGACTTTGATTGACAGAAGCGGGAGCCAATGGCGCCCGCTGTGTGTTTCAGACAATCAGGAGGGAGAGTCCCGGACAGCCATCGCTGGATCAAGATGGGGCTCGGGTAAGTATAAGGGGGGCTGCTTCACACAGAAGTTTTTTTTATCTTAATGCATAGAATGCATTAAAATGAAACACTTTCTCTGCCTTTAGAACCACTTTAAAAGATCAGTCACTTTCAATATACATTCAGCAAATAGGTACCTAAAGACAGACAGACCACTTTTGAGCAGGGACCAGTTTTCTGTTAATGAGCTACCCTCAGGCCTCGTACACACGACAGAGGAACTTGTCGTAAATGAAACATCGTTTTCCTCGATGAGTTCCTTGTCAGGCTTGTGGAGAAACTTGACAAGCTTTCTTTGCGTACACACTGTCAAGACCAAATCTCCTCGTTCTCAAACGCGGTGACATAAAACACATACGACGGCAGGGGAAGTTCGATTCCACTGGCACAACCCTTGGAGCTGCTTTTGCTAATCTCATGTTACTGCGTGTTAAGTAAAAGTTTGGTGAGAGACAATTTGCACTTTTCAGACTGTTACAGCGTGACAAATGTGTTATCTCCATTACAAACGCTACTTTTACCGAAGGTGCGCTCCCATCTCATACTTTATTCTGAGCATGCGCGGGTTTCTTAGCATACACACGAACGTGTTTCTCGTCAAAAACCAACCCGACGAGAAACACGACGAGGAAATTGAGACTCCCGTCGAGGAAAAAGAGAACTTGTTCTCTTTTTTTCTCGTCGAGTTTCTCGACAGTTTCCTCGACGAAAAACATACACACGACCGTTTTCCTCAGCAAAAAAGCTCTGCCACCATGTTTCTTGATGGATTCTTTTGGCAGAAAATAATTGGTCATATAGAGCATTTTTGTACACATATTTAGGAGCATTTAGGCTCCATTCACACCTAGGCAGACAAATTCGCGGCGTTTTGTTGCCGCAAATCGCGGTACAAATAGCGGCGTTTTGTACCGCGATTTGCGGCGACAAAATGCTGGTATTGTCCGCCTAGATGTGCCCCAGATTGAGATGGAGATGCTTCCCATCTCCTAGCCGAACGCCGAAAGCCGCCTGAAAAAAAGGTCCGGGACGTTTTTTCAGGCGGCAGGCGTCCGGCGTTCGGCGTGGAGATGTGAACCATCTCCATAGAGGGACATGTGTTTTCATCCCTCTGGCGGCAGCGGCGTAGCACTACAGGCGTTAAAACGCCTAGATGTGAATGGGGGCTTACTGTATCGTAACTTTTTTCTGCCAGAACAGTCTTCCCAAAAATGCAACCCAGAAGGTTTTTTTTTTTTTTTACTGTCTCTAAACGCTAATGCCGCGTACACACGGTCCGTTTTAAAAAACGTCTTTTAAAATGATAGTGTGTGGGCAAAACGTTGTTTTATGTCTTCAAAAAAACGACCAAAAAAAAATTCGAACATGCTTGAATTTTTTGTTGTTTTTCAAAACGTCGTTTTTGTGTCATAAAAAATGACCGTGTGTGGGCAAAACGTTTAAAACAAAGTTTTTAAACCCGCGCATGCTCAGAAGCAAGTTAGGACGCGAGTTTGAATGGAACAGAGTGCCGTCGTACGTGCTGAACGTAACCGCGCTTTGCTAGAGCTTTTGGAAAAAATGATGATGTGTATGCTACGTCGTTTTTGAAAATGAAGTTTGAAAAACTTTGGTTTTTTTTCATGCTAAAAAAACGTTTTTTTTTCATCACAAAAAACGACTGTCTGTACGCGGCATAAGAACCAAACAAAAATTAACGTAATTTTTTTCCCCACAAATAGAGCTTTCTTTTGGTGGTATTTGATCACCTCTGCGTTTTTTTTTTTTTTTGCGCTATTAACAAAAAAAGAGCGACAATTTTGAAATCATAAATAAATATTTTACCTTTTGCTATAATAAATATCCCCAACAAATATATGAAAAAAAAAAAATTTTTTTTCCTCAGTTTAGGCCGATATGTATTCTACATATTTTTGGTAAAACAAATCGCAATAAGCATGTATTGATTGGTTTGCGCAAAAATTATCACGTCTACAAAATAGGTGATGGTTTTATGTCATTTTTATTGTTCATTTTTTTTTATTGGTAATGGTGGCGATCAGCGTTTTTTTATCATGACTGCGACATTATAGCGGACACATCGGACACTTTTGGGACCATTGTCATTTATACAGCGATCAGTGCTATAAAAATGCACTGATTACTGTGTAAATGACACTGGCAGGGAAGGGGTTAAACACTAGGGGGGGGCGAGGAAGGGGGTTAAGTGTGTCCTAGGGAGTGATTGCAAGGCAGCAAATTCAAAGGGACGTACATGTACGTTAGAGCTGAGCGATTTTGGCCCCCAAAAAAATCTGCGATTTAAATAAAAAAAACTTTAGAGGAGGCCGTGGCTTCAGCCTAGTCCGCCGCCATCATGGGAAAAGGCCGCAGACTAGGCCGAAGCCGTGGCCTCGCCTAAGAAATTAGGACCGGCGCTCCATGGACTAGACCGAAGCCGTGGCCTCGCCTAAAACATCTTGCTCGTGCGATCCTGGGAAAAAGCCAGCCTCTCCATTGACCGCCTCTTCATTGCCATGAATGCAGCCTGATCGATGCCCATCTGCAGCCTCGGAGGTGAGGGCAAGACGAGCGCCAACAGATTACATACAGGAGAATCTCTTGTTTACACAGCAGCCTTTTTAATACAATGTCCCGCCTCCTATGATAGACAGAGGAGTCTGCCAATGGCAGCCCACGAGACAGGACTTCCTATTACAGATGCCGCTGAGTAAACAGGAGATTCTCCTGTATGTAATTTGACAGCACTCATTCCCCCCTCCCTGTCCACTGTAACGGGGGCTGCAATTGGCCCCCTGGTCGGACTTTGGACATGCCTGCTCTAACATAACAAAATGTGGAAAAAGTGAAGCGCTGTGAATACTTTCCAGATGCTCTGTATTTTGACAATGTTTGCTTATCCCAAAGTCCAGCTTTAAATATTCCTTTACTTTTCTGATGGTGTTTGCTGTAAGGTGTCAAACTGGCCTTCTGAAAAAAAAAAAAAAAAAAAAAAAGATGTTAATGTTGACAATAGTGACAAGAGAAATGTGCAGGATCGGCCTTTTATCTCTTGTGAAGGAAGAAGCCCCATTAATCTACATTACGGGCAATCCATTTTCATAGGCGCAGCATCTCGCTGACAATAAAAAGGCAGTTAATTGCACCAATCTGTGTTCTGGTAAGCATATCATAGTCGTGTAATGTATTATCACACAACGTTTTTCTCTCTCCAGGTCTTCTAGCACATTGTAAATGATATCATTACTGGAGGCGAGGACAAAATCTCTTTCTAATGTGTGAAGAGGACACAATTCTTCCCTAACTGTTACTAATTACTATACATTATGGGGGGAAATATACATGTTTTCAGATGCAAATGCTGGAAATAAAGATTACATTTTACAGACTTATTTTTCACTGGAATTTATGATAGTTTTATTCCATTGTAAAGGTTTTTTTTATAGAATTTTATCTATTCATCTTCAGAAGCTCATCGGAATAATTATATTTAAGGTATGAAGTATATTTAAAGTAAATGTGGTATAATTGGGTGAAAAAAGTTTTCCAGCACGGCTGACTTCCTGCCCAGTCATCCTGTTGAAGGATACAAAGGCTGACTATTTTTAATACCATCTGCACTGCCAGGTTAATGCACTTTGCGTTTTAATGTTGCGTTTGCCTCATTGAATAATCCCAATAGCGTATCTGTGTGTGCGTACCCATGTATATTTTTCAGCATTGCTCAGGAAAGAGGTTGGGTATAATTTGGCTGACTTTTTTGTCTCTAGGGAAGGCTGGAGGATGGGCGTGTAATTGACAGCTCTTTATCCCGAGATCCACTTGTGGTGATACTTGGAAAGAAACAAGTGATACCAGGTAAGAAGAAAGCGTGTGGTAGATTTCAGACTGTTTCCTGCAAAACGATCTTCTTGACTTAAAACGGAGTTCCACCCTAAAAATTAAGGGCCAGATTCAGGTACAATTGCGCCCGTGTAACGTAAGCCGTTTACGTTACACCGCCGCAAGTTTTCAGTTTTAGTGCCCGATCCACAAAGCACTTACCTGGAAACTTGCGGCAGTGTATCATAAATACGTCCAGCGCAAGGCGGTCCAAATCGAATGGGCAGGTACAATTTAAATTAGGCACGCTCCCGCGCCAGACCTACTTTCGAAATTCCCGCCGTTCTTTGCACGAACTGACGTCATTTTTGCGATCGGCGACGTGCGTAGCGTACTTCCGTATTCCCGGACGTGTTACGCAAACTACGTGAAATTTTTCATTTCGACGCGGGAACGACGACCTTACTTTAGACAGCAATACGTTTGCTGCCTAAAGTTAAGGCACCCAAAACGACGACTAACTTTGCGACGGGAAACTAGACTAGCGGCGACGTAGCGAACGCGAAAATCCGTCGTAGATCGCCGTAACTCCTAATTTGCATACCCGACGCTGGTTTACGACGCAAACTCCCCCCAGCGGCGGCCGCGGTACTGCATCCTAAGATCCGACAGTGTAAAACAATTACACCTGTCGGATCTTAGGGATATCTATGCGTAACTAATTCTATGAATCAGTCGCATAGATACTCTGAGAGATACGACGGCATATCTGAGATACTCCGTCGTATCTCCGCTGTGAATCTGGGCCTAACTTTCTATGAACAGCTTGCCCTTAATGTAAAAAATAAATAAATCATTTTTTACTCGTAATCTGCCTAGTTCCTAGTCCTCGGTGGTTCAACTTCCTGTCCTAAGACCCCATTGCCTCCTGGGAAATTATGACACTCATTTTCCAGGAGTCTCTAGGCATTACTGTGCCTAAAAATCGCATTATTTCCTTACATGAAATGACGCGATAAAGGCGGATCTCAGCGCCATTTTTTAAAAAGGAAGAACGCCCTGTGTTATCATAACAATGGGACAGGACGTTCCTATGTCGCCGCCCGTTGTCATGACAACAAAACAAACAAACGGCGCTACGAGCGCCGTTCTACTGAGCATGCGCAAGATCGAGAGGTGCATGCTGGTTAACCAGCATGCACCTCTCCCCGAAAACAAGGAAGAAACAGGAACTGGGCTTCAGATGCCCACACATATGATGGAAACGGCCACAACATGAGCTGGAGGATATAAGGCAAGTGATTTACAATGAATTCCTGATCGATTTGGGAGCTATTAATATGTTTAATGGAATGTTTAATGGAATTACAGTAAATCCTTGGTTTGCAAGCATAATTTGTTCCAGAAACATGCTTGTAATCCAAAGCACTTGTATATCAAAGCATATTTTTTTTACAGGGTATGAAAGAGAAGAGAGGCACCTCTAAGTGTAGCAATAAGTTGCCAAATGTTGTACCTTCATTACATGTAACCATATTGCTACACTTAGAGGCGCCTCTCTTCTTTTTTATACTCAGTTGTGACATGTCGCTACTCTTATATCAAGACATCGCTTGTATATCAAGGCAAAATGTATTAAAACATTTTGCTTGTCTTGCAAAACGCTCTCAAACCAAGTTACTCTCAAACCAAGGTTTAACTGTAAACTGTATTTAAAAAAAAAATAATTATAATGCCCGAATCCCCGCTTTAAGAAGAAAACCCACTCCAGGTGTCTGTTCCTAAATATCGCCTTCCCTTGCCAAAGGGTGCCGGTGTCCTGTCGAGAAATGCCCCCTGTCGAGAAATGCCCACCCGGAACTGCGTAGGCGCAGTACGGAGCCGCCGAACATCGGAATTTGCGATTAGCTGTAGACGGCGCCTGCGCACAATAGCCGACATTGTACCACACGCTCCCGATGCTGTTGCAAGTCTGCAAGGGTTGGATTTCTTCATGATGGGCGTGTGTGAGGGGCGGATGCCTATAGAAGGGGGTGTATTTTGTAATGATGGGCAGTGCTATTGCTTGTGTTAGCTAGCTAAATAAGCCCTGCAAACCCATCCATCAACTTTGAAAAACCCGACCATCAGTTAGCTAAACACGCCCCACAAACACGCGTAAGAAGAATAGCGGAGATATATTTGTTTAGGAGATGTGTTTGTGTTTTTCGTGAAAAAATTCCGCCCCCATCTTAACAGCACTGCCCATCATTACAAAATATACCCCCTTCTGTAGACATACGCACCTATCATGAAGAAATCCACCCCTTGCAGACCTGCACGAGCATCGGGAGTGTGGCACAATGTTAGCTATTGTGCACAGGCGCCATCTACAGCTGATCATAAATTCAGATGTTTGGAGGCTTTCGGCAGCTCCGTACTGCACAAGCGCAGCGCATGCGCAGTACCGGGGCAGGTATTATTCGACAGGGGGCATTTCTCGTCAGAACACTGGCTCAGTATGTATGATGGATCCAGATAGCCGCACTCCAAGAAAATTCCTTTATCGAAGTCCATCCACAAACAGGATAAAATGCAAACCTGTAACGCGTTTCACACCACTCACTGGTGCTTAACCACTTCAATACTGGGTACTTTCGCCCCCCATTCCTTCCCAGGCCAATTTTCAGCTTTCAGCGTTCTCGCACTTTCAATGACAATTGCGCGGTCATGCAACGTTGCACCCAAATGACATTTTCATCATTTTTGTTCACACAAATAGAGCTTTCTTTTTTTGGTATTTATTTATTCACAACTCTGTTTTGTATTTTTTGCGATCTAAGCAAAAAAAGAGCGAAAATGTGAAAAAACAACATTTTCTACTTTTCTATTTTGAAAGAAATCCAATAAAATCTAATTTTGGCATAAATTTATGCCAAAATGTATTCTGCTACATGTCTTTGATAAAAAAAAAATCCTGTTTAGTGTATAATAATTGGTTTGTGTGATCACGGACAGATATACGCAGATGATCATGTACAAATGTGCGCAGGTGATCATGGACATATGTGTGCAGATAATCATTGGGACATGTGATTTTACTGTTACAAATGTGGGGGACATGTGTTTTACTGTGTGGGGACGTGTGTAGTCACTGTTTTAGGGACACTATTTTGGGGGAATTGTGTGTTTACATTGTGTGGGGGGACACTGGGTCGGTTATCGGTACGTAAAAAGCTGTAAAAAGGCTCATACTCGCTGATCACTGGCCTAGCAAGCGGCTCCCTATTTAGATCACATGACAGCTGTGATTGAACACAGCCGTCATGTGATCAGGAGGGCCAATCACAGAGCCCTCCTGCCGATCAGAGATGCCCCGTGTCCGGGTGACATGAACGCATCAGGATCGAACATTCATTCAGAAGGAGGAAGCACCCACCCGGCTGTATATGTGCAATGGCCGGGTGGGAGGTGATTAATCAAAGCTTTGATTATGCACCAGTGAGAGTGGGGTGAAATGCGTTAGTATGGACTTAGGCCCAGATCCACGAAGAACTTACGGCGGCGTATCTATTGATACGCCGCGTAAGTTCTACGATGCGCCGGCGTATCTTTGTTTTGTATTCACAAAACAAGATACGCCAGAATGTGGGCTAGATCCGACTGGCGTACGTCTTAGAACGCCGTCGGATCATGGGTGCATATTTAAGCTGGCCGCTAGGTGGCGCTTCCGTTGATTTCCGCGTAGAGTATGCAAATTAGCTAGATACGCAGATTCTCAAACGTACGTCCACCCAGCGCATTTTTTTACGTCGTTTGCATAAGGCTTTTTACGGTGTATAGTTACCCCTGCTCTATGAGGCGTAAGCAATGTTAAGTATGGACGTCGGGCCAGCGTCACATTTTTTATGTTTTACGTCGTTTGCGTAAAACGTTCGCGAATAGGGCTTTGCGTAAATTAGGTTCACGTCGTCTAGGCATTGAGCGGGCGTAATTTAACTTGAAAATTTGACGTGATACTGAGCATGAGCGTGCATGCGCCGTTCGAAAAAAGCGTCATTTACGTGGGGTCATGCTAAGTTTACATAAAACACGCCCCCCTGTTCCTCATTTGATTTAGGCGCGCTTACGCCGGCACATTTACGCTACGCCGCCGTAACTTTAGACGCAAGTGCTTTGTGAATACAGCACTTGCCTCTCAAAGTTGCGGCGGCGTAGCGTAACTACGATACGCCCGCTTAAATTTACGCCTATCTACGTGGATCTGGCCCTTAGTCTTCAATAAAGGAATTTTCTTGGAGTGCGACTATTCGGATCCATTTTTTGCCCACATCTTCTTTTTTTAGTGGGACGTCAAGGGTAAATCTGTATTATATGCTGCACATAGTCTAGCAATGAGCAAAGGAAAACACAGTGGAACAGTATTGTAGCTGTATCACACATTCTAGCAAATTCACTAGGTCGTCTTCTGGCTTTGGCCATTTTAAATTGGCTGGCCCCGGATGACATAACTCCTGCCCATAGAGCATGTCTTGTGTGGCAAATCCTACATACCAGCATATAGTAAAACCGCTTGGTTTAGGTATGTTTTGTAGCAAAACTGAAAAGGAAAATGGCTAAAAGGTAGAGAGAGCTTTTAGGTAGAACAGACTTTTTGGGGTTGATTTACTAAAGGAAAATCGACTCAAAGTGCTGTTGCACTGAACAAGTGCAGGTGCTCCAGAGCTTAGTAAAAGAGGTAAAGTTTCACTTTACAAAGAATACCCAATCACATGCAAGGAAAAGAAAAAAACTGCTTTTGCTTGCACATGATTGGATGATGGAAGTCAGCAGAGCTTCTTTACTAAGCTCTGGAGCAATTGCTCTTGTAGAGTGCAACAGCAGTCTATTTGACTTTACTAAATTAACCTCTTTATGTCTTTATTGCCACAAAAACTGCCCAAAAATCCTCTCTTTTGCTCTTAGTTCCCTTTCACACTGGAGGCGTTTTTCAGGCGCGTTAGCGACAAAAATAGCGCCTGTAAAGCGCCTGAAAGTCCTGCAAGCAGCTTCTTTGCAGTGCTTTAGGAGCAGTGAATACGCCGCTTCTAAAGCACACCAGCCCATTGTAATCAATAGGCAGCGCAACCAAAGCGCCTCGGCAGCGGCGCTTTTAACCCTTTATTCGGCCAATAGCGGGGGTTAAAAGTGCCCTGCTAGCACCCGAAAATCACTGCAAAAACAACAGTAAAGCGCCGCTAAAACTAGCGATGCTTTACCACTGAGGTCCGGTGTGAAAGGGCTCTTATCCTTTATAACCTACCCACATAGACATGGCTGTTCTCACCAATGTGCAGCGTGATTGTATGCACATTTTATGTGCATTGACATCTGTTAGACTGTGTGTTTTTTAAAAAACGCTTTAAAGATGCAGCATGCAGGACGTTGATGTGCTTTCATGCAAATGCACGGTCTAAAAGAAGTCAATGGGAGCGCACCTAAATCTGTTTGTAAAACACCCATACAATCAATCGGCCCACTGGTCTGAACCTGAGCCCATGTGCTTTTTGTGTGCCACCACCAACTGGAATATAAATGTGAGGGTATTAGAACTTTGCAACATTGGGCTAAAATGGTGATAACAAATATAGAGTATAATAACAAAAAAACACCCATAACCCTTTCCTTCCCCTTAACCATAACTTTTTGGGTCTGCGTTTGAATTTGACAAACAGTGATGGGGCCTCCAATGCCTTTTTGACCCCGATTGCTGGTCTACTGCATCACAACTGCATGGTTGCAGCGTGGACACATTCACTTCACTGGGCCATGTTAGTGCCCTCTGAGTGTGGTGGGGGGGTAAAATTCTTGCTGTGGCATGGTACACCCCGGCCGCTTTCTTCCCAACTAAATGTGGATTGGTTGAGCGGAGGTAAAAATGTGACTTAACCCCCTGGGTTTTCACACCCCCAACTGCAAGTGTAAATGAGCCCTTAAAGTAACTCTGGCTTCATGCTGGCCATACACGTGACCAATGGGCCAGATCCACAAAAGGGATACTCCGGCGTATCTACTGATACACCGTCGTATCCCTGTTTCTATCTATGCGGCTGATTCATAGAATCAGTTACGCATAGATATTCCTAAGATCCGGCAGGTGTAATAGTTTTACACTGTCGGATCTTATGATACAGATACCGCGGCCGCCGCTGGGGGCATTTCTCGTCGAAATTCCGCGTCGGGTATGCAAATGATCACTTACGGAGATCCACGAAGCGTTTTCCCTTCGTGAAGTCTCCGTAAGCTGTTAGTTTGCAAACGCAAAATTAGGGCTACTTTTACAAAGTGTAAAGTTAGTACACCATGTAAAAGTAGACCCTTCTTTCCCGCTACGCTGTCAAATTTTTTTTTTTTTTCCCGCCGCATCTCTTTTTTTCCCCGACGCAGCTTTTATTACCCGGCGCGATTCACAAAACTCGGCGTAACGTAATTTTGCGCAAAGCACGTCCGGAAAATCGCGTCGGGAGCATGCGCAGTACGTCCGGCGCGGGAGCGCGCCTAATTTAAATGGGACTCGCCCCATTAGATTGGGCACGCCTTGCGCCGGACGGATTTAAGTTACACCGCTGCAAATTTCCAGGTAAGTGCTTTGTGGATCGGGCACTAACTTGGGAAATTTGCGGTGGTGTAACTTAAATGGGAAAAGTTAAGTTGCGCCGCCTGGCTGTGGATCTGGCCCTATGTTTCTGGTGCTGGTTAAAAGAGAGGAGTTAAAATGATTACATAATCCCTAGAAAACACTTATTTTCTACAGCTATGAATAGTTAAATTGCATGCAGTCTAATTACAGCGCACTGCCTGGTCTTACCATGAAGGAGGGATAAGCAATCCTAAACCCTTTTCCAGGCTCCCATAGCAGCCAGAAGGTCATAGATGATGGGGCATCCAGTAGTACTGCATTGTTTTCAAGAGAAAATCAAAGATTTATATTTTAGACTAGAGAATCCTGTGTTGTCTGTAAATACTGTATTGGAGCAGAAGTCCAAGTAACCTATTTATTAAAGTGTCAGAAATGTTCTTTTATAGAAGCACTTGGGAAGAAAAAACATTTCTCGTCATTTTGATCCTAGCACCTTGCCAGCCTGTGCTGTGAAAGACATACTGAACAAGCAATTTCATTCCGTGTTTGGAATTCTCTGCTGCTTCTAGATTTAGACTTTCATTTTAAATGATCTGAAGATACAACAAAAGAAGTAGAACAGACTGAACACGTCTTTCTTTTTCCTCTTTTCGTAGTGGCTGATCTAGAGAATTGGGCTTACTTTGGGGGACTAGACAAGATGTAGGTAGATGCACATTAAAAACACACTGGGGCAGATTCAGATAGAGATACGCCGGCGTATCTCTTGAGTTCCGTCGGTCAGATCTATGCGCCTGATTCATAGAATCAGGTTCCGCATAGATCTCCCTAAGATCCGACAGGTGTAAGTGAATTACACCGTCGGATCTTAGGCTGCATTCTCACGCTGGCCGCTAGGTGGCGCTTCCGTTTGTATACGCGAGGAATATGCAAATGAGGAGTTACGCTGATTCAGAAACGTACGACCGCCCGGCGCTTTTTTTTTTTACGTCGTTTGTGTTCGGATTTTTCCGGCGTATAGTTACCCCTGCTATATGCAGCGTATCCTATGTTGAGTATGGCCGTCGTTCCCGGGTCGAATTTTTAATTTTTTACGTTGTTTGCGTAAGTCGTTCGCGAATACGGATGGACGTAATTTACGTTCACGTCGAAACCAAAGACGTCCTAGCGACGTCATTTAGAGCAATGCACGCTGGGAAATATGACGGACGGTGCATGCGCAGTTCGGTCGGTGTGGGGATGCGCCTGATTAAAATTTTACACGCCCCCTAGCCGCGGAATTTGAATTCCGCCGGGGGATTTACGATACGCCACCGCACAACTTTACAGGCAAGTGCTTTCTGAATAAAGCACTTGCCTCAAAAACTTGCGGCGGCATAACGTAAATCAGATAGGTTACGCGGATCTAAAGATCCGCTGACCTATCTGAATCTGGCCCAAAGTCCCTATTTGTTGTCCGAGAACTCTTGCAAGTTACCGTATTTATTGGGGTATAGCGCGCTCCCGCGCGGTATACGCCGATAAATACGATATATAAAAAAAAAAAAAATGGCTACAGACAAATGAAGGTGGCGGGTTTCATGGCTGCATGCTTCCTTTAATGTTTTAGCAAAGACAATATACTGTATATCAGTCTAATAAATCCCCCAGACAATGTAATGCAATATAGATGGTTGGGCTGGTATTGTTATGGTTCACATAGCGGAACTAAAATATTAATCAAGAGTCGTTAAATGCACCTTCACTTTATGACATTGACATGCATATAAACAGACCTCAGATCAGGAATGATGGGATATTCATCTCGGGGGCCTGTGCCCATTTCCAGTCTTGTCTTCTCCCCTACAAACAGCGGACATGTCCAAGCACTGGGTTGTCATAGTTTATAATGGTCTCCCCATAAATCCTCCTTGAGGATCCAACCACTTGATTCAAGTCCTGTTCTAAGCATATTAGGTCGCGTTTATGTGTGTGCTGTTTTTTTTTTTGTTTTTGTTTTTGGCGTGGCACATTTTTAGGCACCTTCAACACGAATGCTCCAATTGGGCCAACCTCTCTGTAGATTAGGCGGACCCAATTGAAACCTCCAATCTCCTCTGTGGCGTGACGGGTGTAAACGCATGTGTGTCAATTTACACCCGCCTCCAATCCGATCTGCTACAAACAGGCGGATAGGGAGCCACCCCCTTCTGTCCAATTGATCGGAATAGGATCAGATGGCAGTCGGGGGTAAATGGACAGGTGGTCTGTTGACATTCGATTGTCCATAGAGGCGTGTCCACTTTGCATAAGCGGAGATTAGTGGACAGATTTCCTGCTAAGCAAGTGGACACAGCCAGAGTCCACACCATTTTTAGCTGGGCTCCCCTTGAACTCTATTAGAACATGTGTTTTCATGAAGGGGCATCAAAGTCCTGCATGTGCACTTTCAAGCAGTAGCGGCCAGCGGTAATTTTATTTGGGGGGGGGGGCAGCAAACAGCCCACCCTATTTGAAGCCTAGTAGAGCCTCTGGCTCTATTTGGGTGCTTCAAAAAATATCCCCCGCCGTTGTAATTCATGCATCTGGCGCCTGGTGTTCTAATAGTAGTCACCTAAAAACACATGTAAGACCTGCCTAAATCAGCTTTACGCCAATAACACACACCTGTGAACCTGGCCTTATATCATGAGACAGGTGAGGTAAGACGCTTGATTTACAATAAAGTACCTCTATAATAATGAAGCCGTGTTTTTTTATTTTTTTTATTTATAAGACTCGGAATAAATGCATTGAACACGAGGCACAGGATAAAGCATTGCCCCAATTTTAGCAAGGTACGAGATGCCACTCAGTACATTTAAAGCTGAATTTCAGGATTTCAGACACCTTGTAAAATGTGCAAACACACTGGGCTAGATTCAGATAGGTTAGCGGATCTTTAGATCCGCGTAACCTATCTGATTTACGATCCCCCAGCGCAAGTTTTTGAGGCGAGTGCTGTATTCCGAAAGCGCCTGCCTCTAAAGTTGCGGCGGCGTATCGTAAATTCCCCGGCGGAATTCAAATTCCGCGGCTAGGGGGTGTGTAGAATTTAAATCAGGCGCCGTCCGCTAAATTTCCCAGCGTGCATTGCTCCAAATGACGTCGCTAGGACGTCATTGGTTTCGACGTGAACGTAAATTGCGTCCATCCGTATTCGCGACCGGCTTATGCAAACGACGTAAAAAATTCAAAATTCGACCCGGGAACGACAGACATACTTAACATAGGATACGCCGCATATAGCAGGGCTAACTATACGCCGGAAAAAGCCGAACGCAAACAACGTAAAAAAAAAACCGCCGGGCGGTCGTTCGTTTCTGAATTGGCGTCACTCCTCATTTGCATATTCGTCGCGTATACAAACGGAAGCGCCACCTAGCGGCCAGCATGAGATTGCAGCCTAAGATCCGACGGTGTAAGTCACTTACACCTGGCGGATCTTAGGGAGATCTATGCGTAACCTGATTCTATGAATCAGGCGCATAGATACGACGGCCGGACTCAGAGATACGACGGCGTCTCTATCTGAATCTGGCCCAGTGAGTTAAAGCGGATCTTCCATTAAAAAGTGGAACTTCTGCTTATCTGTCTCCCCCCCCCTTCAAAAGGTGCAACATTTGGCACCATTTGGGGGGGGGGGGAGCAGGTACCTGTTTTTGACAGGTACCCTGTCCCCACGTCCGTCGGACGTCGCCGGCGGCAAGGTACGTCAGAAGTCTGGCCCACTTTTCCTCCCTCCTTCTTCCCTTGCTGTCGGGCCAGTAGGAGAGCACAGCGCACTTTGAGCATGAGCAGTAGGAATACTTTATTAATCCCAAAGTGAAATTGTTACGACACAGACACACTTAACAAAGACAACCCAAGATCACAACAATAGACTAAACAAGATGCAAAAACACAACAAAATTACCAATAACAACCATTACACCAAATGCCAAAATTAAAACTATGCTACAAATAAAACATCCATACAATTAAAATATAACACAGATTAAAATAACAGGCAAACTACCAAATACAAATAATACACCACTTTCTCTAACACCACCCCAAATAATTACCAACACAATAGCAACATACTATAAAAACAACACAAAATCCTGATCATAAACAACCAGAATTAAATCTTCACCTGCAGCCCTCACAGAAAATAATTTTGTAGTTCTCAATGGACTGCGAGAGGCTGATGAGCAGCCTCAGGCCCCGTACACACGACCGAGTTTCTCGGCAGAATTCAGCCAGAAACTCGATCGGAGCTGGATTCTACCGAGAAACTCGGTCGTGTGTACACTTTTCAGCGAGGAAGCCGACGAGGATCTCGTCGGGCCAAATAGAGAACATGTTCTCTATTTCCTCGTTGTTCAATGAGGAAAGTCGGCCCGCCTCGGCGGCTTCAACACTGAACTCGACGAGGGACTCGATGTGTTTGGCACGTCGAGTTCCTCGGACGTGTGTACGGGGCCTCATAGTTCAATCACAAGCCCTGAAGCTTGTAAACAGTCAGCCTGTGTGAGGCCTCGTACACACGACAGAGGAACTCGACGTGCCAAACACATCGAGTTCCTCGTCGAGTTCAGGGATGAAGCCGCCGAGGAGCTCGGCGGGCCGCCTTCTCCCATAGAACAACGAGAAAATAGAGAACATGTTCTCTATTTTCTCGACGAGTTCCTCGGCGGCTCCATCGGGCCAAAAGTGTACAGACGACAGAGTTTCTCGGCAGAATCCGGCTCTGACCGAGTTTCTCGCTGAATTCTGCCGAGAAACTCTGTCGTGTGTACGGGGCCTCAGAGATATGGGCTGAGAGCTGCAGGGCTTGTCTGCAGGATCCACACATTGCACCCGTGATTCACTGATCACGGGTGCAATGGATGGCAGGCTCCTGAGGGAAAAAATAATAAACGCACATTTTTTTCCTGCAGGGCTTGTTTACACTTATGGTTGGTCTTCCCATCTGCTTCCACTAAACCCCAAAGGCAGCAGTATGTGTGTATACACATGACACGGCCATGATACTTTGTGGTGCTGCAAACGTTATTCCTGCTGTAACGTTCAAATGTGATCCATTGCAGTGGTTTGGGCTGCAGTGCAGTGGTGTGGGCTTTTAGGGGGTAAAACAGGCAGTGGCATAATGTCTCCTCAAAAACTGACAAGCACCCTGTGAAAAGTGATCCACTGTAGATCGATCTTCAGACGGCCAACTCAACTGCAAAGTACCAACAAGTCTGTGCCCAGAGCTACTGTATGTACTTTTCAAATGATATTCCATTCAGCATTTTAGTGCATTTCTATTAATATTCTTGCACAATGAAGGGAGTAGTCTATGAAGAGTTACAAAGTTAGATTAAAAAAAGACATATGTCCAATAAGATCCTTTTGAGCATTTGAGTTACCATTTGTGAATGATCACTGATATGTTAGCATTATAGTTTATTCATCTTCATGTGTAAACAGTTGGTCAGTAGTGATGGGCTCTCCTGTGCAGCTGCGGACCGGGAAATGCCTCACTGCCTATGATAGGCGGTATGCAGTGTCCGCTTCCTGGTGGGAGCGCTCAAGTGGGCTGGGACTACGATCCCGAACATGCCTGAGCCCATCACTATTGGTCAGTAGATCTAGACTTAAGCCCAGGTTCACACTGATTGCGGGAATGAAATCTTCGGAGTTCAGCTGATCTCACACAATTTCATTCCCGCATTTCAGTCCCGGCTTCGGGGGCGATTTCAGAGACATCTGTGTGGGTTTCTGCACAGATGCCAATGGTAATCACTAGGGTTGTCCCGATACTAGTATGGGTATCGGTACCGATACCGAGCATTTGCCTGAGTACTTGTACTTGGGCAAATGCTCCGATGCTTCACCCAATACCTGGGCAGTCAGGGTGATCAGTGCGGTGGGGGAATTACAAGCACTCTCCCACCGCAAGTGAAATAAGCGATGATCAGTGCTTGTAACACTCCCACACACGATCACCGCTGACTGTCCCCGTATCCTCCTCCAGTCCCCCTCCGTTCTGCTGCTGTCCCCCTCCATGTCCCCCTCTGTGCTGCTCCGTGTCCCCCTCTGTGCTGCTGTCCCCCTTTCTTCTCATCCTCTGTGCTGCTGTCCCCCTCTATTCTCCTCCGTGCTGCTGTCCCCCTCTCTTCTCCTCCGTGCATCTGTCCCCCTCTCTTCTCCTCCGTGCATCTGTCCCCCTCTCTTCTCCTCCGTGCATCTGTCCCCCTCTCTTCTCCTCCGTGCATCTGTCCCCCTCTCTTCTCCTCCATGCTGCTGTCCCCCTCTCTTCTCCTCCGTGCTGCTGTCCCCCTTTCTTCTCATCCTCTGTGCTGCTGTCCCCCTCTCTTCTCCTCCGTGCTGCTGTCCCTCTCTCTTCTCCTCCGTGCATCTGTCCCCCTCTCTTCTCCTCCATGCTGCTGTCCCCCTCTCTTCTCCTCCATGCTGCTGTCCCCCTCTCTTCTCCTCCATACATCTGTCCCTCTCTCTTCTCCTCCGTGCATCTGTCCCCCTCTCTTCTCCTCCATACATCTGTCCCTCTCTCTTCTCCTCCGTGCTGCTGTCCCCCTCTCTTCTCCTCCGTGCTGCTGTCCCCCTCTCTTCTCCTCCATGCTGCTGTCCCCCTCTCTTCTCCTCCATACATCTGTCCCTCTCTCTTCTCCTCCGTGCTGCTGTCCCTCTCTCTTCTCCTCCGTGCTGCTGTCCCCCTCTCTTCTCCTCCATGCTGCTGTCCCCCTCTCTTCTCCTCCATACATCTGTCCCCCTCTCTTCTCATTCGTGCATCTGTCAGTATGCAGAAGTAAACTCTCTTTATATACTAATTAAATGTTTTGTCTGTATCTACAGGTCTAGAGAAGAGTCTGCTGGGAATGTGTGTTGGGTAAGTTGGGTATCATCAGTGTCTCCACCAAAGTTGAAGTCTTAAGTTAGATGTCATTTATGGCTTTCATATTTTTTTTTTTTGTGACTGTACCATCTTAACCACTTCCTTACTGGGCACGTATACCCCTTCCTGACCAGGTGAAATTTCAGCTTCTGGCATTGCGTCGCTTTAACTGACAATTGCGCGGTCGTGCGACGTGGCTCCCAAACAAAATTGGCGTCCTTTTTTCCCCACAAATAGAGCTTTCTTTTGGTGGTATTTGATCATCTCTGCGGTTTTTATTTTTTGCACTATAAACAAAAAAAGAGCGACAATTTTGAAAAAAAGTCAATATTTTTTACTTGTTACTATAATAAATAGCCCATTTTTTTTTTAAAAAAAAAAACATTTTTTTTCTCAGTCTAGGCCGATACGTATTCTTCTACATATTTTTGGTAAAAAAAAAAAAATCGCAATAAGCGACTGGTTTGCGCAAAAGTCATAGCGCTTACAAAATAGGGGACAGAATTATTATTAATTTTTATTATTAATTTTTTTTACTAGTAATGGCGGCGATCTGCGATTTTTATTGGGACTGCGACGTTATGGCGGACACATCGGACACTTTTGACACATTTTTGGCGCCATTCACATTTATACTGCGATCAGTGCTATAAAAATGCACCGATTACTGTATAAATGTGACTGGCAGTGAAGGGGTTAACACTAGGGGGGCATGGAAGGGGTTAAATGTATTCCCTGGGTGTGTTCTAACTGTGGGGGGAGGGGGGTGACTGGGGGAGGTGACCGATGCTGTGTCCCTATGTACAAGAGACACAGATTGGTCTCCTCTCTCCCCTGACAGGACATGGATCTCTGTGTTTACACACAGAGATCCATGTCCTTGTCCCTGTAACCGCCGATTGCGAGTGCCTGGCGGACATCGTGGCGTTTCAGAATAACAAAAGGTAGGAAGCTGCAACAACGCTTGTTAAAATCCTTGCCAAATACATAGATCAGCCAGAGGGAATTGTTTTTTGGAGTTACTCTTTAACAGGAGACCCCTAAAAAGTGAATACTTAAAGTGGAGGTTCACCCTCAAAAAAAATTCTGACATCACATGGAGTCGAGCCATCCTACCGACAGAATGCCGGTGGTTTTTTATTCTCAGCACATACCTCGTTATCACGATTTTCACCTCACGGCAATCCCGCGGGACTGGGCGTTCCCAAGCACTGCCTGTGATTGACAGGCTTCCGAGCGGCGCATACTGCGCGTCACAGGTTGCCGACAGAACCCGAACGTCGGTGCGCAGGCTCTATACGGCGCCTGCGCACCGACGTTCGGGTTCTGTCGGCAACCTGTGACACGCAGTATGCGCCGTTCGGAAGCCTGTCAATCACAGGCAGTGCTTGGGAACGCCCACTCCTGCGGGATTGTCGTGAGGTGAAAATCGTGATAACGAGGTATGTGCTGAGAAAAAAAAAAAAACACCGGCAATCTGTCGGTAGGATGGCTCGACTCCATGTGATGTCAGAATTTTTTTTGAGGGTGAACCTCCACTTTAAGCCCCGTACACACGACTGGTTTTCCTGCCAGGAAAACTGCCAAGAGATTTTTCGGTCGGGAAAACCAGCCATGTATATGTTTCCTAGCAGTTTTCCCGTCAGGAAAACAGACCGGAATCCCGACGGGAAAATAGAGAACCTGCTCTCCATTTTCCCGTTGGGATTCCTGGCGTTTCTTTGCTGCCAGATTTACTAATACTCTATGGGAAACACTGCGAGGCATACACACGGCTGGGATTCCTGGCCAAAGCTCCATGTTTTCCTGCCGGGTTCTCGGATTTCCTCTCGTTTTCTCGGCTTACATTTTACCGCCGTGAAAACCGAGCGTGTGTACAGGGTTTTAGAGACCAGATAGAGAGGTGCTATTTGCTGCTTGAGGATATAAAGCTGAATGTGGGTGAGAATCCTCCAGCACATCTGACATCCGATAGGAAGTGCCCATCTCTCTTTATATTAGGAATGTTTTCACCTACTAACCAAAGTATTTCCAAATGCAATAGAAGACAAATATACTAAAGTCTAAATATGAATTAGATAACAGAAACATATAACTTTCAATTTCACATTTTGTACATCAGAAGCTGAAAAGATGTCTATGACTCCATGACTTTTTTCAGTAAGAAAGTGCAATAAGATGAGCAAAGCTGCTAAACAAGTCTGATATTGTTGTTGTCCGTTGTTCATTCATTATACTTGGCTTTATTGAAGCTCTAACATATCACATTCTCTTATATGCCTTGTATCCTATGGATAAAAGCTCTCAATGAATGAATGCCAGCTCTTACATCCTCCTGGCTTTGGTCCTCTTCTTGTCCTTTAGTTCAGAAAATATAAATTGGAGTTGTCTGAATAGCATAGGTAATGTGTTTGGAGATGAATGATGGCGTGATTGATGTGTACAGCATCATGTCATAAAGAAAAAGATGTCATTTGTAGAAGTAGGACAAAGCTGCAATAACCTTTTTACTCAACTAAGGCAGGTGGTATTGTGGAATTACAGTGTGCCGAGGATTTATCATGAGATTGGCGCTAGCAAAAGAAGCTGTAAAAATTTGATGTTCATTGAATATGTTTGCTGTGGGAAGTGTTAGTCAATGTATCAGTTAATAATCCAAATAATATATCCATTACTTAATCAACAAAATTACCTAATCAACAATGTAATGTGTATGTGCATTGTAATTATTCTGCCCTTTGCAGCCACAAAGGAGTCAGGATGAATGATGACAACCGGATCAAAAAAGAGGCATTGTTACTTATTATTCAAACATTGGACCAATTTATAAAGGATTCACTGTGTGATTCACACAGCGAATGTTTGCTGGACATTAGTCCATCTGTACTTCACAGCTTTCAACTATCAAAGAGGATTTGCCCTATTCGCTGATTATTTTTAAAGAGGATTCACCCGCCATTATACAATATAATTGAAAGATTCCAAGCAGCAAACAACATTTGCCTATTGACATCAATGTACAACATAATAGCTAACAAGGTTCACTAGTTACCTTTTAATTTAAGCAACATTTGCCCCCAACAGCATAAACGATAATAGAGATAAAAAAAAAAAAGTTTTGTTTGTCACTTTAAAAATCAAACAGGGATCGCCTATTAGCCATTGAACTACACATAAAGTAAACACAGACTAATCGCACAGAGGCTACTGTGGAAATCGGATGCCTACTTGCATATCTCCATCTTCCCTTCAAATCATTGCATTTTACTGTTGGCTAGCAACATTACCAGTTTGTCGGCTTCCCCTTAGCCTGTCCATGGCACTCTTGCCATGGACAGGCTAAGGGGTCACACTCTTGATCACATGTGTTGGCTCGTGACCTAGCTCTGCTGCCCTCTTAAGCCCCATACACATGATCGGACCTTTGTCCGACCAAACACACATCGGAATTCCGATGGAATTCCATCGGTGTAAAAAAGAATGTGTCCTCTATCTAAATTCCGATGGAGTTCATCGGAATTACTCCGATGGAGCATACACACAGTCGGAATTTCCAATGGAAAAAGTCCGTCTGACTTTTTCCATCGAAAATTCCAATTGTGTGTATGGGGCTTTAGAGTGTCTCCATCAGGGAATATCTGCATGACCTCTTGCTAAAGAAACAGTTGGTCCAAACTTTGTCAGCCAACATCCCTCAGACAATGCAGACCATGCAGAGGTTCGAATGGATCTTAAATCTCCAAAAGTATGGACCCAGCCCACCTCTTGGAGTATTTGGGTCTATTTCTAGATATTTCAAAAAAAGAGAATTAGAATGTATCACCACACGTAGTGGTCATGTGGATACATGAAAGTACTCAACGTGCCACGTCCTAAATAGACGTGTATTTTCCGTTTTCGTTTTGGAAAATACATTTATTTAGTTACTCCCGAAAATCGTTTTGATTTATTTCGTTTTTCGTTGGGGAATAGCTTTCGTCCGAAAATCCAATAATACTTGGTTTCTGTCGAATGGTCAAAAGAATATTCAACGGAACGTCGAATATTTTTGGTTTCTTTTGATTGTTCAAACGAATATTTGACGGAACGTCGAATCTTTACGTCGAATCGTACATTTCCGTTCGAATATTCCGCCTACAAGAATTCTAATGTTGTATGACTAGTAATAATGTCGAATCTATTCTCCTATAATGTCGAATCTATTTTCTCATAAATCTAAATCTATTCTCTGTAATGTCAAATCTATTATTTCTATAGTGTCGAATCTTTTCTCTATAATGTCGGATCTTTTCTCTATGATGTCGAATCTTTTCCCTATAATGTCGAATCTCTCTATATCGAATTTTTACCGCAACAAAAACGAAAATAAAGCATTTTTTATGTCGGATCTTTCGGTTTTCGTTTCTTGCACTTTCGTTATCGTTTGTTAAAACGATAATGAAAAAAACAGATTTTCGGAAGAAAATGCATTCTAACGATAACGAATGCACATGTCTAGTCCTAAATAGATTCAAAAGAGAAATGACCTATGGGCAAGTCATGGACTTTTCAGGCACTATAGTCTGGTAAGGATATAGTCAAGGAAAAGGGGGGATTTTTATCTTAAAAAAGATTTATTACAAAAATTGTATACATATAAAATCTCAGTTCCCTAGGAACTGTACAAAAGCAAACAAACTTTACAGCATTGTAATTAGTCCTTCAAGACCAGCAGGAGAATGTCTATGGTAATGGATATAAATGATAGTATTCAGAAAACACTTTCGGAGGTATAACCTCCAACCATTTGAATATTGGAGAGATCCTGGAAGGAATTGAAGAACAGTAGACTTGGTGTCTGTAAGGTGGTAAATGCAACGCGTTCACAGCGTTGCATTTACCACCTTACGGACACCAAGTCAACTGTTATTCAATTCCTTCCAGGATCTCTCCAATATTCAAATGGTTGGAGGTTATACCTCCGAAAGTGTTTTCTGAATACTATCATTTATATCCATTACCATAGACATTCTCCTGCTGGTCTTGAAGGACTAATTACAATGCTGTAAAGTTTGTTTGCTTTTGTACAGATCCTAGGGAACTGAGATTTTATATGTATACAATTTTTGTAATAAATCTTTTTTAAGATAAAAATCCCCCCTATTTCTAGATATGGTCCAGAGTTTTCCTCCCTCCGGACAAGCTCCTGTCCTTCGCTCCCACATTCAGGCCCTCAATTTAGTCCAGGAGATGCCCCAATATTTGCTTTTGCATGAAGGTCTTTGGTATGATGGTAGCCTCCTTCGAGACTGTAACATCAGCCCATTTTCCTTCCCCAGATCATTATATATGGGATATACTGCACTGTGCAATAAGTGAACACAAAAACTAGCTGCCGAGACAAAGCAAAAACTGGACTCCACCCCTACCTGATAGGCTGGTGTCTATCATGTGCAACTTCCAAGATATCCAGAGAAAGGGCTTCCCCAATTCCAGTGCCGAACTGTAAATCCACCATGCTAGGGCAAGCATGGATTTTATGATCAGGCAAATGGTATGCTCCAAAGACTGCTTGTCTCATGTAGCCAGAATGTTGAGGGTTTTTTTTGGCGTTTTTTGGGCAGTTTTCCCGTCAGAAAAACTGCAAGAAGCATACACACGACTGGGATTCCCAGCCAAAAGCTCTCCTCAGAGATTTCCCATCGGGAAAACTGATTGCGTGTACGAGGCTTTAGCAGCCATATCTTGCATTACTCAGTAGCCGGATTGTCAACATCTTTTAGGTAGGTTTATTTCTGAGGCCCCGTACACACGACGAGTTTCTCGGCAGAATTCAGGCAGAAACTCGGTCGGAGCTGTATTCTGCCGAGAAACCCGGCCGTGTCTACACTTTCGGCCGAGGAAGCCGACGAGGATCTCGGCGAGGAAATAGAGAACATGTTCTTTATTCCTCGTTGTTCAATGGGAAATTTCGGGTCGCCGAGATCCTAGGTGGCTTCACAAGGAACTCGACGAGCAAAACGATGTGTTTTGCCCGTCGAGTTCCTCGGACGTGTGTACGGGGCCTTACAGTTAAAAAGAGACTTTGATACATCAGTGATCGGTCATACTGAAGATCTTTCAGCTTCTGTGTGTCTCTACCTCTCTCTACCTTCTTTCTTTATGTGTGTGTTTGTACAGTATATTGTATAGAGAGATAGAGACACACACACCTGTATATACCATTCTATACATAATTCACTCTCCTGCCCAATATAAACATGTAATACGATACAAATAAACTGAAAAAGGTAAAAGCTAATTGCCAGTTGGAGGCGTCCAGTGACTGAAAAACTACACAAAGAATTTCTCAAGCTGCAAAAGCTGCGGCAAGGTAATAGGATTTCACACTCATTATTTTTTTTCTGTTATTCACAATAGTCAGCGATACATGAAATGAGAAATATTTACTTTAATGATGACATTATGTTCAAAAAGTGTCAGACAGCAGATATATCAGGAGTTAGCAGGTTTGCAGGAATCAGACAGTATCGCTTGCTGGCGGAAAAAAGAAATCTGCAATCCGTACTTATCAGCTCAGACCAGTAGAAGCTGGGTAGTAGGATTATACACTTTATTTATTTCACGGTGCTCAGCCAAGTGTGAAAAGTGAAATATGTCTGTTGGTGTCTTATGAAAACAAGCAGCAGGTGCTTTAGGAATTAGCGACTTTGTCTTTTTTACAAACTTGCACCTGCTGCCGAACAGAGAACAAATAAATGCACATCTAATCAGTAATTGTCATTTGACATCACTAACCGTGGATAATAGGATTATAGGTGTGTGCCGCTAACTGTGTTATGAAGTTGTCCGACGCCACGTGTATCACGGTTTGGTGACTTTGTGGTTTTACTCACTATTTCTTATCCTCTTGTTAATGGGATGAGCGAATGATCTCCGCTTCCATAGGAAACAATATGTTAAAGCGGATGTGCCATGAAAAAAAAATATTAAAAGCCAGCAGCTACAAATACTGCAGCTGCTGACTTTTAATATTAGGACACTTACCTGTCCTGGAGTCCAGCGCCGTCCGCAGCAGAGTGACGAGCGATCGCTCGTCACTCTGCTGCTCCCCCTGCCATCCTCAGTGAGGGAACCAGGAAGTCAAGCGCTCCGGCTTCACTGCCCGGTTCCCTACGGCGCATGTGCGAGTTGCGCTGCGCCGCTGATTGGCTCCCGCTGTGCTCTGGGAGCCGAGTTTTTTCCAGAGCACAACGGGGGGAGGACGGGAGGTGACGTTCTGCCCGCAGTTTACCCGAAACTGTGTGGCCGGAAGTGGGTGCAAATACCTGTCTTTAGACAGGTATCTGCACCCCCCTCCCCCCTGAAAGGTGTCAAATGTGACACCGGAGGGGGGGAGGGTTCCGATCAGCGTGAGTTCCACTTTAGCGTGGAGCTCCGCTTTAAAGCTATGTTTCAATCCAAGGGTCTCCCACCTCCACAAAAATATCCCCCCACCCCCTATAGCTATTTGCTGCAGAAATTTCTTTTAAATCCAGATATAAATACTGGCCTGAATCCATAGTGCCATGGGGCACTGGATCTCAAGTCCTCTCTCTTCTTTGCTGCAGAGTTAGTGGATCCTCCTTCAGTTGTCCACTTGCCCGATAACGTAAACCTTTACAAATGGTGGTGTTCTCACAGGTCCTGAAGACTCCAGGAGCAGTATGATGGCCTTATGAAGATAGGTGGCAACAAGACCAATTGGTCAGGGGCCCGGAGTGCAGCATTGGATCACCTATGAAGAGGCGGTGGTGAGGGACATGTGACGGTGAAGTTAGATGGCATTTTTATAAAGAAAAAAATGTAAGGGCAGAGATCCACAGTTAGGCGTTAACCCTTTTGCTGCCAGAGATGTTATTGCATTTTTTGCACCCAAGTATAAAAGTAATTTCAGGCCTGAAGATTATGTAAAACCAGCAATCATTATATATTTTCTGAAAGCAGACACCATAGAAGAATAAAATGTCGGTAGTTCTAATTTTCTCTGTCACATATAAGTGCAACAGTTTATGAAACGCAAAATTTCAGTACACTAAAAAGTGTGTGCGCCTGTGAAATGCAACAAGCTTTGGTACCCTATAATTTCCCTTTTAAAGATGCGTTAAAAGCTCCTACAGGTCATCAATTTACAGTTGCCCACGAATAATGGGCCTAGAAATATTGCTCTCACGCCAGTGTGCACGATGATTTGTAACATAATCAATATTGTTGTGTGAAGGTGCCTCTGACGCATGCATTAACGATTGTATGTATGTTCGGAGGGGTGCCTCTCAAATATTTTTTTTGGGGGGGCGATTTTAGGCGCTTGGGTGTAACTTTTTTTTCTTTTTTGTTTTTTCTGACCTTTTCATCCCATTTTAGTGACAGGTTCTCCTTAATGGGACATTAATGATGTCTCATTGATTTCCCCTGATGTCTCACCTGTCCTTCAGTGAAACTAATGCCATGCAGGGCGCACTGCATTAGTTGCTTAAAAGTGACAAGGGGACCCAGAAGTGACATTTTGTAAGTAATTTCCGGGTCTGTAACAGGAAGGGGAGATCAGTCTCTACTTCTCCACCCAATGGTACCCACCATGCTGATCCTAGGTGCATGAATGGGTGTGTGGAGCCCAAAAAACATGACGTGGGGTGCGGCCATTATCTGGGTGTGTGAAAGCGATCCAAAAGCTGCAGAGGCATTGGATCACTTCCAAAAGCTGCAGAGGCATTGGATCACTTCCATCTGAAAGCCTACAGTCAGCTTGTCATATTTACTCACACTGCAAGTGGCTATAAAAAAAAACTTGCTGCCACGATGTACGGCATACATCAGTGGCAGTAAAAAGGAGTTTTATGATCACAGCACACACTTTCATTTTATAACATCAGCATAGTAATAGCAATACAAACAATAGTTATATTTGACCATCTAATATACAGTAAGCTTACTTGAAAAATGCCCTGCCATGGGGACTATGTATCTCATGGTACCTTGCTGCCTGCAAGCAAGCAGTGATTCTTGTATTGAAATTCCTCCTCTCAGCACCTCTGTAGTTCAGAAGGCAGACTCTGTGAAACGTGTGACACTGCAGTGCCCAAAGGGCATGGTGAATATGTGTCATAGAATTCAAGCAAGTAAATGCATGGGGATATTCATAAAGTAAGTTTACAGGCTCAAGAACTAATAGAACTAGGCTAGAAATTTGTGAAATACTATGTGGAAACTTGTATATGATTTTAAATTTTTACCATAGACAAGCTTTAACAGGGAATGTGCTTGTGAGTATGTAAGAATGCATATTCCTTTTTCTATATCAAGGCTGTTAAATACCAGATGAATAGAAAAAGCAGCAAATGTCAGATTAATGGACAGATTAATGGACCAGTACTGCATAAAAATACAGTAATTACCTCCTTATACCTGTCATATGAATCTTTAAAAATGATTGAAGTATTCCTAACAGGGTTATAGTTTGCCCCGTCATTGTCAGTATTTCCTCAATAGCTCGGTATGCCAGCGACATTGTGGAATTGATATAATGAATAATATTATTATTATTTATAAACTACATAACTTACAGTATAATATTTCTGTGATAGTACTGCTTTAAAGAAAAAATATATAACTGCGCTAAACCAAATAACAGTGTTCCTTTCAAAAAAGAAAAACTGAGTGGGGCATAAAGCCCAATTTAGTGCTACCCAAAATGAATTAAGTAAAAATAAACAAAAACACATGAATAGGCATTACTGTGCAATCATGCACCGGGCTCCAACTGCCTGGAAACCCAATATGTGAAAAACACTTACGGTATATGCAGATCAGTAGCCTCTCTAACCGAGGCTAGAGAAGTAGTGTTGAATAAAATAAATCAATACAGAAAAAAAGAAAAAAATCTGAACCAAAGTTTATATTTGCAAAGGTGTACAAAAATATATATATCCCAAGGAGTGAAAAATAGTCCATAGAAATGTCAGATTTGAACACCCGTGCACATTCCAATTAGTGATTGCTCGTGGTCCCAGGGAGCCTTATGTGAATCCACCACCGTTAAAAAATCTGCTTACCAGATTTTTAGGTCCCAATGGACCAAGCCCAGTGTGTTAATCCAAACAGAGGACCTGTTTATTAGCAACTTCCAGACACCTCAGACCTCCACATATACACTCGATGGACCTGTATATTGGTAGCTTCCAGATACAGAGGAAATCCACATATGCACTCAATGGTACCGATCATAGAAAAGAGAGAATTGTGTGCCCAACGATGTCTCACCAGCCAATGTGTGCATCCGGATCTCCTGCTCCGCCTCCTGCTGTGTCAGAAGCTCACTGAAAAGTTCTGGCGCGCTGTGAAAGTAGTCCCGCCCTCCTCCTAGACTAGATAGACAGAACTGTCTAGTCTAGGAGGAGGGCGGGACTACTTTCACAGCGCGCCAGAACTTTTCAGTGAGCTTCTGACACAGCAGGAGGCGGAGCAGGAGATCCGGATGCACACATTGGCTGGTGAGACATCGTTGGGCACACAATTCTCTCTTTTCTATGATCGGTACCATTGAGTGCATATGTGGATTTCCTCTGTATCTGGAAGCTACCAATATACAGGTCCATCGAGTGTATATGTGGAGGTCTGAGGTGTCTGGAAGTTGCTAATAAACAGGTCCTCTGTTTGGATTAACACGCTGGGCTTGGTCCATTGGGACCTAAAAATCTGGTAAGCAGATTTTTTAACGGTGGTGGATTCACATAAGGCTCCCTGGGACCACGAGCAATCACTAATTGGAATGTGCACGGGTGTTCAAATCTGACATTTCTATGGACTACTTTTCACTCCTTGGGATATATATATTTTTGTACACCTTTGCAAATATAAACTTTGGTTCAGATTTTTTTCTTTTTTTCTGTATTGATTTATTTTATTCAACACTACTTCTCTAGCCTCGGTTAGAGAGGCTACTGATCTGCATATAAGTGTTTTTCACATATTGGGTTTCCAGGCAGTTGGAGCCCGGTGCATGATTGCACAGTAATGCCTATTCACGTGTTTTTGTTTATTTTTACCTAATTCATTTTGGGTAGCACTAAATTGGGCATTATGCCCCACTCAGTTTTTCTTTTTTGAAAGGAACACTGTTATTTGGTTTAGCGCAGTTATATATTTTTTCTATGTCTTTCTTATGTTTTGTTTAACATAATAATTGTTGCTTGTCAATCCAGTTTATTAATTTCACATAGCGCAGTTGCTTCCCCCCTTTTTTCATACTGCTTTAAAGAAGCCGTTTTGACTGTTGCTTCCCAGGGAGCTAGCAGACCTCATAAGGCAACTGATAAAGAAAAACAGAAGGCATCTGATCGATTGCCTGACCAATCCACCCATGTTTTTATAAAATTCAATCATATTTACTTTTGATACCATGCTTGATGTCTTGGAAGTACTGATTGTGACATTCAAGCACAGAATTACTATTAAGCCTCATACACACGACCGAGGAACTCGATGGGCGAAACACATCGTTTTGCTCGTCGAGTTCCTTGTTAGGCTGTCGAGGATCTCGGCAAGCCAAATTTCTCCATTGCCGTCGAGGAAAAAGAAGACATGCTCTCTTTTTGGCACGACGAGATCCTCAACAGTTTCCTCGTCGAAAAGTGTACACACGACCTGTTTCCTCGGCAAAAAAAAAAGCGAGCAAAAAAAAAGCAACCAGCAAGTTTTTGCCGAGAAACTCGGTCGTGTGTACGAGGCTTTAGTTGCCCTTCAAGCCACCAGCAGCACATGAAAAGAGCCCAAAGAGAAAAAGTGTAAAAAAATAAATAAATGACGGACACAAAACAGATCAGAGTAACATACGATTACAGATGTTTTTTTTTTTTCATCTCATTTATTGATCTGAGAAAAGACCGGTATAATAAGGGAAATATGAGAATAAAAAAGGAGTGAAGGCAGAAGAGCCCTTTTGGTGTAATGTAGAAGCAGCGTTTTTGTTTCTCAGCGAAAGGGTAAAGGAACTCGCCTCTTTCCTCTGGGTCACACTCATCTCCGCTCCTAGAGCCGTCCCTAGAACCACCCCATGTAGAGAACAGGGAACCAAGTATAATTTAGGGGGCTAGCATGAGCCCTTGAGTTTGTTATTGATGTAAAATCAATAGTAGGCCCACTACAGCAAGAATAGATTCCTCCAGCAACAATAGACAGGCCCTCTCCCCCATATCCAGCAATAATAAACAGCCCCCTTCCCCCAAAATATATCCTGAAAATAGACCGCCCCCATGTATCCAGCAAAGGGACATCCACATATATGCAGCAAAGAGATGACCCAATCCAACAAAGACACAGCCCAATCCAACAAGGAGACACCCTTATATATTCAAAGAGACAGCCCAATCCAGCAAAGAGGTGAGGGAGGGCTCTGCGGGCACCGCCGGGAAATGAGCTTGCGAGTCACCAGCAGAGGAACCTGTCACCTGTGGAAATGACAGCAGTAAGTGGTGGGCAAGGGGCTAGCATCGGAGGGGTAGAACTCGGTCCTGGCTAAAAAAAGCCCTGTGTAGACGAATGATAAAATGTTGATTGTTGATCTTGAAAAGTTTGTGTAACTTACATCTAAAGAGATTGTTGGCTACCATGTAAATGTTGCAGACAACCTGGGGTAAGCACTTGTGAAGAATATTTGTCTCCACACAGGTTCTTTTGGTGGCCGCACTCTCAGTGCTGGGGTATAGTTCTACTCAGGAGACGTCGTGGCTGAGTGACGTATGTAGAAACGAGGGATGATGTCATTGTATTTTTTCTGTGCACAGCAATTACAGATCTGACTTCTGAAGTAAAAGTCCTTTTTTTACAGTTTTGCAGCCACTAAAAGTAAATGGTAGGGTGCCCCTTTATCCGTTTTCCCTATCGGCAGGAGCAGGGCCCATTAATTCCATTTACCACAATCTCCTTTGCTCCCATCATTCCTGGACTTCTGGACATGCCCAGGGAACATAAATTGCAACTCGTTCCGCCTTCCTCTGCTCAGTAGGACCGTGCCTGATAGAGCAGCCATGAGAGGGCTAGCTAGCTGCAACTAGGTGCAGGGCCACCAATGGGCATAAGAGCGTGCAGCACTAATGTTACAGTCACATTGGTGACATAGCTCACAGCCACCTGGATTGCTTTACCAGAGACTTCTGCAGCTGTGCCTGTGTGGAGTCTACTATGGGGTTCATGTCCACAGCTACAGTACGTGGGCTATCCTCTGAAACTAGTCTTCTAAAAACTGAAAGACTATATTCCTTCTCAGGGCATCACAAGTATTTGTCTTATAGTGTTACTAAACCCACAACAGTAAAATCAGTCTGGATATGCAGTAAAGCATGCTTGTTATACTCACTGTGGAACCTAATGGGTTAATTGTGTTAATTGGTTAATTGTGTAAAAAGTCAGTTTGATCCTGTCTTCACTAAGCCCCCTCTTCTTCCACTGTCCCCAGTATATCTCCTGGTAGTACAGAGCCTTGGGGGAATGCTGCATATGCTCAGTTTGGTGTCTATTCCTAGAGAGTTTTTTTTTTCCTCGGAGAGTGCATGTGATCAGCACAGGGACAATCAGCACTGTCCAATTCATCATCAAAACAGTGTTACGGATTTCTAAATGCTTCATTTCACTATATAAGCTGAGTTTACTGTTAAAAATAACTGTGTTATGCAAGACTCCGGTGGGTGTATAAAGATGTCCGCTTGCTGACTTCTAACTCTAGGCTTACTGCAGACGAGTGAAGGTGTATCTAGATGTGCCTGGGGCAACGTCACTTCGGCTGCGCATCGCGCATGCGCAGTAGACCATGTAGCAGCTTTCTGATGGGTAGCGGCTAGGGGCACTAGTACTGGTGAGCTGAGGGCCCCCCCCCTAGAGATTCCCTTTAATTGGCAGGGATTTTCTCTACCTTCCTGTTTTGGCTGTGGGACAGGAAGTGAAAGGAAATCTCCCCAATGAGACACAGATGGCAAAAAATAAACTGATGGGGCATAACCTTCCCTTACCCTGTTCAAACTGGGGACAAAAAAAGTTTTGCCTATAGTTTTACTTTTAATTATCAGTTCATGTTCCACATTGTTTGCCAGTGCCCCCTTCCCCTGTGCCATATCGGTAATTATGCTGTATCGCCAGCTAGTGGACAAATTTAGGATTTTTTGCCGGTATTCCTGTTCTGTTTGGATAACTTATTTTTCAACTCTTAGTTTTATACCAGTTATACATGTTTGTACCGTCCTACCCCGTGTACAGTTGGTAAAGGTCAAGAACACATCACTGTGTGAAGGATGCTTCAGTGTAATTCTCCCTGCTTATTTAATGCTGTGTGTGTGTTAGAGGTAACAGGTGATTTCAGGTGTGACTCACTCCTCTGCTAACAGGCTGTGAAATGTTAATGACCCTTCCTCAGCCAGTCCTATTTCAAAGGGTAATTGATCTAGTGTGTTGTGTGAAGGAGACCTGTGTTTACTGTTACTGTGATTAGAAGTGGCTCATGTTAATTATTCTGATTGCTTCATTGTGGTAATTATCTCTTCTATATGCGGGGCCAGGCTGTCTAGATAACGTATTCTGTACAACTAGTAATTAACTCCACTGATGTCATTATCTAAAGAAAATGTGTTTTCAGGGTCGGCTCCGAAATGTCTGCCTCATAATCTGTATGAGGGCCCCCACTGTGTGTGAAAAGGGGGTGGAGAGTTCATTGTTCTTTGATTGAGGATTAGCTTGTAAACTGCATATATACCAGCAGCATGCTGCCATTAAAGTCTGTCTTGTTCCAGCAGTAAGCGTGACCCATGTGTGGCTTATTGGGCGATTCCAGGAATATTCCCCCTCGTGGAATATTGGGGTGATTTTCTTTATGGGAAGAAGGGAAGGTTTGACGGGGATATAATTCTAATACCGTCACACACTGTATGTCTGGCTCTTGGGTGATACCACTTTATAACAGGCCTATGCAATGATTTTCTCAGGGAAGGATGTTATTAGTTCAGCTTCAAACAAAGGGATTGTCTGAGCATCTCTGCCTTCCCTTTCACTCGGCTCTTACAAGGTCAGTGTCTCAGACTATTCTTGTAGACAGGGCACACCTGTTATGGTTTATATATGCCATAATCTCAGCTCCTTGTTCTATTCTGCCAGGTTATCTCAGTGCTCCTGGAAGGATTCATTCACTTAGACAAACCTGGCCCATCTCAAAGGTCACTGCTCTAGAAATCTAGCATCTTCACTGATATCTGTTTATACGGTCCCATCATTTCTACTATCACTGTACCATGCCAGGGAGTCCTTAGAGCCAGACAAGTGTCAAGAAATAGAATTATGTTTTGTCTGCTGGAATCAAACTGCGATGAAGTGAACTCCCGTGTTCTGGAGCTGATATGATTGAATTCTGTCTTTTATACAGGAATACTGTAAATGGCTTTTCTCTAAAGACATTGAGATAAGCTTTTCTGTGTTTAGTGGTTATGTTTTTATTTTACCTGTTCAACATAAAGGAGTTAAGCCCTTCTTGAAATTTGGCACATATATCTTTCACATCACCGAGACTCGGGGCGTAAGCAAAGTCATATGAAAATCACATCTTTGGAAAAATGAAACACCCTATTTTATAATAAATTAGAATTTTTACTTTATTGAGTGCTCTCTCTTTCATTTTGGTCTACTGGTGGCTACCAGTTTAAAGTCCATATTCACTTCTGGTTCTTTCTCTCTCTCTTCATATTTGGATGTGGTGCCATGTCTCAACAATTTTCCACTCAAAGATTTTTTTCTAGGAATACCACGCTGCAACCTCAAGCCACACTTTTGGCTTGCAATTGTGGCCTTATTCACTTGGATGGGTCGCATTTGGAGGCCGTACTGCCCGCTGAATAGGACACGGAGTATCATTTTTGCCGCGGCATGTGCAAAACCCTGTTCAGCCATCAAGAAAGCTTATCCAGCTTTTTCTCTATGAATGCTTCCAGTTTCTGATTTTTAAATGCATTTGAATTATACGCGGCCATTCCTAGATGTTTTTTTTTTTTTTTTTTAAATAAACTGATACACAAACTAAAGCTCGTACACACGATCAGACCTTTGTCCGACCAAAAATGTATTGGCACCCTCAATTTAATATTTGGTAGCACACCCCTTGGAAAAAAAATAACTGAAATGAATCGCTTCCTGTAACCATCAATATGATTTCTTACACATCTCTACTGGAATTTTAGATCACTCTTCTTTCTCCAACTGTTCCGCGTCTCTTAGATTGGAAGGGTTCTTTTTCCTAACTGCTGTTTTGAGATCTCTCCACTGGTGCTCTATGGGATTTGGATCTGAACTCATTGCTGGCCAGTTCAGTACTCTCCAGCGCTTAGGCTGGCCATACATGGTCGAATTTCAAAATAATTTTCTTTTGAAAATCAGAAATTTTATGATCCGATGGTGCCACCATTGAGTTAAAAATTCGACCAACCAAGCCTTCAATTTCACCTCTTGTTGCTACAAAAAATAATTTTCGTGGCTGGGAATATTCTTTTCTTTATGGGAATTTTCTTTTCTTACACATGTTTATTTCTTTTTAAATTACAATTCTTGCATGATTTTCCCATCATTGATTAAAAAATCGTTTGTTTTTCCAAAAAAAATCCAACATGCCCGATTTCTCAAATTTGATGGACGCACGGAAATCGGCTGTTGCTGCAGCTCACTAAGGGTGGGAAATTCTTACGAAAATTCTTGGATAAGATTTTTGTAAGAAAAATCATTTTTCGAAATTCGATTCATGTATGACCTGCCCTAAATCATTTTTGAATTCCCCAGAATTCTTTGGTAGTCTTCAGATTTCATAATAATGCCATGTACACGGTCAAGACATACAGTGCCTGAAGCAGCAAAGCAAGCCCAAAACATCAGTGAACCATTCTTTTAACCACTTGCCGACCGCGCACCGTCGTTATACGTCCACAAGGTGGCTCGGCTGGGCGAGAGCACGTAATATGACGTCCTCTCTCCCAGCCGCCACTAGGGACGCACGCTCGCCCCCGACTCCCGTGCGTGTGCCCGGCGGGCGCGATCGCCGCCGGGCACACGCGATCGCTCGTTACAGAGCGGGGACCGGGAGCTGTGTGTGTAAACACACAGCTCCCGGTCCTGTCAGCAGGGGAAATGCTGATCTTCGGTTCATACAATGTATGAACCGAGGATCAGTGTTTCCCCTAGTGAGGCCACCCCCCCACAGTAAGAACACACCCAGGCATACTTAACCCCTTCCCCGCCCCCTAGTGTTAACCCCTTCACTGCCAGTGGCATTTTTATAGTAATCCAATGCATTTTTATAGCACTGATCGCTATAAAAATGCCAATGGTCCCAAAAATGTGTCAAAAGTGTCCGAAGTGTCCGCCATAATGTCGCAATACCGGAAAAAAAAATCGCTGATCGCCGCCATTACTAGTAAAAAAAGTATAATAAAAATGACATAAAAATACCCCCTATTTTGTAAACGCTATAACTTTTGCGCAAACCAATCAATAAACGCTTATTGCGACTTTTTTTTACGAAAAATATGTAGAAGAAAACGTATCGGCCTAAACTGAGGAAAAAAAATGTTTTTTTATATATTTTTGGGGGATATTTATTATAGCAAAATGTAAAAAATATTCATTTTTTTCAAAATTGGCTCTCTATTTTTGTTTATAGCGCAAAAACTAAAAACCGCAGAGGTGATCAAATACCACCAAAAGTAAGCTCTATTTGTGGGAAAAAAAGGACGCCAATTTTGTTTGGGAGCCACGTCGCACGACCGCGCAATTGTCTGTTAAAGCGACGCAGTCCCGAATCGCAAAAAGTACTCTGGTCTTTGGGCAGCAATATGGTCCGGGGGGTAAGTGGTTAAAGGCCTCATTTCTTTTTGTGAAATCAGTAGACCGATGGGCTTCGCCAAAAAGTAGTCATTTTGCTTTTGAGCTTTTGCTCAGCACATTCTTTCAAAAAAGGTTTTTGGCTTCCTCAGCCTGTGATCACAAATGTCTGACACAGGTCAGCCCCTACCGCAGCCACTTACCTTGCGAATTACTACATAATTACAGTGTTGCAAGCCTTATCACTGGGAAGAGGGGACAGGGAAAATGCCTTTTCCTACCTGCAGCAGGCTGACCATCACCTGAGTCTAGACATAAGGCACCTGCCTGAAGTACAAGAACTGCTTTTTAATGATCAAAGGGAGTCTGAAAAAAATAATACTATTGTATATTGTGACAGAAGTAGATTCATGCAGACCATGAGCGTTACAGAAATTGACTCGAACCCATATGTGTTGTTTTATGTGTTAGAGGGGTATTATTTTGTAAGCTCATAACGACGGGATGGCATAAATATTGCTATGTTCATTTAAAATGTTCCAGTGTATGTCCGTGCTAAATAAAATGATTAAATACTTACTGGAGAGTGGAGACTGGAAGCACTGTGCAATTTTCCTTCTTAATTTTCCTGTGGTAGATAACTGCTGGGTAAGGGAAATTATTTGATTCTCACAAATGAAATACATAAAACCACCTGCTGACAGCTCCTGGGGGATTGACCCCGTCTGTAACCCATGATAATCTACTTTTCTATCTACGTTACCTGTGTATTGTAGCAGGATAAATCTTCTCCTGAGTTGGTTATTTAATCGTGTTCTTTTAGAACAATACCACAGTAGGGTAGTTTGCTGTCACACTGTGTTGTGTGTTTTTTTTTTTTTTTTTAAGGCCGATTCATTGATTTGCCATCTTGATAATCCTGTATTTATTTTGTCTTCAGAGAGAAGCGCAAAGTGGTTATCCCACCTAGTTTGGCATATGGAAAAAGAGGATACCCCCCTTCTATACCAGGTAATTCCTGACCGCTTCAAATCCTTTCTGATCGTGCCGTTTTTAGATTTTTTTTAGTGCAGGATAAACATAATGCACCAACACAATTCTCAAAAAAAACAATTAAAGCCTTTTTTTTCAAATGAAGAAACAAATCTTAGCTGGGTTTGTGCACACTTGCTATATTAAAACTTGTCCCGCTTACTCGCTGCATTAGACCATGGGATTTGGGTTCCATAAATTGCGGTTTATTTTGAGCTGTCCATCATGAGCTAGTGGGACAACATAACACAAACCAACCTAACATCTTCATCTGCTAGCCCAGTATAGTCTGTCCCTTTTGTATATATTTCGTATATACAATATAACTTATAAGGCAATACTGATGAGCTTAAAATGAACCAAGAGGAACCGATAAAAGACAAGTCGGTTTAAGGCCCCTTTCACACGTACGGATCCAGTGAGGATCCGTACCTTTCTCATCCGCTTGCTCAGCGGGGATCGGCCAGATGACAGGACCGCCCTGTCTTTTCTCCGCTCTCATCTATGGGGGGATCGGATGAACACAGACCGTCTGTCTGTGTTCACCCGATCCAATCCAAAGACGGATGGGAAAAATACGATTTTCTTCCGTCTGCAGAATCGGACCATAGCGGGGACCGATGAGATCGGGTGTCAGCGGATGTTCATCCTCTGTCACCCACTATCCCATAGGGATACATGTATGTCTGTATTTCATCCGAAAACAGATGGATGAAATACAGACATACTTGGCCAGATTCAGTAAGACCTGCCTAACGTTAGGCAGGCGTAGCGTATCTCATATACGCTATGCCGCCGTAAGTTAGAGAGGCAAGTGCTGTATTCACAAAGCACTTGAGTCCTAAGTTACGGCGGCGTAGCGTAAATGGGCCGGCTGTAGTGATAATGTATATGTATAGTGCCCAGTACTCCGGTTAGATAATTAATATCTTAGATGTTAGTATGATGACCATAAATTAAGTTGTTTCGCAGCAACACAGGTTCTCCAGAGAACGCAAATTTAATTAACTTCCAATAACATACAAAGTCCAAATTCCACAGATGATACAAAAATCCAACAGAGTATTTCAGAATCCCATCTTTTCCTAGACCTGTGCAATATTCATCATAGAGTGACAAGACTACACTAGCTGAATGCCAGCTTGACTGCCTCAAATATTGGTCTCACACTGGAGGGGGGGTTCTCTGAATGAATGGAAACTTCCCTAAGTCTAGTTACCATCAATAAATACTTGTAAGTAAGGAAGTATCAGGCCATCTCACACAACTAGTCTTAGATAAGATTAACACATCAAAAGGGTCCTCAGCTGTTCCTTTGATCTGTGTTTGACCACTAACCCAGCAAACACCTTTTGATGTGTAACCTTGAATTCCTGTATGTCACACATATATACTGTGCCTTACATATACCACAATATTTTACAATACCTACATATCTATATTAATATTACAACACCGGCGCAAGCCCGCTTAATTCAAATTGTGTTGAGGTGGGCGTGTTTTATGTAAATAAACCATGACCCCACGTAAATGACGTTTTAAACGAACGGCGCATGCGCCGTCCGTGGACGTTTCCCAGTGCGCATGCATCGGATAGAATGCCTAAGATACGTCGAACACTGCCTACTTCGTGAACGTAACTTACGCACAGCCTTATTCGCGTACGACTTGCGCAAACGACGTAAAAAGATACGCTTGTTCCGACTTCCATACTTTGCATGGGCTGCGCCACCTAGAGACCAGCTTTATCTTTACGCCGGCGTATGTCTTCCGTAAACGGCGTAACTAATTGCAACGGACGTACGTTCGTGAATCGGCGTATCTTGCTCATTTGCATATTCGACACGGAAAACAGCAGAAGCGCCACCTAGCGGCCAGCGTAAATATGCACCCTAAGATACGACGACGTAGGAGACTTACGCCGCTCGTATCTTAGCCTAATTTAAGCGTATCTGGTTTCCAGAATACGCTTAAATTTACGACGGCGTAGACTCAGAGTTACGACGGCGTATCTACTGATACGCCGGCGTAACTCTCTCTGAATCTAGCTAACTGTCCGCATGTGTGAAAAGGGGCTTAAGACCTTTTTATATTCTTTCTCAGTCAGAGCAATCTGATAGGCTACTGATAGTTATAAGACAAACTGATGGGTATAAGACAAATGAAAGGGTTATTCTACCAAGTGTAAAAAAGTGAAGAGCTAAATAAATAATAAGCTAAATAATAATAAATAAATAAAGGAGGGTTTCTGCGTCGACACTGAAACCTTCTTTATACAGCTAAAGGAGGGTGGCTCCTTTGCCTACGGAATGCTTCCATAGCCACCCATTCAGGTGTGCTTCCATGATGTATTTGAAGAAAAATTATGGTACAAAAAAATAGACAATATACAGCACAGGTGTCAAACACAAGGCCCGTGGGCTGAATCTGGCCCTCCAGGCCATTTCATGTGGCCCTTGTACCTCCTGCAGCTGAAGGAGAGCTCCAGCCCTCCTCTGGTCCTACTCCAGACCCTTACTTTCTTCTTTCAAGCAATGCATATAGCTTCTTCCCAGCAGCAGCATAAGTTAGAGGGGGTGCACTGTGATGTAAGGGAGAATGGGGGGCTCAACTTCTGATGGTGGGGTGGCTCTTGACATCTAAGATGCAACCGGCCCTTTTGAGGGCAATCATAATGCTGATGCGGCCCACAATGAAATTGAGTTTGACACCCCTTATATACAGTATAAAGAGAAATGTATACATCATATCCAAATGTACATGTGTTATTTCAATACTTCTGGTGCAAAAGGGAAATAGTTAATATATCAAAGAACTACAATAATGTAATCAAAAATTGTTTTAGTACAAATATATTTGGAACAGAACAAATTAATAATAAATAATAATTAAAAAGTTTTTATTATTATTGTTGTTTATTATTATAAATGTGTTTACGTTCCATTTGTTTAGATACGGCATTTGTTATTTTCGGATAATTTGTAACTTCGGAAAAATTTGTATTTGTTACGTTTAATTTAATTTAATAGGTATTTCAGATTTTCGAATGTTCGGATTTCCAAATTTATGTATTTTCGGAAAAATTTGTTAAATGGGTTTTGGTTAATTCGGATGTTTCAAAATTAACAAATTTGTCGAAATTCATTAAAAACTAATTCGGAAAAAAAACAAATTGCACATGTCTAGGCTACAGTATAACCTGAAAGTATATGACTTCTCGTGTCCCTCAATTGATGCGATGGAAATGAGTTTACCTTGTGAAAACTATAAAAGCCCTTTTAAAATATATTGGAAATTCCTATCTTGGGCATTTTAGGCCTAGTTTTCCCAAAACTCAACCATGTTGGATTGGTGTCGCCATATACAACAAAGAATAGTTTCAGTTGTCAATGCTCTGTGCACTGCATTGCCAAAAAGTAGTGCAGGTCCATTTTTTTCTCCATTCCTTTAGGCCCCTTTTACACTGGGGCGGGAGGCGCGGTGGTGGTCTAGCGCCGCTAAAAATAGAGGCGCTATACCGTCGGATTTGCCGCAGGATTTGGCCGCTAGCGGTGCGGTATTAACCCCCGCTAGTGGCCGATAAAGGGTTAATACCTCTGCAGAGGCTTATTGCGGGCAGTATTGCCACGGTTTCCCATTGTTTTAAATGTGAAGGAGCGGTATACACGCCGCTCCTCTCACCGCTCCAAAGATGCTGCTGGCAGGAGATTTTTTTCTCTCCCGCCAGCGCATCGCCTCAGTGTGAAAGCCCTCGGGCTTTCACGTTGAGTATGCAGTGCAGGAGTTTTTCAGGCGGTATAGCAGCGCTATTTTTAGCGTTGTACAGCCTGAAAAACTCCTCAGTGTGAAAGGGGTGGTCTAAGGCCTCGTACAGACGACCAGACATGTCCGATGAAAACGGTCCGCGGACCGTTTTCATCGGACATGTCCGCTGGGATCATTTGGTCTGATGTGTGTACACACCATCAGACCAAATTCCCCGCGGACAGAATACGCGGTGACGTAACGATGACGCTGCGACGTGCGCGCACCAGGAAGTTCAATGCTTCCACGCATGCGTCTAATCACTTCGACACATGCGTGGGATTTCGGGCCAGCGGACATGTCCGATGAGTCGTACTGACCATCGGACATGTCCGACGGACAGGCTTCCAGCGGACAAGTTTCTTAGCATGCTAAGAAACTTTTGTCCGCTGGAAACCTGTCCGCTAGGCCGGGAAACTGTCCGGTCGGCCCTACACACGACCGAACATGTCCGCGGAAACTGGTCCGACGGACCAGTTTCAGCGGACATGTTCGGTCGTGTGTACAAGGCCTAAGGCTCGATAAGGACCAATTCAAAATGGATGGGCTTGCCTTAACACACAAAAATTGCAATTATGGCCAAAGATATAATTCAGTTGGAGTTATAAACATGCTAAATATTTCAGAAGTCTTTCTGTTCTGATTGTTTTAGAAGGTTGAACAAGCAAAGTCCCTATTGCTCTGATGTACTGTACAGTATATGTATTATTAAAATGGCTTTAGCAATGCGCTGAATAAACACACAACAGTAACCTGGCTAAGCAAGATGTTTCTACTTTTTTATACTCTTGTACTAGATTTCCTGCTAACAAGCTGTTACTTCCCCCCCCTATCTGCAGGTAATGCTGTGCTACAGTTTGAGACTGAAGTTATATCACTAACCAAGCCCACACAGTGGCAGACCCTGGTGGACGATGTCCTGCCCCTGCTCTGCATTGCCCTTGTGCCCACACTCTTAGGATTGATTGGATACCACCTGTACTCCAAGTCAAAGACGCCAACTGTGTCCAAGAAGAAGTTAAAGGAAGAAAAAAGGAACAAAGCCAAAAGAAAATAAACACTCTAATTTTATCAAACTGCCAAGTCTGATTTAGTTCTTCATTTTCTGGGTGTTTTTGTGTTTGGTGATTAAGACATTATCGCTATTGAAAACCATCTTTTTTACATCATTCAATGTGCTGCTGAAGCTCACCCAGACAAGAACAATGCTGAGACAGCGGAACATTTGTGCTAATCTCCATCCAGCCTGGGATGCCATATGATAAAAACAAAACAATGTTGGCTTATTAATTTATTTTAATATTGATATGTGTGTTTGTCTTAATCTTTAAGCTGGAAAGGAAAGTAGAAGTAGAAAACACTAGTTAGCAGTCCCTGCCAAACAGCGCAGGTCGGGTACATTCATTATTTATATGGTACAGCAAAGCTTGGTTGGCATCATTTTCTCCAAATTTAATAATTCAAAAAATTCTTAGAATTTCTATTTGAGACAGAAGTGTCTGTGGCTGCAAGCTTGTTCCAGTACTGTGAGTCTGTGGGGTTGATTAAGCCCTGGTTCACACTGGGCTGCGGGAGTGAAGCCGTGCGAGTTCAGCTGAACTCACACGGCTTCACTCACGCTGGCAGTCCCGATTTCGGCCGCGATTTAAGAGACATCTGTGCAGGTTTCTGCACAGATGTCTATGTAAATCGTGGCTCAAAATTGCAAAAAGTAGTACAGGAACTACTTTTTGAAATTGGTGCAGCGTCGCACCGATTAGGACAGTGTCATTGCCGGAAAATGCCGCCGATTTGAGATGCGATTTCACATGTGAAATCGCATCTCAAATCGAAGGAAATCGTACCCAGTGTGAACCTGGGCTTACTGAAACTGGAGAGTGCAAAATCTGGTGCAGCTGTATATGATAGCCAATCAGCTTCCAGTTTTTTTGTCAAAGCTTAATTGAACAAGCTTAACTTAAGGCAGCCATACACGGTTCGAATTTCAAAGGAATTTTCTTTCGAAAATCGTATCAAAGAATTTTCGTACGAATTTCGCACCGTTGGTGGGCTGCAGCAACAGCCGATTTTCGTGCGGCAAGCAAATTTGAGAAATCCGACATGTTGGAAATATTTTTTGAAAAACAAACGATTTTCTGATCAATGATGGGAGAATCGTGCGAGAAATGTAATTGAAAAAAAAATGTGCATGTGCAAGAAAATAATATTTCCGGAGAGAAACGAATATTTCCGGAGAGAAAAGAATATTCCCGGAGAGAAACGAATATTACCGGCAACATTAAAATTTTGTTGGCCGAATTTCGAAAATCAATGGTGGCATCATCGGATCATAAAAAAAACGAACTTTCTGATTTTGAAAAGAAAATTTGTTTGAAATTCGACCGTGTATGGTCTTCTTTAGATGCCGATTGCATCATGCACAGCTGAACCAGATTTTTCACTCTCCAGTTTTAGTAAATCAACCCCTTTGTGTCTTAGATATTTTAAAGGCAATCAGCAATGGTGGCTTACATTATTTCATAATCGTACATCACAGGACACAGGGGAGGTACAGTGCCTTGAAAAAGTATTAATACCCCTTGAAATTTTCCTAATTTTGTCATGTTGCAACCAAAAAAAGTAAATGTATTTTATTGGGATTTTATGTGATAGACCAACACAAAGTGGCACATAATTGTGAAGTGAAAGGAAAATGATAAATGGTTTTCAAAATATTTTACAAATAAATATCTGAAAAGCGTGGCATGCATTTGTATTCAGCCCCCTTTACTTTCATACCCCTAATTAAAATAAGTGGAACCAATTGCCTTCAGAAGACACCTAATTAGTACATAGAGTCCACCTGTATGTAATTGAATCTCTGTATAACTACAGCTGTTCTGTGAAGCCCTCAGAGGTTTGTTAGAGAACCTTAGTGAACAAACAGTATCATATAAAGGCCAAGTAGCGCACAACACTGGTCAGGGATAAATTTGTGGAGAAGTTTAAAGCAGGTTTAGGTTATAAAAAAAATATCTTAAGCTTTGAACATCTCAAAGAGTACTGTTCAATCCATCATCCGAAAAAGGAAAGAGTATGGCACAACTGCAAACCTACCAAGACATGGCAAAAATTGACAGGCCCGGGCAAGGAGAGCATTAATCAGAGAAGCAGCCAAGAGGCTCATGGTATCTCTGGAGAAGCTGCAGAGATCGACAGCTCAGATGGGAGAATCTGTCCACAGGACAACTATTAGTTGTGCACTCCACAAATTTGGCCTTTATGGAAGAGTGGCAAGAAGAAAGCCATTGTTAAAAGAAATGTGGGAGGTGTATAATCCCCAATACAATGTGGGGGGTGTATAATTCCTCCTCTTCTAGGATCACCCATTGGTGCTGTTCGCTCCTCCTTGTTGAAAGAAAGCCATAAGAAGTCCTGTTTGCGAGAAGCCATGTGGGGGACACAGAAAACATGTGGAAGAAGGTGCTCTGGTCAGATAAAACCAAAATATACCTTTTTGGCCTAAAAGCAAGATGCTATGTGTGGTGGAAAACTAACACTGCACATTATCCTGAACACACCATCCCCACCGTGAAACATGGTGGTGGCAGCATCATGATGTGGGGATGCCTTTCTTCAGCAGGGACAGGGAAGCTGGTCAGAGTTGATGGGAAGATGAATGGAGCCAAATACAGGGCAATCTAAAAAGAAAACCTGTTCGAGTCTGCAAAAGATGTGAGGGTAGTGCGAAGGTTCACCTTTCAGCAGGACAGCGACCCTAAACATACAGCCAGAGCTACAATGGAATGGTTTAGACCAGGGATCCTCAAACTACCTCCAGCTGTTGTAGAACTACACATACCATGAGGCATTGTAACACACTGACATTCAGAGACATGACTAGGCATGATGAGAATTGTAGTTCCTGAACAACTGGAGGGCCGTAGTTTGAAGACCCATGGTTTAGACCAAAGCATATTCATGTTTTAGAATAGCCCAATCAAAGTCCAGACCTAAATCCGATGGAGAATCTGTGGCAAGACTTGAAAATTGCTGTTCACAGACGTTCTCCATCCAATCTTACAGAGCTTGAGCTATTTTTCAAATAAGAATGGACAAAAATGTCACTCTCTAGATGTGCAAAGCTGGTAGAGTCATCCCCAAAAAGACTTGCAGCTATAAATGCAGCAAAAGGTGGTTCTACAAAGTATTGATTAGGTGAC
The DNA here is from genome assembly GCF_905171775.1 of Rana temporaria. NCBI lineage: Eukaryota > Metazoa > Chordata > Amphibia > Anura > Ranidae > Rana > Rana temporaria. Next base: position 138,254,348 of record NC_053490.1, read on the forward strand.
TTCTGAAGGCAATTGGTTCCACTCATTTTAATTAGGGGTATCAGAGTAAAGGGGGCTAAATACAAATGCACGCCACACTTTTCAGATATTTATATGTAGAAAACTTTGAAAACCATTTATCATTTTCCTTCCACTTCACAATTATGTGTCACTTTGTGTTGGTCTATCACATAAAATCCCAATAAAAGACATTTACGCTTTTGGTTGTAACATGACAAAATTTGGAAAATTACAAGAGGGTATGAATACTTTTTCAATGTACTGTAATTCTTAGACTATAGGGCTATGCGCCACCAAGTGATTGGATAATGGCAAAAAGAAAAGCTTGACAACACCCAGAAAAACCCCTCCTGCTCCCCAGCATTGCCTAGTTTTTTGCTAGTGTCCGTAGGTGATGGACCTTTCTTTTCTGCTGAGAGAGTCTTTTTTTTGTTTTTATGCATGAATTTTTACATTGAACTGCCTTTTTCTGCTGGGCAATGGAAGTCTTCTGGAGTGGTCCCTATGGAGGGAATAGTATGCATATCCCTGTGGAATAACAATGAAGGTCTGTAAGTTACTATGGCACTGGATCCTGTGCGTGGCTTTTTCTTTGGTCGGCAGTTGCATCTGTGAGTGGGGTGCTTTTAAGGTCCAGGGCTGTGGTCTGCTGTGGCATAGCATAGTCCCTGAGGACCTGCAGGATATGCATATCCAACAGAAGGTGAAGTTTGAGGCAGTTCCTTAGCTCTGCTTCTTGTCCGTTAGTGCTCCTGTTGGAGGGGGGGTCCTCAGGTCCCAGTTAGTTGCACCACTAGAGAGGTATAGGGTGCATGAGTCGCCCTGTTAGCCACACCATTTACTCTTCCTGGCTTGTGTCTATGCACAGGCATGGCTGACTGCCTTCAGCATAGGTGAAGCCCCACCATGCGCGTCTAGGAGGCCGCACAGAGCATGAATCGGCACCATTTTGGAATTGGCCCTTTCCATAAAGTTCACCAGCAAAGCAGGACGTACATTTCTGAGCTTCTACAGCACAAGCAGCAACATAATCAGGGAGCCCAAGTGGTTTGACACACTGAGACTACCCCTCCCCCTTATTTAGTGCTAGTGCTCAGAATTGGACTAAGCTCTCTTATTTCAGGAGACAGTCTTCCTTCCCCAAATTAATTTATGGGGGAGAAAATCGGCTCTGATCTTCAGACAACATTCAGTTTCTAACCAACTCCTTCAGGAGCTCCGTCCTCGGGATGTTCGTAATTGACCATACTGAAAAGATTCTGTACAAGGACTGGACCCACGTTACCGCTTGAAACATGCTGCTAGCAGGCTTCAGCACTTCTTGAAGCTTGTTGGATGCCTGCTAGCAGCTTTCATAAAGTGGCAGTCAGCACTCCCATTAGGATCTGTGTTCAACATTTACAAACTAGAACTGAATGGCTCTTTAAAAGCTCCAACAAAGCTTGCTGTTCACACTGCTCTTATACAAATGAAGCCTGTGTGAAACAGGCCACATGATCGGAAATTCCGACAACAAAACCGTGTTTTTTTTTTCCGACGGAATGTTGGCTCAAACTTGTGTTGCATACACACGGTCACACAAATATTGTCGGAAATTCCAAACGTCAAGAACGCAGTGACGTACAACACTGCGACGAGCTGAGAAAAATGAAGTTCAATGATTCCGAGCAGGCATAGGATTTTTGTGCATTGGAATTGCATACAGACGATTGGAATTTCCGACAAGAACTTTTGTTGTCGGAAAATTTGAGAACCAGCTCTCAAATTTTTGTTGTCGGAAATTCCGACAGCAAATGTCCGATGGGGCCTACACACGGTCGGAAATTTCTGACAAAAAGCTCACATCGAACATTTGTTGTCGGAATTTCCAATCGTGTGTACGTGGCATTAGGGTGCAATTTCGACTGGGTTCTTAAAGTTTTCATGTATTAAGCTCAGCGGGGCCTAATATGCTGGGATCCTGGAAACAAGTGCTTTTTAAAACACACATTAGCTTACTTAAATATCCAGGTAACTATGCAAACATTAAAATTTTCCTTGCTCCTGCTGTCCTCTGAGAGCAGTATTTGGATCATCAACTGTTATTCATTCTATTTGATAACACTGTGGACACATTCATGTTTACATCAATTTTATCATTTTATATATATATATATATATATATATATATATATATATATATAGATAGATACACAATATATGTACAGTATCTCACAAAAGTGAGCACACCCCTCACATTTTTGTAAATATTTTATTATATCTTTTCATGTGACAACACTGAAGAAATGACACTGTGCTACAATGTAAAGTAGTGAGTGTACAGCTTGTATAACAGTGTACATTTGCTGTCACCTCAAAATAACTTAACATACAGCCATTAATGTCTTAACCGCTGGCAACAAAAGTGAATACACCCCTAAGTGAAAATGTCCAAATTGGGCCCAAGGTTAATATTTTTTGTGGCCACCATTATTTTCCAGCACTGCTTTAATACGCTTGGGCATTGAGTTCCCCCAGAGCATCACAGGTTGCCACTGAAGTCCTCTTCTACTCCTCCATGATGACATCACGAAGCTGGTGGATGTTAGAGACCTTGCGCTCCTCCACCTTCCATTTGAGGATGTCCCACAGATGCTCAATAGGGTTTAGGTCTGGATACATACTTGGCCAGTTCATCACCTTTACCCTCAGCCTCTGTAGCAAGGCAGTGGTCGTCTTGGAGGTGTGCTTGGGGTCGTTATAATATTGGAATACTGCCCTGCGGCCCAGTCTCTGAAGGGAGGAGATCATGCTCTGCTTCAGAATGTCACAGTACATGTTGGCCTTCATGGTTCCCTCAATGAACTTTAGCTCCCCAGTGGCGGCAGCACTCATGCAGTCCCAGACCATGACACTCCCACCACCATGCTTGACTGTAGGCAAGACACACTTGTCTTTGTACTCCTCACCTGGTTGCCGCCACACACGCTTGACACCATCTGAGCCAAATATGTTTACTTTGGTCTCATCAGACCACAGGACATGGTTCCAGTAATCCATGTCCTTGGTCCAGTGGCGGTGTGTCCATAAAGGGCGCAGGAGCGCTGCCCCCCCCCCTCCTGTCACCTGTCTATTACTAATAGTTAGATTCATGCATTCGTGCTCGGGTCTGGTTACCTGTCACCTGATTGGCTGAAGCGACAGGCGCTGTGATTGGATGCCTATCAGGCGTCCAATCATAGCAGAGGATGGAAGAAGACATCAAGGACTCAGAGCGTGGAGGACAGCCCCGTGACCCGAGACAGGTAAGTGCCAGGCGGGGGATGCACACTGGCAGCATTTGATGGGGCACAGTAGTGGCAATTGATGGGGCACATTGGCGGCAATTGATGGGTACAGCAGCTGCGTTTGATGGCACAGTGGCGGCAATTTATGGGTACAGTGGCTTTGTTTTATGGACACAGTGGCTGCAATTTATGGGGTTTTTTTTTCAGTTTGTTTGCACCCCCAAAAAAAATTGAGCACCAGCCGCCACTGCCTGGGTCTGCTCATCTTCAACCATGAGGTGCCATGTTGAACTTTCGGTGACTAGTATGAGAGAGTGAGAGCGATAACACCGAATTTAACATACCTGCTCCCCATTCACATCTAAAACCTTGTAACACTAACGAGTCACATGACACTGGTGAAGGAAAATGGCTAATTGGACCCAATTTGGACATTTTCACTTAGGGGTGTACTGATTTTTGTTGCCAGCGGTTTAGACATTAATGGCTGTGTGTTGAGTTATTTTGAGGTGACAGCTAATTTACACTCACTACTGTACATTCACTACTTTGTAGCAAAGTGTAATTTCTTCAGTGTTGTCACATGAAAAGATAGGAAATATTTACAGAAATGTGAGGGGTGTACTCACTTTTGTGATATATATATATATATATATATATTGAGCAAAATTATAAACGCAACACTTTTGTGTTTGCCCCAATTTATCATGAGCTGAACTCAAAGATCTATGACTTTTTCTGTGTACACAAAACACTGAGGCGGTTTGCAGGCGATATTGCGTTAAAAATAGCACCTGCAAACAGACCTGAAACAGCATCTGGGTGCACTAGCAGGACCGCTCCAAAAGCCCTGCTAGCCGCATCTTTGGAGCGGTGTGTTTACCGCTCCTCCACCTCTCCTTCCAATTGAAAGCAAAAAGGAAACCACGGCTATACCGCTGGCAATGCGCCTCTACAGAGGCGCATTGCTGGCGTTATTAATCCTTTTTCGGCCACTAGCGGGGGGGGGGGGGTATTCTGACGGTAAATTGCCGCTAAAAAGTGCCGCTTTAACCCGACCGCACCTCCCGCCCCAGTGTGAAAGGGGCCTAAATCCGTGTTAGTGTGCACTTTTCCTTTGCTGAGATAATCCATCCACCTCACAGGTGTGGCATATCAAGATGCTGATTAGACAGCATGATTATTGCACAGGTGTGGGGGGGTGCAGAGAACACTGCACGCTGGGGGGAAGGGATCGCAGAGGACACTAGTATGGGGGGGGGGTGCAGAGGACACTGCTATGGGGGGCCTATTGTGGGGGGAGGGGTTGGCAGAGCACATAGCTGTGGGGGGCACAGGACACTAGTGTGGGGGGGGGGGACAGAGGACATTACTGCATGGGGGGGCAGAGAACAATACAATGGGGGAGTACATTACTGAAGGGGGGGTTGTTGGGGGCATGGCATGTTCTTATGTGCGGCTCCTGGGATCTTCTGCTCTTATCTGTCATGATGTGAAAGGGGGCAGAGGATACTACTGTGGGGTAGAGTGATTTAAAGCGGGACAGAAAATACTACTGTAATAGGCTATGTGTTCTTCATGCGGTTTTTTGATTGAGGGCTTTATTTTTTGTATTTATTTTTTTAACCACTTAAAAAACGTAACCTTATGCAAAAAGACGTCGGCAAAGTGGTTTCAATATCCTGAGTGGACGTCATATGACGTCCTCAGGATATTGAGCCGATGCGCGCCGATCGTTGTTGCAGGGTGTCAGTCTGACACACCGATCTAGGTAAAGAGTCTCCGACGGATGCCAATCAGTGCCCACAATGGATGCCAATCAGCGCCCACAATGGGCATCACTGATTGGCAGGCATTATTGTTTGGCACTGATTGGCATCCATTAGTACAACACATACATTAGTACGTTAGTGCCATCTATCAGTGCCCATCTATGCCCATCCGTGCCACCTATCAATGCCGCCTATCAGTGCCCATCCATGCCACCTATCAGTGCCCATCCATGCCGCCTATCTGTGCCCATCCATGCCACCTATCCGTGCCCATCTGTGCCGCCTATTAGTGCCCATCATCAGTGTTCATCAATGCCACCACATCAGTACCACCTCATCGGTGCCCATCAGTGCCGCCTTATCAGTGCAGTACCATCAGTGCCCATCCGTGAAGGAGAAAACATACTTATTTACAATGTTTTATAACTGAAACAAAAAAAACATTTTTTTCTAAATTTTCAGTATTTTTTTTGCAGAAAATAAAAATCCCAGAGGTGATCAAATACCACCAATATTAAGCTCTATTTGTGGGAACAAAATGATAAAAATGTAGTTTGGGTAGAGTGTAGCATGACTGCGCAATTGTCATTCAAAGTGCAACAGCGCTGAAAGCTAAAAATTGGTCTGGGCGGAAAGGTGTATAAGTGCCATGTATAGAAGTGGTTAAAGGACGATGACGACGCACCCCTCCTCAGCGATGTTTGATTTTCTCCATGTTGTCCAGGTAGATCTCAACATCTGAAAGGTTGCCTACCCCTGAATTATATTGTACTATTTGGCCTGTAGCTTCTTGTTCCCCATTTTCTTACAAAGATAAGGGTGAGGCCCTGTACACACGTCCGAGGAACTCGACGTACCAAACACAATTGAGTTCCTCGTCGAGTTCAGTGTTGAAGCCGCCGAGGATCTCGGCGGGCCGACTTTCCTCATTGAACAACGAGGAAATAGAGAACATGTTCTCTATTTGGCCCGACGAGTTCCTCGTCGGTTTCCTCGCTGAAAAGTGTACACACGACCGAGTTTCTCGGCAGAATCCAGCTCCGATCGAGTTTCTGGCTGAATTCTGCCGAGAAACTCCGTCGTGTGTACGGGGTCTGACACAGCAGATGTCTGAGTTGCACGCACACACATACTGTATATGCTCTCATGATAGGGGTATGCAATCTTTTTCACCATGTCACTGATAATTATGTGAAGACAGACTTACAATGCATACAGAATTTTAGTAAGAGACATTCCTTTACATGACAGTTTTATTGCAAGATAACAGGACACTGCATTAAGAATACAGCAAATTTGGAGTTCTAACAAAGTGAACTTTGCGGCATTTAGCTGGTTACAATGTACGGTTAACTACATGAGCAGCTTCAATGACATTATACACGGGGCGCTGGACTCTCCTGTCAGTGACAGGGACTTGGGGGACAACTTTCTGCTGTAAGCTGCTGCGGTTGTTGAGAATGAGAAGTGGGTTCTGCTGGCTGAGAACCTCGTCACTGACAGAGATGCCATCCAGGTATTGCTTGAGCAAGATGCGGAGTTTCTGGTTGTCCTGGGACAGGACAGTTTTTTCACGTTCCAGTGCCCAGTGTTCCAGCAGAACCTTATTGTACCTCTTCCAAAACTGGTCCAATGCAGTATAGTCCTGCATCAACTGCAAATGAGGAATACAAATAATATAAGCATACAATGTTATCAGACAAAATATATTTTAGTTTGGGGTGGATGCTAGTGGTCTGAATCAACTACTGGCTTCTCCGAATCCATTGGCAGAGTACCTGCCTCCATGGCTGATGTACAGTAGTTACTGCAAACAACCCTATTTCATTCTCTGCACTGTATAATTCTAGTAGTAGACAAGATAGATATTTTGTCATTGGAGTCCCTGAGATATGTAAGGTACCATAGTGATCAAATCTCCCTCAAGTTTACCTAAAGCTAAAATAAGTGTTATAGGTGGGCTCACACCCATACATGGTTCGAATCTCAGACAGTTCCTGCTGAACCAGCCGAGATTCGAACCATGACCGGGAAGGCTGAACGTACCCAAGTTGATCAATCTATCAACTTGGGTACAATCAGCCTGCCAGATTTTTTACATGCGATTATTGCTAGCGGCTGTAACAGTGTTCTCCTGGAGAGGATGGCGCCCCCTGCCGGGAGAACACAAGGGCTCGACGGGAGGGATTCCCCTGTCAATACCCATGGTTGCAGGAAAGAAATTCGCCCCATCTATGGCCGGCTTTAGTAGTAGTAGTAGTAGAGTATTTTACCATGTTAGCCACTGATTAATGCAGAAAGTTTGGAATTTTAGCCTTTGTTGACCAACTTATTAAAGGTGCAAGCTTTCAGGATGTCTAAGGCTGGCCATAGACGAAGCAATTTTCCTTCCTGCTGTCCCCATCGAGAGAACACAACTCCTAAGCAATAATCGTATGTAAATTCCGTCAGGCTGGTTGCACCCAAGTTGATTCAGCCTGCCCATACATGGTTCGAGTCTCGGCCAGATTCGAACCATCTATGGCCGGCTTTAGATCTCTCCTTCAGCCTTTTTACATAGAGCCATTAAAAGAGTATCAAACTCCACACTTTCTGTGCAAACTCAGCACCACAAAAACCTCACTCTTTATAAATAAGAGGGAGGAGATGATGGACAGCCGCACTCCAATAAAGTATAAAAAATGGTGCCTTTTATTCCAGTAAAACGAAAACTACAACAGCAAAAAAAAACTGCAAACAGTGGGGTAACAGAGCTGACGCGTTTCACATCGATAACCAATGCTTACTCATGAGCTATGAGCTCCTCCCTCTTATTTATGCTTTGTGCATTGCCTGCACCCATCGGGTTTTGAACCATACTCACCGCTGAAGTGCATTTGTCTGGAGCGGCGGTTTTCTTTCTCTAAAAACCTCACTCTGCTCCCCCTTATAAGTTATTTATTTCTATCTACATGTCCCATGTATGTATTTTTTTTTGTTTACTTTTTCAGCCCTGTGAGATCATCTCAGGACTCTAACCAATCTCTCCTCATAGGCAACCAGTGGGAGAGGCTAGCAGCTGGAGAAGTGGTGACGGGAGCAGAGAACTCCCCTGTCATCACTTCAGTAATATACATGGTGCACTCACACAGCGGTTTCTAATAATTTTGATAGCATTTAGGTCTGTGCCCACCTCTCTGCTTTGTAGGGACCCTGCAGCATTGTGTGTTGCTAGGTAATGAACAGATTTTACTTTGTGTCTTCTGTTGCCTCTTTAAGCTACCATAATCAGTTGAATGGCAGGCAAGGAGGCACTTTACTGAAGTGAGTAATGCTGGGCATAGAGGACAGAGCAGACAGGCCCAACAAACACTCGTCCCCACTCTGTCTGCTTCCTACAGGCTGTGCTGACTACTCTACATAACTAGTTATGCTTATTTCTGTCTGTAGCTGAGCTTTACAGGATAAATCCAGCCTGAGCTCCTTAGGCTGGGCTTCACCTATGGGTAACAGGAGTGCAATTCGTTTTGCACTCGTGTGACCCATTTTCAGCAGAGAGCGGTCACCACAATGCTCACCAGTGCCAGCTGTTCAGATGGCTTCTCCATGATGGCTTTTTCTACCTCCTCTTTTTCTGCATCACTAAGGGATGATGGGTAGAATGGCAGAACTTTCTCCTCCTCAGTTTCCAACTTTCTACACATCTCTGCCAGCCGAAGGATCTGCTCACCCTGTGTACAGAATAAATGGTATAGAAATGACTTTCAGTAATCTGCATGTTAATCATGTTAGTGCAAACATATACATTTCTTGGTTCTGAGACGACCATCCTTTTTGGGTTAAATTCAGCAAGCCACCGTGGACCCTTCGGTAGCGGAGACACTCAGTGATTACACAGGAAAACAGAAAGTATATTCACCAAATGTCTGTTTTTACTGTGAAGGCATACAGCTTATATTGAATACAGAACAATAGAAAATAAGGTGTTTGGCTTGATTACTACGGAGGAAACAGGTTCTGTTATCTATAAGCAGGTAGATGGACACTTGGTCATTTAGTATTGCATAAGGGTTAAACAGGATGTACAGACTTCAAAGGCTTGACCATAATAAACAAACACAATAGGGGGTATGTTATACAAATATTCCTACATACCATACAGATACACAAGATAATTTACAACCCCTTTAATCGTTAAAATATCACAATCTTGGTTCGACCCCCATGATCTTAATCCAGCATTTCCACGATTCATGTAAAAAGTGTAGAAAATCCCCTGTTCACAGCTGTCAAAAAACAAATAAACAGCCGGCAACATTTATCAACAACATTGCTCAGTGCTGAAAGAAACAGATAAAAAGAAACCATGGCCCAGATTCAGGTAGCAATTGCGTCTGCGTAACCATAGTTACGCAGCGCAATTGATTACTTGCGCCGGCGTTATGAATGATCCCGATTCTGGACACTCGTTACGCCAACTGCAGCCTAAGAAATTACTGGCATAAGGCTCCTTATGCCGTCATATCTTAGGCTGCATTCTTACGCAGGCCGCTAGGTGGCATTCCCGTTGTGGTCAGCGTATAGTATGCAAATTGCATACTAACGCCGATTCACAGCCCTACGCGAGCCCTGCGTACGCAGTTTACGTCGTTTGCGTACGTCGGTTTTTGCGTAAGGCTGCCCCTGCTAATAGCAGGGGCAGCCAATGCTACGTATACCCGTCGTTCCCGCGTCGCAAATTTTAAATTTAACGTCGTTTGCGTAAGTGAATTGTGAATGGCGCTGGACGGTACCTGGCGGTACCTGAATCTGCCCCATTGTATCTTCTTATTCGCCACCCGGTCCTCAGCTCCGTGACCGTTCCCACGGGATACAATCCCTTTAAATCAGGGGACAAATACAGTTAAGATATTCCAACAAAATGGAATCCTGATAGTTAATTTATAGTATTACACAAACTAAAGACAATAGGCCCAGTGGCTGAGAAATTTCAAGAACATTTTGTGAAAAGTTGTCACAATAAAGTGCACTGCCAAACGTTTATCAGGTCCAAAAGGTTTCTAATATTGGCAATGTGCTAGGCAGATGAAAGCCAACAGGATATCTATGGCTTTTCCAAATGGTCGCCAGCACTAAACAGATGAGATCACGTCCTTTAGGGCCTGTGTTGGCAGGCTTTCGTTAGTTTCAATTGGATTTTTCTTTCCTATACAAATCAATGGGAATGCAGAATCCACTTAAAGCAGGTCAAAGACGCATTCTGAACACTCTCGAAAGTGTCTTGAACTGATGTCAAACTGATGCCATAGATTGACACAGGCCCTTAGTGCTGCATGATGCGGAAATGTGACACATTGCAGACACGGCCAGATAAGCCGTTAAAACAATTCTTTTTACTTAACCACTTAAGACACGGACCTTTAGGCAGCTAAAGGACCTGGCCAGTTTTTGCGAATCGGCACTGCGTCGCTTTAACTGATAATTGCGTGGTCGTGCGACGTGGTTCCCAAACAAAATTGGCGCCCTTTTTTTCCCACAAATGGAGCTTTCTTTTGGTGGTATTTGATCACCTCTGCGGTTTTTATTTTTTGCGCTATATACAAAAATAGAGCGACAATTTTGAAAAAAATGCAATATTTTTTACTTTTTGCTATAATAAATATCCCCCAAAAAAATATAAAAAATGTTTCCTCAGTTTAAGCCGATACGTATTCTTCTACCTTTTTTTGGTAAAAAAAAAATCGCAATAAGCGTTTATTGATTGGTTTGCGCAAAATGTATAGCGTTTACAAAATAGGGGATAGTTTTATTGCATTTTTATAAAAAAAAAATGTTTTACTACTAATGGCGGCGATCAGCGATTTTTTTTCGTGACTGAGACATTATGGCGGACACTTCGGCCAATTTTGACACATTTTTGGGACCATTGTCATTTTCACAGCAAAAAATGCATTCAAAATGCATTGTTTACTGTGAACATGACAATTGCAGTTTGGGAGTTAACCTCAAGTAAATGTTTTTTTTCTTAGTTTTCTTTGTCTGAATTTCTCACTTCCTGTTCCTCCTCAGTAAGGTGTTCAGTAAGCTGTTCTAAATGACTTTCCACCTCTCGGATGATGGTGGAAAGCTTACTGAGGAAAAGGTTAGTGAACCAACAATGCACTAGCTTAAAGGAACCAATTTAGAAAATAAAAGACGAACCTTTACAACCCCTTTAAATACTAAGGGCCAGATCCAGAGAGAGAGTACGCCGGCGTATCTACTGATACGCCGGCGTACTTTCAAATTTCCCGCGTCGTATCTTTAGTTTAAATCCTCAAACCAAGATACGACGGCATCTGGGGGATCCGACAGGATCGTAGATGCAATACTTTGGCGTCCGCTGGGTGGAGTTTGCGTCGTTTTCCGCGTCGGGTATGCAAATGAGCTTTTTCCGACGATCCACGAAGGTACGCGCGGCCCTTCGCATTCTCTTACGTCGTCTTTAGTCGGCTTTTTCCGGCGTATAGTCAAAGCTGCTATTTTGCGGCGCATAGATAGACTTGCCATGTTAAGTATGGCCGTCGTTCCCGCGTCGAAATTTTAATTAATTTTTTTTGCGTAAGTCGTCCGTGAATAGGGATGGACGTAAGTCACGTCTAAGTTCCAAAAATTCAGTCGTTGCGACGTCATTTCGCGCAAAGCACGGCGGGACATTTCGAAACGGAGCATGCGCAGTTTAATCGGCGCGGGGACGCGCTTCATTTAAATGAATCACGCCCCCTAATCGCAGATTTGAATTCCGTCGCCAGAAATACACTACGCCGCCGTAACTTACGGCGCAAAATCTTACTGGATTTGACTTAAAGCCAGGTAAGGTACGGCGGCGTAGCGTATCTCTGATACGCTGCGCCTATCTAAATGTATGTGAATCTGCCCCTTAATTATTAACAACCACTTATGCAGAAGTAATGCTGCAAAGTACTGTCATTTATAAAAGAAGATACAGTCCTTACTTGGTGGATGCAAATAATTTGTTGAAGTGATGGGGACTTTTGACACAACAGCTAGGCTAAGACGTGAAAAAGCCAATGCTCAGCTCTGATTGGCTGAGAGAAATCAAATCAAACTGCTTGCAATCAGAAGAACAAACAGAAATCCCCCTGCTTACCCATCCATTAATTAAAATAAGAAAATGATATATTTTATGCAGCACTATAGCTGCTCGGTATAGGCATCTGTAACACAGCACAAGTAAACTAAGCTGCAGGGTCCGCTAATTGAAATAGACAATTCCTGAATTTTATTACCGAATAATAAACAGTTCTAGTCAGCAGCACTAGGGTTGTCTGTTTGAATCCCAACCACAGTACTACTTGCCTGGAGTTTGCATGTTCTCCCTGTGCCTGCGTTGGTTTCCTCCCACACTCCAAAGACCTGCTGGTAGGTTAATAGGCTCCTACTTACTGTAAATTGGCCCTAATATGTGCTTCTATGAATGTGAGTTAGGGACCTTAGATTGTAAGCTTCTTGAGGGCAGGGACTGATGTGAATGTATAATATATGTAAAGTGCTGCATATATTGATGGCGCTGTATAAGTACCTGTAATAATAATAATAATAGTCAGGAGGGGGTGTAAAGCTAATCTACTGCAATCGTGGCTACATTTCATATGTTCCTCTCCACTGTACAGCATGACATGAAGAAAACTGGCCCAGGTATTCGCACAAACTATACTAACCACAGAAACCGGAAGCTCCATTCCACCTAAGCTCCGGAAGGTTTTACCCCCTTCATGACCAGGGCATTTTTTGATATTCAGCACCACAATACTTTAACTGTCAATTGCGCGGTCATATATAACGTTGTACTCAAATGAAAGTTATATCATATTTTTCACACAAATAGAGCTCTTTTTTTGGTGGTATTTGATAATCACTGGGGGCCAGATCCACGTAGCGCATCATACTTTTAGGCAGGCGTAGCGTATCATAGTAATGCTACGCCGCCACAACTTTGAGAGGCAAGTGCTGTATTCACAAAGCACTTGCCTCTAAAGTTATGGCGGCGTAACGTAAATCTGCCGGCGTAAGGGCGCGGAATTCAAATGTTAAAGATGTGGGCGTGTTTTATGTTAATTTTACTTGACATGACGTTTTTTCTGAATGGCGCATGCGCCGTTCTTGGGGGTATTCCAGTGCGCATGCTCCAAATTAACCCGCAACAAGCCAATGCTTTTGACGTGAACGTCATTCTACGCAAAGCCCTATTCGCTAACGTTTTACGCAAACGACGTACACGACGGAAAATTCGACGCTGGCCCGACGTCCATACTTAACATTGGCTACGCCTCATATAGCAGGGGTAACGTTACGCCGGAAAAAACCTTATGGAAACAACGTAAAAAATGCGCCGGACGTACGTTTGTGGATTGGCGTATCTAGCTAATTTGCATACTCGACGCGGAAATCGACGAAAGCGCCACCTAGCGGCCAGCGTAAATATGCACCTTAGATCCGACGGCGTACTAAGACGTACACCAGTCGGATCTAGCCCAGCTTCAGGTGTATCTTGTTTTGTGGATACAAAACAAAGATACGCCGGAGCAACCTAGAAGTTACGCGGCGTATCAATAGATACGCCAGCGTAACTTCTTTGTGGATCTGGCCCTGGGTCTTTTATTTATTATATAAACAAAAAAAAGACCAAACATTTTGAATATATATATATATATATATATATATATATATATATATATATATATTTTACCTTCTGCTATAAAACATATCTAATAAAAAAAATTAAAATCAAATGTATTCATAAATGTAGGCTAAAATGTATTCTGCTACATGTCTTTGGTAAAAAAAATCCCAATAAGAGTATATTTATTGGTTTGAGCGAAGGTTATAGCATCCACAAATGACACATACATACTGAATTTTTATTTATTTTTTTGGCAGTGATCATAGTGGGACTTTGATAGTGCGGCGGACAATCTGACACTGACACTTTGTGGAAAATCTGTGCAATCTGAAACTGACATTATCAGTGACACTAATACAGTGATCAGTGCTAATAATATACACTGTCGCTGTACTAATGACACTGGCTGGGAAGGGGTTAACATCTAGATGCAATCAAAGGATTAACAGTGTGCCTAACAAGTGTAAAGTGTGCTGCTTTTACGAAGCAATGTGAGGCCCCATACACACCATAGAATCTATCCGCAGATAAATCCGTGCAAACGGGTTTCAGCGGATAGATTCTATGGTGTGTACACTCCGTGGGATATTTATCCGCAGATAAATCTCCCCTGGGATGGATTTCCAGCAGATGGATATTTGCTGACATGCTCAACAAATCCATCTGCTGGAATCCATTCCAACGGATGGATCCGCTCGTCTGTACAGACTTACCGGATCCATCCGTCTAAAGGGATTCCCCGCACGCGTCGTAATGACTTGACGCATGCGTGGAATTCCTTATATGACAGCGTCGCGCCCGTCGCCGCGTCATAATAGCGGCGACGGCGCGACACGTCATCGGCAGAGGATTTCAGCGCGGATTTCAATGCGATGGTGTGTACACGCCATCGCATAGAAATCCTCTGAAATCTTTGAGAGGATTTATCCGCGGATACGGTCCGCTGGACCGTATCTGCGGATAAATCCTCTCGTGTGTATGGGGCCTTACTGTTTTATCTCCCTACTTTGCAGAGAGAAAATAAAAACAGCTTATCAACACAGGGCTCTCTTCTGTCATTTGCTCGGCCAATCAGCAGGTCCTGGCCATAAATCATTGGCTAGGACCTGCTGATCAGTTTGTACTCTAGCGAATGACAGCACAGCAGGGGGAGTTGGGCGCGAGCGTGTGCCCCCTAGTGTTAATTTTGGCAGCAAATTTCGATTTAGTTTTAGTCTTAGGACTAAAATGGCATTTTAGTTTTAGTCCCAATTTAGTCTTCTGCAATTGTTTTAGTTTTAGTCGTATTTAGTCGACTAAATCTCCAGTACATTTTAGTTGACTTAGGGCCAGTTAATACCAGACATAGTTTTGTACAGTTTTGTGTGCTTTTTTTCTGCACAAAATGCATCCACAGTGTTTTCTATGTATTCCAATGGCTCTAGTTGGCTCTAGTTCACACCATGCAGTTTCCGGTGCAGAAACTGACTGCATGGTGTGAACTAGAGCCAACTAGAGCCATTGGAATACATGGAAAACACTGTGCATGCATTTTGTGCAGAAAAAAAGCACACAGAACTGCGTCTGGTGTGAACTGGCCCTTAGTCTAAAGCCGCACACAGACGATCGAACATTCCAACAACAAAACCGTGGATTTTTTTTTCCGACAGATGTTTCCGACAACTTGTCTTGCATACACACGGTCACACAAATGTTGTCGGAAATTGCGAACGTCAAAAACGCGGTGACGTACAACAATACGACGAGCCGAGAAAAATTAAGTTCAATAGCCAGTGCGGCTCTTCTGCTTGATTCCGAGCATGCATGGAATTTTGTGCGTCTGAATTGTGTACACACACACACTCTGAATTTCCGACAACAAATTTTGTTGTCGGAAAATTTGAGAACCAGCTCTCGAACATTTGTTGTCGGAAATTCCGACAGCAAATGTCCGATGGAGCATACACACGGTCAGATTTTCCGACAACAAGCTCACATCGAACATTTGTTGTCGGAATTTCTAATCGTGTGTACGCGGCATTAGGGTGCAATTTCGACTGGGTTCTTAAAGGTTTCATATATTAAGCTCAGATTTTCCGACAACAAGCTCACATCAAACATTTGTTGTCGGAAATTGAACATGGTTATTAATCTTTTAACCACTTCCCGACCGCCGCATGTAGATATACGTTGGCAGAATGGCACGGACAGGCACATCACGTGGGTCGGGGGTCCGATCGGGACCCCCCCACCCCCGCGCTACATGCGGCAGTCGGATCCCCTTGGGGAGCGATCCTTGACGACGGCGCGGCTATTCGTTTATAGCCGCTCCATCGCGATCGCCCCCCGGAGCTGAAGAACGGGGAGAGCCGTATGTAAACACGGCTTCCCCGTGCTTCACTGTGGCGGCGCATCGATCGTGTCATCCCCTTTATAGGGGAGACACAATTGCTGACGTCAGTCCTACAGCCACACCCCCCTACTGTTGTAAACACACACTAGGTGAAGCCTAACACGTTCAGCGCCCCCTGTGGTTAACTCCCAAACTGCAACTGTCATTTTCACAATAAAGAATGCAATTTAAATGCATCTTTTGCTGTGAAAATGACAATGGTCCCAAAAATGTGTCAAAATTGTCCGAAGTGTCCGCCATAATGTCGCAGTCACGAAAAAAATCGCTGATCGCCGCCATTAGTAGTAAAAAAATTTTTTTTTATAAAAATGCAATAAAACTATCCCCTATTTTGTAAACGCTATAAATTTTGCGCAAACCAATCGATAAACGCTTATTGCGATTTTTTTTACCAAAAATAGGTAGAAGAATACGTATCGGCCTAAACTGAGGGAAAACAAATTTTTTTTTATATATGTTTTTGGGGGATAATTATTATAGCAAAAAGTAAAAAATATTGCATTTTTTTTAAAATTGTCGCTCTATTTTTGTTTATAGCGCAAAAAATAAAAACCGCAGAGGTGATCAAATACCACCAAAAGAAAGCTCTATTTGTGGGGAAAAAAGGACGCCAATGTTGTTTGGGAGCCACGTCGCACGACCGCGCAATTGTCTGTTAAAGCGACGCAGTGCCGAATTGTAAAAACCCCTTGGGTCATTTAGCTGCATATTGGTCCGGTCCTTAAGTGGTTAATTGGCATTTTAGTTTTAGTCCCATTTTAGTCTTTTGACTAAAATGGAATTTTGGTTTTAGTCGTATTTTAGTCGTCTCAACTGTTTTCGTTTTAGTCGTATTTTAGTCTAACTAAAATGTTTTAGTCGGTTTTAGTTGACTACATTAACACTGGCCCTCTACCCAGGAATACAAAATCACATGCATGTAAGTGATTTGGCGCAGCAGGGCCGCTCCGCTACAGGATAAATGTAGTATTATTGTTTATTTTGATAAAAGGCTAAAAAATATATTTTCTGTGCCATGATTTTATCTAATAAAGCTAAAATGGGAAGCTCAGCCTAATAAATATATGTCACAATACTACATAAAGTAAGGGCCAGATTCAGAGAACACTTACGCTGGCGTATCTACAGATATGCAGCGTAAGTGTCCAGATGCACCGTCGTATCTATGCGCCTGATTCCTAACACTAGATACGCCTAAAATATGGCTTCAGCTGACCGACGTAAGTTGCCGCACGCCGTCGTATCTTGGGTGCATATTTACGCTGGCCGCTAGGGGCGCTTCCGTTGATTTATGCTCTGAATATGAAAAATGACCTACATACGCCTATTCACGAACTAACTTGCATCCGTCGCTGTAATCTATGCCGTTTACGTAAGGCGTACGTCCGTCGTAAAGTTATCCCTGCTATAGGTGGCGCAACCCATGCAAAGGTATGGATGTCGTAACAGCCGTCAAATTTTATGTTGTTTACGTAAGTCGTACGGGAATGGGGCTGGGCGTAGGCTACGTTCACGTCGAAAGCATTGAGCCGAATTATCTTAGGGAGTATATGCGACGTGATTTTGAGCATGTGTGCGCATGCGCTGTTCGATCGGCCCTTCGTTTACATGGGGTCACGGTTAATTTAAATGTAGCACGCCCACTACCTGCCTACTTTGAATTAGGCGGGCTTACGCCGACCATATTACGCTACGCCGCGGCAACGTACGGGGCGAGTGCTTTGTAAATACTGCTCTGGGCTCTGTGCGCTCCGTCGGCGTAGCGTATATTCGATACGCTACGCCCGCATAACGATGCACCGAGGTACGTGAATCTAGCTCTAAATGTGTATGATTCAGTACTAACATTCTTATAATCCCTTATAGACTGGAATACACAGGTACCTACCTTGTCTATTACTCTCTGCAGTTCTTTCAGTGCAGCATTGCTCTGTACAGTAAGGGTGGTAAGCCGGCTGTATTCAGCTGCCCTGGCCTGATTCATTTGCTGTTTCAGCTTTAGGAACTGTTTGTGCACCACTTCTTTATCCTCCCGCATCTGCCGGTTCTGTTCTTCATTGTCACGTGTGTGAGCTGAAATCTTGTTTCTAAGGATGTTTATTGACTCCTGAATAATAGAACGCAGATAATAAAATCATTATATTTCTAACTGACTGGTCACGGCAGAAATGCCTCACTTTCCTAGCTTTCTATTGGTTTATATTGGTGCGCAGAATAATATTTTTTTAGCTGGTCTTTATTACATTTTTTAAACTCTCTTCATGCTGCTGCTGCATAAGAAATATTTATGAAACTGTCAACTTACCAAAGTGATGTCAGGATTGTAGGACAGAAAGCTGAATGCTGCAAAATCTGACTTTTCTCTACTGCCGCAGCCACAAGAGAGCTTTGCTCAGGCAGGAGATAAGACAGACTCTGTTGGGGGCCTTACAGATACAATTCAGAACAAGAGTGTCACCCATTGAAGGAAACAATGCAGAAAAATAGCAGGGCATGTCGCTGTTTTTGACCAATAAAGTTGCACAATTGTAATAATTTTAGAATGGATATTCAGATTAAAGCGGAGTTCCACCCAAAAATGGAGCTTCCGCTTTTCGGAAGCCTCCCCCCCTCCCATGTCACATTTGGCACCTTTCAGGGGGGGGGGTGCAGATACCTGCAGGTATTTGCACCAGTTCCAGGTATTGACTCCCGTGGTCACGCCCCTTTGCGTCACCCCCCGCTGTCTTCTGGAAACACACTGCTCCCAGGAGATAGCAGGGACCAGTGAGTGTGCGACCCGCTGCTCGTGCATGCGCAGTAGGGAACCGGGCAGTGAAGCCGCAACGCTTCACTTCCTGATTCTCTCACTGAGGATGGCGGCGCGGGCAGCCGAAAGACGAGCGGTTGCTCGGTTTCGGCTGCCGACCTCGCTGGACTCCAGGACAGATAAGTGTCCTTTTATTAAAAGTCAGCAGCTGTTGCATTTGTAGCTGCTGGCTTTAAATTTATTTTATTTTTTCGCGGGATCTCCGCTTTAAAGAGTAACTCCACTTTTAGGGAGAAAAGAAACATTCCCCTCTAAGTGATCAATGTACACTGCAAGGATTTCTAACAAACTTTTTTGCAGATTCCTACCTTTTGTTATTCTAAGGAAATAGCTGTTTGTTTGTCTGTGTCCATGTGCTAAGCGAATCTGTATGTGAGTGGTTTTATAATTATCAGTCAGCTGCTGCACTTGCAGGGCTCGCATTAGGAAATTGTCATTACCTAAGGCCTCGTACACACAACCGGATCTATCCGCTGGAATTGATCCGCGGATCAGTTCCAGCGGACAAATCCGGTCTTCTGTACGGCCTAGCGGATATTTATCGGGCCGGACCATTTCAAGCGGATAGAAATTTCTTAGCATGCTAAGAAATCTATCCGCTTGAATCGGGACCAGCGGATTGATCCGGTGGTCTGTACAGACTCACCGGATCAATCCGTCCGCTCCCCTCCCTCGCATGCGTCGTAATGATTCGACACATGCGTGGAAGTACTTACCTTCCAGCGTCGCGCACGTCGCCGCGTCATCATCGCGGCGACGGCGCGACACGTCACCGCGGATGAATTCCGCGCGGATTTTGATCCGATGGTGAGTACAAGCCATCGGATCCAAATCTGGAGGAGGAATCTCCGCTGGAAACGGTCCGGCGGACCGTTTCCAGCGGAGATCCCCTCGTGTGTACGGGGCCTTAGATGTTATTTACCTTTAGGAGTATCTCACCAAAAACAAAATTTTTCTTGCAGGGGATGCCAAAAATCTGACTTGTATCTTAGTGCAGGCTTCTGGAAAAATCAGTAAGCCAATCACACAAGCAAGAAATGACATTTCCAGGGGGTGTTCTGTACACCATCTGTGTACACAACACCTCCAGGTAGAAATATTGCATTTTACTGAAAATTACAGAGCTGCAGATTGAAAAGGAAAGGTAATTTTTATTAATATTCAATTACAAAATGACTTGAGTCGCAAATTGTTATAAGCTATATATTTTTTTCCCATGAAAGTGGAGTTGCCCTTTAATAAAAAATCATTATACAGTACATAACTAATTTATTTTAGGGCTGGGGAAATTAACTATTAATTCCTTGATTAATCTTTAATTTTTTTGATCGATCAAAATGTCTTTTGATTGGTACTCACCTCTCTGCCGGCTTCCGGGCCTTCAGGGAGTTCTGTCGGAGATCCGGTGACGTCACGGACACCGGCGGGGCTTGCCGTGTCCATCTGCATGTCAGCGGGACCTTACTATCTGCCACACGCAAGGGCTGTTACACTTCCCTCTATTAACCTGGTATTCTACAGCCACCCACTGGGAGTTGTGATAGTTTCCTTCACGGGACATCTACATGCCGATGGACTGATGTTAACCCCTCTTCATCTGGATTCAACTGTGGTATCGTTGTACACATTTTTATACCAGTATCATACTTAGCTACATGTTTTTATGACTGCATTTGCTACCGTTTGGTATTACTCGCACCATTTTTACAGTTTATGTAGCTACATCGATTTTATCTCCAGTGCAATATTTATTTTGTTACCTACTTGAAGACTATAAAAGTTTTAATGCTATTCCCATCGAGCGTGGCCTTTGTGTGTTTTTTGTATCCTGCTATCCAGAGCTTTTTTTCTCAGAAAATAGGTGCAGGAACTCAACCATGACCCGTTCAGATTTCACAAACAGTAGAAGGGTCTTAAAGGGGCATTAAATACCAGAATTGCATTACATGCAGAGTGCAGAGTTCAGGGGGTTATAAAGCTGTCACTTGTAAACACAGAAACCAGACTTCTGTGTTTACAAGTGATTGTGGTGAGCAGGCATCAAAGGGTCTGAGCCAGAGGTGGTGGAACTGAGTTCCCCCAAGTTCCCCCTGAAAAAAAGCCCTGCTGCTATCCATTTTTCCAGTAGTTGGTAGCTGCACTGGGAATCAGCCTGCAAGGAGATCAGCTAAAAGTAGTTGGATCTGTATGTGCGTTATAATTAATCGAAATTAGTCGATTAATCAATAAAAAAAAAAATCGATTAATCGAACAGAAAATTTTTAATCAGTAACAGCCCTATTTTATTTTAAAGCTAAACTATGTATTTAATGGAGTATTAGGACCACTATACCTAGTAGATGTTTATATGGAGGTGCAATGTTAACATGTTTAATTCACAAAGTTATAGTTTCACAGATTCCTGGTCCCTTGCTGCATTCAGTGGTTTGATCCTTAGGCCCCTATGTTATTAATGTGTCCTGTAAAGATATAGGGGCCGATGCCAAAAATCTGACACCCCCCGAATTATCTGTTCCTAAATATTCTTCAGGCTCCTATACATATTCAATGAAGCTAAGCCTGGTAGACCAAAAGAAAAAAAATCTTAAAGTGGAGGTTCACCCGGAAATGACAATTTTTAAGATTAGATTCATGCTCATTTTGTCAAGGGGAATCGGGTCGTTTTTTTTAAATCAAAGCAGTACTTACCGTTTTAGAGAGTGATCTTCTCCGCCGCTTCCGGGTATGGGCTGCGGGACTGGGCGTTCCTTCTTGATTGACAGTCTTCCGACAGGCTTCTGACGGTCGCATCTATCGCGTCACGATTTTCCGAAAGTAGCCGAACGTCGGTGCGCAGGTGCCGTATAGAGCCGCACCGACGTTCGGCTTCTTTCGGCTACTCGTGATGCGATAGATGCGACCGTCGGAAGCCTGTCGGAAGACTGTCAATCAAGAAGGAACGCCCAGTCCCGAAGACCATACCCGGAAGCGGCGGAGAAGATCGCTCTCTAAAACGGTAAGTACAGCTTCGTTTTAAAAAAAAACACCCGATTCCCCTTGACAAAATGAGCATGAATCTAATCTTAAAAATTTTTTTTAGGGTGAACTCCCGCTTTAACCATCTTCTTTGCAATGGGCACTTTTTGTTACATTTTTATTCAAGCTACAGTAAGCAAGGTAATTAAATGTAATAACGAATAGAAGAATGTATAGCTTTTATGTTTACAGGCTGAACATTGACTTTCAAGTCCAATTAAAAGGACCCGGTACGTCACAGTGGTTACCTGGATCTTCTGAAGCTTTTTCATCTGGTAGGAAATCTCTTCTGCACTTTTCTCATCTTTTGCTTTCAAGACAGCAAAGGCAATCTTGTGGTCTTCTGTAGCACTCTGGTAGTTTTTCTGAGCTTGTTGAACTTGTTTCCAGAGATCTTCTATTGTGTTCTCCAAAACCATACGTAGGGTATGTTTCTCCTCCAAACTCTGCCAGACAGTGAGCCAACGTGAGCAATCAGCATGCTGCAAAGCTATTTTTCTTGTTTCTGGTTATCATAGAAACATAGAAAACTGTGGACACTGATAAGTTCAATTCATACAGGCTGGTTACATATTTTTGGATCTACAGAAATTACGTTTCATGGCTCTACTGCCTCCATATCCATTATAAACCTTAACAAGTTTGTTATTGTATGTTCTGCCTACCAAATTATCCATGAAATAGATAGACAATGTAGCACCAAGTGTGTGACAGCATTGTGCAACCTGTGGCAAACAAGGGCTTTATAATGCACGATCTGGCTAGTGTTCTTAAAGAGAAGCTCCAGACCCCCCCCCCCCCAAATACTGTAGCTGCTGTCATTTTAGTATAAGGGAACTTACCTCTCCAGGAATCTGGCGGCTTCCCCACCAGAGACGATTTTTCAATCGGGTGCTGACGCCACCATCTTGACTAAGGGAAACTGGCAGTAAAGCCTTTCGGCTTCACAGCCAATTTCCCACTTCCGGCTACAGGGGGAAGGAGGGGGCAAACTGAGCCAAAAGTGTAGCTGCTGTCATTTTAGTATAAGGGAACTTACCTCTCCAGGAATCCAGCGGCTTCCCCACCAGAGATGATTTTTCAATCGGCTATCAGGTTCTGACGCCACCATCTTGACTAAGGGAAACTGGCAGTGAAGCCTTGCGGCTTCGCAGTCAATTTACCACTTCCGGCTGCAGGGGGAAGGAGGGGGTGAACTGAGCCAAAAGTGGGAACCTGCCAAAATTAGGTACCCCCCCAATACATGTAAAATGTGGCAGCGGATGAGAGGGGGGGAGGCAGACAAGCGGAGCTTCCCCATTTGGGTGGAGCTCCACTTTAAGACATGTGCCTATCAGGTGCCACATGTGTTAATTTGTAGATTTTTCAGGACAGGTCCGATAGGCCCAACCAAAATAATCTATTATAGGTAAAAGCTTTAGCTACACCTTTTCATGTATATGCAGTGTATTTATCCAATATATTATGATCAATGCACGAAAAGGCATCACACCGTACTGTACACCCTAACAAATCATCTGTTTAGCATCCTATAAATGTGAGATGAAGGAGAAAAATTTGCAAATGTACGGTAGGAATTTCAGAGCTTCATGCTATGATGACACTTGGGCCAGTATCAGGTACCAGCTTTTGTCGAGGGGACATTCTGGAAAACCAGCATCTGATCAGCACTCATAGCCAATGGCTGTCAGCTCTGATCAGTGTGGGCGGGGCGGAGTAAGCTGAGTCCCCCTGTCAGAACACAAAGGTACAATGGCGGAGATTGCCACACTAACATTGTTTGTGTTAACATGCCGATTCCTCCGTTTTTTTTTTTTTTGTTTAGCGTGCTGAGTTGAACGGAAAAAAAAACTTTACTTGTTTACCAGGCTTTAGGAGTATGGATCATGCCTGTACATCCGAGTTCCCTTTCCTTGTCGCTTTGCTGGCATAGCAAGTTTGTTTGACTGGAGAGGTAAGGAGGTAAAAACTAATTTGCTCCAGCAGATACTGCAGGTACCACATAGCTTATGGGTGAATGCTAGCAATAACACATACATAATAACTGAATATGCCCAATTTACTATGCCACCCTACAGCCGAAGGATTCCTAGGCAGGGAAATAGATGGTTCAAATATCATATTGGGTCTACACAGTGGATAACTTTTGTATAAATTAAATTGGCAACCATTTTCTATAATTAAATAAATTAAGCCCTTTCTGCACTATCCACTATCCTATCCATCACTGAGGCCATTCATCACATTAACCACTTAAGACCCGGACCAAAATGCAGGTAAAGGACCAGGCCCCTTATTGCGATTCGGCACTGCGTCGCTTTAACTGACAATTGTGACGTGGGTCCCAAACAAAATTGGCGTCCTTTTTTTTCCCACAAATAGAGCTTTCTTTTGGTGGTATTTGATCACCTCTGCGTTTTTTATTTTTTGCGCTATAAACAAAAATAGAGCGTCAATTTTGAAAAAAATTCTATATTTTTTACATTTTGCTATAATAAATATCCCCCAAAAATAAATAAAACAACTTTTTTTTTCCTCAGTTTAGGCCGATACGTATTCTTCTACCTATTTTTGGTTAAAAAAAATGGCAATAAGCGTTTATCGATTGTTTTTTGCGCAAAATTTATAGCGTTTACAAAATAGGGGATAGTTTTATTGCATTTTTATTAATTATTTTATTTTTTACTACTAATGGCGGCGATCAGCGATTTTTTTCGTGACTACGACATTATGGCCGACACATCGGAGTTAACCACTGGAGGGCGCTGAAGGGGTTAAGTGTGACCTCATATGTGTTTCAAACTGTAGGGGGGCGGGGCTGGACGTGTGACGTCATTGACCATGTTTCCCTATATCAGGGAACACACGATCAATGACAGCGCCACTGTGAAGAATGGGGAAGGTGTGATTACACACACCTCTCCCAGTTCTTCAGATCGCGGGATTCCGGCGGCGATCGGGTCCGTGGGTCCCGCGGTTGCGGTCACGGAGCTTTGGACCTGGTCGCAGGCTCGCGCCCGCGACCCAGGGCTAGGCATTTAACAATCACGTACAGGTACTTGATTGTGCCCAGCCATGCCATTCTACCGACGTTAGACGGTCCTTAAGTGGTTAAGTAACCAACAGAAAGACAAGAGAGGTGGAAAGGTGTGGGCAAACGCAACAAAATGCTAGTTATTGTTGGCATTTGCATAACTAAGCTCTTAGGTTTCTGGACTCTTGGGATCCTCTAAAGATCTGCATTATATAGCCCTAGCAAGTAATAAATTAATCTACTGTCAATTAACCCACTACCTCTGCTGGAAGTCTGTTTCAAGCATCCACTACCTCTGCTGGAAGTCTGTTTCAAGCATCCACTACTGTTTGGTAAAATTATACTATCTTACCCTACCCTTGATCTCTCCTCCTGCTAGTTTCTGGCCATGCTCCCTCTGTTCTCACATTCATAATGACATTTCTGTCCTCCTGAACTTTACACCCCACCCACGCGCGCGCACCCCACGTAGGAGCCGCAAGTAGAATGGGATCCCCCACTCTGCACAGACAGGCAAACCGAATTTCCAGAGGCACACTTGAGTCAAGAAACAGTCCATCACTTTGTTTTGTTTTTTGTTTAATTGAGGGGATAAAACTTGGATGGGAAGTAGGGGTATTATGGGATGCCCATTTGACTTCAGAATACTCTTCAGGGACAACTATTAACCTGCCTGGCGGTGTTCCTGAGTCTAAGGCCCCATACTCACGACCAAACATGTCTGCTGAAACTGGTCCGCGGGCCAGTTTCAGCAGACATGTTTGGTCGTGTGTGGGCGCGAGCGGGCCGAATTCCAGCAAACATTTGCCCGCCGGGCCTTTTCCCAGCGGACAAATATTCCTGGACTTGTTTTAAAACAGTCCGCTGGAATCCTGCCCGCTCGGACATGTACGGTCGTCAGTACAGACCTACCGTACATGTCCAGGCGCCCGCCGTCCCTCGCATGCGTCGAATGACTTCGACGCATGCGTGGAAGCATTTTAAAGGCGGGCCGCCCACGTCGCCGCGTCATTGTCGCGGCGACACCGCGTCATCGGCGCGGCGACACCGCGGACACGCCCCGCGTATTGTTTACGCGCGGACTTCTGTACGATGGTGTGTACAACCATCGTACAGAAGCCCTCTGGCAGACATGTACGGTGAAAACGGTCCGACGGACCGCTTTCACCGTACATGTTTGTCCGTGTGTACCCGGCCTGACTCTGGGTTAGATTTTCCTGCTGCGAGCGGTAACCCCGAGTCAGACTCGGGCTTGCCTCGCTAGATCCACAGGCAAAGTTACTTACCTTGTCCCTGGATCCAGCGATGCCATCGCGCTGTGTGAGTGAGCGGGACCTCGCTCGATTCACACAGTGCCTCTGTGTGACGCCGATCTCCGTTCCCTGCGACGTTACGACGCACGGGGACGGAGAACGGCGCCAAATTCAAAAAAGTAAACAAACACATTACATACAGTATACTGTAATCTTATAGATTACAGTACTGTATGTAAAAAAAACACACCCCCCTTGTCCCTAGTGGTCTGTCCTGTGTCATGCATGTCATTTTATATAATAAAAATGTTTCTTTCTCCCTGAAAACTGTAGATTGTCCATAGCAACCAAAAGTGTCCCTTTATGTCAAAAATGGTTTTAGATCAGCTAAAAAACAGCGATAATAAATTATAATCACTTGCAGAATTGTGCGATAGCGATTTGTGGGGAAATTCGTCATAAAAAAATAAAAGTAATGACAGCGACAATTCTGCAACTGAGCAAATTTCTGTGATTTTGATTTGATTACATTATTGAATAATTTTTATTATAATTATATTATTATTTGTTATAATTATTTATAATTATTTATTATATTATAATTTATAATTTTGTTTTTAAAAAAATGTCATACCCGGGATGCCTATTAGAAGCTTGTTTGGTCAGATTTAAATGAGTTATTCCTAAAAATCACAGGCCTACAATATAAAACGCCAAATTTCCTTGCAAATAATGGTACCGCTTTCAGCATGTTTTTTCTGAAAGAATCATACCGCCAGGGAGGTTAATATATACAGCTATATACACTCCTTATCTTCCTCCAGCACTTCACTTGCTTGCAAAACAGACTCAGCTGAGACACTTTTTAGTAAATCTGGCAAAGCAAGAGCCTTTTACAGGCAGGGACCCTGAGCTCCTTTAGTTGTGTAGCAAAGTCCAGTGTCCAGCTTATCCACTGATCCCAGCACCACCTCTTCGGGCACTGCCAGCCTGGCTGCAGCTGCCCCATTCACTAGCCCTCCTGGCTACTTCTCCTCAGTCCTCCCAGACTGACACTCTTCTTACAGTCATTCCAGACTGCACACTCACCAGCTGGTGGACTTCTCCTGGAGAAAAAAACGTCTGAAGCCAAAAACAGCAGCTGTAAAAACGTCCAAAAACATCCAGTGTGCATGAGGCCTAATAGTGAAGATTTGGCAGATTTGGAAGTCTCTTCAGGTTGGGGGCACCCTCAAGGGCCACCAACAGCAGAGGCTCTCCTGGGTCTCTTTCTACTCATTGGCTAAGACAGCAACGGGAGCTATTGGCTCCCACTACTGTAAATCACAGCCAGTGTGCCAATAAGAAGAGAGCTGGGGTGGAACTGTGCTCCCTGTGTGAACGGACACACAGAGCAGTGGCTCAAGCGTTAGCCTGCTTGGGTACCTACATAGCAGGCTGCTTGCTATGGGGGCACTCAGCAGGAGAAAGCGCCCAGGAGTGCCGACAGGGATCCCGAGAAGAGGACCGGGGTTGCTCTCTGCAAAACCACTTCACAGGGCAGGTAAGTATGACAAGTTTGTTATTTAAAGAAAAAAAAAAAAATCTTCCTTTAACCACTTGCCGCCCGCCAATGACAGATTGACGGCGGCAAAGTGGTTGTAGAATCCTGACTGGACGTCATATGACGTCCCCGGGGGCGCGCATTGCGGCGATCGTTGTTGCAGGGTGTCAGTCTGACACCCCGCAACACCGATCTAGGTAAAGTGTCTCTCACGGAGACATTTTACCACGTGATCAGCCGTGTCCAATCACGGCTGATCACGATGTAAACAGCAAAAGCCGGTAATCGGCTTTTCCTCACTCGTGTCTGTCAGACGCGAGTAGAGGAGAGCTGATCGGCTGCTCCTCTGACAGGGGGGGTTTGTGCTGATCGATTATCAGCACAGCCCCCCTGAGGATGCCCACTGGACCACCAGGGATGCCCACTGGACCACCAGGGATTCCACTAGATCACCAGGGATTTAAATCAAAGGTATGCCACCCTAGACCACCAGGGATGACACATAATGGATGCCAATCAGTGCCACAATGGATGCCAATCAGTGCCCACAATGGGCATCACTGATTGGCAGGCATTGTTTGGCACTGATTGGCATCCATTAGTACAACACATTAGTTAGTGCCCATCTATGCCCATCCATGCCGCCCATCAGTGCCCATCCATGCCACCTATCAGTGCCCATACGTGTCGCCTATCCCTGTCGCCTATCCCTGCCCATCCGTGCCGCCCATCCGTGCCGCCTATCCCTGCCCATCCGTGCCGCCTATCCCTGCCCATCCGTGCCGCCTATCTGTGCCCATCTGTGCCACCTATCCGTGACGCCCATCAGTGCCCATCCGTGCCGCCCATCAGTGCCCATCCGTGCCCATCATCAATGCCACCACATCAGTGCCACCTCATCGGTGCCCATCAGTGCCACCTTATCAGTGCCAGTCAGTGCAGTACCATCAGTGCCCATTAGTGAAGGAGGAAACGTACATATTTACAATGTTTTATAACGGAAACAAAAAAAATGTTTTTTTTCTTCTACATTTTCGGTCATTTTTTATTTATTTTTTGCAGAAAATAAAAATCCCAGAGGTGATCAAATACCACCAAAAGAAAGCTCTATTTGTGGGGACAAAATGATAAAAATTTAGTTTGGGTACAGTTTAGCATGTCTGCGCAATTGTAATTTAAAGTACAACAGCACTGAAAGCTAAAAATTGGTCTGGGCGGGAAGGTGTATAAGTGCCCTGTATGGAAGTAGTTAAGGAAACTATCAGTCTTGGTGGAAAATCCAATCAAATTTGGCCAAACTGATTTTTTTTCTCGTTAGTTAAAATAATTTTATTCAAATAACAGATGACTTGAAATAAAATCTACAAACAATTTCCTGTTTATCACTAAGAGCATGGCCAATATAAATCTTTACTCAAATCTTGTGACAGTGGCATGGTAACAGCAAAACAACATGGTGGCACATAGGCTGCAGGGGCGTCCCTAGGGGGGGGGCCAGAGGGGGCCCTGACCCCCCCAACATCATGCTGTGCCCCACCATGTGCCCCCCCCCCCCCCCCCCCCAAAAAAAAAAATTTTTTTTTTTTTTGCAATTTTTGTATTTTGCTCCCCGAGAGGGAGAGCGTCCCCAGTCAGCTCTGCGGGGATTCCTCCCCCTCCCTCTGCTCGCCATCACTGCATAATGCGAGCGCTCACACAACCAGATATTCTAGCCTGGACCGCAGTACACTGTAATCACTGAACTACATTATCTCCATCCCTTCTCTCTCCCCCCCATCTGTCTCCCTCCCCCTCCTGTTCTTTCAAAACATTCACAATTTACTTTCACTTTCAGTTAGGCAGATAATATACGATGCAAATTTCTTTGCTGCATCCACAGATTGCAGGAAAGAAACTTGCATGATTCCCCCATCAACAGACAGTGGTGACAGGGGAATATCCCTCCTGCCCAGCAATTATATTCTCCCGACAAACAGTGATTATCACCAGTGGCTATACAGCAACCACTAGTGATAATTATAAGAGAATCTGCTAATTAATGGTTCAAATCTCAGCCAGTTCCTGCTGAACCAGCTGAGATTTAAACTGTCTATGGCTGGTCTTAGCTCTTAGGCAGCCCATACATTGATTAGCACTGTGGAGTGTCGGCTTCCTGGCGGGATCGGGCATGTGGGATTTCAAACACACCCGAGCCCATCTCTATTGGTTGTAGACAGTTGAGCTCCCTGCAGGTTGCTTAGCAGCAGTGGACCCTTCTCTGACATGCTGATCGGGATGCAATCCAGGTGAAGCTCTTATTAGATCTGACTGGGAGCATCACCTGGATCACATGCCGATCAGCATGTCAACAGAGAAGGGTATACAGCATTACTGCTGCTAGGTGACCAGCTGGGGGCTCGGCTCTCTATAACCAATAGTGCCAGCCTTCCCCTGCATGCACCCATAATGTCACCAGCACTAGGTCCTAATAGACTGCCGTCGCTGCCAAGGAGACAGATGCCAGACCAGCGCTGTAAAAGGCAGGGACAGGACAGCTGGGGATCCCCACTGTGGCAGAACCCCAGGGCCCGGTGGCAAGACAACCTTTGCAACAATGATAGTTCTCCCACTGCTTTGGACCCTTATATTTTCTTGGTGTGCTGGTGACATATATCTCTTGTTTTCTGCCACCCTGGGGGGCCCCAGTATAGTAGGAAGGGAGCTCACTGCAGAACATATGAAAGGGCCCATAGTGGGATCGTAGTAAAGGGCCCCAGGATATATATATATATATATATATATATATATATAATTGCATTTTATAGTTGGCCCCCCTACTTTTGTCCCTGTCCCCCCATGTGCCACCCCTAAATATGAAAGCTGGAGACGCCACTGATAGGCTGGCCATACATAGCTTGAACTGCGGTCAAAATTCAAGCTGTTGGTGGGGCTGTTGGCGCCACTCAGCAAAGAAACTTCAAGCTGAAAATCAAAGGAGTCGGGTGGAAAATTCTCGGCTGAACAGGGACTGAAGTCAGTCAGATGCGGTCAGTGTTCAGGTAGTCTGACAGCTGCAGGAGCAGTGTCTGTCACAATACAGTAGGGGGTAGGGGAGATTCAACCACCCATACTTTTTAGCATGGATGAGGAAATTAACTAATTGAGAATTTAAGTCACATGCATGACTAGAAAGCAGGTACAGTAATCAATATAACCACTTAAAAAAACAATACAAATGAATTAAAGCACTAGAAGACAAGTGCACTTTAGGAAACCCAGGATGTGACAGTGATTACCTTATTCTTTATCTCATCTCTCATACTCTGAAATTCGTGCTTAGCTTCACTCTCATTTTCCAGTGTGTTCTGTTCCATGGCTAGGATCACATTCTGTATACACAGCATCTCTTTGTTTTCTTGCTCCATGATCATCTTTCTGGTAAATAGAGAAGTAAAATACATTTAATGCTTGTAAAAGCTGTATTTAATTATCTGTTGTATTTTTTGCGCTGCCTTTTTTCTTCCTTGTTAAATAGTATTAATGGCTGGCATAGATGTTTAAGCAGGGTTAAGTTCAGGGGTGCGCTCTTTGTACAGACTGCAGGGTTCAGGAGTACATTATGTACAGAGTGCAAAGTTGAGTAGTGCGTTCTGTGCCTAGTTTAGTTTAGGGTTGTGTTATGTACAGATTGCAGGGTTTAGGGGTGCGCTATGCACAGTGTGCAACCCAACCACCGCCACCCACAAAGCTTCCTTGCATCTCCCTCTACCCACCTTGCCTGGCTCTAGTACCTTCCTCTGTAGGTGGATCGTTCTCTCTCTCAGATTCTGGAGATCGGTCCAGCATTAAATGTGTGCAGAGATCTATTAGTTTCAGGAGCTGCCGAGAGCAAAGCTGTTGTGTTTACATGTGACAACAGGAGCGGAGGATGAAAGCCAGAAATGGCGGAGTGGCGGAATGGAATTTCGCCACATGCCAGCTGCAAAATTGGGTGCAAGGGCCACATGACAAGGCCTGGAGGGCCAGATTTGGCCCACAGGCCTTGTGAAATATGTACCTTAGAGTAGGTGGTAAGCCCTGCGCCTTCCCCCCCCCTGCAACTCCATGGCTGCATTTAATGGCAGTTCTTGCTTCATAAAAGTGTATGCAGTGTCAGTAAGAGTTATAATGTAGCAATGATGTTATTGCTATACTGTAATTATTTGGCTTATTCGCAGCAGAGATCTGCATATATGTACAACCCCAATTCCCAAAAAATTGGGATTCTGTGTCTAATCTACATAAAAACAATGCAATGATTTGCAAATCTCAAAAAATAAATAAAAAAATACATATTTTATTAACAATAGAATACATGCAATATTTTAAGGAAAAAAAAAAAAGGTAATTTAAAAATAATTGTTGGCAGCAACAAAAAAAAAAAGTTGAGCATCACCTCTTTTTTTTACAACACTGAGTAAGGTCTGCGCTATGAAGACGGTTTCTCTAAGGGCTATATGCTCAGCCAGGAAGTTTGCCAGGATCAGGGCCTTTAGGACACTCTGGCAGCTTGCTGCTCTAGATGGGATCACTTTTAGTTCAGTTTTAGGTAAATGCTGAGCCATGAAGACATCTTCTCTAAAGCCTCGTACACACGACCGAGGAACTCGACGGGCGAAACACATCGCTTTCCTTGTCGAGTCCAATTTTCTCCATTCCATTTTCTCCATTCCCGTCAAGGAAATAGAGAACATGCTCTCTTTTTGGCTCGTCGAGTTTCTCGACAGTTTCCTCGACAAAAAAATATCTCCCAGCAAGTTTCTTGCTGGTTTTTGCCGAGAAACTCGGTCGTGTGTACGAGGCTTGAGTTTTTTCTTTCCTCAGACGGGAAGTTTGCCAGGATCTGGGTCATAGGCTACGAGGGATACATTGGTGGCCTGCAGCTCCGGGTGTGATCACCTTCAGTCCAGTTGGAGTAAGGACTGAGCCATGAAAAACTATATCCTCAGTCGGGAAGTTTGCCAGGATCAGAGCCATAAGCTACAAGGGACTCTTTAGTGGCCTGCAGCTCCATAAAGAATCGCTTTCAGTCCAGTTTTTAGTAAAGGTTCAGTCATGATGGCAACCTGTCTGAGGGCTTTATCCTCAACCAGGAAATTTGCCAGAATCTGGGCCAATAGGCTACGAGAGACCCTTTTTTTGGCATTCTGCCTAGTCCGGGTAGTGTTAATACCCATACTGGGATGCAATCCGAGGTAGCTTTGGAATCCTATGAGAACAAAAGTATTATTCTCCTCATGTGCAAGACCACAAAGGATAATTGGCTCAATGTCCTGGATACTAGAATACTCTGAGCATGCTCACATGGGGCCACTTTGTTTGGAGATCTAGGTCATCTCTTTGAAACTCTCTCTATCAAAACCAGAGGGAAGGAGATATCATCCAGAATTTTCGCTGGATGAGTAATGTCAGCTAGCCAACTGGCATATAGGGCTTAAGGCTTGGTTCCTATGGAAGTGATGACAACATACTCAAACAGGAGTGTGAAGACTTCATAGGCTCCCTGTAACAGGGCACCAGGAATACGTGTGGGGTGATGACATGGTCCTCCACTAAGGCTGTTCTGGCTCAATGTGGTGTGAAGCTAGCTTCTTTATCCTGTTAATTGTTAGCCATAAGCTTTCTATTGGTTAAGTGCTATGATTGAATCCTTACTTTTTTTGGCATCCCATCCTTTTTTTTTTTGGGCTAGTTAGTCCCTGAACATATGCTGCCATGTAGTCAGTCAGGAAAATAGAAAAATTCCTATCAAATACCTACCTTAATTTTTCTTCCCTTTCCATGACAGCATGGATACCCTCCCAGTGTCATGAGTAGGCTAGTTACAGAACAGACATTTATGGGAGTGGGGACACTTCAAATTTGGGGGCCTGTCAACATAGAAATTAGTCTTTTGTTGGTCATCTTGGTTCTCAGGCAGTTCTTTATCAGTGACAATTTCCTGACAACCTTTCTCCCAAGCAACTAGCGACCATCATGCTCAAATATATTCTTAGAACTACAGTAACACCTGGAAAGGTATCATCAAGCCCTTCATCATGTAATAAAACTCCCAGTTGAGATAGAGTAAGACTGGCCATACACCTATAGATTATCTGCAGATTTTCTATGGTCAGATGGAAAAAGTGGAACACATTCCTCCATCTACGCTGATCTGTGTGGATGGAAGAATCTCCCACTGGCCCAGGCTTCCAGATCTTGCTAGTAGGCCCCACTGGCTCTCACAATACCTGAACATTCTGGATTGGGTGCAGGCATTGTTTAGGTTGAGAGCCAGCGGGGCCGACTAGCAAGATACTGAAGCTTGGCCCAGTGGGAGATCCCTTCATCCACACAGTTTGGTGTATATGGAGAAATCTGTTGCACTTTTTCCGTCTAACCATAGAAAATCTGCAGATAATTCATAGGTGTATGGCCAGCTTAAGGCATTGCCAGAGATGGACAAAGGCTTACAGCAATTTCCTAAACACACACACTACTATAGTGTAGAGGGAAAATACGTTTTGTTTTTTTTACATTAAGAAAGTCTGGGGCCCCCTCTGGCAGGGGGGCCCAAAGCAATTGCCCCTTTTATCCCCTTATAAATCTAGCACTGGCAGTCTTTTGTGTTAGAAGTGAAGGCAGTGTTTTTTGAACTTATGCTGCCAGTTCATCAGGGAAGGTTGAAAATTATGGTAAGTATTTGATTGGAAATCTCTTCTGTTATTTATGGATCTATGCATGAGCCTTGACTTCTGCTTTTAGATTCTAGAAATGTGCAGTTCATATTTCTTTCCAGTAGATGTCAACACTGGATCATATCTTGCATCCCTGTATTTACATCTTGACCACAGAACCACATTTCTCAGCCTATAACTTTTACATGGACAAATCAATCTGTCATAACCATAAAATGTTTTAAGGAAACATTAACATGCTAAGACCACAAAGTAAGCCACCAATAACAACTAAATTTACCTTTATTGCAATGGAGAAGATCTATATTGTTTTGCCCTGAAAATATTATTGATATAATGCAGCTATCCAGCAGCTTCCAGGAACAAGAAAACTCATTCAGTGCTATACAGGGGGTCAGCAACTGCGCTAAATTCAGAAAATCCAATCTATTTACCTAAGTATTATAGGCGATTGTTACAGTCATATCAAGCACACTTGTCCATGTGGGACTATAGTCTCTTCTAACTTTATTTAACCACCTCAATACAGGGCACTTTCACCCTCTTCCTGCCCAGGCCATTTTTTAGCTTTCAGCGCTGTCACACTTTGAATGACAATTGCGCGGTCATGCAACGCTGTATCAAAATACATAAATTTCCCCCCCCACAAATAGAGCTTTCTTTTGGCGGTATTTGATCACCTCCACGGTTTTTATTTCTTGCGCTATAAACTAAAGAAGAGTGACAAGTTTGAAAAAAAACACAATATTTTTTACTTTTTGCTATAATAAATAACCAATTTTTTTCCTCAGTTTAGGCCGATACGTATTCTTCTTTATATTTTGGTAAAAAAATAAATTGCAAATAAGCATATATTGATTGGTTTGCGCAAATGTTATAGCGTCTACAAAATAGGGGATAGATTTATAGCATTTTTATTATTATTATTTTTTTTTCTACTAATGGCGGCGATCTACGATTTTTATTGTGACTGTGATATTGTGGCGGACATATTGGACACTTTTGACACTATTTTGGGACCATTCACATTTATACAGCGATCCGTGCTATAAAAATGTAGTGATTACTGTATAAATGTGACTGGCAGAGAAGGGGTTAACACTAGCTGGCGATCAAGGGGTTAAATATGTGTCCTAGGGAGTGATTCTAAGTGTAGGGGGAGAGGACTCACAAGGGCAGGAGACTGATCAGTGTTCCTCTGCACAAGGAACACACCATCGGCCTCCTCTTACCTGACAGGATGTGGATCTGTGTGTTTTTTTCAAACACAGATCCACGGTCCTGCTCCGTTACTGGGCAATCGCGGGTGCCCAGCGGACATCACTGCCCCCTGGTACGAGCATCGGGTTCCCAGTGACGCGGCAGGAGCGTGCGCCCCTAGTGGCCTGGGACGTCATTGTAACGTTACGCCGGATATTTGAGAGTTAGGATCTCAACTGCGGAGACTACTCAGTTTCGGACCCAGGTTTCACTCTCTTGTGTGCAGAGAGTTTGGAATCCTACCATCACAGTCTCAGTCAAGAAACATGGCGCATATTCCTTCATAGGCGCCATTGAAGACTCAAACAAATAAGTATAAAGTCCAGGTAGAACTGATACTAGTTAAATGCAGAAGTAGCCGAGCATGCGTGGCATGTAAATAACCTTAACGGCAAAGTCCTCAAAGTAATAGGTAGTATATGTGCCCACAATAACATTTGAGAAGGAGGTACTTAGGCATGAAAGACTTCCGTTTATACTTGGTGACTTAAAATGTAGAAATCATGGCAGGATCCTTATTAGAAGTACCAAACATAGAGAGACTATGGCTGCAGCAATTCCTGGTATAGTTAGCATACATAATTAGCAGGCAGGGCAGTTCACAGGATAGTAATGCATAACAACATCAGGGTACTTGCGACACTGAAGTGAATGATGCAGGCATAAGGTCAGGCTCCAAGGGTCCAGACGGGTAAGGCTGGTGAAGCAGGCAGTGGAGACTCCTGGTCCAGGTCAGGAAGTTGAAGTTCAGAGCAGGTGCGTCTGCATACCCAACCAACAGAGGCGTTGTGTCAGCCAAAATAAAGGAACACTTCCTGGTTAGTGCTAGGAGCTTAAATAGGCCGCCCAGCAGCTTGACAGGAAGTCACAGGCTAATTAGAAAGAAGGAAGTAACTATAGTTGAACTTCGAGTGAGAGACTCTTCAGGAAGAAGGTTTGGGAAGGAAGTAACGGATGAGAGTTAACTGGGAAAGAAGCACAATTGTATTTAGTGCAAAATTGTTCGTGAGACGTTACAGTCATATGACTCCCGCCCAGAACAAGAGCCGCACCGTCTAGCCATCATTTGGCGGGCGGCAAGAGGTTAAAGTGGAACTTCAGTCATTTTTTCATCTTTCCATCTATTAAATCTTCTGCCCTTGTTGTTTTCATTTTGTATAGTAAAACTTTTTTTTTTCTGCCAGTAAATACCTAGTACAGCCCACTTCCTGTTTCTTGTCTGGTAAAAAGCATAGGCTTATGATATCAAGCACAGCTCTCTCTCACTCTAGTGAATGTTTGCCAGGAAGGAAGCGGGGATGAGTCATAAGAGGGACAATGAGAGCTGCAGAGCTGGAGGTGTGTCTGTCTAAATCCAGGAAGTAAATAGGCAGCAGTTTCAGCTGCCCACAGTTTAAATGGATGCAGCCAGACTCAGTGGAGGGAGATTTCTGCAGCAAGACGGGAGGGAGCTTGTCCCAACGTGACAGAATTTCCTTCTGTAGCTCTCTGGTGTGAAATTGGGCATTCGGGACCGCCTCGAAAGAGGCCACCATCAGGCCCAGAACCCTCATGCAGAATCAAAGAGACGACCACTTCTGGGTCGACAACCACTTGACCTCAGATTGCAGGGTCTTCAGTCTTATCCGTCGGGAGGAAAACTCACGCCTCCGCAGAATCCAGGACCAGTCCCAAGTATTCCAGACTCTGGGACGGAACTAACACTGACCTCTGGACATTCAGAAGCCAGCCGAACTCTTGGAGAGTCTGACACGTAATAGACACGTCCTCTTCTAACTCTGAGCCTGAGGAAGCTCGCAGGAGAAGGTCGTCCAGATATCCCACAATAGCGATCCCTCGCTGCCTCAGCAGGGCTACTATCGGGGCGAGCACCTTGGCTAAAATCCGTGGTGCCGACGCCAAGCCGAACGGGAGGGCCACAAATTGAAAATGATCCACCCCGACCGCAAAGCGCAGAAAACTCTGGTGCCTTGAGCATATGGGAACATGCAGGAACGCGTCCATGATATCCAAGGACGCCAGAAAGTCCCCCTGATGCAATGCTGCCATTACCGAGCAAATCCACTCCATCTTGAACTTTTGCACCTAGACAAAACAATTGAGGGCCTTTTAAGTCCAGGATTGGATGGATCCCTCCCTACTTGGGGACCACCAACAGATTGGAGTAAAACCCCTGAAACTGTTCCATCGAGGGAACCAGCACAATCACTCCCCTGTTCAGTAGATCCTGGACAGCCCTTGACAAATCCTTCCGGTAATCCAGAGGAAGCTGGAGGTTGGAAGAAAAAAATAATCTGTTTGGTGGACAAGAGAGAAACACTATCTTGTACCCCGAGGAAACTACTCCGCAAACCCAACGGTCGAAAAGAAGGGACCTCCACCGAGCCACGAATTTGCGAAGCCGGCCCCCCACCCGAGACACGGGTGGGGGCAGACCTTCATGCGGATGCAGGTTTGTCCGCAGGCTTGTAAGGCTTGCGGCACCAGGTGCGCTACTGCCCCGCAGCGGGGGCCCAGCACCTTGCAAACTTTTTCTCGCCGCACTGGGCGCACGAAAAAAACGCTTCGGAGACAGTAAAGGAGGGCCCACGCTTACGGCGAGGCTCTTTGCCCTTCCCAGACTGTGGGAGCAGTGTGCTCCCACCACCCATGGCATCCTCAATGATGCCAACCAGGGATGCCCCAAAAAGCCGTTCACCCTTAAAGGGTAAAACCACCAAGGCCTACTATGAGGACTGGTCCGCAGGCAGACCAGCATTTCAGCCACACAAGGTGGCGCAGTACCACTGCATAGGCAGAAGCCCTGGAAAGCAAGGGGAGCGTATCCAGGACCGACTCACAGACAAATTTTTAGACCCTGAACCATTTGTTCAGCCAGGTCCTTACCGGCCTCGGAAGCACCCTGTGCCTCCAGATCCTGCAGCAAAAAGCTTTGCCCTACCAGTCAGAGTCTGTGACACCAGAGCCCCGGACAAAACCGGTCTCACAGCCGAACCCACTACTGCGAAGATGGAGCGGGCCACAGCCTCCACTCTCCTATACGCGGGGTCTTTAAAGACAGGAGCCCCATCCATAGGCAATGTGGTGGCATTGCTCAACCTGGACACGGGAGGATCCACGGACGGAGGAGAGACCAATTTTTTCTAAAAAAGTCCTCCTCAAAGGGATAACGGACCGCAAAGGCAAAAACAGTCTGCGGTGTATCCCATTCCTTGTACAACAAACTGTCCTAAAAAGGAACACAAGGAAACACTGTTTCAGTGCGTGGCGGTTTTGCGGGCCCCAAAAGGGACTGGCACATCAGGTGCCCCCGCCATATCCTCATGTCTGAGTATCACGCCCGCAGAAATAATAGCTCCAACAATTCCTATCAGCAACCGACCCTGAAGCAGAGTTGTCCTCACTGTCCGTGTGGGTTAAGCCCGCATCATCTGACAATACAGACCAGAGGCAGATGTCAGAGATATCCCCAGAAGCAGGCTCAGGGAGGGGGCACTTTTTACCCCCCTTCTGGGCACTAGCTGCTTCAAACCTGGTGAGAAAAGCCTCCAGGACAGCCAACATTGCCTCAACAGATGTGGCAGGGGGAGGGGCATCAAGGGTTAACTCAGGTATTGCTGGGGAAGAAGTACCTGGCTCAGGCTCCATAATGCCCCACCGCTGTGTCACCCAAACTGCAAGGCAGAAACACCCACCGGTCAACCCCTGGCCGTTAACAACAGAGGTAGAGGCCCCCAGGGAACTCACCACCCCACCCGGTGCAGCGCGAGCTGAGAAAAGTCTGAGGTGTGCTGAGAAGCCGGCTGCGCTGCGTCTGTCACCTCAGGGAGATACGCTGTCTTTTTGCAGCGCTAAAACGGCCGCACGAGGCCAAACGAAATCCAACTTGGCTGCCGAATGTGAAAAAAGCACCATAGGACCACAGGAAAATGGCCGCCGAGCCATATAAAGCGTGACCACAGCAAAATGGCCGCCGTTGTGCATTTAAAAACACCAGAATGACACAGCACAGCACAGATTAAACAGCGCAGCACACAAAAAGACCAGCAAGTGAACACACACAGCCCCGGCCGCTATACACACAGGCCCCGGTGTAATAAAGAGACCCCAGAAAGCCCCCCTCACAGCCGCTACCCAAATGGGAAAGGAGGGAGAGGAATTAAGGGAGAGAGGAAAGCAGGGCAAACCCTCAGTCGACCTCCCAGGGGAAAATTCCAGCCATACCACCTTACCTGAGCAAGGGGCCACTACTTACCCGTCCTGCGACCACCGGCTGGAGGTATCCCAGACAGAACCAACGTCCGCTAAACGGCATGGCTGTCGGCCAGACACACTGTGACAAAGCCATAAAGACCGGTCATATATGTGCCCTAGAACAAAATGTTCCCCCGGCCGCCCCTGGAGCAAAGGGACCTGTCGTGGACGACCCAGAGCTGAGCTGAGGGCCAGCACACGCTCGATGGCCGAACATGGGGGGACTACAAGAGTCAAGACCCAGCCTGTCACCCAGTCGGCAGTTGATAGAAGAATCTCAGGATCCAAAAATGCAGGAACAAAACAATAAAAAGCGAAAAAATCACAAGAAAAAAATCTCCAGAGTACAGGACTCCAGAGTGCCTGTCTTCTCCTGAGGTTAGGCAGAGAAAAAACTGAGGCTGCTAAAGCAGGGTGTGGGTTATACCCGGGGAGCCACGCCCCCTGGGAGGAGCTGCACTGAGGAAAGTGTTGTTAACACTTAAAGTGCTTTTTTTCTGCCTAACTCTCCTGGAAGGAAGCGGATATAACCCTAAGGTCAAAGGCTGCTGTGTCCATCCATGAACGGAAGAGAAATTGAACCGATAGACGCCTAACCGATAGGTCAAAACCGATCGTTAGTATGCAAAAGCATCTGTTAAAAACCTGTGCATGCTCAGAATCAAGTCGACACATGCTTGGAAGCATTGAACTTAGTTTTTTTCAGCACGTCGTTGTGTATTACGTCACCGCGTTCTGACACGATCGGTTATTTAACCGATGGTGTGTAGGCACATCAGACCATCAGTCAGCTTCATCGGTTAACCGATGACAACGGTCCGATGGACTGATCGTGTGTATGAGGCCTCAGATGCTGCGCTGTCTGACATCAAAGTCTGCTCAAAGACTATGACCTCATGAACTTTAACCACTTGCTTATGGGGAACTTAAACCCCCCTCCTGCCCAGGCCATTTTCAGCTTTCAGCGCTGTTGCACTTTGAATGACAATTGCGCGGTCTTGCTACACTGTACCCAAATTAAATTTTTATATTTTTTTTCATACAAATAGAGCTTTCTTTTGGTGGTATCGCATACATATTTTTTCTGCACGGGAAAAAAACGACATGACATTATCATTGCTGTGAATAGGGCACATAACTGACATGCATGAAAACAGATGTCAGTTTTGTCATCAGTTTCCATCAATTTCCACGCATGCATGGTGTGAACGACCCCTAATTGCTTTGTAGGGCATTTATGCTCTGTTTTGCATTAGTCAGTTGATCGTACCCCCAAAGTATTTATTTTTCATTGTATTTTATATAGAAAGTATTTTTTTCAACAAAACACTTTTCTTATCAGTTAATTATCTGATACATCTCCTATCTGGGGGGGTCATATATTTAATGCATTTTTAGAACAGTAAGGTATTAGAAGAGCTTTGTCCACTTCACATCGACCTGGCTTGGCAATACCTCCAGGACCAGCGCACCACTCGATTTAAAAAAAGGGGTGCCAGCTGACCCAGGGCCAGGACTGGCACTAGAATTACTGGCATTATTTGGCTAAAGCACGATTATACGACCTTTGCCTGCTTATCAGGTAACTAAGAAAAATAATACCCCCCATTCCCTGGCAATCCACAAACCTTTCTGTATCAAATTCCTGCAACACAGTATCCAGTTCTTGTTGATATTCTTCCTGTAGCAGATCAAGACGTTCCCTCTGAAGCTCCAATAGCTGGTCGATGTTCTGGAGGTGACCCCGCAAGGCATGTGTATATTGCTCATCTGCCTCCTCTACATCCTTTATTAGAGACTATAAACAAAGGATCAGATTTATTTATACATAACACACTGTATATACAATATATACAATTTGCCCAATTAGAGCTAATAAAATGTGTGCCATGGGTGTAGGCTGCATCATTTTGTAAAGCTTTTCCTTTTATTCACCCTGTACAGCACAGGTGTCAAACACAAGGCCCGTGGGCCGAATCCGGCCCTCCAGGCCATTTCATGTGGCCCTCGCACCTCTCCTGCAGCTGCAGGTGAGCTCCAGCCCTCCTCTGGTCCTCCTCCAGACCCTTACTTTCTGCTTTCAAGCAATGCATCCAGCTTCTTCCCAGCAGCAGTATAAGGAAAGGGGGTGTACTGTGATGTAAGGGAGAGTGGTGGACTCAACTTCTGATGGTGGGGTGGCTCATGACATCTAAGTGGGGGGGATGTGCTGGACATCTAATCTTACAGATACAACCGACCCTTTTGAGGTTAATCATAATGCTGATGTGGCCCACGATGAAATTGAGTTTGATACCCCTGCTGTACAGTATAGTAAATGCTGAATGTCCAGCATTGAGACTCACATTTGAAGTACACTGATCATAGAAGGTTGTTTGCCTGACATCTCATTCCTTGAGAAAATGTCTTGCATGCTGTGATTGGAGGAGGGGAGATTGTGCTGTTCATCTGCACCTCCTCATTAAAATACACTTTTACATAATATGCAAAAGGGTGACTTTAAGGTAGAGCTGCACAATTCTGGATAAAATGAGAATCACTATGTTTTTGCTTAGAATAAAGATTGGGATTCTCTCACGATTCTGATGAACTTTTTTACTAAAGATATACAACCCCTGGACATTAGGTTATCAAACAAGATGGCAATAAAATAAAACATAATACTCTTTGCTTCAAACAAACAAGATGGCAATAAAATAAGACATAATACTGCCTGAACTGCCTAGAAACTACTATAATCGCCCCTTTGTACATGTACTGATAAGATAACACAGAGGAGAGTTCAGGGGCAGCTGAAAAAAATGCCCAACTGCTCTTAAACATCCGTTTACCAGCAGCAGTGTACATGAGGCCTTGCCGATACCTACCACAACTTTTTTGTTTGCACTTCAGCTGTCAGCAATGGTACATGTGACTCCCATATGACAATGCTACATGGTTATTGGCTATTCACACACCCAGCGCTATCACATGGGGCAAAATGTAGAAGCTAAAGGGGTGGACAGCCGCACCTCACAAAAAAAAACCTTAGGTTGTCTTTTTTTTAAAAAATTGGATGGAAAATGCACTACAAATAACAGCAAAGGGTGGAATACATCCTACGCGTTTCGCACTGCGATCAGTGCTTAGCCATCCTTTTAGCTTCTACATTTTGCCTTGTGCATTGCCGGCACTCCTGGCCTCCTGAGCAGCTACTGATTGTCCTGCAGACCTCACATGGGGGTTGGAAGAAAGTCATCAACCACATGCAAGCTTGAATTTTCTATTTCAAGGGCTGCTTTTCATTCTGGCATGCAAGTAAAACTCCAAGGAAGCAAAGGGAAGAAAGAGAAATATAAGCCACTGAAGGGCCAGCTATTAAAGTGAACCTGTTTATTTACCCTTCAAGGTTCTAAGCATTTTGATGTGATTTTATTTACGCTTGTATGGCCATTTGACCTTTCTATGGTAAGCAATGAGTAGTGTTATATTTTGATATTTGTTTGCTTAAAAGATAGAATAGGTGGATTTATCCTGTTTACAGACAATGCTGTATCCTGGCCTAGACCATCAAGGCCCAGGCCTAGGGCAGCACTTTTCAGGGGGGCAGCACAGAAAGAGTCTGCTTCTGGTATGCGGGTGGCCGGCATTCCGCGACTGTGGGGGGGTCGCTGCTTCTAATTTTGACTGTCCTATCCCCCTGGACCACAAACCTTCCTCACTGTGCTCTATGTTTTCTGCTGCACCATTGCCATGGTTATATCTTCTTAGTCCTCTCCATCAAATTATCAGAAATTTGTGCTTAAAGTAGAACTATAGGCAACACTTTTTTTTCATTTTGGATGGAGAAGGGGGGGTTAGAGCCCAGTCAGTTTATTTTTTACCCTGTCCCATTGTAGAGATTTCCCTTCACTTCCTGCCCCATAGCCAAACAGGAAGTGAGAGGAAATCTATGCAAATTAAGGGAATCATTGCCCCCCCCCCCCACAGGCCCTCAAAATTAGGGGGTGCACAAGTTTAGTCAGGCCTAGGGCAGCACAAAACCTAAATACACCCCTGTTTACAGATATGAGCTGCTCACCTTGGTGACATTGTTCTTGCAATCCACAACTCTTTCAAAGGTCTGACTGAGTATCTCTATGTCTTTACGCAACTCCTTGACCTTCACCTCTCGCAGTACTGCACGCCACTGTACATTCAGCTTGTGTAGGTTAATGTTGCTATTCTGTTCCTCTTTAGCAAGCTTATCCTATACAAGGGGGCAGAAGTAAAAAAAATTACATCTGTTAGTCAAATCACATTCCTTCTTTAAAAGCAGATAGTACATTTACAGAAAAGAAGTCTTACAAATCATGAGGGATTAGAAGATGCAATATTCTAACTTGTTTAGAGAGAAAGAGAGGTTGATTTACTGAAACTGGAGAGTGCAAAATCTGATGCACCTCTGCATAGAAACCAATCCGCCTCCCATTTTTTTTTTTTTTTGTGAAAGCTTAAAGCGGAGGTTCACCCGAAAATCAACTTTTTGTCACTAGATCCAGCATACTGCTGACATCTGCAGTATGCTGGATTTTTTTTTTTTGTACTTATCGTTGTAGCCGTATCTCTTCTCCGAGCGGGGAATCCTTCGGGGAGTAGGCGTTCCTAAATCAAGCTCAGTTGATTGACGGGCTTGATAAGCGCATCACGCCATCCGGAAATAGCCGACGTGATTTTCCGCTGCTTACGGCGCCTGCGCCTGCCGTGTAGAGCTGACTGCGCAGGCGCCGTAAATTGCCGAGAGTCACATCGGC
The DNA here is from genome assembly GCF_905171775.1 of Rana temporaria. Taxonomy (NCBI): domain Eukaryota; kingdom Metazoa; phylum Chordata; class Amphibia; order Anura; family Ranidae; genus Rana; species Rana temporaria. Next base: position 138,299,075 of record NC_053490.1, read on the forward strand.
TATTTCCGGATGGTGTGACGCGGTATCCAAGCCCGTCAATCAACTGCGCTTTATTTAGGAACGCCTATACCCGGAAGGATACGCCGCTCCGTGCACTCTCCAGTTTTAGTAAATCCACCCCAGAGCGCAATGATTATTTTGTTCAGTTTGGTAAACCCTGGCAGTAAGGGCCCTTTCACACGGGACGGATCCGTGATTATCCGCCGTTCTTATGAATGGCAAGAACGCGTGACATCATCGACTACGACAAGCATGCGCTCGTCACATTCGATGCCGTCGCCGCCTTCTTGTTTTACCCTACCTATGCCTTGGAAGCTACCGAGCATGCGTCGAAGTCTCATCGAGCATGCGCGGGTTTCCATGGAGGCAAGTAAGCATACACACGCTCGGATTTCTTTGCCGAGAATCCCGACGAGAAAATTAAGAATCCCGACGAGAAAATAGAGAGCAGGGTCTCTATTTTTCTCGTCGAGATTCCCGGCAGTTTTCTCGACAAGAAACCATACACACACACGGTTTTCTCGGCAAAAAGCTCTCCCAGCAGCTTTCTTGCAAAGGAAACCGTGCGTGTGTACGAGGCCTTAGGCTGGGTTCACACTGGTGCGAATACAGACATCGCATGTGATTCGCACCACATTGCTGTGCAGATCACATGCGATGTCTGTTCAATGCAAATTCGGCCATACAGTTTGTATGGGTGAATTTGCATCGCATTTGGACCAAGATGATACAAGACCCTTTTTTTGGTCCACACTAGAATTGGATTGCATGGTGGTGCCCCGATCCCCGATCCCACAGCTGAATCAACTGTAGGAGACGGCCCTGGTGCTTGCTGGACTTTCTTGGCGCCCTGAAACCTTCACAGATGCAATGGAAATGTTTTTTTATGGGATTAAGTTCATTTTCATGGTAAAGAGGGACTTTGCAATTAATTGGAATTCATCTGATCACTCTTCATAACATTCTGGAGTATATGCAAATTGCCATCATAAAAACTGAGGCAGCAGACTTTATAAAAATGTATACCGTATATACTCGAGTATAAGCCGAGTTTTTCAGCACATTTTTTGTGTGCTGAAAATGCCCCCCTCGGCTTATACTCGAGTCACCTTTTTGCGCCTGATCTCCCGGACTTTGGAGACCCGGTACCGGCTGGTCGTAGGTCCCCTGGACATGGAAATTGGCACATATGTAGCCCCATTTCTCCTGTACAAGTGTGCAAAGGTTGTCTGGGGATCCTACAACCGGGGAGCACCGATTTTTCAAAGCCAGGCACCCCTTCCACAGACTCCCATGTTAAACGTCAGTCTAGTCATGGACACAGTGAGGCATGGGCACAATGAGGCATGCACATGGACACAGTGAGGCATGCAGATGGACACCCTAGGCTTATACTCGAGTCAATACGTTTTCTCAGTTTTTTGTGGTAAAACTAGGTGCCTCGACTTATATTCGGGTTGGTTTATACTTGAGTATATACGGTATTCGTGTCATTCTGAAAACTTTTGTCCACGGCTATACTAGGCTTTTAGCATCAGCAATGTATTGATTATTTTCTAGGGTTGTTTTTTCAAGTTAGAGCCGTTGAGATTTGTATGTGTAATAAACTATTCAGGACATGAACACATAACACACACAAATTAGTAATGCAGCTGCATCATGGAGCACTCAGCAAACATTATCAAATGACATATTGTATATCCTACATGCCATTTTATATTAAAGGTACCAGCAATATACTTATTTGGCAATGCTACTCTACAGTGTGGAGACTTATTGCCCATACACGCGGTCCGAATATCGTACAAAAGAGAAAGAATCGTGCGATTTTCAGGTAGTTTGTACACTACTTTCAAGAGCTGACAGTTCATCCAATATTATTCTACCGGACAAGCACAAAAACGTTCCTTGTACGATACCAGATCGTACGATTTTTGTTTGGTCAATACACTTGTCGTCCGAAAATACAATAGCAAAACACTACTACACATGACATCACTTCCGATTTTTTTTTCTGTCGTATGAGAATTTTCGTGACTTTAAGGCCTTGTACAGACGAGCGAACATGTCCAATGAAAACGGTCCACGGACTGTTTTCATCGGACATATCCGCTCGGAGATTTCGGTCTGATGGTTGTACACACCATCAAACCGAAATCCCCGCGGACAGACAGCGCGGTGACATGGCGGTGACGTTGACGCCGCCACATCCGCAAACCCGGAAGTTCAATGCTTCCACGCATGCGTCGAATCACTTCGACGCCATGCGCTGCTTCTCGGGCCAGCGGACATGTCCGATGAGTCGTACTGACCATCGGACATGTCCGACGGACAGGCTTCCAGCGGACAAGTTTCTTAGAATGCTAAGAAACTTTTGTCCGCTGGAAACCTGTCCGCCAGGCCGGGAAACTGTCCGGTCGGCCCTACACACGACGGACCAGTTTCAGCGGACATGTTCGGTTGTGTGTACGAGGCCTAAGAGGAGGTCCGAAAAAAAAAAAAAACAGCAGCTACACACACTACAGCTGCTGGCTTTTAATAAATGCACACTTACCTGTCCTGCTGTCCCTCAATGTCGGCAGTAGGGTTCCCGGCGTGTAGCCTTTCGGCTTCATGCCGGGAACCCTACTGCGCATTCGCAAGGCCCCGCTCCTCTCTCCTATTAGCCCGGCGGACAGGGAGGATGAGGAGGGAACTCCGCGGTGACGTCACTGCCGCGTCACGGCCGCAGCTGGATTCCCCCGGAAGTGGGAAAGGATACCTGTCAAAGACGGGTATCCTGTCCCCCCTCCCCCCGAAAGCTGCCAATTGTGGCACCGGAGGGGGGGGGGGATCCGATGAGCAGAAGTTCCACTTTATGGTGGAGCTCCGCTTTAGTAACCTATTCAATTTCTACTATCGACTATTAAGCAAAAAAAGTCAGACGATCTGTCGTCCGATTTTCAGATCGTGTGTACGGGGCATTAGGAAGGTCATAGTAATAGCATATGGCAACAATGATTGATTGATGAACTAAAGATCAAAAAGACATTCAGTCATCTGAATGGAGAGACATAAAGCCTTCTGCAAGGACAGCATACACAATGTTGGAATATTGCCTCATAAGCAACACTTTCTAACAAGAATACATGTATTCGCTGAATTGCTTTTTCCTAACATTCTACAGAAAAGACTGCAGTGAATCAAACCAAGATACAGAGCATTAGGCTCCCATTATAGCCATGAATTAATAATTCAGGCTAATTATTTAAAGATGTTCTTTCGGCTCATTCAATACTACATCATTAAAAATTGCAGTATGATCCAGAAATACAGACTATGCTAGAAACGCTTTGTCATTTTTCCATATGCAAAATTACTTAAATTGAATGTATAAAAGCTGGAGCAAAGAAAAAAAGGCTACGGAAAAAGAAAAAAAAACAATCACAGCTTAGCAGAGATATAAATGTAAAATGGAAGAAAACCCAGATTTAGGTTCTCTGTACAACACTTCACTTTATTTTCTATTTCATTTTTATTTTGTATAACCGCTTAAGGACCGCCTCCTGCACATATACGTCGGCAGAATGGCATGGACAGGCATATCAACGTACCTGTACGTCCCCTTTAAATGCCTGTCCATGAGGTCGCGACCGTGCCGGCATTGGCGCGAGTCAGGCCGTGGGTCCCGCGGACTCAATCGCCGCGGGGATTCCCGCGATCGTCTCACGGAGGTATAGAGCAGGGAGATGCTTGTGTAAACTCTGCGTAGTGAGAATGACACTGATCTCCGCTCTGTGTACTCGGAGCGGAGATCAGTGTCATGTGACACAGAGCCCATCCCCCCTACAGTAAGAAACGCTATGCAGGGAACACTTAACCCCTACAGCGCCGCCTAGTGGTTAACCCCTTCACTGCCAGTGTAATTTTCACAGTAAACAATGCATTTTTATAGCACTGATCGTTGTGAAAATGACAATGGTCCCAAAAATGTGTCAAAAGTGTCCGATGTGTCCGCCATAATGTTGCAGTCAAGAAAAAAATCACTGATCGCCGCCATTACTAGTAAAAAAATAATAATTAATAAAAATGCCATAAAACTATCCCCTATTTTGTAAACGCCAGAACTTTTGCGCAAACCAATCAATAAACGCTTATTGCGATTTTTTAACCAAAAATATGTAGAAGAATACGTATCGGCCTAAACTGAGAAAAAAAATGTTTTTTTTATATATTTTTGGGGATATTTATTATAGCAAAAAATAAAAAATATTGCATTTTTTTCAAAATTGTTGCTCTATTTTTGTTTATAGTGCAAAAAATTAAAACCGCAGAGGTGATCAAATACCACCAAAAGAAATCTCTATTTGTGGGGAAAAAAGGATGCCAATTTTGTTTGGGAGCCACGTCGCACGACCGCGCAATTGTCAGTTAAAGCGACGCAGTGCCGAGTCGCAAAAAGTGGCCTGGTCCTTTAGCTGCAAAATGGTCCGGGGCTTAAGTGGTTAACGTATGCTAGGGTTTAACAATACAGATAAAAAAGAAACAGAACGATTACAATAAATGTTCATATTATAATACCTGAGATCCTTATGTTCCAAGGAAACTAACTCTAAAGTCTGCCATCTTTACAAATTCAATTGGGCCCTAAAAAAAGGGTGTACATTATTTATAATAAAAAAATTGCATAGCTGTTCATCCATCTAAACTGCATGTAAATACAGTATGTTCTTTGCAACTGGAGAAAAATGTAATGTTCTTAGGCTATAGTCTCTACAAATTAAACCCAAAACCAAAAATGTAATATATTGCAGCTTACCAATTATTAGATGTGGTGGCTGCATTTGTTTTCTTAGGCTTTATTCCCTCTGTATTCACCTAGTGATCTGGCCAGTAACACATCTCCTATATTAGAGTGCCCCCACTCTGGATAAAGAAGCACAGGGGGCACCTTTGCACAGCAGCATTGTCAGTCTGGGGGGCAGGGGAGTGTTAGATGTACTAGTAGATTTAGATACACTAACAAATTGAAGTCAAACTCCAGCTAATACTTTATAAGCAGCTACAGCAATAATTGTTTTTCCTTTTGGGATAAAGGTTTTACATAAATATAATACAAGCTGATGTAACGACTCTGATACATTCTGCTGGGCAACTTGTTTATTTGAAAAACACCACACTTACTGGCAGAGTCGCCAAATGAAAACAGAAGAAAGAAAGCCCCAAAAATAGAAAATGAATGCAGCCATCACATCTAATAAATGGTAAGCTAGCTGCAATATAATACATGTTTGCTTTTGGGTTTAACACTTTAATGGGGAAAATACCACTTGTGGCCAATAGATGGTGCTGACTGCATAGGAAATAAGTATGCCCAGCTCCATCTAGTGGCCATAATGCAGTATATATAGAGTGAGAATATTGAATTTCATTACTCACTCATCTTCCGTCCCTAATCTCGACGGACCAGGTAGGCTTTGTCCCTGGCAGAGAGGCCAGGGACAACACCATAAAGGCGATAAATGTCCACCACTGGTTGTCAAAATCTAAGACCAAGGGATTTTTGCTGTCCCTGGATGCCGAGAAGGCGTTCGACAGGTTGGCCTGGGACTACATGGAAGCTGCTCTTCGCAAGCTAGGTTTGCCTTCGCATTTTATGCAAATGGTCTTAACACTCTATTCAGTCCCTTCTGCACGTGTTAAAGTCAATGGTCGACTGTCGGACGCCTTCTCGGTGCGCAATGGAACCAGGCAGGGGTGCCCACTTTCTCCTTTAATTTTCATTCTCACTCTAGAACCACTATTGAACTGTCTAAGAGATAATCCAGATATACGGGGCATTGACATCAAACATCGCCAATATAAAATAGCCGCATATGCGGATGACATCCTGTTGTTTCTCACAAATCCCCTGATCACTTTGCCCAACCTTCTTAAAGATTTCAAATTATTCCATACACTTTCCAATCTGCGTATTAACTTCAGTAAGTCAATAGCCTTGAATGTTTCACTGCCGGTGGAGACTGTGGACCTGTGCAAAAAAAAATTTCCTTTTAAATGGGACTCTAAAGATATAACATATCTAGGAATTAAGCTCCCTGCAAAACTCTCTGATCTTTTTACCCATAACTTCCCTCCTGCACTACAATCAATTAAGGCTGACTTAGAGACCTGGACTAAAGGCACGTTTTCTTGGTTTGGACGTGCAGCTGTTTTGAAGATGAACGTCCTTCCAAGACTGTTATACCTGTTACAAGCGATCCCAATTAGACTCCCAGCCTCATTCCTAAATTCCTTTAAATCAATGTGTCGGACCTTTCTCTGGGGTGGGCGTTCAGCCAGATTGAGTTGGGACAGATTATCTTTGCCCAAAACGAAGGGAGGCATTGGGATCCCGGATCTCTCCAGATATCACCGGGCCTGTCTTCTCACACGTATAGTCGACTGGCACATCCATGGAAAGAATAAAGATTGGGTTGAGCTAGAAGAAGCCTTTGTAGGCTTCCGAATATCTCACCTTCCCTGGATAGACCGACCGCTCACCCCCAGGAAATGCACTTCACACCCTCTGATTGGTCCAACCCTTTCATGTCTCAGGACAATATTTAAAGAGCCAGGCTTGACACCTTTTCCTGGTCCCATGACCCCTCTTACACATAACCCTGGTTTCCCAGATGGTGTCAATACTGTAGCCCCACAGGCAACTCGAACCGAGCCCTCCCTACGAGCTCACCAATTCTTTAATAAAGGCACACTTTTATCCCAGTCTGCTATGGTATTGAAATTTCCTACCTTTCAAATTCCACGCTTCAAATTTTTCCAAATCAGGCATTTTCTACAAAATTCTCCTACACCTGCCTTATGGAGCAGAGACTTCACACCCCTTGAAAATGTATGTGTTTCCTCTGCTCCACAACGGCATTTAATCTCGGTATTATATTCCATGCTCACACCCACAGCTTCCTCAATGGCCTCTATTCACGACAAATGGGAAACTGATTTACAGATCTCCCTTTCTGATGACGATTGGAACTCCATTTGGACACATATTCACAAGGGTTCGATTAACGTTTCTGCACAAGAGAACAGATATAAGATATACTCACGTTGGTACAGAACCCCTAATACACTACATAAATTTTACCCTAATGTCCCGGCGACCTGCTGGAGATGCAATGAGGCAGAAGGTACTCTTTTACATATCTGGTGGAACTGTCACAAGATCCAACCGTACTGGAAATCCATCCACTCAATCATTGCACGCATAACATCACTCACACCTGACTTTACCCCCAAACAATATCTTTTGCATCATACCTCTTTGCCACAGTCGACATACCGTAAGTCTCTAATGATGCATCTGATCAATGCAGCCTCTCAGTGTATCCCATTGCGATGGAAGGACCCTCTCCCTCCAACCATACAGGATTGGCATACCAGAGTAAATAAAATTGAGATGATGGAGAGACTGATCCACCAAGCAAGGGATGCAGCTGAGACATTCAGGCTTACTTGGAATTGTTGGACATTTTACAGAGAATCCCTTCCTACTGACTTATTGACAGTTTCCTCTGACCACCATGACTGACCCTACGTAACTACTTTCCTTACCTTTTATATTGTCGCTCTCTGGTCCCCCTGTTTTCCCCCTTTACCTCCCCTTGCCCTTCCCAACTGCCCCTGAGCTTCTCTGTTAGGACCTAATGGATGTATTGCAGCCCTAGTTTAAGAGCATAGGGAGGCCTTGCCCTTACCTCCCACCCCTCGAGGGTCTAACGATACATAACTCTGCAAACAACCTACGGAGATATGTCCCTTAGGTTATAAATTAGACTGTTGTAATTTGTTACATAAACAGACCAGGAACTCCCTCAAATTCCCTCGGATATGTACTTTTCAAGTTTACCCCCACATTGCCCACAGTTTTGCCCCCGTTAGGGGTGGGTTAAGTGGGGGATTAATCCTACTGGTCGTTATAGGCGTTACTGCTTTCTGTTGATCTATAGGTTAGTCCCGATGACCTCTATCATAACAGTCAGGATACAGCTGACTCTTCTACTATGATTGCTACCATATTGTCTCATATGTGGATTCTTGTTTACTCTCTTCTATGCCACTGAATAACTTAAATTAATGATAAGTTATACACCTAGATATATATTCCACACTGATACTTGTATGTAGTACCGTTTATACTATGTGATTGCTACAAACTGCTTAATAGTTGAATCGACTATACTGCTGTAATATGTTATGACTTAATAAACTTCTATTTTGGAAAAAAAAAGAATATTGAATTTCATCACAGAGCAAATGCAATTTTTTTTTTATAAATATTTTTAAGTTTATCATATTTTTTTTTATTATTCTTTGTAACAATACAAAGCTGACGACAGTCACATAATTTCAGATTTTCCAAGACAGCATTAAACAGTCGTACAAATGCACAATTAAATCAAAAACGTGGCTTAACAGTGCATTTTTGCTGTCCCCCAAGCTCACGTTTAAAAAAAGTCTTTGAATTTTTGGACAATAATTTGATTATTGTTTCTGTAAATGTGGTGGCTGAATTAGTTTTATTTTTTTAGGCTTTCTCCCTTACACAACTCAGTAACACAACTCCTGTCTTAGGGTGTTTCCACTCTGCATGGAGAAGCAACAGAAACACCTTTGGACAGCAGCTTTGTCGATCTGGGTGGAGAATAGTGTTAGATGAATGAGCAGACTTGCCAAACAAATTAAAGAAAAATGCCTGATAACACTTTTTCAGCAATTACAGCAAACCCCTTTTTTCCTTTTGGGAAACGAATAAAAGCTAACCATTGTAAGCACCCCTGCCAGTGTTAAATAGTTTGTCTCAACCCTGTAACGGCCACTTTTACTGGACAGCTTAGTCTGGTACAGGAAGTTAAAAAGTAACAAACTGATTGGCAAGATTAACAGATGAAAATAAAGGGGGAAAAACTAAAAACGAAAACTAATGCCGTCACCACATCTACGTTTTGGTAAGCTGCAATATAATATTTTTTTGGGGGGTGGGGGGGAATGAATGAATGACTTGTATAGCGCAACGCATGCGAACTGAATCGCCTCTGGGCGCTTTTTCCAGCCAGTATCTACTTGGCTGGTGCGGTCATTTTTATCCTGGAGGATCATGACACGCTAGGGACACACAGTCATACACACATATACATATATACTGGGCCAATTTGGATGAGATCCAATTTACCTACCAGCATGTCTTTGGAATAAGAAGTATCAACACAACACTCAGATCCTTTTTAATTTTACAGGAAACCAAATGTATATAGCACTCTGTTAATGCTGGCTGCAACTTCTCCCCAAGCTGAAGCCCAATTTGGGAGTATTCCTATGGGAGGCTACAGCCAGCACTGAAGCCACCACCCCCTCTCTCACTAAAAATTATAGGGCTAGCCGGAAACCCTATGCACAGATTGTGACAGGATAGTTTGTAGAACTTCCCCAAGGACACAGAGGATGCTGGGGAGAAGTATTAGAGAAGTAGCTTCTCCCCAAGCTGAAGCCCAATTTGTGAGTATTCCTATGGGAGGCTACAGCCAGCACTAAAGCCACCACCCCCTCTCTCACTAAAAATGATAGGGCTAGTGGGAACCCTATGCACAGACTGTGACAGGATAGTTTGTAGAACTTCCCCAAGGACACAGAGGATGCTGGGGAGAAGTAAAGAGAAGTAGCTTCTCCCCAAGCTGAAGCCCAATTTGTGAGTATTCCTATGGGAGGCTACAGCCAGCACTGATGCCACCATCCCCTCTCTCAACTAAAAAATTATAGGGCTAGCCGGAAACCCTATGCACAGATTGTGACAGGATAGTTTGTAGAACTTCCCCAAGGACACAGAGGATGCTGGGGAGAAGTATTATAGAAGTAGCTTCTCCCCAAGCTGAAGCCCAATTTGTGAGTATTCCTATGGGAGGCTACAGCCAGCACTAAAGCCACCACCCCCTCTCTCACTAAAAATGATAGGGCTAGTGGGAACCCTATGCACAGACTGTGACAGGATAGTTTGTAGAACTTCCCCAAGGACACAGAGGATGCTGGGGAGAAGTAAAGAGAAGTAGCTTCTCCCCAAGCTGAAGCCCAATTTGTGAGTATTCCTATGGGAGGCTACAGCCAGCACTGATGCCACCATCCCCTCTCTCAACTAAAAAATTATAGGGCTAGCCGGAAACCCTATGCACAGATTGTGACAGGATAGTTTGTAGAACTTCCCCAAGGACACAGAGGATGCTGGGGAGAAGTATTAGAGAAGTAGCTTCTCCCCAAGCTGAAGCCCAATTTGTGAGTATTCCTATGGGAGGCTACAGCCAGCACTGAAGCCACCACCCCCTCTCTCACTAAAAATGATAGGGCTAGTGGGAACCCTATGCACAGACTGTGACAGGATAGTTTGTAGAAAACCCTAGATTTTTACATACTGTCCCTGGTTTTACTGAGCCTGGTAACCCTGATGGGGCCCACTAGTGGCATGGGGCCCTCGGGCAGTGCCCGAGTGACTCAATGGTCAGTCCGCCCCTGCATGGAGGCTGTCATTGCTGACCCCATTCTTAAAATACTGCTTGACTAACTGTTATGTTGACCCACTAGCATTAAATTATTTTGTCGCTGACATGAAACAAGTAAGTAGATCAGGAATGTCAGAGAAAACTAGGGTGGGCCCAAATTTACACACAGAACTTGATTAGTTAGACCCCTTTCACACTGAGCCGCCCATAGCATCAGCGGTAAAACTCCGCTATTTTTACCGCTGACGCTATGGGCGGATTTGCGGCGCATTTCAGCCGCTAGCGGGGAAGTTTTAACCCCCACTTGCGGCCGAGAAAGGGTTAAAACCGCCCACAATGCGCTGCTGCAGCAGCGTATTGCGGGCAGTATAGCCACGCTGTCCCAATGATTTCAATGGGCAGCAGCGGTGGAGGAGCGATAAACACAGTGCTCCTTCACCGCTCCAAAGATGCGGCTAGCAGGACTTTTTTACCGTCCTGCTAGCGCAACGCTCCAGTGTGAAAGCCCTCAGGGGACAATGGAGCAGCTGTTTGAGGGTGGATTGCAGGCGCTATTTTTAACGCTATAGCGCCTGCAATACGCCCTCGGTGTGAAAGGGTTTTTTAGAGAAGTGGCTCAGTTACAGAGAAACAATCTGAAAGTAAACAGCTTCTTCTATATGCATATTGCTTAGCGTCTTGGGTACACCCTGTATTAAATGTTTATCTATTGAATAAGGATTAGTTAGATTAATTATTAGATAGAATTTGTTTTCTATTACTTACTTTGAGAAATTGCATCAACATGTCCTGTTTCTTCTTATTCTGCTCCTCCTCTGCCATCATCTTCTGCTGCATGTACAATAGCCGCTCTTCTTCGGTCATGCGGCTTAATTTGCCTGATTTTTTTCCGCCTTTCTTTGGCATGGCTGCTGAATCTACTAAAAAGAAATGTGAAATTAAAAACAGTGGGGTGGATTCAGTAAGCAATTGCGTCTGCGTATCCATAGTTACGCAGCGCAATTGCTTAGTTGCGCCGGCGTAAAGACTTTTCTGTATTCAGAAAGCTTGTTACGCCGACTGCAGCCTAAGATATGACTGGCATAAGGCTCTTATGCCGTCGTATCGTAGGCTGCATTCTTACGATGGCCGCTAGGTAGCGTTCCCGTAGTGGTCAGCGTAGAGTATGCAAATTGCATACTCACGCTGATTCACAACCCTACGCGCGCCCTGCGTACGCATTTTACGTCGTTTGCGTTAGTCGGGTTCCGCGTAAGGCTGCTCCTGCTATTAGCAGGGGCAGCCAATGCTAAGTATACCCGTCGTTCCCGCGTCACGATGTTTGAAAATTACGTTGTTTGCGTAAGTGAATCGTGAATGCCGCTGGACGCCATTTACGTTCACGTTAAAGCAAATGACGTCCTTGCGACGTCATTTGCCGCAATGCACGTCGGGAAAGTTTCCCGACGGAGTATGCGCACTACGTTTGGCGCGGGAACGCGCCTAATTTAAATGGTCCACGCCCCCTACGGGATCATTTAAATTATGCGCGCTCACGCCGGCCATTTTTACGGAGCGCCTCCGCAAATTACGGAGCTACTGCTTCCTGAATCAAGCGTAGCGCAAGTAATTTACAGAGGCGTAGCATAAAAACGTAATGCCGCGCCTCCGTAAGAAGTGCGCAGCAGTACCTGAATCTACCCCAGTAATTGTCATAGTTTCTATGATATAACCAAGTGGTACATTTTATAGGACAGTATCGGTGAAAATATCACTCATAATATTGCTTCATGTTACTTAGGTGAAGCAGACAATTTTGTTGAGCCCAAATCTGTGACTGAAATATTTACCAGAATTACCGTCAATTAATAAATATGTGGTTTTTTTTTCAGTGCAGCATATGTACAGAGCCAGTACAGCGTGTGTGTGTTTAGCCCCCCCATTCACACCTATGCATGTGCGATGGAACGTGTGGGATTTTTTGCATGTTTCAGCGTATCGCATTTAGGGCAGCCCATTAATTTCAATGGGCTGCCCTATGCACAAAAGAAGTGCCTGACCCTTAAAAAAAAAAAATCACACCACACATGGTGCGTTTTACCACCTTTACCTCACAAATCTCTTCCAGAACACCCCCCCCCCCCCAATACTTGATCCTAGATCTCACCCCCCAGCACAAATAAAAATCGCCCAAATCCCCCCTCCTAGCACAAATCCTCTCCCCCCACAAATCAGGGCTCGACAAATCCCGGTCGCCAGGGCGACTAGAAATAGCGTCCTGGCGACTTGGCTTGGAAGGTGGGCAAAAACTTTTTTTTTTTTTTTTTGTGAAGTCCCCAGCTCTTCCTTGTGTGAGCTGGCGCCATCTGGTGGTGGCCCTTAGTATTACAAGTTAAGCATTACAAGTTGTTTTTTTTTAAAGGTAAAAAGCATTACAAGTTAAACAGCAATTCTAATGTCATTTTTCACTATTTTCACTGCCATCTTCTTCCCTCTAATTAGAACCCCCAAACATTATATATATTTTTTATCCTAACACCCTAATGCGCAGCGGTCTTACAAGCGCACTTTTTTGGGAAAAAAATACACTTTTTTTAATTAAAAAATAAGACAACAGTAAAGTTATCCCCATTTTTTTTTTATATTATGAAAGATAATGTTACGCCGAGTAAATTCATACCCAACATGTCACGCTTCAAAATTGCGTCCGCTCGTGGAATGCCGACAAACTTTTACCCTTTAAAATCTTCATAGGCGACGTTTAAAAAAATCTACAGGTTGCATGTTTTGAGTTACAGAAGACGTCTAGGGCTAGAATTATTGCTCTCGCTCTAACGATCGCGGCGATACCTCACATGTGTGGTTTGAACACCGTTTACATATGCGGGCGCTGCTCACGTATGTGTTTGCTTCTGCGCGCAAGCTCTTCGGGACGGGGTGTGTTTTCTGGCTCCTAACTTTTTTAGCTGGCTCCTAGATTCCAAGCAAATTTGTCTAACCCTGTATATATGTATATATATATATATATATATATATATATATATATATATATATATATATATATATATATATATATATATATACACCCTACCGGACAGGCTTCTGGTGAAAACTACAAGTAGCTGCTTTAGCACACCTTGAGCAGGGATGTTCCACTGTTGTTGCTATCACTGGCCTGCATGTAGATGAAGTGGCTAAAAAACAGCCATGGGAGAACAGAAGCACTGAGATGCAAGAAGTAATAAAAAAGGTGAATAGTGTATTCTGATGGTGGGGAAGCCTCGCTGCTGTCAGAATCCAATAGCTCAGCGGAGAGGATTCCTCCACCCACCTCGAATGTATTGATGAGGGAATTGGGTCAGTTTTTTTTTTGTTCAAACCACTGGTTACACACAAAAAAACTGACCCATTTATGTCCAGCTTAAAGAGGAGCTCCACCCTATAGTGGAACTTCCGTTCATCGGAACCCTCCCCCCCCCCCTCCGGTGTCACATTTGACACCTTTCTGGGGGAAGGAGGAGCAGATACCTGTCTAAAGACAGAATTTGCACCCACTTCTGGGGGGCCTCTCTGCGGGGACTCTGCGGGTAGTACGTCACTTCCCGCCCCCGCCCACTGTGTTCTGGGAAACACTCGGCTCCCAGAACACAAAGGGAACCAGTGAGGACGGTGTATTGTCACAGTTTGCTGCCTATCCTAGAATGCTCCGGAAGTCACGTGGCGGCCAACTGCGCATGCGTAATGCGTTCCAAACACAAATGCAATGCGTTCCAATGGATTCACGACAGTGCACACCAGTGAAACCTCGGTCGGCATCCGGGCTCTTTCCTTAACATCCCCGTGGATTGGAGAATGTTAAAAAAAAGAGCCAGGAGGCCGAGCGAGCTGTCCGAGCAAAGCGAGGACCTGAGGCCGACTGGCCACTTTCCTCTAAATCCACGTCGCCCTGAATGCCGGGTTCGCTGGTGTGTACTGTCGAAAATCCATTGGAACGCATCGCACTTGCGTTTGGAACGCATCGCGCATGCGCAGTTGGCCGCCACGTGACTTCCGCAGCATTCTACGATAGGCAGCAAACTGTGACACTACAACGGCGCTGCACGACTCGCGCATGCGCCGTAGGAAATCGGGCAGTGAAGCCGGAGCGCTTCACTTCCTGATTCCCCCACCGAGGATGGCGGTGGGGGCAGCAGAGTGATGAGCGATCGCTCCGTCACTCTGCTGCCGACGTCGCTGGACTCCAGGACAGGTAAGTGTCCTAATATTAAAAGTCAGCAGCTGCATTATTTGTACCTGCTGGCTTTTAATATTTTTTTTTTCCCAGGCGGAGCTCCGCTTTAACTTTGAGAAACTGTTACAATTTCATTTCTGTCCAGGGGACTTGTTACAGTAGATTTACTTACCTAAAGGAAAATGAATAAACGAGAAAGGGACGGCGCCAACTATTATCTAATTCAATAATTATGTGCCAGTGCTGCTCCTGAAATTAGTAAGTGAAAATTCATTATTACCAAGATGAAAACCAATGTGTAATCAAAAAATATATAAATATAAAATCTCCAAAAAAAAATAAAAATGACCTGTATTTAAATTTGCACAAAAATTATGAAAAATAATAAACAAATTAATAAAAAAATAAGTTAATAAAAATAATAATTCATCAGTCCAATATATATTAGTACGAGATAACTACATAGAAATTAATGGGACAACAACTACAAAGGGTACAATCCAGGAACCTGACAGTCATGACCTGCATTAGAGGTCCCCGGAAATACTGACACCACAACGGTTAGCACTAACCGTCACCGGATAACATACGGGTGTCCTTGCATGAACGATTCGCCCCGCCCCCCTCCGTCACCCGTTTACCGGTTCCAATCCGATCTCCCCGTACCCGTCCGCTGTGTAGGCTGAGAAGTTTCCTTCCGTCTCCTAGCAACAGAGAGCTCTAAGGGGCGGGTCTGTGGGATGAGCCGCTGCACGTCACGTGGTGTCCTAGTTCATTTTCTGGCATGCGGTTGGTTTGTTTGCAGGTTTGTGTGTGGAGTGCACTGCGGTCTGGTCAGCAAAGTAGTGCTTATACATAGATATTTAAAAAGGGAATTTTGCTGGCTATGTCCTATACAGGGGGTCTTCTTTATTCAGCTGTGTTTTTTGATTTTTATACAGAAAGGAGGGTTGCTCATACATAGGCGTCTGCAGAACTTTTTTTTAAGGAGGGGGGGCATCATTTCAAGGTT
Organism: Rana temporaria; assembly: GCF_905171775.1. Classification (NCBI taxonomy): domain Eukaryota; kingdom Metazoa; phylum Chordata; class Amphibia; order Anura; family Ranidae; genus Rana; species Rana temporaria. Next base: position 138,314,820 of record NC_053490.1, read on the forward strand.
GGAGGCTGCGGACAGGATACAGGAGGTGGTAGGAGGCTGCGGACAGGACACAGGAGGTGGTTGGAGGCTGCGGACAGGACACAGGAGGTGGTTGGAGGCTGCGGACAGGACACAGGAGGTGGTTGGAGGCTGCGGACAGGACACAGGAGGTGGTTGGAGGCTGCGGACAGTACACGGGAGGTGGTTGGAGGCTGCGGACAGGATACAGGAGGTGGTTGGAGGCTGCAGACAGGACACGGGAGGTGGTTGGAGGCTGCGGACAGGACACAGGAGGTGGTTGGAGGCTGCGGACAGGACACAGGAGGTGGTTGGAGGCTGCGGACAGGACACAGGAGGTGGTTGGAGGCTGCGGACAGGACACAGGAGGTGGTTGGAGGCTGCAGACAGGACACAGGAGGTGGTAGGAGGCTGCAGACAGGACACAGGAGGTGGTTGGAGACTGCAGACAGGACACAGGAGGTGGTTGGAGGCTGCGGACAGGACACAGGAGGTGGTAGGAGGCTGCGGACAGGACACAGGAGGTGGTAGGAGGCTGCGGATAGGACACAGGAGGTGGTAGGAGGCTGCGGACAGAACACAGGAGGGGGTTGGAGGCTGTGGACAGGACACAGGAGGTGGTTGGAGGCTGCGGACAGGACACAGGAGGTGGTTGGAGGCTGCGGACAGGACACAGGAGGTGGTTGGAGGCTGCGGACAGGACACAGGAGGTGGTAGGAGGCTGCAGACAGGACACAGGAGGTGGTTGGAGACTGCGGACAGGATACAGGAGGTGGTTGGAGGCTGCGGACAGGACACAGGAGGTGGTAGGAGGCTGCGGACAGGACACAGGAGGTGGTAGGAGGCTGCGGATAGGACACAGGAGGTGGTAGGAGGCTGCGGACAGAACACAGGAGGGGGTTGGAGGCTGTGGACAGGACACAGGAGGTGGTTGGAGGCTGCGGACAGGACACAGGAGGTGGTTGGAGGCTGCGGACAGGACACAGGAGGTGGTTGGAGGCTGCGGACAGGACACAGGTGGTGGTTAGAGGCTGCGGACAGGACACAGGAGGTGGTTGGAGGCTGCGGGGAGGACACAGGAGGTGGTTGGAGGCTGCGGACAAGACAGGAGGTGGTTGGAGGCTGCAGACAGGACACAGGAGGTGGTAGGAGGCTGCGGACAGGACAGGAGGTGGTTGGAGGCTGCTGACAGGACACAGGTGGTGGTTTGAGGCTGCGGACAGGACACAGGAGGGGGTTGGAGGCTGCGGAAAGGACACAGGAGGTGGTTGGAGGCTGCGGACAGGACACAGGTGGTGGTTGGAGGCTGCGGACAATACACAGGTGGTGGTTGGAGGCTGCGGACAGGACACAGGTGGTGGTTAGAGGCTGCGGACAGGACACAGGAGGTGGTTGGAGGCTGCGGGGAGGACACAGGAGGTGGTTGGAGGCTGCGGACAAGACAGGAGGTGGTTGGAGGCTGCAGACAGGACACAGGAGGTGGTAGGAGGCTGCAGACAGGACAGGAGGTGGTTGGAGGCTGCTGACAGGACACAGGTGGTGGTTTGAGGCTGTGGACAGGACACAGGAGGGGGTTGGAGGCTGCGGACAGGACACAGGAGGTGGTTGGAGGCTGCGGACAGGACACAGGTGGTGGTTGGAGGCTGCGGACAATACACAGGTGGTGGTTGGAGGCTGCGGATAGGACACAGGTGGTGGTTGGAGGCTGCGGACAGGACACAGGAGGTGGTTGGAGGCTGCGGACAGGACACAGGAGGTGGTTGGAGGCTGCGGACAGGACACAGGAGGTGGTTGGAGGCTGCGGACAGGACACAGGAGGTAGTTGGAGGCTGCGGACAGGACACAGGAGGTGGTTGGAGGCTGCGGACAGGACACAGGAGATGGTTTGAGGCTGCAGACAGGACACAGAAGATGGTAGGAGACTGCAGACAGGACACAGGAGGTGGTTGGAGGCTGCGGACAGGACACAGGAGGTGGTTGGAGGCTGCGGACAGGACACAGGAGGTGGTTGGAGGCTGCAGACAGGACGCAGGAGGTGGTAGGAGGCTGCGAACAGGACACAGGAGGTGGTAGGAGGCTGCGAACAGGACACAGGAGGTGGTAGGAGGCTGCGGACAGGACACAGGAGGTGGTTGGAGGCTGCGGACAGGACACAGGAGGTGGTTGGATGCTGCGGACAGGATACAGGAGGTATTTGGAGGCTGCGGACAGGACACAGGAGGTGTTTGAAGGCTGCGGACAGGACACAGGAGGTGGTTGGAGGCTGCAGACAGGACGCAGGAGGTGGTAGGAGGCTGCGGACAGGACACAGGAGGTGGTAGGAGGCTGCGAACAGGACACAGGAGGTGGTAGGAGGCTGCGGACAGGACACAGGAGGTGGTTGGAGGCTGCGGACAGGACACAGGAGGTGGTTGGATGCTGCGGACAGGATACAGGAGGTATTTGGAGGCTGCGGACAGGACACAGGAGGTGTTTGAAGGCTGCGGACAGGACACAGGAGGTGGTTGGAGGCTGCGGACAGGACACAGGAGATGGTTTGAGGTTGCGGACAGGACACATAAGATAGTAGGAGGCTCCGGACAGGACACAGGAGGTGGTAGGAGGCTGCGGACAGGACACAGGAGGTGGTTGGAGGCTGCGGACAGGACACAGGAGGTGGTTGGAGGCTGCGGACAGGATACAGGAGGTGGTAGAAGGCTGCGGACAGGACACAGGAGGTGGTTGGAGGCTGCGGACAGGACACAGGAGGTGGTAGGAGGCTGCACACAGGACACAGAAGATGGTAGGAGGCTGCAGACAGGATACAGGAGGTGGCAGAAGGCTGCTGACAGCATACAGGAGGTGGTTGGAGGCTGTGGAGTACAGACATTATACTAGAGGTGGTTGGAGGACATCACATACTGTAGATATAGCAGCCATGGATGGTGCAGGGGTCCGGTCTCCAGGACTCAGAGTGGCTGTGCTCACAGTGGAGTGGTGGGAGTCTCCCTCCAGCAGCCATGGAGAGTCTCCCACCACTCCACTGTGAGCACAGCCACACTGAGTCCTGGAGACCGGACCCCTGCACATTCATTATGAAAGGTGCAGGGGTCTGGTCTCCATGTGGCCATGCTTACAGTGGTGTGGTGGTGGGAGTCCCCACAGGCTCCAGCCAAGACCTGGTCTTTGGGTCGGGAGGCATGTCCACTGATATGCTGCTGACTCCGAGGCAGCTGAGTGCCAGCTGCTGTCCATTCAAAAATGTCACCAGGCGTTGCTATTACATCATTAAACTGCACGTGCGAAAGTGGCCGAGCATATACGAGCCTGCATGAGCCCGGCAGGCTTTGGAACTACGCATGCCCGCAGCCATATTTTTTACGGGGAGCTCAAAAAACAGATTCAAATTACGGGCAGTTGGCAACACTGGGGTCACTTTGCTCTTGGGTGGGGGGTTGGGGCACTTGCATAAAAAAAGCTGACATGACAACACTGTGGTGTGAACAGGGCACATAAAAGATGCACATGGAAAAAAAAACTCCCTAAAATGCACATGAAAACTTATGAAATCTTGTGTCTCTGCAAGTGAAATCTGCAAACGTTTTTGTTTTTATCCATGTATATGTGAATGAGGCCTTAAGGTGTTTGTAACCCCCCCCCAAAAAAAAATTGACCCTGTTCTCTTAAAGCATGTATAACAGCACAGTGCTTGTGCTGTGTAATTTTGCCTAAATACCTGGCTGATCCTGCTTGGTTGTGCCCTCCCCCCATAAACTGACCACGGTATATCATGGCTGCTGAGCCCTGACACCGTGGTCAGTTTACGTGCCTCCGTCAGCCGCATCTATCTGCAGCTCCTCTCTGCCCCCGTCCTCTCTCCCCCCCCCTCAGCTAGTCTGTGCCACTCTGCTCCCTTCCCTTCCTGCTGCTATAATATCTGTATCATAAGACAAACCTAGTGCTCATAGGCACAGCATAACCCCTCCGGATTTTTAGGACAGACCAGGTGAGTATTTAAAAAGTATTGTTTATTGAAAACATTTAGTAGTCTATACAGTAGAAAAATAAAATCAATTGCAGTGGAAAAATACAGGCATGAATATAAATGCCCTCTGGTATGAAGGGCTGTTGCACGTTGCTGTAGGAGATGACGCCTGACATGTTTCAGACCCCTAGGTCCTTCTTCATAGGCTGAATGTCATCTAAAGCATACATACGTCTATAAAGTGAACATATTTAACCACTTCCATACAGGGCACTTATACACCTTCCCGCCCAGACCAATTTTTAGCTTTCAGCGCTGTCGCACTTTGAATGACCATTGCGCGGTCATGCTACACTGTACCCAAACTAAATTTTTATAATTTTGTACCCACAAATAGAACTTTCTTTTGGTGGTATTTGATCACCTCTGGGATATTTATTTTCTGCAAAAAAAATGAACGAAAATTTAGAAAAAAAACGTTTTTTTTGTTTCTGTTATAAAACATTGTAAATAAGTACGTTTTCTCCTTCACTGATGGTACTGCACTGACGAGCACTGATAAGGCGGCACTGATGGGCACCAATGAGGTGGCACTGATGTGGTGGCATTGATGGGCACTAATATGCCGCACTGATGGGCGGCACGGATGGGCACTGATAGGCAGCATGGATGGGCTTGGATAGGCGGCACGGATAGGTGGCACAGATGGGCACAGATAGGCGGCACGGCAGGGCACGAATAGGCGGCACGCATGGGCGCTGATAGGCGGCATGGATGGGCACTGATAGGCGGCATGGATGGGCACTGATAGGTGGCACAGATGGGCACTATTGTATGTGTTGTACTAATGGATGCCAATCAGTGCCAAACAATGCCTGCCAATCAGTGATGCCCATTGTGGGCACTGATTGGCATCCATTTTTTGTGTCCTCATCCCTGGTGGTCTAGGGTGGCATCCTTTTTTTTTTTTTGTATCCCTGGTGGTCTATATGGCCATCCCTGGTGGTCCAGTGGGCATCCCTGGTGGTCCAGTGGGCATCCTCGGGGGGGGACTGTGCTGATAATCGATCCCCCTAGACGCGGGTGAGGAAAAGCCGATTACCGGATTTTCCTATTTACATCGTGATCAGCCTTGATTGGACACGGCTGATCACGTGGTAAAGAGTCTCCGTGAGAGACTCTTTACCTTGATCAGTGTTGCGGGATGTCAGACTGACACCCTGCAACAACGCTCGCCGCGATGCGCGCCCCCGGGGGTGCGCAGCAGCTCAGAATCCTGAGGACGTCATATGACGTCCAGTCAGGATTCTACAACCACTTTGCCAACGTCAATATGTCATTGGCGGGCGGCAAGTGGTTAAACATTAGTATAATAGTACAATTTTTACATCGATCAACCTATTGCATGGAATTGAACATCCATGCAAGTACAACAAATAGGCATGGATGACTGATCTATATATATATATATATATACAGTATATATATTTTTGTATATAGTGATACACAAATTTGAACCAGATCAAATTTACACCACAAATATGTGAACAACCTTCATTGGAAATAATGCTTTTTTAGATGACATGCAATCCTATGCTTTTCGGATCGCATCTGATCCGCATAGAATTTGCATACGTGTGAACTGGGGCTTAATAAAAAAAAAAAAAAAATGTGAAGAGTCCTAGGGTATAAAAGGCAAAATTGTTGATCTGGACACAAATAATGCTAAAATCATTAATTCACCAAAATTGTCAGTTTGATTTTTGGCACATTAATATTCTTTGCATTAATAAAAATTACTCAAAATATGTGAATTATTCTAAGTTATAAAACAAATATCTGACTTCAACATTTTGCTGTCTGCGCACAGTACTGTGGAAACGTTTTAAGCAGGTGTGTTGAAATATGAAGAAAGTATATCCTTCTATAGTGTGTACTTGTCTCAATTCAGAGCAGTAAGTGTAATTTCTGTCTGCTGCCCCTTTCCTCTGCTGCCTGCATAAGGGTCCTTTCACACGGAGCGGACCGTTTCTGTGTCCGCTCCGTGTGTCCGCCAAAGCTCAGCGGGGATACCCGCTGAGCTGTCGGCGGATAGGGCGGCCCACGCACACAGTGCAGAGACCGCCCTGTCTCTGCTCCGCTCTCCCCTATGGGGGATCGGATGCAGACGGACCGTCTGTCCGTCTGCATCCAATCCGTTCCGCCGAACGGAAGAAAAATAGGGTTTCTTCCGTTCGCAAAAGCGGATCCCGACAGACGCGGACGCTAGCGGATGCTCCATCCACTAACGGACGCGATCCCATAGGGATTCATTACAAGTCCGTTAACGGACTTGTAATGAACAGACGAACGGTCCGCTAGTGTGAAAGGACCCTTAGTCTCTTCTGACACGTATTCCTGACACCAAGAGAGGGAGCTCCAGCACTCCTCTGTGCTTTTTGTCCCTTCCCTCCAATCGGCTCTCACTGAGCGTTGCAGAGCACTTTAGCTCCCCACCCCCTACTTTCTGAATGCTCAGGACTTTGAACAGCTGTAGATAAACAGGTTTAACTTATTTAGGAGGATTTGTTTAATCTCTGTGTATCACCTGAGGCTAGTCACTTCACAGGGTATATGTGAGGGTTTACAACTACTTCAAGCGGGCAAAGGCAGACCTTTTTACCAATGTATTTATTAATAGCTGCATTTAGGCTTGTGACCAGTAGAGGGCAGACGAGGACATGATTTGCAGTTTGTGATTTGCAACAAAGTTAATCAGCTCTGCTCATTGATTGTTTCTTTATTTTCACATGACACTGCTTTTAAATGGTAACAGAGCAAACTTTTAATACAACTAATTGCATCATAGCTTTCCAGTGTGGATGAATAATAATTTGATTACAGGAAATTAGCTCTTTTTACATTTCCTAATATAAACCTGTTAGTCATATCAAACTTTTAAAGCTAGAAGTCCTTTTTAAAAGCATGTACCACAAGGCACCTGCTATTTCCCTTTTTTTGCCAGAAATTCTACTTGTCTGTGCCTCCTACCTTTTTTATTTTTTTTACTCAGTTTAAGCCTAGGTTCACACTGCTGCGAATTCAAAATCGCGGTTTTACCGCGATTTCGCGGCTGCGATTTTGCCGCGATTTCGGCCGCAATTTAATGTAAATCGCGGCCCGAAATTGCAAAAAGTAGTACAGGAACTACTTTTTGAAATCGCAGATGCAGCGTCGCACTGATTAGGACAGTGCCATTACCGACAATTGCCGCCGATTTGAGATGCGATTTGACAGAAACCTGCACAGATGTCTCTTAAATCGCGGGCGAAATCGGGAATGCCGGCGGGAGTGAACTCGCACGGATTCACTCCCGCAGCCCAGTGTGAACCAGGGCTACACCCTCTCAACACACTTTTTGCTACAGATAAGTCTATAATAAGGCTTACCTGTAGCTACCCTGGAGATATCCCCTGTATTTGCATGTGCCGATGTAATCAGCACATGCGCAATGAAGCAATGGCACGCATGCGCGGGACTGACTTCATCGCGGCTCTGGCCAATTACAGCACCGGAGCCGCGATACCCGGATGTAACTCCGGGACAACATGTCGCCGGCCGGTGCTGTGTCGCGCACCGCAGCGGGGACTTCAATCCCAGATGAGTCTTACATAATGAGCTAGTATGCTATGCATACTAGCTAATTTTGCCCTTGCCTTGTAGGTGTTATTTTTTTCCAAAGTGGGTTTACAACCTTTGACAATAAAACCTGGAAGCTGATTGGTTTCTATGCAGAGGGGGTCACAGCTGTTGTGTCAGAACACAATCGCTTAGCAGGGGGAAATCGCTGTACTAACATTGGATAGTTAGTACATCAGATCCTCCTAAGCTCTTAGGGCCAGATCCACAGCCAGGCGGCGCAACTTAACTTTCCCGATTTAAGTTACACCACCGCAAATTTCCCCAAATTTCCCCACCGCAGATCCACAAAGCACTTACCTGGAAATTTGCAGCGGTGTAACTTAAATCCGTCCGGCGCAAGGCGTGCCCAATCTAATGGGGCGAGTCCCATTTAAATTAGGCGCGCTCCCGCGCCGGACGTACTGCGCATGCTCCGTTGGGTAAATTACCCGACGTGCATTGCGCTAACTGACGTTGCACCGACGTCAGCGCCATTCACGGACGTCTTACGCAAACGACGTTGAGGTTTAAATTTCGACGCGGGAACGACGGCCATACTTACCATGGCTTAGTCAAATAGGACTCAGCCCTAGTTTTACGTGACGTAACTCGACGGAAACGACATAGATTTAGATCGACGGGACGTTCGGGGATCGCCGTAAATCTTCATTTGCATATTCTACGCCGGCCGCAATGGCCTCGCCACCTAGCGGCCGGCCTAGAATTGCATCCTTAAGATCCGACAGTGTAATTCAATTACACCTGTCGGATCTTAGGGCTAGCTATGCGTAACTGATTCTATGAATCAGTTGCATAGTTAGAAACAGAGATACGACGGCGTATCAGTAGATACGCCGTCGTATCTCGTTTGTGGATCTGGCCCCTAATTTTTTTTTTTTCGTTCAGCCCCCTGCTTTACATCAGAGCAGGGGATATATAGGGGCAGGTATGCCTGGGGGCAACCTATTCCTCCTTAAAGGTGTAGAGACAAAGAATCCCAACTGAAGGCATTTAATGTGTCCCCACGTCAATATCAGCACACATATAAAAATGGCAACCACCCCAATTTATTCCTAGCCTTTAAAGTGGTTGTAAACCCTTACACACCACCTTTACCTACAGGTAAGCCTATAATAAGGCTTACCTGTAGGTACTGGAAATATCTCCTAAACCTGCACAGAAGAGGGGTGAAGATGGATGCGGCCACCAGCGGAGACCCTGGTGACTTTACAGGTAAGTGAAACATAATGGGCTATGCATACTAGCCCATTATGCTTTTACTTTGCAGGGGAATAAAGAGGAAATAAAACCCATCAGGGTTTACTTTCTCTTTCAAGTGGTTGTAAACCCTGTCACACCACTTGTACCTACAGGTAAGCCTATAAAAAGGCTTACCTGTAGGTACTATAAATGCTCAGGCACCTGGTATAGAGCTCTCCTTCTCTGGCAATGAAAACCTTACTACCCAGGCTTGAAAGTAGCCATCAGTGCACGTGCATTATGGCCATAGGTGTGCGCAGCCCATTGCATTAGGGTGTGCACCCCAAAGCTCAAACATGCCTCAGCTGCACAGGACAGTGAATGAATGGGAAGTGCTGTGTGCTGAGCTTCTTCCTATTCATTCACAAACTGAAGCACAGTAAACACAATTTACTATGCTTCCGTTATTAATGAACACGTGAGTATGTGTGTTTACTGTGTTCATTTAGAAAACTGGTAAATGACATATTTGCTAGCCCCTTCCCCCACACTCCATCCTGAGTGATGGGTGTGACGTAGTGATTAGGGTGTGCCCTGGCACACGCCTATGGTTATTGCTTCCTTCCCCAGCAAAACGGCAACTGTAGCATACACCAGTGCTCAACAAAATCCGGGCGCAATTGCGACAAGAAATTGTGACCTGGTGCCTGCGCCCACCAGTAATCGAGGCCGCGGCTTTGCGGCCTAGAAGGCCGCAAAGCCGCAGCCTCAATTACCAGCCTTTTACGGGCCTGCCACGATCGTGTGGCGGGGGAGATAGGGGCGCACGGAGGCACAGGATCCTGTGTCTCCGTGCGCCCCCACCTCCACGCGATTGCGGCGGACGGTAATTTAGGCCACGGCTTTGCAGCCTTGTGAAGGCCCAAGCTTGCTTCTGTGACCTGGCGCCATCTGGTGGTGGCCGTTGTATTACAAGTAAAACAGCAGTTCTATTGTGTGTTTTTTTTTTTTACTGTTTTCACTGCCATCTCCTTCCCTCTAATTGGAACCCCCAAACATTATGTATATTTTTTTATTCTAACACCCTAGAGAATAAAATGGCGGTCGTTGCAATACTTTCTGTCACACCGTATTTGCGCAGCGGTCTTACAAACGCACTTTTTTGGGGAAAAAAATACACTTTTTTTAATTAAAAAAATAAGACAACAGTAAAGTTATCCCAATTTTTTTTTATATTGTGAAAGATGATGTTACGTCGAGTAAATTGATACCCAACATGTCACGCCTTAAAATTGCGTCCGCTTGTGGAATGCCGACAAACTTTTGCCCTTTAAAATCTCCATAGGCGATGTTTAAAAAATTCTACAAGTTGCATGTTTTGAGTTACAGAGGAGGTCTAGAGCTAGAATTATTGCTCTCGCTCCAACGTTCGCAACGATACCTCACATGTGTGGTTTGACGACCGTTTACATATGCGGGCGCTACTCACGTATGTGTTCGCTTCTGCGCACAAGCTCGTCGGGACGGGGCGCGTTTTCTGGCTCCTAACTTTTTTAGCTGGCTCCTAGATTCCAAGCAAATTTGTCAAACCCTGGCACACACCCTCGCACAGTTTCTCAGGTCTCTGGGGTACTGCTCCCCTTCCATAAGTGAGGCAGAAACTTTACTGCACAGGCTTAAAAGTAGCCATTGATACATGTGCAGTATGGGTTCCAGCAAATGGCAGTCGAAACACACGCCTGCAGGGAGGCATAAACAACTTTATTATTCACAGTATATTTCCTAGTACACATAGGTGTGTGCAGCCTATTGCATTAGGGTGTGCACCCCAACCCAACACACCCTACCGATCGCTCATGGTGCTCATTCAGAAAGCAAAGGGGCCAGTAAATTACAAATTTACTGGCCCCTTCTCCACTTCTAAAACATTCCAGCAGCAACAGCCGATAGGAGAGGAGGGAAGCTGGCAGCACTGCGGGGGGATAGATGGGAGCGAGGGCAGTAGAGGAAATCTGTGCTGCACAGGGTGATTAGAGTGTGCCTGGGCACACCTGGCACACCCTGTGCGCACGCCTATGCTAGTACACTATATATATATATATATATATATATATATATATATATATATATATATATATATATATATATATATATATATAGTTATTCTGGAAAACCACTTGACCTTCTGGGGAGAGAAAGCAAATTGATTTCTAACATTCATGACGTGAAACTGCACATCTTAAACACAATTGGGGGCACAGGGTCTAAGTATGCCCTCTCCTCTCCTCCTTTCCACAGTAAAATTGTGCAGGATACAACAAGCCAGCTCCACTTTTATGGCATTTTTAGCACCCAGCTGAATTAAAGAAAGGAGGATTTGCCACTTTAAAGTACAGACTTCAAATGCACATTTGACCATCTGGTGTTGCCCTGCTCAGTGGGCAATTAAAGATCTTCTGTTTGTAGTTAAGTCCATGTCCACTGTGGGTTCGCATCAGATTCTCTGCCAGTCCAAATGACCCATTAGTCACAGTGACATATGGCACACTGGGCTGATTTAAATCTGGCAGCAGCAGCCTCCTTAATTGATCCTAAGAAATCCTTGATACAGCCTCGGTCCAATTAAAGACTTTCTAAAGATGCAGGAATCTCCTTAGCTCATATTGATAGTGTCAAAATGGAGATGGGCATCCACCAATCCTAGGAGGATAATTGAAAATATTTTTTATAAATGAAATACTTGGAGCCAGAGATTGGTGGCATCTTCACCCTCACATGTTTTCTATTCATGACTCCAATGCAGTTGTTTGGAAACGGCATTATCTCCCAAAACTCTTTGAAAAGCTTCTCTGTTGGCTGGGGTATCACAACTTGACTCCATCCCATAACGCTAAACAGGTTTCTCGGGTCACTTTGCCCACTATGCTAACACTCATTAGAAAACAATGGTATAGGAATGCAAAACTCTGTCCAGATGTTAAAAAGAATAGCAATGAATACCACTTGTGAATGCACCCTGCCTCTGATTACATGGGAGAACCCCAGAGGGGGTTCCCACGATTAGCTGCAAGAGGCAACCCCATTTCAAGCAATGGGAGGCTGTCGGTTTTTGTAGCTAATTGTGGCCACTTGCATGTAATCTCTCATGCTGCAAACACATGCGAGTAATAGGCACTGGACACAGGTAGTCTGCATCTCTCATTTAGCCACATCTTGAGTATGCCATCCAGTTCTGGTGGTCACCAGTCCTTAAAAAGGATGGGCTGGAACTGTAGAGAGTCCAGAGAAAGGTGATGAAGCTAATAAGGGGACTGGATGGGGATATAATAAGGGGAGTGGGAGGAATAGTACCCCATCATTGGTGTTAAGGGGAGGATTAGTGCCATATCATTGGTATTAGGGGGAGGATTAGTGCCCCATCATTGGTGTCAGTGGGAGGAATAGTGCTCATTTGCTTAGGTCAGTGGGAGGATTAGTGCTGCATAGTTGGTGTCAGTAGAATAGTGCCCCATGATTGGTGTCAGTGGGAGGAATAGTGTCTTGTATTAATGAGAGGAACACTGCACCAAGGGTCGGAAAAAGCCAAGCAAAAGGCCACTTCTGGCCCCCGGGCCGCAGTTTGAAGACCGCTGGTGTAGGGGGTTCTTTACTGTTAGGGCTCTTTCACACAGGACGGATCCCGTGATGATCCGCCCCGTGAACCTCCGCTTGTTCAGCTGGGATCGCCGGCGAATAACAGGGCGGTCCCCGCACACTGTGCAGGGACCGCCCTGTCAGATCTCCGCTCTCCCCCTATGGGGGGGATCAGATGAACACAGACCGTCTGTCCGTGTTCACCCGATCCGATCCGCAGACGGATGGAAAAATAGGGTTTTCCTCCATCTGCAGAATCTGAGGATTGCGGACACGGATGAGATTGGGTGTCAGCGGATGTTCAGAATGAAAAAGCGGACATACAGTGTGAAAGAACCCTAAAGCCGCATACACACGACCATTTTTATTGTCCTAGAAAAAACTATGTTTTTTTCAACGTGATTCTTGTCAAGCCTGCCTTGCATACACACAATTGTGAAAAAAAATGCTCGAGCAAAGCGCGGTGACGTACAACACGTACGACGGCACTATAAAGGGGAAGTTCCATTCAGAAGGCGCCACCCTTTGGGCTGCTTTTGCTGATTTCGTGTTCGTAATAGTTTGGCCAGAGACGATTCGCGCTTTTCAGTCTTCGTGCTTTTCAGTCTGTTACAGCGTGACGAATGTGCTTTCTCCATTAGGCCTAGTACACACGAGAGGATTTATCTGGACCGTATCCGCAGGTAAATCCTCTCGAGGATTTCCACGGATTTGGATCCGATGGAGTGTACTCACCATCGGATCGAAATCCGCGCCGAAATCCCCTCGCGATGACGTGTCGCGCTGTCGCCGCGATGATGACGCGGCGACGTGCGCGACGCTGTCATAAAAGGAATTCCACGAATGCGTCGAATCATTACGACGCATGCGGGGGATCCCTTCGGACGGATCGATCCGGTGAGTCTGTACAGACCACCGGATCGATCCGCTGGTTCCGATTCCAGCGGATAGATTTGTAGACATGTCTACAAATTTTTTATCTGCTGGAATTCGGAAATATCCGCGGATAAATATCCGCTGGAATGTACACACCATAGAATCTATCCGCTGAAACCGATCCGCTGAGATTTTTCAGCGGATGGATTCTATCGTGTGTACGGGGCCTTACAAATGCTAGTTTTACCAGAATGAGTGCTCCTGTTTTATAACTTGCTTCTGAGCATGCGTGTTTTTTTCACGTTGTTAAAGCCTACACACGACCGTTTTTCACGACGTGAAAAACGACAATGTGAAAAACAATGCGAAAATTTAGAGCATGTTCTAAATTTTTAATGCCCATTTTTTACATCGAGAAAAATGCTCTGGATCCAACACACGATCGTTTTTAATGACCATTTAAAAAAATTGAATTTTTCACGTCATGAATAACGGTCGTGTGTACGCGGCATTAGAGTGGGAAGGATGTGCCCGCAGGACGGACAGCACAGGATCACCTCTGCGGTACGGGCCCCAGGCAGACAACTGGGCCCAGCAAACAAAGCCGCAGCCCCGGGCCAACATGGTCCCAGAGCTAGGATTCACAACGCGCACCCCTGGCCAGGTCACGTCACCATATCACACTTTTTTTTACACCTCCCTATAGGGCCGGGCCTTTTGGCTAGAACCAGAGGAATTTTTGTTTCCTGGCCGGAGGGCCGGCCATCGTATTGCACGATGGTCACTTTCTACTCACCCTCCTCATCTTCCTTCTCCCCCACTATCTTTTTATTTAACCCCTGTGAGCATCACTTTATGTCTTTTTTTGTTTGGTGTCACGTTTGTCACAGAGTGATTAGTAGGGTGCCGGTCCTCGGGCCAGCCCTGAATGTCTTGGGAGTGGGTGGACATGGCCTTCTGGCTTAGTTTGCCTGCTCTCATGGGGTCTCCCTTCGGGGGAGCCCCACCTAGTACTGGGAGGGTTCTGTTTCGGCAGACCCTCCAAGGAATGGGGTCCGTGTTGGCTTTAGCTGCACGGACCATGTGAGTACCTCAGTCCCCGTCTGGAGCCTAACGCCCCGGGGGATCAGGGTTAGGTCCTTCTTTAGGGAGGACCGATTGACGTAAGCACCGTTGTACGTTTTTGTGTCACTCTTGATGTGTGTGCACATTTTTTTTGCACCAGGTGGAGTTTTTGGGTGTCTTGCACGCCATAGGCTTTTCAATTAAAAATAAAATAAAAATTTTAGTCTACTAACTTTATAATTATTTTAGTCAACTAAAATACGACTAAAACTAAAACAATTGAGATGACTAAAATACGACTAAAACTAAAATGCCATTTTAGTCAAAAGACTAAAACTAAATTGAAGTTTGCTGTCAAAATTAACCCTGGTCTGTAGTGCATGTTCATACCTTAATAACATAAATAATAACATATTAGAATTTTTACTCCAGCAGTATATAATGAACTGGAAATTGTAGAGAAATGCTTAAAGGGGTTGTAAAGGTAAAAGTTTTTTCACCTTAATGCATTCTATGCATTAAGGTGAAAAAACATCTGCCGATTATAGGCCCCCCTTTACTTACCTGACCCCTCGAAAGTCCCGCACCGTGAACGCGCAGGCTTCTCGGCCGTCTTTTCCGGCTCTGTCGTTGGTTGATTGAAAGAAGCGCAGCCGATGGCTCGCGCTGCTGTCAATCACATCCAATGATGTGGCGTGCCAGGGGGGCGAGGCCGAGTGATACAGTCGGCGGCTATGGCCGCCGGCTGTATCACAGGAGCACGCCCGTAAAGACTTAACACCATGCGAGGGAGCTCGCATGAAGGTGTTGAGTCCTTGCGAGGGGGGAACCGAGACAGCCGCCGAGGGACCCCAGAAGACCAGGTTTGGGGCCACTCTGTGCTAAACAAGCTGCACAGTGAAGGTAAGTTTAACTACAGTAGGTGTTTGTGATATTGTGCTTTTAGCAGGACAGCGTCGCGCTGATACTCGGCGACAGGGTGCCGAGATCTCGCCGACATCTCACACTCACTGGAATAGTGACAGCACATCCCAGCAAGCGCGTCATAGAAGCGACGGGAGATCCGACTTGGATTCCCGCCAATTCTACACGTGTGCGGCGTTTGTTATGAATCCTGAGGGGGAAGTCCCCGCCGGATTTTAAATAAAAATCCGGCATGGGTCCCCCCCTCAGGAGCATACCGGGCCCTTAGGTCTGTTATGGGTTGTAAGGAGAGCCCCCCTACACCGAAAAAAACGGCGTAGGGGGTCCCCCTACAATCCATGCCAGACCCGTATCCAAAGCACGCTACCCGGCCAGCCAGGAAGGGAGTGGGGACGAGCGAGCGCCCCCCCCCCTCCTGAGCCGTACCAGGCTGCATGCCCTCAACATGGGGGGGTTGGGTGCTCTGGGGCAGTGGGGCGCACTGCGGCCCCCCCCACCTCAGAGCACCCTGTCCCCATGTTGATGAGGACAGGGCCCCTTCCCGACAACCCTGGCCGTTGGTTGTCGGGGTATGCGGGCGGGAGGCTTATCGGAATCTGGGAGCCCCCTTTAATAAGGGGGCCCCCAGATACCGGCCCCCCCACCCTAAGTGAATGAGTATGGGGTACATCGTACCCCTACCCATTCACCTGCAAGAAAAGTGGTAAAAACACAAATAAACCACACAGTGTATTAAAATATTTTATTTTTCTGCTCCGGAGGCCGCCCCCTGTCTTCTTTATTAGCTCTTTTACCAGGGGGGGCTTCTTCTTTGACGTCTTCGGGTGGGTGGGGGCCGCCGTCTGGTTCTCTTCCACCGCCGGGGGGGGGTGGCTTTTAAAAAAGCCCCCACCCCCCCGGCGGGTTTCCTCCGGCGTCTTCGGCGGGGCTCTTCTTCTTCCGCTATCCCGACGGGTCTTCTCCGCTATCCGGGGGGTCTCGCCGCTCTCCGCTGTTGACTCGTCGCACCCCGGTTCTTCGTCTCGCAGTCCGGTCCCTTCTTCCGTGCTGTACGTCTTCTTCCGCGCTGTGACGTCATGTTCTTCACTTCTCTTCTTCTCCCGATGTTGACTCGCCGGTCCTCCTCGCTGAAATGACGGATGCGCGCCTTGCATCGGACCTATATAGGCCTCACAGTCCCATCATGCTCTGTACCTACCCATGTGATACCTACCCACGTGGGGAGAAGAAGAGAAGTGAAGAACATGACGTCACAGCGCGGAAGAAGACGTACAGCACGGAAGAAGGGACCGGACTGCGAGACGAAGAACCGGGGTGCGACGAGGCCTCCGGAGCAGAAAAATAAAATATTTTAATACACTGTGTGGTTTATTTGTGTTTTTACCACTTTTCTTGCAGGTGAATGGGTAGGGGTACGATGTACCCCATACTCATTCACTTAGGGTGGGGGGGCCGGTATCTGGGGGCCCCCTTATTAAAGGGGGCTCCCAGATTCCGATAAGCCTCCCGCCCGCATACCCCGACAACCAATGGCCAGGGTTGTCGGGAAGGGGCCCTGTCCTCATCAACATGGGGACAGGGTGCTCTGAGGTGGGGGGCCACAGTGCGCCCCCCTGCCCCAGAGCACCCAACCCCCCCATGTTGAGGGCATGCAGCCTGGTACGGCTCAGGAGGGGGGGGGGGGGCGCTCGCTCGTCCCCACTCCCTTCCTGGCTGGCCGGGTAGCGTGCTTTGGATACGGGTCTGGTATGGATTGTAGGGGGACCCCCTACGCCGTTTTTTTTCGGCGTAGGGGGGCTCTCCTTACAACCCATAACAGACCTAAGGGCCCGGTATGCTCCTGAGGGGGGGACCCATGCCGGATTTTTATTTAAAATCCGGCGGGGACTTCCCCCTCAGGATACATAACAAACGCCGCACGCGTGTAGAATTGGCGGGAATCCAAGTCGGATCTCCCGTCGCTTCTATGACGGCTCTAAGACGTACAGCACGGAAGAAGGGACCGGACTGCGAGACGAAGAACCGGGGTGCGACGAGTCAACAGCGGAGAGCGGCGAGACCCCCCGGATAGCGGAGAAGACCCGTCGGGATAGCGGAAGAAGAAGAGCCCCGCCGAAGACGCCGGAGGAAACCCGCCGGGGGGGTGGGGGCTTTTTTAAAAGCCACCCCCCCCCGGCGGTGGAAGAGAACCAGACGGCGGCCCCCACCCACCCGAAGACGTCAAAGAAGAAGCCCCCCCTGGTAAAAGAGCTAATAAAGAAGACAGGGGGCGGCCTCCGGAGCAGAAAAATAAAATATTTTAATACACTGTGTGGTTTATTTGTGTTTTTACCACTTTTCTTGCAGGTGAATGGGTAGGGGTACGATGTACCCCATACTCATTCACTTAGGGTGGGGGGGCCGGTATCTGGGGGCCCCCTTATTAAAGGGGGCTCCCAGATTCCGATAAGCCTCCCGCCCGCATACCCCGACAACCAATGGCCAGGGTTGTCTCAGGAGGGGGGGGGGGGGGCGCTCGCTCGTCCCCACTCCCTTCCTGGCTGGCCGGGTAGCGTGCTTTGGATACGGGTCTGGTATGGATTGTAGGGGGACCCCCTACGCCGTTTTTTTCGGCGTAGGGGGGCTCTCCTTACAACCCATAACAGACCTAAGGGCCCGGTATGCTCCTGAGGGGGGGACCCATGCCGGATTTTTATTTATGCACTACTACGGCATAAAGATCCGCCATTGTATGTGAATCTAGCCCCTTGTCTTTAAATTGTGCAGAGCGGTTTTATACTGTTGATCCTCTGCATTTCAATATTTTTAGTGTCTGCTTTCATTTTTCATTTGTGTCAGCTAATGATGGCAACATGTAATTAGGTGGCATCCACACAAATCACACAAAGACTGAAACGCACTCTTTTAAATAGTTTGAATATAACCAAATTAACAGGGCTGCTGCAATTAGACATGCTAATGTTGTGTGATTTTATTTGATTTGGATGTTTTCCGCAGTCTCGCCTTCTCACAGCTAATCTCATTTGTGCCGTCATTATTGTATTACAGATTCGGGAGGGTCTGCCGCTTACAAGCTTAGGGTTCCAGTCTGACACGTCTGCAAGAGCATCTCTTGCCAGATCTGATAAAGAGTGAAGATGTGGAAAGATTAAAGGAATTTGTGATGTTTCTTCCTCCTTCTGTGTCGCACAATAGCTGCTATATTTCCTTTCTGCAAACAATTTGTGATAAGAATAGCTGACATTTTATTTTTTCTGCAGGCTTCTGATGAAACGGGAATGTCACTTGGGGTTTATTTATAGCTGCAATAAACCAAAACAGAGATTCGGAAATGTTGAAATTTAGCAAGAATAATTATAGTTTATAATATTTTCACTTCATGGGGCATAAGAAATTTGCAATTTATACCTGTACATTTAAAGGGTTTGTAAAGGATTATTTTTTTTTTTAATCTTAATTTACCTTAATGCAGTGCTGTTTTCATGTCCTCATTGTTCGTTTTTGCTCTCAAGTTGCTGTAATTCTTCTCTGATCTCCACACTTCCTGGTTGTCTGTTTCCTGATAACCACAGTACTGGGAGCTTTCTCTCTGTGGTCACTAATCAAGGAGGTGTGATTACTGTGTGTCTAAAACCCCTCAGCACCAATCAGTTTAGTTTTCCAAACTATCATTGTCCTGTATTGGCTCTGTGGCTCTGTACATCACAGAAGCAGGAAACAACATGCAAAAACAAAACTAGAAACTGCAGGTACATTATATGATTGATATTTATCTATTTTTAATCATTTTTAAAAGGAATCAGTTAACTATTATTGGGTAGATTCAGTTAGGGGCGCGCTAATTTGCAGGGGCGTAGCCTAGCGTGTTTACACTACGCCGCCTTAAAGCGGGGGTTCACCCTATCGACGGGAAAAAAAAATTTTTTTTTTCTTTTACCTTTAAATCAGGCATTGTAGCGCGAGCTACAGTATGCCTGTCCCGAATTTTTTCCCCCCATACTCACCTTGTAGTCGTCCATCGAAGATACCGGGGAATGGGCGTGCCTCTGGAGACGGAGGATGATTGACGGCCGGCTCTGGCGCGTCACGCTTCTCCGGAAATAGCCGAAATAGGCTTGGTCTTCACGACGCGTGCGCATAGCCTGTGCGCACGCGCCGTGAAGAGCCGAGACCTACTCCGGCTGTCTTCGGGGAGAGTGACGTGCCAGGGCCGGCCGTCAATCATCCTCCCTCTCCATAGGCACGCCCATTCCCCGCGGGAGCCGAAATCTACGATGGACGACTACGAGGTGAGTACGGGGTTAAAAAAATCGAGACAGGCATACTGTAGCTCGCGCTACAATGCCTGTCTCGATGGTAACATCAAGTACGAGAGGGTGAACTACCGCTTTAAGTAAGAGACATGATTCTCAAGGCACTTACCTCCTTACTTAGGGCGGCGTAGTGTAAACGTGGCGGGCGTAAGGGCGCCTTATTCAAATGGGTTGGAGGGGGGCGTGTTTAATGGTAATGAGGCTTGACCTCACGTTTTTGAAGTTTTTTGGCTACTGCGCATGCGCCGGGCGCCTACATTTCCCAGTGCGCATTGCGGCTAAGTACGCCGTATGGGCCTATTGATTTCGACGTGGACGTAAACGACGTAAATCACGATTCGCGGACGACTTACGCAAACGACGTAAAAATTTCGAATTTCGCGGCGGGAACGGCGGCCATACTTGACAAAATTTTATCCACTAGAGCCTAGCTCTAACTTTACACGGCCTATCTCTTACGTAAACTGCGTAAAAGTACTGCGTCGGCCTGGCGTACGTTTGCGAAATCGGCGTATCCCCTCATTTACATATTATACGCCGACCGCAATGGAAGCGCTACCTAGCGGCCATCCAAAATATTGCAATCTAAGATAGGAGGGCGCAAGCCGTCCTATCTTAGATATGTTTAAGCGTATCTCTGTTTGAGCATACGCTTAAACTTAAAGGTCGGCGTAGATTCTGAGTTAGGTCGACTTATCTACTGATAAGCCGGCCTAACTCTTTGTGAATCTACCTATATGTCTCTATATACCCTGTAAACAGTAATTTCAGCAAAAAAAAAAAAAAAATTCCTTTACAACTCCTTTAACTAAGACCCTATACACACTATTTGATTTTCTGCAGATTTTTGTCTTCAGATTTACCAAAACCATATAATAAGAGGTCAAACCTTCAGACTTTCAATTTGTATGCAATCAGGCAGGCCCTTGCACTACATGGTTTTGGTAAATCTGAAGACAAAAGTCTGCAGAAAATCAAATAACGTGTATTTGGGTTGTCCCGATACCACCTTTTTAGGACCAAGCAAAAGTACTGATACTTTTTTTCATGTACTCGCCGATACCGATTACCGATCCTTTTTTTTAATGCCATGTGACAGTTTGACTGATGGGCACTGATAGGTGGCACTGACTGATGGGCACTGATAGGTGGCACTGACTGATGGGGACTAATAGATGGCACTGACTGATGGGCACTGATAGGTGGCACCTATGGGCACTGGCATGACAGGTGTCTGGCACTGATGGGCGGCACTGACATGTGGGACTGATAGGGGGTACTTATGGGCACTGATGGCACTGATAGGTGGCAGTTATGGGCACTGACAGGTGGCTGGCACTGATAGGTGTCAGTTATGGGAACTGATGGCAGTGACAGGTGGCTGGCACTGATAGGCATCACTTATGGGCACTGATGGTACTGACAGGTGGCTTGGCACTTATGGGCAGGCACTGAAATGCAGTAATAAATGACATGAGGAAATGCTATGCTGCAGCGCCCATCTTGGTACACCCTGCACTCGGCATCAGTAAGTATCAGCAGACATCTTGTTACACCCAGCCCGAACTACATGGGCTGGAAGTAACAAGATGTCAGCTGCTGGTTTACTTTGGCCAAGTGCAGGGTGTGCCAAGATGACGGCGACCGCTCTGCCCACTAAGCCCGATCCGCCTGACACCGCCCGCTCTCCCTGCCCACTGAATCCGTTCGTCCACTTCGCCTACTGAGGCGGCCCGATTCGCCTACTGATGCCGCCCGCCCTCTCCACTCACCGCCGACCAAGTTTCGGGTCAGGCATCGAAAGCATTTGTGCGAGTACAAGTACTTGCACAAATGCTCGGTATCGATACCGATACTAGTATTGGTATCGGGACAACCCTAGTGTATATGGGGCCTAAAAGGTTCCTCTCAAGGAGCAGTCATGAGCTTTCAGTAGTGAAACTATGGCAAACATGTATCTATGATGGGTCGGAAAAAAATTGGGGAAACCAAACCAAGTAGAGTATGTGAAAGCCGGGTAAGGGTAAGGGCCCTCCCTCTTCGAAAGGAGGTCCATGAGTACACCCTGTGCACTTTTTTGTGTTCTCACGTTTTGTATGTGCACTTTTTATTGTGCAGCACAAGACTCTTTTTGGAACACTATGGGGCAGATCCACAAAGATCTGCCCCAGCGCATCGTATCTGAGATACGCTACGCCGCCGTACCTTACCTGGCTTTGAATCCATAAAGATTTTGCGCCGTAAGTCACGCCGCCGTAACTTATCTCAAGCGGCGTAACGGCACGGAATTCAAATTGGGCGGGTAGGGGGCGTGTTTCATTTAAATGAAGCACGTCCCCGCGCCGAACGAACTGCGCATACGCCGTCCCAAAATTTCCCACCGTTGCGCGAAATGACGTCGCAAGGACGTCATTGGTTTTGACCTGGACGTAAATTACGTCCATCCCGATTCACGAACGACTTACGCAAAAAAAATTAAAAAAATTAAATTATACGCGGGAACGACGGCCATACTTAACATTGAGTATGCCACGAAATAGCAGCTCTAACTATACGCCGAAAAAAGCCGACTAGAGACGACGTAAAGAAATGCGCCGGCCGCTCGTACGTTCGTGGATCGTCGGAAATAGCTAATTTGCATACTCGACGTGGAAAACGAAGGGAACGCCACCCAGCGGACGCCGAAGAATTGCATCTAAGACGTACGCCTGTCATTTCTAACCCAGATGCCGTCATATCTTGTTTTGAGGATTCAAAACAACGATACGACGCGGGAAATTTGAAAGTACGCCGGCGTATCAGTAGATACGACGGCGTACTCTCTCTGTGGATCTGCCCCTATATATTTATTGTGGTACATTATTGCACTGGACACTTTGTTAAAATAACAATTGCTCAATATTTTGATGAATTTATTGCATAAGTCATATTTGGCATATTTTACGGCACATTATTTACGGTACTTATTTATTTCATTTATGCACGTTTTTATTTATGTATTTCTTTGAGTTTACATATTTATTTGGATAATGCTAATAGGTTGATATCATTTATGGTCTGGTGTACCCCAGCGATGTCACATATGCTTATTTATATATCTAGAGTTACTGATTTCCTGTTATTCTAAAGTGTTTCACTGACAGGCCATGCCTGTTATAACAAGTGAAAAGTCCCATTAGCTGGCTGTAGATGACCTCTCTTGTGCTTGGTCAAAAGCTTTCATTCACACGAGGCTATAAAACCACGACAGGTGTTGGAGAGCGTATGTTTTTGTATTATTTGTGTTATCCACCTGCTTTCTGCATGTATTTGTTTATCTAGACAACTGTGTGGTTATAGATAGTGTGTATGTGCGTGTGTTATAGGCGTTCAGAACATGTGTTTGTGTTTATGGATTTGTACAGCCCTTGGTTGTATTCACATTAAGAGGAACAACAGTTTTTTTTAATAAAACTCAGCAGCTACAAATACTGTAGCTGCTTACTTGTAAGAAACACTTACCAGGCCAGGAGTCCAGCAATGTCTTCATTGGGGCCGGTTCTTCTCCAGTCTTCAGATCCCCGGAGCCACCATCATGGATGTGGAGCCAGTTGTGACTTCCCGCTTTTTTTGCTGGTAACCACTGTGCATGCTTGAAATCACGCTGTGCTGTCAGATTGGTCCCACAGCCTTTTGGGACACGTCACATGGGTAGATTGGCCAAGCTGGTAACCACTGTGCATGCTTGAAATCACGCTGTGCTGTCAGATTGGTCCCACAGCCTTTTGGGACACGTCACATGGGTGGATTGGCCAAGCTTACGTAATTCTTGCCTAGGTGAGAATTACGGAAGTGGGAGCAGATACCTGGCAGGGTGGATGAACAATACTTTCACTTTTAAGTATAGGTCCACTTCTCTTGTTGTTCATCAGGACTGTTACCAGTTGGCAGGCTCCAAGCAAAGAAACCATATCTAATGTAATAGTTTTAACCACTTTAGCCCCGGGCCTGTTTTTCAGAGTCGGTGTTTACGAGACTAAAAAAATTTTTTTTGCTAGAAAATTACTTAAAACCCCCAAACATTATATATTTTTTTTCTAACACCCTAGAGAATAAAATGGCAGTCATTGCAATACTTTTTGTCACACCGCATTTGTGCAGCGGTCTTACAAGCGCACTTTTTTTGGAAAAAATTCATTTTTTTAAATTAAAAAATAAAACAACAATAAATTTGGCCCAATTTTTTTATATATTGTGAAAGATAATGTTACGCCGAGTAAAATGATACCCAACATGTCACGCTTAAAAATTGCGCCCGCTCGTGGCATGGTGTCAAACTTTTACACTTAAAAATCTCGATAGGCGACGTTTAAAAAATTCTACAGGTTGCATTTTTTGAGTTACAGAGTAGGCCTAAGGCTAAAATTATTGCTCTCGCTCTAACGATCGCGGCGATACCTCACTTGTGTGGTTTGAACACCGTTTTCATATGCGGGCGCTACTCGCGTATACGTTCGCTTATACGCGCGAGCTCGTCGGGACGGGGTGCTTTAAAAAAATTTTTTGGAGGTTTTCGTATTTATTTTTATTTATTTTACCATTTTTAACACTGAAATAAAAAAAAAAAATTATCACTTTTATTCCTATTACAAGGAATGTAAACATCCCTTGTAATAGAAAAAAAGCATGACAGGTCCTCTTAAATATGAGATCTGGGGTCAAAAAGACCTCAGATCTCATATTTAGGCTTAAATGCAAAAAAAAAAAAAAAAAAATTGAAACTGTCATTTTTTCAAATGACAAAAAAAAAAAATGTTGCTTTAAGACGCTGGGCGGGACTGACGTTTTGACGTCACTTCCGCCCAGCAGAGCTATGGGGACGGGTGAAGGAGATTTTTCCCTCACTCGCAACCCCACACAGCTGCCGAACGGTCCCGATCTCCTCCGCCGCTACCGACGGCTACGGTAAGCGGCGGAGGGCGCGGGAGAGCGGCGCCCTCTCCCGCCACCGATAACGGCGATCTTGCGGCGAATCCGCCGCGGAGACCTCCGTTATCGCTGACAGGACCGCCCACTGAAGAGATGAATATCTCGGTTGTGGCAGCAGCTGCTGCCGTTACCGAGATATCCATCTTCAAAGTGATGACGCATAACGACGGTGGGCGGTCGGCAAGTAGACCTAAGTGATTAGTGCAGCCTATGCACTTTTGCAGCACCACAGTATTCCTGCATTGCTAAAAATTTCTACTATCAGTATTCTTCTATTCTGCTTTTGACTTTCTCTGTGTCATAGGATTCAGGCCTGCACAGTCCTGACCTCAACCCGATAGAACACCTTTGGGGTGAATTAGTGCAGAGACTGCGAGCCAGGCCTTCTCGTCCACATTAGTGCCTGACCTCACAAATCACTTCTAAGAATGGTCAAACATTCCCATAGACACAAGTCTCGTACACACGGGCCAGAATCTCGTCAGGAAAAAAACGTTGTTTTTCCTGACGAGATTCTTGGCAAGAATCTCTTGCCACCCGAGTTTACAGACTCACCTTTCAAAAGAACCAAGGTTCTCTTGAAAGGCAAGAACGCAGTGACGTCATCGCATACAACGAGCATGCGCTCGTCACATTCGATGCCGTTGCCGCCATCTTGCTGCACCCTACCTATGCCTAGGAAGCTACCGCAAATGCGTCAAAGTCATTTTGAGCATGCGCAGGTTTTCATGGGGACAGGTAAGTATACACACTCTCTGTTTTTTTGGAGGAAAACTGCAGAGAATCTCACGATGAGTAAAATAGAGAACATGTTCTCAATTTTTCTCGTCTAGATTCTATGCAGTTTTCATGTTGAGAAACCTGAAAGCCTCGTACATACGCTCGGTATACTCGGCAAGAAAGCTCTGCCAGCAGTTTTCTTGCTGGTTCTTGCCGAGTAAACCGAGCGTGTGTACGAGGCTACACTCCTAAACCTTGTGGACAGTCTTCCGAGAAGAGTTGAAGCTGTTATAGCTGCAAAGGGTGGGCCAACTCAATATTGAACGCTACAGACTAGGACTGGAATGCCTTTAAAGTTCATGTGTGTAAAGGCATTGTATGTTTATTAAAGCATATTTAGACCCAAAAACAAAAAAGGCATATATTGCAGTCTTCCCGTCCACAGATGTGATGGCCGCATTCTTTTTCTTTTTTTTCAAGAACATTTTCAGCAAGTACAGAAAATACCTGACGATCTTGTCACAAATGCAGTATATATGCCACTTTCTTTGAGCTGCAAAGTAAAAAAAAAATGTAATCTTTCAAAATTATGAATCACACCAACAACAATGTAATGTAGTCAACCAAAGTCTGACATGTTTGAAGTCCAGCTTAAGTGATGACCTTGGCTGCCTCTACAGATACAGTGGATAAATGAATGTAGGCCTGAAGGGAAAGAAAGTGTGTTTTTCTCAGGCTCATAAGGCTTAGTGGTTAGTACTTCTGTCCTAAAGTACTGGAGTCTTTGGTTCAAATCCCAGCTAGGAAACTATGTGCGTGGAGTTTGCAGGTTCTCCCCGTGCTTATGTGGGTTACCTCCCACACTCCAAAGACATCTTGGTAGGTAACTTTTCCCTAGGATGTGTATGTGTGCAAGTGAGATAGAGACCTTGTGAACAGGGGCTTATGTGAATGTATAGTATGTGAAGCGCTGTGTAACCTGTTGTGCTATATAAGTGACTGTAACAAATACACATTAAGGGATAAAAGCCTGGAAAAAAACAGGTTATAAAAATGGCCATGCGGTTAGGGTTGCCACCTTTCCTTCAAGTTAAACCCGAACATTTTAGTGGCCTGGGACACCTTTGGGTGCCCCAAGGAGAGTAGTAATGTGGTGTGCATAGCATGCTGTGGGTGTGGCCAAATTGCCCTGACATCATCATCCTGCCACCCAGTGATGCCGAACTTGACCCAAAACAGGCACCTGCTGCTCCCAGATGGCAACAGATTTGTGTGACAATCTTTGTTACTCAAGGACACACTGCCTTTGAATAATGTGTCCGGGTTTCAGTCTGTCTGAAACCTGGACACATGATTTAAAACCCTGACTGTCCGGGTGATTCCTACACAGGTGGCAACCCTATATGCGATCTGCATTTCCTGATGAATCGTCCAAAATTCACTCAGTGAGTGGCACTGTTTGTCTCCTCTTGCCGAACATCCCTTGACTGAAATATCGAGCTGAGAGGAAAATGATTGTCGGCCATTCGTATTTTTATGGTAAACTAGCTGAATTCCCGGCGTTGCCCGGTCTTCCTATCTTAACCTTTTGGGGAGGAAAATCATAGTAATATACCCATCTTTTATATAAGGGTGTAGGTAAGGGTTATTTAATTGTCATATATTTTTATTTGGCATATAAGTAATATGTGTACAAGGTATTATTGAAATATCTCCAGGCGTACAGAAGTTATGTGGGACCATACATGTCCCATTGATTTGCATGGGACAAAAACCCAGACCCTCACAAATGGGGGTAGTTAAGGGATAAATTAACTATCCTATAGTTTAAGTGGACATATAAGTAACATGTGACCAAGTGTTATCGAAATATCTACAGCCGTTTGGAAGTTATGAAGTAACATGTATTTCCCATAGAGTTGAATGGGACTTTAAAGAAAAACCCCGACCATGGCAAATGGGGGTGGGTAAGGGTTAAACCACCTATCCTATGTTTGTTGCTGACATATAAGTAACATGTGTGCCAAGTTTCATGTTAATATCTTTAGCCGTTTGGACGTGATGCTGGAACATACATACACACACACGTTGAGTTTTATATATATAGATGACGAGTCGACTACCAAAATACTGAATCTGTGGTGGAAGATTCAGTATGTGTAATTTTATTTATTTTTTCATTCAGCCTGCTATACGTATATATGGCCAGCTAAAGGTGAAGAATATAGTTACATAGTTAGTCAGGTTAAAAAAAGACACAAGTCCATCTAGTTCAACCAAAAAAAAAAAAAAATTACAACCCCATATACAAAATCCTTTACCCATAGTTGATCCAGAGGAAGGCGGAAACCCCCAGCAAAGTATGATCCAATTTGCTACAACAGGGGAAAAAATTCCTTTCTGGTCCCCCGAGAGGCTTTTCCCTGGATCAACTTTACCTATAAAGTAGAGGCAGAGAAAGTTAATCATGTAATCCTTTACACTCCCATAGTCCCCATAGTCTGTTTACAAAGCTCCAATTACCTGTCTTGTTTATACAGTTGGCGATTTGGCACCAAGTCAACACCAGTCAGTTTTATTTGTCATTTTGACCAAAAAAAGCTACATTTTATGTCTGTGAAGGACCTAGTTTAACCAGGACATAGTATAGCTAATAGTGGTTAGTTACATTCAACTGGACTCCACATTCAACTGGATATGACTAACCAAACGGGTTGGCTTAATTTAAAAATGCAAAAAAGGCCTCACCTGGCATGTAAGGCCTCATGTACACTGCTGCTGGTAAACGGACGTTTATGAGCAGTTGGGCATTTTTTTCAACTACTCCTGAAGTTTCCTCCATTATCTTATCAGTACATGTACACAGGGTTGTTTATAGTCGTTTTTAGGCAGTTGTGTTTAGAGGCTTTTTCTTGAACCCCAAAAAATGCATTCAGAAGCTGTGTTTAGAGGCAGTTGAAGCGCTAAACGCAGCAACTTGTGTTTAGCAGCGCTTCGTTTACAGACTTTCTTCATTTTAACAAAACGTGGCTAAATGCAGCATGTAAACGCGGCTAAACGGCACTTTTTAGACACTGATTTTTAGCTGTCAAGTTAAATTGTTCTGGAGAGGTTGAACAACGTCCCGTGTACATAATGCATTTGGGATATTTAATGAGAAGTCCAGTCAATATGAAAATTATTAAAGACCTTGTCACAAACATTAAAAAAAATCATCTTAGGACAAAATCAAGTATTTGAACTGTTTGCTTGCAGGATTTTTTTCTTTTCATAAACATTTTTAAATGGACCACTTCATGAAGCATGACCACAGTTCCTCCTTCTTCCTGCTACACCTAAGCTCTTCCTTCCTCTGGGAGTATCTAGTCCACCTCTCTAAATAATTTAGAGCAGCTTTTCTCAACCAGGTTTCCCTGAAGCCCTGAGGTTCCTCCTGAGAATGCTAGAGGTTTCCTTCAGAGGTTACTAGATGTTCCTTGACAGAACAGTGGTGGACTGATCTCCTGCCTACAGCGATGTCCACAAATATCAGCAATGTAATGCCCTGTACACACAAGCGGAATTTCCATCTGAAAAACCTTGTTTTTTTCCAACGGAATTCCACTCAAGCTTGGCTTACATACACACAGTCACACAAAAGTTCTCTGAACTTTCGACCGTCAAGAACGCGGTTATGTACAACACTACGACGAGCTCAGAAAATGAAGTTTAACCACTTCCCGACCGCCAAATGTAGATATACGTCGGCAGAATGGCACGTACAGGCACATTGGCGTACCTGTACGTCCCTGCCTAGACGTGGATCGGGGGTCCGATCGGGACCCCCCCCCCTGCTACATGCGGCGGTCGGATTCCCTCGGGGAGCGATCCGGGACTATCCCCTATTTTGTAAACACTATAAATTTTGCGCAAACCAATCGATAAACGCTTATTGTGTTTTTTTTTTACCAAAAATAGGTAGAAGAATACGTATCGGCCTAAACTGAGGAAAAAAATATTTTTTATATATGTTTTTGGGGGATATTTATTATAGCAAAAAGTTAAAAATATTGCATTTTTTTCAAAATTGTCGCTCTATTTTTGTTTATAGCGCAACAAATAAAAACCGCAGAGGTGATCAAATACCACCAAAAGAAAGCTCTATTTGTGGGGAAAAAAGGACGCCAATTTTGTTTGGGAACAACGTCGCACGACCGCGCAATTGTCTGTTAAAGCGACGCAGTGCCGAATTGTAAAAACCCCTTGGGTCATGTAGCAGCATATTGGTCCGGTCCTTATGTGGTTAATGCTTCTGAGCATGCGTCAAATTGTTTCTGAGCATGCATCTGAATTTTACGCGTCGGAATTGCTACAGACGTTCAGAATTTCTGATTGGAATTTTTTCCGTCGAAAAATTGGAGAACCTGCTCTAAAATTTTTGTTGGCGAAAATTTCCGACAGGAAAAGTCTGATGGAGCATACACATGGTCGGAATTTCCAACCAAAAGCTCACATCGGACTTTTCTTGTCGGAAATTCCCACCGTGTGTATGAGGCATAAGGGGTTACCTCTAAAGTGACCACCGGTATGAGGGTTTCGTTTTACTGTTTGTGCTTTTTTTCTGGCCAATGTTAAAGTGCTTGTAAATCCTTTACAATCACTTTTACCTACAGGTATGCCTAGATTAAGGCTTATGCCTCGTACACACGTACGGGATTTCCGACAGGAAATCCAGAGGGGAAAGCCGAGAACCTGCTCGGTTCAGTCTTTCCTCTACACACGGCCGGTTTTCCTGACAGGAAAACTGCGATGGGGCTTTGGCTGGGAATCCCGGCCGTGTGTATGCTCCATAGGAAAACTGCCAAAAACCGCTGGACAAAAGTTTGCCGGATTTCCCGGGGGGAAAAAAATAATTGGTTCTCTTTTTTTGTCTGGCTGTTTTTGGGCAGTTGTCCAGTCAGAAAAACTGTGAGGAGCATACACACGGCCGGGATTCCCGGCCAAAAGCTGATCGTGTGTATGAGGCTTTACCTGTAGGTGCTTGAAATATCTCCTAAACCTCCATGGTTTAGGAGATATTTACAGAAATTACAGGCGCCGGTGTAGACAACAGTGCAGGTGCACTTTAGCAACAGCGATCGTGCCATTCCTAAAGGAGCCCGCGCCATGACTGGCAGCTCCCGCAATACCATGCGATACCCGGAAGTAACCCCGGGGAGAGATGACGGCTGCCTGAGCGGTGTACAGGGACTGCTGTGGGGGCTTTGATCGGAGGTGAGTATTACATAATGAGCTAGTATGCTATGCATTTCTTTTAAGGCTTTATTTCCTCTTTAAGTATACCCAAAATCTTTATTTTTATTTAACACTCTTAAACCATTCTTATGTACCAGGATCTGCAGATATAATTTTAGTAGGGGACCTGAAAGCTATTTCAAGGGTTCCTCCAGGGTAAAAAGGCTGAGAAAGGCTGCTATAAAGCGTCACTTGATTAAGTCACCTCTTTACTAAGAGGGAGGTGTTCTGTAGTTCACATATGAGAACTGGGCACAGGACACCAATTACACTGCTTGACATTTCAGTGCAGCAAGGGCAAAGTGTATAGAAAGTTACAAGCTAATAGGATTTCTGGCACCATCAACAGTTTTTGTGCGCTTATAAGTCAGATATAACAAATGGCTTTTAAGAGCCGGTTCACACAGGGGCGACCTTTCAGGCGACTCAGTCGCGGTCCGCTCTATTCAATGGAACGGTTCTAATAGGAGCGACGCAAGTCTCTCCGACTTAGAAAAAGGTTCCTGCATGACTTTGGAGGCGACTCGGGGCGACTTGCATTGACTTCAATACAGAAGTCATTTTGCAAGTTGCCTCTCAAGTCGTCTTGATATCGCTTTGCCGAGTCGGCCCCAAAGTCGTGCCTTCACAAAAGAAAGCAAACAAGATAAGTTTCCTAGATTTTACATACATTATATGCTAAAGTAGAATGCAGCTTGCTTTTGTCCCCACCTTTCCAAACCCAAAAATAAAAATAGAGAAAACTCAATGAAAAGGCTAAATAGTTTACAAAAGAAAAGCTCAAGAAGTGCAATAACAAAGCCATTCTGTTTATTCTTGTACATGTTATTCATATCTATTGTCAGCGCAGAGAATTCAATGTATTTGTAACATTGTTACCATTGTATCCACAAAGACTGCACTGCTTCCCCGGAGATTTCTTCAAAAAGAAAGTAATTATAAAAAATAAATAAAAATAATGCAGCATTCAGGTAAAAAAAGAAATCAGCAGCAGTTTCTGCCTTATAACTGGTACTGAATTGTGCAAAGTCCCCACCCAACACCGGTTTCTTCCTCCGCACAAAAACATTTGAAACAGAGCCTGCTTGGAGTGAGAACACTATGAAGGCCAGGAAGGCTGTGGCCTAGGGAAGCTCACAAACTCTAACCAAGTTACAACAAACTCACACACTACTACACTAAGCAAAGTGTAAGCAAAGTATACTCACCGTAATTTTTAAGTGTTTTTTTTTTCCAAGCGTTTTCCATTTTCCATCGCTTCTCGGCCTTTTGGCTAAGATCAAGTGTAGTATCTGTTCTTATCAGTTGCCAATAGGTGGTGCTAAGCTGACTGTCCCCAGTACCCTGTGAGAGGGGGAACGGGATGGCAGTCGGCGGACGCTAAGCCTGTTGGCGTGGAGGTGAAAGCCTTCTGATCGGGACAGAGAGGCATGAGATCGAAGCCAGGAGGCCGGGTCCCTGGCCTTTGGCCTGGATTTGGTGGTATCTGCCCCAGTCAGTTGTTCTGGAGAGAACCCTTGCTCCTCTTTTTACCGGGAGGAGCGGGTAGTATTTCCAGAATGTGATTAGGTGGGAGAGTTAGGGGTTGTGGGTAGTAGCCTGCTTAGGTGGGCTCTCCCCGACCTCTTCTCCTACCTTCCTGGCTGGGAAGGGTTCTGCCAGTCCGGACCGGGGGCTAGGAACCGTTGAAAAGCCTGTGGAGATAGTGCCCCTGGATTGGCAGTCCAGGGGTGCCATACATTGCACGAGTGTTTGAAAGGGGCACTCATCATGTGGAACCTTAGGTCACTGATCTCCACATACACACTTTTCACACCTGCCTCTTGGGCTGGGCCTTTTGGCTAGGACCAGAGGAATTTTTGATTCCTGGCCAGAGGGCCGGCCAACGTATTGCACGTTGGTCACTTTACCTCACTCTCCCATCTTCCTTCTCCCCACTTTCTTTTTTTATTTTACCCCCTGTGTGTCACAGTTACGTCTTTTTTTGTTTGGTGCACTGCACTTTTAGTGTGATGAGTAGGGTGCTGGTCCTCGGGCCTGCTCTGAAAGTCTTGGGAGTGGGTGGGCATGGCCTTCTGGCTTAGTTCGCCTGCTCTCATGGGGTCTCACTTCGGGGGAGCCTCACCGAGAAGGGTTCTGTTTCGGCAGTCCCTCCGAGGATGTTGGGTCCTTGTGGCTTTGGCTGCTTGGACCAAGATGGGTCCATATGGCTTCGGCTGTATGGGCCACAGTTACTCTTTTCCCTGTCAGGAGCCTAACGCCCTGGGGGATCAGAGCTGGGTCCTTTTCGAAGGACCACTTGACGATGCACCGTCACAGTTTTTTGTTGCACCTCTTTATGTGTGTGCACATTTTTCCTGCACCGGGTGGAGTTTTTGGGTTGTGTTTTGCACGCCACAGGCTTTTCAACAGAAAAAGCGTTTTCAATTTGTATCAAGCTTCCGAATTATGTTTCCTGGGCTAGGCAAGTTCTATAGGAGATGAGGGGTTCTTCACATGTGTATACTTTTAGGACAAAAAACACTTGAATGTGCTTGTTGACAGGTGCAGTTTGCTTGCCTGCCACTAGATGGCACTGTTGCCATTATGGCATGGTAAGGGGAAAGTTATAATCAGGTGTTAAGCCTCGTACACACGATAGGTTAAACCGATGGACCGTTTTCATTAGTCCAAACCGATCGTGTGTAGGCCCCATAGGTTATTTAACCTTAGGTTAAAAAAATGAGAACTTGCTTTAAAATTTAACCTATGGATTGGTCAAAACCAATCGTTAGTATGCAAAAGCATCGGTTAAAAACCTGCGCATTCTCAGAATCAAGTCGACGCATGTTTGGAAGCATTGAACTTTGTTTTTTTTTTAGCACGTTGTTGTGTTTTAGGTCACCGCGTTCTGACACGATCATTTTTTTAACTGATGGTGTGTACGCACGACGGACCATCAGTCAGCTTCATCGGTTAACCTAGGACAACTGTCCTTCAGACCGTTTTCATCGGATGGACTGATCGTGTGTACGAGGCTTTAGCCTCTCTTTTATAGAAACCCCTTCTGTGGTGATGTAATGGGTGAAGTTGGTGTCCATATACAGTATCTCACAAAAGTGAGTACACGCCTCACAATTTTGTAAATATTTTATTATATCTTTTCATGTGACAACACTGAAGAAATGACACTTTGCTACAATGTAAAGTAGTGAGTGTACAGCTTGTATAACAGTGTAAATTTGATGTCCCCTTAAAATAACTCAACACACAGCCATTAATGTCTAAACTGCTGGCAACAAAAGTGAGTACACCCCTAAGTGAAAATGTTCAAATTGGGCCTAATTAGCCATTTTCCCTCCCCGGTGTCGTGTGACTCATTAGTGTCACAAGTTCTCAGGGGTGAATGGGGAGCAGATGTGTTAAATTTGGTGTTATCGCTCTCACTCTCTCATACTGGTCACTGGAATTTTAACATGGCATCTCATGGCAAAGAACTCTCTGAGGATCTGAAAAAAATTATTGTTGCTCTACATCAGCGATCCTCAAACTACGGCCCTCCAGCTGTTGCGGAACTACACATCCTATGAGGCATTGTAACACACTGACATTCACAGACATGACTAGGCATGATGGGAATTGTAGTTCCTAAACAACTGGAGGGCCATAGTTTTAAGACCTATGCTCTACATAAACATGGCCTAGGCTATAAGAAGATTTCCAAGACCCTGAAACTGAGTCGCAGCACGGTGGCCAAGACCATACAGCGGTTTAATAGGACAGGTTCCACTCAGAATAGACCTCACCATGGTCGACCAAAGAAGACTAAAGACATGGATAACTGGAACCATGTCCTGTGGTCTGATGAGACCCGGATAAACGTATTATTTTCAGATGGTGTCAAGCGTGTGTGATGGCAACCAGGTCAGGATTACACAGAAAAATGTGTCTTGCCTACAGTCAAGCATGGTGGTGGAAGTGTCACGGTCTAGGGCTGCATGAGTGCTGCCAGCACTGGGGAGCTCCAGTTCATTGAGGGAACCATGAATGCCAACATGTAGTGTGACTTACTGAAGAAGAGCATGATCCCCTCCCTTCAGAGACTGGGCCGCACGGCAGTATTACAACATGATAACAACCCCAAACACACCTCCAAGTCGACCACTGCCTTGCTACAGAGGCTGAGGGTAAAGGTGATAGACTGGCCAAGAATGTCTCAAGACCTAAACCCTATTGAGCATCTGTGGGGCATCCTCAAACGGAAGGTGGAGGAGCGCAAGGTCTCTAACATCCACCAGCTCCCTGATGTCATCATGGAGGAATGGAAGAGTACTCCAGTGGCAACCTGTGATGCTCTGGTGAACGCCATGCCCAAGAGGGTTAAGGCAGTGCTGGAAAATAATGGTGGCCACACAAAATATTTACACTTTGGGCCCAATTTGGACATTTTCACTTGGGGGTGTACTCACTTTGGGCCAGAGGTTTGGAGCACTCACACTCGCCTGGGACTGGTTTAAAATACCATTGTAAGCACACTATTAGATTGCATATAAAAGTTTCTCAAATTTTCAAACTACACAAATCACATTGTCACCACATACACAACCAAATTTTCAATACACAACTGTATTAAATCTTTCAAATACTGCATCATTGTATCTGCATGCCTGGCTTGAGATACACAAGTGATTTTCTAATCTTTGAAATATCTTAAATAATAAATATATTGTTTGACAATATACATATGGTTTATGGTCATAAAAACTAAATATGGCAGCTGTAAAATGACAATTGCACGTCATCTTGTCATCAAATACATGTATTTTGGCAAATGAAGCTAAAGCGTAATGGATTTGATGGAAATTGTTAGTGGTGTTGATCGGAGCTCCTCCATCCATCACAGTGGCTTCTCCGCAGTCAGGCTCACAGTGTCTGTGGGAAGCTGGATAATTACTTCTATGTGGAAATCTCACTTGTACTGCTCGGTGCCTACTAATTTCACACATTGCCTGCCACTTTACACATGCCTAATAAAGAAAGTGTTAATGAAGTGATTACAAAAACAGGAAGACCTAAGTGTCTCGCTGTAACAAAAACATTGACTTATTTTGTGAAACAGCTCTATAGAGGCATAATGCGTTTTTTAGCACGTCTTTTTTTTATAATTCTAGACACAATACACATTTGTTAGTATGTCTTCTTTATAATTCTGGATACAATACATGTTTGTTTGTTTTAGTACGTCTTTTCTATGACTCTGAATACAATACACATTTTTTATTACATATTCTTTATATTTCTGAATACAACCTGCAAACATGTCTGCTTTCCTGTACAATGTGATGTACAAGTATTATGTATTTTAGTGAACTTATGTTTTTAAACTATTTTTGCAGTGTTTACCATAAAGCTATTTTTGATGATACTTTTGCTTTTTTACATGCTTGCTCTTTCATGTTTGATTTAATATTTTCAATTTTTATTAAATAAAGATATTTATCTGGATTATCAGCTAGAGAGGAAGAATAGATTAACCACTTAAGGACCGGACCAATATGCTGCTACATGACCCAAGGGGTTTTTACAATTCGGCACTGCGTTGCTTTAACAGACAATTGCGCGGTCGTGCGACGTGGCTCCCAAACAAAATTGGCGTCCTTTTTTCCCCACAAATAGAGCTTTCTTTTGGTGGTATTTGATCACCTCTGCGGTTTTTATTTTTTGCGCTATAAACAAAAATAGAGCGACAATTTTGAAAAAAATTCAATATTTTTTACTTTTTGCTATAATAAATATCCCCCAAAAACATATATATATAAAAAAAAAATTTCCTCAGTTTAGGCCGATACGTATTCTTCTACCTATTTTTGGTAAAAAAAAAATCGCAATAAGCTTTTATCGATCGGTTTGTGCAAAATGTATAGCATTTACAAAATAGGGGATAGTTTTATGATGGACTGGCTGAGTGATGATTTTTATGATCACGGATGATAACCAATCAGATTATAACTTCAGTTTGTTCAATTAAGATTGGGCAATAAAACCTGGACACTAATTGGTTTCTATGCAGAAGTTAACAGAATAACAGAGCAGGAGACAGCTACGGGACATAGTGCTTTGAAGAGAGATAAGAAAACACTGCCGATATATGTGCCCAGCTCAAATTTCATGAATTGGGTTTACATCCACTTTAACCACTTATCCACCACCCACCGTTAAATGATGGCGGGAGGCAGACCCTGTTGTCCTGGGTGGACGTCATATGACGTTGCGCCTTTCCAAGCCACTAGGGGACCCGATGCGCGTGCGGCCGCTGGGCACCCACGATTGCCCAGTAACTGAGCAGGACCGTGGATCTGTGTGTGTAAACACACAGATCCACGTCCTGTCAGGGAGAGGGGACCGATGGTGTGTCCCTTGTACATAGGGACAACCATCAGTCACCTCCCTCAGTCACTCCTCTCCCACCACAGTAAGAATCACTCCCTAGGAAATACATTACCCCCTTGATCGCCCCCTAGTGTTAACCCCTTCCCTGACAGTCACATTTACACAGTAATCAATGCATTTTTATAGCAGGGATCGCTGTATAAATGTTAATGGTCCCAAAAGTGTGCGATGTGTCCGCCGCAATATCGCAGTCGCGATAAAAAGCGCTGATCACCACCATTACTAGTAAACAAATAATAAAAATGCTATAAATCTATCCCCTATTGTGTGGCCCCTATAACTTTTGTGGCAAAAACAATTAATATACGCCTATTGTGATTTTTGAAGAATACGTATCGGACTAAACTGAGGAAAATTTAAAAAAAAATGAATATTTTTTATAGCAAAAAGTTAAAAATATTGTGGTTTTTTTTCGAACTTGTGCGTTTTCTTTTGTTTCTAGAGCAAGAAATAAAAACCACAGAGGTGATCAAATACCACCAAAAGAAAGCTCTATTTGTGGGGAAAAAATGATAAAAAAAAATATTTGGGTACAGTGTTGCATGACTGCGCAATCGTCATTCAAAGTGTGACAGCGTTGAAAGCTGAACAATGGCTTGGACAGGAAGGGGGTGAAAGTGCCCTGTAGGCAAGTGGTTAAAGATGATGACCCCCCATTTATTCCTTGAAAATGAGACACAAAAAACGCTCTTGCCTGAGGAGAGCAGACTTTCCCTCATTCAGTGTAAATAAAGTGTGTGCGCTCCTGATTACATTCATTGTCCCCTACATTTAAGCAGATCCATCTTTGCATCCGCTTGTGAGTTCCATCTCGGTGGTGCTCGGCACGGCTGCAGGACTGGAGGAAAGGAGCAGTGTCGGCCCAAGACATTGTGCTGCCTGGGACCAAGAAAGAAATGCTGCCCCCCCTCCCCCCCCCCCAGAAAAAAAATCACACCAACCAAAAGGCCCCCACATTCATTATATTATATCATGATAACTAAAGGGGACCCGTCATGGCTCTATACATGTATAAAGAGGACCTGTCATTGCTCTATACATGTATAGGAGTATAAAGAGGACCTGTCATTGCTCTATACATGTATATAGAGGACCTGTCATTACTCTTTACATGTAAAGGAATAGCAAGAGGACCTGTGATGGCTCTATAAATGTATATAGGACTATAAAGAGGACCTTTAATGGCTCTATACATGTATAAAGGAGTATAACGAGGGCCTGTCATGGCTCTATAGATGTATAAAGAGAACCTGTCATGGCTCTATACATGTATAAAGAAGTATAAAGAGAACCTGTCATGGCTCTATACATGTATAAAGAAGTATAAAGAGGACCTGTCATGGCTCTATACATGTATATAGAGGACCTGTCGAGACTCTTTACATGTAAGGGAATATAAAGAGGACCTGCCATGGCTCTATAAATGTATAAAGAGGACCTGCCATGGCTCTATAAATGTATAAAGAGGACCTGTCATGGCTCTATACATGTATAAAGGAGTATAACGAGGGCCTGTCATGGCTCTATAGATGTATAAAGAGGGCCTGTCATGGCTCTATACATGCATATAGGCGTATAAAAGGACCTGCCATGGCTCTATACATGTATCCAGGAGTATAAAGGGACCTGTGAATTGCCAGCGGCCACAATGTCTTTTGTGCGAACTAATCAATGTACGCTAATTGTGTTTTTTTTTTGGTACCAGAAATATGTAGAAGAATACATATTGGCCTAAACTGAAGAAAATTGTTTATTTTTCTAAATTTTGGGGACATTTATTATAGAAAAAAGTGAAAAAATATATATATTTATAGTACAAAAAATAAAAACCGTAAATATCACCAAAAGAAAGCTTTATTTGTGGGGGGAAAAAGGACATCAATTTTATTTGGGTAGCGGAGCTGGCGGAACGGGCTGGCGGGCATCAGTATGCTGCCCCCCTAAAAGTGCTGCCTAGTACCCATGGTACCACCCGGTCCCATCATAGGGCCGGCCCTGGAAAGGAGACTGATATAGGTGGATGTAGAGGAAGAAATAATACAAGAGACAGGCAGAGCACATTGTTATCATTAAACACAATCATTTATGGATGTGATAACACTAAAAGGAGGTGTGTGTGTCTTTACAATCCACTTCTTCTTCTTCTTCTGAAATGAGTAGAGAACACATCAGATAGCCGCAACTTCAAAAGACAAACCTTCTCCACGCTGTAACGTTGCTTTTCTTCTATCTGCTGGAGCGAAAAAAGATTTTGAGCCTCGGATTTGGAAAACAGTCATTATTTGAAATCAGTATAACAATGTGAAACATAGCAGAAAATGTGTTTTATGGTTGAGTGCTTGTTTCATAACCCACTGGAAGAAAAAGCTAGCAGCCCATGACAGGGTCCTATTCTGAAGGTGCTCCTGATTCTTTTGTTATATAACGGTTTACAGAGATAGGATATCTCCCCGGATTTTTAGTATTGCTGTTGCCATAGCAACAGATGTGTATTTGATTACAAAAGACAAAAGGCTGTATCTTCTCCCATCTCCCACCCCCTTAGGTCTCCCACTCACACCCCCCTTCGGTTCCCATTGCTTGGCCTCCATCGAATGTTTCCCTGCCAGTTGTATTTACTGAGCGCAGTGTCCTTATGTTATGACAGATGCACAGGGCTGTATACACATGTAAACACATATGTACACCTCCAGTATAAACATACACAAACACAGGTCTGTGAAAGCACCGTAACTGTAAAAGCATCATCTCATCCCAGCTAATATCTAATGATAAGTCACTGCAATGAAAGCTGCTCTAATTAAATCTAATTACTATTTCATTTTATGTACTGCTGATGGAAAGTTGTGAAATGCATTTACTGAAAGTGAATCTGACGCAAAGATGATGATTCATATGAACGTTATAATTAGATTTCTGTATGATAACGTGCACCGATCACCTTGTATTTTAAAGAGCACCAGTCAGGAATGGGCAATAAACAAAGACTCTTGTTTCCTTTCATGTAATCCTGATATCATCTGTGTAATATGACAGTAAAGCTCTCTTTTGTTCAGGGGGGGATTATGAGAAATTACCCTCCTGTGATGGAAGGTAAATAAAATTAATATTTTATGATATGCTACTTTGTGCTAAAATCACTCAAAGGTAAAAGATGTAATTTTGTCTATAAAAAGCCAATAAAGGTCCCGCCTCTCTCTCTCTGACGCTGGAACAACAAAAGAAGCAGATCTCCCTCTCAGTTTTCTGCATGCTTTCATAATTTGGGTCAACGGCAGAATGGATTTTGCCCTGAAGTTGTGTCAGGGGTTTCATCCTTATCACTCCCCAAGCAGAATATTGCACTAAACCTGTATGTAGGTAAATAAGGGAACCAGAACCTTCGCTAAGTGGAAGAGTGGGTTTGATAATAAAGTCTGCAGTGCCTCCACCCAGGACAGGGCCTCTGTGAACAGAGGGGATTCCCTTCCTGGGAAATAACCTGTAATCTAATCAAGTAATTGACATATTATTAACCATAAGGCCAAACAGGGTTGTTAAAAATCTAATTTAAAGTAGAAGTTACTTCAGCACTGACCATCAGCTAGAAACCGCAGTGTTTGGGTCTTGGTTTTATTGTAGCTCCTAACAGAACTCCATCTGCTTGGGGTTTGTTTGTCTCTCCCATGGGTACTTTGCATAGGCGTGTGCAGGTGGTGTGCCTGGGCACACCCTACTGCCCGGGCTTATCTAGCCCCCTTGTTGGCTCCCCGCCCCACAGTGCTGCTGGCTTCCCTCCTCTCCTCTCCTCTCTCCCTGGCTGCCTGCGGGGGGATGTTTCAGAATGGAGAGCAGGTGAAGGTGCTAGTAAATATGTAATTAACCTACCCCTTCCTTTTCTAAATGAACACAGTGAACACACTCACTTATTGTGTTTATTATGCTTAAAGGAGTTGTAAAGTCTTGAGGTTTTTCACCTTAAAGGGATTGTAAAGGTTTGTGTAATTCAGATTTTTTTTTTAATTCTGCACTGACTGTCTTTGAAATTGCCCCAGCCCCTGTTCAAATCCAATCCAGGGACAAAACTGGGGACAAACTTGGTCCGGGGACAGTATCCTCAATCCGGTTACTGTCCCCTGAAACTGGGGATGTCTGGTCACCCTAGGTTAGTCAGCCAGAACAGCTTACTGAGGAGGAACAGGAAGTGAGAAATTCAGACAAAGAAAACAAAGACAAATGAATTTAGAGGGGAAATCGAAGGAAAAGGTAAGTGAACCAACTTGCTTAACCTCCCTGGCGGTATGATTCTTTCAGAAAAAACATGCTGAAAGCGGTACCATTATTTGCAAGGAAATTTGGCGTTTTATATTGTAGGTCTGTAATTTTTAGAAATAACTCACTTAAATCTGACCAAACAAGATTCTAATAGGCATCCCGGGTATGACATTTTTTTAAAAACAAAATTATAAATTATAATATAATAAATAATTATAAATAATTATAACAAATAATAATATAATTATAATAAAAATTATTCAATAATGTAATCAAATCAAAAACACTGAAATTTGCTCAGTTGCAGAATTGTCGCTGTCATTATTATTATTTTTTTTATGACGAATTTCCCCACAAATCGCTATCGCACAATTCTGCAAGTGATTCTAATTTATTATCGCTGTTTTCTAGCTGCTCTAAAACCATTTTTGACATAAAGGGACACTTTTGGTTGCTATGGACAATCTACAGTTTGCAGGGAGAAAGAACCGTTTTTATTATATAAAATGACATGCATGACACAGGACAGACCACTAGGGACAGGGGGGGTGTGTTTTTTTTTACATACAGTACTGTAATCTATAAGATTACAGTATACTGTATGTAAAGTGTTTGTTTACTTTTTTGAATTTGGCGCCGTTCTCCGTCCCCGTGCGTCGTAACGTCACAGGGAACGGAGATCGGCGTTACACAGAGGCACTGTGTGAATCGAGCGAGGTCCCGCTCGCTCACACAGCGCGGTGGCATCGCTGGATCCAGGGACAAGGTAAGTAAACCATGCCTGTGGATCTAGCGAGGCAAGCCCGAGTCTGACTCGGGGTTACCGCTCGCAGCAGGAAAATCTAACCCAGAGTCAGACTCTGGAATACCGCCAGGCAGGTTAAAGGAACCTATTTAGAAAATAAAAAACTAACCTTTACAACCCCTTTAATGCATTCTATGCATTAAAGTGGAGTTCCACCCAAAAATTAAACTTCCACTTTTTGGAATCTTACCCCCCTCCGGTATCAAATTTGGCACCTTTCAGGGGGGAGGAGGGAGCAGATACCTGTGTAATACAGGTGTTTGCTCCCACTTCGGTGACCTATGCCACTTCCTGTGCCTATACTATCCTCCCCCACTGTCTTCTGGGAAACACACAGGTCCCAGAAGACAGCAGGGACCAGTGAGGATGCGCAGTGTGACTCGCGCATGCGCAGTGGGGAACCAGGAAGTGAAGCCGAAAGGATTCACTTCCTAATTCCCTCACCGAGAATGGCGGCGGGGCAGCCGAGAACTGAGCGACTGATCGGCTTCGGGTGCCGACATCGCGGGCACCCTGGATAGGTAAGTGTCCATATTGTAAAAGTCAGCAGCTGCAGTATTTGTAGCTGCTGGCTTTTAGTATTTATTTTTTTCAGGCCTCCGCTTTAAGGTGAAAAACCTTTTGTGGTGCAGCTGCCACTCCTTTTACTTACCTGAACCAATCTTTCCAGCGACACGAGAAAGAGCCCAGCAGCTCCAGGCGATGTCTCAGGTCCTCATTGGATAGATTGATAGCAGCAGGAGCCATTGGCTCCTGCTGCTGTCAATCAAATCTAGTGACACAAGAGCCTGACACAGGATTGAGTCCTGCTGTCTTTGTCAATAGATGTAGCAGCATGACACGGGAGCGCACCCCCAGAAGTGCCCCAATGGAATGCGGCTCTTCGTGGGGACACTAGATGCAGAGGAGGAGCCAGGAAAGATGCTTGGAGACCACTGAAAAGGAGGATCAGGGCCGCTCTGTGCAAAATCCTTGCACAGAGGAGGTAAGTATGACATGTTTATTATAAAAAAAAAAACCTTTACAATCACTTTAAGTTTGTGAATGAACAGGAATTCACCATGCACAGAGCAATTTCCATTCATTCACTGCAGCTGAGGCTGCAGAGAAAGGCGTGTGTGTTTGAGCTTTGGGATGCACACCCTAATGCAATATGCTGCACACACCTATGGTACTCTGATTTCCTCCACAGTCGAAAAACTGGTAGGTTAATCAACTTCCAATCAAAATAGGCCCTACTGTGTTCAATTTTTATATGTTCATGTTTGTAAGCACATATTTCTAATACATTATCATTAACATATTTTTTTTTGCTTAGTCAGCAGGCTGGTTGTACAATGGAATGACAGATTCGTCCATCCACAAAAACAAGGTGAATGGAGAAATGTCTCCACCAGGACAATGCAGTCACTAATCAAACATTTTTTAACATATCCCTTCAACAGAAGTTAGCTAAACAATTAACTTCTGTCAAAACGGAGAGCCCACACAAGCTCCAGGGACCAGCTGAATTTCGATCAGTATATGACCAGCTTAATAAGAAAAGTGACAAGGTAAGGGGTGTCCCTTCTCTGATCCAATTAGCTGTTTCTGTATTGTGAATAAGCCTGAACAGTAAGGCCTCGTACACACGACAGAGGAACTTGTCGTAAATTAAACATTGTTTTCCTCAACGAGTTCCTTGTCAGGCTTGTGGAGAAACTCGACAAGCTTTCTTTGCATACACACTGTCAAGACCAAATCTCCTCGTTCTCAAACGCGGTGACGTACAACACGTACAACGGCAGGGGAAGTTCGATTCCACTGACACAACCCTTGGGGCTGCTTTAGCTAATCTCATGTTACTGCGTGTTAAGTAAAAGTTTGGTAAGAGACGATTTGCACTTTTCTGTCTGTTACAGCGTGACAAATGTGCTATCTCCATTACAAATGCTACTTTTACCGAAGGTGCGCTCCCGTCTCATACTTTATTCTGAGCATGCGCGGGTTTCTTAGCATACACACGAACGTGTTTCTCGTAGAAAACCAGCCCGACAAGGAAATTGAGACTCCCGATGAGGAAAAAGAGAACTTGTTCTCTTTTTTCTCTTCGAGTTCCTTCACAGTTTTCTCGATGAAAAACATACACACGACCATTTTCCCTCGGCAAAAAAGCTCTGCCACCAAGTTTCTTGATGGATTCTGTCGAGGAAAACGGTCGTGTGTACGAGGCCT
Organism: Rana temporaria; assembly: GCF_905171775.1. Taxonomy (NCBI): domain Eukaryota; kingdom Metazoa; phylum Chordata; class Amphibia; order Anura; family Ranidae; genus Rana; species Rana temporaria. The sequence goes on from NC_053490.1 coordinate 138,359,116, forward strand.
AAGAGTTCAAATGACAGGCTGTTTACACGGCAGTAGTACATTTGCAGTGAGCGTCCTCGTGTGCACCACCTGTTGGTTTTAAGTGGTAAATTTGAAATAACTTCTAGTGGGCACTATTGTTCCTCCCCTTCCCCTACTGGGCTCTATTTTTTTCTCCTACCCCCATGCTAAGCACTTTTATTCCCCCCCCACCCCCTGCTGGGCATTATTGTTCCTTCACATGCCCCACTGGGCACTATTGTTCCTTCCCACCTCATGCTGGGTGTTTTTGTTCCCCCCACTCCATGTTGTGCATTAATGTCTCTCCAACCTCCTGCTGGCCTTATTGTTCCTCCCCACCCTGCACTGGGAATTATTATCTTCACACCCCAAGCGAGGCTGGGCACTTTTGCCTTCACCACCTGCTTAGCACTACTGTTTTCCCACCCTCTGCTGAACATCAATTGCCCCCATTCCTTCCCAAGCATTAATGTGCCCCCCCTCTGAACACCAATGCACCCCACTGACGCTTATTCCCCCCCCCCTCCCCCGCATTCTTTCTCTCACAGACAATAACACTGGCCATTTTTTCTTCCACTGTCTACCAACTCCAGTAATTTTTTCCTCTGACCACTGATTAAAGACACTTTCTCTTCCCAGTTTCCACTGACAATGGACATTTTGTCCCTTGACTTTCTTCTGATTTTTTTCACCCTGTAGGGTTATACTGCCGCCTTCAGGAGATAGGACACTGGCAAAACAAGATTGTTAGAACACCCTTGCATAACCCCTCCTACTTCATCATGTCTTCGATTTTTTTTGTTCTAGTGTCCTTAGCACTGTAAGTTAGACATTCACTCATGGCATTATATTTGGAGGTATTTTGTGGGTAAAAGGATTGCAGATCATTATGTAAAGTGTATACCATGTGTAGGTTCAGACTCTATTTAACCATGCTTCTTTAGGCCACACACAAAAATTTGCACAATTTAGCTATGCCCATTTTGAGTGCATTCCACATACCAGAAGTCTACACCAGGGCTCAAAGTCCTGAGCCACTAGCCAGGCCTTAAGAGTTACTCGCCACTAGTTGCACCAGCCAACCCCTCCCTTGCCCCACCCCTAAGTCCGCCCCTAAACATGCTCTTGTAAATTATCTCATGAAATTACACTGTTAAATGTTTTAAGCAAAATTAAGTTCCAAAAATATTTATTGTTAACAATATTAACATAACACATATCAGTACCCATCAGTGCAGCTTTACAGTGCCCATGAATGCAGCCTCACAGTGCCCATGAATGCAGCCTCACTGTGCCTATAAATGCTGCGTCACCATGCCCCATCAAATGCAGCATCACCATGCCCCATCAATTGCAGCGTCACCGTGGCCCATCAATCGCAGCGTCATAGTGCCCCATCAAATGCAGCTTTACAGTTCCCTCGTCAAATGCAGCATCACCTTGCCCCATCACTCCAGACTCACCATTGCCTTGATGCTGGTTCACACACACACACAGCGGGCATCTCCCACTGTGTGTTATGGAGCTGGGTCTGTGTTCGGCGCTTGGTGTAACAAGGTCCCGCCCCCCGAGACCAGCTTATGTGATAGGCGGATCACTGAATCAATCTACTATAACACAAGGTGGTCTAGGGGGACGGGACCTTGTTACACCGAGCCGCCGAACAACAGCCCCAGCTCCGTAACACACAAGAGGAGGAGACAGCTGCAGCTTCAGGTCAAATCGGCACCATGGCAGTCCAGCCATGCCGCTCTGTGCCCTCCGGCTGACAGTTTCCTGGCTGATCGCTTCAGCCAGGAAACGGTCAGCCTGCTCCGTCCCTGCACCTCACTCACCCTGCACTTAATTCCACTCGCAAAATGCGAGCAGGCGAGTGGAGTTTTTGAGGGCTGGTCTACACCATCCCAATTTGTCCATCTTGATTTCGTTCCAAAGTTGGGATGTATGGCTTTATTCATCCAGTGGCAGGCAAGTCCAACTTTATACTTTTCATTCCGACAGGTATAAAACTTCATGCCTCATTGTTGTCAGTGGCGCCACCTGTAAGAGTAATTTGCATATAGGGGATACTGGAGGGTTTTGGGCCAATTTCTAGTTTCTTGGGTTAGGTTAAAATTGCATAATAGCTTGTCTGCTTAACAGAAAGCTGTAATTGTTCAGTGGAGGTATCCTGTGTGACTCGCTGCTGTGATTGACTCCTCTGTATCTTAGCAGTTTTGGAAAATGGCCCATGCAGAGCAGCAGCATGAATATGAATGCCCTCTCAGCCAATTACAGGAACTGCTGCCCCTAACCATGGTGGGTGCTGGTATTTATATTTGGTGAGCACATGAGAACTGGGTCTTTCTTCAGAAAGAGAGGTCCAGGTGGGGAGGGGGCCTGCTGCCCTTCCTCAGCACAGGCTGTCATGTGGCCTCAGTAGGGTTGCCACTTTTTCTTCAAGCCAAACCCGAACACTGTAGCAGCACACAGTACTTTTTTAGTTTTAGTATACACTATAGGATTGTAAGAGACCTGGGACAACTTTGGGCACTCCAAAGAGAATAGTAACATGGCGCACATAGTACCCCCTCACCGTTCTGTCAAGCCTTGTTCAAAGCCACATTCCTGTCTAAATAATGTGTCCGGGTCTCAGGAGGAATGAAACCCGGACACATGATTCAAAACCCGGACTGTCCAGATGAATTCTAGACAGGTGGAAAACCTAAGCCTCAGGTGGGCGACCTGAGGGCCTGAACACTAAATTCTGAAACTCAGGGTTCTCCTGAGAGCTGACTGAGGGAGGATGTTCATGGATCCTGTCTGGTATCACGGAGGAAGGTAAACTACGACTAGGGCCTTGCGAATACAGACCCCTAAAGGGATCCTAGGGACTGGTGCTGCTAAATCCCACCCTGTGTGCTAGAAGTCAGCTGCTGGGTGTAGGTTAAGGGGACACACAGCGGGTGTCTTGAAGAGCAAGGTTCTCCTAAGTCCTAAGATAAGGTGACCAGATTTTTTAGATGAAATCCGGGGACATATTTTTTCTTTACTAGTAATGGCAACAATCAGCAAATCTCTACCCGTCGCTGCCCGCCTCACAGCCTCTCAAGTCTTACTCTTCGGGCCCCGGCTACTACTGGATAGGGAGTGGAGGAAGATCACTCCGGCAGGGAAGGCAAGGAGATGGGCAGGTGGCTGGCCAGGATTTGAGCCAAGGCAGAATAACATGCGAGCGAAGCTGAATGGTCATGCGCCCGAAACTGAAAAAATATTCCCTCCACTCCGACCAGCACATGATCATCAGAAAGGGGCACAGATAATGGGAAAAATACAACCCCCCTATGCTAGTAGGCACGGCGGAGCGGGGGTGTGTAATTCAAATTGTTTTATTTTAATTCTGCACTGACTGTCTTTGAAATTGCCCCTGCCCCCTATTAAATCCAATCTGGGGACAAAACCAGGGACAGACTTGGTCCTGGTACAGTGTCCTCAATCAGGGGACTGTCCCCTGAAACTGGGGATGTCTGGTTACCCTATCCTAAGAGGATTTTCTCCACTCTGTACAGTTTCCTACACAGTTCTACCAAGAAAGTTCTCCTCAATGGTACACAGTTCAATGGGTTTATACTACTATCAAGTTCCTAAACTAAAATAAAACAACCAAAAAACACTACAACCCCTAGACTGATCATTGAAGGGACAAGCAAAGGTTGTGCACCTGGCTGTGGGAGATACTGGGGGTTATTTACGAAAGGCAAATCCACTTTGCACTACAAGTGCAAATTGCACTTGAAATTGCACTGAAAGTGCACTTGGAAGTGCAGTCGCTGTAAATCTGAGTGGGTAGATCTGAAATGAGGGGAAGCTCTGCTGATTTTATTATCCAATCATGTGCAAGCTAAAATGCTGTTTTTTATTTTCCTTGCATGTCCCCCTCGGGTCTACAGCGACTGCACTTCCATGTGCACTTTCAGTGCAATTTCAAGTGCACTTTGCACTTGTAGTGCAAAAGGGATTTGCCTTTAGTAAATAACCCCCACTGTGTGCCTGGCTGCGATGCTGAAACAAGGGAAGATCCGGGAAAGTACCAGCAGCACCTATGGTGATAGTGCTTTATCTATAACCACTTGTCCACACGTTCCTCTGTTTCACTGCTGTGTAAATACAGTGTATGCCAATCATAATCTTCCATGGTGTGGACATGCATATTTCACCTAAGACTGGATTTCCTGTAAACTCACTCCCTGACGTGAAAGAACATTTTAGTAGCATAAAAATCAATGGTATTAAAATGTCTCCAGCACTGGGAATAGGACAGATTACAGGCCATTAATCTTCACAGGATTCCCAACAATGCTTTGCATGAAACTGAAGGGCTTACCTTAACTGTGATACATTATTGTGAAAGAAATGTGCTGACCTCATAAAACTAATAAATGAAATATAGAGAAAAAAAACAAAGATAAAATGAAAAAGTCCATCCTTGCAAACATTTAAAACAATTGCCAGGGAAACTTTGGTATTGCACAATTGAGGCTCTACTAAGTGCTGCCTGCTGACCACACTAGTCAGACGCAGAACACTATAGCTAATCACTTTATAGCTGGAATTTAATTATATTGTTTTTTCAATATAGACTTATAACTAATGAATGTTCTTTGTTTTCTGAAAAAAATAAATATTTAGGATGAGTTTGTAACCTATATTATTACATAGATTCATGAAGATGTGTAAGAAGCTCATCCTTTAAAAAAAATCTAGAGATCAAGTTTGCTGTTTTAAAGGGGAGCTAATGGCTTTTCAATATTTCTAGCTATACATGTGGATTAGATCAGCGGAAAATAAGCACAGGGTTCAGGAGTGCGTAATACACAGGGTGCAATGTTCAGGACAGCCTGATATACAGAGTGCAGGGTTTATGACTGTGTAATACACAGAGTGCAGGGTTTGGGACTACGTAATACACAGAGTGCAGGGTTTAGGACTGTGTAATACACAGAGTGCAGGGTTTGGGACTACGTAATACACAGAGTGCAGAGTTTAGGACTGCGTAATACACAGAGCGCATGGTTCAGGACTGCGTAATACACAGAGTGCTGGGTTTAGGAGTGCATAATACACAGCATGCAGGGTTCATGGGTGCATAATACATAGCGTGCAGGTTTCAGGGGTCTATAATACACAGTGTGCAGGGTTCAGGAGAGCATAATTCACAGAGTGCTGGGTTAAGAAGAGCAGGGTTCAAGAGGGTGTTACGTACAGAGTGCAGTCAGGAATGCACTGCATCCAGAGATCAGGGTTCAGGGGTCCAATATGTCCAGAATTCAGGAGTTTGCTATGCAGAGAGGGCACATCTGCTCCCACATCCAAAGTTCACCTCTGCACCCTTCTCCCAGGCCTCGTACACATGACCGAGAAACTCGACGGGCGAAACACATCGTTTTGCTCGTCGAGTTCCTTGTTAGGCTGTCTAGGAACTCAATGAGCTAATTTTCTCCATTCCCGTCGAGGAAAAAGAGAACATGCTCTCTTTTTGGCTCGTCAAGTTCCTCGACAGTTTCCTCGTCGAAAAATGTACACACGACCGGTTTCCTCGGCAAAAAAAAAAAAAAAACAGCAAGTTTCTTGCTGGTTTTTGCCGAGAAACTCGGTCGTGTGTACGAGGCCTGACAGAGTATCTCTGCAACCACCACTTAACCCTTCCTCTACAACAGCTAAGTTCTGGATGCATGCAGCTGCTTCTGCTTGACCCTCCACTGCCCTCACCTTTGCACAACCCCTCCCTCCCCCACCCCACTCACCTCTCAGAAGCTGCCAATTTCAGTGTCCCACATAGTCCATTTGTGGCTCCACCTCTCCACCACTGGACAGTAGCAGCAGCGGCAGTTAGATTGTCCAGCAGGGGGCGTCAATATCAAAGCACCAGGCCATTGGTACCATGGAATACCCTCTCTGAAGCCCATTGCCGGGCAGCTGTTTTTCTGTGACCGCCCTGAGTGCCACTCAGTAGGTGCCTGAAGAAGCGCGCTGTCACTTGTAGTACAGAAGCCAGGCTTCTGTGTTTGTAAGTGATAGTAAATAGCAGTGACTGCGAACAGGGTCATTGCTAGAAGTGGTGGAATGGAGTGTGCTGTGGGCAGCAGAATGGATAAGTAATTAGCACTTCCGTCTGGTAGTCATTGGTTCAAATCCCAACCATGACACTTCCTGCCTTTAGTTTGCATGTTTTTACTGTGCCTGCGTGAGTTTCCTCCAGGTATTCCAGTTTCCACACAGACTCCAAAGACATTCTTGTAGGTTAATTGGCCCTAGTATGTGTATGAATGTGAGATAGGGACCTTAGATTGTAAGCTCCTTGAGGTCAGGCACTGATGTAAATGAATTATATACTGCATATGTAAAGCACTGTGTAGATTGTTGTCACTATATACTGCAAGTACTAATAATATATATATATTTTTTCATAGTAGCTAAGAATGGCAGATACTTAGATAACTGGTGCACATAGGTTAGGGTGACCACATTTTCAAACTACCATTCAGGGACACCCTCCCTTCCCAAAAATCAGCTTGTGCTGTAATGAATCACAGCACAGTGATTGGACACAAGAGGCAGGATTTATGATTTCTCCAATCACAATCAGGGGGCAGGACTGTGCTCCTCCAGGCATTCCCGGCGAGGACGAGTACTGTCAGTGAGTAAAGTGCTGATGTGGCTGCCTTTTTTGGGGGTATCAGATTGGCCTGGGGGGTGGCTGTGTCAGTTTCATTCCGGGACACTGTATTGTCCTGGAATGAATGTGCCCGGGATAGACCTGCAAAATGCGGAACTGTCCCGGGCAATCCGGGACACGTGGTCACCCTAACATAGGTGCATATGCACAGGGCAGTGCACTGAATAATATTCATATACCCCAGTTGACAATCCAGCTAGTCAACAGAAGAATGCCAACATTTCAACATTGAAGCGTTTGCCTAGTCTCCTGTGAAAAAACTGTAGCTGCTGATTTTTAATAAACAGCCACTAACCTGTTCCACGATCCAGCGCTGTGCTCACCCCAGCCGGTTTCACCTGCTCTCTTCTTTCTTCTCAGCTCCGGAATTTTAACTGTGGGCATCTGGCAGCTTGCGGCTCCACAGCTGGGTGCCCACTCTGCATGTGTGAGCATTATGAATGGACTCACAGTCTTCTGGGACCTGTCACGTGTCTCACAAGGCTGCGGAGAGGTGATGGAGGAGAACTTCTCCCGCTTCAGATCACCTAGGCCAGGGGTCTTCTAACTACAGCCCTCCAGTTGTTCAGAAATTACAATTCTCATCACGCCTAGTTGGGTTGTCCCGATACCACTTTTTTAAGACCAAGTAGAAGTACTGACAGGGGGGCACTGATGGATGAATGGCACTGACAGGGGGCACTGACGGATGGATGGCACTGACAGGGGGCACTGACGGATAGATGGCACTGACAGGGGGCACTGACAGGTGGATGGCACTGACGGGTGGATGGCACTGACAGGGGGGCACTGACGGATGGATGGCACTGACAGGGGGGCACTGACGGGTGGATGGCACTGACAGGGGGCACTGACGGGTGGATGGCACTGACAGGGGGGCACTGACGGGTGGATGGCACTGACAGGGGTCACTGACGGATGGATGGCCCTGCAGGGGGGCACTGACTGATGGAGGGCACTACTGACCACTGCTCTGTCCACTACACTATATACTGACCAATACTGACTTGTCTAAACAACTCTAACCTCTCTCTCTGGCTGACAGTCTTACCTGCAGCTTGTGTGTTCTATCAGCCTGGAGGAGGTGAAGAGAGGGTGTCCGGAAGAGAGGGGGAGCCTGGAGGATGGGAAGACAGAATATCCTCCGCAAAGGCTAGAAGGAGGCGGGACCAGCCCGCCGTGATCGTGTATAGGCTAGCCTCGCCCCTCCGTGATCACAGATTGGCCAGCCCCGCCGTGATCATGGATAGTCCCGCCCACCCTGGTACATGACTATTCACAGGGACACAGGAACATTAGGGGGACGGATCCGGCAGTGACACACACTGCCTGGCTTCCCCCCAAATGTATGCACCCGGCGCCGTCCACGCTACCCCACTGGCCCCGCTGCCTCTCCGTCCGCCGACTTCCGGGTATCGGATCAGGCATCGGGAGCATTTGTGCGAGTACAAGTACTCGCACAAATGCTCGGTATCGGTCCCGATACTAGTATCGGTATTGGGACAACCCTAATGCCTAGTAATGTCTGTGATTATCAGAGTTTTACAATGCCTCATAGGATGTGTATTTCCACAACAGCTGGAGTGCTGTAGTTTGAGAATCCCTGGCCTAGGCAGTTGGAGCAGAAGTGGGAGTGGGTCCTGTCAAAATCAGGTGCAGCTCCACTTTAAGACCCTATTCACATTGATACATTGCGGGAACCCGTATTAGTGGGCCCGGCACCGAAATGCTATGATACAATCTGTCTTGGACACTAAGATACGCCTCTTTCTCTCCTATGATAATTCTCCACAATCTCAATGGCATGAGGAAAATGGGTTGGACTTCTGGTATACGTCACTTCTGTTGTATGGAGCACAGGTGGAATGCAAACCGGTGGTCCTAGTTCCAATTTGAGGCTTGTTTTGCTTTTTAGGGTGTAAGTGCAATATTTTTATCATTTTAATAAACAAATTCAAATTACTACACTATGAGATATGCTTCACATTTTCCCACATTTTCATAGCCTTTACCTATCCAGGAGATTGTGGGATGAGAGACCCCAACTTTATTTGGAGAGCTACTTACCTGTGAGCATTGTTTGACTACCTTTGAGAAAATGGGTCAAACCGTTCTGGTCTTTGCAGAGTGGTGTCACCTGGGAGCAGGCCCGTCGCAACAGGACAGGCAAACCAAGCAATTGCTTGGGGCCCCGAGCTAGAAAGGGGCCCCCAAGCTGGCTTGTCTGTCTGCCTGCTGCTATGTTCACACCGCACCCCCTCCGCGATTATGTCAATGACAGCGCTGCAAGGCACAGGCACGCAGGGAGAGGCAAGCTATAGTGGCGATGGGGGTGGGGGGGCTGTGCTGGGTGCATGGTGACACACCGCTGCACGAACCATCCCCTCCTCTCATGGCGCGGCTGTGTCTGAGCGATCCCGATTCCTGCCCGGCGCCTGATATCAGGCAGACGGTAGACTGCAGGGGCGAGGCGAGGCGAAACGATGGAGGGGGGGGGGGTGCGCCGTGTGCAGGGTGACACACCGATGGAAAAAGCCAGATGGACTTTTTCCATCGGAAATTCCGACAGTGTGTATGCCCCATCGGAAATTTCGATGAATTCCATCGGAGTTTAGATAGAGAACATGTTCTCTTTTACTCCGGTCGAATTCTGTCGGAATTCCAATGTGATTTTGGTCGGACAAAGGTCCGATCGTGTGTACGTGGGCTTAAAGTGGATGTAAAAAGTTTGATGTCACAATGTAGAGTATAAGATTTCCTATCATCTGTGCCCAGTCTTGCCACACAGAGTTAATCCAGCTCTGAGAAATCCTCTTTTATTGTTCAGTGAAAATTAACAGACTTCCAGATAAAACCCTGTCTAAATACAAAGTCCTTTCCTCTCTCCTTGCTTTGAGTGACAGGTTATTTACATATCTAGCTTGGACATGTTTATCATATGTTATGTTATGTTTATCATAATATGAGGTGATTCACAGGTCATTGTATATTACCAGCATGTGGGGGAGGGGTGGATTTCTCACTTTGTATACTGTGGATCACCTCATATTATGATAAACATAACATAACATATGATAAACATGTCCAAGCTAGATATGTAAATAACCTGTCACTCAAAGCAAGGAGAGAGGAAAAGACTGGGGCCCAGATTCACGTAGTTCCTGAGGCGGCGTCGCGTAAGCCATTTACACTACGCCGCCCCAACTTACAGGAGCAAGTGCTGTATTCCCCAAACACTTGCTCCGTAGTTTGGGGCGGCGTAGTGTAATTGGCCCGGTGTATCCCCGCGTAATTCCAAGGGGGCGGCTTGTATTTAAATTAAGCGCGCCCCCGTGCCGTTCGAACTGAGCATGCGCCGGGCTTAAAATAGCCCAGTGCGCATGCTCCAGTTCTCGACGGAAAATGTCAATGACGCCGACGTGTGCGTCATTGACGTAAAATCGTATTCAAGAACGACTTAGTAAAACGACGTACCCGACGGGAAAAGACGACGCGGACCCGACGCCATACTTAACATGGCATACGTGGGACTGGCGTAAGGTTACCCCTCATATAGCAGGGGTAACCTTACGCTTACGCAAACGACGTTAGCGACGGTTACGCGACGCGATTTCGTTCGGGAATCGGCGTATCAGGCTCATTTGCATAAACAAATGAGACCTGAACGTAAACGCCACCTAGCGGCCAGCGGCGAATTACATTTAAGATCCGACAGTGTAAGTGACTTACACTAGTCGGATCCTAGCCTAAATCCGGCGTGAATACAAAATAATGATACGCCGGCGGGAAATTCGATTTATGCCGGTGTATCAGTAGATACACCGGCGTAACTTGTTTGAGAATATGGCCCTTTGTATTTAGACAGGGTTTTATCTGGAAGTCTGTTAATTTTCACTGAACAATAAAAGAGGATTGCTCAGAGCTGGATTAACTCTGTGTGGCAAGACTGGGCACAGATGATAGGAAATCTTATACTCTACATTGTGACATAAAAAAAAAAAACGCCCAAGGTTTGATATTCGCTAACCTAAATGTTAAGTTAAATACCAAAGTTATATATATATATTCATAGAGCTGGGATGTGCTGTGGTTTCTAGGACAGAGTTGTACGGCTAGCTTAGATACAGTACAGTGTCATTGGAAATTAAAAATGTCAATGGATACCCATGCTATGGCTAAGCACCTAGATTTGCCAGTTTATGAGAATGTTAACATTTGCAGCATCTTGGTGTTTATGTATTGGGGTAAAATGTTTGTTTTCTGCACCTAAGGTCATTAGTATTGTCATGGAAGGAGTCTCTGAAAGGAGAAGTCTACACCCCCAACACTTGATTTAATTAGCACTGCACAGGAGAGTTTCATCTTCCTGTCTGACACATGTCTCACATTGGACTGAAACTTACCCCCTTCTGAGTCCTGCCTTGCTTTGTGTGTAAATGTAGCAGGTTTTGTGTCACCAAATGTTCTTCAGCCAAAGCGAAAATATGCTATAAGCATTATCTCTGTACTTTTTTTTAAGTGGTTTCAAGACTAACTACTTGTACTTGGCAGTAGTTCTGCATAGTTTTTTTTATGGCAGGATAAGCTAGTATAGGGTTGCCCAATAACAAACATTCAAATAATATAATATATATATATATATATATATATATATATATATATATATATATATATATATATATATATATATATATATATATATAAAAAAAAAACACTTTAATTTTGGAGGCAGTGAACACGGGCAGCTGTCATGGGCACCACTTAAATTTTTTCCCCGCTTACATTATTACAGTCTCACCCACCCCCAAAGCCGGGCATATAAAGGCTGACCACACACAAAAGGATCTTTTCCTCACACAATACCACATCCACTAGTCAGTGTACTGTATGTATAGCGACCAGGGTTGCCACCTTTTCTTCAAGCCAAACCCCGAACACTTTAGTTGTGCATGGCATTTTGTTTTGTAGTATAGAGACCATGGGCCAGATTCTCGTAGATCTCCGGCGGCGTAACGTATCTCCTTTACGTTACTCCGCCGCAAGTTTTACGGGCAAGTGGCTGATTCACAAACCACTTACCTGTAAACTTGCGGTGGCGTCGCGTAAAGTCCACCCGCGCAAGCCCTCCCAATTCAAATGATCCTGGTAGGGGGCGTGGATCATTTAAATTAGGCGCACTTCCGCGCCGATCGTACTGCGCATGCTCCGTCGGGGTAAATTACCCGACGTGCATTGCGCTAAATGACGTCATTTGTTTTGATGTTAACGTAAATGGCGTCCAGCGCCATTCACGGACGACTTATGCAAACGACGTAAAATTTTAAAATTGAGACGCGGGAACGACGGCCATACTTAACATTGAGTACGCCACCTAGGGGGCATGTTTATCTTTACGCCGCGTATCTTTTACGGAAACAACGTAAAATCACTACGACGGGCAAGCGTACGTTCGTGAATCCGCGTAACTAGACATTTGCATATTCTACGCTGACCGCAATGGAAACGCCACCTAGCGGTCAGCGTAGATATTGCAGCCTAAGATACAACGGCGCTGGCCGTCGTATCTTAGGCATGTTTAAGTGTATCTCAGTTTGAGAATACACTTAAACATACGACGGGCTTAGATTCGGACTTACGTCGGCGTATCTGCTGATACGCCGGCGTAATTCTTTGAGAATATGGCCCCATAGGATTGTAAAAGCCCTGAGACATTCAGGGGTGCCTCAAGGAGAGTAGTATTGCGGTGTGCATAGCACCCTGCAGCGGACAGTGGTTTTGCCAAATTGCATTAACAGTGGGAGGGGCTTAAAAGGGCATAGTTAAATAAAAATAAAAAATAAATTTAAAAAAAGTCTCTAGTATATAGTAAATAGTCCCTAGTACACTGGTATATAACTCACAGTCTGTAGTACACAGTACCTAGTCTCCAGTATATAACATACATTCACTAGTACACAGTACGTGTACCTAGTCTCCAGTATATAGTACACAGTCCATAGTAAATAGTCCCTAGTATATAGTACATAGTGCTTAGTACACAGTCACTAGTCTCTGGTATAGAGTACATAGTCCCTAGTACAAAGTACAGTAAAACCTTGGTTTGAGAGTAACTTGGTTTGAGAGCGTTTTGCAAGACAAGCAAACTGTTTTAATACATTTTGCCTTGATATACAAGCGATGTCTTGATATAAGAGTAGCGTCATGTCACAACTGAGTATAAAAAAGAAGAGAGGAGCCTTTAAGTGTAGCAATATGGTTACATTTAATGAAGGTACAACATTTAGCAACTTATTGCTACACTTAGAGGCGCCTCTCTTCTCTTTTATACCCTGTAAAAAAAATGCCTTGATATACAAGTGCTTTGGATTACAAGCATGTTTCTGGAACGAATTATGCTCCCAAACCAAGGTTTTACTGTACATAGTCTTTAGTATATAGTACATAGTCCTTAGTACACAGTCCCTAGTCTCCAGTATAGATAGAGTACACAGTCCAGAGAACACAGCACTTGGTCTCTAGTATATAGTACATAGTCCTTAGTACAGAGTACCTAGTCTCTAGTATATAGTACACAGTCCCTAGTACACAGTACCTAGTCTCTAGTATATAATACATAGTCCTTAGTCAGGGCCGGCCCTACCATGGGACCCGATGGTACCATTGTACCAGGCAGCACTTTCAGGGGGGCAGCAAATTTCCTGCCTGCACGCCATCCCACTCCGCCAGTTGCATGTATAGAGCAATGATAGGTCCACTTTAGTTATCATGATATAAAATAATGGATGTGGGGGCATTTTGGTGGGCGTAATTTTTTTTTTTGGGGGGGGGGGGCAACATTTTATTCTTGGTACCAGGCAGCACAATGTCTTGGGCCTGCACTGTCCTTAGTACACAGTACCTAGTCTCTAGTACATAGTCCCTAATACAAAATACATAGTCTATAGTATATAGTACACAGTCCCTAGTACACAGTACCCAGTATATAGTACATAGTCCTTAGTGCAGAGTACCTAGTCTCTAGTATATAGTACACAGTCCCTAGTACACAGTACCCAGTCTCTAGTATATAGTACATAGTCCTTAGTACAGAGTACCTAGTCTCTGGTATATAGTACATAGTCCCTAATACAAAATCCGTAGCCTTTAGTATATAGTACACAGTCCATAGTAAACAGTCCCTAAAATCTGAAATCTGTCTATAAATTGTCCGTATCTGAGACTGTATGGAGAAATCATATTATTCACTACTGTTGTAACCATTGTAATCCCAGAAGTTATCAAATATCTGGGTCCTTCAGATTTTGCCATATGCATTATTATTGTCAGGCAGCTGAATCTACTCATTTAAGACTACCTTAAAGTGGATTTTTTACTGCATTTGAGCTCGACAAATAAAAAAAACACTATTTTATCCATTTTATTATTCAAAGCAAACTCCCCCATCCATCCATATCTCTAGGCTTTATTTTGTTGAGAAATAATTTTGAAAAAGACCCCCTAGCATTTCTGTCTGTGGCCATCTTGAGTAAGGGCAGATGATTCACGTAGCATTTACTTCCTGGAAACCATCTGCCCTTAGCTCAAACATGCATGCAGGAGAGTGTGCTTAGCTGACAAATCCCCTCCTCCCCCTGAAGAATCCTGGGATGACATAATTTGCCTAGAGAAGAAACCAGGAAGTAACTGAAGAAATGTAAAAAAAAGTTTAAAACAAGTAAACCTGATATACTTTCCTATCCATTTACTAATGCTAGCAGAAAGAGGATTAAATATAATCAATGTTGCTTGGTAGAGGGAAGTTCCAATTTGTGTTTTGCTGCAGACATGAATTTCAGAAGCATTGTTGAGGGACATGGACTATAGAGCTGATAGGTTGACTTTTAGTTCCAATATCACATCACGGTTTCTGCTGGTGAGAAGCTGCATGCTTGGCCGGCTGGAGGGTCTCCCTATCATGGCCTTGTCTTTAGGTCTTCAGCATCAAAATGTACGCCATATTTCGATTATCCTCAGGGGCTCCTGTACCTGAACTTTGCTGCAACAATGATCTGGAGGTACAGTATTGTATCTTTATTGATAACTATATAATGTATACTCTATATAGAGAGTACTGTATACAGGATGCTTGTTGGGCCCTTTGCTGATATTACCTGTTTATACATTGGATGTGCATACTATTATTCATCTTTTAACCCCCCTGGCGGTATTCCCGAGTCTGACTCGGGGTTACATTTTTTTGCTGCGATCGGTAACCCCGAGTCAGACTCGGGCTCGCCTCGCTGAATCCACAGGCAGTGTTTACTTACCTTGTCCCTGGATCCAGCGATGCCACCGCGCTGTGTGAGCGAGCGGGTGCTCGCTCGATTCACACAGTGTCCTCCTGTGCCGCCGATCTCCGTTCCCTGCGACGTTACAAGGCAGGGGGGCGGAGAACGGCGCCAAATTCAAAAACGTAAACAAACACACTTATAGATTACAGTACTGTATGTAAAAAATACACACCCCCCTTGTCCCTAGTGGTCTGCCCAGTGTCCTACATGTTCTTTTATATAATAAAAACTGTTCTTTCTGCCTGCAAACTGTAGATTGTCCATAGCAACCAAAAGTGTCCCTTTATGTCAAAAATGGTTTTAGAGCAGCTATTGTGCGATAGCGATTTGTGGGGAAATTCATCATAAAAAAATAAAAGTAATGACAGCGACAATTCTGCAACTGAGCAAATTTCAGTGATTTTGAGTTAATTACATTATTGAATAATTTTTATTATAATTATATTATTATTTGTTATAATTATTTATAATCATTAATTATATTATAATTTATTATTTTGTTTTTAAAAAAATGTCATACCCGGGATGCCTACTAGACTCTTGTTTGGTCAGATTTAAGTGAGTTATTCCTAAAAATTACAGGCCTACAGTATAAAACGCCAAATTTCCTTGCAAATAATGGTACCGCTTTCAGCACCTAAAATCTGAAATAATCATACCGCCAGGGAGGTTAATATACAAAGCTTGGATTATTTCCATACTGTTGTGCATCTGTATACTGGTTAATATTATACGTGGGCTGTAGTAGTCCTCTGGTCCCAAATACATTGATTAATTTACTGAATCATTTCCCATGAAGGGAATCCCCTATGTTCACAGAGGCCGTGCCCTGGGTGGAGGAAACTGACAACTTTATTATCAAAGCCACTCTTCTACAAAGTGAAGATTCCGTTTCTCTTATTTAATTACAGGTTTCGCACAATATCTTACTTGGGGAGAGTCATTTGTCATAGTAGGAATGCAATGTGAATGCTAAGCAGAAAGCAAAGCCTGCATATATAATCATAGCTTCCAACTGTCCCTGATTTTAAGACACTGTCCCTGATTTGGAGCAATGTCCCTCCGTCCCTCTTTCCTCCTAATTTGTCCCTCATTTTGGTCTGATCTATATAATTGTATATAAAATGCACTTTTTATCTTTCAAAAAGTGTTTTTCAGTGCTAAAACTTTCATCTAAATTATAAATTGATGCATTTTTAAATTTTAAAAGCCAATACAAAGGAATAGTAGTGGTAAAAAAGCACTTGTGGATTTATTTAATCCTTTTTTTGGTTATTTGCCCCTTAAGGGGGCGTGACAGAGGGCGTGTCCTATGCCACATACGTCTGCTCATTCCCATCTCAAAATGTCGGGAGGTATGTATAATAACTGAATGTGCCTCTATCATACATATTAGCTGACCACATTCACACCTATGGAAATGAATATGCAGCACAGTGGTGTAGTGGTTAGCATTTCTGCCTAGCAGCACTGGGGTCATCAGTTTGAATCCCAACCATTGCACTACCTGCCTGGAGTTTGTATATTCTCCCTGTGCCTGTGCGGGTTTCCTCTGTGTACTCTGGTTTCCTCCCTCACTCCAAATATGTGTTGGTAGGGAAATTGGCCCTGGTATTGTGTGTATTAGGGTTGTCCCGATACCACTTTTTTAGGACTGAGTACAAGTACCGATACTTTTTTTCAAGTAGTCGCCGATACCGAATACCGATACTTTTTTTTTAAATGTGTCCCCAAATGCAGCCATGTCCCCCCACAAATGCAGCCATGTCCCCCCACAGATGCAGCCATATCCCCCCCATATGCAGCCATGTCCCCCCCCTATATGCAGCCATGTCCCCCCCATATGTAGCCATGTCCCCCAAATATGCAGCCATGTCCCCCCCATATGCAGCCATGTCCCCCCCCATATCCAGCTATGTCCCCCCATATGCAGCCATGTCTCCCCCCATATCCAGCCATGTCCCCCCCCATATCCAGCCATGTCTCCCCCCATATCCAGCCATGTCTCCCCCCATATCCAGCCATGTCTCCCCCCATATCCAGCCATGTCTCCCCCCCATATCCAGCCATGTCCCCCATATGCAGCCATGTCTCCCCCCATATCCAGCCATGTCCCCCATATGCAGCCATGTCTCCCCCCATGCAGCCATGTCTCCCCCCATGCAGCCATGTCTCCCCCCCATATCCAGCCATGTCCCCCTTACCTGCATCCCGCCGCATCCCCGCTGCCGCCGACTGGTTAATACGCGCGTGGAACATTACAGCTTTCATTTGAATAGCTGTAATGATTTGCGCCGCGCTGCGTATAGACACTCCCCCTTGCTCGGCATTGGACAGTTCACCCGAGCAAGGGGGAGTGTCTATACGCGGCGCGAATCATTACAGCTATTCAAATGAAAGCTGTAATGTTCCCCGCCGTATTACCCAGTCGGCGGTAGCGGGGATGCGGCGGGATGCGGCGTAACGGCGGCGGGGGAGGGGTGCAAGTATTCTATTTCAGTATCGGGGGTATTTGCGGGAGTACAAGTACTCCCGCAAATACTCGGAATCGGTCCCGATACCGATACTAGTATCGGTATCGGGACAACCCTAGTGTGTATGTATGAATTTGAGCAGGGCTGGCTGTATACAGTCTGAGTTTCTTTCCTGCAACAATGGGTTGCAAGAAATTCACACGATTCCTCTATCAACGTTGACAGGGAAATCAGCAATTGTCTTCTCCCGGCGGAGGGAGCTGTGATTATCAGCTGCCAGCAATAATCGCAAGAGAATCTGGCAGGCTGGTTGTACCCAAGTTTATTGATTAATCAACTTGGTACATTCAGCCTGACCATTAATGGTTTGAATATCAGGCAGTTCTTGCTGCGTTTTGAACCTGTACGGCCGTCCTTAAAGTGGAGTTCCGCTATGCTGAAACACGGATCTCTTTTTTCCTCCAGTGTATGCGTCACCCATACAGTTAGAAAGCACCTCCCAGGGACACACTTAACCCTTTAATTGCCCCTGGTATTAACCCCTTCCCTGCCAGTGTCATTTATACAGTGGTCAGTGCATTTGTTCAGCACTGTTTACTGTATTGGTGTCACTGGTCCCCAAAAAGTATCACTTAGGGGTTGATTTACTAAAGGCAAATAGTTGCCCTCTGCAAATGCAGTTACTCCAGAGCTTAGTAAATGAAGTAAAGCTTCCATTTGCAAAGAGTACCCAATCACATGCAAGGAAAATAAAAAAACAGCATTTTTGCTTTTACATGATTGGATGATGGCAATCAGCAGAGCTTCTGTTCATTTACTAAGCTCTGGAGCAACTGCTCTTTCAGAGGGCAACTGTAGACAGTTGTGCAAAGTGCATAGTCTTTTTGCCTTTAGTAAATCAACCCCACAGTGTCCGAACTGTCTGCCGCAATGTCGCAGTCCCGCTAAAAATCGCTGATCGCCTCCATTACTAGTAAAAATAAAAATGCCATAAATCTATCCCATAGTTTGTAGACACAATGGGCCAGATTCAGATACAATTACGTTGCTCCACGGCAGCGTAACGTATCTGATTTACGTTACACCGCCGCAGGTTTACAGCGTAAGTGCCTGATTCTCAAAACTCTTACCTGTAAACTTGCGGCGGTGTAACGTAAATGCGCTCAGCGCAAGCCCGCCCAATTCAAATGGGGCGGGCACCATTCAAATTAGGCGCGTTCCCGCGCCGAACATACTGTGCATGCTCCGTAGGGTAAATTACCCGACGTGAATTGCGCTAAATGACGTCGCACGGACATCATTTGTTTCGACGTTAATGTAAATGGCGTCCATCGCCATTCACGGACCATTTACGCAAATTACGTGGTTTTTTAAATTTCGACGCGGGAACGACGGCCATACTTAACATGGCTTAGAACAACTAGGGCTCAGCCCTAATTTTACGCGGCGTAACTCGACGGAAACAACGTAAAGTTAGATCGACGGGCAGCGTGGACGTTCGGGGATCGCCGTAACTAGTCATTTGCATATTCTACGCCGACCGCAATGGCCTCGCCACCTAGCGGCTGGCCTAGAATTGCATCCTTAAGATCCGACAGTGTAAGTCAATTACACCTGTCGGATCTTAGGGCTAGCTATGCGTAACTGATTCTATGAATCAGTCGCATAGTTAGGACGGCTGTAACACAGAGATACGATGGCGTATCAGGAGATACGCCGTCGTATCTCTTTGGTGAATCTGGCCCAATAACTTTTGCGCAAACCAACCAATATACACTTATTGGTGTTTTTTTACCAAAAATGTAGCAGAATACATATTGGCCTAAACCGATGAAGAAATACGATTATTTTTTATTGTGAATTTTTTTTTTCGCTGAAAGTAAAAAATATTGTTTTTTATTCAAAATTGTTGGTATTTTTTTGTTTATAGCGCAAAAAATAAAAACCGCAGAGGTGAGCAAATACCACCAAAAGAAAGCTCTATTTATGGGGAAAAAAGAACATCAATTTTATTTGGCTACAGCATCGCACTACCGCGCAATTGTCAGTTAAAGCGACGCAGTGCTGTATCACAAAGAATAACCTGGTCAGGAAAGGGGTAAAACCTCCCGGAGCGGACATGGTGAAACAGAAGCCAAGATGGCAGCTTCCTTGGCTGAAGATGATAGGAGGGTTTACTTCTACTTTAATTTTTCTTTGATTCCCCTTCTTTCTCAAAATGTAAGAAGATTCCCAGCTAATTATGATGCCAATAAGTACCGTACTTCCATAACTGAAAAGCTGTCCTAGTCTGTGAGCTGTCCTGTTTGAACCCATGACTCTACCTCACACTATATTGAGTACATGGGAAGAGAAGTCAATTGTTTGTTGTTTCTTTTTCCCCTCAGGGATTCTCATGGGCCTACTCAGAGATCACCCTGTGTGCAAACTGATTGCAAATACCAACCTTCAGCAGTTCCTTTTAACTCTGCATGTGGTCCTACGTGGTAACTTTCCCGTGACGTACGTTGGCCATTCCCTTACATGTCTTCAAGTGTTATTATTACCAAGGAAGTAAAATCACTAAATTCAGGCAATTTTATTTCTGTCCTGATTGTGTATTTGTGTGTAGTAAGAAATGATGACTGCTTTCTGAAATGTCAACATCCATTGAGCTGTGTGGAAAGTGTTACAAGCATGTAATTTGACAGTCTGTGGCGACTGTAATTGTGCTACAGACTGTCATGTAAATGGCAGATTGCTGACTGGCCACAACAAATCTTTTGTTATGCAGAAAATGTTGTGAAAAGCTAAAAGAAGGTACTGAGGAGGCTTTACATCTGCAGAGAAATGAATGAACTACACATAAAACATACGGGTTACTAAAGTCTGTCCTTATAGTGATTTTTTTTTTCTTGGGTGTCAATTAATCACAGTATCTGTTGTATACGTGTCCACATAGAAAGAAAAATATTGTTACTGTTATGAAAAATATCTGTACAGTTATGGAACCTGTCTTCGTGTTTTTTCGCCTTAATGCATCCTGTGCATTAACCACTTAATCACCGCCCTATAGACGAAAGACGTCTACAAGGCGGTTCCTTAACTCTAGGACAGGGGTCTCCAAACTTTTTACTTCGAGGGCCACATTGTATATTTTACAGATATTCGCGGGCCGAAAAAAAAAGAAGCTATTTAAAAATGACTCCTCAGCTATGGAATAGAGTAGAATTAAAAAAAGGATCCCCCTCACACGTGTCCCTCATCAGAGCCCCCTCACACATGTGTCCCTCATCAGAGCCCCCTCACACATGTGTCCCTCATCAGAGCCCCCTCACACATGTGTCCCTCATCAGAGCCCCCTCACACATGTGTCCCTCATCAGAGCCCCCTCACACATGTGTCCCTCATCAGAGCCCCCTCACACATGTGTCCCTCATCAGAGCCCCCTCACACACGTGTCCCTCATCAGAGCCCCCTCACACATGTGTCCCTCATCAGAGTCCCTGCACACATGTGTCTGCCCCCCCCCATCAGAGTCCCTGCACACATGTCTGCCCCCCCCCCCATCAGAGTCCCTGCACACATGTGTCTGTCCCCCCCCCATCAGAGTCCCTGCACACATGTGTCTGCCCCCCCCCCATCAGAGTCCCTGCACACATGTCTGCCCCCCCCCCCATCAGAGTCCCTGCACACATGTGTCTGTCCCCCCCCCATCAGAGTCCCTGCACACATGTGTCTGTCCCCCCCCCCATCAGAGTCCCTGCACACATGTGTCTGCCCCCCCCCATCAGAGTCCCTGCACACATGTGTCTGTCCCCCCCCCCATCAGAGTCCCTGCACACATGTGTCTGTCCCCCCCCCCATCAGAGTCCCTGCACACATGTGTCTGTCCCCCCCCCATCAGAGTCCCTGCACACATGTGTCTGTCCCCCCCCCCATCAGAGTCCCTGCACACATGTGTCTGTCCCCCCCCCCATCAGAGTCCCTGCACACATGTGTCTGCCCCCCCCCATCAGAGTCCCTGCACACATGTCTGCCCCCCCCCATCAGAGTCCCTGCACACATGTGTCTGTCCCCCCCCCATCAGAGTCCCTGCACACATGTGTCTGCCCCCCCCCATCAGAGTCCCTGCACACATGTCTGCCCCCCCCCCCATCAGAGTCCCTGCACACATGTGTCTGTCCCCCCCCCATCAGAGTCCCTGCACACATGTGTCTGTCCCCCCCCCCATCAGAGTCCCTGCACACATGTGTCTGCCCCCCCCCATCAGAGTCCCTGCACACATGTGTCTGTCCCCCCCCCATCAGAGTCCCTGCACACATGTGTCTGTCCCCCCCCCCCCCATCAGAGTCCCTGCACACATGTGTCTGTCCCCCCCCCCATCAGAGTCCCTGCACACATGTGTCTGTCCCCCCCCCCCATCAGAGTCCCTGCACACATGTGTCTGCCCCCCCCCCCCTCAGAGTCCCTGCACACATGTGTCTGTCCCCCCCCCCCATCAGAGTCCCTGCACACATGTGTCTGCCCCCCCCCATCAGAGTCCCTGCACACATGTGTCTGTCCCCCCCCCATCAGAGTCCCTGCACACATGTGTCTGTCCCCCCCCCCCCCATCAGAGTCCCTGCACACATGTGTCTGTCCCCCCCCCATCAGAGTCCCTGCACACATGTGTCTGTCCCCCCCCCCATCAGAGTCCCTGCACACATGTGTCTGCCCCCCCCCCCATCAGAGTCCCTGCACACATGTGTCTGTCCCCCCCCCCCCATCAGAGTCCCTGCACACATGTGTCTGTCCCCCCCCCATCAGAGTCCCTGCACACATGTGTCTGTCCCCCCCCCCCATCAGAGTCCCTGCACACATGTGTCTGTCCCCCCCCCCATCAGAGTCCCTGCACACATGTGTCTGTCCCCCCCCCATCAGAGTCCCTGCACACATGTGTCTGTCCCCCCCCCCATCAGAGTCCCTGCACACATGTGTCTGCCCCCCCCCCCATCAGAGTCCCTGCACACATGTGTCTGCCCCCCCCCCATCAGAGTTCCTGCACACATGTGTCTGTCCCCCCCCCATCAGAGTCCCTGCACACATGTGTCTGTCCCCCCCCCATCAGAGTCCCTGCACACATGTGTCTGCCCCCCCCCCCCATCAGAGTCCCTGCACACATGTGTCTGCCCCCCCCCATCAGAGTTCCTGCACACATGTGTCCCTCCACACCCCCCTGAACATCTACATCCCCATCGGAGCCCCCCTCTTAACTTGTGTGAAGCCCAGCCTCCCCCAGCACATTTTTCTCCCCATCACCTTCTGCTATTCCCCGTAGATCAGTGTGTTCTGTGCTGCTTCTCTGAAGAGCTGGTTTAGAGCAGACACACACTGCACTTGCCGGGTCCCGCCCCTCTTACACGGACAAGCTGTTACAGCAAAAACGAAACTTAATCTAACTCCGGGGGAGGAGCTGGGAGGAGCAGCAGGTCTGCACTGAAACACAGGCTTTGTTGGGACACTCCCTCAATGCCTGTCAGAAGGCAAAGCAAGCCCCGCAATTTGAGCAGACTCCGTTCCTGCAGTGAGTCTGGTGACTGAACCTGCGGGCCGGACAAAACCTCCTAACGGGCCGGATGTGGCCCGCGGGCCGTACTTTGGAGACCCCTGCTCTAGGAGGACGTCCATGGACGTCCTCCCAGAATCGCGCCCCCTGGTGCGTGCACAGGGAAATGTCCGTGACCGCCGTGTCCTCCGAACCCGGCGCATCACGGATCACAGTAAATCGCCGCTGATAGCGCCGGTTTACCACGTGATCGCTCTGTCCAATGACAGAGCGATCACTTGTAAACAAACCGACGTCATGTGATGACGCCAGTTCCTCCCTCCCCTCTCTGTACTGAACGGTACAGTGTGAGAGGAGAGGGGAGAAAGCGGATGCAGCACGAGTGCTGTGGGCTGGATCTGTGACAAATGCAGTCACAGATCCAGCCATCCATCCCTGCTCAGCCATCCCTGCCCCATACTAACAATACTCTGCTCCATACCCATACTGTGCAATATTCTGCAATACCCCACACTACTCTGCAATACCCCACACTACTCTGCAATACCCCACAATACTCTGCAATACCCCACACTACTCTGCAATACCCCACAATACTCTGCAATACCCCACACTACTCTGCAATACCCCACAATACTCTGCAATACCCCAAACTACTCTGCAATACCCCAAACTACTCTGCAATACCCCACAATACTCTGCAATACCCCACAATACTCTGCAATACCCCACACTACTCTGCAATACCCCACACTACTCTGCAATACCCCACAATACTCTGCAATACCCCACAATACTCTGCAATACCCCACACTACTCTGCAATACCCCACACTACTCTGCAATACCCGACAATACTCTGCAATACCCCACAATACTCTGCAATACCCCAAACTACTCTGCAATACCCCACAATACTCTGCAATACCCCACAATACTCTGCAATACCCCACACTACTCTGCAATACCCCACACTACTCTGCAATACCCCACAATACTCTGCAATACCCCACAATACCCTGCAACGTCGCCTATGAGGATTTTTAAGTAGTGAAGTTTGGCGCCATTCCACGAGCGTGTGCAATTTTGAAGGGTGACATATTGGGTATCTATTTACTTGGCGTAACTTCATCTTTCACATTATGCAAAAGAATGAAGAAAGAATACAACATTTGCAACATTTTATAACTGAAACAAAGAAAAATTCATTTTTTTAACAGAATTTTCAGTCTTTTTTCTCTTATAGCGCAAAAAATAAAAAACCCAATGGTGATTAAATACCACCAAAAGAAAGCTCTATTTGTGTGAGAAAAAGGACGAAAATTTCATTTGGGTACAATGTTGTATGACTCAGTAATTGTCATTCAAATTGTGAGAGCACCGAAAGCTGAAAATTGGTCTGGTTATTAAAGCGGGGGTTTACCCTTAGAGGGCACTTTTTCCCCTTAGATTCCTGCTCGTTTTCTCTAGGGGAATCGGCTATTTGTTTTAAAATATGTGCAGTACTTACCCGTTTACGAGATGCATCCTCTCCGTCGCTTCCGGGTATGGGCTGCGGGAATGGGCGTTCCTTCTTGATTGACAGTCTTCCGAGAGGCTTCCGACGGTCGCATCCATCGCGTCACGATTTTCCGAAAGAAGCCGAACGTCGGTGCGCAGGCGCAGTATAGAGCCGCACCGACGTTCGGCTTCTTTCGGCTACGAGTGACGCGATGGATGCGACCGTCGGAAGCCTCTCGGAAGACTGTCAATCAAGAAGGAACGCCCGCTCCCGAAGACCCATACCCGGAAGCGACGGAAGAAGATGCAGCTCGAAAACGGGTAAGTACTGCTCGTATTTTAATACAAATAGCCGATTCCCCTAGACCGAACGAGCAGGAATCTAAGGGGAGAAAAAAAAAATGTAATACATGGGTCAACTCCCGCTTTAAGTGGGTTTACGTGCCTGGTGGTCAAGTGGTTGTAAAGGTTTGTTTTTTATTTTCTAAATAGGTTCCGTTAAGGTAAGGCAATGTTGGTTTACTTACCTTTTCTTTGTCTGAATTTCTTACTTTCTATTCCTCCTCAGTAAGCTGTTCTGGCTGACTAACCCCCAGCCAGAACGGCTCAGATGATGGTGGAAAGCTTACTGAGGAGAAACAGGAAGTGAGAAATTAAGACAAAGAAAAAAACATTTAGAAGGGAATTTGAAGGAAAAGGTAAGAGAACCAACAATGCACTAGCTTAAACTTTATTTCGAAAATAAAAAACGAACCTTTACAACCCCTTTAAGGTGAAAAAACACCTTGCACTGTCCAGCCCCCCCCCCCCCCCCCCCCGTTTTACTTACCTGAGCCCCGAATTTCAGTGGGCGCAATCACGCATATTTGACCAAGCATCAGTTGATCAGCAAAGATACAAAGATGTTGGAAATGAAGCAGAAGTTCCAGATCACATGGGGTGTGATCTTTGTGTAATACTTAACATATTAGCGCTTCAATATATATATATATATATATATATATATATTTTATTTAACAAGAGATGCGCTTCAATATTTAAAGTGGTATGAAACCCAAAACCAAAGATGTAATATATTCAGCTTACCAATCCTCTGATGAATGAATGAATGAATGAATGAATGAAAAACTTATATAGCGCGGCACATGCGAACTGAATCGCTTCTGGGCGCTTGATGGTTCCTGTCTCTTGACATCAAAAGAGCAGAGTTTTAATCTGTCTTCTGAAGGCCAGGTGGTTTTCCTCCAACCGAATGCTGGTTGGTAAAGCGTTCCATAGTCTTGGACCCTGGAATGCAAACCTTCTGATGTGATGACTGCATTATTTTTTATTTTTTAAGCTTTTCCCCCCCTCTGTTTTCACCTGGTAATCTGGCCAGTAACACACCTTCTGTATTAGAGTGACACCACTCTGGATGAATGACCACAGGGGACACCTTTGGACAGGGCCAGATTAAGAACATCATGGGCCTGGTGCTGAGGATTTTGGTGGGGCCTTTTAGGCTGCATTCACACCTCCGCGACAAGTAACGCCGCGTACGCGGCGTATTTTGCCCCAAATAGTGTAACTTTTTTTTTACAAATCCTTCCTATTGCTTTGTATGGCCGAACGCCAATGCCGCCTGAAAAAAAGGGTCCGGGACTTTTTTTCATGCCACAGGTGTACGGCATCTATGAGATGTGAACCATCTCATAGACAGCAATGGGAATTCTCCCCTCCAGCGGCACGAGCGGCCGGCGTCGGGCGTTTTGTCGCGGAGGTGTGAATGGGGTGTAATAAATAATAAATAAATGCGTGGGAATGACATGAACGCAGCCCAGCCAAGGCAAGTGACCAAAGGCACAGAACCCAGAAGGAAGACCGGGTGAAGATGGAAGCGCCCGGGCCCCGCCTGATTCATCGCAGCACTGGAGGGCTCAGTCTGAAAATTGAAGTGTACACTAATGTGCTAATATGCTGTGCATACTTGTACGTTGTGGCATAACCTACCCCAGGGCCTCTAAAAAGTAGTAATGTCAGGAAAGTTTACTACCGCTTTATTATCACAGGATCTCAGGAGCCTCTCATGGGGCCCCCTACTGACCCAGTGGCCCTTGGGCAGTGCCTAAGTGCACAGTTGCCAACATTTAAAAAATATTTTCAGGGCCACTTTTTTATATAAGTGCTATATTTAGAGTAGCTGAGATCCCCGATGTTCCTCTATACATCACAGTAGTAATCACAAAATTAAATGAGTACTAATAATGGGGCAGAACAAATATGAGAACTGATATTTCCTTTAGTTGAACTAACAAAAGTGTGTCCATTCTAGAGCTGGTAACATTGAGGATATTCAGTATAATTTTAAAGAACTGTTTTTGTGGGTAAGCGACATAGGGGAGGAGTATGGACGGTATATAAGTGGGAAGTATGTGCAGGTGAGGGAGAGGAATGTGGAGGGTCTAACAGTGGGCACTATGTACAGGAGAGGAGTACAAAGGGTACGGAAAAAAGCACTATGTACAGGAGAGGAGTGTGAAGGGTATGACAATGGGCAGTATGTACAGGAAGAGTGAGGGGGTATGACAGAGGGTAGTACGTACCAGAGAGAAGTGTGGAGGGTATGATGGGGCAGTATGTACAGGAGAGGAGTGTGGAGGGTATGACAGTGGGCAGTATGTACAGGAGAGGAATGTAGACGGTATGATAGTGGGCTCTATGTATAGGAGAGGAGTGTGGAGGGTATGACAGTGGGCACTATGTATAGGAGAGGAGTGTGGAGGGTATGACAGTGAGCAGTATGTACAGGAGAGGAGTGTGGAGGGTGCGACAGTGGGCACTAAGTACAGGAGAGAAGTGTATGACAGCAGGCACTATGTACAGGAGAGGAGTGTGAAGGGTATGACAGTGGGCGCTATGTATAGGAGAGGAGTGTGTAGGGTATGACAGTGGGCACTATGTACAGGAGAGGAGTGTGGAGAGTATGACAGTGAGCACTATGTACAGGAGTGGAAGGATATTTAGGGACTGAGTAGTGGTTAAGCGGGTCATACATGGATTGAAATTACGCCAAATATGCAGAGACCAGCAATAGTCAATCTATGTATGGGCTAGCTGGTTTTACACAAGTCAATCTATTAATCAACTTGAGTACAACCAGCCTGTTTTTTTTTTTCTTAAAACAATCAGTGCTGCCAGCTAAAGTTAGCAACACTGATCATTGTACGCACTGGCAGAACACAATAACACTGCAGGAGTGATTCCCCCATCCACAGGTCAGCAGGTGAGAGGGTGTGTGGGGACAGGTGAGAGGGTGTGTGGGGACAGGTGAGAGGGTGTGTGGGGACAGGTGAGAGGGTGTGTGGGGACAGGCTGGGGAGAGATACTAGTCAGTGGCTGGGTAGGCACTGGTAGTATCAGAGCCAGATACACACAGGTTACATACACCACGATCGTTAGAGCGAGAACAATAATTCTAGTACTAGACCTCCTCTGTAACTCTAAACATGTAACCTAAAAAAATGTAAAGCATCGCTTAGGATACCAAAAAAAATTGTGCTAACTTAACTAACTGTTTTTTTAATGAATGAAACATTTTTTTCCAAAAAAACATGTTTGAAAAATTGCTGCGCAAATACCGTGCTAGAGCTGCACAATTAATCGTTAAAAAAATCGTGATCTCGATTCAACCCCCCTGACGATCTCCAATGCAGAGTTTGCTGATTCTTTCATATAACAAATGGAGAGACTTTCAGCTATCAAAAGAAAATATCTGGGCAGTCTGCCAAGTTTTTAACAGGAAACATTGTAACTGACACTTCCTTCTTAGATCAAAGGGATACACTTCTGTGTGTAAAGAAAATATCTGGAGAGTCTGCCAAGTTTTTAACAGGAAACATTGTAACCGACACTTCCTTCTTAGATCAAAGGGATACACTTCTGTGTGTAAAGAACAAATCTGGGCAGTCTGCAAAGTTTGTAAACAAAATGAAACATTGTAACTAACTAACATTGTAACTAAATTTAACCACTTAAAGTCCAACACTTGTTTCTTAAGTTAGAAAGCAATATTATTTGCTAGAAAATTACTTGGAACTGCCAAACATTATATATATTTTAGCAGAGACTCTAGGGAATACAATGGCTATTGCTGCAATATGTTATGTCACACTGCATTTTCCCACTTCAATGAATAATAAAAACCATAAAAACAAAACAGTGAAGTTAGCCCATTTTTTTTGGTTTTGTTTTAATGTGAAAGATGATGTTACGCCGCAACAATCGTGAGAGAATCGTGATCTATCTTCTAAGCAAAAAAATTGCAATTCTCATTTTAGCCAGAATCGTGCAGCTCTGTACCGTGCAACATAAAAAGTGCAAAGACCACCATAGAGTAATTTTCTATCAAAAAACAAATGATGATTTTTACATGTAGTAGAGAAGTGTCAGAATTGGCCTGGGTGGCAAGGGGTTAATTACCATGAGTAATATACAAATAATTATTATAAGCCATGTGATCCTATCAGTCTGCTGTAGTGTGTCAGCTTGTATTTATATTGGCCGCTCTGAATGTAGCTTCTGACAGGCTGTGCAAGCAGGCCCGTATCTCCGGAACCATAAATGATAGCCGTCCCATATTTTAACCAGTTGTGGGGTAGGTCTTCCCATGCCTACCCCCAAATGTAGGGTTTCTGTGACCTCTGGTCATCGAGCTACAACCCCCCAAATTCGATCTTAAAAAAAAAAAAAATCTTAAAAAAAAAAAAAATTTTTTTTTTTTTTTTTTTTTTTTTTTTTTTTGGCAAATGGGCCTATCTTGAGAAAGGGGCCTGGAGCTGCAGCTCCATCAGCCCCATTGTTAATCCGGCCCTGCCTTTGGACAGCAGCATTGTCATTCTCGGGGTAGGGAAGTGTTAGATGGACTAGCAGATTTAGATACACTAACAGCACAAGTTTTTCCATTTGAGGTAAAGGTTTTACATGAATAAATAAAAGCTGCCCACTGTATGCACCCCTGCCAGTGGTAAATGGTTTGTCTCAACACTCTAACTGCTACATTTACAAGACATCTTGTTCTTTTGAAAAACAGCAGACTTATCGATGGATCACCAGATGAAAATGCAGCAAAGAAAGCCTAAAAAAGATGAAATATAATAAATGTTTGCTTTTGGGTTTAATACTACTTTAACACATTTCACACATTTACAAACAGAGACATATTAAGGCAATATGGCACCCTAGGCAGGATAGTAGCTCTGGCCCCCTCCCCAGCTGCTTAAAAGGTCATCCTCCCTTGTGACGTGACAGGCAGCTGCACAGCTTTCCCTATTTGTACTATCCCTCTGGTTTACTGCAGAGCTACAATAAAGATTGTAGCTGGGCCTGCTGGACATCCTCTGAGTCCTAGGTCTCTTCCTAGGTTGCCTTGTGCATGATCTGGCTCTGTGCTTTAACCACTTGCGTTTTTAGTTTAACGAGTAAAAACCAACAACAGAAATAAAGATCAATCATCATCTAAACAACCACATGTAATTTTCCCAAAATATACACAGATATTTGAAAAATTGTTCATAAATGAACAAAAATATTTTGAACCCATCAGGAATATTCAGAAATATTCAGTAACATTCAGAAATATCGAAAAGTGTTCAGAAATATTCAGAAATACTGCGGAGCAGATAAAATATATTATTATTATTATATTCAGGATTTATATAGCGCCAAAAGTTTGCGCAGCGCTTTACAACATCAGGGAAGAAAGTACAGTCACAATACAATTCACTACAGGAGGGATCAGAGGGCCCTGCTCGTTAGAGTTTACAATCTATATCTATATATACATCTTTTACATTGTATTCTGCACAACTTTGCCATGAGAAGGGGACTGGAGATTGACATACGTGCTGACCTGACCCCCGACCCAGGCAATTCCCCCCTAACCCACTCTGCTGAGGGCGCAGCAGCCAGGAGACGCCTCGCAGAAGGCATTTTTTCACCGTAAACGCACATGAATAATGTCACAATGAGAATGTTCCTTTTCACAGTAAACGCACATGAATAATGTCACAATGAGAATGTTTTTTTTCATAGTAAACACACATTAATTATGTCACAATGAGAATGCATGAATGCACACCACTGTGGTCCCTAGCACAGACACATCACATGCACATCGAATTGGATTAGATCCAAGTACCCCCCCCCCCCCCCCTTTGGTACTTGGGAGCAGTAACGCCACGCCACGGCTCCAATTATGTCACTGTGCATTCATACACCATTCAGGAACCTGGGATCACTTCTCCCAGGTCCTGGGGATCCCTTCTCCACCAAAACTGAGGGTGACACCCTTATTTTATCAGGAATGCCACCCCCCCCCCACATTCACACATCATTCACACACATAAACCAAATCATAAGTACAGTATAATAAACAAAATCATAAAAAAAAAAAAATTAAAAAAAAAAAATCAAAAGTACCCCTGGAAATTAATTCCGGCGGCGAGTGCTCCGTCTGGGCTGCCCAAGGGCACGGCACGGCCACGGCCACGGCCAACTGGAGGATCTTCACGGGGGGGGGGGTGTTAGCAGGGGAGGGAGTATCTTCATGGGGGGGTGAGTGAGCAGGGGAAGGAGGATCCTCCTGGGGGGGTGAGCAGGGGAAGAAGGAGCCTCCCCTGGTGTATGTCCTCCTGCTGGCCTGCCCTCCAAGGCCACTGCTATCCTGTTCAGACAGCCAGTGATGGCAGCCGTATTGGCCTGGCCAGCCCTGTTATTGTCCTGCACAGCCCAGGTATTGTCCTGCACAGCCTGGGTCAGGGCAGTCACCTCCTGGGCCACGCCTGTTGTGGCGGTCTTCAGGTCCCACAAACAAACAAATGTGATGACCCCCAAAGAGTTTGTGGCCACATCACCGAGTGACTCCCTCATTGCACCCAGGCTGTGCTCCATCTTGGTAAGAGGTTTTTTAATCTCACCCAGAGTGCGGGTCTGCCGGGCATTGTCCTTCTGCAGACTGGCCGGCAGATGCTCAAACACCCCCTGGTCTCCTGGGTCGCCATCCTGCCTGCCCCTGAGGCTTGTGGCTCAGGAGGAGGGGAGAGAGTGACCCTTGTGGTTTGCAGCCTGTTGGAGGAGGAGTGGGAGGGGCTACCCCTGATGGTGGCCTGACTGCTGCCAGCCTCTGGGGTAGGCTCTGGGGTAGCCTCAAGGGTATCCTCAAATGTCATTAGATCAGAGGCCAGAAGGATTTCCCTGCCAAGCTGCAGATCTTCTTCTTCCACCCCCTCATCCTCCTCCCCCTCATCCTCCTCATGAGGGGAGGTTTGGCCACTCCCCTCCCCTGGGGACTCCTCAGCAGCCTCCTGTCCTTGGGGTGGTGCAGCAGCCTGGCCTGATGGCCCAGCATCCTCCTGGCCTGATGGGCCAGCAATCTCCTGGTCATCTGTGGAGGACACCAAACAATCACAGGTTTGAGGATCCACACACTTGGCACATCTTCCCTTCCCCCACCCACACATGCTAATCACCAGATAGAAAAACAAAAAACTTACCTGGCCTCACAGGAACATCAGAGTCAAAGCCACGCAGGCCCACCACCTGCTCTGGCTGGAAACACCGGGCCACTGCCCATTCCTCCTCAGTCAGCCGGATGGGGCATGGTCCCCCTCCTCCAGTGCCCCTCCTATGGGAAGTGAGCTTTGCCACCTTATTGCGGACCACGCTCCTCAGATCATTAATCTTTTTCTGGATGCCAGCAGGGGTCCTCGTCCCCCCCCCACCGCATTTATCTGATCTGTAATTTTTTGGTATATCTTCTTCCTTTGGGCCGGGGAGGTGTTCCGGCTCTCAGACCCATGTAAATATCGCCCATATAGGACAATGGACCTAGCAAGGATTTGCTTCTCCACATGTGTAAAATTAAGCTTCCTGCGCTTGGGTGCCATCACAGACACCACTCAGCAACAAGAAAACTCACAGGACAAACAAACAAAAATACACACACAACAAACAAACAAAAATCAAAACACACAAGCAGACAGCTACTACAAAGTCAAAAACAAACACACAAAAAACAAACACAAAATCCAAGCAGAAAAAAAAAAAACACTTAGCAGAAACAATCAAACAAAAAATACACTTATCAGAAACAAACAACAACTACTATCTAATACTCCTCCAAAACTTCTCTATCACACACAACTCACCAACAAACACTGACAAACGTTCAGAGCAGAAGCAACTTGCTCTAGGAAGGGAACACAGGGAAATACTTTTGCAAGGGAAGTGTGTTTGACTGGGGCTATTTACACACAGGGCGATCCTCAAACTAAGTATGCTTGGCCTTTTACCTATCTCACTGATTGCGCCGAGCAAAGTTCTGCACATGCCCAGTGAGCAGCAGATTCGTGCGCGCATGCGCAGTACGGCCGGCCCTTCATTTGCATGGGGTCACGGCTTATTACAATGAAGCACGCCCACTTCCTTCCCACTTGCAATAACCCCGCCTTACGCCTCGGAATTTAAGTTACGTAAGCGCTATTTTGTGCGCAAATGCGCTGTGGATACGGCACTAACGACACCAACTTAGGGCGCCGTAACTTAAATGACATAAGTTTAGAAAAACGTAATTTCCGCCGCTGGCTGTGGATTTGGCCCTAAGATCCGACGGTGTAAGTCACTTACACCTGTCGGATCTTAGGGAGATCTATGCGGAACCTGATTCTATGAATCAGTCGCATAGATCCGACCGACGGAACTCAGAGATACGACGGCGTATCAGGAGATACGCCGTTGTATCTCTATCTGAATCTAGCCCACTATGTTCTCCCGACAGGGATTGTTTCCCCCGCCCCTGCAACCCACAGTGGCAGGAAAGAATTTTTTTTTGTGTATGGTTGGACTCATACACACGACCATTTTCCTCGACAAAATCCATCAAGAAAAATGCTGGCAGAGCATTTTTGCCGAGGAAAACTATCGTGTGTATGTTTTTCATCGAGAAAACTGTCGTAGATCTCGACGAGAAAAAAGAGAACATGTTCTCTTTTTTCTCGTCGGGAGTCTCAATTTCCTCGTCGTGTTTCTCGTCGGGCTGGTTTGCGACGAGAAACACGTTTGTGTGTATGCTTAGAAATTCGCGCATGCTCAGAATTAAGTATGAGACGGGAGCGCACCTTCGGTAAAAGTAGCGTTCGTAATGGAGATAGCACATTCGTCACGCTGTAACAGACTGAAAAGCGCAAATTGTTTCTTACCAGACTTTTACTTAACACGCAGTAACATGAGATTAGCAAAAGCAGCCCCAAGGGTTGTGCCAGTGGAATCAAACTTCCCCTTTATAGTGCCGTTGTACGTGTTGTACGTCACCGCGTTTGAGTATGCAAAGAAAACCTGACAAGATTCTCGACAAGCCTGCCAAGAACCTCGTCGAGGAAAACGACGTTCCATTTACGACGAGATTCTCGGTCGCGTGTACGAGGCCTTACAGCAGCATATTGGTGGAAAAAGGTCTCACTCAACAGTTCCGTTACCAAAAGTATAGATCAACCATTTAACCTTCTGAGCGGTGTTCCAGAGTCTGACTCGGGGTGAGATTTTTTGGCTACGATCGGTAACCCCGAGTCAGACTCGGGCTCGCCTCCCTGGATCCAGCGATGCCAGCACGCTGTGTGAGCGAGCGGGACCTCGCTCGATTCACACAGTGCCTCTGTGTGCCGCCGATCTCCGTTCCCTGCGACGTTACGACGCACGGGGACGGAGAACGGCGCCAAATTCAAAAAGGTAAACAAACACAATACATACAGTATACTGTAATCTTATAGATTACAGTACTGTATGTAAAAAATACACACCCCCCTTGTCCCTAGTGGTCTGCCCAGTGCCCTACATGTACTTTTATATAATAAAAACTGTTCTTTCTGCCTGCAAACTGTAGATTGTCCATAGCAACCAAAAGTGTCCCTTTATGTCAAAAATGGTTTTAGAGCAGCTAGAAAACAGCGATAATAAATTATAATCACTTGCAGAATTGTGCGATAGCGATTTGTGGGGAAATTCGTCATAAAAAAATAAAAGTAATGACAGCGACAATTCTGCAACTGAGCAAATTTCAGTGATTTTGAGTTGATTACATTATTGAATAATTTTTATTTTAATTATATTATTATTTGTTATAATTATTTATAATTATTTATTATATTATAATTTATAATTTTGTTTTTAAAAAAATGTCATACCCGGATGCCTACTAGACTCTTGTTTGGTCAGATTTAAGTGAGTTATTCCTAAGAATTACAGGCCTACAGTATAAAACGCCAAATTTCCTTGCAAATAATGGTACCGCTTTCAGCACCTTTTTTCTGAAATAATCATACCGCCAGGGAGGTTAAGACCCGATTAATGTAAAAACTGGCCATACACAGTTTTTATCATTCGACCCACAGATTCCTCCATCCACACTAAATAGTGCAGATAGACAAATGTCCTCTGCTGGCTACTGTATTCTGACAGCCACTGCTCCTGCTGCTGTCGAATACCCAAACAGTGCCTGTACCTGACTGGACACAAGCGCTGCTTGGCCAACAATTTGGCACCTGGCTCCTTTGAGAAAAGCCGACTATAAAATGGCCATGGACAGTATATTGCTTATGAGCCAGTGTGTCTGTAGCAATTATTAAGCTGCTTAATTTGCAAGGTGGTTGTAAATATAATAAAAACCCTGCAACGTGCTATATGGAGTTCTTAATAAATTGTAGGAAAGGATCTAAGTAACCTTTGTCCCCTTAATGTCACATTCTTCCCTAACTCCCGGCAATCACTTGAGTTGATCCAATCAGGAAGAATAGAAAAACCATAGGGGTTTGAGTAATTGTCCCTCAGCGAAGTCTTTTCCTGGAAAGAAAGTATTTCCTTCCCTTAAGAGAAGTATTATCAATTTGTGGAATGAAAATGTTCCTTCTACTTAAAGTATGCTCCAATTCCAGTAAACAAACCTCAACACCCTGCCAAATTCCATGGAAGTAGTGAGACAAATTGTGCTATATACAGCAAAATATGTTGTCCTTTTCATTGTTTAGCCTAAAGATTAACACCAGACAGTTATAAATAATACTCAATTATGCAGTTGTGTCCGGTGCTATTCTATAATACAGTAAAACCTTGTATTGCGAGCATTATTCGTTCTGGAAACATGCTTGTAATCCAAAGCACTTGTATATCAAAGCAAATTACCCCATAAGAAATAATGAAAACTCAAATGATTTGTTCCACAACCATTTATTCATAGGTCCTTCAGTTTATAGTCCAGATAAAAAGATTATAGCAGTGTGATTGGTTGTGTAACCATAAAATGTCAATCCAGAAATGGAAGCCACCGCAAGGGGATTAGAAGCAAAATCCAGCAGGAGCTACAGAGTATAAAAGAGAAGAGAGGCGTCTCTAAGTGTAGCAATATGGTTACATTTATTGAAGGTACAACATTTAGTAACTCACATGGATTGATGATTAAAATAGGCATATCTAAGTATGCAGGCATCTGGGGTAAAGTTGTCCATATAGACCGTCCTTCTCACCGCCGGCTCTCACCGCTGTCAGTCTGAAATCGTGACTGTGAAGACTACCCTGCAGTAGAGCGATCTCAAAACAAGGCTTGAACCGCTCGTGAAGCATAGAGTGTAAAGGATAATTGTAGATGGCAGTGAGGAAGATGGTCTATGTGGACAGCTTTACCCCAGATGCTGGCATACTTAGATGTGCCTCTTTTAATCATCAACTATGTGAGTTGCTAAATGTTGTACCTTCATTAAATGTAACCATATTGCTACACTTAGAGGTGACACTCTTCTCTTTTATACTCAGTTGTGACATGACGCTACTTGTATATCAAGACAACGCTTGTATATCAATTCAAAATGTATTAAAAATGTTGCTTGTCTTGCAAAATGCTCCCAAACCAAGTTACTCTCAAACCAAGGTTTTACTGTACTGTAATCTGGGGTTGATTTACTAAAACTGGAGTGTGCAAAATCTGGTGCAGCTCTGCACCAAAACAAATCATCTTCCAGGTTTTATTGTCAAAGCTTTAAGAGGTTGTAAACTCAAAATAAGTCATAATGAGCTAGTGTACATCGCACACCGCTGAGACCGCTGACTTCTTTCCCAGAGTTACATCCGGGTTCTAGGGTTGCCACATCATCCCTTTAATCCAAGACACACATTAATTACACAGGTTCTGTGGCTGATCAAGGTGGTAATTAAACTCACTTGGTGCCTTATATGCATTAAATCAGCCTCAGAACCTGTGTAATTCATATGTGTCCTGGATTAAAGAGATGATGTGGCAACCCTACCGGGTTCACGGACTCCGGCTCTGTAAGTAGTCGGAACCGCAATGACGTCACTCCGCGGGATCCGCTGTTTAGGGCACAGTGCTCAGGAAGGAACGGTACCGGTGGCCATCTCTTCAGAGCGCATGCGGCAGTGATGTCACTGGCTGCATATAATGTAAATATCTCCTAAACGGTACACGTTTAGGAAATATTTACACTATCTAAAGGTAGACCTTATTATAGGCTTCCCTATAGGTAAATGTCAGCAGAGGAAGTTTACTTCACTCACCAAGCTCCCAGTCTCTCACTAGACTCTCAGACCGAATCGCTACTAGATCCCCATTAACTTCCATAACTCAGTATCTTCCTCCTGCTTCTGGATAGGCCTTTAGACGGCCTACCAGACTGATGTCCCTGGGATAGGCCTTAGGTCTTAGGTTTCCGGCCTAGCAGCATAACGCACGTCCACCCAGACAGACATCCAGGTGGCACAGAACCCATATCACCTGACTCTAGTCCACACAAATAAATAGGCTCTCCCAGCAGGCCAAGGGGCTAAAGAGACCCCCACCAATTGGCTGAGACACCCCATCCATTCATAACTTGACCTTGCTAAGCCCTTGTCCATTTAATGTCACCAGCATAACACCA
Source organism: Rana temporaria (assembly GCF_905171775.1). NCBI lineage: Eukaryota > Metazoa > Chordata > Amphibia > Anura > Ranidae > Rana > Rana temporaria. The sequence goes on from NC_053490.1 coordinate 138,396,617, forward strand.
CCTAGTGACAGAAGAGAGAAGGTGCAGCAAGTGCAGAACTAGAGAGGAATGAGTGGATCTACTAACAATTAACCAGGGCAACTACTGCCTGGCAAACTAAATTTACTAGCAACCCTGACTAAAGGCCAGGGTGCTACATATGCATCATGAGTTTGTCAAAAACACAAATAAAAGAAAGAGAAAGAAGAGGAAATAAGAAAAAAGGCCAAGAATGAGTAGAATAAAATGTAGAAAAGAGGAGGGAAGGGTGGAAAGGACTCCGCACTCTGGCCCAGGCCCACCAGGAGGCATTCTAATCAGGTATAGTCAATGGATCATTTGTCAGTTATCTGATCCATGGACCCCAGATTATTCCCAACGCTTTCATTTTATCATTTAGGATTGCAGATAAAATGTTCATTTATCATAAGCCAGGAAAGCTTGTGCTTGAGCAGGTCAAACGTTATAGTAGCCAACTTTTAATTTCTGGCTATGGTGATTTTAGTGGATAGAAATATGAAAGTGAGGAGTCGTCTCCGATTTTTCGAGGCTTCTTCCACCTTGCATCCCAGCAGAGCATATTTTAGAGACTTAATCAGATTGATTTGGGCGAGGGTATAAATGAAATGATAAACTCCATTGCTAAGGCATTGAAAACAAAATATTTAATTCTAGCTGAAACCAGACACAGAACTAATAAAGCTCTTATTCGTGCTAAAATGGAAGCAATCAAAATAAATTGATTTGGTCAATTTGAGAAATTCTGGCTTCCTTGGGTTAAAGTGGAGTTCCACCCATTTTTTTATGTTTGTCTGTGCTGCATGCCCTAATCTCATAGTGTTCAGAATGGACAATTTTTATTTATTTTGTTGCTTGTAAATACCTTTATTTTGTAGTCCTTCATTACTTCCTCCTCCTTATTAGCCTAGGCTATTAAGTCACAAGGCTATTCGCAAGGGTTTCTGGGATAGGCATCATGTATCCCAGTAGTCCTTGCAAATAGCCTATTTGCATAGAGAAGGGGCGGCAACTTCCTCTGACACTCCCGTTGCTATGGAAACCTGACTGAAACCTATTACATCGCTTGTGCAGCACTGAGCATGTGCGAGATCTGCAAGGCTGAAATCCAGGAAGTCATACAGTCTGGCTTCATGATGCCCACACTTAAGATGGCCACGGTCTATTTCTAGATTATAAACTAACTAAATACTCTAACAACCTAACAAAACGGACCTTCGTTTACAGACTAACTTTACTAGACTACATTAAGCTTGTGTATTACAGGGGTATTTATATTTAAAAAGTGAAATTGTGGGTGGAACTCCCCTTTAAGCATTGTTCACCTCCAGACCTTGAGGACACACTATTATTGCCTTGGTAATTTTACTCTATTTGTCTTAACTATAATTTCTATTGATTTGGGATTGCATCACCACTTGTAAACCCCCCCATTTCCTTCCCCCCTTTTTTCTACCCTCTTCTCTCTATCTACTATTTTTTGTTTTCTACCTTTCTTTTAATATTGTGTGGTACTTATATACACATTATCTTTTCCTTTTTTAATATATACATATTAGATTGATCTCCTTACTACTGCTCTTGCAAAATGAACCAATAGTCACTAGCTTACTTTTTTCTTCTGATGGAATTTTCTAATGCTTTTGATGTAATACTTTATTGGTTTATTTGTTGCTCTACTCGTTACATTTTTGTCATGTACTCATCCTGTTCGTAAATCGATATGTTTAAAGGGGTTGTAAAGGAAAAACATTTTTTTCATAATAAGCATCCTTTACCTGCAGACATTCCTCTTTTCACGTCCTCATTGTTTGTTTTTGCTCAGAAGTTGCTCTATTTCTTCTCTGTTCTGTTCACTTCCTGATTGTCTGATTGTAACTCACCACAATGAAGGGAGGCTTTACTGAGGTGTTCAGTGACGTGCTCGCCCCCTCCTGTGAACTACATCTGTGCGGCAGGAAGCTCTCTATGTGTTAGAGACTTCAAGGAGGTGTGAATTACTGGGTGTGCCGCAATGCATACTGGGAAATGTAGTTCTTACATGAACGAGCGCCGCAAACCAGGAAGTGAATGAGAGAACAGAAACTAGAATGCCGGAGGTGATATAGGTGAAGGAATTTAATAGGTATTTACTCGTTTTTTAACAGAATCATTACACTATTCTGTCTGTCTACCTTGCAGACATTAATTTTAGCCAAATTTTTTTTTTCCTTTACAACTCCTTTAACGTTATTGCTATTTGAATATTGTACCACCATTCTTGTATGTACTCAATTTGTCAATCTTTGTTATAGTTAAAAAATAATAAACAAATTTGACAAGAATTATAAAATGATAAACTCTGAACTTAAAGCCGATGTGCCATGAAAAAAAAATAATAAAAGCCAGCAGCTACAAATACTGCAGCTGCTGACTTTTAATATTAGGACACTTACCTGTCCTGGAGTCCAGCGCCGTCCGCAGCAGAGGACGAGCGATCGCTCGTCACTCTGCTGCACCCCGCCATCCTCAGTGAGGGAACCAGGAAGTGAACCAAAAAAGTTCAATATCACATCCGCCCCTTCCTGCCCCCTTGCTGTATAGAGGCGTGTATAACCAATAAAAAAAAAAAACATTTTCAATATCACATCCGCCCCTTCCTGCCCCCTTGCTGTATAGAGCGGCGGCGTGTATTACCAAGCATCGGCGGCATGTATTATAAGGCATCGGGAGCGAGCGCATTTACAGCTGTTCCCGCTCTGAGATTTCCATCGACTCGGATTGCGCCTGCGCACTTTACACGGAACCATATCTATACCAGGAACCAGCTTGGCAGATGACCGGGCAGGGCTGCAAACTAAGGGGAGCAGCTCAGCAGTGGCAGCGCAATGATCATATTGGCTGGAGCCTGGCGCCGGCAAACAGGGGCAGGCCGCAGGAGCGGAGTAAATGTATTGTAAAACACACTGACAGTGACAGACTGCAGACATGAATGATCATGGCAGTGACAATCGGCGGCCCTGGCCCACCGATGTGCGGGAGGCGGTGTGTCATTGTTGAACTTGTCAACACTGTTTTACGATCCCAGGGGGGTCAAACGCCCCCCCCTTGCCCTATGGAGCGGATGCCCATGGCTACAGGTAAACCTTATTATAGGCTTACCTGTAGTCAAAAGTGGATTGTAAGGGTTTACAACCACTTTAAAACACAAATCAGTTTCTGGCAAACTCCAGGAATTCTCCCAGACACCGGGTACAAAATCCAGATCCAAATGATAGCGTCCATAAAATATACTTCCACAATTCTCTAATCTGTTGTAGATACTGGGTACTATGTATGTCCTACTGCCTACCTTCTCTACCTGAGCCCAATACCCAGAAAAATATACAAATAATCCTTACACTTAATAAAAGTAGAAAGTGCATGCATATAAATTCCCAGGAAGCCAGTTGCACCATCCTCTGTGAATCTATGGTTCTCCAAAATCAATGAACTTAAAAGCATGGATGTTCTTTTAATAAATCACAAGGAAATATTACGATAGTCATGATTTTATTGACTGGAATTTTTACACATCCCAAACGGTTGCTTTTTCCCCGCCTAAGAGTGACAATGTAGGTTTAAAGACATGTTCAAATATAAACTGCAGCCAAAGGTCTGAGAAATCAAGGACTCAAATATTGGAACAGTGGCCTCTGCACTTTCCACCCTTCTTTCATGTACGCGCATTTTTTCTTTTCTCCTCAATTTTCATTACATCGCAGCTAAACATTTTTGTAAATTCGAAAAAATAATTAATTGGATACACTGGCAGTCTTTTAAAAAAAATTGGTACCCACTACCTTCCAGTACAATTTGAAGCCTGGTACACACGAAAAAACACTGACAGCTCCGGTCGGCGCTGCTGTACTAACCACCATTAGTACAGCGATCTTCCCCGCTGAGCTATTGTGTTCTGAAAAGGGGATGGCACCCGCCACCAGAACACTCCGTTCAGTGCTTTCAGCCATTGGCTGAGAGCCATAGGCGTGCGCACAGGGTGTGCCAGGTGTGCCCAGGCACACCCTAATCACCCTGTGCTGCACAGATTCCCCCTGCTGCTTGGCTGCAGAGAAAGGGACTTGGGAATATCTGTCCTCAGCCCCTTTCTATGTCTCAAAAGTGAGATATCAGGGGTCTGTTTAGGCCCCTAATATCTCACCAAAGCCCCCCAATTGTAAAAGAAAAGAATAAAAAAATTACTGTAAAAAAATTAATAAAATCATTTTTTTTTTAAAAAGTAATAATAAAATTAAATAAAAATAAACTACTGACTGCAGTCCCTGCCCACTGACACCATCAACTGTTCTGCTGACATTGTCCATTGCCCTACTGCCCTATATGTATACGCATGTGTGTTTGAGCGTTGGGGTACACACCCTAATGTAATAGGCTGCGCACACCTATGCTGAGAGCGCTGTTTGGGAGTGAGTCAGCTGCTGGATTTCCAACATGCATATCCGACAGACCAACATACACACGGGCCGTTTTTTTAATCAGCAAATGTCTCCTACTCGGCTGACCCTAAGTAAAAAAGGTAATTAAAGTGGTTGTAAACCCTTACAGACCGCTTTTACCTACAGGTAACCCTAGATTTGGCTTACCTGTAGGTGCAAGAAAAATCTCCTAAACCTACATGGTTTAGGAGATATTTACACTAGAGACTTGCGCCGATGTTCAATCATTGACCAATAACACATAATCTCCCCTTAACGCTAAAGCAGAAATCCAGCCAAAAAAAACAAGCCAAAAATGTATAGTCCATTAAAAGTTTAAATAGCAAAACTGGCTTATGCTGCAATATTTAGAGAATTTGGCTGGATTATGTTTTATTGCCACGAGCTGTTCTCGATTTGAAAGCCATCATCAATTAACCCAATTCCTTTGAATACCCCCCTCCGACCTGTAACTAGACAGTGAATGGAAAAACAGCACAGTGGTGAGCCATAATCCCTGTCATCCCTACTTTAGCATCTGATGGCAAGTATCATTCAACTCCTTTCCTCTGAGCTGAGGTCACCCTGGAGCTGTTCCAGCCTTTGATTGGACAGTGAAGAGAGAAGCAGCACAGTGATGAACAGTGATTTAAAGATGGCGGATTGTGAATGCAGACCATGGTTATTGCTGCACCCTAAACAGGAGTAGCAAAAACATGGTCAGAAAGAAGTTATCTTTAAAAATTATTTTTGAAATGAACATGTTAAAGATTTCTTAGGATTTTAATTGAGCTGACATAGACTTTAAGCTTTAATTGGCAGCTACTCCACAAACCACTAAAAGGTGCCTTTAAGCAGGGCGGTACACTGAGCAATACAGAAATTCCCCAGAACTTCATTGAGCTAGTCAGCACAAGAAGGCCTAATAAATAGTTTGAACATGTATGCAAAAAAATCTAACCAAAATATTTCATTAGATATTTTTGTGCTGACTAGCTGAAATGAGTGCTAGTGCATTTTTGCTTGGTTTAGTGCTAATGCAGCCAAAAACAACAAGATAAAAAATGGATAGCTTATAAAAAGATAACATTTTATATTCATCTTCTATTCATTTTCAACACAGAGATTGACCCTGCAGTACATTATTTTCTGCTTCTACATGTCCTCAGCCTGATGGGCAGTATCATTTTACCTCTTTATAAGCCCAGGTTGTCCTGTGCCCACCCCAACCTGTGACTGGACAGTAAAAAGAAAAGTCGCACAGCGATGAGCTCGTCTCTCGGATTTCTCTTCCTAACAGCATGCTTCTTAAGATGCCCCAGTAGACGTCTATATCGGACGAAACGCATCGGACCAGGAACCCCACTCCCCATGTTGCTTTTTATTTGAACTGTGATCACTTTTTATTCTATGTATGTCGGTTTTTATTAATTAAAACCCACTCAGTTTTGACCTGCAATATTGGAGGCCCCATTTTTTTCTTTTCTTTCCATGATCTTTGGATGGGAATTTTTTTTGGGTTTCTTTATTTGGTTTTCCCCACCCCCAACGGAGACTGCTTACTGAAACCATCAAGTGATTCTGGATTTCCAGTCAATCTATTTGGCTGAGTGATCCATCTACACAACTGGGATTCTAACATCAGACCGATCGCCAGGTGTGAAGTATCCGGTTTTCTGGTTCTGTTTATGGTCATCGTCACCCAGTGTTCATCCAGGTTTACCCAGAAGTCCTCTGGATTCCTTTAACTATTCGATCCATCTGTTGTTTGGATTATACATGCTCGATCGACCCGGTTTATAAACGGGTCCAACAGTTCCGGTAAGAGTACCCATTTACACCATTTGTTTGAAGGCACTGGCCAAGGGATGTTTCATACAGCTTCATGACACCCTATTGTGATATGCTTCATCCATTTGTGACGGACACATTCACCATTTGTTTCATCGGTGGACTTATTATTATCATTCCACTTTATTTGTTGTATATTTTTAGTGACCTTGTGCACCACTTATATTTATACTTAGCGCTATACACTCACCTGTACCACGTTTTGAATTTTGTCATATTCTTGTGTAGCAGCTCTTCCTTTTTTCTTTCTTTTTACGGGATAGCGCATTAACTATTTACATTCACATTCTTAAAGCAGAGGTCCGGAGAAAAAAATTAAAAGCCAGCAGCTACACATACTGCAGCTGCTAACTTTATATAAATGGACACTTACCTGTCTTGCTGTCCCTCGATGTCGGCACCCCAGCTGATGTTTTTATCGGCAGTCGGATGCTGCCGCCGCCATTGCGGGTAAGGGAACTCGGCAGTGTAGCCTTTTGGCTTCACACTGGGAACCCTACTGCGCATGCGCGAGGCCCCCCTCCTCTCTCCTATTAGACCGGCGGCCAGGGGAAGAGGAAGGGGGAGCCCCGTGGTGACGTCACTGCTGTGTCACGGCCGCGGCCAGACTCCTGGAAGTGGGAAAGGATACCATCCTGTCCCCCCTCCCCCCGAAAGGTGCCACCGGGGGGGGGATCCAATGAGCGGACGTTCCACTTTAGGGTGGAGCTCAGCTTTAGGAGGAGCTGATTGGTCCCTGGTACTGCTTCTTCTTCTCACACTCCAGTTCCGCTATACAGAAACTGCAAGAGTTTGATTCCAGGTCAAATTCGCTGGTTGAATTTAAAAATACATTCAGTGATATATTAATTGTTACGGAGATGTAATCATTTGTGTAAATTATATCTGCCTAGAATTGAGCTTAGTTTTTATTTCTGTGTATTTTTTAGTGCACATAATAAGACTCTACACTGCTTTTTATTCTACATTGAAGCAAAACTGAATGTGCAGTTATTAAAACTTGTTTTTATCATGGATCACAGTTCAGAACAGTGCGATAACCTTCAGCAAATGTTGAGAACACTAGTGACACATTTGCAGGAAAAGTATCCCACTTAACGGGGCTCTCTGCCAAGACAGAGCTGAGAACTCCCAGTTTTTCCTGTGTATGTTTCTCAGAAGATCCCATGATGCCACAGGCACTTTGTGCTACCAGTGCCAGGCTGGATGTGTGCTCATTGTGGATTTTCCCTAGCTGCCTATACTGTTAGTAATTGCTTATTTACATAGACAATTCCATCACTATGCATATATGAACGTGTCATTAGCTTTCACTATTGTCCTACATATGCTTGAGACAAACACTATACGGATAAGGGCTATTATTAACAGGACAGATGAGAAATTATAGATTAATAATCATTTTACAGATAATCTGGTTGCAAAAGCCATAGATGTAGTCAAAACTTATTGTGTTACTACCATAAGATCCATTAAAGCGGTCCTCCACCCTAAAGTGGAGTCCCGCTGATCGGAACCCTCCCCCCCTCCGGTGTCACATTTGACACCTTTCAGGGGGGAGGGGGGTGCAGACACCTGTCTAAAGACAGGTATTTGCACCCACTTCCGGCCACACGATACGGGCGAAAGACGGGCATTCCGTCACATCCCGTCTGTCGCCCGTTGTGTGCTGGGAACACTCGGCTCCCAGCACACAGCGTGTGAGCCAATCGGCGGGCGCAGCGCGACTCGCGCATGCGCCGTAGGGAACCGGGCAGTGAAGCCGCAGCGCTTCACTTCCTGGTTCCCTCAGCGTGGATGGCGGGGGGAGCAGCAGAGTGACGAGCGATCGCTCGTGCTCTGCTGCGATCGGCGCTGGACTCCAGGACAGGTAAGTGTCCTAATATTAAAAGTCAGCAGCTGCAGTATTTGTAGCTGCTGACTTTTAATATTTTGTTCCCATGGCACATCCGCTTTAATATATTGAACAAATGTAAAGGCTGTCTGCTTGTGTTATATGAAGTGATATTAAAGGCTCCCATTTAAAAAAACAAAAACATGTTACAGTAGGTGAACCCGATTTTGTGTCAATCTCGCTCTCTTTCTCGGCGAGATTGAGCACCTACGAGCCCCATCGCGGGAGCCAGCGCCGAGCTGGCTTGCCGCGATGGAGACAGAGCCGTCATAGAAGCGACGGGAGATCCGACTTGGATTCCCGCCAATTCTACACGTGTGCGGCGTTTGTTATGAATCCTGAGGGGGAAGTCCCCGCCGGATTTTAAATAAAAATCCGGCATGGGTCCCCCCCTCAGGAGCATACCGGGCCCTTAGGTCTGTTATGGGTTGTAAGGAGAGCCCCCCTACGCCGAAAAAAACGGCGTAGGGGGTCCCCCTACAATCCATACCAGACCCGTATCCAAAGCACGCTACCCGGCCAGCCTGGAAGGGAGTGGGGACGAGCGAGCGCCCCCCCCCCCCTCCTGAGCCGTACCAGGCTGCATGCCCTCAACATGGGGGGGTTGGGTGCTCTGGGGCAGGGGGGCGCACTGCGGCCCCCCCACCTCAGAGCACCCTGTCCCCATGTTGATGAGGACAGGGCCCCTTCCCGACAACCCTGGCCGTTGGTTGTCGGGGTATGCGGGCGGGAGGCTTATCGGAATCTGGGAGCCCCCTTTAATAAGGGGGCCCCCAGATACCGGCCCCCCACCCTAAGTGAATGAGTATGGGGTACATCGTACCCCTACCCATTCACCTGCAAGAAAAGTGGTAAAAACACAAATAAACCACACAGGGTATTAAAATATTTTATTAGTCTGCTCCGGAGGCCGCCCCCTGTCTTCTTTATTAGCTCTTTTACCAGGGGGAGCTTCTTCTTTGACGTCTTCGGGTGGGTGGGGGCCGCCGTCTGGTTCTCTTCCACCGCCGGGGGGGGTGGCTTTTAAAAAAGCCCCCACCCCCCCGGCGGGTTTCCTCCGGCGTCTTCGGCGGGGCTCTTCTTCTTCCGCTATCCCGACGGGTCTTCTCCGCTATCCGGGGGGTCTCCTTCTATGTTCGCCGCTCTCCGCTGTTGACTTGTCGCACCCCGGTTCTTCGTCTCGCTGTCCGGTCCCTTCTTCCGTGCTGTACGTCTTCTTCCGTGCTGTGAGTTCTTCTTCCGTGCTGTGACGTCATGTTCTTCACTTCTCTTCTTCTCCCGATGTTGACACGCCGGTCCTTCTCGCTGAAATGACGGATGCGCGCCTTGCATCGGACCTATATAGGCCTCACAGTCCCATCATGCTCTGTACCTACCCATGTGATACCTACCACGTGGGTAGGTATCACATGGGTAGGTACAGAGCATGATGGGACTGTGAGGCCTATATAGGTCCGATGCAAGGCGCGCATCCGTCATTTCAGCGAGAAGAGCCGGCGTGTCAACATCGGGAGAAGAAGAGAAGTGAAGAACATGACGTCACAGCACGGAAGAAGAACTCACAGCACGGAAGAAGACGTACAGCACGGAAGAAGGGACCGGACTGCGAGACGAAGAACCGGGGTGCGACGAGTCAACAGCGGAGAGCGGCGAACATAGAAGGAGACCCCCCGGATAGCGGAGAAGACCCGTCGGGATAGCGGAAGAAGAAGAGCCCCGCCGAAGACGCCGGAGGAAACCCGCCGGGGGGGTGGGGGCTTTTTTAAAAGCCACCCCCCCCCGGCGGTGGAAGAGAACCAGACGGCGGCCCCCACCCACCCGAAGACGTCAAAGAAGAAGCTCCCCCTGGTAAAAGAGCTAATAAAGAAGACAGGGGGCGGCCTCCGGAGCAGACTAATAAAATATTTTAATACCCTGTGTGGTTTATTTGTGTTTTTACCACTTTTCTTGCAGGTGAATGGGTAGGGGTACGATGTACCCCATACTCATTCACTTAGGGTGGGGGGCCGGTATCTGGGGGCCCCCTTATTAAAGGGGGCTCCCAGATTCCGATAAGCCTCCCGCCCGCATACCCCGACAACCAACGGCCAGGGTTGTCGGGAAGGGGCCCTGTCCTCATCAACATGGGGACAGGGTGCTCTGAGGTGGGGGGGCCGCAGTGCGCCCCCTGCCCCAGAGCACCCAACCCCCCATGTTGAGGGCATGCAGCCTGGTACGGCTCAGGAGGGGGGGGCGCTCGCTCGTCCCCACTCCCTTCCTGGCCGGCCGGGTAGCGTGCTTTGGATACGGGTCTGGTATGGATTGTAGGGGGACCCCCTACGCCGTTTTTTTCGGCGTAGGGGGGCTCTCCTTACAACCCATAACAGACCTAAGGGCCCGGTATGCTCCTGAGGGGGGGACCCATGCCGGATTTTTATTTAAAATCCGGCGGGGACTTCCCCCTCAGGATTCATAACAAACGCCGCACACGTGTAGAATTGGCGGGAATCCAAGTCGGATCTCCCGTCGCTTCTATGACGCGCTTGCTGGGATGTGCTGTCACTATTCCAATGAGTGCGAGATGTCGGCGAGATCTCGGCACCATGTCGCCGAGTATCAGCGCGACGCTGTCGTGCTAAAAACACAATATCACAAACACCTACTGTATACTCACCTGCTCTGTGCAATTGTTTTGCACAGAGCAGCCCAGGTCCTCCTGTTCTTGGGTCCCTCGCCAGTGCTCCTGACCCCTCCCTACTGCCAAGTGCCCCCACAGCAAGCAGCTTGCTTCCACGCTTCCGAGTTGCTGCTCCGCATGTCCATTTACACACAGAGCAGCAGCTCAGCCCTGCCCCCTCTCTCTCCTCATTGGCTCAGTGTGATTGACAGCAGCAGGAGCCAATGGCTTCTGCTACTGCCTCACCCAATGAGGAGTGAGAGTCCCTTGAGAGCCGAGGCTCTTGTGCACATCGCTGGATTGAGCTGGGGCTCAGGTAAGTATTAGGGGGACTGAGAGGAGGCTGCTGCACACAGAAGGTTTTTTACCTTCTTGCATAGAATGCACGAAGGTAAAAAACATTGAGCCTTGTAAAGTCAGAAGTTTTTTTTTATCCTAATGCATTCTATGCATTAAGATAATAAGCCTTCTGTGTGCATCAGCCCCCTTCGTACTTACCTGAGCTCCATCTAGATCCAGCAGTGTTGCAGGAGTGTCTCGGCTTCCTGGGACTCCCCCCCCTCATTGGCTGAGACAGCAGAGTGGTCCCATTGGCTCCCGCTGCTGTCAATTAAAGTCAGGCAGCCAATGAGAAGAGAAAGGGGACAGGGGCGGGCCACGGCTTTGTGTCTGAATGGACACAGGGAGCTGTGGCTCAGCTTGGGTGCCCCCATAGCAAGCTGCTTACACACACACATGTAAATGCAGCACATGTGTTACTTGCACACATCCTATGGTAAGGTGACCAGACACCCCCAGTTTCAGGGGACAGTCCCCTGATTGAGGACACTCTCCCTGGTTTTGTCCCCAGATTGGATTTAATAGGGGACAGGGGCAATTTCAAAGACAGTCAGTGCAGAATTAAAATAATAAAAAAATAGAATTACACCGCCGTGCCTACTAGCATAGGTGGGGTTGTATTTTTCCCATTATCTGTGCCCCCTTCTGATGATCATGTGCTGGTCGGAGCGGAGGCAATATTTCTTTAGTTTCGGGCGCATGCACATTCAGCTCCACTCGCATGTTCTTCTGCCTTGGCTCAAATCCTGGCCAGCCACTTGCCTATCTCCTTGCCTTCCCTGGCGGAGTGATCTTCCTCCGCTCCCCATCCAGTAGTAGCCGGGGCCCGGAAAGTAAGACTTGAGAGGCGGGCGGCGACGGGCAGAGAGTCCCTGATTGTTGCCATTACTAGTAAAGAAAAAATATGTCCCCGGATTTCATTTAAAAAATCTGGTCACCTTATCCTATGGACAACTTTTTTATGCAGGATCTTGCTGGTGTAAAAACAATATGTACATGTTCATGCGCTCTAGTATGGCAAAGAACAATCCTGATGTGCAACGGGCAGCAAACAATCCGATTTCAGTTTACTGTATTGAGATCATTGAATTATATCTAAATTCAAAACTTTTTTTTTCGTTTTAGATAGTTTGGGGAAGGGTTACTGTTAGTCCTAAGAGGACAGGAAGGGATATCGCCACTGGGACACACAAAGTGATAGGAATTGCAAAATGTTGTACTTGCCACTAAATGAGCAAGCTAACCTATCCAGCTGTGGACACTATGGAGAAAAACATCAACAGAGACAGTGAAATCACAGCTCCTCACAGCTTGTTTTCCCTGGCAGCAGGGCCTTGGCAGCCTTCTAATGTAAACCAACACCAGGTGCCATAAGCTGTTAGAAACTGTCTGAAACCCAATTTCACAGGCTCTACTGTGGTCTTTGAAAATGAATTACTTTACAGTACAGGCAGGTAGAGAGGTCAGTGAATCATTGTTTTATAGCAAGAAAAAAGAAAGAATAACCACATTTTTGCTTGCACATACTTGGATAAAAATTCACATTGTCCAGCCCAAAGGTAACCCCAGCATTATATAATTTTTCTTCCTAAAGACTTTAAGAAAGTTACCCTTTAAAGTGGAAGTCCATGCAAAATATAAAATCCCTGCATCTATAGACACCAGGGATCTAACACTAACCTCTTTATCCCTTTAAAGAAAAAAACACGTATATTAGTTTTTGGAAGCCGATCTGAACCGGATCCCATGCTGAGCTGTCAGCCATGGCTTCTCTGTGGAGGTGAGTGCAGAGGAGATGGAGGACAACGGAAGCTTCATAGTAACTCAATGGGTGACGTCACTTCCCATTCATTTCACAGCCGTTGTCTTCTGTGTCCTCTGCAGAGCTTCCGGCGCTGGAGATCAGGTCAGAGCGGGTGAGATCAGCTTCCAAAAATGTATGTATACTCATTTTTTCTTTACAGGGATAGAGAGGTTAGTGTTGGGTCTGATGAGTCTCGATTTTAGCTGCGGCATTCAGATGGTAGGGTCAGAATTAGGCATAAACAACATGAAAGCATTGATCCATCCTGCCCAGGGTTGCCACCTTTTCTTCAAGTCAAACCCGAACACTTTTTAGCGGGATACAGCAATTATCTTTTATAGTATAAACTATACATATATTTTGCTATTAAATAACATTTCTAATCATATGAAGTTAATAACACGAGTCCCCCTTTACACCAGAGTCCACAGAGTTCCCCTTTTACATCTGAACTTGCAGAGTTCACTTTAACTGTGAGGCTAGGTTCACACAGCTTCAAACTCGAAATCGCGCTATTTTACAGCGATTTCGCTGCCTATAGAGCTGAATTCGCATCGCACACAGATCAAACTCGCACAGGACCCTTTTTTCCGCAACTTAGATTCGCACCACACTGATGTGAACGGCACTAATGGAAAACAATGTTATTTTAATGACTTGCGAATTTGAGAGATCGCAACGGCTCAAATTCGCAAAAGAATTTGCAGCAGTGTGAACCCAGCCTAAGGGGGGAATCTGCAGACTTTGATGTAAGGGAGAACTCTGGGAACCCTGATTTAAGGGGGAACACTGAGAACTCTAATGTACAGAGGGGACTCTGATGTAAGGGGGAACACTGTTGCCTCTGGTGTAAAGGGGAACTCTGATGTAAGGGGTGCTCTTTGAACCCTGAATTACCTTAGTGCACTCACTGAGAGGCAGGAGAGAGAAGGGGGGAGACGTCAGTCACAGACAGGGATGGATGGTGAGCTCACTCACCCCTTGGCAGTCAGCACCTTTCATCCAGATGTATCTGGAAGCCATAGTCCTGTCTAAATAATGTGTCTGGGTCTCAGGCAATACGAAACCTGGACGCATGATTCCAAACCAGAACTGCCCGGGTGAATCCCTGACAGGTGGCAACCCTAATCCTGCCTTGTATCAACAGTTCAGGCTGGTTCTGTAATGGTGTGGGGGATACACTTTGGGCCCATTAGTACCAACTGAGCATTGTGTAAATGCCTCAGCCTACCTGAGTATTCTTGCTGACCATGTGCATCCCTTTATGACTACAGTGTACCCATCTTCTGATGGCTCCTTCCCCAGGATAATGTAACATGTCACAACATAAATCTTGTCACCACTGGTTTCTTGAACATGACAATGAGATCGCTGTACTCCAATGGCCTCCACAGTCACCAGATCTAAATCCAAAAAAATTACAGCAGTATTAACCCTTCCTACGCTATCCAAAATGAAAAAAAAAATGGCTTTAGGAATACTTTAGCTGATGACCTCAATCTCATACACTTTATAAAACATGAGTTGGTCATGGAATGCACTTTGAATGTTGAACTTTCATGTTTGTCCTATTTGACTCTCACAGGTGTAATAAGTACAGCGGCCCAGATTCACGTAGGAGATACGACGGCGTATCTCCAGATACGCCGTCGTATCTCTGAGTGCGAGGCGTCATATCTTGGCGCCTGATTCAAAGAATCAGATACGCCAGAATTTGTATAAGATACGACCAGCGTAAGTCTCCTACACCGTCGTATCTTAACTGCATATTTACGCTGGCCGCTAGGGGCGTATACGCTGATTTACGCCTAGAAATATGCAAATCAGCTAGATACGCCTATTCATGAATGTACGCCCGGCTGTCGCAGTACAGATACGCCGTTTACATAAGGCTTTTTCCGGCGTGAAGTTAAACCTGCTCTATGAAGCGTAGATGAGGCATACCAATGTTAAGTATGGACGTCGGGCCAAATTTTCCGTCAATTACGTTGTTTGCGTAAGTCGTTCGCGAATAGGGCTGTGCGTAATTTACGTTCACGTCGAAAGCATTGGCTTTTTGCGGGTTAATTTGGAGCATGCGCACTGGGATACTTTCAAGGACAGCGCATGCGCCGTTCGGAGAAAGCGTCATTTACGTGGGGTCACAATACATTTACATAATACACGCCCACTTCTTCCACATTTGAATTAGGCGGGCTTACGCCGGCCTATTTACGCTACGCCGCCGCAACTTTGCTTTGAGAATACTGCACTTGCCTGTCAAAGTTGCGGAGGCGTAACGTAAATAGGATACGTTACGCCCGCACAAAGATGCGCTCTCCTACGTGAATCCGGGCCAGCAAGTTCTTACAAATGTATAGCAGCAATTGTGTAACACAAAAGCAGTTTGGCAAAACCTCAAATGTATTGCAGCTCCTGCCTGCAAAGGGTTTTGGTTACTAGTGATACCTATTCCCATCAGCAGCATGAATCCTTTGTGTAATGGAAGATTTTAGTAGTCCAGGAATTTTTAGAGGCTATGACGAATGTACACGATTTTCAGCTCTTAAATAACACAATAGCGTAGACGATGAAGAAATAGTACCGCATGCTTCAGCTTCTGTATTTACAGTGGAACAATACAAAATGAAAATCTACAGAGCCCTTGTACATAATGCAAGCAGATACCCCAGTTTATAACAGAAATCTACAAAACATGATCCTAAATAGCCAATTAATAACATGGAGTCATCGTATCTTATTTTTACCCACCATTTATATACAATATAAACAGTATGCTTATTTTACTAAATATTCAATAATATCACTAATTTCAGGAATTCTACATTGAGAAACATCTGTATCTGTAAAAGTTTTCTCAATGGAAAAACGCATGGAAGGGATGGAAGGAAAAGTGGGATGCCCCATGATGTAATGTGCGCAAACATGAGATAAATAAGAATTTATTGTGTCTGGACCTTCAACCCCATGGACTCTTTACACAAGCAATATTTACCAATCTGGCATGAATGCTGTGAGGAATTCAGAAACCTATAGGAAGCAGTCAGCCTCAATACACATTGAAATCTGGTTGCTATAGGTTGTGACACCTTGCACATCATCATTCCACTGTGTACTGTATTGTTAAAAGGGTAGCTGTCCTAGGCAAATAAATATTTGACAGGTGGATAATAGGCAGCATAAGTTCCTTAATTGTCGGAAGTAGCCTGCTGACAGCACAGCTGGAGCCCTTTAATCCCCCAGTTAACACTGAGCCGCCACTATTTTTACCGCTGTCGCTAGGGGCAGATTTGCGGTACATTTCGGCTGCTAGCGGGGTGCCATTAGGGTCTCCTCAAAGAGGAGGATTCTATATCAGGAGCACTTGTTACCACTCCGAGTCACTCTGGGTATCATGGCGGCGACGGGGGAGGTGTCCGAGGACCGCTGCGGGGTCTTTGTTCTCAGGTAAGTAATTCTTTTTTTTTTTTTATGAGAGGGTTTACTTCCTCTTTAACCACTTCCCGACGGCCGTACGACTATATACGGCCGCAGGGTGGTTCTACTTCTCTGGGGCGCCGTGTTTTTACGGCCGCCCTTTTCCACGTTCCCCGCGCGCGCTCCCGAGCGCGCAGCGGGGAACTGCTGTGTTGGCCGTGTCCCTTGGACACAGCCAATTACAGATCGCCGTGAACGGCCAATCGAAGTGGCCGTTTGCTAGGCGATCTGTGCGGCCAATGAGAGATGATCTCATATGTTTACATATGAGATCATTTCTCATTGCCGGCTCTCACAGACAGCGGTGCTGTCAGGGAGAGAGGAGACCGATCTGTGTCTCTTGTACATAGGGACACAGATCGGTCACTTCCCCCACAGTTAGAACACTATATAGGGAATACATGTAACCCCTTCCTCACCCCCTAGTGTTAACCCCTTCCCTGCCAGTCACATTTATACAGTAATTAGTGCATATTTATAGCACTGATCGCAGTATAAATGTGAATGGTGCCAAAAATGTGTCAAAAGTGTCCGATGTGTCCGCCATAATGTCGCAGTCGCAATAAAAATCGCCGCCATTACTAGTAAAAAAAAAATAATTAAAAAAAATAATTCTGTCCCTTATTTTGTAGGCGCTATAACTTTTGCGCAAACCAGTCGCTTATTGCGTTTTTTTGTTTTTTTTTACTAAAAATATGTAGAATACGTATCGGCCTAGACTGAGGATAAAAAAAAATGTAAAAAGAAAATTGAGCTATTTATTATAGCAACAAGTAAAAAATATATTTTTTTTTCAAAATTGTCACTCTATTTTTGTTTATAGCGCAAAAAATAAAAACCACAGAGGTGATCAAATACAACCAAAAGAAAGCTCTATTTGTGGGAAAAAAAGGACGTCAATTTTGTTTGGAAGCCACGTCGCACGACCGCGCAATTGTCAGTTAAAGCGACGCAATGCCGAATCGCAAAAAGTCCTCTGGGCAGGAAGGGGGTTTAAGTGCCCAGTAAGGAAGTGGTTAAAGATAGCTATTAAGCGGCTATAACATCTAAATTAAAATGTAAATAATTAAGCATGTAAATGATGAATATATTTGAAATAAGAATTTGATCCAAGTAGAAAAATATATTTTTAATTGAATCCAAGTAAAAACCTGTAATCCTAATAAGTCTGGCTCTATACATTGAATTGCCTTTGACCGGTACAAGCAATTGAAATCATGTAATTGCAATAAAGAATGGGCTTACAAAACCAGCTTTTATTCCCTATCATCTATGGGCAGCTTTAGAGCACAGGGTTCAAAGGGTCTAAGAGGAAGCAGAAGTCTCGCCACCTGTTCTGGAAGAGACAAATGCCCATCTATGGCAGGATCTCCTAAATCTTTAGTCCAGCTTGTTTCAACACCTTATCCTTCTGTATTGTAAGCAAAAGCTGGAAGAGCTCTTTCTTCCACTGTATCCTTTTATAGCTGTATATATTTTATTATACAGTATCTCACAAAAGTGAGTACACCCCTCACATTTTTGTTAATATTTTATTATATCTTTTCATGTGACAACACTGAAGAAATGACACTTTGCTACAATGTAAAGTAGTGAGTATACAGCTTGTATAACAGTGTAAATTTGCTGTCCCCTCAAAATAACACAACACACAGCCATTAATGTCTAGACCGCTGGCAACAAAAGTGAGTACACCCCTAAGTGAAAATGTCCAAATTGGGCCCAATTAGCCATTTTTCCTCCCCGGTGTCTTGTGACTCGTTAGTGTTACAAGGTCTCATGTGTGAATGGGGAGCAGGTGTGTTAAATTTGGTGTTATCGCTCTCACTCTCTCATACTGGTCACTGGAAGTTCAACATGGCACCTCATGGCAAAGAACTCTCTGAGGATCTGAAAAAAATATTTTTGCTCTACATACAGATGGCCTACCTAGGCTATAAGAAGATTTCCAAGACCCTGAAACTGAGCTGCAGCAAGGTGGCCAAGACCATACAGCGGTTTAACAGGACACGTTCCACTCAGAACAGGCCACGTCATGGTCCACCAAAGAGGTTGAGTGCACGTGCTCAGTGTCATATCCAAAGGTTGTCTTTGGGAAAAAGACATACGAGTGCTGCCAGCATTGCTGCAGAGGTTGAAGGGGTGGGGGGTCAGCCTGTCAGTGCTCAGACCATATGCCGCACACTGCATCAAATTGGTCTGCATGGTTGTCGTCCCAGAAGGAAGCCTCTTCTAAAGATGATGCACGAAAAAGCATGCAGACAGTTTGCTGAAGAGAAGCAGGATGGGGACATGGATTACTGGAACCATGTCCTGGGGTCTGATGAGACCAAGATAAACTTATTTGGCTCAGATAGTAATAAGCGTATGTGGCGGGAACCAGGTGAGGAGTAAAAAGGCAAGTGTGTCTTGCCTACAGTCAAGCATGGTAGTGGAAGTGTCATGGTCTGGGGCAGCAAGATTGCTGCCGGCACTGGGGAGCTCATTGAGGGAACCATGAATGCCAACATGAACTGTGACATACTGAAGCCGAGCATGATCCCCTCTCTTTGGAGACTGGACTGCAAGGCAGTATTCCAACATGACCCCAAACACACCTCGAAGATGACCACTGCCTTACTAAAGAAGCTGAGGGTAAAAGTGATGGACTGGCCAAGCATGTCTCTAGACCTAAACCCTATTGAGCATCTGCTGGGGATCCTCAAACGGAAGGTGAAGGAGCGCAAGGTGTCTAACATCCACCAGCTCTGTGATGTCATCATGAAAGAGTGGAAGAGGACTCCAGTGGCAACCTGTGAAGCTCTGGTAAACTCCATGCCCAAGAGGGTTAAGGCAGTGCTGGAAAATAATGGTGGCCACACAAAATATTGACACTTTTCAAAAAAGTATCAAAAACCAGGCAGCAAAGTATAACATTGTTAACAATTGTGGCAGTGAATGTATCCTGTTGAAATAATCTGTAAAGCATGATGCACAACGCATAGAGAAGAATGTGGAAGCAATGATATTGTGCACTTACTCATCCGATTGTGTACAACATCCCACTGTTATAGCTTTACATGATCCCTTAAATAGATGTATCATCTTAGCCAATGTCCATCACAATATATTTGAAAATCTTTAATCATGCTTCAGGAAGCTTAAAAAATATTATAATAATTTTTTTAAAGTATTTCAAAATGATCTAAAAAATAAAAACAATTCAACGTCATTTAGGCTGCATTCACACTTTAGCGTTTTCAGATCGTAAAACGCTCATCTCAAAAGTTCCAAAACGCCCAAAAAGCAAAATCCCATGGGGCAGATCCACGTACCTGCGCGTAAGAATCCGCCGGGCGCAACGTTTCTAAGATACACTACGCCGCCGCAACTTATTTTTTTTTTCGAATCCTCAACGAATTCGCGCCGTAAGTTACGGCGGCGTAGTGTATCTTTGGCGGCGTAAGGGCGCGGAATTCAAATGGATGTAATGGGGGTGTGTCTTATGTAAATACGTTGTGACCCGACGTAAACAACGTTTTTTTTTTACCTGCGCATGCGCCGTCCGTGGGGGTATCCCAGTGCGCATGCTCGAAATTAACCCGGAAAAAGCCAATGCTTCCGACAGTGACGTCATTCTATGCAAATCCCTATTCGCGAACGACTTCTGCAAACGACGTAAAAATTTCAAATTTCTACGTGGGAAGAACGGCCATACTTAACATTGAGTATGCCTTATAACAGTAGCTTTAACTATACGCTGGAAAAAGCCGAACGAAAACGACGTAAAAAAATGCGCCGGCCGGACGTACGTTCGTGGATCGCCGTAAATAGCTAATTTGCATACCCGACGCGGAATTTGACGGTAACGCCACCTAGCGGCCGCCAAAATATTGCACCTTAAGATCCGAGGGTGTACTAAGACGTCGATTGTCGGATCCCTCCGAGATGCCGTTGTATCTTGTTTTGTAGATACAAAACAAAGATACAATGCTGGAATTTAAAAATTACGCCGGCGTATCAATAGATAAATGGCCCTTGTTCACATCTGAGCGTTCTGTCGCCTGAAGCAAAACGTACATGAGCTTCTTTTTAGGCAGATTACAAGTGTTTTAGAATGCAGTAAGATAAAAAACCTTCTGAATTTACAACCACAAACACTTTAAGACTGGCCTTGTAAATGTAAAATGAAGTCTGTAAATTCACCTGTTGGCTAAAAAGCTTTATTGTAAGAGTACAATGTTTTAGACATCAGCTTTTTAAAGTTTCCGTTGTTTACAGGCCTAAAACTTTTTCAGTGTGTATTATAATAACCTTCGTTTTGTAAGATAATGTTAATTTAGATGTATTGTCCCGTAATGAGTGCTTTCATCCACAGCTGCTTGGAGTCTTGTATTGCCTTTCTTAGTACTTTACAAGAACATTTGTATTTATGACTTACATGAAAGGGGCCCATGTTATGGCCCTAGATGCACTCTATGGCTGGTCTGAGTTCATGTGATGTAAGTCCAGACATGTCCCCACTAACAGACTCTGCTGGCTTCTACATATGTTTTCCACATTTGGTCACTAAACATGTTTATGGAGAATAAATGGAAGGGTTATAATCTTTTATAGCCTCTAAATGAGGTCCTTCAAGTATACCTAAAGGCATTTTTTTTAGTTTTGAATAGAGTGCAGAAGTTAAAGTGGAGGTTCACCCGAAAACTTAATTTTTAACATTAGATTGAGGCTCATTTTGTCTAGGGGAATCGGGTATTTTTTTTTTAAATCGCAGCAGTACTTACCGTTTTAGAGAGCGATCTTCTCCGCCGCTTCCGGGTATGGGCTGCGGGACTGGGCGTTCCTATTTAATTGACAGGCTTCCGACGGTCGCATACATCGCGTCACGATTTTCCGAAAGTAGCCGAACGTCGGTGCGCAGGCGCCATATAGAGCCGCACCGACGTTCGGCTTCTTTCGGCTACTCGTGACGCGATGGATGCGACCGTCGGAAGCCTGTCGGAAGCCTGTCAACCAAATAGGAACGCCCAGTCCCGAAGACCATACCCGGAAGCGGCGGAGAAGATCGCTCTCTAAAACGGTAAGTACTGCTTCGATTTTAAAAAAACTACCCGATTCCCCTTGACAAAATGAGCATCAATCTAATGTTAAAAAAAAAAATTCGGGTGAACTCCCGCTTTAAGTATAATGCCGCACACGGTTGGAGTTTTCAACAAATGTTCGATGTGAGCTTGTTGTCGGAAAATCCGACCGTGTGTATGCTCCAATGGACACTTGCGGTCGGAATCTCCAACAACAAATGTTTGAGAGCTGGTTTTTAATTTTTCCGACAACAAAAGTTCTTGTCGGAAATTCCGATCGTCTGTAGCCAATTCCGACGCACAAAAATCCTACGCATGCTCGGAATCAATTTGACGCATACTCGGAATCATTGAACTTAATTTTTCTCAGCTCGTCGTAGTGTTGTACGTGACCGCTCTTGACGTTCGGAATTTCTGACAACATTTGTGTGACCGTGTGTATGCAAGACAAGTTTGAGTGAACAATCCTGTCGGAAAAAAATCCACGGTTTTGAAGTCGGAATGTCCGATCGTGTGTACGTGGCATTAGAATGCTTGTCAGTTTTTATTGCTGGCTGTGACCCCATTAGGGGGGTTCATCCTCTCTATTTTGTCCTGTTTACCATTATCATTGAAACTTAAAGCGGTGGTTCCCCCTTAAAAACAACTTTTTCTTATTCCACTGCCCCCCCCACATTCCATCACGATTAAGGCTCTTATTATTTTTTTCATGCTGTACATACCTTAGTACAGCATATTCACCCGTGCATCCGGGTTGCGAGTCCCGCGGGAGTGGGCGTTCCTCACATGCTGTTGATTGATGTTTTGCCCAAAAACGAGCTCCCCCCGTCGCGTAAGCCGCGTCACGGTTGGCGAAAGGAGCCGAACGGCGAGTCGGCGCTATACTGCGCATGCGCATCGCCGTTCGGCTCCTTTCGACAATCGTGACGCGGCTTACGCGACGGGGGGTGAGCTCGTTTTTGGGCAAAACGTCAATCAACAGCATGTGAGGAACGCCCACTCCCGCGGGACTCGCAAACCGGATGCACGGGTGAATATGCTGTACTAAGGTATGTACAGCATGAAAAAAATAATTAGAGCCTTAATCGTGATGGAATGTGGGGGGGCAGTGGAATAAGAAAAAGTTGTTTTTAAGGGGGAACCACCGCTTTAAAGTAAAAGAAAATCCCAAATTTTGGGTTGTTACCAGAAACATTATAGAGGGAAAATGTTCCAATGAGGACACTAGTTCTGGTGACCTGGGGGTCCCCAATGAATTCCATCAATTTGCAGGGATTTCCTCTCCCTTTCTGTTTGGCTATGACACAGGAAGTGAAGGGAAATCTCTGCAATGGGACACAGATGGTGAAAAAAAATCTGTCAGGCCCCGTACACACGACCGAGTTTCTCGGCAGAATTCAGCCAGAAACTCGATGGGAGCCGTATTCTGCCGAGAAAACCGGTCGTGTGTACACTTTTCGCCGAGGAAACCGACGAGGAACTCGTCAGGCCAAAAAGAGAACATGTTCTCTACTTCCTTGTTAGTCAATGGGGAAAAGTTGGCTCGCCGAGATCCTCGGCGGCTTCACAAGGAACTCGACGAGCAAAACGATGTGTTTTACCCGTCGAGTTTCTCGGACGTGTGTACGGGGCCTCAGGGGTTATTACCCTCCCTTGCTCTATCCAAAATTAAAAAAATTGCCTATAGTTCTAATGTAAGTAATCGGTGTGAATTGTATTACTTCTTGTAAGTTTGAACATATTAAAAACTGTAGAACAACCTTTCTCATTTTATTTTATTATTATTATTTTACATTTTTGCGCCTTGAAATAATTCTTAGGGAACTGCCCCTAAATATTTTTACATACGCAGCTGGTAAATTAGCAGGATCAGTAAATTATAGATATAGAAAAAAATATAAGAGTATGTTAGACTTAAAACATTGTTTTAATGATTTTTTTTCACAAATTTCATTTAAGATTCACACATTTTTCTAATTGGAGTCCTGGCTTTTGTGTGTGAAACTTGTGTGTTAAAACATTTATAAATATATCCAGTGTATTTGAGAACCAGGTGAATAATTTTTCAAACACCCCATACTCCATAATACAAATTATTTTCACTAATAATCATGAAATTAAATGCATAATAATAAAGGCCGAGAATAAATACAGACAATAAATATGGGCCCCTTAAATTGGTGGTCAGTGGGAGACATGCTCTTTTTGATCTGTGGTTAGTGGGAGAAGTATCCCTTTATATTGGTGATAAGTCTAGTGCCCCCTTAAATTAGGGTGACCAGACATCCCAGGTTTCTGGGGACAGTCCCCGGACTGAGGACACTGTCCCTGGACCAAGTCTGTCCCCGGTTTTGTCCCTGGATTTTATTTGAATTTATTTGAATTTTGGCGCCCAATCCCTCCATACCTCCCTTTTTAGCCTGACCACAGCGGCACCCTCTGTCACAGGGATTGGAGCCCTACTTGCAGTGCAGGGTCCTGTTTTGTGGCTGGGAGCAGGCCGGCTGTAACTTTAAGGGAGGAAAGATGAATCCTGGCCCTCCTGACTCCTGACCTTGACGCATGCTACGTTTCCGTGTTCAAGAGCGGTTTAATTCCATAAGGTAACACAGCGCTCAGGAACCTCCTGACACCATAATAACTTAATTTTGATTAAGTCATTATGGTGCCTAACTGTTCCTTTAACATTTGTAGTCTTATAACAGTTAGCTATTAATATTTGATTATTTATGTTCAAAGGCATGTTGTTATCATTCAATCTTTTTCTGTTCTGAATTGTTGATTTACATTGTTATTGTTGAACCAAAATTCTTTGGTAAGAATAAAATACAAAATATGCATTGAAAAGTTTTTTCTCTATCTTATATTTTTAACATTTGGTAGTCATACCCCAAAAAAATTCTAAAAAGTATAATTTTTTTATCTCATGGACGAAATGTGAGAAATAAGTGTCTCAGGCAGGCATTTTGGTTGCTTGTCATGAAGGCCCCCTACACCCATCCCTTGGGCCATGCCCCAAGCAGGATCCCCACTGGGAGACCATTCTGAGCAGAACACAAATCAATGGCTGAGCTCTTTTTATGCCTTTATTGTCCATGGAGACCTACCCATAGACATACAACATTTTTTAAACCTGTGAATGATCTTTCCTATAAATAGAAACATAGTAATATAGAAAAGTGACAGCAGAAAAAAAGACCAAGCGGTCTGCTCTGTTTCTTTTATAAAAAAAAAAACAAAAAAAACATTTTTATCCCTTCGACAATTAGACCGTATTCTATCACACAGGGTGCTGTACACACTGATAAAAAGAAACGAGATTCTGCGCTTAGGTGCAACAAAAAAAGCAGCCAGCACTAACGATTATGATAGCAACCCAAAACAACTATACAAAAAGGTTATGCTAATAAATGATCATTAGTCAAAAAAAGAAGAAAAATGCTGTACACAATGACTGATTGTCGATGAGTTTCTGTTGATCTGGCTGATACCGCCCGATGTTCAACCCGTGTGTACCAAGCCTTAGGCCGGGTACACACATAGGCATGGATTCACAAAGCACTTACGCCGACGTATCTCGAAATACGCAGCGCAAGTGTAAATATGCGCCGTCGTATCTGTGTGCCGTGCCCACCAAAACTAGATACGCCTGAAAATAGGCTTCCTACGACCGACGTAACTTGCCTACGCCGTCGTATCGTAGGCGCATATTTACGCCGGGCGCATTTGCCGCTCCCATAGATTTTCTATGCACATATGCAAATGAGGGAGATACCCTGATTCACAAACGTAGTTGCGCCCGGTGCATAATATACGC
Organism: Rana temporaria; assembly: GCF_905171775.1. Classification (NCBI taxonomy): domain Eukaryota; kingdom Metazoa; phylum Chordata; class Amphibia; order Anura; family Ranidae; genus Rana; species Rana temporaria. The sequence goes on from NC_053490.1 coordinate 138,421,969, forward strand.
GGTTTGCGTAAGTCGTACGTCCGGCGTAAAGTTATTTCCCATATAGGAAGCGCAACTCAGGGGACACAAGCCGTCGTATCTTTAGTCGTTTACGTTTTACGTGAATATGACTAGGCGTAGGTTACGTTCACGTCGTAGGCAGTGATTCGACGTATCTTAGGCAGTTGTTTCAACAACATTCTGAGCATGCGCACTGGGTGCGGCCACAGGATGGCGCATGCGCCGTTCATTTTAAGTACTTCTATGGCGCTTGGCCCATCATTTGCATGGGGTCACGCCTCATTAGCATGGCTCACGCCCACTTCCACCTACACTGGCTTACACCGAGGAAACCCAGCGTATCTTTAAGAGCGAGTGGGAGCAAGTGCTTTGTGAATCCAGTGCTTGCCTCTGTGCGTTGCGCCGGCGTAGCGTAAAAGAGATACGCTACGGCAGCATAAATATGCGCCGATGTATGTGAATCCGGGCCCATGAGTTTTTTTTCATTCAACCCAGCGTGTTAAATGAAAAAAACAGTCAGCCCCAGTTGGATCCGCTGTACTATCAGAAGTTAGTACAGGCATAGGGGTTAATTTACTATGGCTGGGGAGTGCAAAATTAGGCTCACTTCTGCATAAAAATCAATGAGCTTCCATGTTTTATTACCAGGCTTAATTGAACGAGCTGGGGTTAGAAGCTCATTGGTTTCTCTGCAGAAGTGAGCCTGATTTTTCACTCTCCAGCGATAGTAAATAAACCCCATTGTGTACTTAGAAATGGGGTATGCCTGTTCAGTGATCTTCCCCGCCGAGCGGTTGTGCTCTGACAGGGGAACGGCCCCCCTGCCAGAACACTCCAATCAGCGCTCTCCACCATTGGCTGAGAGTGCTGATCGGGAGTCGACCGGCTGCTGGTTTTTTAAACGGCCAGTTTCTGTTGGACAGGGTGCGATACACACAGGCAGAATGTTGGCCGGTTTTTATTGAACTGGCCAATGTCTCCTGACATTTGGCCTATGTGTACAGGACTTTAGGTCAGCCATACACAGAGCAAATTTATTTCCAGCAACCACAGGTTGCAGGAAATAGTTTCGCTCGATTCCCCCATGAACACAGACAGTGTTGATTCAGGAATCCCTCCTGCCGAGCCATTGTCTCCTTCGGCGGGGGGACAGGGGCAGCCGTCCCCATCTGGAGAAGACAGAGATTATTACTAGCTGCTATAGCAGCTGCTAGGTATAATCACAGGTAACACCTGGCATGCTGGTTGTAGCCAAGTTGATTAATCAATTACACGGCATGTTCAGCAGGATTCGAACCATGTATGGCCTGCTTAATTTTGACTGATTTGCTACCACTGCTGGAAGTCTATGAACTTCCCTTCTGTTAGTTTGAAGTCATGTCCCTGTGTTCTTGAACTTGGCTACATATTAAAAATACTCTGCTCCTGAACCTTATTGACACCCTTAATGTATTTAAAGATTATTTCAGTCATATCTAACCTTTATTTTCCTTCCTCCAGACCAGTGGCCTCCAAACTTTGGCCCGGGGACCAGATGCGTCCCTTTGCTTACTTTTATGGGGCCATTGGGGCACTGTTATGTCTCTTAATACTAACAATGGGGCAAAATTTGCTCCACTGAGACCAGTGTAGGAGCATAATGCCTCCCAATGACATCAAAGTTGGGGCACAATTGCTCCCAATGATACCAACAATTGGACCCAATGACGGAGCACAATTCCTCTCGATAATACCAACAATAGGGCCCAAAAACACCAATGATGGGGCAAAATTCCTCCCACTGACACCAAAGGTGGGGTATTGTTTTTCCCCCGCTGATGTTGGGACCTTCTCTGCTGCCAATGGCCAGGATCCAGCCCCCCTAAAGTCCTAAGTTTGGACAAGAAAGTTTGCAGACCCCTACTCTAGACTGTACATATTAAGCTCTTTGTACATGTGAAGTCCCTTTCACATGTTTATTGCCCATATCTGGACTCTATGGGCCAGATCCACAGTGAGAGTACGCTGGCGTATCTACTGATACGCCGGCGTACTTTCAAATTTCCCGCATCGTATCTTCAGTTTGAATCCTTAAATCAAGATACAACGGTATCTGGGTTTGATCCGACAGGCGTACGGCTTCGTACGCCTTCGGATCGTAGATGCAATACTTCGGCGTCCGCTGGGTGGAGTTCGCGTCATTTTCCGCGTCGGGTATGCAAATTAGCTATTTCCGACGATCCATGAACGTACGCGCGGCCGTCGCATTCTCTTACGTCGTCTCTAGTCGGCTTTTTCCGGCGTATAGTTAAAGCTGCTTTTTTTGCGGCGTATAGTTAAGGCCCCGTACACACGTCCGAGGAACTCGACGTGCCAAACACATCGAGTTCCTCGGCGAGTTCAGTGTGGAAGCTGCCGAGGAGCTCGGCGGGCCGACTTTCCTCATTGAACAACGAGGAAAAAGAGAACATGTTCTCTTTTCGGCCCGACGAGTACCTCGTCGGCTTCCTCGCTGAAAAGTGTACACACGACCGAGTTTCTCGGCAGAATCCAGCTCCGACCGAGTTTCTGGCTGTATTCTGCTGAGAAACTCGGTCGTGTGTACGGGGCCTCAGATTTGCCATGTTAAGTATAGCCATCGTTCCCGCGTCGAAATTTGAATTTTTTTCTTTTTTTTGCGTAAGTCGTCCGTGAATCGGGATGGACGTAAGTCACGTCTAAGTTTAAAAAATTACGTCCTTGCGACGTCATTTCGCGCAATGCACGGCGGGAAATTTAGAAACGGAGCATGAGCAGTTCATTCAGCGCGGGGACGCGCTTCATTTAAATGAATCACGCTCCCTAATCGCCGATTTGAATTCCGCCGCCAGAGATACACTACGCCGCCGTAACTTACGGCGCAAATTCGTTGTGGGTTTGAAACAAAGCCAAGTAAGTTACGGCGGCGTAGCATATCTTAGATACGCTGCGCCAGTGCCGATCTACGTGGATCTGGCCCATTCTGTCTTATCAATATCTTTTTGTAAGTGAGGTCTCCAGAACTATGACACAGTATTGTAATTAAATAATGTTTTATAATGATAAATTATGTTTTATAAGAAAGATTGTGCCAATTTTCACTTCTGCCAATAAAATTACACTCCCCATAAATTTTTGTGAATGTGCCAAATGATATCAAAATTCCAAGATTTCCAAAAAAATACAGAATCTTACTAAATATAATCAATCAATTGTTATCAGGCATAAAAATAGATGAAAAACTTCCCCAAAAATGTAGCACTTATACGCCCACCTAAGGGCAGTCAAGGTGACCTTGGAGTTTTTACAGATAAATAATTGTTTAATTTACGTTCTACTATGATTGTAGTTATGGCAAAGGCCTGCAAGTGCTAATATTGCACCTTTCTGTAGATTATTTCAGACCCCATCATTATCTTATCATATATCTCCAACTCTCTAGACCTTGCATTGGCAGGCATTGGAAGCACAGAGCTCAATATATTATTTACAAAAGCAAGAGGGGGTATTGAGTCCAGCAGAGATAGAGAGGTATAAACAGCCTGTGTCAACAGCCTGATAGGATAGATAATGAGCAGGCCAGACAAGTCTCTGTAGGGGGACAGGTGCTCTATGAGAACACCATCCCCTTTCTAACACCTTTGGACATTTGTGGGAATCTGCAGTTGGGGGACACTTAAATCCTACCAAATTAACCATTTGAACAGCATAAGTCACCTCTCATAGAATCAACATCAAACAACTGCTGTTAAAAAACACTAAAATGATCAAGGCTGACCAATCAAAAACACATTCAAGTTATGTGCTATATTTCCACCAAGGCCACCCATAAACTGCGGTACTAAGCGCCCTGAGTGCAAAGAATCTTCAGCATGCGCATATCTTTTGGAATCAATATTGTCCATGAGATCTTGCCATCTATGGCAGGCCTTAAAGCGGTTGTAAAGGAATTTTTTTTTTACTTTAAAATAACAAACATGTCATACTTACCTCCACTGTGCAGTTCGTTTTGCACAGAGTGGCCCCGATCCACGTCTTCTGGGGTCCCTTGGCAGCTGTCTCTGGTCCTCCCTGCAATTACTCACCACAGTCATGCGAGAGCTCGCATGGTGGTCAATAATTTGATACAGCGAGCGGTCATAGCAGCTCAATGTATCACTCCGCCCCGCCCCTTGGCGCGACGCGTCACTGGATGTGATTGAGAGCAGCGCCAGCTAATGGCTGCGCTGCTCTCAATCCATCCGCTCTAGCCAATCAGCGGCCAGGCTGAGCGGCGAAGAAGATCTCGGGACTGCGCTGGACTTTCGACGGGTCAGGTAAGTAAAACGGGGGCGGCAACACCAGATGTTTTTTCACCTTAATGCATAGATTGCATTAAGGTGAAAACATTTTTTCATTTTCAACTCCTTTAAAGTGACCATAGACCAGACATGATCCTCATGCCTAAAGTGTATATGAAAAGTGCTAATAATTAACATTAATCTTGTGCTGCATCCGCAGTGCAAAAAAAGCTCCAAAAATTCTGGATCTTGCGAGGCCCCTTTCTCAAGGTAAAAGCAACACCGGGGTTGATCTACTAAAACTGGAGAGTGCAAAATATGGTGCAGCTCAGCATAGAAACCAATCAGCTTCCCGTTTTTTTGTTTGTCAAAGCTTAAAGGGATTGTAAAGTCAGATGGATTTTTATCTTAATGCATTCTATACATTAACCAGTTCCCGACCTCCTCATGTACATTTACGTCAGCAGAATGGCACGGACAGGCACATCCACGTACCTGTACGTCCTCTGCTAGACGTGGGTGGGGGGTCCGATCGGGACCCCCCCCCCCCGGTACATGCGGAGGTCGGGTCCGCTCGGGGACGACGGCGCGGCTATTTGTTTTTAGCCGCTCTGTCGCGATTGCTCCCCGGAGCTGAAGAACGGGGAGAGCCATGTGTAAACACGGCTTCCTCGTGCTTCACTGTGGCGGCGCATCGATCGAGTGATCCCTTATATAGGGAAGACTCGATCGATGGTGTCAGTCCTACAGCCACACCCCCCTACACTAGTAAACACACACTAGGTGATCCCTAAATGTTACAGCGCCCCCTGTGTTTAACTCCCAAACTGCAACTGTCATTTTCACAATAAAGAATGCAATTTAAATGCATTTTTTGCTGTGAAAATGACAATGGTCCCAAAAATGTGTCAAAATTGTCCGAAGTGTCCACCATAATGTCGCAGTCACGAAAAAAATCGCTGATCGCCGCCATTACTTGTAAAAAAAAAAAAAAAAAACTATCCCCTATTTTGTAAACGCTATAAATTTTGCGCAAACCAACCGATAAATTATTATTGCGATTTTTTTTACCAAAAATAGGTAGAAGAATACGTATCGGCCTAAACTGAGGAAATTTTTTTTTTTTATATATGTTTTTGGGGGATATTTATTACAGCAAAAAGTAAAAAATATTGCATTTTTTTTAAAATTGTCGCTCTATTTTTGTTTATAGCGCAAAAAATAAAAACCGCAGAGGTGATCAAATACCACCAAAAGAAAGCTCTATTTGTGGGGAAAAAAGGACGCCAATTTTGTTTGGGAGTCACGTCGCACGACCGCGCAATTGTCTGTTAAAGCGACGCAGTCCCGAACTGTAAAAACCCCTTGGGTCTTTAGCCAGCATATTGGTCCGGTCCTTAAGTGGTTAAAGGGGTTGTAAAGGTTTGTTTCTTATTTTCTAAATAGGTTCCTTTAAGCTAGTGCATTGTTGGTTCACTTACCTTTTCCTTCGATTTCCCTTCTAAATGTTTTTTTTTCTTTGTTTTATTTGTCTGAATTTCTCACTTCCTGTTCCTCCTCAGTAAGGTGTTCTGGCTGACTTTCCACCGCTCAGTTGATGGGGGCAAGCTTACTGAGAAGAAACAGGAAGTGAGAAATTCAGACAAAGAAAAAAAAACATTTAGAAGAGAAATCAAAGGAAAAGGTAAGTGAACCAACAATGCACTAGCTTAAAGGAACCTATTTAGAAAATAAAAAAATTACCTTTACAACCCCTTTAAGATAAAAAGCCTTCTGTGTGCAGCAGCCCCTTTAATACTTACCTGAGCCCCATCTCTGTCCAGCGATGTCCACGTGTTCCTCGGCCGTCCAAGACTCTCCTGCTGATTGGCTGAGACACAGCAGCGGCGCCATTGGCTCCCACTGCTGTCAATCAAAGTCAGTTAGCCAATCAGGAGAGAGGGGACAGGGCTGAATTGGGGCTCTGTGTCTGAATGGACACAGGGAACTGTAACTCGGGTCGGGTGCCCCTACAGCAAGCTGCTTGCTGTGAGGGCGCTCGGCAGGAGGGAGGGGCCAGGAGCACAGAAGAGGGACCTGAGAAGAGGAGGATCCAGGCTGCTCTGTGCAAAACCACTGCACAGGGCAGGTAAGTATCACATGTTTGTTATTTTTAGAGGGAAAAAAAACAAGATTTTACAATTACTTTATTTTAGAAGCTGATTGGTTTCTATGCAGAGCTGCACCAGATGTTGCACTCTACAGTTTTAGTAAATCAACCCCATAGTGTACTTATGTCCACCACAATCAGGCACCAACACATTGTGCTAGATGTGCCAGGCAACCAATTTGGAGGAAAACACATATGTTGTAAAATTTCGGAAATCGTGACTTTCACCAGAGCAAGTGATCTGTTGAACAAGAGTTTTTAGCTGTTTTTTTTTCATCTGATAAATGATCTTTTCACATGTTTGGTTTTCTGTCTTTAAATAATTAACAGATTATTTATTAACTCACAACACAAATGTATTTCTGGACATTGGAAGCATTCAGTGCATCTGGGAAAGTATTCACTTTTTCCACATTTTGTGTTACAGCCTTATTCCAAAATGGATTAAATTTATTTATTCCTTCAAAATTCTACAAGCAATACCCCAAAATGACAACGTGAAAGAAGTGTGTTTGAAATCTTTGCAAATTTATTAATAAATAAAAAATGAAAAAACTCCCATGTACATAAGTATTGACAGCCTTTGCTCAATACTTTGTTGAAGCACCTTTAGCACCAATTACAGCCTGAAGTCTTTTTGAGTATGATGCTACAAGCTTGGCACACCTGTTTTTGGGAAGTTTCTCCCATTCTTTATTGCAGGACCTTTCAAGCTCCATCAGGTTGGATGGGAAGCATTGGTGGGTGCACAGCCATTTTTAGATCTCTCCAGAGATGTTCAATTGGGTTCAAGTCTGGGCTCTGGCTGGGCCACTCAAGGACATTCACACAGTTGTCCCATAGACACTCCTTTGTTATGTTGGCTGTGTGCTTAGAGTCGTTGTCCTGTTAGAAGAAGAACCTTCGCCACAGTCCAGAGCACTTTGGAGCAGGTTGTCATCAAGAATGTCAGGCTTGATTGGTTGAGTGCTTCCAGAGATGGTTGTGCTTCTGGAAGTTTCTCCTCTCCCCACAGGAAAATGCTGGAGCTCTGTCAGAGTGACTATTGGGTTCTTGGTCACTTACCCTGGTCACCTCCTTTGGCCTTCTCCCTGGATCACTGGCCCACTCTAGGAAGAGTCCTAGTGGTTCCAAACTTCTTCCATTTACGGATGATGGAGGCCACTATGCCCATTTTTCTGTACCCTTCCCCAGATTTGTGCCTCGACACAATCCCGTCTCAGAGGTCTACAGACAATTCCTTGGACTTCATGGCTTGGTTTGTGCTCTGACATGCACTGTTAATTGTGGGACCTAATATAGACGAGCGTGTGCTTTTCCAAATCATGTCCAATCAACTGAATTCACCACAGGTGGACTCCAATCAAGTTGTAGAAACATCTCAAGGATGATCAGTGGAAAAAAAGGTGCACCTGAGCTAAATTTTGAGTGTCATGGCAAAGGCTGTGAATACTTATGTACATGTGTTTTTTTTATTTTTAATAAAGTTGCAAATATTTCAAACAAACTTCTTTCACGTTGTCATTATTGGGTATTGTTTGTAGAATTTTGAGGAACATAATGAATTTAGTCCATTTAGGAATAAGGCTGTATGTAACATAACAAAATTGGAAAAGGTGAAGCACTGTGAGTACTTTCGAGATGCATGGTTTGTTTAATATTTTTCAGCACCATAAAATTTGTGTTTTTTTTATAAATATATATATATATATATATATATATATATATATATATATATATAGGGCTTTTTATTCAGCTGTAACTTGTTGGAACTCAGTTCCACCACCTCTGGCTCAGGCCCTCTGCTTCCTGTTCCTCTATCGCTTGTAAACACAGAAGTCCGGCTTTTGTTTACAAGTGACAAATTGTCTCCCAATGGCTCCCACTGAGTGCAAGATGGCTGCAAGGGAGATGCAGGTGCCCAGGGTACAGTGCAGATGCCCACACCCCCATGTGATGATCTCCCCGCATCCTGCCCTTTTAAGATCCTCCCACTGTTAGTGAAATTTGTCCACACCCACAATTTGATGCGGTTTGGAGGGTGTGTGTGTGGGGGTTTTGGGGGGGTTGTGATTGAGTTCCTGTACCTATCTTATGTGAAAAAAAGCCCTGTATGTATATATATATATATGTATATATGTGTGTGTGTGTATATATATATCTCAATCAGTATATCATTTATTTCAGGGAGAAAATCATTGCCATTTTTATGATTATCCTTACAAAAATAAATTTACAATTCTGGCGAACACTGTCTTATATCGGTGGCTGTTCTAAAATGAGCAGGTTCTGATACCTTCCATTTGACAGGTTTACCATGTCAGTGGGGGTATGTGTACAACAGATAAGCTGGGGGCACCAGGCAAGGACATTTTCTGCTCTGTTGTTACTGCAGAGATAAGCTGTATATGCTTGTTTAAAGGATACCTATCAATGTTAACATAGGGGGCAGAAAGCTTTCAAGGGCCTGGCTGTAACCACTACAAATTAAAGCAATCAATAAGCTGCATGCCAACAAACAATGTAGCTGTGGTAAGATCAGAAAGTTCAAAATCATTCACATGATCATTAGATATGTATTTGCTAAAGCCTGTGCTAACCGGACGAATTATGATCCACGTATGGCCGTTCCTGAGAAGTTGATATACTGATGGACTTTTCATGAACAGGCTTGTTGGAACATTTCCACTGGACTGGATCAGCCATCATCCAATGGACTGCAGTACTGATCAGTGTATTCATTTCCCTATCCACCCAGGGCCGGATTTGCTCTCCCTGCCGCCCCAAGGCTTCCAGGAAGTAAGAGCCTGTAGGCTTCACAATGCCCACAAGAAAAATGACAACGGTGTAGATATAGTTTTATAAACTATCTTTTTTGAATATTTATGCAGATCGGCGGCGGATTGTAAAATAGTAAGTGACCAGATTTATATTATAAAAACGCAGGATGAAAGGACATACATTTAAAAAATGCATCCCCTCCCCGCCAACCGAATCCCCCCCCCCAAATCAACGGAGAATGGGCGGCGCGGTTAGTTATATATTTTTTTTTTTTTTTACTTTTTTATCACATTTTTTTTTGTAGCTTGTCGCTTACTTTTTTTTAATTTTTGTATAATTTTCTTATTATTTTCCTTATTATTTTTCTTATTCTTTACATTTTTATTTTATTAATTTAATTATTATTTCTTATTATTTATTTATTTTTTATCAATTTTTTTTCACTTAACTTTTTTTGCTATCACACAGGAGAAAACTTGTGTGATAGCAATTGGAGGTGACATGTTCTCTTTATTGACCCTGTCACCTCCAAAACAGGAGTCCTAGAATTCCCCCATAACTTACCACCCTTAACTGTATGTTCGGGGCGTCGGGGGACTCCATGCCACTGCCGCCCCTTGGCGCCCTGCCGCCCCAAGGCCTGGCCTCAGTGGCCTTGTGGGAAATCCGGGCCTGTATCCACCTTGAATGTGTGGATGCGGAAATTGGGCTTATTTTTTTTCATTCAGCCACCTGACTGAACATAAAAACTGAGCCATGTATGGCCAGCTTTAGACTCTTTGTCAAGTTTCTATTGCTGTCCGTGCCCCTATTAGAGAGATTCAACCCCCAATTTATACTGCTTACCATTTTCCTCCAAAAAGAAAGAGAGAGGAAACTAGAATCTGGTTGAAACTCATGCACACTTGTTTCTTATAAATGCTCTTTATCCTGACAGGAGATAATCAGTGTTATAAACTCACCTAAGCTGCATTTTTTGAAACAGTTTAGGTGAATTTAGCAGAGTTTGGAGTTTGGGAGTTTATTTATTTCATTGGCCTAAACTTTAATTTATTCTGTCCATTTAAATAAATAAACGCTGAAGTGCTAAGTGTGCCCAGAGTTTAACAGCATTTAGCGTTTCTATATGGTCAGAATTACCGCTCTTGAGCGCAATTTTAGGGCGTTCAGAAAATAACCTATAAGCTCCCCTGCTGATGTCCATGTGTGCATGGACACATAGGATAACATAGATAGAAGTTAAAAGTAGGGTTGTCCCGATACCTATACTAGTATCGGTATCGGGACTGATTCCGAGTATTTGCGGGAGTACTCGTACTCCCGCAAATACCCCCGATACCGAAACAGAATACTCCCCCCCCCCGCCGCTGCAGCATCCCGCCGATACGCCGCATCCCGCCGCATCCCCGCTGCCGCCGCCACTTGGTTAATACGGGCGGGGAACATTACAGCATTAATTTGAATAGCTGTAATGATTCGCGCCGCGTATAGACACTCCCCCTTGCTCGGGTGAACTGTCCAATCCCGTGCAAGGGGGAGTGTCTATATGCAGCGCAGGGCGAATCATTACAGCTATTCAAATGAAAGCTGTGATATTCCCCGCGCGTATTAACCAGTCGGCGGCAGCGGGGATGCGGCGGGATGCAGGTAAGGGGGACATGGCTGCATATGGGAGACATGGCTGGATATGGGGGGGGAGACATGGCTGCAAATGGGGGACATGGCTGGATATGGGGGGAGACATGGCTGGATATGGGGGGGGAGACATGGCTGCAAATGGGGGACATGGCTGGATATGGGGGGAGACATGGCTGCATATGGGGGGACATGGCTGCATGGGGGGGGACATGGCTGGATATGGGGGGAGACATGGCTGCATATGGGGGGACATGGCTGGATATGGGGGGGAGACACGGCTGGATATGGGGGTAAACATGGCTGCATATGGGGGACATGGCTGGATATGGGGGGGGACATAGCTGGATATGGGGGGAGACATGGCTGGATATGGGGTGAGACATGGCTGCATATGGGGGGACATGGCTGGATATGGGGGGGGACATGGCTGCATATGGGGGGACATGGCTGGATATGGGGGGGGCATGGCTGGATATGGAGGGGGCATGGCTGGATATGGGGGGGACATGGCTGGATATGGGGGGGACATGGCTGCATATGGGGGGGACATGGCTGGATATGGGGGGGACATGGCTGGATATGGGGGGACATGGCTGGATATGGGGGGGACATGGCTGGATATGGGGGGGACAGGGCTGCATACATGGGGGGACATGGTTGCATTTGTGGGGGGACATGGCTGCATTTGGGGACACATTTAAAAAAAAGTATCGGTATTCGGTATCGGCGAGTACTTGAAAAAAAGTATCGGTACTCGTACTCGGTCCTAAAAAAGTGGTATCGGGACAACCCTATTTAAAAGTGTAGCTCCACCCAAAATGGGATGCTCCGCTTGTTTGCCACAAACCTCTTCCTTCCCTTGCCACCAGGCCAATAAAAAAGGAAAATAATTCCCCCTAAAGTGGGACTTTGAACGGCAACAACACCATCAGAAGTTGTATAAAACAGAATATTTAAACATGTAAAATTTGATCAATCACACATGTGAAGATCTAAAAAAAAAAAAAAACAGAGCAAAAGACAAGATCATTTCAAACATTTCAGAAATTACATGTTGTACACGTATTTGTTATACTCTCCGAGAACAATCTTTGGTACTTGACGCGTTTCAGGTTCAAGTCCTTCATCAGGGGTATTTATGCAGGAGAAAATATGTTCAATAACTTGTCAAATGGGATATATGGTGCAGTATTCAATCGTACAAATGTTCAAGCAGAGACAGAATGGTCACTGCTTGAACAGATAGCGTGGTTGGAGGTTTTAGTGCGGCCCCCCAGCTCAACCAAAGTGCCCCACGGAGGTCCCCAACAGAGACAGGTTGCAGACATAGGGGTTAGACAGAGAGGTCTCACAGGATAGGCCAAACAGGGCCTTCCACAGTCTTTCAATACAAAGCGTCATGGATACTCATCTTTCAATCCTCTCCCTGTGGTGTGTCGTCCTCTGTATGCGCTGTCCTCCTTGGCAGTGCTTGTGGCCGGGCCAATTAGAAAGTGCAGCACACTTTCATACCTCCCAACCATCCCGGATTTGGTGGGACTGTCCCGCGATTCGCGGTAAATCCCGCGATCAGTGCTAGAGTCCCGCCGTCCCGTGATTCGCAGACCCCCCCCCCCCCCCCCGCTCAACAACTCCGATCCACGGAATTCCCCCTCCCGCTCAACAAGTTCGTTGGGAGGTATGCTCATTTGTCCCTCATTCTGAAGTTGAAAAGTTGGGAGGTATGCACTTTACACATGCGCAGTAGGGAACTGGCTGTGAAGCCGCAAGGCTTCACTGCCAGTTTCCCTTACAAGAAATTGCAGCGGCAGCACCCAAGAGCCGATTGAAAAATCAACTCGGTGAAGACACCGCTGGATTCCTGGACAGGTAAGTGTCCTAATATTTAGAGTCAGCAGATACAGTATATGTAGCAGGGACTTGCAGTCAGGGGAGGAAGGTGAGGCAGACCCTTACCTGCCATGAACATAAAAATCTAATAAAAAATGATCGAGCTTCGAGAGTCATAGCTCGGCAACCTGGGGTCAGAAATGGGGGGGGGGTAGTTAGGTAGCCAAAGTCCTACCCCACCACTGGTCACAATTTGGGGCTTCTAGCACCTATGGTTCTGTAAATACGGGGCTCCTTGCACAGCCTGTCAGAAGCTACATACAGTGCGACCAGTTTAACCACTTCAGCCCCGGAAGGATTTATCCCCTTCCTGACCAGAGCACTTTTTGCGATACGGCACTGCGTCGCGACGTTGCACCTAAACAAAATTGACGTCCTTTTTTTCGTACAAATAGAGCTTTCTTTTGGTGGTTTTTGATCACCTCTGCGATTTCTTTTTTTTTGCGCTATAAACAAAAAAAGAGTGACAATTTTGAAAAAATAATAAATATCCCCCAAAAATATATAAAAAAAGTTTAGGCCAAAATGTATTTTTCTACATATTTTTGGTAAACAATTGCAATAAGCGTATATAGATTGGTTTGCGCAAAAGTTATATCGTCAAAATAGGGGATAGATTTATGAAATTTTTATTATAATTTTTTTTTTACTAGTAATGGCAGTGATCTGCGATTTTTATCGTGACTGCGACATTATGGCCGACACATCAGACACTTTTGACACTATTTTGGGAGCATTGTCATTTATACATCGAGCAGTGCTATAAAAATGCACTGTTACTGTGTAAATGACACTGGCAGGGAAGGGGTTAAATGCTAGGGGGCGATCAAGGGGTTAAGTGTGTCCTAGGGAGTGATTCTAACTGTGGGGGGATGGGCTACCACTGACATGACAGAGCAGTAGATCCCTGTCATGTCACTAGGCAGAACAGGGAAATGCATTGGTTACCTGTGTCACGAACATAGGGCCAGATCCACAGAGAGAGTACGCCGGCGTATCTACTGATACGCCGGCGTACTTTCAAATTTTCCACGTCGTATCTTTAGTTTGAATCCTCAAACCAAGATACGACGGCATCTGGGTTCGGTCCGACAGGCGTACGGCTTCGTACGCCTTCGGATCGTAGAAGCAATACTTCGGCATCCGCTGGGTGGAGTTTGCGTCATTTTCCGCGTCGGGTATGCAAATTAGCTATTTCTGACGATCCACGAACGTACGCGCGGCCGTCGCATTCTCTTACGTCGTCTCTAGTCGGCTTTTTCCGGCGTATAGTTAAAGCTGCTTTATTGCGGCGTATAGTTAGATTTGCCATGTTAAGTATGGCCGTTGTTCCCGCATCGAAATTTTTTTTTTTTTTTTTTTTTGCGTAAGTCGTCCGTGAATCGGGATGGACGTAATTCACGTCTAAGTTTAAAAAATGACGTCCTTGCGACGTAATTTAGCGCAATGCACGGCGGGAAATTTAGGGACAGCGCATGCGCAGTTCATTCGGCGCGGGGACGTGCTTCATTTAAATGAAACACGCCCCCTACTCACCGATTTGAATTAAGAGATACACTACACCGCCGTAACTTACGGCGCAAATTCTTTGTGGATTTCAAGCTACAACACGTAAGTTACAGCGGCGTAGCATATCTCATATACGCTGCGCCCATGCAATTCTTTCTGGATCTGCCCCATAGAGTTTGCGGGGGCCCGCGGGCACGGTCACAGAGTATGCGGCGCACGTTCGCCCGTTAGCAGGCAAATTAAAGGAGACATACAGGTATGCTTATTTACCACCGCTGCCATTGTGCCAATGTATATCGTTGTGCAGTGGTCGGCAAGGGGTTAAATACAAGCTGGCACACTCTGTTTGCAGCAGGCAAAGAGGATAAGCTCACAGTGCCTGTAACTTCTTGTCAGAGGCACTGAACGCAATGGACAGCATGGAGCCTTGGACCAACGGTAAAGCACCATTGGTCCAAGGCTCCAAGCTGTCCATTGCGTTCAGGTAAAGCAATGGTAAAGCACTATTGGTCCAAGCTGTCTAATAGAAATGCTGCAGTGGAGGCATCTGCAGTGTCATAGAAGGGGGCATGTGCTAAAAGGCAAATGCTCCCTTCCAGCCCAGCCCTCTTAACTACAAGGAAAAAACATGGGTTTATGGGTATAAGGTTTACCCACAATCCCATGTTTTTCTCACACAGTTAAGAGGGAGAATCTGCTGCTGCTGAAAAGGTACTTTTTAATCACGCTAAATCATTTATTATTATGCTATATGTTATATCATAACAATGTACTATTTATCTATTTATTGTGAAATTACTGATTGGAAGTTATAACTTCAAAGTTCAGTAATTTGTCCGTTAAGCCACCCGCTTGAGTACGGTTTTTGAAAATAAAGTATATTACCTTAAAAACAATATATCTTTATTGTTATCTTTGCATGAGGTCGAACAGAACTAGAAGTGAGGGGAAATCTTTCAATGGGGACGTGTTCCAGGGACAGCTTTCTAAGAGGGGAATTCCCTTCAATTTGGGAGATTTCTTCTAACTTCCTGTTGCGCCTCTCAGACAGGAAGTGAACAGAAATCTCCCCAGTGCTAAACAGACAGCAAAAAATTAAATGTAATTGGTTTAACTATTTCCTTTCCCTACTCCTCCTCCCCCAAAAACGTTTTTTTAACTATCCAGCTTAACAGCTTAATACACAGATTAAAGTGGTTTTAAACCCTGCACTACTACTTTTACCTACAGGTAAGCCTATAATAAGGCTTAAATGTAGGTTTAGGAGATATTCATTGTATCCGTATGCGCCGACGTCATCAACACATGCGCACTGAAGAAATGGCTCGCTTGTGCCATTTCTTCAGTAGCTGTGCCATGAATGATGGCTCCCGCACGAATGCGTCATCACAACTCCGTCCAATCACAGAGCCGGAGTCCACGAACCTAGAAACAACTCCGGAAGACATGTCGCCGGTCACAGCGGTGTACGGAGGCCGCTGCAACAGCTTCGATCTAAGGTAGTATTTTATAATGAGCTAATATGCGATGCATACTAGCTCATTATGCCTTTGTTTAGAGAGAGTTTACAACCACTTTAACCACTTCAATACAGGGCATTTTCACCCCCTTCCTGCCCAGGCCAATTTCCAGCTTTCAGCGCTGTAACATTTTGAATGACAATTGCGCGGTCATGCAACACTGTACCCATATGAAATTTCCCACAAATAGAGCTTTCTTTTGGTGGTATTTGATCATCTGGACGGTTTTATTTTTTTGCGCCATAAAAAAAAAAAAAAAAAAAAACATTTTGAAAAAAACACAATATTTTTAACTTTTCGCTATAATAAATATCCCAATAAAAAAAAAAAATGTCTTCCTCAGTTTAGGCCGATATGTATTCTTCTACATATTTTTGGTAATAAAAATCACATCTACAAAATAGGTGATAGATTTTTATTATTATTATTTTTTTTACTAGTAATGGCGGCGATTTTTTATCGGGACTGTGATATTGCGGCAGACAGATCGGACACTTTTGACACATTTTTGGGACCATTGACAATTATACAGCGATCAGTGCTATAAAAATGCACCGATTACTGTATAAATGTCACTGGCAGGGAAGGGGTTAACACTAGGGGGCGATCAAGGGGTTAAATGTGTTATCTAGGGAGTGATTCTAACTGTGTGGAGAGGGGATTGACTGGGGAAGGTGACCGATCGGTGTTCCTATTTATAAGGAACACACAATCGGTCTCCTCTCCCCTGACAGGACGTGGATCTGTGTGCACGTCCCTGCTCTGTGACCGGCAATTGTGGGTGCCTGGCGGACATCATGACCCCCAGGCACGTGCATCGGCTCCCGAGTGACGCGCGGCGCGCATGCTCCCTCTAGCAGCTGGGAAGCCGAGGACGTCATATGATGGCCGCCCGGTATGGCAGAGCCAACTTGTGCCCATCATATTACTATGGCTGGGATGGGAAGTGGTTAAACACATAGGGGCAGATCCACAGACAGAGTACGCCGGCGTATCTACTGATACGCCGGCGTACTTTCAAATTACCCGCGTCATATCTTTAGTTTGAATCCTCAAACCAAGATACGACGGCATCTGGGTTGGATCCGACAGGTATACGTCCTCGTGCGCCTTTTGGGATCTAAGATGCAATAATTTGGCGTCTGCTGGGTGGCATTCCCGTCGTAATCCGCGTCGAGTATGCAAATTAGCTATTTCCGACGATCCACGAACGTACGAGCGGCCGGCGCATTCCTTTACGTCATCTCTAGTCGTCTTTTTTCGGTGTATAGTTAAAGCTGGTATTTTGTGGCGTATAGTTAGACCTGCCATGTTAAGTATGGCTGTCGTTCCCGCGTTTATTTCGATTTTTTTGGGTTTTTTTGTCGTCCGTGACGTCATTTAGCACAATGCACTGCGGGAAATTTAGGGACGGCGCATGCGCAGTTCATTCGGCGCAGGGACGCGCTTCATTTAAATGAAACACGACCCCTAATCGCCGATTTGAATTCCGCGCCATTACGCCGCTTGAGATACACTACGCCGCCGTAACTTACGGCGCAAATTCTTTATGGATTCGATTTAAAGCCAGGTAAGGTACGGCGGCGTAGCGTATCTCGGATACGATGCGCCGGGGCAGATCTTTGTGGATCGGCCCCATACAGTATATGTGGGCTGTGTCACTGGCCAGCCAAATAATTTGTTTTTCTGCCTATCCTGTTCTAAAATTTACAAAAGCATTTTACAATACAAAGCCCTACCACGTTGCCCAACCAGCCAGGCGACTTTGGTTAAGTCACACAGACAGGTCACTACCCTGCCCTGCCCCCTGCCTATAATTGGACAAGGTCTTTAGATATACTTTTTCTCATGTTTTAAACGATCTTACCATGAAATCATAAGAAAGCTATAACACTGGATTATGTGTGGCTAGCATTAACCCATACGCTATCTATTTGTGACTGTCTATGTTAACCCTTTGTATAACTCCAACCTCTTTTGGGTTTTTATAAGAATGGGGTAATACACATTGCACTTATTACTGGCTATACAAAGTCCCATGCTGTTTTCTTCTTCGACAGACGCATGATTCAGAGGTAAAACAGGCTTCTGTGTATAATCATTCCTGGAACGCTGACAAGGAATATGCTGGCAGTATTTACCCATGCAATAACAAAGAAGGGAAATTCAGAGATGAGCTATTTTTAAATAACCCTTTAATTTCCATTGTCGTGAAATTCTCCTCCGCCCAGAATTTTCCAGAAAACCTGACGGAAGTAACACTAGGAAAAATTCAAACCAATTATGAGTGTTCACATAAATTCAAACGCTGCCCTGAAGCCAGGAAGACATTAGCTGTCAGCTTGTCTTCCTGATATGCAAAACAGAATCATGCACATGTCTTTCATTATATTTCACCTGCTTTTCTTTTCTCTATAAGATGTCAATGGTTTATTTTTTACAAGTTCAATAATAAAATACATATTTTTTGCCATAAGACTTTTTTTTTACAACTACAAAATACAATCATATACACATCAATACATAAAATGTGGGGTAAAAGGGGGGCAGCCTATTTAGCCCCCCCCCCTTCCCTCATGGGGCCGTGGCCTCGGCTATTGCATGAATATTAAAGAATTTATAATGGGGCTTATTCTATTGGTGAACTAGGGTTACATGACAGAGAAGCTACCAGAAGGTGAGAAGGTAAAATGGGGATTGGCTAGCTAGGGTCAGGTGAACTTAGAACCTTCTGGAAGGTACTTGGGGGGCTATTTATAGAACCCCCTGACTGGATTTTTTGCCAGTCGCCAGAGAGGAGTCTTTCGAGAAGAGCTTCCCTCTCAAATCCAGCTCCCGCCGGTTTATGTGGTAGGGTCCCTTTGGTCAAGCAAGCAAAGGGGATATGTGAGAATATGTTTAACCACTTGCCGCCTGCCCACCGTCAAATGACGGCTGGGCGGTGTGGCTCTCGTTCTGGGCGGGCGTTATATGACATCCTTGGCTTCCTGCCACTCTAGGGGGCATGTCCTGTCAGGTGAGAGGAGACCGATGTTCCCAGTACAGAGGAACACTGATTGGTCTCCTCCCCTTGTGAGTCCCCTCCCCCTACAGTTAGAATCACTCCCTAGGTAACACAATTAACCCCATGATCACACCCTAGTGTTAACCCCTTCCCTGCCAGTGAAATTTATACAGTAATCAGTGCATTTTTTTATAGCACTGATCGCTGTATAAATGTGAATGCCACAGTATCACAGTCACAATAAAAATTACAGATCGCCGCCATTACTAGTAAAAAAATAATACAGTGGAACCTCGGATTACGACCATAATCCGTTCCAGGAGAATGCTCGTAATCCAAAGTACTCGCATATCAAAGCGAGTTTCCCCATTGAAGTCAATGGAAACGAAAATAATTAGTTCCGCATTGACTTCAATGGCATGCAATACCGCATGCGGCCAGAGGTGGGGGGCACCGAAAACCCCTGGAAACTTTTGGAAAGGCCAGAGGACACCTCGCTGACCTCGGCAAACCTTGGAAAGGCTCGGGAACTGAGTATTTCTGTGTCTTTCAGAGCATTACCGAACAGTGCCGATCGCAGCCGATCAGCGCCGTTCGGCACCGCTCGGCTCCGGCGCCCCCCCACCTTAGGCCAAACTCGGTACTGCACACCACTTTGGCCTGAATCTTGCACGTTTTGTGAGACAACACTCGCAAAACGAGTTAGGATTTTTTTAAATGCAGTGCTTGTATTGCGCAACACTTGTTAACCGCGTTACTCGCAATTCAAGGTCCCACTATAATAATAAAAATGCCATAAATCTATCCCCTATTTTGTAGACGCTATAACTTTTGGGTAAACCAATCAATATACGCTTCTTGCAATTTATTTTTTACCAAAAATGTGTAGAAGAATACGTTTCGGCCTAAACTGAGGAAAAAATGTGTTTTAAAAAAAAACTGGGATGTTTATTGTAGCAAAAAGTTTTCAAACTTGTTTTGTTTATAATGCAAGAAATAAAAACCACAGAGGTGATCAAATACCACCAAAAGAAAGCTCTATTTGTGGGGGGGAAATGTAATTCATTTAGTTACAGTGTTGCATGACCACGTTTTTGTTTAGTAAAGGTTTGCAGGTTGTTTAGCCTGACGTCTACAGTCCCATGAATGTTACAGAATGGTAAAGAAAATAAACATATTGGGATAACGGCACACAAAAGACCCAGCATAGAAAAGAGGTTGGGTCCCTATAGTCTAGGACAGGGGTCTCCATAGTTTTCAAACAAAGGGCCAGTTTATTGTCCTTCAGACTTTAGGAGGCCCGGATTGTGGCCAGCGGGGAGCAGGAAATGTCCCGGGCCCGACATCAGTAAAAATAAATATGGCCTCAGGGTTGGTGGTCAGTAATAGGAGGAGTAGTGCCCCTATTAGTAGGAGAAATAGTATCCCATCATTGGTATCGATGGAAGAAATGTTGCCCCATTGTTGGTGTAAGTGGGAGGAATACTGCCCCAAGGGCCGGATAAAGGCTAGCAAAGGGCGACATCTGGCCCTCGGGCCGCAGTTTGGAGACCCCTGGTCTAGGAGAATAGAGAGTACAGCAGGTGTGGGGATGGTCCCATGTTATGTATTGTCTAGACCTATCTACATTAATTTTTTAAGGGTGGGAGACAATAGATATATGAACAAGTCCTTGTGTTTACCAAGAGGAATGGGGAGAAAAAGCATGGAGGACACAGCTCCCTGCCATCACCAGCTGCCCCACCGTGATAGGGTAAGTGCCGGGCAGATGGTGAGCGGGCACAGGGGGGGTCACAGTGGTAACTTTTGATGGGCACAGTGGCAGCATTTAATTTGCACAGTGGTGGCATTTGATGGGCACAGTGGCAGCATTTGATGGGCACAGTGGCAGCATTTGATGGGGCACAGTGGCAGCATTTGATGGGCACAGTGGCTGCAAATTATGGGCATAGTGGCAGCATTTGATGGCACAATGACTGCGTTTGGTGGGCATAGTGGCTGCTATTGATGGGCACAGTGGCTGCGTTTGGTGGGCATAGTGGCTGCTATCGATGGGCACAGTGGCTGCATTTGATGGGCACAGTGGCTGCAATTGATGGGCTCAGTTGCTGCATTTGATGGCACAGTGGCTGCAATTGATGGGCACAGTGGCTGCAATTGATGGGCACAGTGGCTGCATTTGATGGCACAGTGGCTGCAATTGATGGGCACAGTGGCTGCAGTTGATGGACACAGTGGCTGCGTTTGATGGCACAGTGGCTGCATTTGTTCGGGCACAGTGATCAGAATTTTTCAGTTAGTTAGCGCCCCCCCTAACATTTTGAGCACCAGCCGCCACTCCTTTTCACTGTCTAGTCAAAGGATATAGTGGGTCCAGGGTGACTTGGGATCAGAGGCTGTGGATTGAATAATGCTGGCCGTCTGAGGGTATTTAGTGGCTGAAAAAGTACTGCAGGGAAAAAATTCTGTATTGAAGGTATATTGTTAATATTGTAACAAATGCTGATTTTATTATTTTATCTCTTAATGGGCTATTTATTTTTATCTTGCTTTTTTTGGCTGCGGTAATTCTTTAAAACATATATCACTGGTACAGATGACCCACAAGACTCAGAGCCATTTCTAGCCCTTGGTGAGCTGATATTAGTAGAGTGTACAAGGTTTAAAGTGGTTGTAAACCCCACTTTGTGATTTATACCCATACAGCAAGTAAAATTAATACCTCCTCAACCTGCACGGTTCAGGATATATTCACCCTGCATGCAGCTGCTGACATCGGCGGCGCATGCACTTTGAAGGTCTGGCTTATCGTGCCAGAACTTCAGAGCTTCTTGTCGGAACCTGAAGTCGTCATTGAGGCTCCGGCCACTCACAGTGCACGATCCTGGAAGAAAATGATCGGATGCCGCTGCGAGGGCTTCGTTCTGAGGTGAGCATTTCATAATGTGCTAGTATGCGATGCATACTAGCACATTATGCCTTTGTCTTGCAGGTTTTTTTTTTTCCTAGGTTTACATATGCTTTAAGAGGTCAGGAAAAGCATTTGATATATAGGTTTTCCCATGAGTGATGTGATCTTGTCAGGTTAATAAAACTGCTAAATAAAAGGTACTGCACCACTGATGGCATTCTATACTTCTATTTATATATCTTTTCACTCTGAAATTGTCTTTGTTTAGTTATCATGTCATCTATTACCTGGACTAGGCACTGGCCCAAAGGTTACAAAATGATGTAAATGCCTGGGTGTATGCAATAGTTATTATGTTCTGGGTTCTGTGCACATATATTGCCTCACTCAGCTCAGCCCCTTGCTGTTCTCTTTCATTGTATGAGCTGCAGCAGTTACAGTGCCCAGTCTGAGTGATAACTGAGGAGGGGAGGCTGAAGAAATACTTTATCCACCCTGCAGCAGACTGATGATGTCATTCTCTCAGATTACTTCTTTAAAGTGGAGGTTCACCCTAAAAACTATTTTTTAACATTAGAGCCAGCATAGTAAGGGCATATACTTTCGGCAGTTTTTTTTTTTTTCTCCGTACTTACCTTTATATTCTGATTTGGTGCAGGGCTTCCGCGTTCTGATGACTCCGGGACTGGGCGTTCCTATCCCTGCCTCAGGGTTCTGATGACTCCGGGACTGGGCGTTCCTATCCCTGCCTCAGGGTTCTGATGACTCCGGGACTGGGCGTTCCTATCCCTGCCTCAGGGTTCTGATGACTCCGGGACTGGGCGTTCCTATCCCTGCCTCAGGGTTCTGATGACTCCGGGACTGGGCGTTCCTATCCCTGCCTCAGGGTTCTGATGACTCCGGGACTGGGCGTTCCTATCCCTGCCTCAGGATTCTGATGACTCCGGGACTGGGCGTTCCTATCCCTGCCTCAGGGTTCTGATGACTCCGGGACTGGGCGTTCCTATCCCTGCCTCAGGGTTCTGATGACTCCGGGACTGGGCGTTCCTATCCCTGCCTCAAGGTTCTGATGACTCCGGGACTGGGCGTTCCTATCCCTGCCTCAGGGTTCTGATGACTCCGGGACTGGGCGTTCCTATCCCTGCCTCAAGGTTCTGATGACTCCGGGACTGGGCGTTCCTATCCCTGCCTCAGGGTTCTGATGACTGCGGGACTGGGCGTTCCTATCCTTCGGTTCGATGATTGACGGCTTGTGAAACAGGTGACCTGTCGCACAACGCGCGTCACCAGATTTTCGGAAATAGCCGAGCTGCGAGTCACCACTATACGGCGCCTGTAGAGCTGACTGCGCAGGCGCCGTATAGTGCCGACTTGCAGCTCGGCTATTTCCCGACATCTGGTGACGCGGGTTGTGCGACAGGTCACCTGTTTCACAAGCCGTCAATCATCCAACGGAAAGATTGGGAAGCCCAGTCCTGCTGTCGGAAGCCCTGGACAAAAACAGAATATAAAGGTATGTACAGAGAAAAAAAAAAAAAACGCCGAAAGTAAATGCCCTTACTATGCTAGCTCTAATGTGTGTAATATTAAAAAAAAAAATTTGGATGAACCCCCGCTTTAAGTTTAGGCACAGGTCTTTTGCTTGGAATTCAAGGATTGATTTGTAAAAAAACTGACCACACTAACCAGGGGAGCAAACTGTGGTCAGTTCTCTAGCTATGCTGGGAACACACTACGCTCTCCTCCAATGATCAGACTTGTCCTGACACGCCCCAGCTGCACAGCCATTCACTGGCAAGCTCAGTGTGCTGCTGCTTTTCCTCCCCCAGCTCTTATGCAGCTGATCATTTATATAAAAAATAAAAAATAAAGGAAAAAAAGATTTTATAATGTTTTTTTTATTTCCAAATGTTTTGCCTTTCTATTTCTATTTCAAATTGAATGGGTTGTTTTACAAGGTGATCGTTTACAATCACTTTAACATGAAATAACCTTTGTAAATGTGTAAAGGACAATAACAAAGGTCAAAAACTCGAACGATTCACTAAACTGAAGGTAGAATATCAAGTGCCAGAACGCCCAAGGCAACTGAAACGTGGCATGCGGAGAGGAAACTGGATGTGTAGCTGCAAAATTCTTTCCATGTGATTAGAAATAGCATAGGCATAAAATTTGTTACGGGAAGTATCATTTTTTCAGCATTCACTGATCATAAATAAATATCTACAGCACTGATACATTTACTGAAGGCATTTCTTACATAACTTTACTGACTCATTTAGTAAGTAAGAGGAGGGACATGACAGAGCATTCATAGTGGAGAAAACCTGAAAGGTCGGACTATCTCTTGTGTTTTCCCTTTGCACACATACGTAAGATACTTTACAATTCCAGATTAGACATGTTTAGCTCATGCACACAGACACAAATACAGGTGTATGGGCATACAACATAAAATACGTCTGTATTTGCAGAACCTAGGAACCTCATCTGTTGGGTAATCTTGTCCCTAGGATTGTGTTGTTTGGGAAATTACAACTTGCCGACCGTATGCTGTATATCATAGGTGTGCGCAGCCTATCACATTAGGGGGTGCACCCCAAATGTATTAAAACATGGATGGTGTTAGTAGGGGAGAGGAGGGTGTCAGTAGAGCAGTGGACTTGTCAGTAGTTTTTTATTATTTTATTTTTTACAAGTTATTTTTAAGAGCCCTGTTGGCACACTTGGCACACCCCCTGCGCACGCCTATACTGCATATATACAGCAGCAAAGCGGCTCATCTGTGCAGAATCACGTGCCTAGTACGTGATCCTGCACATCCGGGGCTGGCACATGCGCGCGTGTGCACCGACGCGGTCCGCTGATTAGACACAGCGGGAGCTGATTGGCAGGTACGACGGACTCAATGTTTGCTGGTACCCACTGATACTTCAGTATACAGGCAGAAAGGCGGTCTGCCTATGTAAACAAGGCAGATCGCCGTTCTGTCACTACAGAAGACATAGATCCTTAGCTGGATTCAGAGAGAGCGCCGCAACTTTAGAGCGGCGTATCGTATTTACGCTACGCCGCCTTAAGTCAGAGAGGCAAGTACTGTATTCACAAAGTACTTGCCTCCTAACTTACGGCGGCATAGCGTAAATGGAGCCGGCGTAAGCGCGCCTAATTCAAATTAGGATGAGGGGGCGTGTTTTATGTTAATGGGGGGTGACCCGACGTGATTGACGTTTTTTTACGAACGGCGCATGCGCAGTGTGCATTGCTCCAAAGTACGCCGCAAGGACGTATTGGTTTCGACGTGAACGTAAATTACGTCCAGCCCTATTCACGGACGACTTACGCAAACAACATAACATTTTCAAATTTCAACGCGGGAACGCGGCCATACTTAACATTGACTAGTCCAATATTTGATGCAATAACTTTACGCCTGAAAACGCCTTACGTAAACGGCGTACCTTTACTGCGACGGGCGCACGTACGTTCGTGAATAGGCGTATTTAGTCAAAACTAAAAAATATGTGTTATCAGAGGAAAAAACTTAATAAAACATTAACAGCGCTTTCAAGTCACTGGCGTGACTTATGAGTTCAAACGAATCTCATAACCTTAAATGAGATGATAAAAAAGCTCTCAGGGTCAAAACATTTGTTTGGCGGCTCCTATCAGTCTCTTTATATAAACAGCTCAGTCAAAGAACCAAACTGTATGTGTGATGAAGTGTCCATTCACATATTGCTGCCAAAGCAGAAATTGTAGATAAAAACTTCTCCAAGCACTACAGGACTGTGTGCTTCACACTGATATCCTCCCCCTATAGGTAATGTACTCACCACATATTAGGTGAAAGACAGCATAATGAATCCTGGATCTCTGCTTGTTTCCTCAAAACTCTGGATGGATGTCAGCTGTGATGGGATCCTGGTGTGGAATCACTCTTGCTACAATTTATCTCTCTGCAGTTGTAAAGAGGTGTTTCCTTGGAACATTGGTGCAGCACAACGGTCATGCAGGGAGAAAAAGGGAGACTGGATAGTGTAAAACCCTTTTATTGTTAATAATAAACCCCTGCTGCCCACATATGCTTACACGCTTTAAAATCATAAAAGGCTTGTCACTCAAAACTAGGTATCAGCTCACACAGGGAGGATGTTCACAAATCTCTATCCCCTGTTTTGTAAGTCCCGGGTAAATACCAGCCTCGGTGCAAGAAAGCTTGTCGTGTAGTCACGCCCTGACGCGTTTCGTGATTGGCTCACGTCTTCAGAGGGCGTATTTAGTCATTTACATATTCTATGCCGAACTCAACGGAAGCGCCACCTAGCGGCCAGCCTAAATATTGCACCCTAAGATACGACGGCGCAGGCTGTCGTATCTTAGCTAGGTTTAAGTGTATCTCAGTTTGAGGATACACTTAAACTTACGACCGCGCAGATTCAGAGTTACGCCAGCGTAAATCTTTCTGAATCTAGCTACCTGTGTCTCTGCTAAGCAGGGGCACCGATCCATGCCTTCTCCTAATACAAGCACCCCCCACAGTAGAAACGCACTGATCAGGCACACATTTAACCCTTTGATCGCCCCTGATGTTAACCCCTTTCCTGCCAGTGACAGTGCATATTTTTAAGCACTGATCACTATACTAGTGTCACTGATCCCCAAAAGTGTTAGATAGTGTCCCAACTGTCTGCTGCAATATTGCAGTCCTGCTATGAGTCGCTGATCGCGAAAAAAAAAAATGAATAGAAATATCCCATAGTTTGTAGATGCTATAACTTTTGCGCAAACCAATCAATATACGCTTATTGGGATTTTATTTTACCAGAAATATGTAGCAGAATACACATTGGCCTAAATTGATGAAGAAATTCTATTTTTCTCAACTTTTTATTGGATATGTTTTATAGCAGAATTGTCAGTCTTTTTCTGTTTATAGCACAAGAAATAAAAACCGCAGAGGTGATCAAATACCACCAAAAGAAAGCTCTATTTGTGGGACAAAGGACACAAATTTTGTTAAAGCGGATGTGCCATGGGGAAAAAATATTAAAAGCCAGCAGCTACAAATACTGCAGCTGCTGACTTTTAATATTAGGACACTTACCTGTCCTGGAGTCCAGCGCTGATCGCAGCAGAGCACGAGCGATCGCTCGTCACCCTGCTGCTCCCCCCTCCATCCACGCTGAGGGAACCAGGAAGTGAAGCGCTGCGGCTTCACTGCCCGGTTCCCTACGGCGCATGCGCGAGTCGCGCTGCGCCCGCCGATTGGCTCACACGCTGTGTGCTGGGAGCCGAGTGTTCCCAGCACACAACGGGCGACAGACGGGAAGTCAGAAAAACCCGTCTTTCGCCCGTAGCGTGTGGCCGGAAGTGGGTGCAAATACCTGTCTTTAGACAGGTATCTGCACCCCCCTCCCCCCTGAAAGGTGTCAAATGTGACACCGGAGGGGGGGCGGGTTCCGATCAGCGGGACTCCACTTCAGGGTGGAGAACTGCTTTAAGGTACAGCATTGCACGACCGCACAATTGTCAGTTAAAGTAACGCAGTGGCGTATCGCAAAAATGGCCTGGTCGCTCCTCATATACAGGCATATTTTATGCTGTACGCCAATACGTCTGTATTTACGTCCATATGGATGAGTTCTGAATGACCTTTATTTTTCAACACTGCATTAGTCAATATATACCGTAATCAAAATATAATATATAAATTAAACAATTTAATTAAAAAAATCTATGAATTCTGGGAAGGCAAATGTATATAATAAATCTAGAACAAAAAAAGTTTTGGCCTCTACCCATGCCTTTTTTACTGGTTTTGAGTGGAGTGTGGAAAGATTAGATTTATTTTTATTGCTGTTGGTATCAACATTTAGGCAATTCACTTTTATCCTGATGACAACCATCACTGGGACAGAACCTGGGGTACGATATAAGATTTTACTGGAACAGGAGTAGAGATGTCTTCCAGTGGGTACAGCTGTTTGTAAGAAGTGGTGTTTCCACTCACTATGGAAGATTTTCTCTTACTTCCTAGTTAGGCCTCGTACACACGAGTTTCTCGTACACACGAGTTTCAAAAACCAGCAAGAAACTTGCTGGGAGATATTTTTTTGCCGAGGAAACCGGTCGTGTGTACATTTTCATCGAGGAAACTGTCAAGAAACTTGACGAGCCAAAAAGAGAGCATGTTCTCTATTTCCTTGACGGGAATGGAGAAAATTGGCTTGTCGAGTTCCTCGACAGCCTAACAAGGAACTCGACGAGGAAAACGATGTGTTTCGCCCATCGAGTTTCTCAGTCGTGTGTACGAGGCTTCAGTCTTTAGATAGGGCAGCGAGGGGAAATCTCTGCAATAGGGACATTTCTCACTCCATCCAAAACTGGAGACTTTGCTCACTAACAATCGTTTGATAGCCCTAAGCTGGTCATTCACGCATTGTAAAGTCTTGTTTTTCTTTCCCTAAAAATAACAAACATGTTATACTTACCTGCCCCTTGCAGGGGTTTTGCATAGAACAGCCTGGTTTCTCCTCTTCCCGGGTGCCTCTTTGTGCTCCTGGCCCCTCCCTCCTGTTGAGTGCCCCCACAGCAAGTAGCTTGCTATGGGGTCACCCAAGTTGAGTCACAGCTCCCTGTGTCCATTCAGACATGGAGCTGTGGCCCGACTGCCCCCTTTCTCTCCTAATTGGCTGGCCGACTTTGATTGACAGCAGTGGGAGCCAATGGCGCTGCGCTGCTGTCTCAGCCAATGAGGAGGGCAGTCCCGGCCAGCCGAGTGTCTCGTGTAACAGCGCTGGACAGAGATGGGGCTCAGGTAAGTATTAGGGGGGCTGAAGAAGGCTTCTACACACAGAAGGATGCATAGAATGCATTAAGATAAAAAAAAAAAAACGTCTGACTTTACAACCCCTTTAAGCCTAAAGAAAGACAGTCACTTCCAGCGTTAAGTTGTTTTCTAAAGTGAAGGGCAATAGGGACATCAGTATCCCAGGACTGGGTGGATGCTGCCTTCCTCAGATAGGGTGATCCATCCGATAGATACTAAAAAGGACAAAAAATGGAAGGCGCGCACACTTAGTGCATTACCAATGACATTTAATAAATAATAAATTCCTAAAAAGTGGGTACTCACAAACAGCAACCCAAATAAGCCATAAAAACAAACAGGGGTTGATTTACTAAAGGCAAAGTGCAGTTGCACTCTGCAGGTGCAGTTGCTCCAGAGCTTACTAAATGAGCAGAAGCTCTGCTGACTTCCATCATCCAATCAAATGCAAGTAAAAATGCATTTTTTTTAATTTTCCTTGCATGTGATTTTTCTTTGCAAAGTTAACAATTACCCCATTTACAAGCTCTGGAGAAACTACACTTGCAGAGTGCAATTGCACTTTGCAAAGTGCACAGTCTATTTGCCTTTAGTAAATTAACCCCCATAGTGTGAACCATGTGCCATATACCCTCACGGGGTATACAGTATCACGTTTTGAGGGCGCGCCCCCTTCCTCAGAGCTATACTACCGGTAGCCTAGCTCTGAGGAAGGGAGTGCGCTCCCAAAACGCTGTTTGTCTGACAGTTTTCCAACGAGACAAAAATTGATTACGTAATCAACTTATGTTAAAGTGTTGCTAGCAGGGCTTGAATTTTGGCCAACCCAGCAGGAATCAGATGAGATTTTCAAGCAGTGTATGGCCAGCATTAACGTATTTACAGAATTTTGATCCTTCAGAAACAAATGATCAGATTCCCAGACAATCTTGTATAAAGTCTGTGTATGATGGAAAAGAGTCAATGAAGGTTCGACTTAAAAATTCCAACCTGCGCAATACTAGGCATGTGCATTTCGTTTCGTTCCGAATCGAAATTCGGACAAATTTTTCATTATTCGGACATTCGTATGCATACGAATTCCCGAATTGTAATATTAACGAATTAACCGAATCCGAACGAACGTTTTCAAATCGAAAACCCGCGGACGAAATTCGATCGAATTCGAAAACAAATTCTATTCGACTCGAATTCGAAAACAAATTCTATTCAAATCGAATTCGAAAGCAATTAGATTTGAAAACAAATTCGTATATATATTCGAATATATATTTTATTATTCTACTCTTCTAATATTTTTCTATTCGAATTTGAGTTCATTCTATATGAAATTCGAATTTCAGAAAATGGAAGATAGATAGAAGAAGCCAGGTCATATTCTATTATATTTGATTACATTCTATTAAATTCCATTCGGTTCTTTACTATTCTTTGATTTTCATTCTATTGTTTTATTATTTTATATTCTATTTTATCGTATTCTTTTTTAGAAATCGATTTATATTTTTTAGATTTTGATTCAAATTTGCTTTCAATTTTCATTCAAATTTGTATTCGAATCGAATTGTTTTCGAATTCGATTCGAATAGAATTTGTTTTCGAATCCGATTGAAATATTAACGAATCCGGTCGAAATATTTTTGAATCCGACCGGATTTTTCTAAATTCGGTCGAAAGCGAACGAATTCCGAAAACGAATTTAACACATGTAACGAATCTAACTTAACGAAATTAATTAAATAACGAATTAAAACGAAACAAATTTTTTCCTTTTGCACATGCCTACCCAATACATAGCGATGCAAATACAAAACCAATGTTTGTTCATACACAAAATGGTTATTGCACAGTGTACTGTATTGTGCACCAATATCTGTTTTGCCGCGTACAGACGATCGGAAATTCTGACAACAAAACCGTGGATTTTTTTACGATGGATGTTGGCTCAAACTTGTCTTGCATACACACAATCGCACAAATATTGTCGGAAATTACGAACGCCAAGAACGCGGTGACGTACAAGACGTACGACGGCACTATTAAAGGGAAGTTCAATACCAGTCGTGTTAGTAGAAGTTTGGTGCGAGACGATTCGCGCTTTTCAGCCTTGTGCTTTTCAGTCCGTTACAGCGTGACGAATGTGCTATCTCCATTACGAACGCTAGTTTTACCAGATCGATCGCTTCCGTCTCATACTTGATTCAGAGCATGCGTGGAATTTTGTGCGTCGGAATTGTCCACACACGATCGGAATTTCCGAGAACGGATTTTGTTGTCGGAAAATTTGAGAACCAGCTCTCAAATTTTTGTTGTCGGACAGCAAGTGTCCGATGGAGCCTACACACGGTCGACACACAAGTGTTCAATGATTGCTGACTGGAACACTTTCTTGTACGCTTAAAACTTAAAGGTGATATATCTGTAATGCCAAGTGCTGGGCATGTCAGCTAAAAAAAAAAAAAAAAAACGGGATGGTGTCACCCCTCTAGCGGGTGTCACCCAGGTGCAGACCGCACCCCCCGCACCCCCCTAGCAACGCCTCTGACGGTCGGAATTTCCGACAACAAGCTCCCATCTAACATTTGTTGTCAGAAATTCCAACCGTGTGGCATACGTGCTGCTTTTCATCATGGGGGAAATACGAATGATTTTTCGAAACTGCTGATTTTCTTCGGTACATTTTTTAATGTATTAATAAGTTATTTTATATGATTAAAATAATAATATGAATAGCAATCATCATCATGAAAATATTATTTAATCATTATTATTGTTATTTTATTATTCATTGAAAGTATTCTTTTTAAGTATTTTTGTGTTTATTTAGTAAAGTAAATATTTTTTTTTTTAAATAAAGGATATCTTTTTCTTTATAGTCTGTATACAAACTACTCCACCCATTCCCCTAAAACAAAAAAGCACCAAAGCTCCCGTACAACTACAGAGGAGTTCATTGTTTGCAGCAACTATTTTGCAATTCCAAAGTGTCCATCTACATAAAGCAGGATTTCTCACATGAGCAAAATGTTAATGTTTCATTTGTCTTCTATAAAGCAAAGCAGCTTTTCATAGTTCAATTGGCTTATGTTATGGTAATAATAAAATACTTTATAAACTATGATCGTTTATTGTAATGTAATAATGTAATTATATTGTAACCGCCCTTGTGAATAAATGGTAACAATAATGCATTTACTAGTCCTGTAGTTAGAAACCTTTAGAGCTAAAGTACCAGGCTGTCCCCAACAAAACCATTGAATGCATGGTAATCAGCTTCTCCAATGCAATTCAATGTGATGGACATGCCCAAAACAGGTCTAGAAGAGTCTAAAATATCACTGTGTAGAATTCTGAACCAATTATCCTGCTTGTTCAGTCCTGAAAAAACAGTGCAATATATACAAGACTTAATTCTGAATAGCAATTGTGTGCATGTTCATCTGCACATAATGACCAGTCCTTAAAGTCCCCAATTCGTATAATTGTATAGATGTTTTAATATGGTAATGTCATTTTTAAAGTTGTCTTCCATTTTTTTATTTATGCAGCTTATATTATTAGATTGCCTGGCAACCCTACCATGAAGGTCCTTGTTTAGGCACTATGGGCCAGATTCACAGAGCAGATACGACGGCGTATCTCCTGATACGCCGTCGTATCTGTTGTTCTATCTATGCGACTGATTCATAGAATCAGTTACGCATAGATAGCCATAAGATCCAACAGGTGTAATTGTTTTACACTGTCGGATCTTAAGATGCAATACCACGGCCGCCACTGGGGGGAGTTCGCATCGTAAACCAGCGTCGGGTATGCAAATTAGGAGTTACGGCGATCCACAACGGTTTTTCGCATTCGCTACGTCGCCGCTAGTCTAGTTTCCCGTCGCAAAGTTAGTCGTTTTTTTTGGTGCCTTAACTTTACACAGCAATCGTATTGCTGTATAAAGTATAGCCGTCGTTCCCGCGTCGAAATTTAAAAAATAACGTTGTTTGCGTAAGCCGTCCGGTAATACAGAATTACGCTACGCACGTCGCCGTTTGAAGAAATGACGTCACTTCGCGCAAAGCACGGCGGGAGTTCGGAAACGGAGCATGCGCGGTAGGTCCGGCGCGGGAGCGTGCCTAATTTAAATGGCACACGCCCATTTGAATTGGCCCGCCTTGCGCCGGAGGCCGCCGGCATAGGTTTTCATCGCAAGTGCTTGGTGAATTAGGCACTTGCGATGAAAAATTGCGGCGGTGTAACGTATCTACGATACGTTACGCCACCGCTCATCTACGTGAATCTGGCCCTTTGTGTTGTTGGGTGACAACTGTCTCCTATATGTGCTCCTCTGTTGTCACCTAATCACATGCATGCCTGTTGGAGAGTACGGGCCAACACACATTTTTCTGGCACGGTCCACCACTTTCGCCATCATCAGGAAGCCCACCCAGAACAATAATGCGCAGCCAATGCTGGAGTGAACATATGCAAACATGAAGTAGTTAAAGGGTTTGTAAACCCTCGTGTTTTTTCACCTCAATGCATCCTATGCATTAAGGTGTAAAAACACCTGGCAGTCACCGGCCCCAGCCATGACTAAGCACTAACTGTGTGCGAAATGCGTCGGCTGTCCCCTTATGTGACTGTATCTTTGGATGTACATGTCTTACTTTTATCAATTAAGACAAATTTCTCAAGTTTATCCGGAGTGCGGCTGTCCATCGATTTCCATGTTTTCCATGTTTGCCTAGTGCATTGCCAGCACCTTGGACTCCTGGGAGGTTCCTCCAATTGTCTGCTAAACATCCACCTGGAGCGGAGACTCCCTTTCCCCTAGAACCCCCATTTTACTTACCTGAGCCCCGAATTTCTCTCAGCTGGGACACACTGTCCCTCTCTCCACGGGGTCCTGGCTCTTGATTGGATAGATTGCTAGCAGCCATTGGCTCCTGCTGCTGTCAATTAAATTCAATAACGCAGGCCCCGGGGGGCGGGGCCAAGTCCGTCATTCTTGTCTATGGACGCCAATGCGGGACTCGGGAGTGTGCCCGCAAAGGTAACCCCCCGGGAGAGCGCTTCTCCTAGGGGGTTATTTGATGCAGGGAGGAGCCGCGAGACACGATGGGGGACCCGAGAAGTCGAGGATCGGGGGCCACTCTGTGCAAAACGAGCTGCACAGTAGAGGTAAGTATGATATGTTTGTTATTTAAAAGAAACTAAAGGCTTTACAACCACTTTAAGGAACGCTGGAGGAGATCTGCAGCACTGAGGTGCAAAAAACAAAACAAAAAAAGATCAAAACAGTTGTTTTGTAAAAAATCAGTTTATGAACTTTGGCTAGTTATGTATACCTGTATAAGCCTGTGGGATACCACGCCAAGTCATGGGAATCCTCATGCAGAAGCAGCAGAACTAAGTAGGTAGCCAAATCTTCAGTATTCATTTAAAGGCTTTAGCCATTTACGTAACATTGATATTTCATTTATAGTTTGAGTTTAGTGCATTGCATTTTATTAACTAAAAATGAAGTAAGAAATCCAACATGGATCGACAGGTTTTGCTGCGTTTACATGCCGCGTTTAGTAGCGTTTGCCACGTTTGCGTTTAGAGGCATTTAAAAAAAATTACATTTTTATTCTTTAAATGGGCAAAAACGAAAAACGCCTATAAACGAAATGCTGCAAAATGCGGGTTACCGCTTTTAGCCGCATTTAGAAAGCATTTGGCGTCTGAACTCATTTTTTTGCCTTAAAAAAAGGCCTATAAATGCAACTGCCTAAAAATCACAGTAAAAGAACCTGTGTACATGTACACATAAGATAATATTGAATGAGTTTAGGGGCAGTTGAAAAAAGTGTCCAACTGCCTCTGAACGTCCATTTAGCAGCAGTAGTATACATGGGGCTACAAGTGTAGTTGCTTCAGAGCTTAGTAGTAAATGAGCAGAATGCTGTTTCTTTTTATTTTTCTTGCATGTGTGTGGGTACTCTTTGCAATATTAAGCCTTACCTCATTTACTAAGCTCTGGAGCAAGTGCACTTGCAGAAGGAAACTACACTTTGCAAAGTGCACAGTCTTTTTCCCTTTAGTAAATAAACCCCTATGTGTGCATAAACACATATGATAACATGCAGAGGAGTTTAGAGGTGGGAAAAATAAAATACCAGATGCTCTTAGCAGCAGCTTCAAAAACGTTCAGTGGGCATTAGGCCATAAAACAACAAACCAATGTATAAAAAACAAACATTTTGAATGGGATTCTACTGGTGTATGTCTCAACGTAAAATAAAGATGGAAATATACTTTAATGGTGGCTATACGTGGAACGATTTTGTATACAGTATAATTGTATTGTCCGTTAATTTATTGTCTGGGAAAAAAAATACGATCGGAAGATTGATCAGACACCAATGCACTAAATAAAATAGCTTGATGTGATCTGACTCTATACTTGAAATTGATTAAAAACACATTTTGAATAGCAGATTATCAACCAATTCCAATCTTATGGAGTGTACTTCTATGTGATATTCTGTAATCTAAAAAAGGGTATCTATATAGTGATGTACATATACACCAGTACTTCATTTTTGGTATAAAAAAAAGGGCATTTCCGCTATCATTCTTATTTCTCTTTTGTTGTTTAGAAAATATATTTCTATGTACAAATACATATTTTATGGAATTCACAAACATGTTATATATATATATATATATATATATATATATATATTAAGACAAAATATTGCTAAAAAAAACCCTGTTAAATGCTGCTTGTGTTTACTAAACACAATTCTCAAATGTGTCTTAAAAAAAGAAAAAAAAATTAATTAATAAAATTAACAATCGTTAAATAATTGGGTTTGGAAAAGAAAAGCCTGTTTAATGCACCATACACTTAAAGGGGTTGTAAAGGTAAATGTTTTTTCACCTTAATGCATCCTACGAAAGTCCCGCGCGCGTCCATGTGATGGTCTTCGGTTCCCAGCCTGGCCGTTGATTGGCTAGGCTGGACGGATTTATAGCAGCGCTGCCATTGGCTGGCGCTGCTGTCAATCACAGCGGATGACGCGGCGCGCCGGGGGGCGGGGCCGAGTGATACAGTCGGCAGCTATGCCCGCCGCTGTATCACGGGAGCGCGTTTGCAAAAGCTTTCCACCATGCGACCTCGCTCACATGAAGGTGGAAAGCTTTTGCGAGGAGGAGCCGAGACAGCCGCCGAGGGACCCCAGAAGACAGGGTTAGGGGACACTCTGTGCAAAACAAGCTGCACAGTGGAGGTAAGTATTACATGTTTGTTATTTAAAAAAAAAAAATATTTCTGCCTTTAGTGACCCTTTAAAGTGATACTATACAATACCCTTATTTTCAAAAAAGTATTCAAACCCATCAACTGCTTAATGACTCTGTCATTTTTCATGAAATGATTTCTTGTTTGCTTTTCTGCTTCCTTGTAACATCCTCCTTTCCCCCCTCATTTTCATTTGTTTGGAATGAGCAGCAGGGCTGGACTGGAACAAAAATTTGGCCCTGGACTTCATCCAGACCGGCCCACTTTAATTCAATAAAATGCTGCCCCCACCCCCCCCCCCCCCCTGGATAAGGCCCCAAAAGGCCCCTACATCCATTATTGTATATCATGAGAGGGTGAGAGAGAGGGGAATGAGAGAGAGAGAGGGAGGGTTGAGGGAAAGGGGGTGAGAGGGGGTGGGTGAGAGAGGGGGGTGAGTGTAAGAAAAAGAGAGTGAGTGTAAAAGAGAGGGGGTGAGTGTAGGACTCCTTTTTACACTGAGGCGTTTTTTAGGCACTTTTGGGCTAAAAATAGCGCATGTAAAGCGACTGAAAAACACTTCTGCTGCAGTCCCAGTGTGAAAGCCTGAGTGCTTTCACACTGGGGTGCTGCCAGGGCGTTAGAAAAAGTCCTCCAAGCAGCATCTCTGTTTTAAAAAACGGCCCACTGAGCCATCGGCCCACCGGGAAACTCCCTGTAGTCCCTATGGCCAGTCCATCCCTGATGAGCAGTGTATGTTAGTTGTGGTC
Organism: Rana temporaria; assembly: GCF_905171775.1. NCBI lineage: Eukaryota > Metazoa > Chordata > Amphibia > Anura > Ranidae > Rana > Rana temporaria. The sequence goes on from NC_053490.1 coordinate 138,458,508, forward strand.
TTGTGCTCTGCTCTATGCACACTACAAATCCCATAGTCTGTAGTTCACAGTCCATCTCGGGAGGGAGCAAGAAAGGGTGGCTACATTCCTACATACAAGGGAGAATGAACATGTATGCATGTATAATATACGTAAAGCTCTGCGTAAAATTGATGGCGCTCTATAAGTTCCTGAAATAAAATAAAATAAACCACCCTCTAACAGGACGTCAGATCACAGCAACAAAAACATGGAGTTTGGAGATTTGGTGGAGTCTGAGAGCAATAGAAGATACTTTTCAATTAAAGCGGAGTTCCGCGAAAAAAAAAAAAAGTTAAGTCAGCAGCTACAAATACTGCAGCTGCTGACTTTTTATAGTAGGACACTTACCTGTCTAGGGCGCCTGCGATGTCGGCACCCGAAGCCGATTTGCCCCTCTTCTCTCGGGTGGAGGCGCCATTATCTTCGGCTTAACTTCCGGGTTCCCTACTGTGCATGCACAAGTCGCACTGCGCATTCCCACTGGACCCTGATGTCTTCTGTTATCTGTGCGTCTCCCAGAAGACAGCGGGGGGGGGACAAAGTAGGCGCCGGACATGGCGTAGGTCGCCGCGGCGACCTAATGCCTGGAAGTGGGAGCAAATACCTGGATTACACAGATATCTGCTCCCTCCTCCCCCCTGAAAGGTGCCAAATGCGACACCAGAAGGGGTGGGGGGGGGGGATTCCGAAAAGCAGAAGTTCCATTTTTGGGTGGAACTTTGCTTTAAGAATACATACTCGAGTTTGATGTGATAAAAGGTTTCTAGTAGTAATCAAGGTAGGAGGGGAAATTACCTTTCCTTTTTTTTTATCTCTCTTTTAGGTTGTTGTTGTTGTTGTTTTTATATGGACTTTCATTGCGCTGCACTTACATATTTTTTTCATTTGCTACATTTGAGGTCGTGATTACCCTTTTTTGTGTTCAGCTTGCAATATTTTTAGTTTAACTGTATTATTTGTGCGCTGATTGTTGCTTTTATTGTTGTTGTTGTTTGGTGGGAATGTTCTGTGCGTTTTGAGTTTTTGTTGTAAATTGGAAATAAAATAAAATAAAAATGATTTGATAAAAAAATACAGTTTTCTGTCGATTTAATGATCATATTAATCGTCTATCTAACGATTTTCATTCCAATTTTGATAAAAATCGTTTGCTTTTGTCCACAATCAATCAATGACACAGTATTTGTCTATATATGGCTCATAGATTGGATTTATTTTATTTTCTGATTCTGCAATGAACAGATCAGATTGTTTTATATATATATATATATATATATATATATCTTAGATTGTAAGCTCTTATGAGCAGGGCCCTCTTAACCCTCTTAACCCCCTCTATTTTCTTGTATTGTAATTGTAGCGTCTTGTGCAGGGCCGGCCTTAGGTGTTCAGGCGCCCTGTGCAAGCTAATCCTGTGGCGCCCCCTCCTCGCACCCTGGTCACCTAAACATACACAAAGAGGAAAAAAATATTTATAACAAATAATAATTGTATTTTACTTCTTTTTTTATTTTTTATTATTTTAAGTCCCTTATATCCTCCTCCCCTTCTGTGTGTAGGCTGGCTATAAAAAGTAAATATTTTTTCTTTTTATCTGAAAAAGTAGATGCATGCAGGGCCAGGGGCTCAGTGTGACTTACCTTTCGGTGGACGGTGCGGCTTTGCATTTAAAAATGGCGCCGCCCGGCGCTTAGACGCCACTGCGCATGCGCCCTCTGCCTGAGAATAGCCGAGCGTTTTCGGGCTTTCCCGAGCAGCGGCGGCTCATGCGCAGTGTGCCTGTCGGGGCCGGCAGCAGCCATTTTTTTCAGGTGCCGCAGCCGATGCATTGCTCTTCACCCTGTCCCAGGGCAGAGGGACCTGGCAGTGCCTACTGCTGTGATTCACAGGAGTCGGACTCCTGTGATGATCATGTGAGTAACTGACTGCTACTCACATTCTGCAAGCTGTGATGGCCGCACGGCGCCCCTTTTGCCCATGGCGCCATGTGCGGCCGCACAGCTCGCACACACCAAAGGCCGGCCCTGGTCTTGTGTAATAATATGTATGGCCTCCAAAAGTCTTATTTTGCAGTTTAGCAATCATTAGATGTGGCATCAGTGCTGACAGGGGAATCCCTCCTGCTGAGCCATTGTGTTCTCCCGGGCAGAGGAAACTGTCCCGCCGAGAGCAGTTAGACCCCTTTCACACTGGGGCATTTTTCAGGCACTTTAGCGTTAAAAAAGCGCCTGTAAAGCGCCTGAAAGAAGCTGCATCTGCAATCCCAAGTGAAAGCCAGAGTTCTTTCTCACTAAAGTGCCTGTAAAAACGCCCCAGTGTGAAAGAGGTTAAAAAAAAGCGCCTGTAAAACGCCTGAAAGAAGCCTCATCTGCAATCCCAATGTGAAAGCCTGAGTGCTTTCACACTGAGGCGCTGCGCTGGCAGGGCGTCAAAAAAAGTCCTGTAAGCAGCTTCTTTGCAGCGCTTTAGGAGCGTTGAAAACACCGCTCATAAAGCGCCCCTTCCCATTGAGGCTCTTTTTTTAAAGCCAAAGAGCCTGAAAAACGCCTCAGTGTGAAAGGGGTCTAAGCTGAGCTTTACCAGCTTTTTTTGGGGCGCTGGCAGTGTGAAAGGGCTCTGAAAGCACCCGGGCTTTCACATTGGGATTGCAGATGAGGCTTTTCAGATGCTTTTTTTAACACCAAAGCGCCTGAAAAACGCTCCAGTGAGAAAGGGGCCTTAGGCTGCCTTCACACTACAACGCGGCGTATTTTGCTGCGACAAATTGCGGCGTATTGTGCCGCGATTTGCCGCGACAAAACGGGTCGTTTTAAACTTTTTTTTTTTTAGCAACACATTGTTGTCTATGCCGAATGCCGAAAGCCACCTGAAAAAAAGGGTCCGGGACTTGTTTTCAGGCGGCAGGCGTACGGCGTTTCGGCGTACGGCGTTTCGGCGTTCGGCGTGAGATGTGAACCATCTCCATAGACACCAATGTGAAATCTCCCCTCCAGCGGCACGAGCGTCGGGCGCCTGGCGTGAAAACGCCTAGATGTGAATGCAGCCTTAGTGATTATCGCTAGTGACTATAGCAGCCACTTGTAATAATCGGAAGCGAATCCGGTAGACTGGTTGTATCAATCGATCAAATTGGTACATTCAGCCTGCCCATTAATGGTTCGAATCTTGAACCGTGTATGGCTGGCCGAAAGCTGGATACACACTATCCAATCTTCTGTAGATTTTTTCCTTCAGATTTACCAAAACCATAAAATATGAGGTCAAACCTTCATTTGTTTGCAATCAGGCAGCTCTCGTTTTGGTAAATCTAGAGGAAATCAGACAACAAAAGTTGTATAGTGTGTATGGGGGTCTCAGATACACTAACAAACTGAAGCCGAACAGCTCCAGCTAAGGCTCCTTTCACACTTGGGCAACTTGTCCTGCGACTTGGGACTGCAAAGATGCATGACAAGTCATACGCCATGGTTTCCAATGGGTATTGTTCATATCTGTGCGATTCCAAAGTAGTCCCTGCACTACTTTGGTTCTGACTTTGATGTGACTATAGACCTCAAGATTACACAGCCTCTGCTTCAAGTGTCCAAATTGCGTAAAAATCACGCGACTTTCAGGTCGTACAAGTGTGAAAGGGGCCTAAAACGTTATAATCAGTTACAGCAAACACTTTTGGGATAAAGGTTTTCCTAAAAGCTGATTATCCACTTAAGGACCGCCTCCTGCACATATACATCGGCAGAATGGCACGGCTGGGCACATCCACGTACAGGTACGTCCTGTACTAGTACCCAGCCGTGGGTCGCGGCGTGCGCCCGCGAACCGGTCCAAAGCTCCGGGACCGGGACTTACGGACCCGATCGCCGCTGGAGTCCCGCGATCGGTCCCCGGAGCTGAAGAACGGGGAGACCCGTGTTTAAACACAGCTTCCCGTGCTTCACTATGGCATTGCATCGATCGTGTGATCCTTTTATAGGGGGACACAATCGATGACGTCACACCTACAGCCACACCCCCCTACAGTTGTAAACACACTTCAGGTCACACATAACCCCATCAGCGCCCCCTGTGGTTAACTCCCAAACTGCAATTGCCATTTTCACAATAAACAATGCATTTTAAATGCATTTTTTGCTGTGAAAATGACAATGGTCCCAAAAATGTGTCAAAATTGTCCGAAGTGTCCGCCATAATGTCGCAGACACGAAAAAAATCGCTGATCGCCGCCATTAGTAGTAAAAAAAAAAATGCAATAAAACTATCCCCTATTTCAGGGATAAGCAATTAGCTGTTGCAGAACTACAAGTCCCATGAGGCATAGCAAGACTCTGACAGCAACAAGCATGACACCCAAAGGCAGAGGCATGATGGGATTTGTAGTTTTGGAACAGCTGGAGGTCCGCTAATTGCATATCCCTGCCCTATTTTGTAAACGCTATAAATTTTGCGCAAACCAACCGATAAACGCTTATTGCGATTTTTTTTTATACCAAAAATAGGTAGAAGAATACGTATCGGCCTAAACTGAGGAAAAAAAATGTTTTTTTATATATTTTTGGGGGATATTTATTATAGCAAAAAGTAAAAAATATTGCATTTTTTTGAAAATTGTCGCTCTATTTTTGTTTATAGCGCAAAAAATAAAAACCGCAGAGGTCATCAAATACCACCAAAAGAAAGCTCTATTTGTGGGGAAAAAAAGGACGCCAATTTTGTTTGGGAGCCACGTCGCATGACCGCGCAATTGTCAGTTAAAGCGCCGAATCGCAAAAAGGGGCCTGGTCTTTTACCTGCATTTTGGTCCGGGGCTTAAGTGGTTATAGTAAGCACCCCTGTCAGTGGTAAATGGTTTGTCTCATCTCTGTAACTGATACATTATGCTGGACAGCTTGTTCTTTTGAAAAACAACAGACTTGCTGGCTGGATAAAAAAATGAAAGCCTAAAAAACAGAAAATGAACGCGTAGAAGCCATCACACATCTAAACTGCAATATAATAACCTGCAGTGATGTGTATATTCCAGCCTTTGTAGGAATGAACTGACTTTTGCCCAGATGCCATATCTTTGTGTAATCTTTTAGTTTAGATGTCTCCTTGTGCTGATTACAAAATCTACCTCTGTCCTTGTGCTGATTGCCTTATCTGTATCCTCCATTCATAAACACATTTAGCAGCCATGTAAATAAAGTTCGGTGATCACAGAGGACAGGGGGGATTGCCACCTCTGCAGACATTCCATGACAATGCACATCACACACACACACACACACACACACACACACACACACACACATGGCTTTCCCAGGGACTCTGCCCCGCAGCCTATCACTCTTCCAGGCATGGGAAAAAGGGGCGGGGCGTGTCACTGGAACAGCAGCTTATTGGCCCGGAGCCACTGAGTTCCCGCTGTGTGATTGGCTCTGCGCGCGCTATATAGAAGGAAGACTGTCGGCTGTGTTGTAGTCGTTGCTGTGAGTGATTGGAGTGTCTTGTGTGCGGAGAATAGAAGAGATCTCAGTGTAATCACTCAGTGTACGGACATCTTATCCCATCACTATGAAGGAGAGAAGGAGCCCTCAGCCCTCTGTGGTCCGGTGTAAGCTCGTCCTGGTGGGGGATGTGCACTGTGGGAAGACGGCGATGTTACAAGTTCTGGCCAAGGATTGTTACCCCGAGGTGAGTGACACGCCGCATGGCCTTTGTATGGCCACATTCCTGTGCACTGGCCTGTGACTCCTTCCCAGGAGGTTGGGGTGTATCCGGGTCTGGGGACACTGGGGTCATTAGTCATCGATTGTCATATATCCGGGTCTGGGGACACTGGGATCATCGATTGTCAGATATCCGGGTCTAGGGACACTGGGGTCATTAGTCATCGATTGTCAGATATCCGGGTCTGGGGACACTGGGGTCATTCGTCATCGATTGTCAGATATCAGTGTCTGATCCCACTGGGGACACTATTGATCCCTAGATTTTAATGATCTATTGGTGTGTATTAATGTCTGATCCCACTGGCATGTCGGGATATTAATGATCTATTGGGGTGTATTAGTGTCTGATCCCACTGGCATCTCAGGATATTAATGATCTATTGGGGTGTATTAGTGTCTGATCCCACTGGCATGTCGGGATATTAATGATCTATTGGGGTGTATTAGTGTCTGATCCCACTGGCATGTCGGGATATTAATGATCTATTGGGGTGTATTAGTGTCTGATCCCACTGGCATGTCGGGATATTAATGATCTATTGGGGTGTATTAGTGTCTGATCCCACTGGCATGTCGGGATATTAATGATCTATTGGGGTGTATTAGTGTCTGATCCCACTGGCATCTCAGGATATTAATGATCTATTGGGGTGTATTAGTGTCTGATCCCACTGGCATGTCGGGATATTAATGATCTATTGGGGTGTATTAGTGTCTGATCCCACTGGCATGTCGGGATATTAATGATCTATTGGGGTGTATTAGTGTCTGATCCCACTGGCATGTCGGGATATTAATGATCTATTGGGGTGTATTAGTGTCTGATCCCACTGGCATGTCGGGATATTAATGATCTATTGGGGTGTATTAGTGTCTGATCCCACTGGCATGTCGGGATATTAATGATCTATTGGGGTGTATTAGTGTCTGATTCCACTGGCATGTCGGGATATTAATGATCTATTGGGGTGTATTAGTGTCTGATCCCACTGGCATGTCGGGATATTAATGATCTATTGGGGTGTATTAGTGTCTGATTCCACTGGCATGTCGGGATATTAATGATCTATTGGGGTGTATTAGTGTCTGATTCCACTGGCATGTCGGGATATTAATGATCTATTGGGGTGTATTAGTGTCTGATCCCACTGGCATGTCGGGATATTAATGATCTATTGTTATGTACCTGGGAACACTGGGGTCATTAGTGATCGATTGTCATATATCAGTGTCTGATCCCACTGGGGACACTACTGATCCCTAGATTTTAATGATCTATTGGGGTGTATTAGTGTCTGATTCCACTGGCATGTCGGGATATTAATGATCTATTGTTATGTACCTGGGGACACTGGGATCATTAGTGATCGATTGTCATATCAGTGTCTGGGGACACTTCGATCCCAGGATATTAGTGATCAATTGTCATATATCAGCATCTGGGGACACTGGGATCCCAGGATATTAGTGATCGATTGTCATATATCAGTGTCTGGGGACACTGGGATCCCAGGATATTAGTGATCTCTTGGGGTGTGTCAGTGTCTGGGGACACTGGGATCCCAGATATTAGTGATCGATTGTCATATATCAGTGTCTGGGATCCCAGGATATTAGTGATCTCTTGGGGTGTATCATTGTCTGTCCCCCCTGGGGAAACCACTGACCCCCTAGCCTGATCCCAGGATATTGGTGATCTATTGTATTGTATTAGTGTCTGATACTCCTGCCCAGACTGGTCCCTGGATATTAGTGATCTACTTGGGTGTATCAGTGTCTGGTACCCCTTCATAACACGATCCTTGGATATTGATCTATTGCAGTGCCTGATCCCCCCCTCCTTGCCCAGTACAATCCCAAGATATTGGCGATCTTTTGGGGTGTTTCAGTGTCTAATTCTCACCTTCCTGCCCAGCATAATTCTAAGAAATTTGTGATCTATTACAGATCCAACCTGGAACACCTCTAATACCCTAGACTGGCATCTGCCATGGCACTGGCTACGTTCTGTACTCAGCACATTAAACACCATTAACCCTGGGCACTGCAAAGGAAGCATTAGTGCTCGCTCCGCATTTATTATATATAAAGGAATTGATTTTTATCCCAGCATGACCAAGTGCACAAAGAAGTGTCACATGGCCAACAATAGGTACATAGAATGTATCAGGCTGTAGTCTGAAACTGGTTAAAAATATTATATATAGCTTTAATATTTTTAATACTAAGGCATATTATATATATATATATATATATATATATATATATATATATATATATATATATATATATATATATATATATATATATAATCTCTCTCCCTTAGTATTAAGACTGTTCACTGTATTTATTATTTTTTTGTTCATTGTTAAACTACAATATAGTAAATATTTACAGAAAAGGTGTGAAAGTAAATACATGGTTGTTTGTATTATTGTTAGGTGTAGCCCTGTAATTTCCAGTTTAGAATTTTTCTACATTTTTAGGCTTGTTCTGTCTTTTTTTTTTTTTTTTTTTTTTTTTTTAGAGAGAGAGAGTGGTTTTTATTTATTTATTTTCATTGTACTGCATTCTAGTGGTTTATAGCCTTGTTGCATTGTTCACCCTTCCTTGGGAATGTTTGCAGAGATCTGTAGATAGTCTCAGGATACAATCAAGGCAGAATATTCTAGGTGGGACACGATTATAGTTCAGCAGTATAGCATGGTGTATGATATTGTTGTCTGTACTAAGACTGGGCTCTTCTTTCCTTAGTCTGACTCTGATTTTTCTCCTTTGTCTTGCCTGTCTGGATTGTCTTATTGTGTGGTGCATTTGCCTTGCGTATCGATATCTGTATGTTGCAGTGGTGCCATCGAGACACGTGTGCTTGCGTTGGCTGCAGTGGTGTCAGTGAGCCGTGTTGCCCGCAGTTCCACTGTGTGTTGCGTAGGTGTCAGCCCCCCCCCCCTTCCCCCTGTGCTTGTGTTGGCTATAATAATGTCCTAGCAATGTAATGTTGCATTAAAGCATCTGTTGGCTGCAGTGTTGTCCTAAGCTATATATGTATGTCTCTTGTTTCTAGACCTATGTACCTACAGTATTTGAAAACTACACAGCTAGCCTGGAGACAGAAGAACACCGTGTGGAGCTCAGCCTTTGGGACACATCAGGTATGGATTTTGGAAGGATCAATAAGACGTCTTGTGATAAACTTCAATAAAATTGCTGACTTTACAACTAAATACAACCTTCTCTTGTAAATTGCCATTTAAGTGATCCTGTCTAAATAATAACCATTTGCTCATTCAAGGGGAGGGCTGTCGGAGAATTTCTTTTGTGCTGCATTCTGGGTGGAAAAACACAATAGGTGTTCTTAAAAAAAATTCAATTATATGGGTCCAAAGACTTTGAAACTACATCTGACTCATAAGTTGGTCTAAAATGCTGAAAATTAATTCACGGCTATCGGCAGATTCATACAGTCACGTGAATTATGTTCATTGTCACTGTGTTGCAGCTTAAGACATTTATTTTAAAGGGTCACTAAAGGAATTTTTTTTTTTAGCTAAATAGCTTCCTTTACAGTCCTGCAGTCCTGGTTTCATGTCCTCATTGTTCGTTTTTGCTTTCATGTTGCTGTAAATCCTGTCTGTTTTGGACACTTCCTGGTTGCCTGTTTCCTGATAACCACAGTACTGGGAGATTTCTCACGGTGGTCACTAATCAAGGAGGTGTGATTACTGTGTGTAAAACGAAACTGGATTGGTGCTGAGGAGTTTTAGACAAAGTATCACTGCTCTCTATTGGCTGACTGCCCTCTAGTGGCTCTCTGTACATCAGAGAACCAGCAAACAACAGCAAAAACGAAACTACACTGCAGGAACATTATATGATTGTTTTTTTATCCATTTTTAATCATTTTTAAAAGGAATCAGTTAACTATTATGTCTCTATACCCTGTAAACAGTCATTTCAGCTAAAAAAAAAAATTCCTTTAGTGACCCTTTAAGGGTCTCTGCTTGATAATTAAGAACAGTGGCAGGCCTAGGCTGGCTTCCTGGCATCTCTGGCCAAGTCCTAATGGTAGGAATTATATTGGAATGCTTTGACTGTCTATAAAATAGAACTCTTACCTGGCACAAATGCCTTTTGCTACCGTGTTTCCCCCCGAAAATACGACCTAGAGTTGTTTTTCAGCAGGGCTGGGATATAAGCCCTACCCCAAAAATAAGCCCTAGTTAAAAAATCTTGTAAAATTCTAATATCCACTCTATTACAGAAGAATATAATGTACAATGTGTGTGTTTCTGTAATATAATTGCGGGGAAGAAAGCTCCGGCGGGTCACAGAAGTGCAGAGCGGCACTATAGCAAAGGTATTTGGCACAATTATATTACAGAAACACATACATTGTACATTATATACTACTGTAATAGAGAGGATTATTGGATTTTACAAGCATTTTAACTCGGTTCACACGGGGGATTCCTGTCAGGCAGGGGGAGAGAAGACGACACATTACATGGTAAGACCTACCCCAAAAATAAGCCCTACTGTGTCTTTTACTGCCAAAATTGATATAAGACCCAGGCTTATTTTCGGGTAAATGCGGTATTAATATTTATAACCTAAGTAAGTTACAACTTTTAAAAGGCCATCTAACCGCACCGTCATCGGGCATTAAACATGGCTATGATTAAGGCCTGATGCCCAAAGCGCAACATTTTTTGACTGTGCTGTAATAAAACAATGTTTTAGCCGACTTCCATGGCATCAGCCTGTCTTCCTTTTTTATTGCATTGATTACATGGAGGTTTGCAGAGACTTTCCAGGCTGTGTTCATGAGGCTCACAAGGCATTACACAGGAGTTAGTCGCTTGGATACACCTGTTCTAGCAACCTGAAGTAGGCCTGAGCCTGTACACATGGGCCGAATATCGACCATTGCAACAGAAACCGGCCAACATTCGGCCAGTGTTTACAGAAGCCTGCCTGGCTGTCTGAACGGGCATGCTGGCAAAACGGCAGCTGACCGGCATCCAAACAGCGCTTGCAGTCAATGGCTGTGAGCCTTGGGCCTTGGGGGGACAGTTTATTGTCCTTCAGACTTTAGGAGGGCCGGATTGTGGCCAGTGGGGGGCAGAAAATGTCTATGGCCCAGTATCAGTGAGAATAAATATGGCCTTGGGGTTGGTGGTCAGTAGGAGGAAGAGTAGTGCCCCTATCAGTAGGAGGAATAGTATCCCATCGTTGGTATCGTTAGAAGAAATAGTGCCCCCTTGTTGGTGTCAGTGGGAGGAATAGTGCTTCATATCAGTGGGAGGAATAGTGCCTCGTATCAGTGGGAGGAATAGTGCCTCGTATCAGTGGGAGGAATAGTGCCTCGTATCAGTGGGAGGAATAGTGCCTCGTATCAGTGGGAGGAATAGTGCCTCGTATCAGTGGGAGGAATAGTGCCTTGTATCAGTGGGAGGAATAGTGCCTTGTATCAGTGGGAGGAATAGTGCCTTGTATCAGTGGGAGGAATAGTGCCTCATATCAGTGGGAGGAATAGTATCCCATCATTGGTATCAGTAGAAGAAATAGTGCCCCCTTGTTGGTGTCAGTGGGAGAAATAGTGCCCCAAGGGCCAGATAAAGGCTAGCAAAGGGCCAAATATGGCCCTTGGGCTGCTGTTTGGAGACCCCTGCTCCAAAATAATGGTGTGTACTGCTTTTTTTTTTTTTTTATGGTAAAGTATTGGAATATAGCATAGACTAGACTCCACTTAGGTTTGACAATTGACATAAAATGGACTAGGCTAGGTCTATTTTATGTGCTTGTCCTCCCAGACCACTTTTTTTTTATACAGACCACGCAGTCCTCATTAAACTACATCTTTTGAAAACTTGTAGGTAAATACCTAGTTCTGCACCGAATCTATTCATAGGCCCCGTACACACGACCGAGTTTCTTGGCAGAATTCAGCCAGAAACTAGATGGGAGCCGTATTCTGCAGAGGAAACCGGTCGTGTGTACACTTTTCGCAGAGGAAACCGATGAGGAACTCGTCGAGCCAAATAGAGATCATGTTCTCTATTTCCTCGTTAGTCCATGGGGAATTCGACGAGCAAAACGATGTGTTTTGCTCGTCGAGTTTCTCGGACGTGTGTACGGGGCCATAGCCCAGTGCTGTTCAGCCATTCCTGGGAATGTATCATTCATTAGTCTGTAGCCCCTTAATTGATCGTCAGGTATGCTAATACAGTAATGTAATTCTCCTAGCCCGTTCACACTTTGACTTTATAGAATAGCACTAATATATCTCATGTTAAAAGGGTGTAAATTAATACATTTAGCGTTAATGACCATTTCACCCAAAACACTAATTAAATTATTGAAGGAGTTCTATTAAGGGAAGACATCTGCGATTAAACAATTTGCCTTTCTGCACTCACCGAGCCCAGCTGATGAATCCATTTGAAGCATCTCGGTCCCAAATTGCTGATCATGTAAGACAATAGGATGAACTCGCTACGCATACACAATGTAAGATATAAAAAAATGCTGCTTAATATTGAGGCTTGACTGATAGAAGGCCTCTAATTGGCTTTAAATAGTCCTTTTAAAACAGTTACTGTTTCCTTTTGTAAGGAGGGTTTGGCCCAGACATGTTTGCAATCTTGCATAAGTATTCTATTCCTGTTATATGTGCTGTTCATATGCAAAGCTTCCAGCACAGTTAGAGACCGAGGGGTGGGAAAATGCTGTTAGACAATTGTAGGTTGGGGATAAACTGAAAGCTTTTTAACATTCCTCTTTCAATTGTTTTAATAACAGAAGAAAAGTTGTAATCAAAGGTTTATTGTGTTTCCTGCTGGGTGCTGCTTAGCTGGTCTTTCAGGCCTGAAACTGCCCTAAGGGAGAAGTGAGATGAGACTTTGGTGGTCAACACCTAAAACACATTTCCACTCTTAAAAGGGACTTGTTGTTACAACCATTAATTAGCAGTGTAAATCTCTCATTCCTTTCTCAAAGCTGCTTTTAAAAACACCAATCTAATTACTCTTTAGTCCCGCATCCTGTTTTATGGCTCACTGGTAGATGTCTAATGACTTCATGTTTTTCCACTTTAAAAATTCCTTTTTTTCTATGAGAAAGCTAAAAAAAATGAACTCTCTAAACGCTATCACAAGAATAATGAGCTTTATTTTTTAGCAATGTGACTCATTTTTAAAATTCATTTAGCTAGAAATAAATATAACTACTTTTTTTTTTTTAATAAAAAAAATACAAATCCTGGTGTTTTACCTTTTTGCCTTATGCAATTTAAAGGGATTTGTAAAGGTTTATACCTTAAAGGCTAAGTTCACTTTTTTTTCCCCTAAATTCCAGCTCCCCTATGTATCAATATAGTATTAAAGAGGAGTTCCACCAAAAAATGGAATTTCCTCTTAACCCACTCCTCGCCCCCTTACATGCCACATTTGGCATGTAATTTTTTTGGGGGGGGGGGAGTGGGGGCTTCAGGAGAAGGGGACTTCCTGTCCCACCTCCTCCTTCCGCCGAGGGGCTGGAAAGGCGATTAGCTTAATCGCCTTTTCACAGCCCCTCCCTGTAGGCGAGCGCCTGTCCAATCGGACAGCGCCGCTCGCGCATGCGCAGTGCCGCTCACGCATGCGCAGTGGGTGCCCGGCCGTGAAGCCGAAAGCTGTCTCTGCCAGGTGCCCACACTAGAAATGAAGACGCCGGCCGGCGAAGGGGGGCGAGGAGCGGAGCCCCGGCCGGCGCGTCGCTGGAGCCGTGGAGCAGGTAAGTGTCTGTTTATTAAAAGCCAGCAGCTACACTTTTTGTAGCTGCTGACTTTTAATAAACTTAAAAAATGGGTGGAAAACCCCTTTAATGTACTTATTTTGCAACTGCTTTCCATTTATTCTACACACATCTACCTCACTGACTTCATAGCTGTTTAAAATCACTGCTCGATTACTTCCCGGACAGACTTTAGGTCATGACACAGGAAGGAGTTGACCCGCTGATCTCCTTAGCACACATCCTGCATCATCTACCTTCAGCTGGCCAACTCCTTCCTGTGTCATGACCTAAGGGCCAGTTCACACCAGACGCAGTTCCGTGTGCTTTTTTTTCTGCACAAAATGCATGCACAGTGTTTTCAATGTATTCCAATGGCTTTAGTTCACACCATGCAGTCAGTTTCTGCACCAAAAACTGACTGGAAAGGGACTGCATGGTGTGAACTAGAGCCATTGGAATACATGGGAAAACGCTGTGCATGCAATTTTAGTGCAGAAAAAATGCACACAAAACTGTACGGAACTGTGTCTGGTGTGAACTGGCCCTAAAGTCTGACCAGGAAGTAAGGCAGAAGTAATGGAGCAGTGTTTTTAAACAGCTTTGAAGTCGGTGAGGTAAGCATGTGTAGAATAAATGGAAAGCTGTTTTGTTTTTGCAAAATTTGTACATTAATACTATGTTGGTACATAAGGGAGCTGGAATTTAGAAGAAAAGGTGAACTTTAGCATTTAATGTATTCTCTGCATTAAGGTAAAAAACCTTGCATGTTCAGCTTCCTCCCAGACACTCTAAATACTTAACTGAGCCTGATCCCGATGCAGCGCTGTGCCTTAGAACGTCAGCGCTGCTCTCTTTCTCATTTCACAGGCTCAGACATGAGTGGGAGCCATTGGCTCCCACTCCTGTCAATCAAATCCTGCGAGGAGGGGGCAGAGCTGTGTGCACCGTTTGTGTTAACAGACGCACACTGGCCGTCTTGGGTTCAAGCCTAAACGAATGCCCCCTATAGCAAGTGGCTTGCTATGGGGGCACTCGGAAGGGAGGAGGAGCCCAGACCGCTGGTGGGTGACCCCAGAAGTGGAGGTTCAGGGCTGCTTTGTGCATAACCATTGCACAGAGCATGTAAGTATAACATAGCCCATGCCTAAGCAGTAATAAGGCCACAGTATTTGATTTATATGTCTGGCCAAACCAGAACACATGCATTTGAAGTATGTGTAGTATAGCTGTGTAATTTCAGAACTGGATGGACAGAAATACAAGTTATTTGGCAGGTAAAACAACCTCCATATACTGTGTGGTTATCTCTTACATTTGACCATTTACCTGGAGTTCAAACTTTAGTGAAGCTCCCTTCTTAACATAATACTTTAATGATTGCTCAGACCTGAAGTTATTCACATGTCTCATTCTAATACATCCCAAAAATAAGAGGATTATTTCTAATTTCAGGACCGTGGGTGGGGCCGTGCAAATCCTTTACATCTCATGCCAGATACACATCCAGATCCACTGGTGTATAGTGCAGCCTAAGGCTAGCCATACATTATACAATTGTCTTATTCAATTTCCTTTAGATTTACCTTCAACTGTGTAGTGCAAGAGTCTGCCTGATTGAATACACATTGAAAGTGTTTAGGTTTGGCCTCATATTATATGGTTTGGTAAATCTAAAGGAAAATTGTATAATGTATGGCCAGCCTAATACTATAGAGCAGGGGGCCATTTTGTTCCAAACTGCATAGAGAGGGATTCAGCCTATTTGCCCATATTCACTCCATTGTTTGGAAACTATGGCTTTTTTTTGGAGTAGGACTTGGCACCTAACAAGACAGTATAACTATAGATGTTATGGTGAGACGGGACTAAAGGAACCAAAAAAGACCTCCAGCCAAATCCATTCATAGACCAGTAAAGCCTTCCTAAAATTTATTCACATGTCGTATTCTATCACTTGTCCTAAATATAAATGGAATAGTCATTAATTTATTAAAACTGCTTTTTTCTTTTAAAATATAAAAAATCGGATGCTTACAGGCCCCAGCCCACGTTTACTTACCTGAGCCCTCGAAAGTCCTGTGTCGTGAATGTGCTGGCTTCTCGGCCCAGGCTTCAACTAGAGAGTGCAATCTCTGGTGCCGCTCTGCATAGAAACCAATCGGCTTCCAGATTTTTTGTCAAAGCTTAATTAAACAAGCTGAAAAATGCATCCTGTGCATTAAGGGGAAAACAAATCTGATGCTTACAGGCCCCCCTTTTACTTACCTGAGCCCTCGAAAGTCCCGCGTTGTGAACACGCTGGCTTCTCGGCTGTTCAATGGATGATTGATAGCAGCGCAGCCATTGGCTCCCACTGCTGTTAATCAAATCAATGACGTGGCGTGCCAGGGGGCGGGGCCAACTGTATCACGGGAGCGCGCCCGCTATCTAACCCCCTTGGGAGAACGCTTCCCAGAGGGGGTCATCTATTGCGGGGAGGAGCCGAGACAGCCGCAGAGGGACCCCAGAAGACCAGGATCCGGGAAACTCTGTGCAAAACTAGCTGCACAGTGGAGGTAAGTATGACATGTTTGTTATTTAAAAAATAAACCTTTACAACCCCTTGAAGTTAGAAGCTGATTGGCTACCATGCGCAGCTGCACTATATTTTGCACTCTCCGGTTTTAGTAAATCAACCCCAGTGGTTAACCCCAGTTAATGATCATTAAATTCCTGACTGTATTAACTGTAAAGCTTACTGAATAGCAACAGAGTTCTTGTTTAACAGTCTTGACTTGACACTATAAAAGCAACTGCCTTGGAACAATGGTTTACTACACTCTTAGCTTTGCTATTTGTGCAACATTTTTCTAAGTAAGCCTGTAATTGGATTTACAGTTTGTGTGTGTGTGTGTGTGTGTGTGTGTGTGTGTGTGTGTGTGTGTATATATATATATATATATATATATATATATATATATATATATATATATATATATATATATATATATATATATATATATATATATAATCTCTTTTTGTCACAAAGGACAGGAACTCCACCCTATATCTGACACTGTAATGTTCATCAATCATATTTATTAACAATAGCAGCCAATCAGATCAGAGTTATCTGCACTTTAACAGACAATGAGAAAGGCTTTCTAATTCGTTGCTGTGGGTTACATCTCTCTGCACATTGTTAATTCCTTTCTTATAGACTTGCTATACCTGGCTGAAGGATTTCTGTATGTATTGGAATAAATTGTCGCCCTTTACAGAGATGCAGCGCTAGCTACCATTGATCACTCTGGCTGCTTGCTATGCATAGCCAGTCTACTAGATGCTGCAGATTGTTGGTGCAAGTCTCCAAGCCAGTGTGTGGCTCAGACTTGTACATTCAGCTACGCAGTTTTCTAAAAAGCCCCAGGGGAAGGGATGCAGCAGGCATCAGCCAGTCCTTGAGCAGTGCACCACCCATGCCAGGTAGCCAGCCTGGACCCTTGATTGATAAATGTACTACCATTTGTTCATATGGCTATCATTTTGATAGTAAAGTACCCATCCATTGTTTGTAAAAACTATTCAAAAGTCCTTACGTGATCTTGTGGTCATTTTATGTAAATCGCTGATAGCCCTTTTGTGTTTCTTAAAATTGATTCAGGAATTATATTTGTAGCTTTTTTAGGAATTATATTTATAGCTCTTGGGGTATGCAATATGATTTGGCTCTTAGACCTTTAAGCAATCTTGTTCCGCATACAACTAGTGTTGGCACTTTTGGAGCCGTGTTTTTAAATCTGGACGAAAACGGAACAATGCGGTGCACAATAGATACACCTTTAACTCGTTACCTTCTTTTGGTACATATTTTTATGTTGAATGTCTTGATATTCTGCAGCCTCCTGTCCCCTAACATGATTGGTCTGGCCTTGTTGCCATGGAAACTGTTCTTCTAGTCAGGGAGGGGGTATTTGCTATTCTAAGCACGAAGCTTCTGTGCTGAAATCTGAAGGGGAGGGTGAAGTGGAGAAAGCTTACGGCTTGCAGCTCCTTTGCCCTGCGGGGTGCTGTCCGGGCGTCGTACCCAAGAACTGCATCACTGTCTGGGTTATATATATATATATATATATATATATATATATATATATATATATATATATATATATATATATATATATACATATATATACATATTAATAAAATAAAAAATATAATTTCATATATATATATATATATATATATATATATATATATATATATATATATATATATATATTTATTAATAAAATAAAAATTTAATTTTATATATATATATATATATATATATATATATATATATATATATATTTATATATATTTATATATTCTGTTCTATAACCCACTTTTGCACTGGGGCTCCTTAATACTCAAAGGGCATGTGTGCATGTTGACGGTCCAGTGGTAGGTTCTGCTTGAACACTCGTGATTGCTTCTTCCTAGGAGCAGTCATTAAATTGATGTGTTGTCCCAAACCTCTTTTAGCACAGAGAAGAGTTGTCCACATAAGGACAGAGCAGATAATGGCATCCTCAGGGAAAGATTGCTGCAGTGCTAGAACACATGTTCAGGGCTTGAGTGGCCAACTTGTCCCTGAAGTTGAGCTGATCACTGGGGACTTCAGTTCATATCCAGCCTTTACCATAACCTAGCCTTTACAGTCTTTAGTACTTTGCTTCTATGTAGCTTTGCAATAACAGGGATAGGACTTCTATTTAGCAACAAATCTTTTTCGAAAACCAATGGTGGGCCAATGTTTTTTAAGTAATCATTTAACTAATGATTATTAGTTTACACACTAATGGTGGCAATAGACCAGCAGCATTATGTTTATATAGTAGTTGTGAACCTATTTATTACATTTTAATAGGGCTGCAACTAACGATTATTTTCATAATCGATTAGTTGGCCGATTATTGTTTCGATTAATCGGATAATAGCCGTAAAAAAATTGTTTATATTTTTTTGGACCAATTTGTTGTTGGGGAGATTACAAAACACAAATTGCCGCAAAAACACAGTACATGCTTTTCTGCAGCTTCTCCATTGAAGTATATTGAACCGAAAAAAACAAAATGGCACAGTTTTGCGTTAAAAACTCCTTGCCCTTTCCAAATACGCAGCAGCTAAAAAAAAATCATGGATGTGAACGTGTCCCATAGGAAAACCTGTAAATGAACTGTAGTGTTTCTGCAAAAAACAGAGCTGTGACCCCGGCCTGAGATGTTTAGTAACATAATGGGGTTAAAAAAAAACAAAAATAAGCACAAAAAGAGCAAATAATCGCTACTGTAAGGGGTTAATTGTTTTTTACTGTGGGACAGTGAAAGTAAAATTTACAGTAGCGAATTTTCTTTTTTGTACTATAAAGGGCTAATTTTAGTTGTTTTAGCCCCATTATGTTACTGGCCGATTAATCGAGTACGAAAATTGTAATCGATTAATTTCATAATCGATTAGTTGTCGATTAATCGTGTAGTTGTTTCGGCCATACATTTTAAGGAAAACTCTTATCCAGAGAAATCCTATTTGCCCTCCCAGACTTCATTGCTAAAATGAAAGGAAATAAGCTAATTGGCTGCTATACAGAATATCTTTCAAACATTTTAATAAATGAAACTCATTGATTGGTTTTCTAGGGTGCACCAATGTTGCATAACTATGTTTCTCGAATAATGGCAAAGAACCACTAGAGCAGGGATCTGCAATTAGCGGACCTCCAGCTGTTGCACAACTACAAGTACCATCATGCCTCTAGGTGTCATGCATGTGGCTGTCAGAGTCTTGCTATGCCTCATGGGATTTGTAGTTCTGCAACGGCTGGAGGTCTGCTAATTGCATATCACTGCACTAGAGTAACCCGTAGCAACCATTCGGCAGTTATGACGCCTGATACGTGATATGTCTTTGGTTCCTATGGGGTGCATACTGCTGATTTCACTACCTTATTAAGCCTGATAATGTTAATATTATGTAACAAAAAAGCTAACAGGCAAAGTGTTTGCAAGAGGCGATTAACAGTGTGATCCCTGATGAGCTGGTATGCCTGCCCTGAAGCTGGTGTTAATCTTTTATTGTAGCTGTGACAATGCTATAATGAGCTCAGTCTGTCATACATGAGGTTGCTTCTAAAATAAGTACTGTGGCAGTTGTACAAATGAAAGTACTTAAAGCCAGGGTTTTGATCACCGCGCTAATTATGACTTTTATCACATTTTAACGACAAAAGTTCGTTTTTATTGTCACTTTTTGTGATTATTAAATTTTATTTGGAAAGGCATCAAATCACAATGAAGAGTTAAGCAGAGTAGCCCATATCATGTAACCTCTATAGTCAGATCATTGAATGAAGAATTGAGAATATTCATTGGGATCTATTGCTCAATGTCATTAGGAAGTGATACGGTGGAATTCTTCCGTATATTCAGACCACACAGAGACTTCCAAAAGTTAGCAGAAAACACGTTGGGTTAATTATCTTTAAATTGCCCGCCTCTAATCTCTCCCCACTGTGTTCGGCTGTGTTCGGCGTGAATAGTAGCAAGCTTGCATCTGTCTGACCTTCACACCTGTTGACCTTCTGTCTTTTATCTGTTCTCCATATTACGACAATGTTGACCTTCTGTCTTTTTTATCTGTTCACAGGTTCCCCATATTACGACAATGTCCGGCCCCTCTGCTACAGCGACTCTGATGCAGTATTGCTCTGCTTTGACGTCAGCCGGCCAGAGAGCCTAGATAGTGCTTTGAAGAAGGTAAGTTCATTCTTATCTCCCAAGTGGAATCTGTGTAAATGATTCATTATAAAAAAAAGATTTTGGCTTTCTTAATAAAATATAAACGGGAAAAAAAAAAAAAAAACATTCACTGCTCCTTTTCAATGCATTTAAGTAATGCATGTAAGTTCATAAAAAAAATACCTTTTTGATCTTCCAAAAAGGCACTTAGCTACGAATTTACTATTGTGGGTTAAATGGTATCAGCCCTGCCCTGTTTTCTGTCGATAAGCCACTAAATTCATCCTGCTGTGCCCATCTTCAAAGCATAAGCACTAACTGGCTTGTAGTATTATGAAAGGAACTGGGATGGTTAAAGCGGGGGTTCACCCTATCGACGGGAAAAAAAATATTTTTTTTTCTTTTACCTTTAAATCAGGCATTGTAGCGCGAGCTACAGTATGCCTGTCCCGAATTTTTTCCCCCCATACTCACCTTGTAGTCGTCCATCGAAGATACCGGGGAATGGGCGTGCCTCTGGAGACGGAGGATGATTGACGGCCGGCTCTGGCGCGTCACGCTTCTCCGGAAATAGCCGAAATAGGCTTGGTCTTCACGACGCGTGCGCATAGCCTGTGCGCACGCGCCGTGAAGAGCCGAGACCTACTCCGGCTGTCTTCGGGGAGAGTGACGTGCCAGGGCCGGCCGTCAATCATCCTCCCTCTCCATAGGCACGCCCATTCCCCGCGGGAGCCGAAATCTACGATGGACGACTACGAGGTGAGTACGGGGTTAAAAAAATCGGGACAGGCATACTGTAGCTCGCGCTACAATGCCTGTCTCGATGGTAAAATCAAGTACGAGAGGGTGAACTACCGCTTTAAATAGACTTTGAGATACAGTAGTGATAAAAGAGTAGCGTCATGTCACAACTGAGTATAAAAAATAAGAGAGGAGCCTCTAAGTGTAGCAATATGGTTACATTTAATGAAGGTACAACATCTAGCAACTTATTGCTACACTGAGGCCTCTTACACACGGCCGAGAAACTCGACGGGCAAAACACAACGTTTTGCTCGTCAAATTCTACGTGAAGCTGCCGAGGATCTCGGCGAGCCAACTTTTCCCATTGCCGTCGGGGGGAAAAGAAGACATGCTTTCTTTTTGGCCCGACGAGATCCTCAGCGGTTTCCTCGTTGAAAAGTGTACACACGACCGGTTTCCTCTGCAAAAAAAACCCCCAGCAAGCTTCTTGCTGGTTTTTGCAGAGAAACTCGGCTGTGTGTACGAGGCCTTAGAGGTGCCTCTTTTCTCTTTTATACCCTGTAAAAAAAATGCTTTGATATACAAGTGCTTTGAATTACAAACATGTTTCTGGAACGAATTATGCTCACAATCCAAGGTTTTACTGTACCAATAAATGTGCAGAGGACACAAAGGTCTGAATTTGAGGTTTACATACCCTTCAAGAACTGGATACACATTATACAACTTTTGTTGTCTGATTTTCTTTAGACCCATTTCACACTGAGACTATTAGATTTTCTGCAGATTTTGGTCTTCAGATTCTCCAAAAACATATAAAATGAGGTCAAACCTTAAAGCCGCGTACACACGATCAGTCCATCCGATGAGAACGGACCGATGGATCGTTTTCATCAGTTAACCGATGAAGCTGACTGATGGTCCGTCGCGCCTACACACCATCGGTTAAAAAAACGATCGTGTCAGAACGCGGTGACGTAAAACACAACGACATGCTGAAAAAAACGAAGTTCAATGCTTCTAAGCATGCGTCAACTTGATTCTGAGCATGCGTGGATTTTTAACCGATTGTGGTGCCTACTAACGATCGTTTTTTTTCCCATTGGTTAGGAATCCATCGGTTAAATTTAAAGCAAGTTGGCTTTTTTTAAGCGATGGTTAAATAACCTATGGGGCAAATACACGATCGGTTTTGACCGATGAAAATGGTCCATCAGACCGTTGTCCTCTGGTTAACCTATCGTGTGTACGAGGCCTTAGACTTTCAGTTTGTATGCAATCAGGCAGGCCCTTGCACTACATGGTTTGGTAAATCTAAAGATAAAAATCTGCAGAAAATTCAATAGTGTGTATGGGGTCTGAGACGCGGCCACGATGTCACTAAAGCGCTGCTCGTTTTAGCGGCGCTTTTCCGACACTAGCGGGTTAAAAACGCACTTTTCAGGTGCTTTGGAAGCGCTGCCTATTCATTCCAATGGGCAGGGCGTTTTGGGAGTATGAAATACAGCGCTCAGAGACCCTACTTGCAGGACTTTTCCGAACACCTTGCAAACACACCTCTCCAGTGTGAAAAGTCACACTAGAATGAATGGGAGGCCGGTTTCAGTCGCTTAACAGATGCTATTTCCAGCGCTAAAGCACCTGAATATCGCCCCAGTGATAAAGGTGTCTAAGATTTACCAAAACCATGTAGTGCAAGGTCCTGCCTGATTGCATACAAATGGAAACTCTCAGGCCTCGTACACACGACCGAGGAACTCGGCGGGCGAAACACATTGTTTTCCTCGTCGAGTTCTTGTTAGGCTTGTCGAGGAACTCGAACGAGCCAATTTTCTCCATTCCCATCGAGGAAAAAGAGAACATGCTCGACAAGTTCCTCGACAGTTTCCTCGATAAAAGATTTACACACGACCAGTTTCCTTGGCAAAAAAACTCTCCCACCAAGTTTCTTGATGGATTCTGCCGAGGAAACTGGTCGTGTGTAGGAGGCCTCAAGGTTTGACCTCATATTATATGGTTTTGGTCAATCTGAAGGAATTTTTTTTACAGAAAATTGTATAGTGTGTATCCAGCTTATGAAGAGCAAGGGCCTGCCTGATTGCATACAATTTGAAAGTGTTTAGGTTTGAAGTCCATAGTATATGATTTTGGTAAATGTAAAGAAAAGTTGTACAAGGCAATTGTATAAAAGTGGTATAGTGTGTAGCCAGCTTCGCTAAATCAAGACCCAAATGTTTGTGTATGTTAGCTGGATGGTGCCAATTGTGTCAAACCCCAGAGCTTGCCTCTGCCACAATCTTAAATTGCATGCAGAGGATGAGAGACAGGTTTTATTTACAATGTTTCAGGCTATGCCAGTATTTCAGTGTCATATGTAATGTATCAATATAGTGACAAATTGTAGCAGAAAATATCAGTTTGTTTAGATTTCCAGTCACTGGGGTTTACTTACTAAAGCTAGAGAGGGCAAAATTAGTCACAATTTTGCAGAGAAACCAATCGGCTTCCAGATTTTATTGCTAAAACTTAAAGCGGGAGTTCACCCATTTAAAAAAAAAAAAAAAAAAAATCTCCCCTTAGCTTCCTGCTCGTTCGGTCTAGGGGAATCGGCTATTTATATTAAAATATGTGCAGTACTTACCCGTTTTCGAGCTGCATCTTCTTCCGTCGCTTCCGGGTATGGGTCTTCGGGAGCGGGCGTTCCTTCTTGATTGACATTCTTCCGAGAGGCTTCCGACGGTCGCATCCATCGCGTCACTCGTAGCCGAAAGAAGCCGAACGTCGGTGCGGCTCTATACTGCGCCTGCGCACCGACGTTCGGCTTCTTTCGGAAAATCGTGACGCGATGGATGCGACCGTCGGAAGCCTCTCGGAAACCTGTCAATCAAGAAGGAACGCCCATTCCCGAAGCCCATACCCGGAAGCGACGGAGAGGATGCGTCTCGTAAACGGGTAAGTACTGCACATATTTTAAAATAAATAGCCGATTCCCCTAGTAATAACGAGCAGGAATCTAAGGGGGAAAAGTGCCCTCTAAGGGTGAACCCCCGCTTTAAGTAAACAAGCTTAGGTCAGAAACTGATTGGTTTCTCTGCAGGATTGTGATGCTTATAAATACATCATTCTAGTTCTATCACTGGTTCAGTAGCAAAAAGACATTCAAGAGTTGGGTCAGATCCATCCCCAGGGCCCAGGCCTATGTTGCTGATGCCAGCTCTGCCTCTGGCAGAAGCGGGTGACCTGTGCTCTTTAAAAACCTGCTCCGAGGCTCAACTCAATGTCTCCCTTGCAATGCTTAAGCTGCCCCCCCGCCCCCCTTAATACTTGGAAACGGTAAATGTAACTGCTAGGAAACCATACAAATTAATATTGCTAGTACAATATTATGTATTGTGTAGTCTAAAATGAGGCCAAAATATTTGACATAAATGCTACAGTATTACTTTATTTGTCTGGACTAATTAACTAATTATGTCTTTTCCTTACTTGCAGTGGAAAACGGAAGTTGTGGACTACTGCCCCAGCACTAGAATACTTCTGATTGGCTGCAAAACTGATCTACGAACTGACCTTAGCACAATCATGGAGTTGTCAAACCAGAAACAGGCACCTGTGGCTTATGAACAGGTTAGTGTACTTTTAAGAATGCAATACTTGCCGACTGTTTTTATATTCATAGCTTCACTTTAAAATGCCCTTTTGTGTACACATGCAAACGGCTATGGCAAATAGGGATAATTTGTCTAGTCTAAAGCTATAAGATACACCACCATGCATAACAGCTACAGACTAAGGGGCTGATTTACTAAAGGCAAATAGACTGTGCACTTTGTAAGTGCAGTTGCTCCATAGCTTAGTAAATGAGAAGCTCTGCTCACTTCTACCAGCCAATCATGTGCAAGCAAAATGCTGTTTTTTTTGTTTGTTTTTTGTGCATGTGATTGGATATTCTTTGCAAAGTGAAACCTCCCCTTATTTACTAAGCACTGGAGCAACTGCATTTTCACATGTACATTATTGCAAACAGCAATGAAAAGCAGTAGCAAAAGGCAATTACACATATCATACAATGAGTGACTGTTGGTGCCAGTTCACACTTGTGCGATGTCAGACATCGCATGTGGCTCGCATTGCTGTGCAGATCACATACTATGTCTGTGTGATGCAAATTCAGCCATACAGACTGTATGGCTGAATTTGCATCGCATTCGGACCAAAATCGCGCAGGACCCTTTTTTCTCGGGTTGTCCCGATACCAGTATCGGTATCGGGACCGATACCGAGTATTAGCGGGAGTACTCGTACTCCCGCTAATACCGCCGATACTAAAATAGAATACTTACCCCCCCCCCCCCCGCCGCCGCAACCAACGCCGCCGCCGCTGCCACGTTAATCACCGCAGCGCGGGGAACATTACAGACAGCTTTCGTTTGAATAGCTGTTTTCCCCGCCACGCATAGACACTTCCCCTTGGACGGATCTGTCCAATCGCGAGCAAGGGGGAGTGTCTATGCGCGGGGGGGGAAACGGCTGTTCAAACGAACACTGACTGTAATGTTCCCCGCGCCGCAGTGATTAACAGTAGGTACAGGGGACATGGCTGGTTATACAGGGGACATGGCTGGTTATACGGGGGACATGGCTGGTTATACGGGGGACATGGCTGGTTATACGGGGGACATGGCTGGTTATACGGGGGACATGGCTGGTTATACGGGGGACATGGCTGGTTATACGGGGGACATGGCTGGTTATACGGGGGACATGGCTGGTTATACGGGGGACATGGCTGGTTATACGGGGGACATGGCTGGATATACGGGGGACATGGCTGGATGTACATAAAAAAAAGTATCGGTACTTGTACTCAGTCCTAAAAAAGTGGTATCGGGACAACCCTACTTTTTTCCATCCGCACCAGAATCGTATCGCATGGGTGTTCAGACCCATGTGATCTGATTCCTGTCCAAATTCACAGTTCCCATTGCTATCTGATTCCTGTCCAAATTCACAGTTCCCATTGCTATATGTGAACCGATCTGAGGGTGTCAATAACTTTCTATTGACATCTGCAGTGGTTCGCATAGGGCACTGTTAACTGCCTGCAAGTTCTATGCGATTCGGCACTGGAATCACGCTGGTTCCCCTATCTCGCTGGTGTGAATCGGCACTTAGAGTGATAATTCCATTGGAATAGAAAGTATAGGGAAGTCTAGATAGAAACAGAAAATGTTGCTACTTGCTAGTTGAACCTGAAAAATCAAACGGTGATCAATCTGCTTATAATTGACATTCCAGCTCACACATGATTGGTTGGATTTTTTTTTTATGGTTCATTGTCTGTATAGACTGCACATGAAGATCATTTATGTAGCCTCATCCTTTGACTCCCTCTATTCTATTGTATTATATCCAGTAGGCTATATACAAGGCTGTCTAATCTGAAATGAGCACTGATAAATACAATGCATATCCATAGTCATGATGTTGGCACTGTGCAGAATTTTTACATATTTTTATCAGCATTTTCTCTTTAATGTAAACTTATTAAAGCTGTTAAGCCTTCTTAATGCCAGGATGATACTTGCTATGCATATAGGTTGGATAATAAATGCATGACTAGCTATATATGCCATCCCAAAGTCTAATTTTAGCTTTTCTTTTTAATTCCAGGGTTGTGCTGCAGCCAAGCAATTAGGAGCAGAGAGCTATCTTGAGTGTTCAGCCTTCACGTCAGAAAAAAGCGTACACAGCATATTTCGTTCAGCGTCTTCAGTGTGTCTATCCAAACCCTCTCCTCCGAATCGCAAAAGCCCCGTCCGGAGCTTATCTAAGAGACTGTTAAACATACCCAGCCGCTCTGAAATTATTTCTTCAACCTTCAAGAAAGAGAAGGCCAAGAGCTGTTGTCTTATGTAAGGCTGTACGGCTGGCATGACACGGACACTTGCATTAGACTTTGGACATTCCCCAGCGTTCTTTCTCATCACTGGCAAAGAACACCGGGCCCGGGGGTGAAGATCCTGGGAGCAGTAGCCTCACCCCCTGGGGATGAGCTAGCACACAGGCTGGAGCCAGAAGGGCTGAAGAGATTTGCACAAAGACTGATTGCACATGAAGGAAGGAGGATAAACCAGTACGGCGGTGGAGTTGTTCTATTGACCACTAAAATTCTGGAAAAAAAAGAGCTGCTTTTAATAGAATTATCCCTTCCCATACCTTGGCTTCCTCCATGGACTTGCCAGAAAATTCTCATTACAGTGTTAACCCTGTGGTACTTGTGCCTGTACAATATTGTATAGGTAGCAGCTGTTGGTAAAACTGCTGGTTAAAGTGGTTTTCTTCCCTGCGCTGTGAAGACTGTATAAATTATTTTTTATTTTAATCAACCCTAAAATCTGTATGTGCTTGATCTGTGATACTAAATTTATTTATTGAAAATATATGGGAGAAATCAACCCTTGACTTGTTTATTTTGGAACATCCTGCCTGATATGAATAAACTTCTTTTTTTACAGACCTACGGCACCCAATTTGAATGTTGAGTTTTTAAAGTTTTACTTCTCTCTATGGTAACATGTAGGGAACCTGGACTAATGTTGGCCATACACACAGCCATTTCAATTTTTTTTTTTTGCATATACCCACACACGTGTTGGCTTTTAGCACCTTGAACCCCATTTTCCGCTCCATGCGGCATAAAGATCGCTATGCCTCTCTGTAGGGACCCGTCCTAACACTTAAAGCTGACGTTTAATCTACTTATGTTTTACCTATCGGCCTCGTACACGTCCTCAACGAGTTCTTTGTCAGGCTTTTGGAACAACTCGACAAGCTTTCTTTGTGTACACACTGTCAAGACCAAATCTCCTCGTTCTCAAACGTGGTGACGTACAACACCTACAACGGCAGGGGAAGTTCGATTCCACTGGCACAACCCTTGGGGCTGCTTTTGCTAATCTCATGTTACTGCGTGTTAAGTAAAATTTTGGTAAGAGACAATTTGCACTTTTCAGACAGCGTTACAGCGTGACAAATGTGCTATCTCCATTACAAACGCTACTTTTACCGAAGGTGCGCTCCCGTCTCATACTTTATTCTGAGCATGAGCGGGTTTCATAGCAGACACACGAACGTGTTTCTTGTCGAAAACCAGCCCGACGAGGAAATTGAGACTCCCGTCGAGGAAAAAGAGAACTTGTTCTCTTTTTTCTCGTCGAGTTCCTCGACAGTTTCCTCGATGAAAAACACACACGACCGTTTTCCTTGGCAAAAAGCTCTGCCACCATGTTTCTTGATGGATTCTGTCGAGGAAAACTGTCGTGTACAAGGCCTCTGGATTCCTCCCTCGTCAACCTGCGATTGGATTTTTTAATTAAGCCTTTGTTTTCATTACATACATTATTTTAGTCAGTGATGTAAGATCTGGATCTTTTCCGTGTAAGATCACGGCTTGTAGGAGGAGCTGGCAGGGTGCTGTACATAGCTTTCTGAAAACATCTTGGCACCCTGCCTCAGTATTTCTCTCAAAAGCAATCAATCCCAATGCTAACACTTGGCTGGCTCTTGGGAGGATTTATGCAATTATTAAAATGCATTCATGGTTGAGAATTGCTAGGAGAACGGCATTTGCATGCAGACCACCCTAGGAAATTGCCCACGTGCACCTTCATGATTGAATGAAAGGATGGAGAAGGGTATAGTTGATGCTGAGCGTTCTTCAGTCAAGAAATGAGGCAGGCCTGGTCTGACTTGCTGCTTCTACAGTGAAATTGGAGAAATCTATTTCAGTACAGGAGAAGAACCTGTGCAAGTTTGAAGGTGCCTGCAGAGGACCTATACTAATGTGCAAGGCACAGCTAGAGTTCTTCTTTACTAGTCCCTTAATAGGGTTGTAAATGTACAGTAATGCAAGGCTTTCTTCCTCGTGTGGAGTGTCGTGCTCGCCCCCTCCCTTGGACTACAGGAGAGTCAGGACGCCCACTAACACACAGCTCTTTAACTGCACCGTAGAGAGCGTCCTGACTCTCCTGTAGTCCAAGGGAGGGGGCGAGCACGACACTCCACACCAGGAAGAAAGCCTTGCATTACTGTGTGGAGTTACAGAAAGAAGAACAGGAAGTGAGGATTTCTCAGAAGAAATAAGGACATTTAAAAGCAAAATCAAAGGATGAGGTAAGTGAAGGAGGACTGCACTAAGGTAAAGGAAGCTATTTAGGGAACAAAGGTACCTTTACAACCCCTTTAAGTGATCCCTAATAAGACTTGACTTTCAGTAAAGATGTTCTTTGCAGCTTCCCCACGCCACACTCGGTGTGACCCACAGAGGAACAATACCTTTATTGCAAGGCACCATTTGCACAAGCGTTTTGCCAGAATGCAAATCTCGGTAGCAGCCACCGACAGCCCATCATTACAGTGTACAGGTTTGGCAGCCACAGCTGTCTGCTTGTAGCAGTCAATTCCAGCAGCATATTCTTGTCTCTGGAATCTGCACCATGGCAAAGCACCCATGGAAAAGGAACCTTAAAGTGTTACTAAACCCAGGACCCTGCATTCACTATATATCTGGTCTCCCACAGTACACAGAACATGGAAATGCAATTGTTTTAGTATATGTAAACTGCTAAATATATTTTCTCAGCAGTATATAGCAGTCTTGTCTTCTATCAGTGTCCATTTAAACTGGTTAAAGCTTTTCAATCTCCTCTGGACTGTCCTATGAGGCTGCATGACCCCTGACCCCTATTGGTAGAGAGCTTTGTCACAAAACAGGATACGATATTGGCCATATTATCTTGTAGACCTATACACTGGGATGAATTCAGACAAGACCCCAAAAATTCAATTGCACAATTTAGCTTCATGTAAAGTCACATGAACCAGCAATCTGGCTGGGCTTTCAGTTCGATGATAGGATCATGTTGGACAATGCCCTATTAACCCTGTGGATTTATTGGGGCCTAAAGTTAAAAAAATACTTATTTGCCTACCGGTCTGCCCTCATGCTGCCTATATTCTGTAATCCTGAATAGCTGTAACCCAGATTTGTGCACAGACATATTAAAATACACAAATCCCCTATGTGAATGCTATTGGATCCTTCCTTATTTCTTAAAATAAAAATTGAATCTGAAAATACCGCCTAATCTCAAGACCAAAAACAAGCGCTCATGGAGTACTGCACCAGATCTAATGAAATGCCACCATTACTGGCTATAGCTGCTACCTTAAAACACAGGTTTATCCTCAAACCCAGTCCAAAAATTGTATCAAAAGGTCAATATAAATAAGCACATATATAAATATAAACCAGGTAGCGCTTCAGCATGTGTATATATATCAAACAACATATACTTCATCTGATTGAGAAAGGTCCATAATGTGAGATCCCATTCTTATTTCTTACCTGAATTTCTGTTTCATGAATACTCTTTATAACTGTCTTCTATCCTTTCTTAAAAATGTCTGTTATATTTCTTTCCATTTACATCAAAGCTGCCAGCGACTGGTCTTTTCTAAGCATGCTCTGTCTCCGTTCTTCAGCCTCTAAAGGAATAACCTGTTATAGAACATTATTCAAGTACCAATCAACATACATACTACCAGTAGCCTGGATTGTGTGTTAATATTTTCCAACCCCCCCTGCATGTTTTTAGATAACTAAAGATGCTTAGCCTGTTAGGGCCAAGAGCAGCATTAACCGGTGGAGAGCGGACAGCAGGAGCTATAGGTTATGTTGTAACTTTATACAGATACAACATTTTGCATATTAATCCAGCCAACTTGCAAAAACTCAGAGATGCTATCTCCTGCATAGTTTCCAGTATTCTAAAATAGGACGGATGCCTTAAAGGTATCAAAAATAAAAATGTGGTGCCCCAGACACCAAGAGGTGTAGCCTATTAAGTGAGTCACAGTGTATAGTTTGTATTGTTGGAGTAAAATAAGCATCAGCATTGATGTCATTAGCAGCAATATTGACCACCTTCACTTGAGTGCAATAATCTCCCCTTTATACCATTAATCTTTCAGCATTGGTGCCTGTAAGAATACACATGGATAAACACCAGGTTATGCATAATGTAAAATATATATGTATGTATTATTCTTCATATAGTGGACCTACACAATCTAGCATATATATATATATAGCCAGACAACGAGTGCCTTCAGAAATGGCAGCGAAATGGCAGCCCCCATGTGTCTCTTTGGCAAGATTTACTTTAAAACAAACTAAGAAAATTGTGCAGTATTCCCGGGAGTCCCGGTCCGAGTGAACAGACGGCACGTCCGCCGGCTGGCCGGAGACCTGAACAAAGCCAGAATCAACTTTGATCAGGTCTCGATGCCATGACATCACTTCCGGTTTATGAAAGAATTGGAGGCGCCCATATTTTAAAAACAACAGCATTGAAAACAGCCAAACCTGGCATTTGAATGAAACAAGAAAAGCCGCTCCAGGTGAGTGAGTCTCTGATTAATCCCCACACACACTAGTCAAGTGCTAGCCCAGCTCACATGCTGTGTAACATGAAGAAATAAGTCCGGACGGATGTACTTCCAAAAATCTTTTTATTGAAGCTTCATATGACAAGTGGTTGACAGATGGAGCAGGGGACAAAGGTAGACGCATTTCGCGCAAATGTTAGCGCTTAGTCATTAGGCATTTGAATGCTTTTAAGTGCAAAGGAGGGATTTTGGGTCACCGCTGTTGACAGCAATAACAATTATCAGAAATTTGAGTTTTTTTTTTTTAAAAGGACAATGTAGAAAAAAAGAAAGCGCCCCATCCCTATGTGCTCGTGCGCTAAAGCAAACACAAGCGTAAATGTGTTCAAACAACATGTGTGGGGTATCGCCGTGATCATTAGAGTGAGAGCAATAATTCTAGCACAAGACCTTTTCTGTGACTCTAAGCTGGTAGCCTGTAGACATTTTTAAAGAGTCGCCTATGGAGATTTTTAAGTACCATAATTTGTCGCCATCCTACGAGCGTGCGCAATTTTGAAGCATAACATGTATTTACTCGGCATAACATCATCTTTCAGATTATACAAATAAATCAGGCTTACCTTACTATTTATTTATTTTTAATTCATGAAAGTGAATTTCTTCCAAAAAAAATGCATTCAAATAACTACTACGCAAATAAAGTGTGACATAAAATATTGTATCGATTGGCATTTTATTCTTTATGGTCTCTTCTAAAAAAAACATATATAATGTTTGGGGGTTCTAAGTAAATTTCTAGCAAAAATTATTGATTTTAATTAGTAAGTAAGAAGTGTCAGAAAAAGGCTTGAAAAGGGATAAGCCCTAATTATGGGAAACTGTTTTGCCCCCAGAACCTGTGGGCTGTTTTGTTTGAACCAAGATTGGTCTGGTAATCTTGTTTTATGCTTTGAGTGACATTTTAATTGCTGTCCTTGTCCCGCTTGCGAAGATTACGCTCACTTACTGACTGACAGAAAAGGAAGTGAGGCTAAATCCCCATTATAGGAAAATAGCAGTAGGAAAAAAAAATACCCCTACAGAGGCTCTTATCTGTCCACAATCTATTCACGGCTGGAAAAAAAAAAAAGAATCCTGCCTGGTGTTGGTATTTAATGCTTTATCATGTACTGTGTACTTTAACCTTAGCAGTCTTTCACCAATATAGTTTTACACTTTGTATTCTCGTAAAAGAAGGCTTGTGTCTGTGGTAAATGGATGGTGTGAAACTTCACAATGGCCCTTATGTCTGAAAGAGCTGTGTGTGTTGCCCATAACAGCTGGTTTCTTCCTTTCAGTTATTTAGGTCAGGCTCTTTTGGATGCTTGCACACACAAGTCCTCTACTTACAAAGAGGAATGTCACTTTTTAGAGACACAGAAGTGGTAGGGGGTTAGGTTTCTTGGGGAAAGGTCACTATGATCTGTCGGCACTGTACTACATGGCACTTCACAAATGGTCTGCCCATGTAAGAGCACACTGATGCTACAATTTTACCTCACCTTACAATGATACTACAATTTTACCTCACCTTACACTGATGCTACAATTTTACCTCACCTTACACTGATGCTACAATTTTACCTCACCTTATCAGTTATGATGCACTGTGATTAAATGCTGGCGTGTTTGTCTATTCACTCTGAGTCCACTGATAACTTGGACCAGATGGTCATGCAGTCATTTCCTTATGTAGTTTATTACCTACACTGGCTCTGACAGACGCGTTGAAGCAATGGAGTTGATTTACTAAAGGCTAATAGGCTGTTAACTTTGCAAGGGAAGTTGCACTTTGCAAGAGACTTTTTGCTAGGGCTTAGTGAATGAGGTGTAGTGCTACTGATTTCCATCATCCAATCAAGTGCAAGCAAAAATGCCATGTTTTTTTTATTTTCCCTGCACGTGATTGGGTATTCGTTGCAAAGTGAAACATCGCCGCATTCACTAAACTCCGGGGCAAAATTCCTTGCAAAGTGAATAGATTGTTCGCCTTTAGTAAATCAACATCAATGTTTAACGCCAATTAATCTTAAGGCCGCTTTCACACTGAGGCGTCGGCGGTAAAGCCCCGCTATTTTTAGCGGCACTTTACCGTTGTTTTTGAGGCACTATTCGGCTGCTAGCAGGGCGCTTTTAACCCCCGTAGTGGCCAAAAAAGGGTTAAAACCGCCCGCTGCAGCGCCACTTTGCCAGCAGTTCGGCGGCACTGCCCTTTGATTTCAATGGGCTGGGCTGCTTTAGGAGCGGTACACCGCTCCTACATCGCCTCAAGGATGCGGCTAGCAGGTCTTATTTTTACCATTCTGCCAGCGCACAGCTCCAATGTGAAAGCCATCGGGCTTTCACACTAGAGTGAAAGGAGAGGCTCTTTTAGGGCGCTTTGCAGGAACTATTTTTAGCGCTATAACGCCTGAAAAGTGCCTCAGTGTCAAAGCAACCTAAAGCGGAGTCCCACCCAAAAGTGGAACTTCATTTCATCTCCCCCCCTCCCAGTGCCAGGTAGCCTATCCCCACTTCCGGGAGACCGGGCCCACAGAGAATTACATCAACAGCTCGACTGCCTCTGCTGCTGGGCCAGTAGGGGAGCGCAGCGGTGCCCCAAGCATGCTTAGTAGGGACCCGGCATGAAGCCGTAATGCTTCACTACTGGCTTCCCTTAATGGCGGCGGCGGCATTCTATGGAAACATCAGCTGCGGTGCCCACATCGCTGGACTCCAGGACAGGTAAGTGTCCTATTATTAAAAGTCAGAATGCAGTATGTGTAGCTGTTTGCTTTTAATTTTTGCAGGGGTGGGCAGCCCTCCTCTTTAAGCAAGGTCACCCATTGTCCATTTCCTTTCGTTAAAAATTCTAACAGTGTTTTCCCAGCTCAAGTCCTGTTTTGTACTGACAACACCCACCATTTTTCCAATAATTTTTTATTGGCAAGTTTTAGAATATATGTAGGCACAATACAAATGCAAACTGTAGCAGAGTCCATTCACAAACATAACCATAAATAACTAGCAAGCATGTGGCCAGAAATGGAACATAGACCACGTTAGATCCCATAGTCATGTATCATAGCTAAAGGGGGTAGTCATCTCGGCCTTTGTCACCCATGTATTGATGTGTTTACACCCACTATTTTTGTGGATTGGTGCCACCCCTGCCCAGTTTTCTCTAGCCGAACTAATCAGACCCACCTACTTTCCAATCTCCATAACCTACAGGTTAATCATTCCGTATTAATATTATTATCATATTTATTCTGAATATTATAATACAGGATTTATATAGCGCCAATAGTTTGCACAGCGTTTTACAATATAAAGGTAGACAGTACAGTTACAATACAATACAGCAAGGGTTAAGCGGACACTGCCTATAAAAGATTAAAATCTAAAAGGGTGGGGAAAGTGATACAAAAGGTAATAACTGATGCCTCGTACACACGATCGGTGACCGAGAACCTGCTCGGTTGATTTTCCCCGTGTACACGCGGCCGGTTGTATGCTCCACTGCAGTGTTTCCCATGGGAAAACATCTGAACAAAAAAACGCAGAGAATCGCAGTGGGAAAAATGAGAACAAGTTCTCATTTTTTTGTTCGCAGTTTTCCCATCAGGAAAACTGCTATGGAGCATACACACGGCCGGTTTTCCCGACCAAAAACAAACATGGCAGTATTCCTGTCGGGAAAACTGATCGTGTGTACGAGGCATGAGAGTGTTGTCCCATGATTAAGACTGGAGGGCAAAATTACTCTCCTTTTAAAAAACCACTGTACTAACTATGCAAGATTAGTTCAGCGACCTCCCCCGCTGAGCTGTTGTGTTCTGACAGGGGGATGGCCCCACCACCACAACATTCCGATCAATGCTCTCTGCCATTGGCTAAGAGCACTGTTCGGGAGTCGATCGGATGCTGGTTTTCCAGAATTCACATCCAACAGAAGCTCAAACTAGCCAGCTTCTGTTGGACAGATTGACATACACACGGGTCGAATGTTGGCCATTATTTTATTTTTTTAACCGCCCATTGTCTCCTGACATTTGGCCATTTACTCTGTAAAAGACATAGGCCTCGTACACACGACCGAGGAACTTGTCGTAAATGAAACATCGTTTTCCTCGACGAGTTCCTTGTCAGGCTTCTCGAGAATCTTGACAAGCTTTCTTTGCGTACACACTGTCAAGACAAAATCTCGTCGTTCTCAAACGCGGTGACGTACAATGGCACTATAAAGGGGAAGTTCGATTCCATTGGGGCTGCTTTTGCTAATCTCGTGTTAGTAAAGGTTTGGTGAGTGACGATTCGCGCTTTTTAGTCTTCGTGCTTTCAGATCATTTTATGCGGTTCAGTTTGTGCTTGTGGGTTCGTATCTTGTCTTTCAGGGTGTGTGGTCAGGTCGTATTTGTTTTACAGTGCGTTCCTGTCCGCTCGTTTCTGGTTTTCAGGTTGTTCTTCATAGGACTTGCTGTTCTTCAGTGCTTTCTGTTTAGTGCGTTCGTTCTGATTAGTCGTTCGTTTCTAGCCATGTTGCAGGCACCTGCTCGTCGTCGAGTTCGTGTTATGCAGTCAGTGTGTATTGTGGTCTTCTTGTTTTAGACCTAGATGAGTCCATGAACAGGGTGAGGAGGCGTTCATGGACCAAGAATTGGTTTCTCCGTAGGAACGAATTTTCTCATATGCCTCTGCTGCGGGAGATCCAGGAGAATAATCCTGATGATTACAGGAATTTCCTTAGGATGTCTGACCCCGTTTTCCAGCACCTCTTGTCTTTGGTGTCGCCATATATCACCAGGCAGGACACCGTTATGCGGGAAGCCATCATCGCTGAGCAGAGGCTAGTTGCCACGTTACGCTATCTGGCAACTGGGAGAAGCCTGCAGGACTTGAAGTTCACGACGGGCATCTCCCCCCAGGCTCTGGGCCTCATAATCCTAGATACCTGTTCTGCTATAATAAAGGTTCTGCAGGATGACTATATGAGGGTACGTTTTCTCCTTTAATATCACATTTAATGTATTTAATGTATGCTAATTTATTGTATTTATTTCCTCCTTCCCTAATTATCTTGATTGTAATATGCTGTGAATGTCCCCTTTGCCCCATGCATGCTGTAAGCTTTTAATGCCCCTTTTTTGGCCTACACGCATATTTTCCTTTACTTACCTCCCCAGCATGCTATTCTGGGCCAAACACACCTAGCCTAGTAACTTCCCAATGTATTTTGTAAGATCCATTGTAATGCTTTATCCCCCCCCCCTGTAAAATGTGTTTCACAGTATAGCTTCACCCTTTTTTTTTTGAGGTCCCAAACTCATTTAGGCCCCCCCCCTAAAATGTGTTTTAAAGTAGAGCTTCACCTTTTTTTTTAGAGGTCCCAAACTCATCTAGCCCCCCCCCCCCCCCATAAATGTGTGTTAAAGTATAGCTTCACCTTTTTTTTTTTTTAGAGGTCCCAAACTCATCTAGGCCCCCCCCTAAAAATTTTACAATGGTTCATCAGAGGGGGTGAGGATTGTGATAATTGGGCATTATATTTTTGTGTTTAAATGCTCCTTAAAATAAATGTTAGAATGATGTTGGCCAATAATGTTTTTATATAATCTGCTTGCAATGTTATGTGCAAAAGTAAAAAATTTTGTTTTTCTTGTTTGATTCCACAGCTTCCATCCACGCCACAGGAATGGCAGACTGTGGCATCGGAGTTTGCTACGCGGTGGAACTTCCCCAACTGCGGTGGAGCCATTGACGGGAAGCACGTCCGCATCGTGTCACCACCCCGTTCTGGTTCCCAATTCTACAATTACAAGGGGTATAATAGCATTGTGCTGATGGCGGTGGTGTCAGCACAATATGAATTCCTCTATGTGGATGTGGGGAAGAACGGCCGGATGTTGGATGGGGGAGCCTTCAGGCAGACAGAGTTTGCGCTTCTTTTCCAGAGTGATGACCTTGCATTGCCACCGGATGCAGAGAATGTTGAAGGACTCCCCATTGTATTTCTGGCTGATGAAGCCTTTGGCCTGGGACCGCATCTAATGAGGCCATTCCCCCAGTGGACCCTCACCCCAGAAAGGAGGGTGTTCAACTACCGGCTGGCCAGAGCCCGAAGAGTTGTGGAGAACACCTTTGGGATAATGGCCAGCCGGTTCCGCCTGTTTTTAACCTCAATGCATATGGCGGAATATAAATGGAACTATATTATTTTTTGTTGCTGTATTCTCCATAATTTCCTAAGGAGACAGTCTCCTACCTATATGGCCACAGTTGGGTCCCCGAGGCCGGCCTTACCTCAGGTGCAATTGCCTTGCCGGGCCTAGAACATGCCCGTACTGGCTTGCCCCCCCAAAGTGCCCATGCTGTCCGGGATAAGTACGTTGAATATTTCACGGGTAGGGGGGCCATTCCTATGCCAGCCAATCTGTAATTTATTATTTTGAGCCAAATCCTAAAAAAAACGTTTAAAATTAAATTTTTGATGTCTCGCTTGTGTTTATTTTACTGTCTCCTAGTATTTCCTAGTGTACTACTTGTAGTGTCAAGTGTATTTTCTTGACACTACAAGTGTTGAACTAACAACCATTTCACTG
Source organism: Rana temporaria (assembly GCF_905171775.1). Lineage (NCBI taxonomy): Eukaryota > Metazoa > Chordata > Amphibia > Anura > Ranidae > Rana > Rana temporaria. The sequence continues at coordinate 138,496,590 of NC_053490.1, forward strand.
GTAACACCAAAACTAAACACATCATAATTTCTAGGGTATTTAAAGCGGGGGTTCACCCTATAAAAAATTTCTAACACTACATCCAGCCCAGTTCTGCAAATAAAATTACACTGACCTTTTTTTTTTTTTTTTCGCTGTATATATATTTTTTAAATTAGGTTTTTATTATTTGCCATAAACAGTTTTTTTTTTTTTTTTAACAAAAATAAAAACAATATTACATAGCACAAAATATAACAATGTAAACGTCTAGGCAATAACTCATAATAATTTTTTAATTGTCTACCTGCCCATTGTAAGATGGGGTGTTGTCACCCCTGGACAAGCCAAAATTTGAAGATGCACACAGTCTTTTTAGGGTTAAAAATGGTTATTTCCCTCCTGATCCCTATTGTCAACATGTGCTATCTGCCATCATGGGTGATCAATGGACGTGTTTTGTGGGTGCAACCCCTTCTTCCTTTCGCCTACTTGAGTTGTACCCACAAAACACGGACATAGATATCCCGGCAGATAGCACATGTTGACCCACTGTGTGCATCTTCAAATTTTGGCTTGTTAGAAAAAGTTAAAAAAAATTAGAGTAAAACTGGGAACAAAAAAATTTTTTTTTTTAGTTTCCCCCCAAGTCCTCAATTATGTCCTTCAAGCTTTTCTCAATAAAGGCCATTTTTGTTTGATTACATACATCTCCCTACTGCACGCCTTTATTTGGAGGAGTAGATTTTGGGTCTTGGAATGGGAGGATCGAGGCCTTTCTTCTGCCGCATGATCATCCCCTAAAAAAAAAAAAAAAAAAGGGTATTAGGAAATCTGCAGGCCTACATCTCGTATTACCTGAAGCTGTGGTGACAGATACTGACCTGTTGTAGTAATTTCAACCACTTCTCATTCCTCCACATCCTGAGGTCTGGGTGGGTGCTGAGGTGAGGGCTCCTTGCGAGGTGGGCAGTGAGGTGTCGGCTCCTTGCGAGGTGAGTGCTGAGGTGAGGGGTCCTGGCGAGGTCTGTGTTTTCCTGGCTCTGAGGAGTGGTATCCTCCCAGTCTTCTGTCCCCTATGAGAATAAAACAAAAAGTACACTTAGCACACACATATTTGAGGGCAAAACTAGGAATATTAAACATTGCTTGGAAGTGGGGTACAAGTGTCTGTTTGGGCAGTTACAAGTAAAAGACATGTTTTTTTGGCAAACAATATTCTTGAATACTCACCTTTTTGGGACACGTTTCACACATGTAGACACCCCAAAAATGCACAGGAGCACCTGTAAAGGTCATCCTAAAAAGGTTGTTCTGGTGGCACACACCAGTGCTCTTGAGTGCAGATGTATAAACAGCTGTTGAGTGCCCTCTCCTTTAGACTGATGTAATTTGGATTTGAATTCTATTTACAAACACATCAGCTAGACACCTATTTAAACATATTTCTGGAATATAATCAAGCCTATATGAATTTAGTTAACCCTGTATCTTCAGAAAACATTGTATGTAGTGGACGAACGGATGTGTCTGAAACGACCGTTATTTTCTAAGGTCATATATGCAAAAGCATCAACATGGAGCAACATGCAAGTTCAGAAAAACAATAATAATAGGGACACAGGAGAAGTACTTACTTTTTTCAAGCATTCTCTTAATGCTCCTTAACTGTTCCGGCTCCCTGAGTTTGAGGTCTGACCGACTCTTTCTGAGCTGCTCTTTCGATCGTTTCACCCCAAAATGATGATCCAGACTTCTTTGCACTTTATCCATAATTTTGACCTTCCTTAAATTAGGGTGGGTATAGGGCCCAGGAGTGTCACGCATGCGTAGTGTATATAAAGCTTAACACACATGTGTCGTACGTACGTTCGGTGTGCAGAGGAAAACGTTAGAGCGACGAACGTGTGAACGAAGGTATGATTTGAACTTGGGACATCAGTGGCCTATACTGCAAAGAGATTTAAGGGCTATATGGGGATAAAGATTACTAGAGTTTATAGACTGTGATTGACATTAGTATATTTGTCTTTGGTTTTGTCCTGAATCCATTTCATCAGAGGGAGTTCCTGGGTGAATTTATTGATAGACTAAGGGAGCTGCCCGTTCTTTGGGCGACAAAAGACCCCATCCACAGGAATAAAGAACTAAGGACAGCAGCACTGAATAGCCTGCTCCCATTTGTGCACACAAAGATGCCCCATGTAACAGCTGAACAGCTGGAGACTAAAATTGGGACCTTGAGAGGCACATACAGGACTGCGCATAACATGGTCCTGCGCACTCCTGGCAGGAGTGAGTGGCACAGAGGAGGTGACAGGGCCAAGTGGCAGCACAAGGTGCCAGGTGCCTCCCATCCGCCTTCCTACAAGAAGGGCCATGAGGGTGAGCGAGGCAGCACTGGCCCTAATTAGAGAGGCACAGGCCACCCTCCAGCAGTTTACCACCCCTGAAGAGGGCTATGGCACCCTCGTAATGGCCAAATGACCGAGGACCAACGCCTCATATTTGAGCCACTACTCATAAGTTTGCTGAATAAGGGGGTGAGAGGGCTACTTACTGAGGACACAGTCATTTGTAGCCATGGCCATCCTCCCCCACCTGCTTATTCTGAACCTCATCCTCCTCCTCCACCTTCTTTCTCTCAACCTCCTCTTCCACCTGCTTCTTCTCAACCTCCTCCACCTTCTTCTTCTCAACCTCCTCCACCTTCTTCTTCTCAACCTCCTCCACCTTCATTTCCTCCACCTTCTTCTCCTCCACCTTCTTCTCCTCCACCTTCTTCTCCTCCACCTTCATCTCCTCCACCTTCATCTCCTCCACCTTCTTCTCCTCCACCTTCTTCTCCTCCACCTTCATCTCCTCCACCTTCTTCTCCTCCACCTCCTCCTCCTCCACCTCCACCACCTTCTTCTCCTCCTCCTGGCACGAGTACACCTCCAGAGGCACAGCCTCCAGCCAAGCAGAGGAGGAAGGCTGCAGAGAAGGCTGCAGAGAAGGCAACAAGGAAGCCTGCAGGGAAGGCTACCAGGAAGACCAAGAAGTGATGGCCTTGCTTCAAGGTGATCTGACAGAAGGCAGCCTGCTGTAGTACCACAACCAGATTGGGCTCCCTCCTGTATGTGCCTCTCAATGTCCCAATTGTAGCGTCCACACAGAGTTGCACAAATGGCAGCAGGTTCTTCAGTGCTGCCTTGTATTTATTTTATTTATATTCTTTACCCGAATAAATGGTCATTTTTTTTTTACAGTTCATACTTGCCTATGTGTTTTTAATCAACCCAACAATTTAGCTTTTGAGTAGGCAGGTTAACTTTAAAAAAAAACTACAAAAGATCTAATTATAAAGGGACAGATCAGATAAGACCAAACAATAATGTTACAATGGTGGTACCTTGACACAACAAAATTAAAAGATAACTCACGGAGATGACTAGAAATTAACTAATAATTAAAAATGAAGATCTGTATTTGAAAAAAAATAAATTTCGGGCTATATAAATTATTCTAAAATATTCATGAGATCAGCATGAAAAATGTTACAAAAAGTTAGTCAGAACTCTGTGTGAATATCAGCAGCAAAAACAAATCATTATTGTTCATCTTTGGACCATTCTAAAGATGATTTAACTACTTGCCGACCTGCTGCCGTCATTCTACGGCGGCAGGTTGACTCTCCTGCGCGATCGCCGCCGGGCACACACGATCGCTCGTTACAGAGCGGGAATCGGGAGCTGTGTGTTTAAACACACAGCTCCCGGTCCTGTCAGGCGGGGAAATGCTAATCCTCTGTTCATACAATGTATGAACAGAAGATCAGTGATTTCCCCTAGTGAGGCCACCCCCCCCCCCCCCACAGTAAGAACACACAAGGGACATACTTAACCCATTCCCTGCCCCCTAGTGTTAACCCCTTCACTGCCAGTGGCATTTTTATAGTAATCCAATGCATTTTTATAGCACTGATCGCTATAAAAATGCCAATGGTCCCAAAAATGTGTCAAAAGTGTCCGAAGTGTCCGCCATAATGTTGCAGTAAAAATCGCTGATCACCGCCATTACTAGTAAAAAAAAAATATTAATAAAAATGCCATAAAAATACCCCCTATTTTGTAAACGCTATAACTTTTGCGCAAACCAATCAATAAACGCTTATTGCGATTTTTTTTTTATGAAAAATATGTAGAAGAATACGTATCGGCCTAAACTGAGGAAAAAAATAGTTTTTTTATATATTTTTGGGGGATATTTATTACAGCAAAAAGTAAGAAATATTATTTTTTTTCAAAATTGTCGCTCTATTTTTGTTTATAGCGCAAAAACTAAAAACTGCAGAGGTGATCAAATACCACCAAAAGAACGCTCTATTTGTGGGAAAAAAAGGACGCCAATTTTGTTTGAGAGCCACGTCGCACGACCGCGCAATTGTCAGTTAAAGCGACGCAGTGCCGAATCGCAAAAAGTACTCTGGTCTTTGACCAGCAATATGGTCCGGGGGTTAAGTGGTTAAATGCACAGCATTTAAATGATGCAGTAATTTTTGCTGCGTGACGAATGTGCTATCTCCATTACGAATGCTACTTTTACCGAAGGTGCGCTCCCGTCTCATACTTTATTCTGAGCATGCGCGAGTTTCTAAGCATACACACAAACGTGTTTCTCGTCGAAAACCAGCCCGACGAGGAACACGACGAGGAAATTGAGACTCCCGACGAGGAAAAAGAGAACATGTTCTCTTTTTTTCTCGTCGAGTTCCACATCAGTTTTCTCGACGAAAAAACATACACACGACCGTTTTCCTCGGCAAAAAAGCTCTGCCACCAAGTTTCTTGATGGATTCTGTCGAGGAAAACGGTCGTGTGTACGAGGCCATAGGACCACTTTGAATTCCTGAAACGATCAATGGGTATTTTTTTTGCACTTATTGAGCTAATACATTTTAATGGCACATTTCAAAAACCAAAGAGTTTGTTGTATTCAGAAATCACGGGCCAAATTCTCAAAAGAGATACGCAGACTTAACTCCATTTTTCTAATTTTACACGGCGCGTATATTTGCGCGCGATCGTCAAAACGACTTAAGCAAAGATTTCCGTATTTTCAGCCGTACTTAAATTAGTTACGCCTGCGCATTCCCGGGCGCAAATTACGCTAGGCTCGCCGCTGTTTTTGATAGGCAAAGATGCAAATGAGGGAGTTAGGGCGATTCTCAGAATTAAGTGTGTGTGCCGTATTTTCCGCCCTGTGCGCACCTGTTAGTTTTTCTGACTAAATTTCCACATTATAAAACCAGCCCTAATTTTACACATGCTGTGGAAGGGTTTGCAGAAGGGAGTTACAGCTCTAGTTGTGAAGGTTGTTGTTGAAAAATGCCAGGACCAGCAATGATTTTGACGGCACTTGCTGCCTTACAGGCACAAAGGAGGAGGAGGGCACAGAGGAGGAGGATGAGGGCACAGGCGCGTGTTTATCGGCCACGCCGTGATATTTGGCAAATGCCAGTTTATGAGGTCATCGGCAACTACCGATTTGATAGGGAGGCCATCCTGGAGATCACCCAACTCCTTCATGAGGATCTAATCGCCCCAACCCTACGTTCCCATGCCCTGACACCTCTTGAAAAAGTTATGGCAACCCTCCATTTTTTAGCGAGTGGCTCATTCCAGCGAGCATCTGGAGGTGTGGCTGGCATGGTGCAGTCAACCATGAGTAAATGCCTACATCAGGTGGTCCCTGCCATATTGCGGCGCATGAGCCACCAGTTTGTCATGCCCACCCAGCAGGACCAGCGTGTGCAAGCAATGACAGACTTTTACAATATTGCTGGCTTTCCTAAGATCATCGGGGCGATTGACTGCACCCATGTGGCACTCCAGCCCCCCCATGATACTGAACACCTGTTCAGAAACAGGAAAGGCTGGCATTCGATCAATGTCCAGATGATCGTAGATGCACATGGCCTCATCTGGCACGTTTGTGCCAAGTTTCCCGGCTCGTGCCATGATAGTTTCATACTAAGGCAGACCAAGATCTACAGAGACTTTGAGATGAACGTGTATGGAGACAGCTGGCTGATTGGTGAGTGACATTGGTGTCAGGTATGCCCCCCCCATGATGGAGACATCACAAGGGGCACATGCATGACTAATATCCTCCTGTCTTTTCCCTTACAGGTGACTCAGGATATGCATTGGGACCCCACCTGATGACCCCCTTTAGGAACCCCCAAACACCCGGAGAACGAAAATACAATGAGGTGCACAGCCAGACCCGGGCTATAGTAGAGCGGACTTTTGGCATGCTAAAGTCACGATTCAGATGCCTGGACAAGACTGGGGGTACACTATTGTATTCCCCAGACTTTGTATGCAAAATTATTGGTGCATGTTGCATACTGCACAATTTTGCATTAAGAAGGGGCATGCATGTGGAGATATCTCCTGACCTAACCCCCCACCCAGGCAACCCCCCCCCCCCAAACCCCTCTACCCGGTCTGCTGAGGGCCAGGCAATCAGGAGACAACTGTCTGAAGGCATCTTTGCCCAGTAAATGCATCCTAATACTATTTTTGTTTTTGATTTGCCAAGACCAAATCACAGAGATTATGTGACGTTTAAATCTTTATTTTGGTAAATAAATGCACATTACTTATATGCCAAAGAGAATGTTTATTTTTATTTACAAAACGCACATTAATTATCTCACAATGAGAATGCATGAATGCACGTCACTGTGGTCCCTAGCACAGACACATCACATGCACATTGAATTGGATTAGATCCAAGTACCCCCCCCCCTTTGGTACTTGGGAGCAGTAACGCCCCGCCACGGCTCCAATTATGTCACTGTGCATTCATACACCATTCATGAACCTAGGATGACTTCTCCCTGGTCCTGGGGATCCCTACTCCACCAAAACTGAGGGTGACACCCTTATGTTTTCAGGAATGCCATCCCCCCACATTCACACATCATTCACACACATATTCCAAATCATAAGTACAGTGTAAAAAAAAAAAAAAAAAGTACCCCTGCAAATTAGGGATGTTGCCGAGTGCTCCTTCTGGGCTGCCCACGGGCATGGGCACGGTCACGGGGACGGGCACGGGGACGGCCACGGGGACGGCCACGGCCGACTGGGGGATCTTCACGGGGGGGGGGGTCTGTGCAGGGGAGGGAGTATTTTCAGGGGGGGGACGACTGTGCAGGGGAGGGAGTATTTTCAGGGGGGGGGACTGTGCAGGGGAGGGAGTATTTTCAGGGCGGGGGGACTGTACAGGGGAGGAAGCAGCCTCCCCTGGTGTCTGTCCTCCTGCTGGCCTTCCCTCCAAGGCAACGGCTATCCTTGTCAGACAGGAAGTTATGTCAGCCGTATTGGCCTGCACAGCCCGGGTATTGGCCTGCACAGCCTGGGTGTCATGGTCTTACCTCTCTCCTGTCTCCTTCGTTTGACATGTGCTGGCGGCCATCTTGGTTTCTAGGTCTCTTGTAGCCTCCCACCCTGCGGCTCCTCCTTCCCACTGGGAGGAGCTGGATGCCTGGCTCACATATATAGGAGGTCTGTGACTTCAGTTCCTTGCTTGGTCCTCCTGTGTGCACATGCTTCTAAGACTGCTGCTGCTTCTGGTTCTGATCCTGGCTTCGTCTGACTTCCCTGCTGGTTCCTGATCCTGGCTTCGTCTGACTTCCCTGCTGGTTCCTGATCCTGGCTTCGTCTGACTTCCCTGCTGGTTCCTGATCCTGGCTTCGTCTGACTTCCCTTCTGGTTCCTGATCCTGGCTTCGTCTGACTACCCTTCTGGTTCCTGACCTCTGGTTTCACCATCCGTTGGACTTTTGCTTTACAGCTTGATTTTCAATAAAGCCTTCTTATTTTCACTTATCTCTTGTTGTACGTCTGGTTCATGGTTCCGTAACATTAGGACCAAGCCATGAATTTTGACGGTACAGAGCCATCCTCGCTACCCACGCTGGTTGCCAGACTTGATCAGCTGGAGTCCCTGTTGGGTCAGTTCGCCGTGGCGTTGCAAACCCTGCTTGAACGCACGGCTCATGTCGCTCCCGTTGCCGATGGGTCGGTTGTCGCTCCTGGGCCCGCTCCTACTGCCGCTCCGGTTGTTGCGCCAGAGTCTACCCCGACACCTGATGTTGCGCCTGCGGTGTTTCGGGGTATGTCCGGTTCTGCCCCCCTTCCACAACGATTTGGGGGAGAGCCAACTCAGTGCCGAGGTTTCCTTAACCAAGTGGGCATTTATTTCGAGTTGTTGCCACATGCCTTTCCCACTGAGAGATCAAAGGTGGGCTTCTTGATCTCGCTGCTCTCGGACAAGGCCTTGGCCTGGGCCAGCCCTTTATGGGAGAACAACAATCCGGTGGTTGCCGAGTTTTCCGGTTTTGTTGCTTCTCTTCGGAAGGTATTCGATGTGCCGGCTCGCGCCGCCTCTGCTGCGAAGCTCCTTATGTCCGTCAGACAGGGTTCACGATCCGTAGCCGAATACGCCATTGAGTTTCGTACCCTGGCAGCAGAGGTAGGTTGGAATAATGAGGCTCTGGTCGCTGCTTTCTCTCATGGTCTCTCGGATGCCTTGAAAGATGAGGTTGCAGCTAAGGACCTACCAGTGGAGCTCGAGGCTCTTATTTCTTTCTTGATTTTGATTGACACCAGACTCAGGGAGAGACCTTCCTTTAAGGAGCGCCTGCGGAGGCCTCCTAACAGTTTGGCGCCTACTTTTGCTGTCCCACCCGTGCCTCCCTCTCCTCCCACGCCTCCTGGTGTTGACTTGTCTGGGGGTGAACCCATGCAGCTGGGGTTTGCTCGCCTGTCCGAGGGGGAGAGGGTACTCCGGAGACGCGAGGGCCGATGCATGTACTGTGGTCTCGGTGGGCATTTTCGGTTGGCATGTCCGAACCGTCCGGGAAACGCTCGCACCTGAGATCCTGTCGGGGGCAGATCTTGGGTGGAGTCTCCTCGTCCCCGGTTTCCCGTGTTGATAAACCACTGATCACTGTTGTCCTCTCCTGGGTCGGGGGCTCGGTGACGACCCAGGCGTTGGTGGACTCTGGTGCTGGTGGTTTTTTCATTGATAGTGAGTTCGCTGCCGCCAATTCCATTCCTCTACAGGCTCGAGGTTCCCCGCTGGCTCTAGAGGCGATAGACGGCAGACCCCTCCAGCCGTCACACGTGACTCATGAGACCCTTCCAGTGGGGATAGCCATTGGTGTCGCTCACAGAGAGTCGGTCTGCTTCCAAGTTATTTCGTCTCCACACTACTCGGTGGTCTTGGGGTACCCCTGGCTCCAGAAGCATAATCCGACTTTCGACTGGAGATCGGCCGAGATCCTCTCATGGTCACCACAGTGTGGGGCTAAGTGCATCCATGGGCCTGTCAAGTTGCTGTGTACTTCCTCGGACTCTCTGTTGCCTCCTGAATACGAGGAGTACCGGGATGTATTCGATAAGGTACGCGCAGTTGCCCTACCTCCGCACCGCCCCTATGATTGTGCCATAGAGTTACAACCTGGTGCCGTTCCTCCTCGCGGCAGGGTCTATCCACTGTCGGTTGCGGAGAATGAGGCCATGGAGGAGTACGTGATGGAGGCGCTGTCCCGTGGTCACATTCGCAAATCCTCGTCCCCGGCAGGGGCTGGATTTTTCTTTGTGAAAAAGAAGGGCGGTGAGTTGAGGCCTTGCATCGATTACAGGGGTCTCAATCGCATCACGATCAAGAACGCTTACCCGATACCCTTGATTTCTGAGCTGTTCGATCGCCTGAAAGGGGCCACGGTCTTTACCAAACTCGACCTGAGGGCGGCATATAACCTGGTAAGGATCAAGGCGGGCGATGAGTGGAAGACCGCGTTTAACACCAGGACCGGTCATTATGAATCCTTGGTTATGCCCTTTGGGTTGTGCAATGCGCCCGCAGTCTTTCAGGAATTCATCAACGATGTTTTCCGTGACCTGTTGCAGCAGTGTGTGGTGGTCTATTTGGATGACATCTTGGTATATTCTGAATCCATGGAGGCCCACATTCTGGATGTCAAACGAGTGTTGCAACGGTTACGAGAGAACAAGCTGTTCGGTAAGCTTGAGAAATGCGAATTTCACCGATCCCAGGTAACCTTCCTAGGTTACATCATTTCTGCTGAGGGGTTCTCCATGGATCCTGAGAAGGTCTCGGCTGTCTTACAGTGGCCCCAGCCCAGTGGTCTTCGTTCCCTGCAGCGCTTTTTGGGCTTCGCCAATTATTATCGGAAGTTCATCAGGGACTTCTCCATGCTGGCCAAGCCTCTCACGGATCTGACCAGGAAGGGCAGTAATTCCCAGGTCTGGCCGCTCGAGGCCATCCGGGCTTTTGAGGCCCTAAAATCCGCCTTTGTGTCAGCTCTGATTCTGTCTCATCCCAACCCTGGGTTGCCCTTTGTCCTCGAGGTGGACGCGTCCGAGACGGGAGTAGGCGCCCTTCTGTCTCAGCGTAGGACACCAGAGGGTCCGCTGCTTCCTTGTGGGTTTTACTCCCGGAAACTGTCACCCGCGGAGTGCAACTATCAGATTGGTGACAGGGAGTTATTGGCCATAGTGCAGGCTCTCAAAGAGTGGAGGCACTTGCTCGAGGGCTCGGTGGTTCCGGTTCTCATCCTGACGGACCACAAGAATCTGACCTACCTTTCTGAGGCCAAGAGATTGACACCACGTCAGGCCAGATGGGCTCTGTTCTTGTCACGTTTTAATTACGTGGTCTCCTACCTACCTGGTTCCAAGAAAATCAGGGCGGATGCCTTATCACGGCAGTACTCCGAGCTGTCCAGGGAGGAATCTATACCGACTTCGGTCATACCTCCGAATCAGATCCTGGCCGCCATTCGCACCAGCCTGACCTCTCCTCTTGGTGAGCAGATTTTGGCGGCTCAGTCTGGTGCTCCCTCTGGGACACCCAACGGCAGATGTTTTGTGCCTGAGGAGTTGCGCACTCGGTTGTTGCGAACCTACCATAACTCCAAGACCGCGGGGCATCCTGGTAAGAATCAGCTGTCCTGGGCTGTTTCACGTCTGTTCTGGTGGCCTTCCCTACGTTCCGACATCGCCGCATATGTAGCGGCATGCTCTGTTTGTGCCCAAAGTAAGTCCCCTCGGCACCTTCCGTTGGGCCTGCTGCAACCCATAGCCACCGGGGAGCGCCCATGGTCACACCTGGGGATGGATTTCATTGTGGACCTCCCTGCATCACGAGGCCATACGGTCATTCTCATGATTGTGGATCGGTTTTCCAAAATGTGCCACTGTGTTCCTCTCAAGAAGTTACCCTCTGCACAAGAGTTGGCCACGATTTTTGCCCGGGAGGTCTTCCGGTTGCACGGTTTGCCCAAGGAGATAGTGTCGGATCGGGGGAGTCAGTTTGTGTCCAGGTTCTGGCGCGCCTTTTGCTCCCAGTTGGGGATTCATCTCTCCTTCTCCTCGGCCTACCACCCTCAGTCCAATGGGGCCGCAGAACGATCCAATCAGGCCTTGGAGCAATTCCTTCGTTGCTATGTCTCCGATCACCAGGACAATTGGGTTGACCTCCTGCCTTGGGCTGAGTTTGCCAGGAACACGGCTGTGAACTCTTCCTCTGGGACGTCTCCCTTCATGGCCAATTATGGGTTCCAACCTGCCGTGTTACCGGAGGCATTCTCTCCCCAGGATATTCCGGCTGTGGAGGATCACCTTTCTGCTCTACGTGCTTCTTGGGTACAGATCCAGAGGCCCCTTGAGGTCTCTGCGCAGCGCCAGAAACTCCAGGCTGATCGCAGACGAGCGCCTGCTCCTTCCTACCAGGTCGGAGACCGTGTATGGTTGTCCACTCGCAACCTCAACCTTCGAGTGCCCACTCCCAAGCTGGCTCCTCGCTTTGTTGGTCCCTTCCGAGTGCTTCGCAGGGTAAACCCGGTAGCCTATGCCCTTGCGCTTCCTCCTGGCATGCGGATCTCCAACGTGTTTCATGTCTCCCTGTTGAAGCCACTGGTGTGCAATCGCTTCACTTCCTCGGTTCCTCGGCCTCGTCCGGTCCAAGTGGGCAATCACGAGGAGTATGAGGTGAGCAATATCCTGGACTCACGCCTGGTCCGCGGTCGGGTGCAGTTTTTGGTCCACTGGCGTGGTTATGGCCCTGAGGAGCGTTCCTGGGTTCCCTCCGCAGATGTCCATGCTCCTGCCTTGCTCCGAGCCTTCCACGCACGCTTCCCTCAGAAACCGTTTTTTGCACCGCGGAGGAGGGGCCCTTGAGGGGGAGGTACTGTCATGGTCTTACCTCTCTCCTGTCTCCTTCGTTTGACATGTGCTGGCGGCCATCTTGGTTTCTAGGTCTCTTGTAGCCTCCCACCCTGCGGCTCCTCCTTCCCACTGGGAGGAGCTGGATGCCTGGCTCACATATATAGGAGGTCTGTGACTTCAGTTCCTTGCTTGGTCCTCCTGTGTGCACATGCTTCTAAGACTGCTGCTGCTTCTGGTTCTGATCCTGGCTTCGTCTGACTTCCCTGCTGGTTCCTGATCCTGGCTTCGTCTGACTTCCCTGCTGGTTCCTGATCCTGGCTTCGTCTGACTTCCCTGCTGGTTCCTGATCCTGGCTTCGTCTGACTTCCCTGCTGGTTCCTGATCCTGGCTTCGTCTGACTACCCTTCTGGTTCCTGACCTCTGGTTTCACCATCCGTTGGACTTTTGCTTTACAGCTTGATTTTCAATAAAGCCTTCTTATTTTCACTTATCTCTTGTTGTACGCCTGGTTCATGGTTCCGTAACACTGGGTGAGGGCAGTCACCTCCTGGGCCACACCTGTTGTGGCATTCCTCAGGTCCCACAAACAGGTGATGACCCCCACGGAGTTGGTGGCCACGTCACCCAGTGACTCCCTCATTGCACCCAGGCTGCGCTCCACCTTGCTCATTGTTTTTTGTATTGCAGACAGACTGCGGGTCTGCCGGACATTGTCCCTCAACAGACTGACCGGCAGACGCACCAACCCCCCCCTGTTTTCAGGGTCGGCATCCTACTTGCCCCTGAGGCTTGTGGCCTTGGAGGAGGAGTTGGAGTGAGCCATGGGTGCTGCTGCATGTTGGAGGAGGGTTGGAAGGGGCGACCCATGATGGTGGCCTGACTTCTGGGCGCCTGTGGGGTTCCCTCAGGGGATGATTCAAAGGTCATATCTTGGCCCATCATTATTTCCTGCCCAATCAGAATATTGTCATCTTCCTCCCCCTCATCCTCCTCCCACTCAACATCCAAATTAGGGGAGTTGTGGGCACTCCCCTCCCATGGCGAATCCTGCCCTTCTTGGGACTCTGCATGAGCCTGTCTTGGGGGTGGTGCAGCAGCCTGCCCTGATGGGCCTGCAACCTCCTGACCTGATGGGCCAGCAACCTCCTGACCTGATGGGGCTGCCACCTCCTGGGCTGATGGGGCTGCCACCTCCTGGGCTGATGGGGCTGCCACCTCCTGGGCTGATGGGGCTGCCACCACCTGGGCTGATGGGGCTGCCACCTCCTGGGCTGATGGGGCTGCAACCTCCTGGCCATCTGGGGAGGACACAAAACAATCACAGGTTGTTGGATCCATACACTTGGCACATCTTCCCTTCCCCCACCCACACATGCTAATCACCAGATAGAAATTCAAAAAAATTACCTGTCCTCATAAGAGGATCATTGTCAAAGCCAGGCAGGCCCACCACCTGCTGTGGGTGGAAACACTGGGCCACTGCCCATTCCTCCTCACTCATCCTGACTGGGCAGGGTCCCCCTCCTCCAGTGCCCCTGGTATGGGCATGCAGCGTTGCCAGCTTGTTCCGGGACACGCTCCTCAAGTCATTTATTTTTTTTTGAACTCCAGCGATGGTCCTGGTCTCCCCCCCCCCCCGCCGCATTGATCCGATCGGTGATCTTTTGAAGGATCTCCTTCCTCCTGGCCGGGGTGGTGGTGTGGCTCTCAGGGCCATGGAGAAATCGCCCAAATTTAATGACGCCCTGAGCAAGTATATGCTTCTCTGCCGGTGAAAAATGTAGCTTCCTGCGCTTGGGAGCCATGACAGACAACACCCAGCAACAGGGAACTCACCCAACAAACAAACAACAATACACACACACACCAAAGAAACTACAAACAAGCCTAAATAAAAAATAGACAGACAGCTACTATTAATTCGAAAACAAACACGCAAAAAAGGAAAACAAAAAATATAAACAAAACCCAAAAAAAAAAAATAGGAAAAACAAACAGGCAAACAATCAAAACAAAAAACAAATTATCAAAAACAAACACCAACTATACCCTCCAACTCCACAAACACTTTTCTCACAAAACAATCTTACCAACAAACACTGACAAACGTTCAAAGCAGAAGCAACTTGCTTTAGGAAGGGAACACAGGGAAATACTTTTGCAATTGAAGTGTGTTTGACTGGGGCTATTTAGACACAGGGCGATCTTCAAACTAAGTACGCTTGGCCTTTTACCTATCTCACTGATTGCGCTGACCAAAGTTCTGCACATGCGCATTGAGGTCCAGATTCGTGCGCGCATGCGCAGTACGGCCGGCACTTCATTTGCATGGGGTCACGGCTCATTACAATGAAGCACGCCCACTTCATTCCCACTTGCCATAACCACGCCTTACGCATTGAAACTTAAGTTAAGGATGGCGCAGTTTTGTGCGCAAATGCACTGAGAATACGGTAGTTACGACACCAACTTAGGGCGCCGTAACTTAAATGACATAAGTTAGATAATCCTAAATTTACACATGGTTTTGAGAATTTGGCCCCACATTACCAGTTGCCTAGGCTCTTGGTTACATGACCAATACAGTGTGGACCCAGGAGCATCATTTTATGCAGGAAAGACGTTTTCAGCCATCTGTTCATTATCCTTTATCAAGCCCAGCAACACTGTTAGCATAGGTTTATAATACTATTTAAGTATAGGCCCGCTTTAACATATTTTGAATGTATGAGCCAGAATCCCAGTGAAGTAGAGGTCTGACTATATATCGCAGTGAGCACACCTGTGTCTTATGTACCCAGTTTGTACTACAATGTTTGCAGATCCTGCACTACTCAGCAATACTCGTGACTCAATCTGTTCTAGCAAATGTTTTTGAAAACTGCAGTAAATCCTTTTATTTTTTTGCTGAATGTAAGCCAACACAGAACAGCTGAGGAATTCCAGAAGTATAGGATTTACAAAAGCATTTAAACACAGCCCTTGCAGTTCTGTTTTAAATGGCTTTATGACACAAGGTCAAGCTTCAAAGCCAAGAGACTTTCTGCGCAACATGGGACCTTAGAAAAGCTGTCTCATACAAGATATTCCAAAAATGAGGCCACAATGTATTTTGCATGGGAATCTCAAGAATTATGTTACCATAGTTACTTCTATTTTACCAGTGCCTATAAAAATATAGTGTAGGCCTCTATAGTGCCTTTAGCGTAAGTTGCCTTTTTTAGACTGTCATAGCTGACCATCATATTTTCTCGCATTTATCATCGTATTTCTGTCAGGAAAAACATACAAGCTGTCATTCTTTTAGGCCCCGTACACACGACCGAGTTTCTCGGCAGAATTCAGCCAGAAACTCGGTCGGAGCTGAAATCTGCCGAGAAACCCGGCCGTGTGTACACTTTCGGCCGAGGAAGCCGACGAGGACCTCGGCGAGGAAATAGAGAACATGTTCTCTATTTCCTCGTTGCTCAATGGGAAATTTCGGCTCGCCGAGATCCTCGGCGGCTTCACAAAGAACTCGACGGGCAAAACGATGTGTTTCCATCGTCGAGTTCCTCGGTCGTGTGTACGAGGCCTTATAAAGGACATTAACTCTGGGGGGATTTATGCACTCCTGTATCACAGGGGTCTCCAAACTTCTCAAACAACGGGCCAGTTTAATGTCATTCTGATTCTAGGAGGGCCGGATTGTGGCTAGAGGGGGCAGAAAATGTCTCGGACTCGGCATCAGTGAGAATAAATATGGCCTCAGGGTTGGTGGTCAATAGGAGGAGGAGTGCCTCTATCAGTAGGAGGAAAAGTATCCCGTCATTAGCATCAGTAGAAGAAATTGTGCCCCCTTGTTGTGCCAGTGGGAGGAATAGAGCCTCATTTCAGTGGGAGGAATAGTGCCCCAAGGGCAGGAGAAAGACTAGCAAAGGGCCACATCTGGCCCTCGGGCCGCAGTTTGGAGACCCCTGCTGTATCAGCTGGTAGAGTTAGAGTAGAAGAGTATAGTCTATAAGTCACACTGGCCTCTATGCCCCCCAAAACTCTTTTGAAAGCCCCAGAACAAGTGACTTCCAGGATTAGGTCCTTTCAACCAGATGCTTTCAGGATTGGAACATACAGATGTAAGTTCACTTTAATATTATTCTTCACCCTAAACCACACATAGACCTACCTCACAATGCAGAGATGCCACAAAGGACAAACAGGCACATCATTCTCACTCCAAAAGCAAGCCAGATACTTCTGTAGCATCCCCTTCCCTTAGGCATAGGTCGAGGACAAAAAAAACAAAACATAAAAAGCCTCACACCAGCAGGGTGTTTGGCTCACAGCGCTACACTCTACCTGGATTGAGCATAACAAACCAAAACGTTGTGTATGACATAAATATGACCTCAAATTGTAAATGTAAATATAACGAGTAGTGACAGCGCCATCACTACTGCTGTCAGCCCAACACTAGAAGCTGCAATAAGAGAAGGAGAGAGCCAAGAGGAGGTGCGGGCTTTGCTCTCTCTCCCAAAACTACTACAAATCCCCAAAGCCCGCTACAAGACAAAAGAAGAACAAAGATTTGCAGCCCAAGGACCTCGACTGTGGAAAGCATTACCAACTAACATCCAAACGGAAATTGATCACCAGGCCTTCAGAAAAAAACTCAAGACCCACCTATTCTGAAGGATAAATAGAAGGAAAATGGATGCCAAGCGCCTTGAGGCGATTCAGTTTGCATTTGTAGCGCTATACAAGTTATTCACTCACTCACTCCCTCTCTCTCCTGATCATAGGTTACAGCATCTTTGCCCTGGGCACTGAATGATCTTGTCCCAGCACTGCATCCAGCCCAGCTCTTCACCTGTTAACTGGCCACACATTGATCCAGAGACTGTGGCTGCTCATCCATCCTTTCCTTCTGACTGTTTTGTGTATTGAGTGGACTATTTGTACTCCTAGGACATTTTATTTGTGTAAGCAGGGTGGATATAAATCAATGATTTTTTTTAAATAATCAAAAAAATCAGATTTTCTTGATTTAGATTTTTTGGATTTTTAGCAGATTTATTTTAATAAAATACCTTTGGAGTAAAAATCTATTTAAAGATAGTTTTCTATTTAAGATACATTAATAATTTAGTTTATTCAGCATGAAATGGAGCTGCATGCCTCCACACAGGCAGGGATCAGAACATGCAGCTTTGCCATGACAGCTTCTCTGGGCCACTGTGCCTTCCTGACACCCCAATACTATACCCTCCTGACCTCCCTGCACCATGTCCTCCTGAACTCCCTGCACCATGCCCTCCTGGCCTCCCCTGTACTCTGCCATCCTGAGACCCAGCACCGTACCCCCCTGACTCCCCCCTCATGAGACACGCAGTACTGTGCCATTCTAGCCTCCTCTATACCATTCCCTCCTGACCCCTCAATACTGGGCCCTCCTGAACTCCCGAGCCCCAAGTGCCATGCCCTCCTGATCCCCAAATACCATGCTCTCCCTGCCCTACCTACTACTGACCTCTGTACACTGCCCTACCTTCTACTGACCTCTGTACACTGCCCTACCTACTACTGACCTCTGTACACTGCCCTACCTACTACTGACCTCTGTACACTGCCCTACCTACTACTGACCTCTGTACACTGTCCTACCTTCTACTGACCTCTGTACACTGTCCTACATACTACTGACCTCTGTATACTGCCCTACCTACTACCGACCTCTGTACACTGCCCTACCTTCTACTGACCTCTGTACACTGCTCTACCTTCTACTGACCTCTGTATACTGCCCTGCCTACTACTGACCTCTGTACACTGCCCTACTTACTACTGACCTCTGTACACTGCCCTACCTACCACTGACCTCTGTACACTGCCCTACATACTACTGACCTCTGTACACTGCCCTACAAACCACTGACTTCTGTACACTGCCCTACCTACCACTGACCTCTGTACACTGCCCTACCTACCTCTGACCTCTGTACACTGCCCTACATACTACTGACCTCTCTACGCTACCCTACCTACTACTAACCTCTGTACACTGCCCTACATACAACTGACACTGGCCAGGAATCAGAGCAGATAGCAAGGCCTGAAACTAGTCGAAGGATCAGCCTGCAGTACAAGATGTTCTGCTTTCCTGATGAACTCCGCATCAGCCTTGTGGGGGTAACCAATTACTTCCCAGACATGAAAAGAAATTGTGAATGAAAGTGAATGTCGAGTTTCTCACTAAAGCTAAATTTTAAGGTAGGCTAAGTTTATATTTCTACAGTGACATTTTTCAAAGTCTTCTTTATGCCATCTTTACTTTTCCTTGGGGGCTTGCTAATTCATTTTCATTCATTTTTTAAAGGGCACGGCAGTCAGTGATCTTTGATCTCTTCCATGAAGACCGGGTAGATCTCCATCTTTCAAAGGTTGCTTACCCCTTCCTTATGGTGTGCACTGTGGTGAACAATTCACAAAATTGGTAGATGACACAGAGGAGTAATTGTAAAATGTTTAAACACTAATATTTGCACTAATATTTGGTTATGGCAGATTATGATTGCTACAATTTCTGTGTGCAATTTGTGACTTTTGCTCAATGGTTTAGACACTTTGGGCCAGATTCATGATGGACTTACGACGGCGTATCTCCACGCACGCCGTCGTAAGTCCGAATCCGAGCCGTCGTATCTATGCGCCTGATTCATAGAATCAGTTACACATAGATTTGGGCAAGATACGAGCGGCGTAAGTCTCCTACGCTGTCGTATCTTGGGGTGCATATTTACGGTTGCCGCTAGGTGGCGCTTCCGTTGATTTCCGTGTCGAATATGTAAATTAGGTAGATACGCGGTTTACGTTAGGCTTACGCCTGGCGTAAAGTTACCCCTGCTATATGAGGCGCAGCCAATGCAAAGTGGACGTCGGCACAAGCGTATCTTCTTACTTTGTTTACGTAAGTCGTACGTGAATGGGGTTGTGCGTAGGTTACGTTCACGTCACAGGCATTGAGCCGGCGTGACTTAGGAAAAAAATTTGACGTGATACTGAG
Source organism: Rana temporaria (assembly GCF_905171775.1). Lineage (NCBI taxonomy): Eukaryota > Metazoa > Chordata > Amphibia > Anura > Ranidae > Rana > Rana temporaria. The sequence goes on from NC_053490.1 coordinate 138,515,858, forward strand.
CATGCGCCGTTCTCAAAGCGCGTCATTTACGTGGGTTCACGATTGATTTACATACAACACGCCCACCTCTTCCACATTTGAATTAGGCAGGCTTACGCCGGCCAATTTACGATACGCCGCCGCAACTTACGGAGCAAGTGCTTTGTGAATACTGCACTTGCCCGTCTAAGTTGCGGAGGGGTAGCGTAAATAGGATACGCTACGCCGGAAGAAAGATACACGCTCCTACGTGAATCTAGCCCTTTATATACATCATTTGTGTTTATTAACCACTTGACCACCAGGCACGTAAACCCACTTAATAACCAGACCAATTTTCAGCTTTCGGTGCTCTCACAATTTGAATGACAATTACTTAGTCATACAACATTGTACCCAAATGAAATGTTCGGCCTTTTTTTCCACACAAATAGAGCTTTCTTTTGGGGGTATTTAATCACTGTTGGGTTTTTTATTTTTTGCGCTATAAGTCCATGGACGTCCTCCCAGAGTTAAGGAACCGCCTTGTAGACGTCTTTCGTCTATAGGGCGGTGATTAAGCAGTTAAAGCAGAGTTCCACCCAAAAGTGGAACTTCTGCTTTAAGCACTCTTCGCCCCCTGACATGCCACATTTGGCATGTGATTTTTTTTTGGGGGGGTGGGAGCAGGTACCTTGGCGACTCCTCCTCTCTTCCTCGCTCCCTGCAATCTCCTGGGACACGTCACAGGTCCCAGAAGATTGCCTGGCCACTAAGAAGGTGCAGCGGGTGCCCACACTTGCCATGGCGGCACAGTGGAATGGAGAGGAGCGAGGCTTCGGGTGGCCGCATCGCTGGATCCTGGGACAGGTGAGTGTCTGTTTATTAGAAGTCAGCAGCTACACTTTTTGCAGCTGCTGACTTTTAATAAACTTAAAAACTACTGGAACTCCACTTTAAGTCAGTGAACACTGAGAGCTCTGGGCTATACACTTGTATGAATAGTTTATTACGGGCCATAGGTGAGCAGATGTCTCTCTGCCCAATTTTTCAGGCATTAGTAACTGTAGCAATTCCAGCTAGTATTTGTCCAACTTGAAGCAAACAAGCCCATGAGATCTGACATCTTCTTCTCTCATTTTATCATAAAAGGTAAGAATCAGCCCAGATGCAGTTGGAAGTACTCTTTATTACCACCTAGAAATGCCGCTAAATGCCTCAATCCTCAAATGAAAGCTGTATTTTGATGTGATCGGCACATTCCTGGACATCATAAGGTCTGAAATTTTTTTGACTAGATCTAAAAAAAGTCACTTTGATGCGTCACTTTCATAAAACCTGTGAACCACCTGAAACAGTTTTTTACCCTTCGTTTACTTATTGATCTCACCTCATTTCCTTGAATGAGTAGTATGAAAATGATTCATCTCACAGTTATGTGTTATGAGATCAACTCCTCTGGCTACCTATCTTTATCAGCATTTTGTATTGCACTTAGGCATTAATCTGCATGTGACGTTTGCTTACTGATTGCCCTTTGGTTTAGTCTAGAATTATTTTATCTAAAATTTGTAGGCAGCAAACTGAAAAACAAATACAGTCATTGCAAGCTGCGTAATACACCTGACGTAGGGGATGTGAGTGTCTCAGCTGTAGGCTCACTATAAATGTTGCATACAAAAGATTGCTTGCAGTGGGGAAGCCCGCTGACAGCTGATGACTCATCGGTTGTTAAGGACGCGGTGGCCGGCTTTTAAACAGAAAAATAAAAATGCAAAACACATCAAAAATCGCACCACAAACACAACACTTGCATTTCTGGTGTGATTCTATTGGAGTCTATTACACGCTAAACGTGGATAAAAGTCCATGACCCTTTCCAAAAAATCAACAGCCACAAAACGCATAGATGTGAACCTGTACCATAGAAAACCATGTTAAATGTACTGTAGTATGGGCCAGATTCAGAAAGACTTACGCCGACGTATCTAATGATACGCCGCTTAAGTCCACGGATGTGCCGTCGTATCTATGCGCCGTATTCGGAAAACAAGATACGCCTGAATTTTGGCTAGATACGACCGACGTAAGTCTCCTACGCCTTCGTATCTTGGGCGCATATTTACGCTGGCCGCAAGGAGCGCTTCCATTGATTTACGCGTCGAATATGTAAATGAGCGAGATACGCCGATTCACGAACGTACTTGCGCCCGTCGCAGTAAGCTATGCCGTTTACGTAAGGCGTACGTCCGGCGTAAAGATAAACCATCAAAAAGCTGGTATAAGTCATTTAGGGTATGGACGTCGGAATTGCCATTGGATTTTATGTCGTTTACGTAAGTCGTACGTGAATGGGGCTGGGCGTATGTTACGTTCACGTCGAACGCATTGAGCCGTCGTATCTTAGGGCGTATTAGGACGTGATTCTGAGCATGCGCGCACATGCGCCGTTCGTTCGGGAATTCATTTACATGGGGTCACGGCTAATTTTAATACAACACGCCCACTACCTTCCTAATTTGAATTAGGCGGGCTTACGCCGGCCCATTTACGCTACGCCACCGTAACTTAGTGAGCAAGTGCTTTGTGAATACTGGCCTTGCCTCTCTATTTTACATCGGCGTAGCGCATATGAGCTGCGCTACGCCCGCTCAAATATACTCCGCTCTACCTGAATCCGGCTATATGTTTCTGCAAACTGCAAAACACACTAAAAAATGCATAGGTGTGAACTTAGGGTTAGATCTCACACTGCAGATGTAAAGCTATAAGACTTTAGACATAGGGGTGCCTAAGCACCCACATATACCCAGAAAGTGCGCTGTTATTCCTTATTCCTTATATGAGGAATGTGGGACTTTTTAGGATACTACTTAGGAAAGATTACATTAATAAATGTTCCCTTTAACATAGCAAATCTTCACTTTTAGAGTTAGAGTTCACTTTAAAATATAACTGTGCCCAGGTATTGGACATTTAAATAACAATCTATAAATCATCACTGACTTCTGTAGCTGCAGTCACTGTGGAGTAATTAATCTTTAGCGTCTTCAACGGAAATTAGTTTCCATTTCCGATCCCCTCATGTTCGGGGAGGATGTACCAGTAAGTTCTCTGTGAACTGTGTGCATGCGTTTGCATTGTCCTGTGACCATGCTGTGACTTGATGCAGCGAATCACAGGCTAAAGATAAGGCACAAGGCACAGAGCTAACGAGGGTGGCTCTGTGCCTTGTGAGTCCTGTGACCAATTACAACCTCACAAAATGTAAACAAAGCCGTGTCTGATTTACTGGCGGCTGCTCAGGAAGCCCTCCTTCCTTTCACGCACCTATTAACCCATTCATCTCCACCTTACCACTGTATGTGGACGATACTAAGCTAAGCAGGGCAATAACTTCTCCGCAAGATATGGAAACCTTGCAAGAATATCTGAACAAATTAATGGATGGGCAACTACATGAAAAATGATGTTTAATGTGGAAAAATGTAAAATAATGCATTTGGGTGGCAAAAATATGAATGCAATCTATACGCTGGAGGGAGAACCTCTGGGGGAATCTAGGATGGAAAATGACCTGGGGGTCCTAGTAGATGATAGGCTCAGCAAGGGCATGCAATGCTGCTGCTGCTAGCAAAGCAAACAGAATAGTGTCATGCATTAAAAAGGGGATTAACTCAAGAGATAAAGCGATAATTCTCCCGCTCTACAAGACTCTGGTCCGGCCGCACCTGGAGTATGCTGTCCAGTTCTGGACACCAGTCCTCAGGAAGGAAGTGCTGGAAATGAAGTGGGGTACAGAGAAGGGCAACACAACTAATAAAGGGAGTGGAGGATATTAGTTATGAAGAAAGGTTACGAGCAATGAACTTATTCTCTCTGGAGAAGAGACGCTTGAGAGGGAAATGATTTTAATTTACAAATACCGTGCTGGTGACCCCACAATAGGGATACAACTTTTCAGTGGAAGGGAATTTAATAAGACATGTGGCCACACATTAAGGTCAGAAGAAAAGAGGTTTAACCTTAGACTGTGTAAAGGGTTCTTTACTGTAAGAGCGGCAAGGATGTGGAGTTCGCTTCCACAGGCGGTGGTTTCAGAGGGGAGCATTGATAGTTTAAAAAAAAAAAAACGATTAGATAGGCATCTGATCGACCACAACATACAGGGATATACATGTAATACTGACATAAAATCACACACATAGGTTGGACTTGTGTAACTATATGTGACCTTTACATTAACCTCTTCACCTCCTGATCCCTCTGTATATAACATTTACATTTATTATATCTAGTGCACCATTACCAAATTCCATGTTTTAAAACCATCAATACCAAGTTGTTTCTTCATTTACAAAAAAATTGTGGCAAAATGTTTTTATCACCTTTGGGTGTCTAATTTCCAAAAAGGGTTTATTTTTAATTTTTTTGCACTGTCCTTACATTTTTATTTGCAAACAAATGAAAGTTTTACATTGATGTAATGTATAAAGTGTAAATGTAGAGCTTACAAGGCCAACTGTTATAATGTTTGTTGGTGGCCTAGATGGAGAAGCAGGAGAGTGAAGGGAAACATTTGTAGCGGATATTAGAATGACTTTTTAACCACTTGCCTTATGCAAAAAGACGGCGGCAAAGTGGTTTCAATATCCTGAGTGGACGTCATATGACGTCTTCAGGATATTGAGCCGATGCGTGCCCCCGGGGGTGCGCATCGCGGCAATCGTTGTTGCAGGGTGTCAGTCTGACACCCCGCAACACCGATCTAGGTGACGGAGACTCTTTACCACGTGATCAGCCGTGTCCAATCACGGCTGATCACGATGTAGACAGGAAAAGTCGGTAATCGACTTTTCCTCACTCGCGTCTGTCAGACGCGAGTAGAGGAGAGCCGATCGGCTGCTCCTCTGACAGGGGGGTTTGTGCTGAATGCTTATCAGCACAGCCCCCCCGAGGATGCCCACACTGGACCACCAGGGATGCCACTAGACCACCAGGGATGCCCACCACAGGTATGCCACCCTAGACCACCAGGGATGAAAATTTACAAATAATGGATGCCAATCAGTGCCCACAATGGATGCCAATCAGTGCACACAATGGGCATCACTGATTGGCAGACATTGTTTGGCACTGATTGGCATCCATTAGTACAACACATACATTAGTGCCACCTATCAGTGCCCATCTATGCCCAGCCGTGCCGCCTATCAGTGCCCATCCATGCCGCCTATCAGTGCCCATCCATGCCGCCTATCTGTGCCCATTCATGCCGCCTATTCATGCCCATCCATGCCGCCTATCCATGCCCATCCTTGTCGCCTATCCGTGCCCATCCATGCCACCTATCAGTGCCCATCCGTGCCGCCTATCAGTGCCCATCCGTGACGCCTATCAGTGCCGCATATTAGTGCCCATCATCAGTGCTCATCAATGCCACCATATCAGTGCCACCTCATCGGTGCCCATCAGTGCCGCCTTATCAGTGCCCTTCAGTGCACTACCATCAGTGCCCATCCGTGAAGGAGAAAACTTACTTATTTATAATGTTTTCTAAAAAACGTATTTTCTTTTAAAATTTTCAGTAATTTTTTTGTTTTTTTTGCAGAAAATAAAAATCCCAGAGGTGATCAAATACCACCAAAAGAAAGCTATATTTGTGGGAACAAAATGATAAAAATTTAGTTTGGGTACATTGTAGCATGACCGCGCAATTGTCATTCAAAGTGCAACAGCGCTGAAAGCTAAAATTTGGTCTGGGCGGGAAGGTGTATAAGTGCCCTGTATGGAAGTGGTTAAAGCGGATGTGCCACGGGAAAATAATATTAAAAGCCAGCAGCTACAAATACTGCAGCTGCTGACTTTTAATATTAGGACACTTACCTGTCCTGGAGTCCAGCACCGATCGCAGCAGAGCACGAGCGATCGCTCGTCTCTCTGCTGCTCCACCCGCCATCCACGCTGAGGGAACCAGGAAGTGAAGCGCTGCGACTTCACTGCCCGGTTCCCTACGGCGCATGCGCGAGTCGCGCCGCGCCCGCCGATTGGCTCCCGCTGTGTGCTGGGAGCCGAGTGTTCCCAGCACACAACGGGGGGGGGGGGGGGGAGAGGCGACGGGATGTGACGGAATGCCCGTCTTTTGCCCGTGAATGCCGGGCCGGAAGTGGGTGCAAATACCTGTCTTTAGAGAGGTATCTGCACCCCCCTCCCCCCTGAAAGGTGTCAAATGCGACACCTATGAGAGGAAGATTCCCTCCCATTTATAGTGAATTCACCATTAGCTCGCTATACTATTCTACTGCCTATAGGCATTATCGATTCAACCTGTTGCAGCCTTCATACCTCAATCTCCACACCCCCTACCCGTCTCCCTCCCTTTCCCTCCTTCCATTCACCTTCAAGGGCTCAGTCATCGGTCAGTACACCATTAGGGCCACAATTCGGATACCTGTTGTCTTCACTTCGTGAACACAACTATATTTCTCCTATCTCATACTCATTGTATAGTGTGATGACAACCAATGACTGACCCCGACAGTGTCCGGACAGCGTCATGTGTGTGTATATGTTGCCTGTTGTATGTCTTGTATGTTATGTGTGTTCATGGTTAGATACTATTAACCCAATACCATGTCTTTTTAACTGTGTTGTGATATTTGCATATGATCCTACCTTGATTAATTGAATCATTACAATAAATATTTTTGATACTATACCCTACGCTTTTTATTGTCAGGATCGGGATCACTATAGCTTGGCCCTAAGTAACCTCTTTTTTTTCCCATGACCTAACCTAAGGTCAATTTTCATCTCCTCTTTAGCACTAAACTGTACATCTTTTTGATTTTTGATTTTCAGCTACAAATACTGCAGCTGCTGACTTTTAATATTAGGACACTTACCTGTCCTGGAGTCCAGCACCGATCGCAGCAGAGCACGAGCGATCGCTCGTCTCTCTGCTGCTCCACCCGCCATCCACGCTGAGGGAACCAGGAAGTGAAGCGCTGCGACTTCACTGCCCGGTTCCCTACGGCGCATGCGCGAGTCGCGCCGCGCCCGCCGATTGGCTCCCGCTGTGTGCTGGGAGCCGAGTGTTCCCAGCACACAACGGGGGGGGGGGGGAGAGGCGACGGGATGTGACGGAATGCCCGTCTTTTGCCCGTGAATGCCGGGCCGGAAGTGGGTGCAAATACCTGTCTTTAGAGAGGTATCTGCACCCCCCTCCCCCCTGAAAGGTGTCAAATGCGACACCGGAGGGGGGGGAGGGTTCCGATCAGCGGGACTCCACTTTAGGGTGGAGAACCGCTTTAAAGTGGAGGTTCACCCGAAAAGTTAATTTTTAACATTAGATTGAGGCTCATTTTTTTAAGGGGAATCGGGTAGTTTTTTTAAAATCGAAGCAGTACTTACCGTTTTAGAGAGCGATCTTCTCCGCCGCTTCCGGGTATGGGCTGCGGGACTGGGCGTTCCTATTTGATTGTCAGGCTTCCGACGGTCGCATACATCGCGTCATGATTTTCCGAAAGTATCCGAACGTCGGTGCGCAGGCGCCGTATAGAGCCGCACTGACGCTCGGCTTCTTTCGGCTACTCGTGACGCGATGTATGCGACCGTCGGAAGCCTGTTAATCAAATAGGAACGCCCAGTCCTGAAGACCATACCCGGAAGAAGAGAAGAAGAAGATCGTTCTCTAAAACGGTAAGTACTGGTTTGATTTTAAAAAAACACCCGATTCCCCTTGACAAAATGAGCCTCAATCTAATGTAAAAAAAAAAAAATTCGGGTGAACTCCCGCTTTAAGCTTGCCCTATTCACATGTACAGTATATCCAAAAAAATTTTAAAAAATGCATTTCCCCTATTAATATTTTCGCTTTTTCTGTGTATACCTGCTCTACAGCCTCTGAGTATGATGTAATCTTCATGTCAGTATCAACTATTCAGACAATATTCACATTGTGACATATTTGGGGTGAGTGGAATTGCCATTGGGCAGCTGTCCACTTCCATTAAGCACACTTTAAGATTTCCAACAAGACTAACATTCAAAGCAGAAAAGCCTTAAATGTATAAATATTTCTTAACTCAGATCAATCAAGATATCTTTCTTTAATTACCTAATTAGCGCAGCTTTAGAAGAAGAATGACATGATCTGATAGCAGGCAAATGTATTCCTTCGGGGATTTCATGTGTGCTCTGCAATGGGGAGCTGTATTGGGAGAATAGTAGAGTTCTAACAGCTTGCAAATGCACATTTCAGCAATGGCAGCTTTGCTGGTGTCGAGTTTAGCAGATTGTTGCTAAAAGGTATTTACTCTTTTGAAAGGTGTCAAGAAATACACCAGAGAGAGATGCAGCCTATCTACTTCTCCTTCTTCTCTGATAATTATCATGTTCGCCCCTATTAGTCGTGATAAAGGGCAACAAACATGTACGTGACAACAAATCTGGCCACCAAAAGTCAAAGAATTATGTCTCATTTATGTAGTGGATACAGGAAATGCATTTGACACTAGAGATATAGGAGTTGATTATTTACTAAAGGCAAATAGACTGTGTGCTTTGCAAAGTTCAGTTGCACGCTACAAGTGAAGTTGCTCCAGAGCTTAGAAAATGAGGTAAACGTCACATTGCAAAGAATACCCAATTACAACAGAGCTTCTGAACATTTGCCAGCTCTGGAGCAACTGCACTTGCAGAGTGCAACTGAACTTTGCAAAGTGCACAGTCTGTTTGCCTTTGGGCTGGGTTCACACCAGTACAAATTAAGGGGCAGATCCACAGAGCGAGTACGCCGGCGCCTACTGATACTCCGGCGTACTTTCAAATTACCCGCTCCGTATCGTTGTTTTGAATCCTCAAAACAGAAAAAAGAGAAAAAAAGAAATAAATCTTTGTATGCAATCAGGCAGGCCCTTGTACTACATACCGTATTTTCCCCGCGTCCTGTGTTTAGTGTCCGCCTATCACGGAGGCCCTCTCGTCCTGTGTTTAGTGTCCGCCTATCACGGAGGCCCTCTCGTCCTGTGTTTAGTGTCCGCCTATCACGGAGGCCCTCTCGTCCTCGGACAAGAGGGCCTCCGTGATAGGCGAACACTGAACACAGTGCCTCCTGGGAAGCTGAGTGTTCCGCCTATCATGGAACAGAAGACGTAGGAGGCGCGGCTTTTGAAAAAACATACGGCCGCGATTCTGCATGTCTGCATGTCTTAGGATAAGGTAAGGGCTTTAGATATACTTTACCGAACAGTGGAATAACTGATTTCCAAGGGCAGAAAACCCCCCAGGTCTGCTCAGCGAGTCTGGCATGTAATGGGGCACAGTCTGGCATGTAATGGGGCACAGTCTGGCATGTAATGGGGCACAGTCTGGCATGTAATGGGGCACAGTCTGGCATATGATGGGGCACAGTCTGGCATATGATGGGGCACAGTCTGGCATGTAATGGGGCACAGTCTGGCATGTAATGGGGCATAGTCTGGCATGTAGTGGCACAGTCTGGCATGTAATGGTGGCACCCTGAGGCGAGGCATGACTAGTAGGAAGGGGGTAGTCTTATACGACGAGTACCGGTATATCCCAAAACCAACATTTTGGCTGGAAAATTAGGGGGTCGTCTTATACGCCCAGTCGTCTTATACGCCGGATAATACGGTAGTTGAAGATAAATCTATTGAAGATTGAATAAGAAAATTGTATGGTGTATTGCCAGCTTAACCTCCTTAGCGGTATTCCCGAGTCTGGCTCGGGGTGAATTGTTTATACCAAAAGTGGTATCCCCGAGCCAAACTCGGGATCGCATTGCAGAATACAGGGGGAAGTTACTTACCTTGTCCCTGGATCCTGCGATGTGTCCCCGCCGTGTGTGTGTGCTCCTCCGCTGTGTCTCCTCGCTCGATTCACAGTGCCGCCGAGCTCTGTTCCCCGCGACGTTACGACGCACGGAGACGGAGTTCGGCGCCAAATTCAAAAAGTGAAAAACACAATACACATACAGTACACTGTAATCTTATAGATTACAGTACTGTATGAAATAAATACACACCCTCTTTGTCCCTAGTGGTCTGCCCAGTGCCCTACATGCACTTTTATATAATAAAAACTGTTATTTCTGCCTGGAAACTGGAGATTGTCCATAGCAACCAAAAGTGCCCCTTTATGTCAAAAGTGGTTTTACACAGCAATAATAAATTATATTCACTTGCAGAATTGTGCGATAGCGATTTGTGGGGAAATTTGTCATCAAACAATAAAAGTAATGACAGCGACAATTCTGCAACTGAGCAAATTTTAGTGTTTTTGATTTTATTACGTTATTGAATAATTTTTATTATAATTACTTTATTATTTGTTATAAATATTTATAGTTATTTATTATATTATAATTTATGATTTGGTGTTTCAAACTTTATCATACCCGAGATGTCTACTAGACTCTTGTTTGGACAGATTTAAGTGATTTATTCCTGAATTGCAGGCCTACAATATAAAACACCAAATTTCCATGCAAAAAATTGTACTGCTTTTGGTACAAAATTCCAGACATAATCATACCGCCAGGGAGGTGAAGGCTCTATACATATGTGCAGCAAAATGGGGTTCTTGGTGTGCATTCTCTGCCAGTATTTCCTTGGGGATGGTATTGTGTATTTAGTGGCAATGGATCAACACACAAGAGCTGTCTGTGAAGTGTTCTCTTTTCTGCATTCTGCACCATCTGAAATAAACATAAGATGCAGCACCTGTCAGTTCTGAAAATGCAGCCCTCACTCTTCTAAATGTCTATTCCCGAGATACACCTTGTTCAGAACAGCAGGCTAATATGGAAATTTAAAGCTGGCCCTACATATAGAAAAAAATAGAATGTATTATTCTAGCCTCATAATCAGAGTGATTGCTGCAAGATTGTATAATGCAGCATATGGATTCATCACTGTACCAATACATCAGCAATCGATCATGATTGTTTAATCACTTATGTAGCAAAATATGATCTTAAAGGAACACTAAAGGAATAAAAAAAAAAAGGAACACTAAAGGAATTTTTTTTTTTAAATAACAAACATGTTGGGCCAGATCCACAAAAACCTGACGTAACTTAAAAAATCCAATTTAAGTTACACTGCCTTAAAGTTTCTACCTAAGTGCCTGATCCACAAAGCACTTATCTAGAAATTTCAGGCTGTGTAACTAAAATTCCGCCGGCGCAAGGCGTTCCTATTCAAATGGGGCGAGTCCCATTTAAATGAGGCGCGCTCCCGCGCCGGCCGTACTGCGCATGCGCGCCGGCCGTACTGCGCATGCGCGAAGTTACGTTACGCCGAGTTTTGAGGATCGCGACGGCTTAAAGTTGCGTCGGGGATAAAAAAAATGACAGCGGCATGCATTCCTGAGGGAGAACTCCATGCCCATTTTCAAAGAAAAAAACGGCATGGGTTCCCCCCCCAGGAGCATACCAGGCCCTTAGGTCTGGCATGGGTTGTAAGGAGACCCCCCCACGCCGAAAAATTGACGTAGGGGGTCCCCCTACAATCCATACCAGACCCGTATCCAAAGCACGCTACCCGGCCGGCCAGGAAGGGAGTGGGGACGAGCGAGCGCCCCCCCCCCTCCTGAGCCGTGCCAGGCCGCGTGCCCTCAACATGGGGGGGTTGGGTGCTCTGGGGCAGGGGGGCGCACTGCGGGCCCCCCCACCCCAGAGCACCCTGTCCCCATGTTGATGAGGACAGGACCTCTTCCCGACAACCCTTGCCATTGGTTGTCGGGGTCTGCGGGCGGAGGCTTATCGGAATCTGGGAGTCCCCTTTAATAAGGGGGCCCCCAGATACCGGCCCCCCACCCTAAGTGAATGGATATGGGGTACATCGTACCCCTATCCATTCACCTGGAGGCAAAAAGTAAAATGTAGTAAACACACAACACAAGGCTTTTTAAAATATTTTATTATTCTGCTCCGGACGCCCCCCCTGTCTTCGTTATTAGCTCAATTACCAGGGGGGGCTTCTTCTTCCGCTCTCCGGGGGTCTTCTCCGCTCTCCGGGGGGGGGTTTCTTCTCCGCTCTCCGGGGGGGGGCTTCTCCGGACTCCGGGGGGCTTCTTCCATCTTCTCCCCTCTTCCGCTCTTGACTCGGCGAACCCCGGTTCTTCTGCAGCTCTCCGGTGCCTTCTTCTTCAGCGCTGGCTGCCTGCTATGTTTGTGTGTTAGCTCGATTTCAAACAGGCAGCCGGCGCGGTCTTCTGTGACGCCAGGGTCTTCTCTTCCTTTCTTCCGATGTTGCCTCGTCGCCTCTTGTCGCTGCAATGATGGAAGCGCGCCTTGCATCCCATTTATATAGGCATCACCGTCCCATCATGCTCCGGTAGGTACCCACGTGGTGGGTGCACGTGGGTAGGCACCCACCACGTGGGTACCTGCCGGAGCATGATGGGACGGTGATGCCTATATAAATGTGATGCAAGGCGCGCTTCCATCATTGCAGCGACAAGAGGCGACGAGGCAACATCGGAAGAACAGAAGACCAGAAGACCCTGGCGTCACAGAAGACCGCGCCGGCTGCCTGTTTGAAATCGAGCTAACACACAAACATAGCAGGCAGCCAGCGCTGAAGAAGAAGGCACCGGACATCTGCAGAAGAACCGGGGTTCGCCGAGTCAAGAGCGGAAGAGGGGAGAAGATGGAAGAATACCCCCGGAGTCCGGAGAAGCCCCCCCCCGGAGAGCGGAAGAAGAAACCCCCCCCGGAGAGCGGAGAAGACCCCCGGAGAGCGGAAGAAGAAGCCCCCCCTGGTAATTGAGCTAATAACGAAGACAGGGGGGCCTCCGGAGCAGAATAATAAAATATTTTAAAAAGCCTTGTGTTGTGTGTTTACTACATTTTACTTTTTGCCTCCAGGTGAATGGATAGGGGTACGATGTACCCCATATCCATTCACTTAGGGTGGGGGGCCGGTATCTGGGGGCCCCCTTATTAAAGGGGACTCCCAGATTCCGATAAGCCTCCGCCCGCAGACCCCGACAACCAATGGCAAGGGTTGTCGGGAAGAGGTCCTGTCCTCATCAACATGGGGACAGGGTGCTCTGGGGTGGGGGGGCCCGCAGTGCGCCCCCCTGCCCCAGAGCACCCAACCCCCCCATGTTGAGGGCATGCGGCCTGGCACGGCTCAGGAGGGGGGGGGGGCGCTCGCTCGTCCCCACTCCCTTCCTGGCCGGCCGGGTAGCGTGCTTTGGATACGGGTCTGGTATGGATTGTAGGGGGACCCCCTACGTCAATTTTTCGGCGTAGGGGGGGTCCCCTTACAACCCATACCAGACCTAAGGGCCTGGTATGCTCCTGGGGGGGAACCCATGCCGGTTTTGTTTTTTACAAATTGCCGTGGAGTTCTCCCTCGGGAAAGCATACCAAATGCCGTCGCTGGAATGGGCCTTTACAAGGTGTGACTAACTTTACACTTTGTAGAACGAGCCCTAATTTTATACTTGCAAAATAACACTTACGGCGCAAAAAGGAAGCTAGAAAGCTTTGTGGATCGCCTTAAGTGCTAATTTGCATACTAGCAACGGCATTTCGACTCGAAATGCCCCCAGCGGCGGATGCGGTACTGCATCCTAAAATTAGGCAGTGTAATTCAATTACACATGCCGGATCTTCTGTGTAACTTTGGAAAAAGCCTTTTGAGGATCGTTTCCAAAGTTACACACAGACTGAACAGCAGTTAAGTCGGAGTATCTCTTTTGAGGATAACCCCCGTTATACTTACCTCCACTGTGCAGCTCGTTTTGCACAGAGTGGCCCCGATCCTGGTCTTCTGGGGTCCCTCGGCAGCTGTCTCGGCTCCCCCCGAAAGGACGCAACACCTTCATGCGAGCGAGCTCGCATGGTGTTGAGTGCTTGCAGGAGCGCTCCCGTGATACAGCTGCCCGCCATAGCCAGATCACTGTATCACTCGACCCCGCCCCCCGGCGCGCCGCGTCATTGGATGTACTCACTTATGTGAGATACTGTATATCCACTTCCATACCGGGCACATACGCACCTTCCTGCCCAAGCCAATTGGGCGGTCATGCTACAATGTACCCAAATTTTTTTTTTATCATTTTATTCCCACAAATAGAGCTTTCTTTTGGTGGTATTTGATCACCTCTGCGATTTTTATTTTTTGCGCAACAACTAAAAAAAGACAGAAAATTTGGAAAACAATAACGTTTTTATTTTTTTCTGTTTTTTTTTTTGTAAATAAGTAAGTTTTCTTCTTCGATTACAGGCACTAATATGGCGGCACTGATGGGCACCGATGAGGTGGCACTGATGGGTGCCGGTGAGGTGGCACTGATGGGCATTGATAGGCGGCACTGATGGGCACTGATAGGCGGCACTGATGGGCACTGATAGGTGGCGCTGGTATGCGGCACTGATGGGCACTCATAGTCAATCATAGGCGGCACTGATGGGCACTCATAGGCGGCACTAGGCACTCATATGCGACACTGAGCACTCATGGGTGGCACTGATGGGTACTTATGGGTGGCACTGATGGGCACTGATAGGGGACACTGAGGGGTGGCACTGATGGACACTGAGGGGTGGCACTGAGGGCATTACTGGGCATCACTTGTTTATCCCAGTGCCCATGTTGCCAGTCAGTCCGCATCTTTCTCATTTTTTTTTACTGCCCCCTTCCCTGGTGGTCCAGTGTGGGCATCCGAGGGGGGGCTGCGCTGATAAACAATCAGCGCGAACTCCCCTGTCAGGAGAGCCACCAATCGGCTCTCCTCTACTCGCGTCTGTCAGACGTGAATGAGGAAGAGCCATCAACGGCTCTTCCTGTTTACATCGTGATCAGCCGTGATTGGACACGGTTGATCACGTGGTAAAAAGCCTCCTCAAGACTGATACCCCGCATCACCGATCGCCGCGCTGCGTGCCCCCACAGGCGCGCGCCGGAATGTAATCCTGCTGGACGTCAATAGGATGTCCAGTCAGGATTTCACAACCACTTCCCGGATGTCAGTTGTCTATTTACCGGGCGGGAAGTGGATATACTCTATATTACCACATTAACTTTAATGGCATCCCAGTCTTAGTCTGTAGGGTTCAATATTGAGCCCCCCCCCCCTTTGCAGCTATTAAAGCTTCAACTCTTCTGGGAAGGCTGTCCACAATGTTTAGGAGTGTGTCTATGGGAATGTTTGACCATTCTTCCAGAAGCGCATTTGTGAGGTCAGACACTGAAGTGGACAGGAAAGCCTGGCTCACAGTCTCCGCTATAATTAATTCCAAAGGTGTTCTATAGGGTTGAGGTCAGGACTCTGTGCAGGCCAGTCAAGTTCCTCCACCCTAAACTCGCTCATCCATGTCTTTATGGACCTTGCTTTGTGCACTGGTGCGCAGTCATGTTAAAACAGGAAGGGGCCATCACCAAACTGTTCCCACAAAGTTGAGAGCATGAAATTATCCAAAATGTTTTGGTATGCTGAGGTTTTAAGAGTTCCCTTCACTAGAACTAAGGAGTGAAGTCCAACCCCTGAAAAACAACCCCACAAAATAACTCCCCTTTCACAAAATTATTTGGCCCAGTGCACAAAGCAAGGTCCATAAATACGTGGATGAGCGAGTTTGGGGTGGGGAAACTTGACTGGCCTGCACAGAGTCCTGACCTCAACCCGATAGAACACCTTTGGGATTAATAAGAGTGGAGACTGTGAGCCAGGCCTTCTCGTCCAACATCAGTGCCTGACCTTACAAATGCGCTTGTGGAAAAATGGTCAAACATTCCCATGGACACACTCCTAAACCTTGTGGACAGCCTTCCCAGAAGAGTTGAAGCTGTTATAGCTGCAAAGGGTGGGCCAACTAAATATTGAACCCTACGGACTAACACTGGGATGCCATTAAAGTTCATGTGCAAAGTGTAAAGGCAGGTGTCCCAATACTTTTGGTAATATAGTATATATATATTCAGCTAAGACAAAAAAGGCAAGCATCCCATTAATTTAGCAGAAAATCTGCATAAGTTTAGACCTCTCATATCACTGTACATATACAGACCTTTACATTTGGGTCAGCAGATGCAGCAGCAGAAACAGACAGGCTGCACACAACTTCAAGATAACCAAAGTAATGCTTTACTTAAAGTGAAAACAAAGAACATGAATAAAACAGTGATACGCTATTTGCAGGTCCCTGCAGTATTAATAACAATAATAAAGCCTGAGCGTAAGCTAGACTACAATGTCATGTAGACCTGTGTAAGCACACAGCAAGAGGGACCCCTTCAACAAACATACACATTGAAACGCCCTCTTGCCAAGCCTTACCCAGCTCTCTGCCTCTCTACAATACTGTATAAAGTAAAAGGAGTAATTATTCAATCAACAAGCAATGAAATGAATATCGTCAATATACAACACTAACTAGATAATACTTGAGTTCTATAACTATAGCTAATCTGTATGACCTGGCATCCCAGGCCAAACTTCAACACAGTCTCCTGCTAATAGTTCGTGCACTTGTGCGTTGGCATGCGGTGGCGCGCAAAGAACCATTTTATAATCCAAAAGGGTAATAGTAAACTGTTGAAAGTTTCCTGAATAGACAAACAGTACTTTCAGGTAAGTGCCCGTCTCACCCAACTGGTTCAGGCCTTGTCCTTCTGTGGCACTCCGTCCCCGATCGGCAGTCACAGTCCGGCTGGCCAGCAGTCTCCGATCCTCAGACAGGTCGCAGGGTTACTGGGAACTCGTCCGATGACTTCGACAGAGGCTTTGTCTCTTCTTTTCAAAGCCGCTCCGTCGGGGCGTATGTAGGCCTCAGCTGCGGCCTACTCCCCATGGAGACACTTCTGTCAGTGTCCTCCTGGGTTGAAGAAGCGGTCCCGAGAGAGCGCGCCAAACACGTCCTCTCCCTTAAATTACCTGCGGCGTGAAAGGCAAGGCATCCTGGGGTAGTACAGCTGCTCTCTGGGTAATGTAGTTTATTACAGGCCAGGGCAAATGGAGTCTCTTCTTCTCCTAAACTCAATTCCCCAACATTCTCTGCGGTACCAGAATGAAAAGTAAACAACAGGTGCCGCTAACCCAACTTGGCCACAGGAGGGAGCTGAGATCCTTCACGATTAGCAATGGTAGTCTTTTATATCACATCAAAAAGGGTGATACCCCACTACACCAGCAACAAAAATACATAGGCAAGTGTTTTAAACTGGTGGAACACTGGCTAGCAAGCCCCATTGAAAAGAAACACGCTGTTTTATTTTTAAAATTTGTGTATTGCTGGCAATGTTATTGTATTGCTGGCATAGGCGTGCACCCGAAAGCTCAAAACACACATGTATGTGTGTATATATATATATTTTATATATATATATATATATATATATATATATATATATATATAGGGGACAAAGTGCCCGAGTCTCGGTCTCTCGGCGCTAGCAATGGATGCCCAGCCGCCCACATCTCCCCAGGGGTGCTGCTGATTGCTGCCCACTGCCGCGCCGCCACACACATTTCCTGTTGCTAGACAGCAGGATAGAGGACGAGGTCCATTGGCAAGTTCCAGGCGCCCTCTCCTCTCAGTAGAGAGCGCCAGCCCTGGGTGTGCCTCGGCATTAGGGTGTGCCCAGGCACACCCGGCACACCCCGTGTGCACGCCTATGATTGCTGGCAATTTAAATTTAATTAATTTTTCTTTATAAATGTCAGTTTTGCTGCAGCAGGTTCTATACACTGTACAGATGCGCCACTTTACAGGCAGA
This sequence comes from Rana temporaria, assembly GCF_905171775.1. Lineage (NCBI taxonomy): Eukaryota > Metazoa > Chordata > Amphibia > Anura > Ranidae > Rana > Rana temporaria. The sequence continues at coordinate 138,533,572 of NC_053490.1, forward strand.
CTAAGGGGACCCTCAGGCATTATATTTAACCACTTCAGCTCCAAAAAGGTTTACCCCATTCATGACCAGGCCTTTTTTTGCGTTACAACACTTTGTTACTTTAACTGACAATTGCGTGTGCGTGCAAATGAAATTTGTGATCCTTCTTTTCCCACAAATAGAGATTTCTTTTGGTGGTATTTGATCACCTCTGCGGTATTTATTTTTTGCTCTATAAACAAAAAAAAAGCGACAATTTTGAAAAAAAAAAACATACTTTCTGCTATACAACACTCCCAATAATTTTTTTTTTTTTTAATCAAATTACTTCTTTAATTTAGGCTTTTCCCTGTACGGTTTTCCGCCTGTTGAAGTCTCAGAGTCTGCCATTTGTAATTGCAACTACTTAAGGGTGTCCTGGCCCTAACCCTCTTTCCCTTGCAAAATATAAAAAAGGACTGTCAAAGAAATAAAACCTCTTTTACATCCAAGAAGTGTCTGGCACCCAATGATTATTACCACCTATGCCTCACAACCCACCACATATTGAAGGATGTCAGTTATCTTTGGCCTTGAAGGTTCCCATTAGACTGGAAGAGGTCATATATTCTGCTACACGATGTTCAAGACTTCTGGTGTGAACCAAACCAGGGGGTGTTCAGCCCATGTCTAATCAAGATGTCTGGGTAACTTGGTGGAGATGCAGCTCTAAAAAATAAATGCCTTTACATATGTAATAGGATTGTCACTCTGGGAAAAGATAATTAAAATATACCAACGTGTGTGTATTCAGGGCTGGTGCAAGGATTTTTGACACCCTAGACCAGGGGTCTCCAAACTTTTCAAACAAAGGGCCAGTTTTTTGTCCTTCAGACTTTAAAGGGGAGTTCCACCCACAATTTCACTTTTTAAATATAAATACCCCTGTAATACACAAGCTTAATGTATTCTAGTAAAGTTAGTCTGTAAACTAAGGTCCGTTTTGTTAGGCTGTTACAGCATTTAGATAGTTTATAATCTAGAAATAGATCGTGGCCATCTTAAGTGTGGGCATCATGAAGCCAGACTGTATGACTTCCTGGATTTCAGCTTTGCATATCTCACACATGCTCAGTGCACAAGCAATGTAATAGGTTTCAGTCAGGTTTGCAAGGACTACTGGGAAACATGATGCCTATCCCAGAAACCCTTGCAAATAGCCTAGGCAAATAAGGAGGAGGAAGTAATGAAGGACTACAAAATAAAGGTATTTACAAGCAACAAATTAAATAAAAATTGTCCATTCTGAACACTATGAGATTAGAGCATGCAGCACAGACAAACATAAAAAAATGGGTGGAACTCCACTTTAAGAGGGCCGGCTTGTGGTCAGCGTGGGCAGAAAATTTCCCGGGCCCAGCATCAGTGAGAATAAATAGGGCCTCAGGGTTCGTGGTCAGTAGTAGGAGGAGTAGTGCCCCTATTAGTATGAGAAATACTATCCCACCATTGGTATCAGTGGAAGAAATAGTGCCTCCTTGTTGGTGTCAGTGGGAGGAATAGTACCCCAAGGGCCGGATAAAGGCTTGCAAAGGGCCGCATCTGGCCCCCGGGGCGCAGTTTGGAGACCCCTGCCCTAGACGAAATCTAATTTTGCCGCCTCCCTGGACTCCACCCCTGCCCCCCCCCCCTTGTCCTGCTCATGTATACCCCACCTTTTTATGAAAGTGCCCATCACCAGTGGCCGGGCACCCTAGGCAGCAGTGCGCCCTAGGCGGCTGCCTAGTTTGCCTAGTGGTAGCACCGGCCCTATGTGTATTTCTAGTAAATTAGGCCCACCTGAATACCTCCTCTGTCCAAGACTCTCCACAGAAAAGGGTTATTTATAGACAATTTGACCACAGTCAGATTTTAGGAGATTGCTGAATCTAACCTGCATTCGTTTGCTTTTTAGGCAGTTTTTTCTTTATTTTTCCTAGTGAATCAGCTGATCTGTCTGTACTTCACTGGAGGAGCAACTGAGACACCCTTGGACAGCAGCATTGTCAATCTAGGGAGGAGGTATTGTTAAGCCCTTTATATCCTCTGTTAACAATGGAACTTAAACATTTACCTAGATATACGGTAAGTGGTCTAGTTCTATGTTTGGGAATCAGAGCCTTTTAAATGCCACCTAATACATGACTGATATCTTTCATTCAGATTTGTGTTCCTCGTTCTTCCCTTTGGCATAGTAAATATTTATTCTCTCTTAATAAAGCATACTTCCCATACCCGGTCACTTATTATCCACTCTTCTCTCTGTTTGAAGGCTAATGAACATTCATTCCTGGCCTAGCTAAGCATACCTTTTGAAGGGGGAGGGGCAAACAATTGCAGCAAACCTCTGGCACCAGCTTATCAAAGACAAAACAATAAGATTGTTCAACCAGGAACATCTCTAGTTCACTTTTTTCCAATGAGGTTCTGGGTGTGCCCAGCACTGTCCAGAAAATGGATGGGCAATTAGTATTGACAGTCTCCATATTTAACTAATGACAGATGAACGTTAAATCATGTTTTACTACTTCAGTGTTGCCAACCTACCAGATAAAAATTTACTAACACGACACCCAAAATTTACTGGCACAGCCAAGTTTTTACTGGCATTTCCAAAACGTACAAGTGCAAATTTCAGTACTTAGGCTACAAACAGAACCTCATTGGAAAAAAGTGAACTAGAGATGTTCCTGGTTGAACAATCTTATTGTTTTGTCTTTGATAAGCTGGTGCCAGAGCCTTTCAGCTTCACTGCTGGGTTCCTACTGCGCTCTCTCACTGGGCCGGCAGAAGGAGAGGAGGAGGGGCGACTAAAATGCTGGTGACGTTGTTGTTTACATGGTAAAATCATTTTTTTTTGCTAGAAAATTACTTAGAACCCCCAAACAATATATATATATATTTAGACACCCTAGAGAATAAAATGGCGGTTGTTGCAATACTTTATTTCACACTGTATTTGTGCAGCGGTCTTGTAAGCGCATTTTTTTTTGAAAAAAAAACAAGAAAGTTAGCCTAGTGTTTTGTAGCGCCCCCCTACTTTCAGTACCGGCGCTACCCTAAAGTTAGTGGGGAATGGGAGGCTTAAAGGATCACTAAAGGAAAACATTTTTTTGCTGAAATGACTGTTTACAGGGTATAGAGACATAATAGTTAACTGATTCCTTTTAAAAACGATTAAAAATAGATAAAAAATCAATCATATAATGTGCCTCCTAGATGCAAAAACCTCCTAGATGCAAAAACGAAACTGAAACTAGTTTAGTCTTTGCATCCCCCATGACTTTTTTCATAAGGAGCCAGACAACCCGGAAGTGTCCAGAACAGAGCAGTATCTTATGCTACACATAAGATATGCGGCATCCACCTTAACGCATTGCTCATGCCATGCCACAGTGCCCCCTTCCTGGAGAATCTAGCCCAAATTTTTCGGTCAGAGCAGGGAACAGTTATGCTGCGTACACACGATCGGTTTGTCTGATGAAAACGGTCTGATGGACCGTTTTCATCAGACTAACCGATCGTGTGTGGGCCCCATCGTTTTTTTATCCATCGGTTAAAAAACGAGGAACTTGATTTAAAATGATCTGATGGTTAACTAACCGATAGAAAAAAACGATTGTCTGTGGGTACGTCCATCGGTTAAAAATCCACGCATGTTCAGAATCAAGTCAACGCATGCTTGGAAGCATTGAACTTCATTTTTCTCAGCACGTCGTTGTGTTTTACGTCACCGCGTTCTGACATGATCGTTTTTTTAAATGATGGTGTGTAGGCAAGACCGATGAAAGTCAGCTTCATCGGATATCTGATGAAAAAATCCATCAGACCGTTTTCATCAGATGAACCGATCGTGTGTACAGGGCATTAGAACCACAATCATATTTTTTATTGCTGTCCCGGTCTCTGTTGGCTAAATTCCCTCTTTATGTTTGCATGCCTGTCGGTAGAATGCGAGGGGAAATCTTACAAAGAGGACAAATGCTCCAATGACAACTTTGACATAGTGTAGGTGATTCTCCCTTACTTGGAGAAATTCCCTCTTCTTTCATTTTATTTTTATTTTTTTATTTAATTGAGAAATTCCCTCTTCTTTCAAATAGACAGGAAGTTAGGGTAAATCTCCCCAATAGGAAATAGATATCCTAGAAAAAAAACTGACAGGGTTAAAAATATATATATATATAGTCTTGGCTAGAAATACGTTTATTACAACTTATCTGCCTTTTGGCTAACATCAAGTGTAGTTTTCTGGTCTTATCAGTATTCAGTAGGGGTGCTACACTGTCATTCTGGTCTTTTGGTAGGAATGGCTGGCTGTACAGTGCCTCTGCTGGTAAGATGGAGGTCCTGAGGAGCCTTTCTGATAGGCAAAGAAACTGAATGAGCCTGCACCATGTAAGGTGTGGGTCAGGAGGGCGCTGGAGCGCCGCCCCCTCTGGCTCTCACCGCCACTGAGTCTAATAACATAGATTCATGCATTGCATGAATCTATGTTATTATCGCCGCTGCCGCTGTTCTATTCAGATGGTCAGCGCTCATGTCCGGCCATCTGAATAACGGCAGCTGGTTGGCTGTACGGAAGTGCCTATCAGAGCCAACGGCCCTCGGGTCCCGGAAGCTTATACAAGGAACGCACTAGGGATGCGCTCCTTGTATAAGACTGACAGGCGTCTCAGCCAATCAGGTTCACCGGTTCTGGTAACCTGGTAACCTGATTGGCTGAAGCGTCATCGAGGGCGGGAGAAGACATCGAGGGACGGTGAAAGCAGGATGGCTGACCCCAAAAAGGTAAGTGCCGGGCTGAAATGGGGAGGGGGCATTTTACAGGGCACAGTGGCAGAATTTAACAGGGCACAGTGGTGAGTACAATTGATGGGCACAGTGACGAGTACAATTGATGGGCACAGTGGCGAGTACAATTGATGGGCACAGTGGTGACAACAATTCATGGGCACAATGGTAACAACAATTCATGGGCACAGTGGTGACAACAATTCATGGGCACAATGGTGACAACAATTGATGGGCACAGTGGTAACGTTTGATGGCATGGCACAGTGGCTGCATTTGGCATGGCACAGTGGTGACAACAATTGATGGCCACAGTGGTGACAATTGATGGGCACAGTGGTGACAATTGATAGCACAGTGGCTACGTGTAATGGCATGGCACAGTGGTGACAGTTGATTGGCACATTGGCTGCGTTTGATGGCATGGCACAGTGGCGACAATTGATGGCACAGTGGCAACAATTGATGGCATGGCACAGTGGCTGCAATTGATGGGCACAGTAGCTGTGTATGATGGGCACAGTGGCTGCTTTTGATGGGCACAGTGAGGCTGCAATTTTTTTTTTTTTGCGCCCCCCCAAAAAATTTGGAGCACCAGTCGCCACTGGTAAGGAGTACTCCCTTGGAGTGGGGGGTTCCGAGGGGCCCATTGCCTTCTGGCTCAAGCGGTGCTGCCTGGTCTGGTCATGGGGTGGAATTGCAGAGAACCTGTGGTGTCTGTGCTCCTGGGATTTGGTTGCCCCAGGGGTGCTTTTAGTAAGACTTTCGGCCTGGGAAACCCACTGTGTGAATGAGCACAAGGTCACTCCGCCTCTGTGGGCTAGGCCAATTGTCTAAGTCTGGGGCAATTTTTGCTACCAGACCATAAGTCCTAGACCAGCCTTTCTCAACCAGTGTGCCGCGGCACAATGGTGTGCCGTCAGAGGTTCTCAGGTGTGCCGTGGGGTCAGTGGAGGGAAGGCTGTCAGATGAGCTCTCCTGCCAAACTGTGAGAAGCTCTGTCAGCTTCAAAAGTGAAAGTAAAGTGCAGAGGAGTGTGCTGTGCTCTCTGCTTCCCCCTAGAGTGCAGTACCCGGCTGAATGAGGAATCTGGAAAGGTACTGAGCTAGAAGCTAGATTCATTTTAAAATGGCTTTATACATGTGTCTGTGTGTGTGTGTGTGCACATGTGAGTGTCTGTATGTGTGTGTGTGTGTGCACATGTGACTGTCTGTATGTATGTATGTGTGTGTATGCGTGTGTAAGCATGTGTCTGTATGTATGTGTGTATGTTACTTTCCTGTACCATCAGAATGGCTTTTGTAGGGCTTGTTTGATAGCAGCAAGGACTGCTGCTCCTCTGAAAAGCAATCCATACACAGATCACTTTTCAGAGGCATTTGAAAGGGTAAAGAGGCATTATGTTGCCTCTTTACCACCTGTTTTAAGCGCGTAAATGCAGCATCACTACGCTGCAACCGTGCAATGCACACAGTTGCGGGGTAGTTACAGTGGAGACCTATCCACCCTGGGTATACCTCCAGTTGCAGCCACAGCATGTGAACACCCCCAGCTGCTGCCTCTGCAGCTAAAGGTGGAGAAGTTGGGGGTGGTAAAAACGTCTCAACCATGTGGTTTTACCGCCCCTATGACATGTGAACAAGCCCTTGGTTCACATCTGTGTAGCTGCATGTAGGGCAGCCCATTCATTTCAATGGGCATCCGTACCCACAAAAATGCAGGAAGTCCCCAACCTTCTTCCTTTTTTTTATTGCACTGCAGCAAAAGCACCCCACGTTTTCCAATGTGTGGGGGTACTAAAATGGTACCCCTAAAGAGCAAAGCATTTGTCTGTGTGTCAGGAATAAGCACGATTTTGCGCGTGTTCTGCGACACACCGTAATGTGAACCAAGCCTTGGACTGGGGTGCCTTAAGACTGAAAATACTTTTTAAGGGCTCCCCGACTGGAAAAAGGTTGAGAAACACCGTCCTAGACAATAAAATTGCACTGGCACTATTTATTTCATTTATTTTTTTCTCCAACGTTTTGTTACTGTGCACTTTTGTCCTTGTTTCTTTCACTTAACCACTTAAGCCCCGGACCAAAATGCAGGTAAAGGACCAGGCCCCTTTTTGCGATTCGGCACTGCGTCGCTTTAACTGACAATTGCGCGGTCATGCGACGTGACTCCCAAACAACATTAGCATCCTTTTTTTCCCCACAAATAGAGCTTTCTTTTGGTGGTATTTGATAACCTCTGCGGTTTTTATTTTTTGTGCTATAAACAAAAATAGAGTCACAATTTTGAAAAAAAATCAATATTTTTTACTTTTTGCTCTAATAAATATCCCCCAAAAATATATATAAAAAAATGTTTTCCTCAGTTTAGGCCGATACGTATTCTTCTACATATTTTTGGTAAAAAAAATCGCAATAAGCGTTTATCGGTTGGTTTGTGCAAAATGTATAGCGTTTACAAAATAGGGGATAGTTTTATTGCATTTTTATAAAAAAAAATTTTTTTACTACTAATGGTGGCGATCAGCGATTTTTTTCGTGACTGCGACATTATGGCGGACTCTTCGGACAATTTTTACACATTTTTGGGACCATTGTCATTTTCACAGCAAAAAATGCATTTAAAATGCATTGTTTATTGTGGAAATGACAGTTGCAGTTTGGGAGTTAACCACAGGGGGCGATGAAGGGGTTATGTTTCACCTAGTGTGTGTTTACAACTGTAGGGGGGTGTGGCTGTAGGAGTGACGTCATCGATTGTGTCTCCCTATAAAGGGGAAGACACGATCGATGCAGCCGCCACAGTGAAGCACGGGGAAGCTGTGTTTACACGCGGCTCTCCCCGTTCTTCAGTTCCAGGGACCGATCGCGGGACCCCAGCGGCGATCGGGTCCCGCGGTCCCGGTCCCAGAGTTTAGGACCGGGTCGCGGGCGCGCGACCCACGGCTGGGTAGATGTACAGGACTTGCCGGTACGTCCATCTGCCCAGTCGTGCCATCCTGCCGACGTATATTTACAGGCGGTCCTTAAGTGGTTAAATGGAGGGTGTGGGTCCTTCGGCCTACCTTGAAGTGTAGGGGCAGGATTTGTGGCCATTAGGCTCCTTCCTCCCCTGAACCAGGGGGGTCAGCTACAGCTAACCATGAGGAGAGGGGTCTGCCAGGCCTTTTGGATGGGTGGGACAAGTGTAGCCTTGCCCCTGTCAGAAACCTTGCTCTCCAAGAGGTCAGGGTAGAGTCCTACTTCTTCGGAAGGCGGACTAAAAACAATTCCTTAAAGCGAAAGTAAAGCCATTAATTTAGGTTTAAAAAAACAGTTCCACACTGTCACAATGGTGTTGCTTTCAACCAAACTGTCCTTGGGTGAAAACGATAGGAGGGTTTACTTCCACTTTAAGTGGTTGTAAACCCTTACAGACCACTATTACCTACATGTAAGCCTAGATTAATGCCGCGTACACACGATCGGTTTGTCTGATGAAAACGGTCGGATGGATCGATTGTGTGTGGGCCCCATCGTTTTTTTTTATCCATCGGTTAAAAAACTAGCAACTTGTTTTAAAATTATCTGATGGAAAAAAACGATCGTCTGTAGGCACATCCATCGGTTAAAAATCCACGCATGCTCAGACTAAATTAGGGGACGGGAGCGCTCGTTCTGGTAAAACTAGCGTTCGTTATGAAGATAGCACATTCATCACGCTGTAACAGACAGAAAAGCGCGAAACGTCTTTTACTAACACAAAATCAGCTAAAGCAGCCCCAAGGGTGGCGCCATTGGATTTTAACTTCCCCTTTATAGTACCGTCGTACGTGGTTTACGTGACCGCGTTCTGACACGATCGTTTTTTTAACCGATGGTGTGTAGGCACGACTGATCATCGTTTAGCTTCATTGGATAACTGATAAAAAAAATCAATCAGTCCGTTTTCATCGGATGGACCGATCGTGTGTACAGGGCATAAGGCTTTCTTGTAGGTGCAAGAAATATCTCCTAAACCTACACGGTTTAGGAGATATTTGCATAAAAGTCTGCACCGATGTCTACGGTGCATGCACCATAGACAACGGCGAAGGCGCACTGAGCATTCTGTTTCTAATGGCGATCGTGCCATGACTGGCGGCTCCTGCGTGCAAGCACGGGTATCACGGCTCCGGTGTTGTGATTGGCCGGAGCCGTGATACCCGGAAATCACTCCGGGAGAGATGGTGGCGACAGAGGAGGGGAAGAGGACTGCTGCGGGGGCTTCAATCTCAGGTAAGTAATTCATAAAGAGCTAGTATGCTATGCATACTAGCTCATTATGCCTTTGACTTGCAGGGTGTATTATTATTATTTTTTTTCAGAGGCTTTACTTCCTCTTTAAGTGTTTTCTCACATGCATTTTTTTGGTACACCTATGCCGGCCATAGAGAGTTTGAATCTTGGCAGGAACCAGACGAAATTTGAACCATGTATGGGCAGCCTGAAAGTATCCAAGTTAATCAATTGATCAACTTGGGTACAACCAGACTGTCAGATTTTACATGTGATTATTGCTGGCGGCTATTATAGCCGCTAGCAGTAATCACTGTGGGCCTGATTCCCAAAAAAGCTGCCTAACTTAACTTTCAGCAGTTAAGTTACACTGACTTAAAATCTCTACCTAAGTGCCTGATCTACAAAGCACTTACCTAGAAATTTCAGGCCGTGTAACTTAAGTGCCGCCGTCGCAAGGCGGTCCTCCTCTCCGGGGGGCGTTTAAAATTTAAATGAGGCGCGCTCTTGCGCCGGCCGTACTGCGCATGCGTGTGACGTAATTTTCCCGACGTGCAGCGCGCGAACGTAATTGACGCCGGGCGGCTTTGTGGATTGCGACGGGACACTAAAGTTGCGACGGGTGAAAAAAAATATACGCGCCGGGAAAACAAATAATTATAAAAAAAAATGACAGCGTCGCTCAGCATGCATTCCTGAGAGGGAGAACTCCATGCCAATTTTCAAAGAAAAAACCGGCATGGGTTCCCCCCCCAGGAGCATACCAGGCCCTTAGGTCTGGTATGGGTTGTAAGGAGACCCCCCCACGCCGAAAATTCGACGTAGGGGGTCCCCCTACAATCCATACCAGACCTGTATCCAAAGCACGCTACCCGGCCGGTCAGGAAGGGAGTGGGGACGAGCGAGCGCCCCCCCCCCCTCCTGAGCCGTGCCAGGCCGCATGCCCTCAACATGGGGGGGTTGGGTGCTCTGGGGCAGGGGGGCACACTGCGGGCCCCCCCACCCCAGAGCACCCTGTCCCCATGTTGATGAGGACAGGACCTCTTCCCGACAACCCTTGCCGTTGGTTGTCGGGGTCTGCGGGCGGGGGCTTATCGGAATCTGGGAGTCAGCCCATCATGCTCCGGTAGGTACCCACGTGGTGGGTGCACGTGGGTAGGCACCCACCACGTGGGTACCTGCCGGAGCATGATGGGACGGTGATGCCTATATAAATGGGATGCAAGGCGCGCTTCCATCATTACAGCGACAAGAGGCGACGAGTCAACATCGGAAGAGGGGAGAAGAAGAACCTGATGTCACAGAAGACCGCGCCGGCTGCCTGTTAGTAATTGAGCTAACACACAAAGATAGCAGGCAGCCAGCGCTGAAGAAGAAGGCACCGGACAGCTGGAGAAGAACCGGGGTTCGCCGAGTCAACAGCGGAGAGCGGCGAAGAGAGAAGAAGACCCCCGGAGAGCGGAGAAGCCCCCTGCCCGGAGAGCGGAAGAAGAAACCCCCCCCCGGAGAGTGGAAGAAGACAGGGGGGGCGTCCGGAGCAGAATAATAAATTATTTTAAAAACCCTTGTGTTGTGTGTTTAATAACTTTTACTTTTTGCCTCCAGGTGAATGGGTAGGAGTACGATGTACCCCATATCCATTCACTTAGGGTGGGGGGCCGGTATCTGGGGGCCCCCTTATTTGAGGGGACTCCCAGATTCCGATAAGCCCCCGCCCGCAGACCCCGACAACCAACGGCAAGGGTTGTCGGGAAGAGGTCCTGTCCTCATCAACATGGGGACAGGGTGCTCTGGGGTGGGGGGGCCCGCAGTGCGCCCCCCTGCCCCAGAGCACCCAACCCCCCCATGTTGAGGGCATGCGGCCTGGCACGGCTCAGGAGGGGGGGCGCTCGCTCGTCCCCACTCCCATTCCTGACCGGCCGGGTAGCGTGCTTTGGATACGGGTCTGGTATGGATTGTATGGGGACCCCCTACGTCGATTTTTCGGCGTAGGGGGGTCTCCTTACAACCCATACCAGACCTAAGGGCCTGGTATGCTCCTGGGGGGGGAACCCATGCCGGTTTTGAATTTAAAAATTGCCGTGGAGTTCTCCCTCGGGAATGTATACCAAATGCCGTCGCTTGAATGGGCCTTTACAAGGTGTGACTAACTTTCCACATTGTAAAACCAGCCCTAGTTTTGCGCAGGCAAAATCGGAACTTACGCAGAAATCACAATGCTGAAAAGCGTTGTGGATCTGCTTAAGCAGTGTCATCTTAAGAGCATTATAGGCCCCCGGGCAATACAGTGCGCACTGGGGCCCTGTCTACACAATCACGCACGAGAATTTACTGACAAAAATCATAAAATTTACTGGCAGAACCACATCTTTTACTGCCAGTGCAAAAAAAAAGTACCTAAAATTACAGTTTTCAGTGCCGAACAATGCAAATGTCAGTATTTAAACTATAAAATGTCTTCATTGACATGAAGGTCAGGTTACTATAACCCAGCCAGCACAGAGTTTCCTCTTACATCAGAGTCTGCAGGATTCCCCCTTACAGTGAAAGGGAACTCTTATGTAAAAGGGGAACGCTGCAGATCATGATCTAAGGAGGGAACTCTGATGTGGAGGGGGGCTCTGGTGACCAGAGACTACCTTATATCAGAGTCCACTGTTTTCTCTTTCCCACTTACCGACTTAGACTGAGTTCCCCCTTGCATTGTAAGGGGGAATCCTGCAGACTCTGATGTAAAGGGGAACTCTGATGTGGGGGGCACTCTGGTGACCAGAGACCACCTTCCGTAGTGTAAATACACTAAGGTAAGGGGGGTCACTAATATAGGAGGGGGAACCTTTATATCAGTGCCCCCTTACATTTTTGCATTCACTCCCCCCTTACATCAGCAACCCCCCGCACTCGTAGAGGATCGGATCTTCTCTGTGATTTCCGCAAACTGGGCATTAGCAGTTCTAACTCGTCACTCTCCACAATTTTTTACTGGAGTTGCTGGGCAGCCGATGGGGCCCCCCAGGCAAGTGGGGCCCCCGGGCAACTTCCCAGCGTGCCCAATGGAAAAGATGGCCCTGTGCTTAAGTCCTCATTTGCATACTCAAAGCTGCATTTCAATGAGAAATGCCCCCAGCGGCGGATGCGGTACTGCATCCTAAGATCTGACCGTGTAAGTGTCTTACACATGTCAGATTTTCTGCCTAACTTTGGAAAAAGCCTTTTGAGAATCGTTTCCAAAGTTAGGCACAGACTGAACAGCAGTTAAGTCTGCGTATCTCTTTTGGGAATCAGGCCCCGTGTTCTCCCGGCGGGGACGTCTCCATCCTCCCCCCTCCCGGGAGAATCCAGTGACTCTGCATGAGGGATTCCCCCTTCAACACTGACTGTGTTGATGGGGAAATCGAACAATTGGTTGCAGGAAAGAAAATTGCTCCACTATGGCTTTAGGTGATTTGTTTTTGCACACCACTGTGGATTAAAAAAAAAAAAAGAAAACTGTTACTTTATACTGTTAATAATGGGTAATAAATAGCATGTGGCTTTCTAGCTATACGCCCTGTGAGATCGTATAACTGCTTGTTGAATCTGGTCGTCTGAGAACAGCTAAATCCTCTCAATGATAATTTAAACATTCTGCATTATTTGTCACTCACACAAAACTATTTTTGGCCATTTGTTCAAACATGATTGGATTGGCATTTCACATAGTTAGCTAGTAATGGAATCAGCCTTAATTGACTTTGCTTGGTAAACATTTAAAAGACAGAAAGCTTTAGATGTAGATTAAATACCATGTATGCATATGCAAATATTTAGGGCAGACAGGCTGCAAACGCCAAATGTGCTTCCCAATGTCGGCTACATAGTAGTCACTATCAACGTGCAACTTATCAAATAAAATGAGGCTGCAGCGTCACTGCAGACGGTCTCCACAGTCAATGTTCATTCCATGTGATGCGGAACAAAAGGAGGCAAACAATTAAGGTGCAGTGTTTTCCGTACAATCATTTCAATACTGCATACGTTAATCTAACACTACCCCCGTAGGAGTTGCTGAGTATTTTTGGGTGGCACGTTACGTCTATGATCTCGCTGTCCAGGGTGAAAGGAGAGTCCAAAGAATTTCAATGGCCCAGATTCAAAGAGATCTGCGCTATATTTGCGGAGGCGCAGGGCAACGATTTTGCCCTGCGCCCACGCAAATATTTTGCGCTGCCCTCGATTCACGGAGCAGTAGCTCCGTAAATTGCGAGGGCGCGCCTGCAAAATTGCCCAGCGTAAGCGCGCGCAATGTAAATGATCCCGCCGGGGGTGGGAATCATTTAAATTAGGCGCGCTCCCGCGCCGAGTGTAGAGCGCATGCTCCGTCGGGAAACTTTCCCGACGTGCATTGCGGCAAATGACGTCGCAAGGACGTCATTTGCTTCAAAGTGAATCACTTACGCAAACGACGTGAAATTCAAATTTCACGTCGCGGGAACGGCGGCTATACTTTAGCATTGGCTGCCCCTACTATTAGAAGGGGCAGCCTTACGCTAAAGATGCCGTACGGAAACTCCGTACCTTGCGTACGCAGGGCCCGTGCAACATTGTGAATCGGCGTAAGTATGCAATTTGCATACTATACGCTGACCACAATGGAAGCGCCCCCTAGCGGTCAACGCAAGAATGCAGCCTAAAATCTGCGTGGCATAAGAGCCTTATGCCACGCAGATTTTAGGCTGCAGTCGGCGTAACGAGTTCTCTGAATCAGGAGAACTCGTTACGCCGGCGCAAGTCAGCAATTACGCTGCGTAACCTATGGTTACGCAGGCGCAATTGCTTACTGAATCTGGGCCAATGTCCACAAAATGCACTTTTTTTTTCTGGGATTTATTTGTAGAACTTCAATATAAAGAAGTGGAAAGAGGTGGAAGGGTAGGTAGGTTCAGGTGTATAGTCACAAATAGGAAACACTCCTGCTTCCAGCAAACAGCTCTCGTCGCCACTCTAGCCAGACTGGGTATTGCTCACTCGGATAGGTCCCTCTCACTGGCCTAGCAGCCGGGATGGCGCACGGAATAAAGTACAGTCTCTGCCACAGACCTTCCTTCATGAGGAGACACTTTTGGTCCAGAATCCCCTGCCACAGGATTCAGCCCTCGGATCTCTCCAGTTCAACTCTGATAGAACTTTAAGCCCGACAGGCAACACCGTCAAGCCTCTCAGTGTCTGGTTCATCCTTCGATGAAGTTTCCAGGCCTTCTCCAGGCCTCTTGCATGGCCACCTCCAGGATAGGTCCTCCCCAGGCTTCCCTTATCAAGTGACCTCCTCCCGCAGGACGGACAGTACAGGATCACCTCTGCAAAAGCAAGCCCCAGTCTAACTACTGGGCCTACCAGGCAAAGCCGAGACCCCGGACCAACGTGGTCCCGGAGTCAGGATTCAGGACACGCACCTCATGCCAGGTGGGCCATGAAGCGCGAACAACAGACCCCCCGCCAATGGCGTCTGTTCCTTGAGTATCCCTCCCCAGCATGCACAGCGGGGCAACCACTGCCACTGATTCGCTGCTATGGGGAACACCCACTACACCCTGGTCTTGCTGCTGCCACCCTTGGCCTGGGGTGGTTATGACACCCCCATAAAAAAAAAGATGCTGCTTAGAATTTATTTGAGATATGACTGCCAAATTTAATGAGGATAAGACAGAGAAAAAACAGAGTTCAGGAGTGCGCTACATAAAGAATACAGGGCTCAGCTATGCCCATCTATGCAGCCTGACCAGTGCCAAGCAATGCAGACTCACCAGTGCCCACCTCTCAACCACACGTTAATCCCATGGTCACTCACCAATCAATGTTGATAACATGTGGGAGGCGGCGATTGGCTGCTCTTCGGTGTCCATGGGTTGCGGGGATCTCCCTGGGGCTTGTAGTTCTCTTCCTGAGTCTATACAGTGGAGAGCGGAGGGGCCTCAGACCTGGCCACAGTAGGTGGAGCTGGCAGCAGCTCCACAGATAGACAATCATAGACAATGATGATGGGCATCCTTGTTGCCCAATCCACCATACTGGGAATGGACTCTCTACCATCTATGAAGAGCCAGGCTTCCACATTCAAGTGAGTTGTCCTGTCCCTGCCTGTCTACATTTCAGGTTACACCCATGGCTAGCTCATGTCCTCTTATATATAACAGAGCCTATCCAGTAGAGACACTATACAGACCAGAGGACATGTATTTGTCCCATTTCACACAAAGGACATCACCAATATTGGAGAAGTGACCACTGAGGCCTACAACAGCTGAAGGACTCGGTAGCTCTTGTTCACTCTACAAAAAGGATCTGCATCTCTAGGTCACTTAAGAATATCATAACCCAAGGGGAAATATGGACGGCTCAATGGGTAGGGTGGATGGAATGAGAACCATTCAGAGTCTCCCCCTACAGGACAGAATATGAAAGATTCATGACACTACAATATGGACCTGTATCTCCAGTCCCTTTAGGAAATTTAAAGTCAAATGAGGAAGAGGATGAAATGTGGAACTTCCCTTTATAGGTGAAGTTCTGCTTTAAGATAGGGCAGCACAGAGGCTTAGTAGTTAGCACTTCTGCCTTGCAGCACTGGGGTGTTTGGTTCATATCCTGACCAGGGCACTGTCTGCATTGAGTCTGCATGTTCTCCCTGTGTTTGCGTGGGTTTCCTCCGTGTACTCCGGATTCCTCCCACACTCCAAAGACATGCTACCTTGCGTTGGTGGTGCAGTGGTAAGCATAGCTGCTTTCCAAGCAGCTGACCCGGGTTCAATTCCTGGCCAATGCAATCTCACAAGATGGCTGCCTCACCTGGTAAGTGTTACCCCTCTTCTCATAATATCTGTATATACAATGTTCCCTCTACAGTACTGTGCAAACGTTTTAGCAAGGTGTGAACAAATGCTGTAACCAAAGGGGCCATGTGATCTCTTCCTGGCTACTATGTCCTGGTTGGAGATCACTATGAACTTATCATAGGGGCCATGTGATTCCTTCCTGGCTATGTCTTAGTTGTAGATTACCATGAACCTACTATAGGGGCCATGTGATCCCTGCATGGCTATGTCCTGGTCGGAAATCACCATGACCCTATCATAGGGGCTATGTGATCCCTTCCTGGCTATGTGGGGGGATCCATAGTAAAGAAGGACCTGGAGGTTTTGGTAGATCATAAGATTAATACATTGCATTGAAAAAGCATTCATATCCCATAACATTTTCCACATTTTGTCATGTTACAACCAAGTCACCTACTTAGTAAATAGAGTCAACCTGTGTGTAATCTAATCTAAGTACAAATACAGCTGTTCTGTGAAGCCCTCAGAGGTTTGTTAGAGAACCTTAGCAAACAAATAGCATCATGGAGGCCAAGGAACACACCAGCAAGGTCAGGGATAAAGTTGTGTAGAAGTTTTTTTTTTTTCTTTCAAATAACGTTTTTTTTTATTATTCTTTAGAAAAATAAAACAGCAGAACATTGGTACAACTATGGCAAGCAGACATTGGCAGATTCAAAATAAGAGCGTTGTCTAGCTAGCAAATGCTAGAACCCCAAGGGGGGGTCCTACCGTGAGCTACGGCATCACATAGACTAACAATAGTATCAACAGGGTCTCTAGTAGGACACGTAGCGTACCGTACCGTGAGAGTGATGCTTCATTTAACTTTCCATAACACACTGTTAAAATACATCCATAGCCTGCCACCAGATGCAGTGTGTCACTTGCCACTCATAGCTTGCCACCAGATGCAGTGTGTCACTCGCCACCCATAGCCGGCCACCAGATGCAGTGTGTCACTCGCCACCCATAGCCGGCCACCAGATGCAGTGTGTCACTTGCCACTCATAGCTTGCCACCAGATGCAGTGTGTCACTCGCCACCCATAGCCGGCCACCAGATGCAGTGTGTCACTCGCCACCCATAGCCGGCCACCAGATGCAGTGTGTCACTTGCCACTCATAGCTTGCCACCAGATGCAGTGTGTCACTTGCCACCCATAGCCTGCCACCAGATACAGTGTGTTACTTGCCACCCATAGCCTGCCACCAGTTGCAGTGTGTCACTTGCCCCCCATAAGAAAAGAAAGGAGGGCGCACCGACCTAGTGCATTACCACTTAAAATGTTTAATTAAAAACAGAATAAAAAGCAATAGTCCTACTCACAAGGAAAATTGAGTAGGCACTTTTCAGACAGCTGGACTGGACCTTGCAGGACCTGCCAGTAGAACCTCAAACATCTGGATGGCTGACACGTTTCTGGGGCGTACCCCCTTCTTCAAAGCCTAAATGGTCCACCCATAGCCTGTTACTAGATGCAGTGTGCCACTTGCCAACCGCGGCCATGTCACTTGTCAATGCCATCCATGTTCCCCTGTGTCACCTTCCCCTCATTGACCTCACTTGTCACCTTTATTACTGTCCAGTGTCCACTTGTGTGACTGTCACCTTCTTTATTATTTTCCCTCACCTTCCAAGCTCCAATATCCCCTCTGGTGAGTGGTCCATCAGATAGTGGTCCATCAGTCGGGCCGTGGGGGCGAGAGAAGGAGAAGTCGGGCACTTGGGCAGTTGTCGATCTGATCCAGCGGCAGCACACAGAACAGACACCAGACGACCAGTCCCGCCTCCTGTCACTCTCTCTGCATGCCGCCAGGCCCCAGAAAAGGAGGTGGGTGGAGAGAGGAGACACTCAGACACTATCTGGATAGACGATCACACCAGTTCCAGCAGCTTGCCCTGAGTGCCGGAGAAGGAGGAGGTTCCAAGGTGGGTGGAGACAGCAGTGCAGCACTAGGCGTGGGCCTTGCTCCTGGCCTCACTGTCTGAGAGAGTGAGAGTCTGTAACATCACTGGTTGCTAGAAGCCAGGCGGGGCTGGCCCTAGCAACCAGTTCCGGAAATGTAGTTTCTACACTGAGCAAAATTATATATGTAACATTTTTGTGTTTGCCCCTATTTATCATGAGCTGAACATAAAGATCTACGCCTTTGTCTATGTACACAAAAGGCCTATTTCTCTCAAATATTGTTCACAAATCTGTCTAAGGCCCGGTTCACACTGGTGCAATGCGAGAACCCTGCGAATCCACTGTGGGTTCCCGCATCGCACCCGCACGGCAGTTCACACTGCCATATGCAAACTGCTAGGAAGTGTCATTATATGTTAATGACACCCCCATTTCAGCTCGCGTATCAGACAGTTCGGACATGAATCGGATTGCGTATGTGTGAACACACATGCGATCGGATTCTGGTCCGAACAGAAAGAAAGGTCCTGTGCGTGTTTGGATCGAATGCAGTGCGATATCAGCCATACTATCTGTATGGAGAAGGGTGCAATAAACGTGGCCTAGTATTGCACTTCCGGCGCCAGATAACAATGTAACACCTTTACCCAAAGTGAAAGTGAAGAAACTATCTCCAGGATAGTTTTTATTTGAGCTGGACAGCGCTGTTTTATCTTTTGAACACCAGTTCACGTAGTATATAGATACTTTGTTTTATACTATCTGTATGGCTGAAATCGCACCGCGCAGACATTGCATGTAATGTGAACAGCAGTGCACTGCGAATTAAATGAGATGTCTGGCATCGCACAAGTGTGAACTGGGCCTAAATCTGTGTTAGTGAGCACGTCTCATTTGCCAAGATAATCCATCCACCTCACAGGTGTGGCATATCAGGATGCTGATTAGACAGCATGATTATTGCACAGGTGTGCCTTAGACTGGCCATACATTATACAATTTTCTTGTACAACTTTCCTTTAGATTTACCAAAACCATATAATAGGAGGTCAAACCTAAACACTTTTAATTTGTATGCATTCAGGTAGGCCCTTGTACTACATAGTTGAAGGTAAATCTAAAGAAAATTGAATAAGAAAATTGTGAGGTGTATGGCTAACTTTAGGCTGGCCACAGTAAAAGGAAACTCTAAAATGTGCAGTTTTATCACACAGCACAAAGCCACAGATGTCTCAAGATTTGAGCGAACGTGCAATTGACATGCAGACTACAGGAATGTCCACCAGAGCTGTTGCCCTTGAATTGAATGTTAATTTCTCTACCATAAGTAGTCTCCAAAGGGGTTTCAGAGAATTTGACAGTACATCCATCACAACTGCAGACCACGTGTAACCACACCAGCCCAGGACCTCCACATCCAGCATCTTCACCTCCAAGATTGTCTGAGATCAGCAACCTGGACAGCTGCTGCAACAATCGGTTTGCATAATCAAATTATTTCTGCACAAACTGTCAGAAACCGTCTCAGGGAAAATCATCTGCATGCTCGTTGTCCTTATCGGGGTCTCGACCTGACTGCCGTTCGTCATCGGAACCGACTTGAGGGGGCAAATGCTCACATTCAATGGCGTCTGGCACTTTGGAGAAGTGTTCTCTTCACGGATGAATCCTGTTTTTCACTGTACGGGGCAGATGGCAGACAGCGTGTATAGAGTAGTGTGGGTTAGCACTTTGCTGATGTCAATGTTGTGGATCGAGTGGCCCGTGGTGGCGGTGGGGTTATGGTATGGGCAGGCGTATGCTATGGACAATGAACATAGGTGCACTTTATTGATGGCATTTTGATTGCACAGAGATACCGTGATGAGATCCTGAGGCCCATTGTTATGCCATTCATCCACGACCATCATTTCATGTTGCAGCATGATAATGCACTGCCCCATGTTGCAAGGATCTGTACATAATTCCTGGAGGTTGAAAACATCCCAGTTCTTGCATGGCCAGCATACTCACCAGACATGTCACCCATTGAGCATGTTTGGGATGCTCTGGATCGGCGTATACAACAGCGTGTTCCAGTCCCTGCCAATATCCAGCAACTTCACACAGCCATTGAAGAGGAATGGACCAACATTCCACAGGCCACAATCAACAACCTGATCAACTTAATGCAAAGGAGATGTTCTGCACTGCGTGAGACAAATTGTGGTCACACCAGATACTGACTGGTTTTTGGACCCCTCTACGACCCCTTAATACAGTAAAACTGCACATTTTAGAGTGGCCTTTTATTGTGGCCAGCCTAAGGCCCCGTACACACGACCAAACATGTACGCTGAAACTGGTCCGCGGACCAGTTTCAGCATACATGTTCGGTCATGTGTAGGCGCGAGCGGGCAGAATTCCAGCAAACATTTGCCCGCCGGGCCTTTTCCCAGCGGACAAATATTCCTGGACTTGTTTTAAAACCGTCCGCTGGAATCCTGCCCGTTCGGACATGTATGGTCGTCAGTACAGACCTACCGTACATGTCCGAGCGCCCGCCGTCCCTCGCATGCGTCGAATGACTTCGACGCATGCGTGGAAGCATTTAAAAGGCAGGCCCGCCCACGTCGCCGCGTCATCGCCGCGCCATCGTCGCGGCGATGGCGCGGACACGCCCCGCGTATTGTTTACGCGCGGACTTCTGTACGATGGTTAGTACAGCCATCGTACAGAAGTCCCCGGGCAGACATGTACGTGAAAACGGTCCGACGGACCGGTTTCATCGTACATGTTTGCCCGTGTGTACCCGGCCTTAGGCACACCTGTGCAATAATCATGCTGTCTAACCAGCATCTTGATATGCCCCACTTGTGAGGTGGATGGATTATCTCGGCAAAGGAGAAGTGCTCACTAACACAGATTTAGACAGATTTGTGAACAATATTTGAGAGAAATATGCCTTTTGTTTACATAGAAAAAGTCTCAGATCTTTAAGTTTAGCTTGTGATAAATAGGGGCACAAGCAAAAGTGATGCGTTTATAATTTTGCTCAGTATAGTAAGTAGGGGGTGGAGGTGTCCTCAATTTCATTACAAATCCCGGACACTGTATTTTCCTGGAATGAAGGTGCCCGGGACCAGGGACAGAGATAGACAGTCTCTGGCAATCTGGGACAGGTGGGCACCCTAGAGGGATTCCCCTGTTAACACTGTCTGTGGTTGCAAGAAAGAAATTTGCTCCATATGGCCTGCATTACTTACCAGCAAGGAGCCAGAGATGGAGCAAGACTTAGGGGTAGATTCATGTAGATCGGCGTTTCTTTGTGCGGGCGTAACGTATCCTATTTACGTTACGCCTCCGCAACGTTTACAGGCAAGTGCCGTATTCTTAAAAGAAAGTTGCGGCGGCGTAGCGTAAATAGGCCGGCGTAAGCCCGCCTAATTCAAATTGTGAAGAGGTGGGCATGTGTTATGTAAATCAGGCTTGACCCGACGTGATTGACGTTTTTCCCGAACGGCGCATGCGCCGTCCGTGGAATTTCCCAGTGTGCATTGCTCCAAAGTACACCGCAAGGACGTCATTGGTTTCGACGTGAACGTAAATGTAGTCCAGCCCCATTCACGGACGAATTACGCAAACGACGTAAAATATTCAAAATTCGACTTAACATTGGTACGCCGCACTTACGCCACCATATAGCTGGGGTAACTTTACGCCGGGAAAAGCCTAATGTAAACGGCGTAAATGTACTGCGTCGGCTGGGCGTACATTCGTGAATTCGCGTATCTAGCTGATTTACATATTCTAGGCGTAAATCAGCGTACACGCCCCTAGCGGCCAGCGTAAATATGCAGTTAAGATCCGACGGCGTAAGAGACTTACGGCGGTCGGATCTAATAGAAATCTATGCGTAACTGTTTCTATGAATCAGGCGCATAGATACGACCGGCCGGACTCAGAGATACGACGGCGTATCTGGAGATACACCATCGTATCTTGTCTGTGAATCTACCCCTTAATTGGTTGGCCCACTGAGGAAATTAGGCTGTTGGAATGAGTTATTCTCTGCTCTTTTAGTGATTCTGGGAGAGTTTCTACCAGTGACAGAGTCACTAGTGTCACCCGGGCCTCACCCCAAACCACTTCACTCTACATACTCTATTGTACAGCTATTGTCATTGTAGGTATGCCATTAGATTCACCAGAATCAAAGGCCCCATTGTACATCTTTTCTGTTTAATTAGCAAAAGTGACACAATGAATGGGTCTACAGTTGAAAGGTAGTGCCCAGGTTTACTGAGTACACTGTAAATAAAGCACATGTGGGAATATAAGAGGCAAGAAACAGGACCTTTGTTGTGTGTTAACGCCCCTTCCCCATGCTGAGTGTGACTCCGTATCAGCAAGCAAAGTTCTTAGCACTTCAAAAGACACCCTGGGCTTTTCACAGCATTGTAACCCAGAAACCTTAAATAAGCGGGAATCCTGTTAATAAGGCCGGCAAATCCTCAGAGAACTGATTAGAGCCTAATAGCAAGGATAATGTGAAACTATTAGCACTATCAGTTTTGATTATTCTCTCTTTAGGAAGAGAGGAAACCCAACAGGATTACTGGCATTTCTGACTCCAATGTGCTAAGAGACCCACAGCCAACAGACACCCAACATCCAATACCAATCATTTTCAATGAGACATTTCAGGCCTTGTACACACGGTCGGACAGTCTGATGAAAACGGTCCGCCGCACCGTTTTCATCGGACATGTCCACTGCCGGATTTTGTTCTGATGTGTGTACACACCATCAGACCAAAATCCCAGCGGACAACGAACGCGGTGACGTGGTCGCGAAGTGGCCAGTTTCAGCAGACATGTTCGGTCGTGTGTACGAGGCCTGAGAGATTTGACAGCCATGCTGACCATAGAGAGCTCAATAAAATTATGCAATCAAGCCAGCATCAAGCATTGCTTGCAATATCGGGATGTTTCTTTTTCAAATTTTTGATTGATTGCTATGCTAATGTTTGAATTGTATTTGGGATGCACATTACAAGAAGTACAACTGTTCCCAAAAATGAAAACCACATTCACAGTTAGAATTTTGTTCATACGAGAAAAATGTTCCATCCTTCTCCTTTGATTTTCCTAGTCGCTATGGTCCAAAACATTTGTCAGTTTGACCCCCATTAACTATTAGAAAATCAAACAATTTTTTGCAAACAAAATTCTTCTGCTTAAAGTGATACTAAATAATATCCTAATTTTCCAAAAGTAATCCATACACTATATAGCGGCCATGTTACCTATTTTTTTTTCACAAAATTGTATTTTTCTGCCTCCTTGTAGTGTCCTCTGTAAGCTCCCAAACTCCCCCAATTGTTTATGTAGCGCCCCCTTACTTTCAGTATGGGCACTACGCTAAAGTTAGTGGGGAATGGGAGAGTTATTTTGCTCCCATTCACAATTTTCTAAATTTGGGCTGCTGTCATTCCTGGACTGTCCTGTAGGTCAGTCTGCACTCCAGGGATGCAATCCCATCCCTGGGCGACAGTTGGCGCTAGAGGTATTCTGGCAGAGCACTTTTCCCCAGTAGCCAATTAGAGGAGTTTTCCCTCGCGGGGCATGCTGGGGGAGAGTATATCTGTGGCGGACGCCATTTTGTGTGGTTCTTCGCGGGTTCCAGGTGCGGCACCCACCTTCAGGGTGTGCGCATCCAACGGACCCCGGCGATAGACTTTCAGGCCGGGGTCGCATGCTACGTGGAGCTCCATGTTCCTGATAGGGGCCCCAGTGACTTACTGGGTTCCCAACTCTACTGAGGAGATCCCAGGCTGTGTGCCATTCGATGGGGGGTCGGCTTGAGGAGAACCCAGAGGCAGGTTGTCCAACAGGGCTTGAACGAACCATCGGGGATCTGGTGACCGGGACATTGACAGGTACACTATAACTGTCACCCGGTGATCCTAACTTAATCTACTGGGAGGATTTGCTCAATCCGTTCACCTCATTCAAGTGTTAGGCCTGTGGCAGAGGCCCTAGAGCCAGGCCTGTGGCAGAGGCCTGTTCCTCCCAGAAACCTAAAGTGACACTTCGGCTGCCAGGCTTGTGGCAGAAGTCTGTCCGGAGGCACTTCACACACTCTGGCTAGAGTGGCGACGAACTGTATCTACTACTATTGTACTACTGAGAGCAGGATTGCTCTTTCTCATATCCAGGCCTGATACTGCAAGGTTCTCTCTCTCGCTTCATCAACCTTCTTGCTCTACTTTATGTTGATGTTGGCCATGTTGGGCCTGGAAATAAAGCATTTGAAAACCTTTATTCATTGACTGGACATTCGCTCACTATTCTACTCATCAAATACACCCCTAGACAACACCGAGGTAACTTAATATGCCGATCCCAACAACAATCAGCGGCTCCTGAGGGGGTAGCGCTATATTTAGAACCTACAGTACCTATCTAACCTGGCCTATGCACACTACAAATACCATAGACCCTAGTCTATATTGTGTGCAAGCTAGAGAGGGTGGCTACATTTCAACATAGAGTGGCACCATGGTGAATGAACGTAGCCACACTCTAACATGAAGCCAGAACTGGAGCAAAAAAAAAAGAATTTAGAGTTTTGAAGGAGGCTGAGAGCAATAGAGGATATTTTTGGGGGTTAAAGTGGAGGTCCACCCTAAGAAAAAAAAAGACACCAAAATCCTGCCAAAAAAAAAAAAAAAATGTTTACTTACCAAAAATGGCAGTTGCTATGCGGAACTTCCTAATCTGCCTCTTCCCATACCGCGGTAGGTCTTCTTCCTCGTCCTCCCCGCGTTGCCTTCTGGGGAATGGGGTGTGCTGCCTTCTGGGAACTGTGTGTATGCCAGAAAGCAGCCGCCCATTCACAAAGCGCCAAGAGACTCGCGCATGCGCTGTAGGAAATGGGCAGTGAAGCTGCAAGGCTCCACTGACCGTTTCCCTTAGTGAGGATGGCGGCGCTGGGAGCTGCCAGGGTCGAGGGATTGGTCTCGGGGGGGGCGACATCACGGGTGCCTAGGATAGGTAAGCGTCCTTATTAAAAGTCAGCAGCTACAGTGTTTTTAGCTGCTGACTTAAAAAAAATAATTGCGGGTGGAACCCTGCTTTAAGAATATATGCTCAAATACAACTTTTTTTTCGTTTTAAACCAGAGTTTACTGTCACATCACTTTGAGTCCTTGATGGAGTAGTGCACAGTGGTTACATATCTCTCCAACCATCACTTTTAGAAGGATATCTGCCCATATTGGGTTAGCCCTATGGTGCACAGGGTTTTTGATCAGGTTAGATGTTTTTAGCTTGTTGGCAGGTAGTAGTTACTGCTGTCCCAGCAGAAAGTTAGGGTAAGGTGACCAGATTTTAAAAATGAGATCCAGGGACATATTTTTTCTTTACTAGTAATGGCAACAATCAGCGACTCTCTGCCCGTTGCCGCCCACCTCACAGCCTCTCAAGTCTCACTCTTCGGGCCCCGGCTACTACTGGACAGGGCCGCCATCAGGGGGGTACAGGCAGTACACCTGTAAGGAGTCCAGAGGTCCCCAGGGTCCCGTAGGCCCATAGGGCCCCATATGGCAACTCCCCTTTTTTTTATTTATTTTTTATTAAAAATATATATTTTTTTTAAATATATATATTTTTTATTTTTTATTAAAGGCCAATTTCTTTTTATTTTATTTTTTTATAAAAAAAATATATTTTTTCTAATATATTTTTATTTTATTTTTTATTAAAGGGACAATATATATATATATATATATATATATATATATTTTTTTTTATTAAAGGGCTCAGAGGTCCCCAGGGCCCCATGTGGCAAACCCCCTTTTTGTATTTGTTATAAATGTTTATTTTTTATTTTTGTTTATATATATATATATATATTTCTTTTTTATGTTTTTATTAAAGGGCCCAGAGGTCCCCAGAGCCCTGGATGGCAACCCCGCCTTTTTTTTTTTTTATAAATGTTTAATTTTTTTTAATATATATATATATATATATATATATATATATATATATATATATATATATATATATATATATATACTTATTTATTAAAGGGCCCAGAGGTTTCTTTTTATTAATATTATTAATAAAGGGCCCAGAGGTCCCGGATGGCAACCCCTCTTTTTTGTATTTTTTTTTTTATAAAAAAAATAATAATAATAATTTGTGTATGTGTATATGTTTATATATTTATATTTATTTATTTTTTATTAAACCAGAGGTCCCCAGGGCCGCAGATGGCTACCCCCCTCCTTATATATTTTTCTTCATTTCTTCTTTTTTTGTAAAGGCCCCCCCCCCCGCTTCTCAATTCGCAGCAGCCCCCCCCTTCTCAATTCCAGGCGGCAGCACCCCCCCCCGGTTCTCTGCTTCTGATGGCTGCCCTGGTTATATATACTCATACATAAAAGAGAAACAGTTTTGGAGGGAAATAGGGATTTTAAAATGGAACTAAACTTAAAAACTAAAAAATTGCAAGCAGTAAGGCTTTTTATTGCAGAAATAAACTGCATGCACAGAATTTCTGAAATTACGGCACGGCAAATCTAGGTGAGCGAATATACCGAACCCAGAAAAGACCGGGTGAAGGTGTTGGTTGCTGACAAGGGGGTGAGAGTAGGTGAGTTTAGTTCCACTTTAAGCTAAAGGTGGTTGGGAGTTTTGCAGTGCAGTCATAACACATGCTTGCTCCTAGAATACAAATATGTTTTTGAAATCTGGGAAAGAACTCGAAAATGTGTCTGTGAGTGTAATAATACCATAATACATGTATGCTTATGCTGACAGCCTAGTAACAACTTTTGTGCATACAACCTGTGTTGAGAATATGGCTCACTATCTTTAACAGAATAGAGCCACCTAGTGGTAGATCATAAAAAAAAAAAAAAAGAAGCTCTATGTACACATTGGGCCAAATTCTCGTAGTTCTGCGGCGGCGTAACATATCCGATTTACGTTACGCCGCCGCAACTTAGACGGGCAAGTGCTGTATTCTCAAAGCACTTGCTTCGTAAGTTGCGGCGGCGTAGCGTAAATCGTCCGGCGTAAGCCCGCCTAATTTAAATTTGGATCAGGGGGGCGTGTTTTATGTAAATGTACTGTGACCTGTCCACTGTGGCATGCGCCGTCTGTGGAAATCTCCCAGTGTGCATTGCTCCTAATACGCCGCAAGGACGTATTGGTTTTGACAGGGACGTAAATTACGTCCAGCCCCATTCACAGACGAGTTACGCAAACGATGCAAAATTTTCAAATTTCAACGCGGGAACGACGGCCATACTTAACATTGTTACGCCGCACTTATGCCACCATATAGCAGGGGCAACTATACGCGGGGAAAAGCCTAACGTAAACGGCGTAACTTTACTGCGTCGGCCGGGCGTACGTTCTGGAATTCGCGTATCTACCTAATTTGCATACTCAACGCGGAATTCTACGGAAGCGCCACATGGCCGGCCAGCGTAAAAATGCAGTTACGATCCGACGACGTAAGAGACTTACGCCTGTCTGATCTAACAGCTATCTATGCGTAACTGTTTCTAAGAATCAGGCGCATAGATACGACGGCGCAACGCAGAGATACAACGGCGTATCTGGAGATACGCCGTCGTATCTCGGTTGTGAATCTGGGCCATTGAGAATGATTCCTCAAACAATACCCAGGCAGATTCAGACCAATATCTAGGGCAACCAGTATTTAGGATTTGTGTGCATTTGTGAAACCTGCATGTGAAATCCAGAACAGCTATCTGCAACAGTTTGGACATCATCATTATCAGACGTTACCCATGTACTTGCAGCAATTTTTCACTTAAAGTGACACTAAACTCTAGTTTAAAAGAAAAAAAGCTTCTTAACAGGAATGGTGGGGAGAGAGGGTTAGGGCACAGTACACCCTTAGGCAAATGCTATAGCAATAGGCAGACTCCGCAGGCAAAAATAGAACTAGGCAGACAGCAATACAGATAAAGGGCTTTTAAGCTGAATGCAGCGTCTGTGTTTTGTAGCAACTGCTGTCTCCTATAGCAACAACCTTTCTCACAGTACCCCACTATCCTCAAGCTTAGCTCACAGCTACTGACTGGACTTCTCAAGCTTCACCCACAGCTACCTGCTGGGTTCCTCAGATTTACAGCTACCCGCTGGATCCCTCACGATTTACTCACAGCTACCCACTGTACTTGTCATAAAAAGTGTTTGGGGACCCGGGTCCTGCCCCAGGGGACATGTATCAATGCAAAAAAAGTTTTAAAATTAGCAGTTTTTTCAGGAGCAGTGATTTTAATAATGCTTTAAGTGAAACAATAAAAGTGAAATATTCCTTTAAATTTCGTACCTGGGGGTGTCTATAATATGCCTGTAAAGTAGTGCATGTTTCCCGTGCGTAAAAAAGTCCCTGCACAAAATGAAATTTCTAAAGGAAAAAAAGTCATTTAAAAGTGATCGCGGCTATAATGAATTGTTGGGTCCCGGCAATACAGATAAAAGTCATTGAAAAAAAACCAGCATGGGTTCCCCCTTAGTCCATTACCAGGCCCTTTGGGTCTTAGGGGGGGAAGGCGGGGTCTGGGGGTCCCCTTTGTTAAAGGGGGCTTCCAGATTACAACAAGCCCCCTGCCCGCAGACCCCCACAACCACCGGGCAAGGGATGTGGGAATGAGGCCCTTGTCCCCATCAACATGGGGACATCCTTCCCATGTTGAGGGCATGTGGCCTGGTACGGTTCAGGAGGGGGCCCCCCATGCCATTTTTTTTAAATGGCGCAGGGTTCCCCTTAATATACATACCAGACCTGAAGGGCCTGATATGGAATTTGGGGGGGACCCCACGCTTTTTTTTTTTTTTTTGTTCAGGGTTCCCCTTAATATACATACCAGACCCAAAGGGCCTGGTAATGGACTAAGGGGGAACCAATGCTGTTTTTTTTTTCAATTACTTTTATCTGTATTGCCGGGACCCGACAATTCATTATAGCCGCGATCAGTTTTAAATGACTTTTTTTCCTTTAGACTTTTCTAAGCACGGGAAACATGCGCTATTTTACAGGCATACTATAGACACCCCCCAGGTAAGAAATTTAAAGGAATATTTCACTTTTATTGTTTCACTTTAAGCATTATTAAAATCACTGCTCCCGAAAAAACTTCAGTTTTAAAAAAATTTTTTTTGCATTGATACATGTCCCCTGGGGCACGACCCGGGTCCCCAAACACTTTTTATGGCAATAACTTGCATATAAGCCTTTAAAATTAGCAATTTTGTCGGGACTCTGCAATTCATTATAGCTGCGAACACTTTAAAATTAGCACTTTTTATTTCTCCCATAGACTTTTAAAGGGTGTTCCCCAGCTTTTCGAATTTGCCGCGAACACTCCAAATTGTTCGCTGTTTGTCTAACGGGCGAGTCAATGTTCGAGTCAAACTCATGTTCGACTCAAACAGATAGCCCATCCCTACTCACAGCTACCCGCTGTACGTCTTGGATGAGTTCTCTCCTGAAGCTTTTCCAACATTTCACGGTCCCCAGCTGATGAAGAGTCTGCTCTGGTACTCCTTCAAAACTCCATCCCTTTTTCACCTGCCTCTGGCAACAAGAATGGTTGACCCTCTGGCAACTTCTTCTCCTGTGCCTCCTGGCAATGATCAAGGCTTCCCTCGGGCTGAGCCCCTTTACACGTGGCTAGGCCTTAGGCTTCAGGCCTACACCTCTGCTGCTGCTCCACACGTAGCCACCCGCCCAGGTGGAAAGAACTCGGGTCACCTGACTCTCTCCAAATAAATAGATTTCTCATCAGTGCCAGCACACAAAGTGCACGCTTACCAGCTGCACAAGTTTAGACACTTGAGGCTAACACATACCTCCCAACTTTGCAACTATGAGCTGCGGGACATTCAAGTTGTTGAATACTATTTTAGTCGAATAAAATACGACTAAAACTAAAACAATTGATATGACTAAAATACAACTAAAACTAAAATGGCATTTTAGTCAACAGACTAAAATGGGACTAAAACTAAAATGCCATTTTAGTCAATAGACTAAGACTAAAGCTAAATTGAAATTTGACTTCAAAATTAACACTGGTCTGTAGTGCATGTTCATACCTCAATACCATAAATATACCATAAATAATAACATATTACATTTTTTACTCCAGCAGTATATGAGTTTAGAAATTGTAGAGAAATGTTAACTAATACATTACAATTTAATTACACCTATTATATTTTTGATGACTAAAATGAGTTTTAGTCGACTAAAATGTACTGGAGATTTTAGTCAACTAAAACCTAGGACATTTTAGTAGACTAAAATATACTAAAGATTTTGTCGACTAAATACGACTAAAACTAAAACAATTACAGAAGACTAAAATAGGACTGAAACTAAAATGCCATTTTAGTACTAAGACTAAAACTAAATCGAAATTTGCTGCCAAAATTAACACTGATACCCAACCAGGGCCATTTGCTCCAAAGACTTTAGATCAGTGATGGCGAACCTTGGCACCCCTGATGTTTTGGAACTACTTTCCCATGATGCTCAAGTACACTGCAGAGTGCATGAGTATCATGGGAAATGTAGTTCCAAAACATCTGGGGTGCCAAGGTTCGCCATCACTGCTTTAGATGTTGGTCTGTTCAGCAGGCAGAATAAGCCATTCAGTCAGGAACGTGATTGATGGTACAGCTTTTGGACCCATACACGGTTCAACTGGTGTTGAGGCGATAGCAGCTGAAAAAGAAAGAGCAGGGAAAATCACCATAGGTAAAACCAGGTGGATGTTTATTCAAAAAAATAATAAAATACAGTATCGCTTGCAAAGAGTATACACAGGCAGTAAAAAGTTTCAATAAAAATGCAGCAATACAAACGCCCGTGCAATCGGGACGTATAGCGCGGTGACGTCAGTACGTCGCTCCTCCCAAATTCGCATTGCACATGTGATTTGCACAGCTGTGCGGTGATGTCAGAGAGCGCACAGCTTTAAGGACTGAGGGTGTCTAGGAAGGAGAACAGTTCAGGATTCTTCCTTTGTACAGAGGAAGGAAGTTGTACCCATTTATTTTTTACAAAGTTAGGCATCCCATCCCGTCTACCCCATCCAAGTTATTACCCCTAATAAAAACAACAACAAAAAACAAGCCCAGAGACTGACTTCTTGTGTCCGGATGTAAGTGGAAAATGCATGATGCCTGGCTGTGCAAGAATAAGGGAGGCAGTTACCAGCAGCCCTTGTTGGGTAGTACTGTTTGAGGTTTACAACTACTTTAAGAATACAGTGACTTTAAGAATACTGATCACAGTTGAAAGGCTTTTTTGTCATTGGTAATGTAATATAATGAAGCCCTTGGCGGGAAGGACTTGGATGAGAAGCATAGTCTCTTATTGGACCATACCCGAAATCCGGCTATCCGTGCTGAGCAAAACGGGCCTGTACCGTGTGAAAGGGCCCTTAGTGTTATATCTTTCACTTGTATGTTATAGGTTACACTAATTACAAACAGCTGGATAAAACAAAAAACTGTGTCTGTCTTCATTTCTGGCTGCAAACGAAACAAAATGTGATTACCTCCTACTCTCAAGCTCTCTCATCACCCGCTCCCATGCTCGTCTCCAGGACTTTTCCAGAGCCTCTCCAAGCCTATGGAACTCCTTACCCCAATCTATTCATCTATCTCCTTCTCTATTAGCTTTTAGATGATCCCTGAAAACCCTCCTCTTCAGAGAAGCCTATCCTACCCATACCTAACAACTGTACTTTCATTTGAGTCCATCTGATTATCCCCCACAGCTAACTACCCTTTGTTCCACTTGACCCTCCCTTCTAGATTGTAAGCTCTAACAAGCAGGGCCTTCTGATCCCTCCTGTATTGATTTGTATTGTGACTGTACTGTCTTCCCTGATGTAAAGCACTGCGCAAACTGTTGGCGCTATATAAATCATAATAATAATAATAATTATTTTAAAAGTGGTGATTATTTTCTATAACCACTGTACATATCTGAATATGATATTTGTTTAACCAGAGTTTAGTATCACTTTAATGAAGTTCATTAGATTATAAAAGCATAGCTCCCATCTGTCCCTGATTTCGAGGGACTGTCCCTGATTTTGGAGAAATGTCCCTCATTCCTCCTCATTTGTCCCTCATTTGGGTTGGATCTTTATAGTTCTATATAAAATGCACTTTTTATCTATCAAAAAGTGTTTTCCAGCCATAAACCTTTCATCTGATTTCTAAATTGCTGCATTTGTACATTTCAAAAGCCAATATAAAGAAATAGTAGTGGTAAAAAAGTCACTTGTGGTGTTAGCCAATCTTGTTTTTTGTACAATTCTCCTTTAAGGGAGCATGACAAGGGGTGTGTCCTATGCCTGCATACTTTTGCTGATAGGTGTCCCTCATTCCCATCTCAAAAAGTTGGGATGTATGTAAAAGCAGAAGTAACTGCATGGCCATACGTCACATTTCATTATTTCACCAACTGGGATGTAATCACTGAATTGTGCTCCTCCTGCCTGAAGCCAGATGTGTTGTTTTTCCGTTTTTCTTGATTTACTTTTTGTTATAGTCTTGCTAGCAAGAAGCTCTTATAAAAAAATAAAATAAAAAAAAAGACTCGGTGTGGAGGCAGGGTGTGATTCTGCAATCCGACAATAAGCAGTGACAGCCGTATGTTCTACTCCCTGCCGCTGGAGGCGCTGTACTTGTAACGAAGTCCCCTAGTGTGTCGTTCTCCCAACAAACTGCATGCCGGGATTTGTAGTTTGTTGTCATTTTTGTGATTGCGTATTACGTAGTTTGCGTCCTGGTTTCCCGGCATGCACCGTGTAAGTAAGATGGCGGCCTGGTGAGAACGGAAAAGCGACGTTCAAGTAGAAGAGGGTGGCGGAGTTGAGGTGAGAAGTGATGCAGACGGGGGAGGCCATGGGTGTAGAGCTATGACTGAATGTATTGGGTTTCCTTAGAGACCCTCTGACATTGTACAGACCAGGCACTGCTCCCAGAGCCAGGCTTCCATGACCACCTCTCCCTTCACACAGTGGAAACTTAGGGCATGATCCACTGTATGCCTGTCACATGTGTAGCCAGGTCACCCTGCTGTACAACCAACTGCATTGCTTTTAGTTAATTTTTTGCTAAACAAACAGGAAAAAAAAGTTTCTGGTATAGAATTTTTTTCCACTGATAGGGTGCGCTGGTGAAGGCGGCAATGATCTGGTGCGCTGGTGAAGGCGGCAATGATCTGGTGCGCTGGTGAGGCGCCAATGATCTGGTGCGCTGGTGAGGCGCCAATGATCTGGTGCGCTGGTGAGGCGCCAATGATCTGGTGCGCTGGTGAGGCGCCAATGATCTGGTGCGCTGGTGAGGCGCCAATGATCTGGTGCGCTGGTGAGGCGCCAATGATCTGGTGCGCTGGTGAGGCGCCAATGATCTGGTGCGCTGGTGAGGCGCCAATGATCTGGTGCGCTGGTGAGGCGCCAATGATCTGGTGCGCTGGTGAGGCGCCAATGATCTGGTGCGCTGGTGAAGGCGGCAATGATCTGTTGCGCTGGTGAGGCGGCACCGATCTGTTGCGCTGGTGAAGGTGGCACCGATCCGTTGCGCTGGTGAATGGCGGCACCGATCCGTTGCGCTGGTGAATGGCGGCACCGATCCGTTGCGCTGGTGAATGGCGGCACCGATCCGTTGCGCTGGTGAATGGCGGCACCGATCCGTTGCGCTGGTGAATGGCGGCACCGATCCGTTGCGCTGGTGAATGGCGGCACCGATCCGTTGCGCTGGTGAAGGCGGCACCGATCCGTTGCGCTGGTGAGGCGGCTTTCCAGCGGCCCGCTGACAGAGCTTCCTTCCGGTTTCACGGACTCCGTGTGAGTGGCAAGAGCCGCGATGACGTCACTTTCACGCATGCACGCTGGAGACGCCGTTTATTGCATAAGGACTCTGAAAGGACGTCCCGGGTGAGGTCACCAGCTGCAGGTACAGTAAATATCTCCTAAACTGTGCACCTTTAGGGGATATTTACAGTACCTATAGGTAAGCCTTACTATAGGCTAACGCTGGGATCTCCAAACTACAGCTCACCAGCTGTTGTAGAACTACACTTCCCATGAGGCATTGTACAACTGACATTCACAGACATGACTAGGCATGATGGGAATTGTAGTTCAAATTGATCAGCATTTCTGGAGATATAGATGGATGAATATACATTTAAAATGTTCCAACTACCACTGCCTTATTCTATCTATTGCTTGTTTACTTGTTTTATTAGAAGTGCTCTCCGCTGATGTGTTTTTTCATAGTGTGGGGTTTGAATTGGGTTTATTTTAAAGGTCATTAAAGCTGAGTATATCTTTCATTTGGGCTGTGTAGTCATCCCAGTCTGTCAGGCCTCCCTACAATTCTGTAGGTTGTTGGAGACATATGTGACTGACCTTTACATAATTATGTTTTTAATTGCTTTTGATCGGTATACCTTTATGTATTAATGTGTTAAAGCAGTTATTTTCTAGTATAGTCTACAATATGTGTGAATCTAGCTTTTAGTTGTATGTGTACATATGCATATCCTTTTTGTTCATTAAAAGAAATTGGTTGTTTCTTTATCACAGTTGGCCATTCTGTAAAGATGGCTGGGGAGCTGCCCGATAAGCGCGATCGAGACGCTGACAGAGAGCGTGACAGGAAGGCTTCTCCATCAAAAGAGAGGAAGAGGAATCGATCTAGGGAAAGAAGATCTCACAGCCGTTCTCGCTCCAAGTCTAATGAAAGGTATGTGAATATGACGTGACAACAGTGTTTTGTTGATTCTACTATTTTTTTTATAGTAGAATGCACATAACTTCTTTTATATTTTAATTACCAAGCCATTTTTATATTAATACATCTCTGAGAAGAATTGTTTCACGTAATCCATATACCACAGGACTGACTGATGGGTCTTTTTTTTCAGAAATATGTTTAAGAGTCCAGTTTGGGGGTATAATTTGGGGACCGATACTGCTAAGTTTTAGCTGTAGGGTCGGAGAGTGTTGTGATTTCTCTGCATTGGTTTAGTGTGCTTGAAAAATGGCAGCATGAACAGACCAGGCCTGAAATGAAAGTCTAAGCATGGATAAAATACCACCCTTTAAAGGGGTTGTAAAGTACAATTTGTTTTTCCTAAATGGCTTCCTTCACCTTAGTGCAGTCCTCCTCCTTCACTTACCTCATCCTTCGATTTTGCTTTTAAATGTCCTTATTTCTTCTTTGAAATGCTCACTTCCTGTTCTTCGGTCTGTAACTTCACACAGTAATGCAAGGCTTTCTCCCTGGTGTGGAGTGTTGTGCTCACCCCCTGCCTTGGACTACAGGAGAGTCAGGACGCCCACTAACACACAGCTCCTTTCTCTATCTGCAACATAGAGCGTCCCGACTCTCCTGTAGTTTAAGGGAGGGGGGCGATGAGGACACTCCACACCAGGGAGAAAGCCTTGCATTACTGTGCTGAGTTACAGACAGAAGAACAGGAAGTGAGGATTTCTCTGAAGAAATAAGGACATTTAAAAGCAAAATTGAAGGATGAGGTAAGTGAAGCTATTTAGGGGAAAAAAATTGTACCTTTACAACCCCTTTAATTCAGCATTGTGTTCATTAAAAATTACTTACATTTGTCTTGGCTTCCTGTAATCTCCATTTATAACCTCCATTATTCTGGTAGTGAGAGGAAGGGGCAACACTCTACACCACTCAGATTTTACAGAATTGCAATATACTGTTGAACTAACTGTTGACATTTGCTTGAAGGTGAGAGCACATCAGCAAGCTGCAATTCTTTCATATCCAATTAATTCTTGCCAGAACTGCAGTGAAGGGAAGTAAAAGCTCGGGCTTTTTCAGTGTTT
Organism: Rana temporaria; assembly: GCF_905171775.1. Taxonomy (NCBI): domain Eukaryota; kingdom Metazoa; phylum Chordata; class Amphibia; order Anura; family Ranidae; genus Rana; species Rana temporaria. The sequence continues at coordinate 138,569,296 of NC_053490.1, forward strand.
GGCAAAGCTATCTGGTTTAGAAAATAGGTTAAAGTGGCCGTTAAAGGATAAGTTTACCTTTCGTAACATGTTACACCCATATTCAAGATGTAACATGCTATGAACGGACTGGCCCCTGAACCTCCCCGCTATGACTGCTGGAGGCGTTGTTCTCTCTCCCCAGCTAGCTGTCACAAAAAAAAAAAAAATTGGCCGAGCAGGGCTCGGATGCCAGGCTGCGTCACTGATTGACAGCGATTTGTGCATGGAAAAGTACAAGGTCCGACAGCCTTTGCGGCTGTCGGCTTGTAGCTTTCAATGAACTACCACAGCACTGTGGATCGTCGTGGTAGTTCATTCATGCCTCCTGTCAGATTGTCAGAATGTATCTGCTTACCCATAATTCACATTGTTTTACCTGCAAAAAATTGTGCATTTATAATTTTTTTTCCCAGAAAGGGAACTTATGCTTTAAACAGCCTTAAAACGCATGTACCTTGAGCATAGCACTATGACACTTGTGCACACTCTGGTTGTTCTGCAATCGACATTGAAAAACTGCCTCATGCTATCTATATTTTGTGATTGCAAATCCTGACTGGAAACTGCTTGATGGCCAACCAGAGTGCATACAGAAGCCAAACATGCTGTTTATCGAGGTACATGTGTTATTTGCCAGTAATATTTTATATGGTTTAATTTTCATTTAGTAATTCTAGGGTAAACTCCCACTTAAACAGAATATGAACATAAAATGCAGGTAATGCAATTCTCGCACTTTAATTTCAATTGTGTATTTCGTTTTTTACCTACAATCTTTATTATCTTTATTTTTTTAAGTTATTACAGAAATTAAATAGTGTTGGCCACTTCATCTGCTTTTTGGTCAATCAGAGAATGTTTGCACAATTCAGGAACCTCCCAGGACTCTGGCCGAGAATCCCTAGCTAAGCCCAGATCCAGATAGGTTTACTTGTTTCTGCTAAGACAGACAGGTGCTCCCTTCTCCATCCATGGGCACAGAAATGGAAGTTTGCATGTGCAAGCTAGAAAGATTGTAGAAACGTATTTTCCTCCAAAATCTGTAGGTAGTCTATAGGGAATATTTATGAAAACATTTTTTATTTTCCCTGAATTTTGCACACAAAACTAAATCAGTCATAATGGCAATCTCTTCACACAGACAATGCTGAGCAAGGCATGGTAATACAGCAATGGGTGAAATGTCAGCTTCATTAAGATCACAGAAAAAGCTGGTCCTTTGTACTATGCCTTCCTTTCTTGGCCACAGCTTCCAGAGTTCAGTTCTTGTTTTAAACCCCTTAACGCTAAGGTAAAAAAATGTTTAGGCATCAGGATTACCCCTCCCCCCCCCCCTCTTACACTTACCTGAGCCTTTATTTGATCCAGCTCTGTGCACCTCCTCTCTCCTCTCGAACCCAAGAAGAGGAGGTGTGACGCCGCGGTGCAATTCTGTTGCACAGAGCAGGTAAGTATAAAGCTGTTTGTTATTAAAAAAAAAAAAAAAAAAAAGTTCACAGCAATCAATATATCCCCAATATATATTTTATTTTACAAATATCCTTAGTGTTGTAGAGACACAGGACTCTTTGCATACTCACAAACCTCTTTGGATTTGTGTTCACTAATATTGTTTTATGATTTTTGTTTTTAGGGACAGAAGACTGAAAGATAGAAAGAAAGATCGGGAGAGAGATAAGGATATTCATCGTCGGGACAAGGACAAGAAAAAATCCAGGTAAACCCAGAATATTTTGGGTTTTGTTTTTTTATACATGAATGATCACTTAAAGCGGGGGTTCACCCTTAGAGGGCACTTTTCCCCCTTCGCTTCCTGCTCGTTATTACTAGGGGAATCGGCAATTTATTTTAAAATATGTGCAGTACTTACCCGTTTACGAGACGCATCCTCTCCGTCGCTTCCGGGTATGGGCTTCGGGAATGGGCGGTCCTTCTTGATTGACAGGTTTCCGAGAGGCTTCCGACGGTCGCATCCATCGCGTCACGATTTTCCGAAAGAAGCCGAACGTCGGTGCGCAGGCGCAGTATAGAGCCGCACCGACGTTCGGCTTCTTTCGGCTACGAGTGACGCAATGGATGCGACCGTCGGAAGCCTCTCGGAAGAATGTCAATCAAGAAGGAACGCCCGCTCCCGAAGACCCATACCCGGAAGCGACGGAAGAAGATACAGCTCGAAAACGGGTAAGTACTGCACCTATTTTAATATAAATAGCCGATTCCCCTAGACCGAACGAGCAGGAAGCTAAGGGGAGATTTTTTTTTTTTTTTTAAATGGGTGAACTCCCGCTTTAAGTAAACTACCATTGGTGGCCATTATCAGAACCACCATTATCAAGGTGAGTTTTTGCCATAAAGTACTAGTATGCACCGCATTCTACAAGAACCCCTACCTTCAAGTATTTTTTAATTTTATTTTTTTAAGGTTAATTTTGCTTTAGTTTTAGGTGATGACACTCACTTATAGTGTGTTCCATTGACTGTCTTTTTGTTTATGAAAAAAAAAAAGATGCAGGCACTATGGATATAGAAAACAAGTAATATTCATAAAAGTAGCAGCAATCTTTTGAGTAAAAGGGGGGGAAAAAAAGACAGTGACAGTAAGATCCACAACACAGATGTATCGGGAATCGCAAAGACAACTTGAACTGGTTCTGAGGTATGGTTGCGAGACTGCTGACCTACCATAGTGCAAAATACCATCATTAAAGAGAAAACTGGTAGCACGTAGAGGAAAAGCTCAAGGAGGGCTAGGAAAAAGAAAAACAAAAGAGCGCAAGGAACACCGCACTCATTCGAAAAGGGGGGGGGGGAAAGAGACCAGGGGGGGTCTCAGGGTGGATCCTCCTGGAGATGCCATGGTTATGGACCTCCCTATCCTGCATTCTAGCAGTGAATTTCTTCATTAGTTCCACATCTTTAATCCTAGCGTATAATGTAGAGGAGGGGAGCGTTTTTTCAATTTAGAAGCTATTAAGCAGCATGCAGCTGTAAGAATGCTGCATAACAGCTTCTTATAAGGTTTAGCTAGTTTCAGGGGGGACAGGCCAAACAAAAAAATTTCCGCAGTCAGTGGGATGGATATGAAATTAAAAAAAACATATGATCAGAGTAGGACTGTGGCTACGAAAACAAAATACAAAAATTCCACGTCCCAATAAATTAGATCAAATTAAATTAAATCAGTAATGTTCTAACTACTGAGACTGTCACCACAGGCGGAGAACTTGGGGCATTTTTATTCTGAATGATACCTTTGCTGGAAATGTTCCCTTCTGGACAAAAGAGATCATAAAACTAGTGGGAGTGTCCTTTACTACTCTATGAACTTTATCAGAATTGCCCAAGCACTAGGTTGTTTTCAGTTTTTCCTGCAAGGTTCCTGTCACTATCTTAATCAAGGACTCTGCATTTATAGACTGTTCTATTTTGTTTTATCTGTAACTGGAGAGTCCTAGAACTGACCGCACTGGTGTGAACTATGCCATTGGAAACCATATACCCTACTTTCCATGCATTTTTGATGCAGAAAAAAAACACACTAGATTGCATGTGGTGTGAACTGGCCCTTAAAGCGGAGGGCCGCCCAAAAAAATACTTAAAGGCCAGCAGCTACACTTACTGCAGCTGCTGGTTTTTAATGATGAGACACTTACCTGTCCTGGAGTCCAGCGATGTCGGCACCGCAGCTGTTGTTTCCATCAGCTGTCGGGTGCTGCTGCCGCCTTTGCGGGTTAGAGGACCCGGCAGCATCACCTTACGGCTTCACGCCGGGAAACCTACTGTGCATGCGTGAGGCCCCGCTCCTCTCTCTTACTTGCCTGGCGACAGGGGGAGGAGGGAGCCCCACGGTGACGTCATTGGGCATCGGCACGGACTCCCAAAAGTTGGAACAGGATACTTGTCAAAGACGGGTATACTCTCCCCCTCCAGTGCCACACTTGGCACCTTTCGGGGGGGGATAGGAGACAAATGAGTGGAAGTTCCACTTTTGGGTGAAACTCCGCTTTAATAGTCTGCAGTCAAACTCTGATATAGGATGTTTGCTGTTAGGACCTCGTTCTGTTTTGTTGCCTGTATATTTCTGTTGAACACTGATTTTTGCATAGCACAATGTCTGTTCTTATTTGTTTAGGTCCCCATCTCCCAGCCGCAATAAAGATGTCAAACTTAAAAAAGAAAAAGAGATAAAGAAGGAATCTGAGGAGGAATCTCAATCTGAGAAGAAGACGACAAAGGTGGACTTAATTTTTACGCAGTCTTTCCCTGTGCTGTCATTTAGGTTTAGACATGTAGAATTTGTGTCTTTATATAATACTGTAAGGAGTGTACTCTGTAGAGATTATGGCCTCGTTCACACGGGTTGATTACATCCATGCCGCATGCAGGGCAGTGTTTTACTTGCACGGGGATGTACAGGTGTTGCATGCATCCCAGTGATTGCACATCCCGTTCATGTCTATTCAGACACAATGGCTGCATGAACACAGCCACTGTGTCCTGATATGACATTTTATGCAAGTGCACGCTCCGATCGCACCTGCAGGGATAAGAGAACAAAAGGGTGAACCGCTCCAGGTGGTATACTAAAGAAAACACCCTCCTCAAAATGGAAGCTAGGTGCAGGCTTAGCATGATCAGTATTGAAGAAATTGATTCTGGACAGCCGCACTCTGATAAAAGCCTTTATTGTAATGAATAGTTGACGTTCATGTGACAACAGAAGCAGGACTAACCACTGACGCGTTTCGCAACATCATTGTTGCTTAGTCATAGGCTATGTATAAAAGTGCAGCGCTAATAAAACAACAATATTCAAATTGTGTAAAAGGTAATTATAGTGACATATATTCAGTGTATTGTTCAAAACAAGTCCATATGTAAAAAGAATATAAAAAGAACTTTGTCTAAAAATCCAAAGATTGGTGAAATACAAAAATGTGCATCGAAGTGAATTGATACACTTTGATAGGAGATCCACCACCAATAACACTAGTCTTTTGCCAGAAAGATTGAACTCAAGTGGGTGTACACCCAGTGAGTCAATCCTAGCTTTGTAATGTGATGTACCCAAGATGGATCAGGTCCAGTATATGAACACGGCTTCCTGGGGTAATATTGAGATGATGGATATCCAATGGTAGTCGCAACCAGCTCACAGTTGGACCATTTAATCAAGCAAGAAAATAAGGCATATAGTGTAATTCCACAAAGAAGACTAAACATTTATTGGATAAACAGAGGTGATACACTCACATTTTCCATGGGTAAAAGCGCTTATAAAAAAGACGGTGGAATCGGCATTGCATCCCGATGCCGTTTTACCTCATAAGGCATCATCTAAGCAACAATGATGTTGTGAAACGCTTCAGATGTTTGTCCTGCTTCTGTCCTGTGCATTTCCGTGCTGATAAAGCATGGCCCTACACAGGGTACGAATGTAATCGTCCTGTGTGAACGAGGCCTTTGGGTACAAGTATGTCCACTACTATAGCCGAGGGCTCAGCTAGCACACAGTAGATGAAGCTAATAATTAACTTGCTTAATAAAGAAAACATACTGCCATAAATCACTGTTCGAAAACTGTGATCTTTAAGATATTGCATTCTTTATTGCAATTTGAGCATTTTTTTTGTTTTTGTGCATCCAAGGTACAACCACTTTCACTGGAAGAGTTGTTGGCAAAGAAGAAGAAAGAGGAGGAAGCTGAATCTAAGGTAGACAAATGCATATGATGTTTGCTAGAACTTGAATGTTACTGGTATTATCGTCTTGCTGTCACAGAATAGAAGACTGTTGTGGCAATCTTCCTTTGTACATAAGAGGATGGTGATGGTCAACTAAGGTTTTACGAATTAAACCACACAAGTTGTTTTCACTATTGCCGTACTAAAACATAATATATCCACAATGAAAATGTTTTACACTAAGCTTTTTTTTTTGCTAATATGTATTTAGAAGTGTATATTTATATTAAAAACAGCACCAATCGTTACTCTTTTTTAAACATAAGCATTGCATTAAAGCTTGTCTTAATCATTGTTGCATAGCCGAAATTCCTATCCAAAGCAGACCGGGAGGCTGAAGCCTTAAAACGCAGACGGTTGGAGGTAGAGGATAGACAGAAATCAATAGAAGAAGAGCGCAAAAAGCGGAAACAGTTCCAGGAGCAGGGCAGGCGGATGCTTGGTAATGTTGTGCTTCACCTGTAATTTTCAGTATCATGTTTGTAAACAATATCTAAAACTTGTATTTTTCTAAATTGGCTAGAGTAGGAAATGGTTAAAAAAAAAATTTTTTTTTTTTTTTTCAGCGAGTACTGATACTTTCCGTCAAGTGCTCGCCAGTACCGATACCGTTGTGGTGCGATTTTTAAGCCCATAGAAAATGAATTCCTGTACAAATTGCATGCGGTTTTCTGCACAGCTCCTGTATGAACCCAGGCCAAAGTCTCTATGACCAGGTATCAGTTTCGGGTATTGGAGCATTTGTAGGATTACTCGTGCAAATACTCTGTATCGGTGCAACCCTAATTAACCAGTTCTGGGTAATTTTCTAGCAAAAAAAATAATACAAATTTTTCCATGTAGGAGAGAAATGTCAGTATTGGCCTGGTTGGAAACTGGTTAACATCCGTGTGTGTGTGTGTGTGTGTGTGTGTGTGTGTGTGTGTGTTTTTTGTTTTTTTTTTTTATTTTTTTTTTGCCATTTGTGTCCTGTCCAAGATGTTTCTTGCTTCCTGTTGTTTCTACATGGTTAAAGGGATTGTAAGGTCAGAAGGTTTTTAATATTAATGAATTCCGTGCATTAAGATAAGCCTTCTGTAGGCAGCAGCCGTCCGAGATTCTCCCTCCTGATTGGCTGAAACACAGCAGTGGTGTCATTGGCTGCCGCTGCTGTCAAAGTCGGCTAGCCAATCAGGAGAGAGAGGGTGCAGGGCCAGGTCGGGGGTTGCGTGTCTGGGGGTTAAGCAATATTTGAAAGGAACAGGTCGGTGTTACTGTCTTTGACTTCATCAGTGTTGTTCAAGTAGATTTCCATCTCTCGAAGGTTGCCTACCTTCATACATTCTCTGGACTAAGGTAAAAAAAATATATATTTTTACTCAGAACAAAATAAGTATTACAAGAGTGCTGGGTTAAGAGTGCATTGCGCTCAGAATGTGTAGGGATTGGGGGGGGGGGGGGGGGGATGTGAAGGTTGGTAGAAGACACTGCTATGGGGGTGACCATAGCCCCCTTCACATCTCACACACACGTGTCTTCTGGCCCCACTTCCCTCCCATACCCGTTTCTATATATAAAAATATATTTGGACTGAGTTGTCATGGTGGTAATTTTAGTAATTGGTAAATCGTTTAGGTTAATCTCCATTGTTAAAATACCTTGGATTTAATTTGCAGAGGATCCTCAGGAGCGAGAGAGACGAGAGCGGAGAGAGCGCATGGATCGTGAAAACAATGGTAATGAGGGTGATGATGGAAGGTTAAAAGTCAGAGAGGAGAAGGATAAAACCAAAGAGCTACAGGCTATAAAGGTAAATAAATGCTGAAGTCAATAGTATAGCATATTATAATGGCACACATGGGTGTATGACCCAGTAGTAGGAAACGCACAATAATGCTGTTGCTATTCCAGGGTCTGGGAGTGATCCAAACTGGTGCAGAAGAAAAACGGGAAAGTACAGGCGTTGTTTAACTGTAGTTTTAATGTAGAAAATGAAAATGTCTCGCTTACAGTAAGGTAAAGGACAATAGGCTTCCCTTAAACATCCAAGATGAGCCATAGGAGAGAGTCTTGAAGCTACTGCTCTGACCGCCAAGGTCTAAGCTCTTTTATAGCTGGTGATAACTCGCTGATCCTGCTTTATATGGCAAATGCAGGGTCCACAGCAGCATGTAAAATGTTTCTTCTGCACCATAAATAAATGCTACTGTTCATTTTTTTTCCTTTTGACTCAAGTAATTCCATATTTTGTGTGCTTGGCATTGTTGATTGGGAGTATTTACCTGTCCCTGACATGGAAAGAAAGGGGTTGAAAGCCCATAAAAGGGGCTCCAAAAAGGAACAAACTGCAGTATCTCCTTTAGAAAAATTCAAGTGTATTAATCACATTATGAAAAAAGTCACCATACCTTCACCATACTAAGAAAAAAAATACCAGTATGACAACATGCTTAAAAAACCTGGGCTCACATGCATACTCTCCAATGCACACTGAAAGCGGCAGGGGAAGGTGGGAGCTGTAGGGGTGATAGATGACATACCCCTTGGTAAGGGCTAATACTCCACAGGAAGGACTGAAAGGAAGTACTGGGCTGGGGGCTCTGGTAAATCCCAATGCAGGTGTTACAAGGTACACAGGCAATCCTCATAGAATGTGTAACATCCGTGGACCAGAATTCCTATTGTGTATGGCTTATGCCTTTAGCAATCTCACCCACAACCATGACAGGGTCCACAAGTTGCTCCAATGTGTGTCCCTTCCGTGTCTGTTAAATCCCCCTTGTTTACTGCTGCAGTGATGCTGGCCGACTCAGTGATCTAATAAATAGGATTCATTCTGCCAGTGTGTCTTGTTCAGTGTGGGACAGCAGCTCATAGGTGGTAAGGCTGCATGGAGTGATCACGTGGGGCTATCACATGGCATTTATGCATTTCGCTCATCCGATCATATGAGCTTCTAAGTCCATATCCTGTTTTAACCACTTGCTTACTGGGCACATATACCCACCTCCTGCCCAGGTGAAATTTCAGCTTCCGGCACTGCGTCGTTTTAACTAACAATTGCGCGGTCGTGTGACATGGCTCCCAAACAAAATTGACGTCCTTTTTCCCCCACAAATAGAGCTTTCTTTTGGTGGTGTTTGATCGTCTGTGCGGTTTTTATTTTTTGCGCTATAAACAAAAAAGCGACAATTTTGAAAAAAATACAATATTTTTTACTTGTTGCTATAATAAATATCCCAATTTAAAAAAAAAAAAATCTTTTTTTTTTCTCAGTTTAGGCCGATACGTATTCTTCTACATATTTTTGGTAAAAAAAAAAAAAAAAAAAATCGCAATAAGCGACTGGTTTGCGCAAAAGTTATAGCACCTACAAAATAGAGGACAGAATTATTATTTTTTTTTACTAGAAATGGCGGCGATCTGCGATTTTTATTGGGACTGCGACGTTATGGCGGACACATCGGACACTTTTGACACATTTTTGGCGCCATTCACATTTATACTGCGATCAGTGCTATAAATATGCACTAATTACAGTATAAATGTGACTGGCATTGAAGGGGTTAACACTAGGGGGCGGGGAAGGGGTTAAATGTGTAGCCTTGGAGTGTTCTAACTGTAGGTGGAGGGGGGTGACTGGGGGGGGGGTGACCGATCTATTTCCCTATGTAAAAGGGACACAGATTGGTCTCCTCTCCAGAGACAGCACCGCTGTCCTTGTGTAAAACGGCAATGAGAGATGATCCAAGATCCAAGGGACACGGCCAACACAGTTTCCCCGCTGCGCGCTCTGGAGCGCGCGCGGGGAACGCCCAAAGGGGCGGACGTCTATTGAAGTCCTGTTGGATTTTGGGATCCGCGCTGTAGCCGTCATTTGACTATAGCGCGGGTCCCAGGAGGTTAATGGTATGGCTTTTTTTTTTTTAATAACATGTCTTTCTTACCTGCTCTGTGCAATGGTTTTGCACAGAGCAGCTCCGAACCTCTTCTTGGGTCCCCTGCCGGTGCTCCTGGCTCCCCCCCCCCCCCCCACAAACTGCCGTTGGATCAAGAGGGGGCTCGGGTGAGTATTGGTGGGGATGTTTTTTACCGTCATGCACAGGATGTATGAAGGTAAAAAAAACAATTGGCCTTTACAACCAAAAAGCCAATATCCAGACTTGTGTGTCATACTGATCTTCTTGGTGGAATACTGTTACAGAATTTAAGAAGAATTTTACTAAGCCAAAAACCAACCTACGATAAGTGGAGAAATACATTTCTTTATGGGGAGAATTGTCTGTTTTAAAGTGATCCTTTAACACTTATTTAGGAGCGTTACCTCGGAGGAATAAAGAAAAGGAGGAGGACGCGCCATTTGAATGACCGGAAGTTTGTGTTTGAATGGGATGCATCAGAAGACACATCTATCGATTACAACCCTCTGTAAGTGAACATTGGTGCATGTTTTGCTGTGGTAAGACCAGTGAGGGGAACTCATATTGGTGTGTCCAGATTGGTAAATGATCAGATTCCTGATGCCTCTCCAGTTGGGCTGGGTGAAGGATGTTGGGGGCACAGTCCTTGATCTCCTAGTTCCTTGCCATCCAGCATGATTGACATTGAACTAACTAGTGTTCAAGACTGAACATTTTATGTCGGTTTACAGCCAAAGAGATCAGTGACAATGACACTCACATTCTCATTCTGTCTCCCCAATTGACATCCTGAATATAAAAGGAGAGGAGGTAGGTGTCAACATTTATAGTACCAGCAGAGCAGGCGAGGCAGCAGTGGACTGGGAGATAAAAACAGCTCACTGCTGCTTTCGAACTAGAGGACAAAATATTTAGCAAATTCTGAGCAGGCTATTCTCAGAATTTTTGTAGTTGTCTCCCCCCCCCCCCCCCCCCCCTGGAACTTTATGGGCGTACCTGGAATGCTGTTCTGACCCCCCATTATCTGCTCTTTTAGACAGTAGTTTTAAATCACGTGTTGTCATTCAGATGCTGTGGTGCCTCGTCCCAAATCCTAGAACAGGTTTGCAGGCTTGGCTACTTTTTTTTTCTATTGCAATTCCACTGCAGGTGCTTTTCTGCTCCAACAACAAATTATACTGGGTGTCCTTAATTGTTTCTCATCAAATCATAAATACCTCAAAATCTATTCTCAACTACATGTCTACTTTTTCCAGATACAAAGAACGACACCATGTCCAGCTCCTTGGTCGAGGGTTCATTGCAGGTATAGACCTGAAACAGCAGAAGCGCGAACAGTCTCAGTTCTATGGAGACCTTATGGAGAGAAGGCGGACATTGGAGGAGAAAGAACAGGAAGAGTAAGTGAACTACAAAAGAAAGTATTATGAACTGTTCTATGCTTTCCAGTTTTTGAAGGTCACACAACACGACGAGACTTGTTTTTGTTCACACCTATGACATTTGTGTATTTCTGTGCCAGCTGAAACTGGTTGTATTACTGTATTCATTATATTGATCATAAGGCCCCATGTACACCGCTGCTGCTAAACGGACGTTCAGAGGCAGTTGGATACTTTTTTCAACTGCCACTGAATTTCTTCAATGTTATCTTATGTGTACATGTACATACACAGGTTCATTCACTGGCATTTTTAGGCAGTTGCGTTTTTATAGGCTTTTTTTTTTTTTTATGCTTCTAGACTCAAACGCGGCTAAAAGTATTAGAGTTTATGTAGCCAGTGAATGACTGTCCACATATGCTCAACAGACACGCACTTTGTATATACTTTGGTTAGTGGTTGAAATTTTTTCTTGACTTATTAGTGTAAACCGTAGCGAGATAATAGGAATGACAGGTTCTTGTGTGGACAGCAGACTTCTTCAACGCTAGATGTAATTAACTTTGGAAGAGCTTTTAATGTCCAGATAAAATGGCCGTAGGCATGGGAACTTATGAACGTGGTTATCTTTTTGAATACAATAAATGACGTTTTCAGGGGAGCAGATACCTATGTAATGGGGGCATAGATCACCGCAGTATCCACGGCGACCTACGCCGTAAGGCTTCACTTCCTGATTCCCTTACCGAAGATGAGTGAGTGAGAAACTTGTAAAGCGCAACACATGCAAACTGAATCGCCTCTGGGCGCTGTATCCATTTCATGGGTAAGGAACCCCTTGACCTCAGGAGAAAGATTAAAACCCATCTCTTCTGAAGGCCAGGTGGTCCGACTCCAGTCGGATGGTGGTTGGTAGTGCATTCCACAGCTGAGGTCCCTGGACTGCAAATCTTCGATACCCAAGGCCAGATACAAGTCCAAAGGAGATCTGGAGGAGGTTTTGATTGGTGGATCGCAGAACGCGATTGGGGTTATGGGCTTTTATTTTTTCGCATTGATATTGGGGAGCGTTTCCTTGAATACACTTATGCATTAGGCAGAGTGCTTTGAAAGTGATTCTGTCTTTTACTGGCAACCAATGAAGGGATCTCAGTGAAGGTGAGATTGATTCCCATGGTTTTTTACTGGTCACTAGTCGCGCGGCCGTATATTGAACGACTTGCAGACGAGTAATTTGGTATTTGGGGAGTCCTAGATAGAGGGCATTTGCGTAGTCGAGTCTGGAATTGATGATTGTTCCCACCACTACTGCAATGTCCCCTTTCGGGATAAAAGGCGTGAGTCTGCGTAGTAGGCGCAGCAGATGGTGGGATCCGCTGACTACTGAGATGGCGGCTCCTTCACACGAAAGCCGAAGGGGCAGATCGGCCTGGGCAGGTAAATGTCCATATATTAAAAGTCAGTAGCTGCTGACTTTTTTTTTTTTTTTTCGGCGGAACTCCACTTTTAACCACCAGGCCTATTTTGGCACTTCTCTCCTTCTCTCCTTCATGTAAAAATCAAAAAAAAATTTTGCTAGAAAATTAATCAGAACCCCCCCAAACAATATATATATATTTTTTAGCAGACACCCTAGGGCATAAAATGGCGGTCATTGCAACTTTTTTTTTTTTCTTGCACGGTATTTGTGCAATAATTTTTCAAACGCCTTTTTTTGGGGGAAAAAATGTTTTAATTCATGAAACCGTAACAAAACAGTAGTTTTGTTAGCCCAATTTTTTTGTATAATGTGAAAGATTGTTACGCCTAGTAAATAGATGCCTAACATGTCACACTAAAATTGTGCACACTCATGGAATGGTGCCAAACTTCGCTACTTAAAAATCTCCATAGGCGACGCTTTAAATTTTTTCACAGGTTCCTTTTTTCGAGTTACAGAGGAGGTCTAGTGCTAGAATTGTTGCGCAAGCTCTAACGCACGCGTTTACATATGTGGGCGGGACTTGCTTGCGTGTTCGCTTCTGCGCACAAGCTACCGGGGACAGGGGCGTTAAAAAATTTTTTTTTTTTTTTTACTTTTATTTTATTTTTACACTTTTTTTTTTTTGATCACTTTTATTCCTATTACAAGGAATGTAAACATCCCTTGTAATAGGAAATAGTGTGACAGTTCCTCTTTATGGAGAGATGTGGGTTCAGTAAGACCCCACATCTCTCCTCCAGGCTTACTTACAAGCATGAGATCGTGAAAAAAAAATCACGATCTAATCCCGACAGCCGCGATTGCGGCTTTTACTTCTGGGTACCGGACGTGACGTCATAACGTCGCGCCCGGGCCTCCGACGGTCATAGAGATGACTGGTAACCATCTGGTCACCAGTCATCTCTTTGCTTCCCAGCCAGCGCCGGCCGACTCCCCCCCCGGGCCCCCGATGGCACGGGAGAGCCGGGAGGGGCGGGGATGTCCCCTCTCGCTGCCTATAAGAACGATTAAGCGGTGGAACTGCCGCTTTGATCGTTCTTATCGTGCAGAGAATCGGCGGCTGAAGACGGTGATATCTGAATGATGCCTGTAGCTGCAGGCATCATTCAGATATCACCGCACAAAGTCGAGGATGTCATATGACGTCCTTGGTTGTTAAGTGGTTAAAGTAGAACCATGGTCAAAATTAAAAAAAAATCAGTATGTCATGTAACTCAATGTGTTAAAAATCTCACTTGTTGTTTTGCAAACCGCAGTAAGGATATTCAGATATCTACCTTGCTCCCTGCAGCTCAAAAATCATGTCCACTAAAGAGGAGACCACGCTGTTTCCTCTGTCTGTAAATGCCTGTTGTCCCCTTTTGGGTGATGCTGCTCTGAGGAAACTACAGCTTGTTGTGCTTGCATCACTGAGGGAGGTGCCACCTGGCTGCAACGTCCCTCTCCTCTGTGCACCTGGCTTCATCCTACCCTCCACCTAACTGCAACTCCCCTCTCCTCTGGATCCTTCCTTCCCTCCACTTGGCTGCAACTCTTTCCACCTCTGTGCAGCTGGCTCCTTCCTTCCCGCCACTTGACTGCACCTCCCCTCTCCTTTGTGCACCTGGCTCCGTCTTACCCTCCACCTGGCTCTGTCCTCCCCTGCAGGTCACAGGATGATTAAGGTCACAGGATAGTCAGGGGTTACAGGGGACACACGATGATCAGGAATCACAGGGGACACAGGATAAGCAGGGGCTCGAAGGTCACAGGGGACAACAGGATGATTAGGCGTAAAGGGGTCATGAGATTAGGGGACACAGGAAGATTGGGATTCAGGGTTTTCAGCGGGCATGGGATGATCGGTAGACTATTTTACAGGGGACACCGCATGATTAGGGGCTCAGGGTCACATGGGACACAGGATGATTGAGATTCAGTGGACACTGGATGATTCAGGAACTGTGGGGGGTCACAGGATGGTTATTTTATTTATTTTTTATATATGTGTATGTATGTATGTACAGTGCTCTCTAAACATGAACAGAGTTTTCTTCTCGTAACAGCCAGCTTTGTGGGATACTTTTTTTTTTTGGTCCTATATGCTTGAAAGCATTTGGTTTATTTATTCACTTATGAATTTTGATTACATGTTGTATATATTTATTGCACACTACACAGTATGTATTAATATTTATGGTCTGTATTGGTGGTTGTTTAAGTTGGCAATTGCATAATATGTGGCGCTGCATTCATTTTATATTTATCGAAGAGGCTTCTGTATGTTGACCTCTGTATGCAAACGTTTTCACTGAACGCTGACCTTTTTTTTATTAATACTATCTGTTTATACAGCCTTTACAGTAGTAGTTATTGTCCTAGATGTAGGTGCCCATTTAGGGGCACCTTGCTGAATTTATAGAGGTGTCATTGCGACTCGTACATTTACAGAGTTCGTCTACGCAAGGTGCGGAAGAAAGAAGCCAAGCAGCGCTGGGATGACAGACATTGGTCTCAGAAAAAGCTTGATGAAATGACAGACAGAGATTGGCGTATCTTTAGGGAGGACTACAGCATTACAACCAAAGGCGGCAAAATTCCCAATCCGATTCGCTCCTGGATTGACTCCATCCTGCCTCCACATATTCTGGAAGTTATTGACAAGTGCGGATACAAGGTGTGTTGTCATCAGTAGGAAGAATCTTTTTACAGGCTTAAGTGTGTAATGGGGATATCTGGCCAGATATATGAAGTGCTTAATTTTCCCAAAATTGCAAACCATAAGGCAATGTGTATAATCATATCACTGAGATTTTAGACCATGATCAAAACTGAATTTTTTTTATTTTACAGGAACCAACACCTATTCAGAGACAAGCCATTCCTATTGGTTTGCAGAATCGTGATATCATCGGTGTAGCCGAGACTGGTAGTGGTAAAACTGCTGCCTTCCTTATTCCTTTACTGGTCTGGATCACAACTTTACCCAAGATTGACAGGTTAGGTGACTGCTAAAGTGAATTTTTTTTTTTATTAAAATAAAAAATGCTTATACTTGCCCACTCTGTTTATAGGATATTGCACAAAATGCTGGCCTACCTCCTCTTTCGGTTCCCAGCTGGTGCTGTCAGGCTCTCTTTTCTGTGGATGCCACCTCAGCTAGAGCTAGCTGAGGGGGGCACCTGTGCGGGCAGGCACCTAGACTGAGCTGTGTGTGTCCATAGACTGACACCGCGTGGCTCGGGCACGCCTCCCTGCTCCCTCCTCTCAGGATTTGACTGACAGTAGCAGGGGTCCGTGACTCTTTAGTTTCCTGTGAGACCAGGAAGAGGGAGCAACAGTACTGCAGATGAGACTGCAGTGGATCGGTGAAGGAGTCGGGATAAGGGGGTCACAAGTGGTGGGACATTTTTTACCTTAAAGTGGAGTTCCACCAATTTTTTTTATTTTTTTTGTTATAAAGTCAACAGCTACAAATACTGCAGCTGTTGACTTTTAAAATATGGACACTTGCCTGTCCAGGGCATTCAGTGTCGGCACCTGAAGCCGATCTGGCTTCACCATCTTCGGTAAGGGAATATGGAAGTTGAGCCTTGCAGCTTCACAGCCTGGTTCCCTACTGCGAGTCGCGCTGGGTGATCCCACTGGTCCTTGCTGTCTTCTGGGCTCTATGAGTCTCCCAAAAGACGGGGGGAGGCGCCGGACATGGCGCAGATATCCACGGCTATCTATGCCCGGAGTGGGAGCAAATACCCGGATTAGACCGGTATCTGCTACCCCCTCCCTGAAAGGTGCCAAATGTGACATCGGAGGGGGGAGGATTACGAAAAGCGGAAGTTTAATTTTTAAGTGGAACGCCACTTTAATGCAGGGAATATATTAAATGTTTTCGGGTAAAGAAAAAAATATTTTAACTTTAGAACCACTTTAATTTTCAAACAGAGGTAGCAGTGACATGGAACTTTATATTACAGTATTCTTCTTTTTTTTTTTTTATTTCTTTTTTCCCTGATTTTTTTTTTTTTTTTAGGATTGAGGAATCGGACCAGGGACCTTATGCTATTATTCTGGCTCCAACAAGAGAGTTGGCCCAACAGATTGAGGAGGAAACCATCAAATTCGGAAAGCCACTTGGTATTCGAACTGTGGCTGTTATTGGTGGTATTTCTCGTGAGGACCAAGGATTCCGTCTGCGAATGGGGTGTGAGGTAAGTGTTTAACCGGTATAATAATTTACATTTTCTCAGTCATTTTCTCTTCCATGAAGTAAGGCAACCATGTTTCAGTATCTACATAGAAATGCATTTGTGTAGAATCAATTTCTGGCTACATATTAGATCCGGGCTTGTATCCTTTTGTCAGAAGAACTTTGCTAACTTCAAAATCGGCATATAAAAAAAAAATCTGTTGCAATTACTAAGAATAATCAGTTGACACGTTTCCTGTGAGAGCGTATGCAGGAATGCATTACAAGATGTGAAACTCTCAATTTTGCATCCTTTTGTGATTTTTTTTTTTCCAAAGGCAAAAGATCCACATAGTGCCTTTTTTTTTTTTATCTAATCTTACTTTTAAAATAAACTACAATATTATTTTCTTATTAAAGAATGAGTATATACAGTGTATATCACCTATAATTGTGTTTCGCTACTCTTGCATATATAGACCTGGGCAGTGCTTTTTACAGCCTTTCGGTTCCCCAGCTGTAATGTGTATACAGTAGTGGCTTTTCATAGAGAGCAATGGTCCGACATTCTCCATGCCCTATACTGATGACCATTTTCCCTTTTAAAACTATTCACCTTTTCATCTACAAAAAGGACAGTGCATGATCTATAGCACGACCTAGCCTTTTATTGCTCTTTGCTCAGTCTGGGTCAAGGCCCTGGGAAGAATGCTATGATGGGAAATGGTACTATACACTAAGTACATGTGGGCTCAAGGGCATCTGCGTTTTACAGTACATATTATTCTCCTGTCCTGGACCTAGCAGGCTGTACAAAAAAAAAAAAATCAGCAGAATGTCTTACCAGGATTGATGTTATACTGTGGTCTCTTGCCTGCAGTTTCTCCCACCTGCCCCTAGAGTGTGCACTTGGTAGACTAAAGAGGGAGAGATGCTGCTGACTGCAATATGTTGAACACACTGATCCTAGTATAACAGGTATTGCGTTTAATTTATTGTACAGACTACAAGGACCAGATGATCTGTACAGAAAGGGCAGTTGTCCTTTTTAACCACTTCCCATCCGGGCCAATTCTGGCACTTCACTCCTACATGTAAAAATCATCTTTTTTTTTTTGCTAGAAAATTACATAGAACCCTAGAGAATACAATGTCAGTCATTGCAACTTTTTATCTCGCACAGTATTTGCGCAGCAATTTTTCGAACACGTCTCACATAATGTGAAAGATTGAACGCCGAGTAAATAGATACCTAATTTGTCGCCCTTCAAAATTGCAGACACTAGTGGAATGGTGCCAAACTTCAGTACTTAAAAATCCTCATAGGCGACGCTTTAACTGGTTACATGTTTTGAGTTAGAGGAGGTCTAGGGCTAGAATTATTGCTCTCGCTCTAACATTTGCGGTGATACCTCACATGTGTGGTCTGAACACAGTTTTCATATGTGGGCGGGACTAACGTATGCGTTTGCTTCTGTGTGCGAGCTACCGGGGACAGGGGCACTTTAAAAATAAATATATATATTTTTTTTTTATTGTTAGTTTTATTTTAAACTTTTGACACTTTAAAAATAAAACAATCCCTTTTATTCCTAATTACAATGAATGTAAACATCCCTTGTAATAGGAATAAGCATGACGGTCCTCTTTACAGTGAGCTATGGGGTCAATAAGACCCCATATCTCACTTCTAGGCTGGGAAGCCTGAAAAAACAGCTTCCGTTTATTTATTTTTTTAGGCCGGGCATGACGTCATAACATCACGCCGGCCTCCGAACGATCATAGAGACTCCGGCGGCCATCTGGTCAGCCGGAGATCTCTATGGTAGGAACCCGGGCCGGCTGATCTGTTCTCCGACTCACCGATCGCAGTGGTGAGTGGGTATAGGCGTCGGAGAGCGGCGGGGACGGACGGACGGACGTCGCCTCTAAGAATGATCAAGCGGTGGAAGGACAGCTTTGATAGTTCTTACGGTGTAGAGAATCACCGGCTCTAAACAATATCTGAATGATGCCTGTAGCTGCAGGCTTCATTCAGATATCCCAGCACAAAGTCAAGGATGTCCATAGACGTACCTTGGGCGAGAAGTGTTTAAATACAAAATGTTTGTTTTCTTTCTCCATAATACATAACTGAAGACATATATATCTAAACATCGGTATTGACTACTGTAAGTAATTTAATTTTTCACAAATGACTTTCTTTTTCTTAAATTAAAGATTGTGATTGCTACTCCTGGACGTCTGATAGATGTATTAGAAAATCGCTACTTAGTCCTGAGCCGCTGTACATATGTAGTACTGGATGAAGCTGATCGTATGATTGACATGGGTTTCGAGCCAGATGTCCAGAAGATCTTGGAACACATGCCAGTTACGAACCAGAAGCCTGACACGGATGAAGCAGAAGACCCAGAAAAAATGACTGCCAACTTTGAGTCTGGAAAGCACAAGTACAGACAAGTAAGTTTATGTGGAAGATCTGTAGAATTTCAGGTTTTTGTATATTTGTTTACTGCCTCAGAATAACTTTTTTTTTTTTTTTTTTTTTCTTTTTTCCCTTATTTAGACAGTCATGTTCACAGCTACTATGCCTGCAGCTGTAGAGCGGCTGGCCAGAAGCTATTTGCGACGGCCTGCAGTGGTGTACATTGGCTCTGCTGGTAAACCACATGAAAGAGTTGAACAGAAAGTGTTCCTTATGTCTGAAGGTGAAAAGAGGTGAGGTTTTTGTTCATGAATAAAATGAATTTGAGACACCTGGTTATGAAGCACTATTTAGAATAACACATCTTGTTGGACTTTCTTTTTAAATGTCGATTCCTAGTTGAGACCCCCTCACTGTGGCAACTCTGCCTTCTCCTGCTCTATAGGCTCCTGTTGAAACAGAAGTTGTAGATTACAGCTCCTTAACATGTGCTCCATGAACAGTATTTTTAATAGCGAAACACGGATCCTCATATAGGACTGTGATTACGTTTTGGGGATATCGATTTGATTTCATTTGCCATTATTATGTTATGTTTTAGCTTATGTTTGCATGTTTTTTCTTATTTTAGGAAGAAGCTTCTTCAAATCCTGGAGAAAGGATTTGACCCACCAATCATTATTTTTGTTAACCAAAAGAAAGGTTGTGATGTTTTGGCCAAGTCCCTTGAGAAGATGGGGGTATGTATATTACACCTAGCAATAGGGATTCAAATGCCATCTCTTATTGCTTGCATCACGTTCTGCATTTTAATTAACATATAAATGTTAGGTCTGATCATTGCATTTGTTTTCTCCAGTCTAAAATCAAGTTACCTTACTTGAGCACACATGGTGCCTTCAGTAAGGGGTGGGAGTTTTTTTTTTTTAATTATGAAGAAGTGTAAAGCAATTGGAAATCTCTTGATTGTGTGTGCTTTTCTTTTCCAGTACAATGCTTGTACTCTTCATGGTGGTAAAGGCCAGGAGCAGAGAGAGTTTGCATTGTCTAACCTGAAGGCTGGAGCTAAAGATATTCTGGTTGCCACTGATGTGGCTGGAAGAGGTATTGATATCCATGATGTGTCCACGGTGGTGAACTACGATATGGCTAAAAACATTGAAGGTATGTGCTTTTATCTTTATTCTGTCATGTTACAAACATATATTCTTACTGATGGCTTAACATCATTGGTGTTGGCAAGATGGGACATGAACTTTACTAGTTAAAGGCTAAGTTCGCCTTTACTTAAAAAATAATAGATGGACATCTTTTTGCTGGTAAAAACATTTTGCTTTTTTTTTAAACTGGATCCTGGAAAGCATTGCACCCACGATCAGCAGATTGCGGGTGCAATCTCCGGCTCCTGCACACACTGCCAACAGCTCTGTTGCTTATACCTCTATACAGGCTGAGATTGCAGAGCTGTAAGCAGTGTGAATGAACTACGGGTGCTCTGATCAGTTCATTTAAATTACAAGTTTTGTCTGCTGTGGTGAGCGACAGTACTTGTAGTTCATTCACAGGAAACAATGGATGATGCAACTGTGTGGGGGGAGCTGTTTGACCACCTCACCCAACACTTGTATTTTACATAGCTCCTACTTTAAAGGGGAGCTCCAGGCTCCCTCAAAACATTTTCAGTAGCTGGAAATACTGTAGCTGCTGACTTTTAATAGGACACTTCCATATCCAGAGATCCAGCGATGTCCTCATCTGAGCCAGTTGTTCAAATCGGCTTTGGGTGCAGGCCCTGGTATCCCAAGTAAGGGAAGCCGGCAGTGCAGCCTTGCGGCTTCACAGCAGGTTTCCTACTGCGTTTGCATGATCCGCGCTGCGTCTTGTGATTGATCCTTGGTATTCTGGGACCTATGATGTGTCCCAGAAGATTGAGGGGGGAGGAGGGTGTGAACTTCTGGCTCGGATTGCTGCTGCACATCTGACCAGAATTGGATACCTGTCAAAACCAGGTACTCCCTCCTCAAAGTGACAATGAAGGGGGGGGGGGGGGGGGGGGCGCATGCAAACTAGTGGACTTTCCCCTTTTGGGTGAAGTTCCGCTTTAACCTTGATATGCATGGCAAAATTCCATCCTATGCATATCCCGCTATGGCCGAAGTGGTTGATTTTGAACCTGACACTTTATTTTTTATTTTTTTAGTCATCTGTCTCTAAGAGTCAGATTCTGGTCCCAAGTGATTCCAATATGACAAAATGGGGTCACCGCTGTCCTTAAAGTCCAAACAGTGCCTATTGTGGCTCTACCCTAACTCGGATAAATGTTATGACCACATTTTTGCACGAAACCTTATTCACAGCTAGAAAGTTGCTAGCTTGCAGTTGGATGCAGGCCATTCCCCCCAACACTTCATGCTTGAATAACTGAAGTCAATAATACCCTATCACTCACTCACTCACTCACACTCACACACACACTGGGCTGGATTCAGATAAAATGGTCTATCTTTTTGCCGGCGTAACGTATATCAGATGCGTTACGCCGTAAATTTGGGCGCAAGTTCCGTATGCAGAAAGAACTTGCGCCCTTGGGGATGTTGTGGGCGTGTTTTATTTAAATTTCACTTGACCCCGCGTATTTGACGTTTTTTGTGAACGGCGCATGGGCCATTCGTGAAAAAATCCCAGTGCGCATGCTCGAAACTATGCCGCAAAGCCTCATTGGTATCGACGTGAACGTAACTTGCGCAAAGCCCTATTCGCGAATGACTTACGCAAACGAAGTAACATTTTCAAAACTCGCCCCGGGAACGACGTCCATACTTAACATTAGCTACGCCTCATATAGCAGGGGTAACTTTACTCCGGAAAAAGCCTAACGTAAACGACGTAAAAAAAATGCGCCGGCAGGGCGTACGTTTCTGTATCGGCGTAAATACCTAATTGGCATATTCTTCGCGTAACTATACGGAAGCGCCACCTAGCGGCCAGCGTAAATATGCAGCCTAAGATACGATGGTGTAAGACACTTACACCAGTCGGATCTTAGGGAAATCTATGCGTAACTGATTCTCTAAATCAGGCGCATAGATACGACGGCGTATCAGGAGATACGCCGTCTTATCTCCTATCTGAATCCAGCCCACTGAATCCAGCCCACAGAGAATAGGCATCTCTGTCATGACTTTACTACCTGAGGTGCATAGTCGGGTGAAAAGTCCTTCCTCCCCTGCTACATGTGGATTATATTGTGTTGTGGGTTTGATTTTTTTATTTTTTTTTTGCCTACTCCCTGAATGTGTAATATAGCATTTACGTTTCACAAATTTTAGTTTTTTTTACTTTGTCCATTTGGATGTTCCTCTTTGGTTTGCTAAGTGTCACTACTTCTGTCATTGGTTCAATTTGTACTCTGTAGTGCTTTTATCTTTTATTTGACAATTTTTCATACAGAAAAAGGTTTTGCTTCTCTGATTTAAAAATATTTTATCCGTTTTTAATTCTGTAATATAAGTAATACTGTGCTCCAAACTGACCAAAATGGCATTTGTACAGTTATTTATGCTCACTGTTTTCTGTCTACACAGACTATATCCATCGTATTGGTAGAACTGGAAGAGCTGGCAAGAGTGGTGTTGCCATCACTTTCCTCACAAGAGAAGATTCTTCTGTCTTCTATGACCTCAAACAAGCTATCCTTGAGAGTCCAGTGTCCTCGTGCCCACCTGAGCTGGCTAATCATCCTGACGCACAGCACAAGCCTGGCACCATCCTTACCAAGAAGAGAAGAGAAGAGACCATTTTTGCTTGAAGTGTATCTGAAGACAGTATCTTGTGTTTCTCAGCACTTATCAGTGCTTTTGTGTACTGAGGTTTTTTTATGGATAAAATGTACCCTGAACATAAGAGACTAATGACAGTGACTTTTTTACTTATCAGTAGATCCTAAAAGGCCCTTCATCCAAGTCTTCTCACTCAAGGAAGGGCTGACAGTCTGATAAGATAATGAATCTCCCCAGCCTGGTGTTCCAAGGAGGGGGGAAACCAAATTTGTCCTTTTTTATAAATGAACATTCCTTTAAATAAAATTTGGACAATTAAACAATTTGTAGGTCCCAACTGTATCCTCACTGCCCTTTTTTATTTTCACTTTTTGCAATCGCACTACTTTGTCATTTTCTTATCTTGTGTGGAACTTTGGGTGTACGATTTAGAGCAAATCAACAATTTAAGTTATGTAATGAAGGTTATTGGATTGAATCTTTTACCATAAGCTCTTCCTCCAGAGGCCCTAATGTGTGTCTTTACACTTTAAATTCATGTACATTGTGAATACAACATTCTATGCATCCTCTGCTAACTGTCACATTGCAGCACTATGGTAACTGCTTTAAATCAAGGCTAAGATTGCAAAGTCTTTGGCTACAAAGGGAGATGTGGGTTTAATTCCACTTTAAATCAAATGTGGGGGACAGTCACGCCACAAAATATTCACTTTGGTTTCAGGGCAGGGAACTTCAATATACTGCAAGTGTTTGACATGTTGCATGTTACATCAATGCCTGTAAGTTGCTTCAATTTACCTGGGAATATTTATGAAGCAGTGATCATTGCTTTCATCAAAAATTCACTGGTGGTGTATAAGTCACTCATTTAAAACCCATGCACCCGAAAGATTCATCTACAATGAATGTCAAATTCCCTGCCTTATGATTATGCCCCCTAATGGTTTAATCCAGGGATCCTCAAACTACGGCCCTCCAGATGTTGTAGAACTACACATCCCATGAGGCATTGTAACACACTGACATTCACAGACATGACTAGGCATGATGGGAATTGTAGTTCCTGAACAACTGGAGGGCCGTAGTTTGAAGTCCCATGGTTTAATCGTTTCAGAGCCTCCCTTTGAAGTAGTTAGAAGCATAGATGGATATCCTCTGCTTTGTCTTGGTCCACAGTACACTTTGTGTAATGGAGGTGTAAGTAGGAAAGTTGACTCCTGCACTTTAAATCGTAATATCTGACAAACATCGTATCATAACGCAAGTCATCGAAATGATAAATAATTTTCTCTAATCGCCTTTCAGGACAACCTTGGAGAGAGCGCAGCTCCGCCTCTTCATTAGGAAACACATGCTAATCCTTTAAAACCCTCCTCTTCCACCATGGCTTCAGTTATTGTGTTTCCTCCGCCATGGTGGAAGTGCATGCATGTGGACCTGAGGAGCTGCACTCTCTCCAAGGGAGGGGTAAGTGTACCTGTGCTTGCTGCTTGGTGTGCAGAGGCCATCCCAGCCCTTCCTAGTGAGGAAAGGAGCTCCGGAGTCTCCAGCTTCTCCCTGCTCAGTGGAGTGAAGGCTCTGCAGGAAAGCTGCGCTGGGTGCCCGGGATCCGCAAGGTATGGTTCAGGTGACCGGGCGGCGTTTCACCGTGGTTAAGTTTTTTTGACTTTTGCCGCATGTCGGTCCCGGGTCCTTGCGGGCGGGTGACGTCATGGATCAGCAGCGCGGCTTCCTGTAGAGGCGGGGCAGTGCGTGGTCCACGCTGCCTGGAACGCAGAAGTCAGGGGTCAGGCCTGTTGAGAGGCGTCTTGCGGGTTCCGGCCATCTGTGATGACGTCAGGACCTGGGAAAATTTAAAAAGCCACACAGTCCCAGATGCTTCTCTGTTCAGCATGGAAGAGGGATCTGCAGCGATGGCGGATACAGGCGCCGTGGACGCCGCTCCAGTCCAGGTAAGAGGGGCACAGTGGGGCCTTTTATTCTTTACCTCATGGATATTATATGGGTTTTTATATTTTGTTCCTCCATTGGGAGCCTGTACTGCAGGGACAGAGTTAACTTTTCTCGGTCCCTGTCAGTTTTCACTTATGGTGGTGTTTGGTCTGTACCTTCCTTGTTTGGTGGCGGTTTTTAAATAAGTATTTTCCTTTCTGTGTGTTTTGTTTTGGGGAAAAGCAAAATTTAAAAAAACACCACCTAGTAGGAAGTGTCCTTCTTGCAAGAACCCCCTTTGGGATTCCTGGCAGAAACCAATGTGCAGAAGCTGTATCAGGGATCTGGTTGAAGAAGAAACATCACAACAATACAAATAACTGTTCTCTTCTGTACAGGAACTTAAAAGTTCTTTGGGCTCAGTTAAACATTTACTGGTGCCAAAACCAGTGGTTCATACTGAAGTTCAGCAATCACCACCTAGCCCTAAAGCTTCCTCCTCTAGATCAGAGAGGGCGGATTCAGGGGATGAAGGGACTAGTACTCTTCGCTCAGTCATGGATTCAGAGGAAGAGGGTAGAAGTTCTAGATACAAAGTCTCCCTAGACGAAGTGGACGATCTACTTTCTGCAATTTATACTACTCTTGAAATTCAGGAGGAAAAAATTCAGCTATCTCTGCATGACAAAATGTATCAGGGGTTAGATGAATCTAAATCTAAAGTATTTCCAGTCCACAAGGTGGTATCTGATACTATCAGGAAGGAGTGGAAAGACCCTGAAAGGGGCCCCTTCTTTTCTAAAAATGTAAAGAAGAGATTCCCCTTCAATGAAGAAGATGCAGAAGTGTGGAATAAACCTCGTGTTGACGCAGCTTTTTCCCAAGTTTCTCGCCGCACAGATCTAGCGTTTGAGGATATGGGTGTGCTTAAAAATTCCATGGATAAAAGAGCAGATTCTCTACTCAAGAAAGCATGGGACTCTACTTCACTCAGTTTGAAGCTAGCCATGGCCTCTACAGTGGTGGCAAGAAATTTGGAGTGTTGGGTAGAAAAACTTATGAGCCATATACAAGCAGGCACATCAAGGAAGGACCTACTAGAATCTTTTCCTTTGATTTTAAAATCAATTAGGTATATGGCTGACACATCTGCAGAGTCAGTCAAAATGGCAGCTAGGTCTTCCGCTTTGGTGAACTCAGCCAGACGAGCAGTCTGGCTTAAAACTTGGACAGGGGACACAGCCTCAAAAATCAAGCTTTGTGGTCTTCCCTTTTCAGGTGATTTATTATTTGGTCCAGATTTGGAAAAAGTTCTGGACAGAACAGCGGACAAAAAGAAGGCTTTCCCAGCCAAGAAGAAGCCACCCTTTAAGAAAAATGTTCGTGGTCTTCAACAAAACTACAAAAAAGAGGAAAATAAGAAACGCTGGTTTCCCCAAAGTGGTAGAGGAAGAGGTGGAATTCTCTTTAAGTCCCCTCAGGACCAGCCCTCAAAGGACAAATGACAGTCTAACCCCTGTGGGGGGGAGATTGTCCGCTTTCTTACCTCAGTGGAGTCTGTGGGTCAAAAGTCCCTTTGTAAAAAAACATCATTGCACAGGGGTACAACTTGGAATTCGCAGATTGTCCACCTTCCAGATTTTATGTTACAGCCCTACCAAGGGATCAGGAGAAAGCTTCTGCAATGATGACCCTGTTAAAGGATTTGATAGAACAGGAAGTTATTATCCAAGTCCCAAAACACCAGGAGGGAAAAGGGTTCTACACCCACATTTTTTTAGTGAGAAAACCCTCGGGAAAGTTTCGTTTGATCCTAAACCTAAAAATTCTGAACAAGGTAATGAGGTACAAACATTTTCGCATGGACACTATCCATACGATAACAAAACTACTAACACCAGGGTGCTTCATGGCATCTCTAGACTTAAGAGATGCTTATCTTCACATCCCAATAGCCCAGGCTTCCCAGAGATTTCTTCGGTTGGCAGTCAACCTAGGGACTTCAACTTGGCACCTACAATTCAGGGCTCTACCGTTCGGCCTATCGTCCTCCCCCAGGATATTCACGAAAGTGATGGCGGAAGCCTTGGAGCCTCTGAAACTGAGGGGGGTCTCGGTTGTTCCTTACTTGGACGATCTCCTGTTCTTTGCAGATTCAAGAGAACAGTTGGTGACAGATCTTCAGATTTCACAATCACATCTCAAAAGCCTCGGCTGGTTATTGAATCTAGAGAAGTCGAACCTAGACCCCTCACAGGAGACGAGGTTCCTTGGTTACAACATCAACTCAGTCCTTCAGAGAGTTTTTCTTCCCCGGGAAAAAATAGAGAAAATCAATTCCTCGATATGCCAGATCCAAACAAATCTAGCAGTATCAGTAAGGACAGCCATGGCAGTCTTAGGCCAGCTCACAGCTTCAATTCCTGCGGTACAGTGGGCGAGGCTGCACTCCAGCCTCTACAGAGAAATATCCTACAGGTCTGGTCCCATCAGGAGTCCCTGGAAAAACTTTTCAAGCCAACATCAAAAGTAAAAAGGTCCCTTTGGTGGTGGAGAGATCAGGCCAATCTATCAAAGGGTCTCTCGTGGGTCCTTCCCTTGGACAAGCGTTTGACGACAGACGCAAGTTCTTGGGGATGGGGGGCTCACCTGGACGGTCAGACCGCACAGGGGTCTTGGTCCAAAGGGGAGGCAAGGAGGTCATCAAATTGGAGGGAACTAAAAGCCATTTTGATGGGACTCCTGGCCTTCAAACAGCTACTAAAAGGTCATCATGTGCAAGTATTATCGGACAATACAACAGCAGTGGCCTATGTGACCAAACAGGGAGGGACCAGGAGTCGAGGTCTGATGGAACTTGCCAACCAGCTATTATCTTGGGCGGAAATAAATTTAACTTCCCTGTCGGCAGTTCACTTAAAAGGGACTCAAAACTTACTAGCAGACCTACTGAGCAGGAGAAGAGTTGTAGAAGCAGAATGGAGCTTAAATCAAGAAGTGTTCAACTTGATCACAGAGAAGTGGGGTCTTCCTCAGGTGGACCTCTTTGCCAGTCAGCAGAATACCAAAGTCCAAGAATTATTTTCCCTACACAGAGGGGATCAGGCGTTGGGCATAGATGCTCTAGCCCAGGGGTCTCAAACTCAAATTACCTGAGGGCCACAAGACAAGTTTTCATATGCCATGGGGGGCCGCATGCAAACTTTCAAACATCAAAAACAACAGTACTGGTGTCAGCGAACACATTAACCCCCAGCACTGGTGTCAGCGAGCGCATTATTACCACCAGCACTGGTGTCAGCGAGCGCATTATTACCACCAGCACTGGTGTAAGTCGGGGTTTGACAAATTTGCTTGGAATCTAGGAGCCAGCTAAAAAAGTTAGGAGCCAGAAAATGCACCCCGTCCCGCAGAAGCGAACACATACGTGAGCAGCGCCCGCATATGTAAACGGTGTTCAAACCACACATGTGAGGTATCGCCGCGATTGGTAGAGTGAGAGCAATAATTCTAGCTCCTCTGTAACTTAAAACATGCAACCTGTAGATTTTTTTAAACGTCGCCTATGAAGATTTTAAAGGGTAAAAAAGTTTGTCGGCATTCCACAAGCGGACACAATTTTGAAGCGTGACATGTTGGGTATGAATTTACTCGGCGTAACATTATCTTTCATAATATTAAAAAAAAAAATGGGGA
Source organism: Rana temporaria (assembly GCF_905171775.1). NCBI lineage: Eukaryota > Metazoa > Chordata > Amphibia > Anura > Ranidae > Rana > Rana temporaria. Next base: position 138,597,828 of record NC_053490.1, read on the forward strand.
TAACTTTACTGTTGTCTTATTTTTTAATTAAAAAAAGTGTAATTTTTTCCCAAAAAAGTGCGCTTGTAAGACCGCTGCGCAAATACGGCGTAACAAAGTATTGCAACGATCGCTATTTTATTCTCTAGGGTGTTAGGATAAAAAATATATATAATGTTTGGGGGTTCTAATTAGAGGGAAGAATATGGCAGTGAAAATAGTGTAAAATGACATTAGAATTGCTGTTTAACTTGTAATGCTTAACTTGTAATGCCAACGGCCACCACCAGATGGCACCAGCTCACATCTGGTGGTAATAACTTGTAATACCAACGGCTCACCACCAGATGGCGCCAGTTCACTTCCACCCTGCCTGCGGGCCATTTATAACTGGTCCGCGGGCCAGTACTTTGAGACCACTGCTCTAGCCCATTCTTGGGATTACCATCTGTGCTATGCGTTTCCCCCCTTTCCTCTAATTCCGCTGGTACTGAGGAAATTCAGGGAAGAGAAGACCAGCCTGATTCTAATTGCTTCCTTCTGGCCAAAAAGGCCTTGGTTTGCAACAGTGTTAAATCTAGCTGTAGAACCCCCGTGGAGACTTCCAGCCAGGAAGGACCTTCTAACGCAGGACTCAGTGTGTCACCCAGAGACAGACAGACTACATCTGTGCGCCTGGTTTCTGAAGAGGACATTCTAAAGGACAAGGGTTTATCTGACAAGGCAGTGAAAACCTTATTATCAAGTAGGAAGCAAGTAACCAGATCTATTTACAGGAAGGTTTGGAAAGTATTTAATTCTTGGTGTTCCACCAAGGATTTCCAAGTCAAGAGCATAGTCTCGGTTCTAGAGTTTCTCCATGAGGGAATGGAGAAGGGTCTGGCAGCTAGTACGCTAAAAACGCAGGTAGCAGCCCTTTCTGTTTATTTTGAAAAGACGCTGTCTAGAGAACCGTTAATTTCCAGATTTTTCAGGGCACTATCAAGAAACAGACCAGTGACTCTTAAAAATTTTCCAAGTTGGGACTTATCAGTTGTCTTGCAAGGTCTAACGGGGGATCCGTTTGAACCTTTAGTAAATGTTTCTTTGAAAAATTTAGTTCTAAAAACAGTTTTTTTTGGTGGCAATAACTTCAGCAAGGCGAGTTAGCGAGCTCCAAGCTCTAGCCATTACTGAACCTTTTTTAAGAATCTTTCCGGATCGAGTAGTTCTTCAGACAGATCCTGCTTTCCTTCCAAAGGTGGCATCAAAATTTCATTGTTCACAGGAAATTGTTTTGCCCACTTTTTCTTCGAATCCTTCCAACGCTGGAGAAGAAGCATTTCATTCTTTAGATGTGAAAAGGTGTCTTGAGCAATACCTCTCAGTCACTAGAGAGTTTAGAAAAACAAATGCATTGTTTGTAGTTTTTTCGGGACCTCGTAAAGGAGAAAAAGCGTCCAAGAGTACGCTAGCAAGGTGGCTTAAACTCACAATTATGGAAGCCTACAAAGCCAAAGGAGTAACGCCTCCCTTAGGCATTCTACCGCATTCTACAAGATCAACTGCAGTATCTTGGGCTGAAAGAGCAGGTGCTACACCTGAGCAAATTTGCAAGGCCGCCACCTGGTCCAACTACTCCACGTTCTTAAGACACTACAGGTTGGACCTATTGTCTGCCGCAGATCAGGCCTTTGGCAGAAAGGTGCTGCAGGCAGTAGTCCCACCCTAGGGTAAGTTACTTGTTTATCCTCTCCAAGGTTGTCCTGAAAGGCGATTAGAGAAAGACTTAGAACTTACCGGTGACAGTATTTCTAAGAGCCTTTCAGGACAACCGCTATTTCCCTCCCTTAATGTATGTTAAAGTAATAAGTATAAATCTATCATGGTGTTGTGGTTTTCTGTGCTTTGTCTTCCAGAGATTCGGACCACAATAACTGAAGCCATGGTGGAAGAGGAGGGTTTTAAAGGATTAGCATGTGTTTCCTAATGAAGAGGCGGAGCTGCGCTCTCTCCAAGGTTGTCCTGAAAGGCTCTTAGAAATACCATCACCGGTAAGTTCTAACTAAGTCTTTTTTGCCTCTTGTTTTGTGCACCTTTTACACACTTTTTTTTTTTTTTTTTGAAGCTTCCATTGTACTCCATTGGGAGATGTTTGGCTGTTATCTTCATTTATCTACACAATGCGGTGTACTGAAAGTGTAGTTACCCTTTTCATGTCAACTTATTTCAGGATCTGAAGTATTTTATGTTCTCTATTATTATACTATCTGGTTTCATATAAGACCTTAAGCTGGCGGCCATATATTATACAATTTTCTTATTCAATTTCCTTTAGATTTCCTTGATCCATGTAGTGCAAGGGCCTGCCTGATTGTATAAAAATTTAAAGTGTTTAGGTTTGACCTCATATATGGTTTTGGTAAATCTAAAGGAAAATTGTGCAAGAACTTCTAGGAGAGGGGCTTGCGGTGCCATCTCTCGAAAGTTCGGCCCCCTCCCCCGCCAGACCAATTATAAAGCGCAGCGCGTTCAGTAAGGAACCAGCATATGAAGTCAAAAGGATTCTCTGCCAGGTTCCTTTTTAACAAGAATGGCGTGGTGCAATCCAGGGATGGCCTGGGGTGCTGAAATTGCGGGCTCCCTGGACAGGTAAGTGTCAAGATATTAAAAGTCAGCAGCTGCAGTATTTGTAGCTGCTGACTTTTTTTATTTTTCGTGGGGGGGGGGGGCTGGAACTCCTCTTAAAGTTCTGCAATTAACAGCTTTGTATAGTGGGCTGACCGACTCCTGTCCCATCAGGACAGTGTCCTCTTTATACATGAATTTACTGTTATTTGCCTCTATAAGATATCTCTACTAGTACGTTTCCTTAAATGGAGCTTGTTCTTTTACCCATGGAGGCCAAAGGTACATTTTAATTTTTAATAATGGCAGCACAAACTCCCCTTCTCGCTTCCAGGAGTGAAGTAAAATACCTGGTGAATCATGTGACTAGCTTCCCCTTCATCTTTGTTGCTACCTGGGGCTTACACAAGCCTTCATCTGTAGTCCCCATTGCCAAATGCGTAGTGTCTCAAAGAAAGGTTAATATATGCAGTTGATGGGTGTGCCATTAATGTGAAAATATTATTTCTCTTGCATTCATGGACAGACATGGCAGCATAATCTTGACATTAGGTATTATCCTTCTATCAGGAGAGGACTAGGCAGAAACATGTTAAAGTGTTAAAACGGCATCAAAACTGTACAGTACCGCCCAGGAGGCGGTCCCTCTGGATACAACCCCTCTCCCTGCATTCAGCAGCTCAGTTTTTTTTTCTGCCTAGCATAGGAGAATGACATGGTTCCCTGTGTGCCCCATGGTCCTGGAGTGTTTTCTATTTTTTTTTCTTTGTTTTTTTTTTGTTTTTGTTTTTTGATCCTGAGATCTACAATCAACTGCTAACTGGGTGACAGGCTGGATATCCTAGATCCTTGTAGTCTTCCCAGTTTTGGCCATCGAGCGTGTGCAGACCTTTAGCTACGCGCTTGGTCAGCCACGACATGCCCCATTGCTCCAGGGGTGGCCAGTGAGCTACATGCTCCAGGGCACACATATGACTGGGCTATTTCTGTCCGTGTCACAGTGTGCCAGGGCCGACAGCCACACCGTACCGCTCGGGTGATGGATCTGTCAGGAATGCTTCCAGCAGTCCATGCAGGACTGGAAAGTAGCAGTTCCCCCTGCTTCGGCAGGATGGAACGACTGTGGAGGTCGATTAGGGGGTTTTCAGCCCTTCCTTTCCTCTCTCCCTTCCTCCCTATGCTCTTTGGAGTTACGCTGACTGTATGACCCGGGATCCACCGGGGGGGGGGTGCCATTCTCTGCCGGGGGGCTGCACTGTGGGTCCGCTCTCCTGGGGCTGCTGTCCGGCTGCCATGTGTGGGGGGCCTCCGTTCGGGGACCCCGGGTGTTCGCCGCCTTAATTGTGTGCTTTTCTCCTTTCCGTCATGCGACCGGTGGCCATTTTGGCGATGTCTGGCGCTATTTTTCCTGTTTACTAGTGGCGGCCATTTTCTTGTAACCGCACACCTTTTTCCACAGGGCGGCCGAACGGCAGCCATTTTCTTGTGGGTTTTGGCCCCTAGTGGCGGTATCTGTTCTCTGAATGGCACAAACAATGTAGAGACACCCCAGAGGGGGCGAGTGACACAGGCGGCTGTGCGGGAGAGCACGATCAGACGGGATCGTGCGGACGGCAGCTGTGCAGTGCCTGTCTCGAGTCCTCTGGGGGGCCCCTCAGCTTCTGTAGCTAGCAGCTCCAAGTACTCTTAAATTGGAGGTTAAGGCGGAGACATCTACAGAGACGGCGGTCCCTTTCGGATTCCGTAAGCCAAACCGCACTACTAAGGTGTTTCCTTGTGTACCCTTTCTTGATAAACTTTTATACAAGGAGTGGGAACGACCACAGAGGGTCTTTTTCGGTCCCCAAATGTATAGCGGTCTGTTGCCCTTTTGAGGAGTTTCCTGAAGAAATGGACTTCTCCCCCGATAGTGGACACCACCTGTGTCCAGGATAAAAAAGGTGACCACACTTCCGGTGGAGGGGGCTCCTGCTTTCCAGGACCCTGCGGACAGGAGGGCTGAGGCCCGCTCCCCGCTCCCTGTTCACGGTGGTGGGGTCGGCAGTGCGTCCTGCTGTGGCCTGGGGCCTTGGTGTCAGACGCTTACTAACTGGGCAAAAATATTGTACCATGAGTTGAAGGAGCAACAGGCTCCCCCGTGTGTGGAACTGGCCGACCAGTTGGTGCAGGGACTTAAGCTTGTCTGCGAGTTAGCCTTGGATACAATTCCCTTGCTGTCCAGGGCATCGGTCTTTGCGGTGGTGCTGCGCTGCCTGATCTGGCTAAAATGTTGGTCCACGGACCAAACTTCCAGGAAGGCCTTGATGGATTTACCTTTTTAAGGGTGAGAGGCTTTTTGGAGCCTCGCTGGATGATAGTATTAACCACTTAAGCCCCGGACCATTTTGCAGCTAAATGCCCAGGCCAGGTTTTGCGATTCGGCACTGCGTTGCTTTAACAGACAATTGCGCGGTCGTGCGACGTGGCTCCCAAACAAAATTGGCGTCCTTTTTTCCCCACAAATAGAGCTTTCTTTTGGTGGTATTTGATCACCTCTGCGGTTTTTATTTTTTGCGCTATAAACAAAAATAGAGCGACAATTTTGAAAAAAATTCAATATTTTTAACTTTTTGCTATAATAAATATCCCCCAAAAACATATATAACATTTTTTTCCTCAGTTTAGGCCGATACGTATTCTACCTATTTTTGGTAAAAAAAAAATCGCAATAAGCGTTTATCCCCTATTTTGTAAACGCTATAAATAATGCGCAAACCAATCGATAGTTTTATTGCATTTTTATTAATTTTTTTTTTTATTACTATTGGCGGCGATCAGCGATTTTTTTTTATTTTTTTTATTTTTTGTGACTGCGACATTATGGCGGACACTTCGGACAATTTTGACACATTTTTGGGACCATTGTCATTTTCACAGCAAAAAATGCATTTAAATTGCATTGTTTATTGTGAAAATGACAGTTGCAGTTTGGGAGTTAACCACAGGGGGCGCTGTAGGGGGTAGTGTTCACTTAGTGTGTTTACAACTGTAGGGGGGTGTGGCTGTAGGACTGACGTCATCGATCGAGTCTCCCTTATTAAAGGGATCACTCGATCGATACGCCGCCACAGTGAAGCACGGGGAAGCCGTGTTTACATACGGCTCTCCCCGTGCTTCAGCCTCGGGGAGCGATCGCGACGGAGCGGCTATAAACGAATTGCCGCGCCGTCGTCCCGGATCGCTCCCCGAGGGAACCCGCCCACAGCGGGGGGGCCCCGATCGGACCCCCCACCCGCTAGAAGGCAAGGACGTATATATACACGTCCTTCTGCCTGTCTGTGCCATTCTGCGGATGTAAATAGTCGTGCGGCGGGCGTTAAGGGGTTAAAGATGCCACAGGGAGAAAGATCACTCTGCTCCCGCAATCCAAAAAAGTAAGGAGCCACGCTGTAGGCAAGGGCCCTCCTCCGCTCATAAGCGGTTTTTTCCCCTCAATCCGGAACTGCAGTTAAACGCTCACAGGCCGATTAAGGCCCTTGTTAAAAGACAAAAGCGTCCCTGGGTTCGCAAACCCAACAAGCCTGCGACCACATGAAGGTCTGCCCCCAACCGACGCTTGGATGGGGGGTCGTCTTTGCAAATTCGCAGCTCTGTGGACGTCGCTGCTCTCTGACCGGTGGGTTTGCAAAGTAGTTTCCTTGGTGGGCAAGAGAGAAACTCTATCTTGTACCCTAAACAGATTTTTTTTTCCCTTCAACTTCCTCCGAATCATCGGGAGGCTCTGTTTGGGGCAGTACAGGACCTGCTGGTGCAAGGGGTGATTATACCCGTGCCACTGCAGGAAAGGTTTCAGGGCTTTTATTCAAATCTGTTTGTAGTCCCAAAGAAGGATGGGGTCCGACCAATCCTGGATCTCAAGGCCCTCAACTGCTTTGTAAAAGTTCAGGATGGAATCCGTGCGCTCTGTAGTCGCGGCACTCCATCCAGGGGATTTTCTGTCATCCTTGGACATCAAGGATGCATACCTTGCATGTCCTCATATTTGTCAAGCATCAGAGGTTTCTGCGCTTTGCGGTCAGGAACGACCACTACCAATGTGTGTCTCTCCCTTTTGGCCTGGGCTCGGCGCCAAGGGTTTTCACAAAGGTGCTTGCCCCGATTCTGGCCTTGCTGAGACAGGAATCGCTATCGTGGCCTACCTGGATGACCTCCTTCTGAGAGCTGTTTCAGACTTAAAGGAGGATGTGGCGATTTGCCTGTCAGACCCTTTTTTTTCCGAAACAAAGTTTTATTTATAATCAAAAGTAACAGTCGTACAATCATACTAGCATTTGTACATGAATTTTTAACATGAAAAATGTGACATTAAACATAGCCGGATTCAGTAGTGGAGTGTTCTTTTATTATTTTTTTTAATTATTTTCCCCCCCCCTTTTCTTCCCCTTCCCAAACAACTTTATTGTAACAGAGGGTGCATACATGTCATTACATACATCTAAAATGTGTCAATGATGATATGAGGGTGTGCAGCATTCAGAATACCAACAGTTCAAAGCCGTTGTCATGGCCAACAAAGAGGCATTTTACAATGTACAGGGCAAACAAAGAGAGCAGTCTGGTGCCCACCATGCAGGTACTCGAGACCCACACCGGAGTGCACGCCTGTCAAGACCCTTCAATAATTTGGTTGGGTCCTGAATCTCCAGAAGTCGCTGTTGGTGCCGACTCAGCGCCTGGAATATCTGGGCTTGATTCTAGACTCCTTGGAGGCAAGAGTTTTTCTCCCCTTGGAAAAGTTGCAGACTCTTCAGGTGGCGGTGAGACTGCTGGCATCCCGCAGGTGGTGGTCACTGTGCTTTTGCATGCAAGTCCTGGGACTCATGGTAGCCTCTTTCGAGGCGGTACCGTATGGTCAATTCCACACTCGTGTCTTGCAGAAGGAGATCCTGTCAAAATGGGACAAATCTCCGTTGTCCCTGGATTGTCAGATCCGGGTGAGCCAAGTAGTCAGGGCTTCCCTGGTCTGGTGGCTGAGATCTTCGGCCCTTCAGTCCGGGAAGTCGTTACTCCCTTTCACTGGACAGTGATCACAACAGACGCCAGTCTGGCGGGATGGGGGGGGGGGGTTTGGGGTGTTCAGGTGACACAAGGTTGCTGGACGCAAAAGGAATCCCGCCTGCCGATCAATGTGCTGGAACTTCAGGCGATCAGGCAGTGCATCTCCACATGGTCACAGAGGCGTCCGGTCAGGATCCAGTCGGACAACGCCACGATGGTGGCGTATGTCAACCATCAAGGAGAAACAAGAAGCTTGCCTGCAGCATTGGAGGACGCTCACATCCTGAGGTGGGCAGAACGGAGTGTGCCGGCTCTATCGGCCGTATACATTCCAGGCGTGTAAAACTGGCAGGCAGACTACCTAAGTCATCAGATGCTGGACCAAGGAGAATGGTCGCTACACCCAAATGTGTTTCAGATCCTTTGTCAAAGACGGGGCACACCAGACGTGGATCTCCTGGCTTCTCGACTCAATCAGAAGGTGTTGAGGTTTGTGGCCAGATCCAAAGACCCCTTGGCGGACGCAACAGACGCATTGGTGGCCCCTGTGGGGGCAGTATCGGCTACTCTATGCCTTTCCCCCGCTAAAGCTTCTCCCTCGTCTACTTCGCAGGGTGCAGCCTGAGGGGATTCCGATGATCCTAATTGCCCCAGATTGGCCTCGGTGTCCTTGGTACACCGACCTAATGCGTCCCTGGTGCGCTGACCTAGTGTGTCTGGTGGCGGATGTTTTTTGGCAACTACCAATGCGAGAGGACCTTCTGTCGCAAGGTCCCATACTTAATCCTGCTTTACAGTCGCTGGCTTTAACAGCGTGGCTATTAAAAACGCCAGGTGCTAAGGGACCGAGGCATGTCAGATACGGTAATTTCTACCATGCTGAGGGCACATAAGTCATCCTCTCGGAAAATGTATCATCCGACGTGGAAAGGCTTACATCTCTGTGTGTGGAGATGAAGTGGCGTCCGCGTGCATATTCGGTTTCCAGGGTCCTGCTGTTTCTATAGCGTGGAGTGGACCAAAAGCTTGCCTTAAGATTTATTTGTTCAACAACCCTTGGCGGCTCACTCGGTACATTTGTGCAGGGGGTTCGACATGTGGCCCCTCCACCGCTACCTCCGCGGGACTTGAATCTGGTCCTCTTAGTACTTCTGAAACCGCCCTTTGAAAACATTAGAGAGGTTCCTTTATTGATGCTCTCTCAGAAGATTGCTTTTTTGGTGGCTATTACGTCGGTCAGACAGGTTTCTGAGCTGGTGGCCTTGTCTTGCAAGGCGCCCTATCTGATCCTCCACAAGTATAAGGTGGTGCTGCGCCCGCAGCCTTCCTTTCTTCCTAATGTCGTTTCGGCTTTTCATCTTAATGAAGCAATGGAAACTCTGGTTTCGTTCATTGGTAAGTATTGGGCCGTTTAGATCTGGCCCATTCTGCCATTGTTCTAAAATTGACCACTGTGACACATCTCTTTATCTATTTAGAAATATCCCATCCACATTCACCCCTGATGAGCGATCAATGATCTTGCGGAACCTGCGTCGGGTTTTCTGATGCGTGCATTTGTATATACTGCCTTGTACACAGTTTGTATCAATTTTAATTCTCTTTATTATGTGCAAATCCATTGGCTGAGCTATTATTATGCTATATTATTCATGAATGTACATCAATCTTAAATAAACATTTATACTGTTACTACTTTTGTTACTTAGTGGCAAACTGTGACCATTTAAAGTCACAAGGGCGACTCTTTTTCTGTATATGTTTCATCTTAATGAGGACATTGTACTTCCATCTTTGTGTCCTCGACTGTCGCATCCGAAAGAGGCTGCGCTACATTCCTTGGACGTTGTCTGAGCTCTGCGGGTGTACCTGGCTACTACTGCTCCATTCCGGAGGTCGGACTCACTGTTTGTTTCGGTGGTTGGTCCTAAGAAGGGCATGGCGGTCTCGTCGGCCACCATCTCTAGGTGGATCAGACGGATCGTGATTCAGGCTTATGCCCAAAAGAGTGATCGCCTCCCTTTCCTGTCACGGTGCATTCCACCAGGGCAATAGGTGCCTCTTGGGCTTTTCGACATCAAGCGTCTGTTTCCTAGGTGTGTAAGGCAGCGACCTGGTTGTCCGTTCACACTTACACTAAGTTTTACAAGGTTGATGTGAGTGCATCTTCGGATGCTTGCTTCCGCTGCAAGGTTTTGCAGGCGGCTGTTTAAGGTTGCAACTCCTCTGTTGAGGAGCTCTGGTTGTTTTGGGGGTGAAGTTTGTTTGGTTGCTGTTCCTACCCCTCATTTTTTTTCACACTGCTTGGTTACATCCCTAATGTCAAGATTATGCTGCTGTGTCGGTCCATGAACGAAAGAGAAAATAGAATTTTTGTACTCAACGTAACATCCTTTTCTCTGAAGTTCATGGACGGACACAGCACCCACCCCTCCTTCTTTTTTTTTTTTTTAATATATTTGTACTGCTTTTTGACAAACTGAGCTGCTGAATGCAGGGAGGGGGTTGTACCAAGAGGGACCGCCTCCTGGGTGGTACTGTACAGTTTTGATGCTGTTTTAACACTTTAACATGTTTTTGCCTAGTCCTCTCCTGATAGAAGGCTAATACCTAATGTCAAGATTATGCTGCTGTGTCCGTCCATAGACTTCAGAAAAAGGATTTTACGGTGAGTACAAAAATCCTATTTTTGCCCTGCATGACCAAGGCACATGTAATCATTATGGACCTGTATCAGAATTGTATTTCCTTTTTTTATAGGTATATTTTTGTGACTTATTTTTTTATTTTTTTCCCCCCTTTAAAAAAATAATAATAATACTAGAATATTATGTTCTTTACTATTCCCACTCTATCAGCTTTTTCATTTACTGGCAGCTCTCTATAATACGTTTTTTTAATTCTCATACCAATGATTTGTCATTAGATTCATAACGTGAAAGATATATAAGTTTTAAAAGTTTTGCTCAGAGTAAAATATTTAGTGAAACGGTGGGTGTTCTGCAAATGAACCTGTTTTTGCTGTAGAATTTTTTTTTTTACCTTTTATTGAAAGATACATAAAAGATTACAATTAAAGATGGGTAAACGGCAAGCAGCTGGTGTGCCATGAAACATTACAGTCAACAGGGTAATAACATTCAATGTAAATACCAGAATCCAAAAGTATCTGAATATAGGACTGAAAAAGACTGGTATGTGAAATCAATAAAGATTTAGAAACATCTGAAAAAATTGAATCTAATAAAGAATCACCATATATTGAACGGTGCTCAGCCATGACAAAGTGTATACATTTTTGAGCTTGGAGAAAGATTATGAAGGAACGAAGATGGGTAAAAGGGGGTGGGATGCAGAGAGCGGCTGGATAATCACACACCATTTAGGCCGTGGTAGGCAAAAAAGTTTTTCCATAAGTATTGAGAATATTCATCAGAAAAACGGAACTGATCCCGGTAAAATCATCTGGTCTTGTGTTCTTCCGATTTGTCCTGTAGATCAGAGGTCAAATGCTACATGCTTTCTATATCATTCCTTCTGGTGAACCTTTGGGTAAGAGTAGGAAGAGATTGTTGTTTTCACATGGCTGGGAATGGAATGCATGCTCTAGCTGCAAAAATTAAATGTTTAAGTAAAGATTTATGGTATTTTTTCCGGGAAAGAGGGGTCGGGTCAACAAGAACTGCTGGTCAGGTTAACAAGAACTGCTGTGGGGTCTCCGGACAATGAGATATCAGAACGTTTGTAGATAGGTTGGAGGACTTGCTGCCAGAATGGCTGGATGCCAGGGCATTCCCAAAAGGTGTGCCCTTGTGGGAATCACATCTCCAGCAACGATCGCCCAATTGTGGGAATAGTTTGTCTAGTACAGAGGGGGTCCTATGCTTTATTTCAGGTACTTATATTACGCTGTCAATTTAGGCAATGCTTTACATATACATTCACATCAGTCCCTACCCTCAAGGAACTTACAACCTAAGGTCCTTAAAGTGGCTGTAAACCCTTTACAACCACCTTAACCTACAGGTAAGCCTAACCTGTAGATGCAATAAATATCTCCCAAACCTAAAAGGTCTAGGAGATATTTGCAGAAATTGCAGCACCGATGTCTACGGCGCATGCGCGCTGAGCGTGCCGCTACTAACGGTAACCATGCCATTAGTGGCGGCACCCCCGCACATGCTACCCGAAGTTACTCCGGTCATCATGTCGGCGATGGAGGAGGTGACCAATACGGGGGCTTCAATCTCAGGTAAGTAATTCAAAATGCGCTAGTTTGCTATGCGTACAAGCTCATTATGCCTTTGTCTTGCAGGGTGTTTTTTTAGAGAGAGGGTTTATTTCCTCTTTAACACACATTCATACATATACTAGGGCCAATTTAGACAGGATCTGATTAACCTACCAGCATGTCTTTAGCGTGTGGGAGGAAACCACGCAAGCACAGGGAGAACATGCAAACTCCAGATAGATTGTGTCGTGGTCAGGATTCCACCCAGCAACCTATTTTGCTGCTAGGTGAAAGTGCTAACCATTATACCACTGTCATGATTTTGTAAGCGGTTTCCTCGTATTTACTACATAGCAATGATTTGTGAGTGCAAAAAGAGATTATTCTTGTTCTAATAAACAGTTGATGGTGAGCAACCAAACAACTATTGTCTTGTTTATGGTTCTCAGCTGTTGGAATATCTGATATCTATATTCAGATTGGAAGGAAGCAGTATACGAAAACACTCAAGTGGAGTGTGGGACGTTTTGTTACAGTAACGCTCTAAAATTAAATAAGAATGAAAATAAGAAAGACAACATAAGGGGTTAGCGTTGCCCTCAAAAGGCACCTCCGGTTAAAACATTTTAAAGGCATAGGCTATACAGACTAGGTGATGCAGTTGCACCTTACTTAGTCTGTCTAACCTTTCCCAAGGGAGGCCACCCCAAGGTCACATGAATGTGGGGGAACCATTTCCACTCAAACATGTGAGTGACCCTTATAGGGACTAATGGTGTGCCCAGGGAACAAGGCCACTCACGGTGATCAACAAAGGAAGAGGGGGAAAATTGCAGCGCCCAGATGGATTATTAGCCATTAGGTTGGAATTCTGTTTGTAGAAAAGGTCCTACAAAACTAGGAATTGTGAAGTTGTGAGGTGACTACTTTCTGGTGGGGTGCTAGTATTTGGCCTTCCCACTGATGAGATTGCAGTGGCCTCCATAGGAGCTTAAACTGTAAAACCTGAACACAACCTCCTGGTGATGCTAATAGGATCCAATAAGCAACATTAGAGTGAGGTTTTATACACCATCCTTGAGCGTCAGACAGTATGCGGGCCAGTATTGGAGGCAGTGACAGTGATATCGGGTTTGACAGAAACGCTCGTCCTATTGAACCAGTTTTACTCTATTTAAAAAAAAAGAAAAAGAAAGGGTTAGCATTGCCATTAGAAGGTTTTTTTCTTACAAAAAAACAAAAAAAAACGAATTCTGGTTTGTTCCATTTGAAAAACGTTAGAATGGCCAATGTTCCACATACGGAGGATTGACCCTTTTCGTCAAGTGCCTAAAGAACCTTATATAGGAAAACCACATGGTAAAGGTGATCGGTCATCAGCGTCATTCATCATTTCGTGGGGCCCGTCGTCTGTTCCTTCGAGATTTTGTTTTTATTTTTTATACATTTCTTTATTTTTTTTGTGATTTTTTTTTTAACACAGTGTGACCAGAGCAATACAGTGTTTCCATAGTAACACTGTACTAATCTAGGGAAGTGATCAGGATTTTTTTTTTTTTTTTTTTTACATATTATGATCACTTATGCCAGTGAATTTTTACTGAATGAAACTGATCAATGCAGTGTGTTTTGTTGTGATTAGCTGTGAATGGCCACATCTAATCACATGGTACACATGGGCTGTGATTGGCCCTATCTGTACCATGTGATCGTTGTGAGCAATCACAGCTAGCAACACAATTGTACACAATAAGTGGCATGAATCACAGCCATTCATTGTTTTACAATTGCCATGTGAGATCTGCTGTGATTTGATTACAGCAGATCACATGGTAAGGGCAGCGGACCAGTACACTGATGAGTCATCGGCTGTGTCCGGCGGACTCAGCCAGTGACAGATCCTGTCGTAGCGTCGCCAGTTCCAATGATGTCCATTCAGAATGACAAAGGTCCTGCCCATTTTACAATAGGCTGGGTAGGAAGTGGTTAAGGTGTTTCCTAAGTAATTTTTTGCCAATTCCTGGGTCCAGAAAATTTCGAGGTCTGATATATTTGGAATCTATTTACTTGACAACGATTCATATTTTATTCATATCGTACACTAAAATTAGTCTTTAGGCCAAAAATTAAAATTTTAGAATGTGTGTGAAAAGGAAATTAGAAAATTGGTCTGGCAGTAAAATTGCTACAGGTAAAGACCGGATGTATAGTTTTAGCTGCCCTCATCTCCGGGCCTGCTCATTGATTTGACATGCAGTTTTCTCTGAGAATAACCTGTGCTTCTTCTTCATTGCTCCGTTTAAAGTTAGGCATAATATTTATTCTCAACATTGGCAGTTTCCAGTGGTAATGGTTTCCTATTGAAATACCCATAACCAATTAGGAGTCATTTTATTGTTCACAATATATTCTAAGATGATAAGTTTCAGTTGTAGCTAGGAGTGATGATATCTCATTATTCTTATTAAATAAGTCCTTTCATAGGTGTGCGCAGCCTATTGCATTAGGGTGTGCACACCAAAGCTCAAACACACGCGTGTATAATATACCATATATGGCAGTGGGGCAAGTCAGCAGGGCAGAGATCGGTGTCAGTAGTTTATCTTTATTTGTATTATTATTATTATTTTTTTACAATTTTATTTTTAATATTTTTTTTTTTAGGAGCCCTGTTTGGGGGCTTTGGTGAAATATCAGTGGTTTAAACAGACCCCTGGGGCTAGATTCAGAAAGAATTTACGTTGGCGAATCTATTGATGCGCGTCGTAAATTCAAAGCTGCGCCGGCGTATGTTTTTTCTGTATTCAGAAAGCAAGATGTGCCGAAATTAGGCTAAGATCCGACTGGCATAAGTCTCTTACGCCGTCGTTTCTTAGTTGCATATTTACGCTGGCCGCTAGATGGCGCTTCCGTCGATTTACTCAATAAATATGCTAATTATGTAGATACGCCGATTCAGAAACGTACGTCCGCCTGGCGCATTTTTTACGTAGTTTACGTTAGGCTTTTTCCGGCGTAAAGTTACCCCTGCTATATGAGGCGTATCCTATGTTAAGTATGGACGTCGTTCCCGCGTCAAATTTTTTAATTTTTACGTCATTTGCTTAAGTCGTTCGCGAATAGGGCTGTACGTAAGTTACGTTCACGTCTAAAGCATTGACGATTTGTGGCGTAATTTCGAGCATGCGCACTGGGATTCTTTCACGAACGGCGTGGGGTCACACTAAATTTAAATAAAACACGCCCACATCATCCACATTTGAATTAGGCGGGCTTACTCCGCCGTAACTTAGGGCGCAAGTTCTTTATGAATACGGAACTTGCGCCCTAAGTTACGGCGGCGTAACGTATCTGAGATACGTTACGCCCGCAGAAAATTACGCCGGGCTATCTGAATCTGGCCCCTGATGTCTAACTTTTGAGACAGAGAAAGGGACTGAGGACAGAGATTCCCCAGTCCCTTTCTCTGCAGCCAGGCAGCAGGGGGAATTTGCATAGTACAGGGTGATTAGGGTGTGCCCAGGCACACCTTATGTGCGAACGACTATGAGTCCTTTGCATCCTCTTCTTATTTCTTTGTGAATGTATATAACAAATTGTCTTGCCTCTTAAAGCAAATATGTGCTCAGAGATAAAGAAGACTGCCATCACTGGCCCTTCTGAAAATGATCAGAGGATTGCAATACCTTGGGTTTTTAATGCTAAACAAGCATGCATCAAGTAAAGTCCGATCTACTGATGTGCTAAATCAGCACCATAGCCATTGTACAGTAGCTATCATATTCAAAAGGAGGGTTTGGAAATGGCAACCTTCAATATCTTTCAATACAGGTTTTCTTAAATGTTTTTTTTTTTTTAACTGTCACTTTCCAAACTAATAGTGTTGCACCTTGTAAAGGTAAAACAAAATGTACCATAAGAATGTATAGAGTGTACTGCATGCTCTTCGATTATGCCAGTACCCTTGCATAATTTACTATATAAAGACTTATAACTGGGACCATGATCAAGCTAATTTTCTGTCTGGAATGCCACCAGATGTCTATTACACTAATCTGACCACTTTGTTCCAAGACTATGCTGCCAGGAGGTTTATCACACGCAGCCTCTTGCCAGTTTTTTTTCTTGCAAAGTAGGAAAGAACAATCAATATTTATTACTAGGCATGATCCGGAAATACTTTCTATAGAAGCAGAAAATGATCAGGTAATGATTTAATATTTTGTAGAATTTTTTCAAACATACATGATTAGCGCTGTTCTCCTGTAGAATGACCACATAACAAAATTCCCATGCTGTTTCACAAAAAAAGTTCCTTCCCGGAAAAAAACAAAAACATAAAATGGATTCAATGACTACTGTAATTGTTTTTTTCCTGTGTGCCTGATAGCAAACATATGATTTTTGGCTTGTTACTGTTTCCAAAAAACAGATCCAGCTATCTGTAAATAAACCTTTTTTCTTGTCTATGGAAGGACATAGGAATTCTTAAGCCTCGTACACACGATCGGACTTCCATCAGATAAATCCGTGGATTTTTGTCCAAAAGGGCTTTGTTCGTGAACTTCTTCTGCGTACAGACGGCAGAACATTTTCAGCCAACATCCACCAAATCACATGGTTTTTCAGCTCTTTACCGCCACCCTTTGGGCAACTTCTGCTATTGTTATCTGATGTTTAGCATTGGTTCGGAGCATGCATGTTTGTACTTTGGATTTTAGTCCGACGGATTTGTCGGACTAAAATCCGACGGAACACATTTGTTGTCAGACAATTTGAGAGCATGCCAGCCAACATTTATTGTCGGAAATTCCGACAACAATTGTCCGATGGAGCATACAGATGGTCGGATTGTCCGACAAAACACGCCCGTCGGACAATTGTTTTCAGAATATCCGATCGTGTACGGGCATTTAGACTATCAGGTTATACTGCTGCCTACAGGAGAAATGAACACTGGCAACAAAAAACTGTTAGCCAGCACAGGCTATGTATAAATGTGTAAACAAAGTCGTAGGGTACCGAGACTACCTTTTGTTATTTTCTACAGTAGCACCTGTAGTTAATTGACAGTTTTGTGTTAGGCCCCGTACAGACGACTGGTTATCCGCTGGAAACGGTCCGCCGGACCGTTTCCAGCGGACATTCCTCCTCCGGATTTTGATCCGATGGCTTGTACACACCATCAGATCAAAATCCGCGCGGAAAATATCCGCGGTCATGTGTCGCGCCGTCGCCGCGGCGACGTGCGCGACGCTGGAAGGTAAATACTTCCACGCATGCGTCAAATCATTCCGACGCATGCGAGGGATGGGGAGGGGACGGACTGATCCGGTGAGTCTGTACAGACGACCGGATCAGTCTGCTGGACTGGATTCCAGCGGATAGATTTCTTAGCATGCTAACAAATTTTTATCCGCTGGGAATCCGTCGGCTGGATTTTAATCCGCTGGGAAATGTCCGCTCGGGCCTACACACGACCGGATCTATCTGCTGGAACTGATCCGCGGATCAATCCCAGCGGATGGATCCGGTCGTGTGTACGGGGCCTTAGAAGGTATAGTGTTTGTAAAGGATAAATAATAAATAAAAAAATACCTGTTTCTACTCACCTGCTTTGTGCAATGGGGTCCCCCATCGGTGCTCGTAGCTTCTCCTCTTCTCAGTGTGCCACCATAGGAAGTCTCTTGCAATGGTGGCCCACCTGCAGGCTCGATCCTGAGCCACGCTGCCTGTGTCCATAGACACAGAAAGTGTGGCTTGGCTCGACCCCTTCCCCGTCACAGGATTCAAATGACAGCAGCAGGAGCCAATAGCTCCCGCTGTTGCCTCTCTGTCCTATAAGTCGTGCACATTGCTAGATCGAGGACGGGCACAGGTAAGTATTTAGGCAGGCTGGGGGAGCTCTGTACAGAAAATTCATTAATGTAAAAAAACATATAGAACCACTTCAAAGGGTTAGTTCACCTTAATAATAATAAAAAATAGTGGCTCTGTTTTCTTTGTGGTTCCCTCTCTATGTTCAGGGATCCATAACAATTTCCACTGCGGGCTTCCAGTAATTAAGATGGAGGCTGCGCGGCCTCGATTGGATCCATTCCGAGGTTAGCTCCGCCCCTCTTTGTTACTTTACGCGGTGAGTTTGGGCGTCTCCTTACCCCGTGAACACGTCCCTGTTGTGACGAAACGTCGGGAGGAGACGCCTTGACGTCACCGCGTTACTCGTGTAAGGACCCGGATATTCCGGGCGTACGCTCCTACACAGGCCAGCCGGCTGTGTCATTTTAAGTTCTCTATATGCTCGTTTTTAAAGAGTTTTATGTACGTACACAATCTGTAGATTTATCAATAAACCTGTATGCAGTATTACGCTATGTGCTCTCCTTGGCTTTCTTCCTATGATTTGGAGCTGTGTGTCTGCTGTTGCTGAGTGGAAACTATTTTCAGTGAGGCTTCATCATTATTTGGAGGATTGATTCTGGCCCTGCAGTGGAGCTTGGATTTCTGCATAAATGCTGGTTTTATTCTGATCTCTGGTAAGAGTCAGTGTTACCCGTGGGTGGAGGTCTCCTGTCTGCACTAACTACTGTGTTGTGGATACTACTGGTATCTAGGATCCATTGTCATTTTCATCACCATACTTTGGGACTCTTTTTGCCTTCTGGCTTCACTGTTTCTTTTTTATTTTTAATTTTCACTATGGTTCATCAATATGTACTATCACTGTAAATTACAATTTTTGCTTTGACAATATTTTTATTGTTATATTAGTCTCACAGACAAAGTATTATTATTATCATCACATTGTGACACGTAGTGGTGTCCTTTTTTTCACATTGGTTTATTAGCGCGACTCCCCCTTTTTTCCATACCTGTTTGATGTTGTATGACATCCTTGAGACGCAGCTATTATTGTTTTGTTATTTGGGTATGCGCAATATTTATTTCTTTTTTTGTAATAATAAAAAATACCCTACTATGCAGTGACACTACACCATAGCAGCACCCTATGATAATGTCATTAATTGCATTAATGACTCCCCTCTGGTAACACATCTGTTGACCATATTCGTGATAACAGATGCCAGACAGAAAAACTGCCACTGGTTTGGATGACTCCGTCCTGTCTTCTTAACGCTCCCTAATGCCACAGGTGGACTGCTGCCCATTTCTTGAGGGTCATACATAATTAGTGTGCTCTTTCTTTCTCCTGATGCCAATGAGCTCATCTGTGCCAACAGGAGAGAGAGCACACTGTGCAGGCATTGCCCTCTGGATGACAGCACTCCCTCCTGTAGTGCTAGGGGACACTCATCCTGATGGCTGCTCTGTCCCTCTAAGACAGGGGTCTCCAAACATTCTAAACAAAGGGCCGGATTATTGTCCTTCAGACTCTAGGAGGGCCAGACTATGGCCAGGAGGAGTGGAAATTTTCCTGGCATCTGTGGGAGTAAGCGTTGCCACATTTGGTATTAAGGGGATTTACAGTGCCCAGTGCTTGGTATCATAGGGAGGAATAGTACCCCATTTTTGGTGTCAGTGGAAGAAAGGATGGCCCATTGTTGGTGGCGGGTGGCAGAATAGTGTCTTGTATCAGTGAGAGGAATAGTGCCCAAAAGGCCAGAAAAGGGCAAGCAGAGGGCCACGTCCGGCCCTCGGGCCACCGTTTGGAGACCACTGCTCTAAGAAGACAGAGTTGAGCCATGTAACACAGTGGCAGATTCTGTTATCATGAATATGGTCCACAGGTATTTTACTAAAGGAGAGAAAGAGGCATGCTTGTAAGATCTGATTAGCATAGGGTGCTGCTATGGTGTATTGTGACTGCATAGTATTTTTTAAGGTGAACTAACCCTTTTTTCATGACCTACCTCATGTCAGCACACAACAGGTTAACTCCTCCTCTGGGACCCTCAGGACTACCTTTTCCTAGAGTAATAAATAGAAGCCCTCCCCTTCATTCGGTGTTCTCATTTTTTGGTCATGCCCCAGGCCACCTGTGGATTGCATGCTGTAAGTACTAATGTACACAGGAATACTCCAAGGTTCAGCCTCTCCTGGAGTTGGAAGATCCAGATACTTGGAGGTTAACCCTCCTAAAACTGTGTGCCCTGTGTGCCATTTCATGCTTGGCTGGAGCTCAGCGAGCACCATGTTGGGACCCTTATGTTATCGGTTTTCCCCTGAATAGATTTCTACTATATGCCTGTAAAGCAGGGGTCTCAAACTGACGGCCCTCCAGCTGTTGCAAAATTACTAGTCCCATCATGCCTCTGAGTGAGTGAGTGAGTGAGTGAGTAACTTGAGTGAGTGACTTGTATAGCGCTACAAATGCGAACTAAATCGCCCAAGGCGCTGCCTATGGGAGTCATGCTTGTAACTGCCAGTTTTGCAATGCCTCATGGGACTTGTAGTTTCGCAACAGCTGGAGGGCCACGAGTTTGAGAGCCTTGCTGTAAAGACTCTCCAGGCAGGAGAGATAGGTGGCTGGGGATGAAGTCACAGAGGGTGGGCAGATGTGGCAGTATGGTAGAGTGGCCGTCCGTCCCCTAGCAACCATGTAAACAGTACTTATAAGCCAGAACAGGAATCTTCTTCTTCTCAGCTCAGCCAATTGTATCTTGATCCTGTGCTGTGTGTGTGGTAAGGCTGCTAGCTATGTGCCCTCTGCTATGCCGGTTCCCAGGGTCTCCTGGCAGCTTAAGGTCTGTTTCTTACTTTCAGGGGATTGTCCTAGTCTCCTGTCTTCCTTTAAAAACTGGATAATTGGATTCTCCCGCTGTCAATTCTCTGAGAGCAAGTGCAGGAGAGCATATGATTTTTAACCACTTAAGGACCGGACCAATATGCAGCTAAATGACCCAAGGGGTTTTTACAATTCGGCACTGCGTCGCTTTAACAGACAATTGCCCGGTCGTGCGACGTGGCTCCCAAACAAAATTGGCGTCCCTTTCTTCCCACAAATAGAGCTTTATTTTGGTGGTATTTGATCACCTCTGCGGTTTTTATTTTTTGCGCTATAAACAAAAATAGAGCGACAATTTTGAAAAAAATGCAATATTTTTTACTTTTTGCTATAATAAATATCTCCCAAAAACATATCAAAATTTTTTTTTTCCTCAGTTTAGGCCGATACGTATTCGTCTACCTATTTTTGGTAAAAAAAATTGCAATAAGAGTTTATCGATTGGTTTGCGCAAAATTTATAGCGTTTACTAAATAGGGGATAGTTTTATTGCATTTTTATAAAAAAAAATTTTTTTTACTACTAATGGCGGCGATCAGCGATTTTTTTCCTGACTGCGACATTATGGCGGACACTTCGGACAATTTTGACACATTTTTGGGACCACTGTCATTTTCACAGCAAAAAATGCATTTAAATTGCATTCTTTATTGTGAAAATGACAGTTGCAGTTTGGGAGTTAACCACAGGGGGGCGCTGAACGTGCTAGGCTTCACCTAGTGTGTGTTTACAACAGTAGGGGGGTGTGGCTGTAGGACTGACGTCATCGATTGTGTCTCCCCTATAAAGGGGATGACACGATCGATGCGCCGCCACAGTGAAGCACGGGGAAGCCGTGTTTACATACGGCTCTCCCCGTTCTTCAGCTCCGGGGAGCGATCACGACGGAGCGGCTATAAACGAATAGCCGCGCCGTCGTCCCGGATCGCTCCCCGAGGGGATCCGACCGCCGCATGTAGCGGGGGGGGGTCCCGATCGGACTCCCGACCCACGTCTAGGCAGGCACGTACAGGTACGTTGATGTGCCTGTCCGTGCCATTCTGCCGACGTATATGTACATGAGGCGGTCGGGAAGTGGTTAAAGTGTCTTGGACTCTATTATTGGAAGGGGATAATAGTGGTTCTTTTCCATATCTGTTAAAGCGGGGTTCTGGGCATTTTTTTTTTGCAAGCTAAAATTAATCACATTAAATAGTCCCTAAAACATATTAATAGCTCCCCAATCGTCCCAGAAATCATTGCAAACACTTGCCTTATATCCTCCAGCTCATGTTGTGGCCGTATCCATCATATGGGTGGGCATGTGAAGCCCAGTTCCTTTTTCTTCCTGGTTTTAAGGGAGAGGTGCATGCTGGGCCGATGCCCCAGTTGAAGTCCCTCTAGGACGAAACGCGTAGGGCTTGGTTTTTACCATTTCTCATGTATACTTTGGTTTTATTCAAATAAAACCTATATTTTTTGACCTGCACCATTGGGGCTGCGTTTTCTTTCTCTCCCCCACATCTTGTTTGGAGTCTTCCATTTCCACCCCATTTCACCCCTCAATGGGGTTCATCATTATCCCTTCACATCCCTTTGTGTGAGCGGACATCTTGGGATTATCAGGATATCATTCCGGGACACCGTGCATCCATGGCCCTCCACTGAAGATCCATTCCATCATCGATCCAGTCCGAGGAAGCCGAGCAGAGTATGCCCCGTGAGTGTTCATGCCTGATTGATCTGCTGTCGCTGACCGTCAGATCCACGCTTTCTGGTAAGCGCATATTTATCTTCATTTAGAAAGTGATATTCTGTCTTTGAGGATCCACGTGGTCATTCTACCATCTATTCATTTCACCAGTTTTGGATGGACTTTCTAGTGTTACATCATTTTTGGCTGTGTTTTTTATAGCACCAATTTATTCACTTACTTCACCATTATTTGTTTGTTTTTGGTATTTTATCACTGTTTCAGTACAGTGACTATTGATTTAGTATTCACCAAGAGAAATCATTGGCCCAGATTCAGGTAGAACTGCGCTATATTTGCGCGGGCACAGGGCAACGATTTTGCCCTGCGCCCACGCAAATATTTTGTGCTGCCCTCGATTCACGGAGCAGTAGCTCCATGAAATGCGAGGGCGCACCGGCAAATTTGCCCAGCGTAAGTGCGCGCAAGTTAAATGATCCCGCCGGGGGCGGGAATTTATTTAAATTAGGCGCGCTCCCGCGCCGAGCGTACAGCGCATGCTCCGTCGGGAAACTTTCCCGACGTGCATTGCGGCAAATGACGTCGAAAGGACGTCATTTGCTTCAAAGTGAACGTGAATGGCGTCCAGCGCCATTCACGAAGCACTTACGCAAACGACGTGAAATTCAAATTTCACGTCGCGGGAGCGGCGGCTATACTTTAGCGCAAGGCTGCCCCTTCTAATAGTAGGGGCAGCCAATGCTAAAGTTGCCGTACGGAAACTCCGTACCTGGCCTGCGCGGGGCCCGCGCAAGTTTGTGAATCAGTTGGTAGTATGCAATTTGCATACTACACGCTGATCACAATGGGAGCGCCCCCTAGCGGCAAGCACAAGAATGCAGCCTAAAATCTGCGAGGCATAAGTGCCTTATGCCGCGCAGATTTTAGGCTGCAGTCGGTGTAACGAGGTTCCTGAATCAGGAGCACTCGTTACACCGGAGCAAGTAAGCAATTGCGCCGTGTAACTTATGGTTACACGGCGCAATTGCTTCTTGAATCTGGGCCATTGTCTCTATGGTATCACAGCGCTACATTTTTTCCTCACATCACTGTTCAATATTTGTCATATTGTAGTGTGGCTGCTTTAGTTTTATTTTATTTTCTGGTTAGTGCAATATTCCCCCCCCCCCCCCCCCCCCCGTTAGGCACAGTAATGCCCAGAGACTCCTGGGAAATGAGCGTCATCATTTTCCCAAGAGGCAATGGGGTCTTAGGACAGGAAGTTGAGCCACCTAGGACTAGGAAGTAGGCAGATTACGAAATCTGCCTAGTAACAGCCAGATAGAAGTGAGCAAAACATTTTTTTTTTTTTTTTTTTTTTACATTAAAGGCAAGCTGTTAATAGAAAGTTCATTTTTAGGGTAGAACTCCACTTTAAATAGATATGAGCTGGCCATACCTGTCAGAGGCACAGAAGTAATTTTATGTAAAGGAGAATACGGAAAATTGTTGCCCAATACTTACCATCATTTTGCTTTCCTGGCATTACTTACACAAGCACACATTTTCCCTCCCTAGTGGCCTGTCCCAGGCTAGTCATCGCACACTCAGTGAAGGGGAGGGCTTATTACACTAGAAAAAAGGTGGTCCCGAGGGTTCCAGAGGAGAAGTTAACCCCCTGTGTGCTGACATGAGGATAGGCCAGGAAAGGAAAACTACGGTAAGCATCAGTTAACAATTTTCCGTAATCTCCTTCATTTTGGCTCGCTTGTGTACTTCACAAGTTGGCCACAAGAGGGAGCTCTCCTCTTTATTTTTTTACTAAGGGCATTCAAAGGAAATGTTGCTGTTTACATTTCCCCAACCCTTCCTTCTCCCTGGCTGTAATGATACAAATGTAAATTGGGAGGTAGTGTGTGCGCGTGTGGGGGTGTTCACGCTTTTTAGATGCTCTCAAGGGAAAGATTTTATAATATATGTTGCTGGAAGGCATCGGATTAAAGGTAAAATGTTCTACTTACAACTGTATTTAACCCTGAAACGAAAAAAATGCTATACTACATCTTACCAGCGCTTAAATATTATGGCTGTGTTTGTTTTCTTTTTCTGGCTTTTTCCCCTTTCTTATCCTAAAGTGTTTCCACACTGGAGGGAGGAGCAACAGAGATTCCTTTCGATAGAAGCATTTTCAGTCTGAGGAGAGGGTAGTGATGAGTCTGGTACACACGATCGGATTTTCCGCAGACAAAGCGTATGACGTTTGTCGGAAGGGCGTTGACCAGTAATTTGTCTTGCACCCAAGCACACAATTGTCGGCCAACAAACACGAAACAACATGGTTTTTCAGCTCTTTAGCGCCACCCTTTGAGCAATTTCTGCTAATGTTGTGTTTGTTCAATTTTAAAGCATGTTATCCAGCATTTAGGATTTGAAAAAAAAAGAACAAAGTTACGGCGGCGTAGTGTATCTTGGATACGCTGCGCCCGGCGCAAAGGTACGTGGATCTGCCCCTATATGTTCAAGCACAACTTCTATTGGCTTGGAGAGCAATGGCCCCATGTTAATACAGACCATTAAGTAATAGACCACAGTCAGTTTGTACTTGTGGTATCTAGTTTTAAAAAAGTACCACAAAATCTTTTTTAACCACTTCCATACCGGGCACTTACGCACCTTCCTGCCCAAGCCAATTTTCAGCTTTCAGCACTGTCGCACTGTACCCAAACAATTTTTTTATAATTTTGTTCCCTGAAATAGAGCTTTATTTTGGTGGTATTTGATCACCTCTACGATTTTTATTTTTTGCGCAACAACTTAAAAAAGATCATCTGTTAATTTTTTTTGTAAATAAGTACGTTTTCTTCTTCAATTATGGGCAGTGATATGGCTGCACCGATGGGCACCGATGAGGTGGCACTGATGGGCACTGATAGGCGGCGCTGGTATGCAGCACTGATAGGCGGCGCTGGTGGGCACTCATAGGCGGCACTGATGGGCACTGATAGGCGGCACTGATGGGTACTTATGGGTGGCACTGATGGGTGGCACAGATGGGCACTGATAGGTGGACACTGGGCATGGATGGGCACTGAGGGACACTGAGGAGTGGCACTGATGGACACTGAGGGATGGCACTGATGGCATTGCTGGGCATCACTTGTTTATTTACAAATTGTTGCCAGTCAGTGCCTATGTTGCCAGTCAGTGCCCCATTGTGGGCACTGATTGGCATCTATTGTGCTTATTCTTTTACATGTAGATGGCCATGGGGAATGTACCTGGCCATCCACATGTTGCCCCTTTCTTGGTGGTCCAGTGTGGGCATCCGAGGGGGGGCTGCACTGATAAACAATCAGAGCGAACCCCCCTGTCTGTAGAGCCGCCGATCGGCTCTCCTCTACTCGCGTCTGTCAGTGCGGTATACACCGAAAACCGCTGTACTTTTATATTCTGACAAGGGGGACTCCTGGCTGCAAGTGGTGATTGAGAGTCTGTCCAATGCAAGGGGGTGATCCTTTTTCTGACTCAGCGATTCTTTTTTTTTTTTTTTTTTCTGACGTGTTGGTGTTATATCTTTCACTTGGATGTTATAAGTTGCACTAGTAAATACAGCTAGATAAAACAAAAACTGTGTCTGTCTTCATTCCAGGCTGCAAAGCATGTGATTATTTTAAAGGAGGATGCTTCCATACTAGTTACCATAGGTGTGCACAGCCTATTGCATTAGGGTGTGAACCCCAAAGTGCAAACACTCGCGCCTTTCTCCAGCAGCGTCAGCTGCACGGGGCAGTGAATGAATGGCAAGTGCTCTGTGCTGAGTGGTTATTCATTCATTCCCAAACGGAAGCATAGTAAACACAATGTAAACACTATGTTTCAGTTATGAATGGACACAGTGAGAGAGTGTGTTCTCTGTTCATTTAGAAAAGGAGGAGGCCGTTAAATTATATATCAACTAGCCCTTCCTCTGCTCTCCACCCTGAAACATACCCTACAGCAGGGAGAGGAAGGAAGCCAGCAGCACTGTGGGGTCAACAAGGTGGGGAAGTCTGGGAAGTAGGGGGAATAGTCACCACACATAGGCCCGGATTCACAAAGCACTTATGCCGACGTATTTCGAGATACGTCACGTAAGTCTATTTATGCGCCGTCGTATCTATGCGCCGTGCCCATAAACTGAGATACGCCTGAAAATAGGCTTCGTCCGACCGACGTAACTTTCCTACGCCGTCGTATCGTGGGCGCATATTTACGCTGGGCGCATTTGCCGCTCCCATTGATTTTCTATGCACATATGCAAATGAGTTTGTGCCCGGCGCATAATATATGCGGTTTGCGCAAGGCGTACATCCGGCGTAAAGTTATTCCTCATATAGGAGGCGCAACTCATGCAAAGGTATGGACCAGGGAACAGAACCGTCGTATTTTTCGTCGTTTACGTAGTACGTGAATAGGGCTGGGCGTAGGTTATGATTCTGCGCATGCGCATTGGGATGCGTCCACGGGACGGCGCATTCGCCGTACGTTAGTCGTATCTTTATGACGCTCAATCCATCATTTACATGGGGTCACGCCTCATTAGCATGGCTCACGCCCACTTCCACCTACGCTGGCCTACGCCGAGGAAACCCAGCGTATCTTTAACAGTGAGTGGGAGCGAGTGCTTTGTGAATCCAGTGCTTGCCTCTGTGCGCTGCCCCTGGCGTAGCGTAAAAACGATACGCTACGGCGGCATAAATATGTGCCGATGTATGTAAATCCGGGCCATAGTAAATCTGGGCCACGCCTATGCTAGTTACTATTACCTGTCAGGATGGGAGCACTTGCTTGTTAGTTCTACAGACATCCTGAGAAGAGAAATCTTTATTTTAGTAGTTTAATTCAGAGGTGAGGAGCAGAGCAAGGCCCACATCAGATATGTTGGGTTACCAGGATGCTGCTTACTCATTGCCAGAGAGATCATGGGTGTAAAATAGAGTCCTGCTCATGTGTGTTGTACATAAAGACCTGGGGCTTTCAATTGATGTTTTTTGGAGAAACGTTCATCATTGTTAAACTCTCTTCTTGTACCTACCTCTGTATGCTCAACAATGATTGTAACCCTTTTACATTCAGCAAAGTGTCCTATTGACAAAGATTACAAATTTGTTTTATCAAAACTACTTCAGAATTTAGATGCCAATGGTCTGAGTTTATAATAAAAAAATACCTACAGTAAAACCTTGGTTTGAGAGTAACTTGGTTTGAGAGCGTTTTGCAAGACAAGCAAAATGTTTTAATAAATTTTGCCTTGATATACAAGCAATGTCTTGATATAAGAGTATAACAAAGAAGAGAGGAGCCTCTAAGTGTAGCAATATGATT
Source organism: Rana temporaria (assembly GCF_905171775.1). Classification (NCBI taxonomy): domain Eukaryota; kingdom Metazoa; phylum Chordata; class Amphibia; order Anura; family Ranidae; genus Rana; species Rana temporaria. The sequence continues at coordinate 138,625,464 of NC_053490.1, forward strand.
ACATTTAATGAAGGTACAACATTTAGCAACTTATTGCTACACTTAGAGGTGCCTCTCTTCTCTTTTATACCCTGTAAAAAAATGCTTTGATATACAAGTGCTTTGGATTACAAGCATGTTCCTGGAACAAATTATGTTCACAAACCAAGGTTTTACTGTAGTTCCTGCTGTGGAAATCAGTTTCACAAAACCCAGTTTGGTATCTATATGAACTTTTCCTATAGCCCACAATTTTGTACCTTGTATACATTTATTGTGTGCTTACTTATAATGATCATATAGCAGATATTTCTTCCTTACGTTTAAGATGCCATACACGTTTTCTTATTTGTACTTTCAAATCACATTTATTCTGCCCTATGTATTGCCTTTTGCAAGGGGGCTACAGTATATACAATAGACTCCAGCCCTCAAAAATTCCACTTGCTTGCTCGCATTTTGCGAGTGCATTTTGAGGGCTGGTGAGGAAGGGCTGCCTGGGAAGCGGGGGGTGAGCACTGCCGGCAGGCATGCAGGGTTGTATGAGAGACTTTCTCCCAGCACTCGCGGAGGGGAAGAGAGGGGAGAAGGCAGAGGGAACATCAGAGCGCAGGGAACATCACTAACGGCTTTCATTTAAGTTGGCGTGTGTTTCCCGCACTCGCTGTCACACACAGCCCCGCCCCCTGGTCCCGGGACTTTGATACACAGATCACCAGTCCAATCATGAGTGACATGTATTAAAGTTCCCCCGACCGCGGGATATGCAAAAGAAGAAAGATATGGACAGCCGCACTCCAGTTTCTTAAAAAAGACGTGCCCTTTATTGGGTAAAGGAAAAATGCACTACAAGTATCAGCACACAGTGGGAAAAACAGCTGACGCATTTCGCATTGGATATAAATGCTTAGTCATAGCTACTTCCCGACCGTGGGGCTGTATGTGACGCAGAGCGGCGGGAACACCCGGCAATTGAAATGAAAGCTGTGATGTTCCTCGGTGCTTTCATCATCCATCCGGTAATCCACTTCCTCTCCTCTGTTCTCCTGCATGAAGGACACAGATAGGCAGCATGATGGGCACAGATAGGCAGCATGATGGGCACAGATAGGCAGCATGATGGGTACGGGCAGGCTGCATGGTGGACACGGGCAGGCTGCATGGTGGACACGGGCAGGCTTCATTGGCGGACACGGGCAGGCTGCATTGGTGGACACGGGCAGGCTGCATGGTGGACACGGGCAGGCTGCATGGTGGACACGAGCAGGCTGCATGGTGGACACGAGCAGGCTGCATGGTGGACACGAGCAGGCTGCATGGTGGACACGAGCAGGCTGCATGGTGGACACGGGCAGGCTGCATTGGTGGACACGGGCAGGCTGCATTGGTGGACACGGGCAGGCTGCATTGTGGATACGGGCAGGCTGCATTGGTGGACAGGGGCAGGCTGCATAGTGGACACGAGCAGGCTGCATGATGGACACGGGCAGGCTGCATGGTGGGCACAGGCAGGCTGCATGGTGGACACGGGCAGGCTGCATGGTGGACATGGGCAGGCTGCATGGTGGACACGGGCAGGCTGCATTGGCGGAGGCTTGGCTAGTAGCTCAGGAAATTTTGAGCCCTGCAATAGATGACCCCTTTGTGACAAAGGTTAATAAAGCCTTATTATCCCTTTCATGCCTATGCCTATGTATGACATTTGGTGTTTACAAGTTAAAATCCATATTTTTGGCTAGAAAATTACTTAGAACCCCCAAACATTATATATATATTTTTAGCAGAGAATCTAGAGAATAAAATGGCGATTGTTGCAATATTTTATGTCATACTGTATTTGTGCGGCGGTGTTTTAAACACAACTTTTTGGGAAAAATTTACTTTCATGAATTTTAAAAAAATGAAAAAGTAAAATTAGCCCAATTTTTTTGCATAATGTGAAAGATGATGTTATGCCGAGTAAATAGATACCAAGCATGACACGCTTTATAATTGCACGCACTCGTGGAATGGCGACAAACTACGGTAACTAAAAATCTCCATAGGCGACGCTTTAAACTTTTTTTACGGTTACCAGGTTAGAGTTACAGAGTAGGCCTAGTGCTATAATTATTGCTCTCGCTCTTACGATCGCGGCGATACCTCACATGTGTTATTTGAACACCGTTTTCATATGCGGGCGCGACTTCCGTATGCGCTTTCTTTGCTGCGCAAGCTCGCAGGGAGGGGGGCGCTTTAAAATTTTTTTTTTTTTTTTTTTTTTTTTTTTTTTTTTTCTTATTTTTTTTTTTTTTTTTTTTTTTTTTTTACATTTTGATCACTTTTATTGCTGTCACAAGGAATGTAAACATCCCTTGTGACAGCAATAGGTCGTGACAGGTACTCTTTATGGAGGGATCGGGGGTCTAAAAGACCTCCGAGCCCTCCTTTGCACTTCAAAGTATTCAGATCGCCGAAAACGGCGATTCTGAATACTGTGTACTTTTTTAAATCCGGCGCCATTGGCAGCCGAGAAACCCGGAAGTGACGTCATGACGCCGCTTCCGTGGTTTCAATGCGCACACTGAATCAAAGCCGTTTACGGCTTTGTTTCAGAGCGCGCCGAGACGCTGGAGGCGCCGGATCGTGGATCGGGTCTCCCGGTGGGACGGGAGGCCCGGTCAGAGCGGCGAGAGGCGGCGGGAGGGGGGGGATGTCCCCTCCCGCTCCTCCGGCATAACAACCGAGCGGCTTTTAGCCGCATCGGTTGTTATGTTTGGAAAGCCGATCGCCCGCTCTAAACAACGGTACCGGGATGATGCCTGCGGCTGCAGGCATCATCCCGGTACAACCCCTGAAAGCCGAGGACGCATATATGCGTACGCTCGGCGTGAAAGGGTTATTGTCTTATTTTAATACATTTGAACATGCATGTCAACTATAAAATCATACCTCCCAACTGTCCCTGATTTCGAGGGACTGTCCCTGATTTGGAACAATGTCCCTCTGTCCCTCATTCTCCTCATTTGTCCCTCATTTTGGTCTGATCTATATAGTTGTATATAAAATGCACTTTTTATCTATCAAAAAGTGTTTCCCAGTGCTAAACCTTTCATCTGATTTCTAAATTGCTGCATTTGTAAATTCCAAACGCCAATATAAAGAAATAGTAGTGGTAAAAAAAGCACTTGTGGGTTTATTTTTTTGTACAATTCTCCTTTAAGGGGGCATGGCAAGGGGTGTGTCCTATGCCTGCATACTTTTGCTGATAGGTGTCCCTCATTCCCATCTCAGAAAGTTAGGAGGTATGTAAAATAAAATCACATTTGAAAATGATATTAAAGCATTCCTTTTTTTTCACCTTTTTAGTGCTGAGGTAAAGACTTACATTTCTTCATGCTTCTTTATGTTGTCACTTTCCTTCCCGTTCAGCTCTCCCTCTTTGTGCTGGTCCTATTTTCCTGTTGACATGACTGTTTTTCCTTCATAGCTTTCTATATTTGCATTTGAAACATTATACAACCATCTTTTAACCACTTCATTACTGGGCACTTAAACCCCCTTCCTGCCCGGACCAATTTTCAGCTTTCAGCGCTGACGCATTTTGAATGACAATTGCGCGGTCATACAACACTGTACCCAAATTATATTTTTATGATTTTTTTCCGACAAATAGAGCTTTCTTTTGATGGTATTTGATCATCTCTGCGATTTTTATTTTTTGCGCTATAAACAAAAAAAGAATTTTTTTTTTGAAAAAAACACAATATTTTTTACTTTTTTTTATAATAATATCCTTTTTTTTTTTAAAAAAAATGTTTTCCTCAGTGTAGGCCGATACGTATTCTTTTACATATTTTTGTTAAAAAAAATCGCAATAAGCGTATATTGATTGGTTTGCGCAAAAGTTATAGCGCCTACAAAATAAAGGATAGATTTATGATTTTTTTTTTTTTACTAGTAATGGCGGCGATCTGCGATTTTTTTTTTTGTCAGGCCTGCGATATTGCGGCGGATATATCGGACACTTGTGACACATTTTTGGGACCATTCACATTTACACAGCGATTAGTGCTATAAAAATGCACTATTACTGTATAAATGTGACTGGCATGGAAGGGGTTAAATGTATTCCCTGGGTGTGATTCTTACTGTGTGTGGGGGGGACTGACTGGGGGAGGTGACCAATGCTGTGTCCCTATGTACAAGGGACACAGATCGGTCTCCTCTCTCCCTGACAGGACGTGGAGCTCTGTGTTTACACACAGAGCTTCACGTACTTGCTGTCACTGCCGATCGCGGGTACCTGGCGGACATCGCGGCCGGCAGGCACGCGCACCGGCATCTCAGCGATGCGCCGGGCACAGTTTTTCCCTGCTGCGCGCCCCCAGCGGCGCACTTGGGGAATGCAAATAAAAGGACGTCCAGGGACGTCCACCCGGCAGTTGAGAGCCGCGCTATGGACGTCTTTCGTCTACAGTGCGGGTCTCAAGTGGTTAAGTTAAAAGTCTCACAATATAAAACTGTTGATGTCAACCGTCTTGTGGTATGTTTCTGTATACATATGGTTAAATCCAGAAAAATTACAGATACCTTACCACTGGAAAGTTTATAACATGGGTCTTCAAACTACGGCCCTCCAGTTGTTCAAGAACTACAATTCCCATCATGCCTAGTCATGTCTGTGAATGTCAGTGTGTTGCAATGCCTCATGGGATGTGTAGTTCTACAACAGCTGGAGGGCCGTAGTTTGAGGATCCCTGGTTTATAAGATATTAAAATCATTACCACTGAGTTAAATCTTCTAGTTGTTCTTGTGGGCTCTCCAGATGAATGATATATCATCAATATATCATTTCAGGTGAATGAGGCCTGGACTGAGCCCTCCTTTGTTTTTATATATATATATATATATATATATATATATATATATATATATTGTTTCTTGGATTCTCGGAAGTTTAATCAGTGTCCTGGCAACACAACATCCTTCATTTGGAACCGAATCTGCCTCTAAGCTCTAATTAAGTTATTAAATAGAGAACTTTCTCTTAAAGAGGACTGTTATAGGACTTACAAGCAAGGGCTCCCATTCAGATAGGTAATAGTAACTAGTATAGAAGTACTATTTTACACTCTATATTGGCACCTTATGTTTTATTTTCCTTCTGATATACCAGATCTATAGTGTTTGCTTTGCCTTGGATAATGTTTATTCCCTCTTGGATACATGGCATGCTAATGACATTCTCTTTTTTTATTCACAATTTGATGACTACATGAACTAGTGTGGAAATATAACGTGTTACTTTTGTAAGTGGAGGGCATATACTGCGTAGAATTAGGAGAAGAAATTATCATCTCCTACTTTCTCAGACCAGATCAGGAATCTTAGAACCAACAGGACTGGTGGAAAGCTATAACCCAGATGAGACTTCCAGGGTTGAATTAGAGCATCCATCACCTTGAACATAGAGCAAGGGTATCTTGAGGAGCAGAGGTAGTTCTGAAAGAGACCCCAGTGATGAAAAATCCAATAGAAACCTTCCTGATGAAGTTGCCCAGTTCTTGCTGATGAAGGCATGACATCTGCTTTTACTTAATTTAATGCAGTCCAAGTTTTTGAGCAGATTCCTCTCTGCCCGAGAATGGATTGGCACCAACTTTGAGCTTCCCCTTGCTTCTGTATGTGTGACACCACTTAGTGGTTGTTTAGCCTAGGTTCACATATATGTAGGTGGCAGTGCGGGTGTGCAGGTAAATCACACGCATTCCCACAGCTGCACATAAAATGCGGTGCTGCGTGTAGTTCTTAATGGCACCCCCACTCACTGAATAATGCAGTGTGGTTTCCTGCATACAGAAAATGCTTAGTGTAAAAATACAATGCGATTTCTGTGTGGCTGCATTTAAAAAAAAAGGTGCAGGGACCTTATCCCTGCAGAAAACACAGACACAGTAGCCCATTCAAATGAAGGGGCTGCCATATACAGTGCTGTGAAAAAAGTATTTGCCCCCTTCCTGTATTTTTTTATTTTGCATATTTATCACACTTAAATTATTCAGATCATCAAACAAATTTTAATATTTACACAAAGATAACCTGGGTAAATCCAAGATGCAGTTTTTAAATTAGTATTTCATTTATTAAAGAAAAAAGCAGTTAAAACCTGCCTGGCCCTATGTGAAAAAGTAATTGCCCCCCTCCTATGCTGAATCATGAATGAACTGTGATTAACCACAAGTTTTTGGAAAGCCGAGTTAAATTTCACTTGCCGCACCAAGGCCTGATTACTGCCAGACCTGTTGAATCAAGAAATCACAGAAATAGATGCTGTCTGACAAAGTGAAGCACTCTAACAGATCACAAAAAGCCACACATCATACCACAATGTAAAAAAATTCAAGAACAGATTAGAAACAAACATATATCGGTCTAGGAAGGGGTTCAAAGCCATTTCTAAGGCTTTGGAACTCCAGTGAACCACAGGGAGAGTCATTATCCACAAATGGAGATAACTTGGAACAGTGGTGGTCCCAGGAGTGGCCGCCTACAAAAATTACTCCAAGAGCATGACGACGACTCATCCAGGAGGTCATAAAAGAACCCAGAACATCATCTAAAGAACTGCAGGCCTCACTTGCCTCGGGTAAGATCAGTGTTCATGATTCAACAATAAGAAAGAGACCGGGTAAAAATGGCATCCATGGGAGAGTTCCAAGGCCAAAGCCACTGCTGACCAAAAAGAACACAAAGGCTTATCTTACATTTACCAAAAACATCTTGATGATCCCCAAGACTTTTAGGCAAATATTCTGTGGACTAATGAGACAAAAATGTAACTTGTTGGAAGGTGTGCGTCCCGTTACATCTGGCATAAAATGAATACATTTCATAACAAGAACATCTTACCAACAGTCAGACATGGTGATGGTAGCGTGATGGTCTGAGGCTGCTTTGCAGCTTCAGGACCTGGACGACTTACCATAATTGATGGAACCATGAATTCTGAGCTCTACCTGAAAATCCTAAAGGAAAATGGCCGAGCATCAGTTCCTGACCTCAAGCACTTGGGTTATGCAGCAGGACAATGATCCGAAACACAACAGAAAGGCCACCTCCAAATGGTTCAAACAAAGCAAAATCTAGGTTTTGGAGTGGCCTAGCCAAAGCCTGGACTTAAATCCAATTGAGATGCTGTATCATGTCCTTACACAGGCCATTCATGCTGGAAAACCCTCCAATGTGGCTAAATTAAAACAATTCTGCAAAGAAGATTGGGCCAAATTTGCTCCACAGCAATGTGAAAGACTCATTGGCCCAGATTCAGGTAGATTTGCCCATTACTTACACCTGTTCAGCTCAGCTGAAATTCTCTGCGCCGGGGCAATTTGTCAAGATTGCCACCTGATTCAGGATTCCTTTTGTGTGTTAATTTGCTCCTGTGTTAGGCAAAATTGAGTGGGTGTGCCCCTATGCAAATGATGTATTTTCCGCTCAGCAGTGGTTTGCGCCGGGCGCACGCATGCGCAGTTCGGCCACTCCCGTCTGCGCATGCGTGAAACTGCGCCTGTCCTATTTTCAGGGCAAATCCTGCCCACCTGCTTGCACTGAGCAAATAAATAGGGGCAGACCTGCGCAGGTCCTGTGCAAAATTACATCCTGCTTGTTCCATCCCCCCCTGAGCAAGGTAATTTTGCCCTTTTTTCTGAGATGGCACCTCCTGATAAGAAAAAAAAAAGAAAAGCAAATTTTATCTCCGCTGAGATGGAGATACTGCTGGCGGCACTCACGCGCCATACTGCTGTTCTTTTTGGTTCAGAGCAGAAGAATACCACCGTAGCCCAAAGGAGGGCAATATATGAGGCCATTACTTTGGACATAAATGCCCTGGGCATTGAGGAGAGGACCTGGGAGGACATTCGAAAAAAAATTAACAGACATGCGTCGTCGAGTCAGGGACAAAATTTTCCTAATCCGAAAGCATAGCAGGGGCACGGGAGGAGGACCAGCCTGCTCTTTACGATTAAATCCGAAGGAGGAGGTGATCGCACAAAGTTTAGCGCTGGAGCAGGTGGAGGGACTCCCAGGCTATGACTCCACTGTTGGGGACTTGGGGACTGGTAAGTTTTTTTTTTCTCATATTTGCTGTGTATCATGGGAGGGGGTAGAAGGGAACATATGAGGGGGTAGAAGGGAACATGTAACAAGTTTTTTTTTCTCATATTTGCTGTGTATCATGGGAGGGGGTAGAAGGGAACATACGAGGGGGTAGAAGGGAACATGTAACAAGTTTTTTTTTCTCATATTTGCTGTGTATCATGGGAGGGGGTAGAAGGGAACATGTGATAAGTGTGTTGAGTGTGTTGCTCCAGCAACATTTTTGTTTTGTGTCATCCACAGATGTTGATGATGAAGCTGGGCCGTCGTCGGCTGTAGGGCGACCCACGCCATCCCCCCATCAGCATGGGGTCCAGTCAGTCAGGTGGTGGAGGAGGATATCGCCCATAGTCCATCTAGGGAGGAGGAAGTGGTGGAGGAGTCCATTATCCTCAACCTGGAGGAATCTGTGTACCTCCTGGAGGATCCCACCATCCCTGACCTCCCCACCACCCCCCCGACCATAACGTCATCCCCCTCCAGGGTCCCCCCCTCCAGTGTCCCTCCCTCCAGTGTGGCCCCCTCCCCTTCTTCTCCCTCAGTTCGTGCCCCAGCCTCTCCTCCAAGGAAGGCTCTATGCAAAACGAGGGGTGTACCCTCCAGCCTCCGTGAAGGTCTGCAGGAGGAGCAGGCCCGGCAGACCCGCCATAGGGGACTTGGTGGGAGACTTGAGGCGGGTGGCGGACAGCCTGGCATCCTCCTCCTCCTCTGTGCAGCAGGCCCTCACCCATATACTGAGAGCCTGGAGGAAGTTAGTGTGAACTGTGCAGCCATGGTGACCTGTATGGTTGAGCAGCAGGACGCCACCGCATTGCTCACAGCGGAGGTGAGCAGGTTGGCAGGTGCGGTGGAGGCCAACACTGCTGCTGTGCTGGAGGAGGGGAGATTAACCCGGCGGCACCACAGGAACACGACCACCCGGCAGATGCGGATGTTGGCACAGACTAACAATGTCCTCACCCGCCTGGCCAACGCCATGGAGGGCATGCAGGCACCACCTGCCAGGAGTGAGGCAGTAGGGGTTGATGCTCCCACCCCATGCTCTATCCCCACCACAGGCTCAACCACGCCAACTGAGGAGCCAGAGCCGGGGCACCCTTGGCACAAGGATGTCTACAACAAAAAAAAAATATTTTCCTTTTTTATTTTTTATATTTTTGGCTCAGATTATGAGCTTTTATTTAGTTTATGCTCAGATTATGAGTTTTTTTATATTTTCGTTATGCTCAAAGTTTGAGTTTTTATTTTATTTTGTAGTCCCTACACACGGTGAGGAGTGTATACTACAGTGTGACTGGTGTGTGAATGGGGGGGGGGTGGCACTCCTGCTGGAAAAGGGGTGTCACCCTCTGCCATGTGAAAGGTGTATGAATGGACAGCAACATAATTGGAGCCTTGACACGGCGTTGCTGCTCCCTGATACCATGGGGTATCCTTGGGTCTAATCCAATTTTGGGTGCATGTGGGGTGTGTGTGCTAGGGAACATAGTGGTGTGCACGCGTGCATTCTACTTGTGACATGATTATTGTGTTTAACGTGCAAAGAGACGTTCCACGAGACCACTCCTGATTGCTCTTCCCTCAGTAGACCCGGTAGAGTTTCTTGGGGGGGGATTGTGGGGTTCGGGGGTCAGGTCATCACATATGTCAATCTGCAGGCCCTTTCTCTGGGCAAAGTTGTGCAGAATACAACATGCACCGATGATCTTGCATACAAAGTCTGGGGAATACAACAGGGTCCCCCCGGATTTATCCAGGCATCTGAAACGGGACTTAAGGATGCCAAATGTGCGCTCCACCACTGCACGGGTACGTGCGTGAGCTTCATTAAATCTTTCCTCTCCTGGGGTTTGGGGGTTCCGGAATGGAGTCATCATATGGGGTCCCAGTGCATATGCAGAGTCACCTGAAAGGGAAAAGACAGGAGGATGTTAGTCATGCATGTGCCCCTCGTGATGTCTGCATCATGGGGGGGACAGTCATACCTGACACCAGTGGCGGCTGGTGCTCTATTTTTTTGGGGGGGCGCAAACAAAACCCCAGTCAACCCCCCCCGCCACTCGCAGACAATGGGACCTGCAGACAGACAGAGAGACAGATAGATAGATAGATAGATAGACAGACAGATAATAAAACAAATAGATAGATAGATAGATAGATAGATAGATAGATATAGATAATTAGATAGATAAATAGATAATTAGGCAGATAGCTATAGATAGATAGATAGATAGAGGGAGGGGGAGGGAGCGAGAGATAGAGCTATATATAATTAGATAGATAATTAGATAGACAGATAGACAGACAGACAGACAGATAGATAGATAGAGAGACATAGCTAGATAGAGCTATAGATAAATAGATAATTAAACAGATAGATAGATGGAGGGAGGGGGAGAGAGATAGAGCGATAGATAGATAGATAGATAGATAGATAGATAGATAATTAGACATACAGATAGATAATTAGATAGATAGATAATTAGACAGACATATAGATATCGATAGATCGATAGATAGATAGAGCTGTAGATAGATAAAGAGATAGAGCTGTAGATAGATAATTAAACAGACAGATATATAGATATAGATAGATAATTAGATGGATATAGATAGATAATCAGACAGACAGGTAGCTATAGATAATTAGATAGACAGACAAATAGATAGATAGAGACATAGAGATATAGAGCTATAGATAGATAGATAGATAGATAGATAGATAGATAGATAGATAGATAGAGACATAGAGATATAGAGCTATAGATAGATAGATAGATAGATAGATAGATAGATAGATAGATAGATAGATAGAGACATAGAGCTATAGATAGATAGATAGATAGATAGATAGATAGATAGATAGATAGATAGATAGATAGATAGATAATTAAACAGACAGACATATAGATATAGATAGATAATTAGATAGATAAATAGATAATTAGGCAGATAGCTAGATAGCTAGATAGATAGATAGATAGATAGATAGATAGATAGATAGATAGATATAGACAGACAGACAATTAGATAGATAAATAGATAGATAATTCGACAGAGGTAGCTAATAGATAGATAGATAGATAGAGACATAGAGCTATAGATAGAGAGATAGATAGATAGAGAGAGATAGATCTATAGAGAGAGAGAGAGATAGATAGAGCTATAGATAGAGAGATAGATAGATAGATAGATAGATAGATAGAGACATAGATAGATAGAGACATAGAGCTATAGATAGAGAGATAGATAGATAGAGAGAGATAGATAGATCTATAGATCGAGAGATAGATAGATAGAGCTATAGATAGAGCTATAGATAGATAGATAGATAGATAGATCTATAGATAGATAGATATAGCTATAGATAGATAGAGAGATAGATAGATAATTAAACAGATAGACAGAGAGAGAGAGAGAGAGAGAGAGAGAGAGAGAGAGAGAGAGAGAGGGGACAGGCAGGACAGTCAGATAGATTAGATAGGCAGACAGAGATAAGAGATTTGTAAAGCACAGCTGCAGGACGCAGGCACTCTAAGCCCTCACACACATACAGGAGATGTGAAGCACGGCACCCTCCCCCCCCCCTCCTGTCCTCTCTCAGTCCGATCACAGTACAGGCTGAGCATACAGCACAAGGTGCTGGACATGGATGGGGTGGACAGGGACACTGGACAGGACAGACAATGAGACAAATAAAGTGTTTTTAATAAGTTACTTACCTTAGAGTCCTCCTGGAGTCAAAAGCGAAAGTAACACTGCCCTGGGGAAAGCACCGCCCATTTCCTTCTGCAGTGAGGAAGCAGCAGGACCCAATTAGAGAGGAGAGTGGAGACACTGGAGAGTGATTGGCTCATGGCGCACAGCACATAGCCACAGAGCTTAAAAAAAAACTGCAAATGAAGCGTCTTGCCTGCTGCATTGGCATGACGCTTCAATGATGCTATAGCAGTGCTCTGAGTCTTTGACCGGCGCCCACCCTGAACATGCACCTTTTTTTTTTTCTTAAAGGGCCCAAAAAAAAAAATTTTTTTTTTATTTTTTATTTTTTACTGGCTTTGGGGAGAGGGGGGGTGGCGCCCATGCGCCCCCTATGGACGGGCCGCCACTGCCTGACACCCATGTCACTCACCAATCAGCCAGCTGTCCCCATACACGTTCTGTTCAAATTCGGTGGGGATGGGGCTCTGACGGTAGATGAAACGGTCATGGCAGGACCCGGGGTGTTTGGCACGGACATGCCATATGAGGCCAAGGGCATCCACGATCACCTGGACATTAATGGAATGCCAGTGCTTCCTATTACAGTAGATATGCTCTAGTTCACATGGGTACAATCAATGGCACCCACAGTGCGTGGGAATCTGGCTATTTGATAGAAATCGGTGATTGCCTTCTGCCGCAGGTCCTCCTGGGTGGGTTTGATGAACTGGTGTGACATGCGCCTGAGGATTGCAGGGATAACTTGGTGCACACACCTGCTCATGCTGGATTGGGACATCCCAGCCACAATTCCACCTGTGCGTTGAAAAGATCCACTTGCCAGGAAATGCAGGGTTGCCACTACCTTCACCAGTGGCTCCACTGCCTGTCCACGATGTGTCTGGCTGGTGATGTCATCATGCAGGATTGTGGCTAAATCCAGGATGACTTCAGGGCTGAATCTAAACATGCGATACACCTCAATATCACTCATGTCAAAGATGTTCCTGCGCACTCGGTATATCCTCTCCCGTGCCCTCCTACGAGTCGGTTCACTCTCTAGTATTGCTAGGACCATGGCTGCCCCTGGCATGTTGGCACACAGATGTGAGGTCCAGAAAGTGTGGGTGCTCTGCTTGTTCAGCTCGTCCGTCTTGGTGCTGCTGTAGTTGCTCTCCAGCTGACCTGTGGCCATCTGTTGCTAACTTGCCCCTGCTTTTATAATGTGCAAATTTGCCCGGGCCGAACAGCTTGCGCGCTTTGTGTGCAAAATGCGCCTCACACGCGCAAGTTTCTGAATCAGCGGTAGTTCCTCATTTGCATATTTGCTGAGGGAAAACCATGAGAGCGCAAGTTGCACCCTGTGCAAAAATGCCCCTTAATTGCGCCGGGGCAGAGAAACTGAGTCCGTGGAAAAATGCCTCATTTCAGGCTTAGCTTGCTTTCTGGGTCATCCGCAGATTTGCCTGGGCGCAAATCCGTACTTGCGCGGCGCATATCGCGATTGCGCCCGCGCAAGTCGTACCTGAATCTGGGCCATTGACAACCAATTATTAGGTTTAGGGGGCAATTACTTTTCTCACATTAAGCCAGGCAGGTTTGGATGGCTTTTTTGCCTTAATAAATAAAACCGTCATTTAAAAACTGCATTTTGTATTAACTCGAGTTATCTTTGTGTATTAATAAAATTTGTTTGATGATCTGAGTCATTTAAGTGTGACAAATATGCAAATAAAATCAGAAAGAGGACAAATACTTTTTCACGCAACTGTATGTAAACCAGGCCTTAGCTGGAGGTGTTATAGGCAGGAATGTTATTTCATAGTTGTAATAGAATGCATAAAATAACTGACTTAGGGCCAGATTCTCAAAGGCGTTACGACGGCGCAACACCATTAGCGCCGTCGTAACACCTCATCTGGCCCCGGGTATCTATGCGACTGATTCTCAGAATCAGTTGCGCATAGGTACCCATTAGAGCTGACAAGCGTAAGGCTGTTACGCTGTCAGATCTTAAAAGTAATTTTTTTTCCCGCCGCTAGGTGTCGCATCGTCGCTTTTCCCCGTCGTCTATGCAAATGAGGTAAGTACGGCGATTCCCGAACATACGCGAGGTCGACGCAGCGAATTAACGTCGTTTGTGTAGCGTACCCGACGCGTAAGGTTGCCCCTGCTAATTAGCAGGCGCAACCAATGTTAACTATGGCCGTCGTTCCCGCGTCGAATTGAATAAAAATTACGTCGTTTGCGTAAGACGTCCGTGAATGGCGCTGGACGTCGGGTAATTTACCCGACGGAGCATGCGCAGTACGCTCGGCGCGGGAGCGCGCCTAATTTAAATGGTGCCCGCCCCATTTGAATTGGGCGGGCTTGCGCCGAGCAATCTAACGCTACACCGCCGCAAGTTTACAGGTAAGTGTTCTGAGAATCAGGATTTAAACCTGTAGACCTGCGGCGGTGTAACGTAGAGCTCATACATTACGCTGCCCAGGAGCAGCGCTAATGTATGAGAATCTGGCCCTTAATGTTTAAGTAGAAATTAACTTTTCAATATGTGTTTTGACATACTTAGTTTAACTAACAGTTTGCATAGAGACACACCCTATTCGTCATTGTGGTTAAGCTGGATCATGGAGCAGCCTGATTGTATAAGCAAAGTCATCTTTTAGTCTTTGTTAAACTAAGTTCAGCAGTTTAAATCATGATAAGAATATACTGAGTTTGTATAATTGTTTGAAACGTATGTATTAAAGCAGGGTTTCACCCTAAAAACAAATTTCTAACATTACATCCAGCTCACTACCGACATTGTCAGTATGCCGATTTTTTTTTTTTGTATATACCTTGTAAAGCTATTTTCTTAGCCGGCTTCCGGGTAGTGAATCCCGCGGGAGTGGGCGTTCCTATGCAGCAGTTAGTAATTGACATGATGACAAACGCTACCCCCCCGTCGCATAAGGAGCGTCACGAGTTGCCGAAAGAAGCCGAACGTCGGTGCGCAGGCGCCGTATAGCGCCGACTCGACGTTCGGCTTCTTTCGGCAACTCGTGACGCTCCTTATGTGACGGGGGGGTAGCGTTTGTCATCATATCAATCACTAACTGCGGCATAGGAACGCCCACTCCCGCGGGAGGCACTACCCGGAAGCCGGCTAAGAAAATAGCTTTACAAGGTATGTACAGAATTTTTTTTTAAAAATAGGCATACGGACAATGTCGGTAGTGAGCTGGATGTAATGTTAGAAATTTTTTAAGTGAAGGAGGACTGCACTAAGGTAAAGGAAGCTATTTAGGGAATTTTCTTTTACCTTTACAATCCCTTTAAGTCAGCAGAGCAAATATTCAAGAAAGAGTAAAACTGTCTTCCATGGGACAGCTGACACATTTTGAAGTCACTGACAAGTAAGGATCCAATTATATTTGTGCCGTTGTCCTGTATGTTAGGCGGCAGAAAATCACAGGAACCTTTAAAATCCAACTTTAATGTGCAGTCTGGGTTACAAAATAATCCAACGCATGTTTATTTGACTAGTATTCCAAATCATTGGCCTCACAGAACATAATGGAAATGTGTAATACCTCATATTACTTCAAGTGTTGAATTCTTTAATATGCCATATTTTATTGTCTAGTACAGGAGCACACAAAAAAGCACACGAAAAAAATGTGCATTACAAAAATGTTTCCTGAAAAAGACACGTAGGCTTCGTATTTTGAAAATACTAGCCTTCTGCATTTAATGCTGACCCTTGGACTTCAGTACTTTAGTCATTGATCAGGTACAAGTATGCACATAAGAACTTGCATGCCATTTTACCTGATAAGTTAGTGCTTTCCATTTTTTCCGAAGTGCTGTTAGAAACACCAGACCTAAGGCCCCGTACACACGACCGGATCTATCCGCTGGGATTGATCAGCGGATCAGTTCCAGCGGATAAATCCGGTCGTCTGTACAGCCTAGCGGATATTTATCCGCAGAGATTTCTCGGGCCGATCGATTTCAAGCGGATATAAATTTCTTAGCATGCTAAGAAATCTATCCGCTTGAATCGGGCCCAGCGGATCGATCCGGTGGTCTGTACAGACTCACCGGATCAATCCGTCCGCTCCCCTCCCTCGCATGCGTCGTAATGATTCGACGCATGCATGGAAGTACTTACCTTCCAGTGTCGCGCACGTCGCCGCGTCATCATCGCGGCGACGGCGCGACACGTCACCGCGGATGAATCCCGCGCGGATTTTGATCCGAGTACAAGCCATCGGATCCAAATCCGGAGGAGGAATCGCCTCATGAAGGGACCGTCCAAACAATTGTGGTTTTTTTTTTCATCTTCAGGCGAAAGAGTGACAGCGCTCCAAACATTATCCAACACAAGGTCATCTACAGATTCCTTTCTCAATACCTCTTAGGCCCCTTTCAGACTGGGGCGGGAGCTGCGGTGGCGGTATAACGCCGCTAAAAATAGCGGCGCTATACCGCCGGAATTGCCGCGGGTATCAGCCGCTAGCGGTGCGGTATTAACCCCCGCTAGCGGCCGATAAAGAGTTAATACCGCCCGCAATGCGCCTCTATAGAGGCGCATTGCGGGCGGTATTGCCGCGGTTCCCATTCTTTTCAATGGGAAGGAGCGGTGAAGGAGCGGTATACATGCCGCTCCTCTCACCGCTCCAAAGATGCTGCTGACAGGAGATTTTTTTGTCTCCCGCCAGCGCATTGCCTCAGTGTGAAAGCCCTCGGGCTTTCACATTGAGTCTGCAGTGCAGGAGTTTTTCAGGCGGGATAGCAGCGCTATTTTTAGCGCTTTACCGCCTGAAAAACTCCTCAATGTGAAAGGGGCCTTATTCAGGCAAAACCTGCCCCTTCGATCTGAAGAAATATGTCATTTCCAACAGGTGTGAATACTTTGGCCCGGATTCACAAAGCACTTACTCCGACGTATCTTGAGATACGCCGCGTAAGTGTAAATATGCTCCATACCCATAAACTGAGATACGCCTGAAAATAGGCTTCATCCGACCGACGTAACTTTCCTACGCCGGCGTATCGTGGGCGCATATTTACACTGGCCGCAAGTAGCGTTCCCATTGATTTCCTATTCAAATATGGAAATGAGGGAGATACGTCGATTCACAAACATACTTGCGCCCGGCGCATTATATACGCGGTTTGACTAAGTTGTACGTCCGGCGTAAAGTTATTCCCCATATAGGAGGCTCAACTCATGCTAAGGTATGGACCAGGGAACACAGCCGTTGTATTTTACGTCGTTTACGTAGTACGTGAATAGGGCTGGACGTAGGTTACGTTCACGTCGTAGGCAGTGATCCGTGGTATCTTAGGGAGTAGTTCCGACGTGATTCTGAGCATGTGCACTGGGATACGTCCACGGGACGGCGCATGCGCCGTTCGTTTTAAGTACTTGTGTGGCACTCGGCCCATCATTTGCATGGGGTCACGCCTCATTAGCATGGCTCAAGTGCTTTGTGAATTCGGTGCTTTTCTCTCTGCGCTACGTCGGCGTAGCGTATATTAGATGCGCTACGCCGGCATAAATATGCGCCAATGTATGTGAATCCGGGCCTATGTTGGTAATTGTTTTTTCTAATCCATTAAAGTGTATCTAAACCCAAAACCAAAAATTTAAAATATTGCAGTTTACTAGTCCTTAGTGGGGTGGCTGCGTTTGTTTATTTTTTCAATATTCCTTGCTTTATTTTAGCCTAATAATACTGCAAATAGCACACTTCTTGTCCCTTTGTAGCTACATCACTCCTTTACTGTACTTCACTGTTCACTGTGGATGGAGACATGGTTGTCTCCCGATATGGATTATATCTGCATCTCTTTTTACATGGAGGATAGGGCTATTGGTAGTTTTTAGAAGATAGCTTGGTAGGAAGACATGACATTCCTGGCAAGATCAACAGGTACTCTTGTACTTACTGCAAATTTGCTGAAGTGGTTAATGTTGACTTTGTTTCCTGAAACCTCGATACACTTATGTTGTTATGTAATGATACATATGCTTGTTTAAACATTAAGAATGACTATTGAAACAGAAAAGTCCTGCATGCTGCATCTTTGGTGCCATTTTTCAAAAGCACACCAAAAAGCCATCTTCTATTGTAAGTCAATGGGAACACATCAAAAGCACATCAGTGTAAAAGAGTCCATAAGCTGCTCAAAAATCAGTGTGATGGGGCACTAAATCAACCCCAGAGTGTCTTTAAAATCCACTCCCCAGACCCACCTATAATCATTTAACAGCATTCCTTTTTTTGTTACAGTCACTGTAAAGTACCCTATATAATTGTCTTGTCAAATGGTGTCAGAGGTTGATGATACCACCCCACCTGTCTGTGACAGTATTCCAGCCTGGTGATTGGCATCAGCACTAGAGATGAGCTTCGTGTTCGAGTCGAACATCTTATGTTCGACCGTTCGTCGAATTACGAACGTTGTGGGCCGTTTGCACCAAATTCGAGTGGCGTGTCACGGCACATAATTCACTGCGGCATCGCAGTGCATTGCTGGCTGATGATTGGCCAAGCATGCACTATGACCCGCATGCTTGGCCAATCACAGCTTTCAAAAAACGGAGAGCCATAATTGGCCAAAGCCAGGGTGACTTTGGCCAATTCTGGCTCAGGGGGTTTAGTACACGCCCCACACTATAAAAGGCCGCCTGCAAGTCGGCCTTGTGTAGTGTGTTGCGGTGGTTAAGACAGAGAGAGAGTGTAATTTATTGCAGGTAGATAGAGCAGGCAGGCAGGCAGGCTAGTCAGTTAGAGTTACAGGGCTAGATTCAGATAGGTTAGCGGATCTTTAGATCCGCGTAACCTATCTGATTTACGTTACGCCGCCGCAATTTTTTGAGGCAAGTGCTTTATTCAGAAAGCACTTGCCTCTAAAGTTGCGGCGGCGTATCGTAAATCCCCCGGCGGAATTCAAATTCCGTGGCTAGGGGGCGTGTACAATTTAAATCAGGCGCGTCCCTGCGCCGATCGAACAGCGCATTCGCCGTCCGCAAACTTTCCCAGCATACATTGCTCCAAATGACGTCGCAAGGATCTGCTCATATTAATACTACAGGCAGAGGATATTGCTGCAAGTACTTTCACATGGTGTACTGTCTTTGTCTTCTGCAGTGTGCACCTAAAGCTACGTGGTGTGTGTACTGTCTGTGTCCTCTGCACATTGTGCACCTAATGTAAAGCTGGTGTTTCTCATATTTACTCCTAGAGTCAGGGATCTGCTCATATTAATACTACAGGCAGAGGATATTGCTGCAAGTACTTTCACGTGGTGTACTGTCTGTGTCCTCTGCAGGCCATTAGTATGTCTGGAAGGACAACAAGGAGAGTCACAAGCCGATAAAAGAGGGCAAGCAGGCTCTGCGTCTAGAGGCAACAGTGCTGGTCGTGGACACGGTGCATCCTCATCAGCACGTGGCCGTGGGACACGCTCGTCCTTTTTTTCGGCAGCTGGCCGTGTTGAGCCGCAACATGCCGAAGACTTGGTAGAGTGGATGACCAAACCTTCCTCATCCTCCTCATCCTCTCTCACCCAGGCTCAGGGTACTTTGTCTGGCAAAGCAGCTGCCAAGGCGGCCTCGTCCCTCTGCTCAATGGCATCAGTCACTCCTTCCCTAGCCCTACCATGTCCTCCTGAGGAGTCCCCCGAACTGTTTGACCACAGTGTTGGGTACATGCTGCAGGAGGATGCACAGCGTTTTGAAGGCTCCGATGATGGTACACAGCTAGAGGAAGGCAGTAATGTTAGCCCAGAGAGAGGGAGTGCCCAAGAAGGACAGCAATCTGACAGTCATGTTCCCCCAGCTGCAGCATACTGCCAGGTTTTCTACAGTGATGATGATGATGAGGTCACTGACTCTACGTGGGTGCCTGAGAGGAGGAGGAGGAGGCACATCTCCAACGAGGCAGGATGCCCTCCAGGGGCCATTTTAAGGGCAGCACACCGACTGCATCACAACGCAGAGCTCCGCATGTGCAGGGCGCTGCTGTCTCTCAGCGTTATTCCAAAAGTTCTTTGGTGTGGGCCTTTTTTGAGACGAGTGCATCAGAGCGCACTGCTGCTATTTGCAACATATGTCTCAAGCGTATCTTGCGTGGCCAAAACATCACCCGCTTGGGCACCACATGCTTGACCAGACATATGTCGACTTGCCATGCAGTTTGTTGGCAAGCGTACCCTGAAGACCCACACCAAAGAACAAAGCGGACCTCTCCTTGCTCCTCATAAGCTGGGATCTCCAACCCCACTATACCCTCAGTCCTCTCTGAAGCCTGCACTGATAGGACTGAAGGTGTAGAATTAGGTTTGTCACAGCCAAGTACTTGCGGGCAATCTACTATCGGTACGCCGATGGCAGATTGTACCAGGCAAATTTCCCTGCCCCAGCCTTCCGCAGCGCCGAAAGAAGTTCTCTCCCAGCCATCCACATGCCCAGCGGTTGAATGCTAGCTTAGCTAAATTGCTAGCACTTCAACTGTTGCCTTTTCAGTTGGTAGATTCTGCCCCCTTCCGTGAGTTTGTGGAATGTGCGGTACCTCAGTGGCAAGTTCCCAAATTACACTTTTTTTCATGGAAGGCGATTCTGGCTCTCTACCGGCATGTGGAAGGCAATGTCCATGCCTCGCTGGACAGGGTGGTCAGTGGTAAGGTGCATATTACCGCTGACTCATGGTCCAGCAAGCATGGACAGGGACATTACCTATCTTTCACGGCGCATTAGGTGACTCTGATGGCAGCTGGGAAGGACGCAGGACAAGGTACAGTAATGTTCTGCCACCACGCCTCCAAAATGCTACTACTGATTGTGACACAACTCTCTCCTCCACCCCCTCCTCTTCTTCCTCTGTGGCCTCTTCCTGTGCTGATGTGTCCTTGGCACCAGAGGTGCTTTGTAGGTGTTCAAGGGGCTACGCAGGTACAGAGGCAAACAGATGCCATGCGGTGCTTGAGCTGGTGTGCTTGGGGGACAGGAGCCAAACTGGGCCAGAGGTTCTGTCAGCTCTGCAGGGGCAGGCTCAGAGGTGGTTGACGCCACACCAGCTTAAGCCAGGAATGGTGGTTTGCGACAACCTCCCCTCCGCCCTGCGACAGGGACAACTGACCCATGTGCCCTGTTTTGTCCTTAACTTTGTGGTGCAGCTGTTCTTGGGTATGTACCCGGGCTTACAGGATCTCCTGAAGCAGGCCAGAAATGTCTGTGTGCATTTCCGACGGTCATATAATGCCAGTGTTCGGCTGGCAGACCTCCAAACGGAATACAACCTGTCCAAGAACCGCCTAATCTGTGATATGCCCACCAGGTGGAACTCTATGTTGGCCATGCTGCAGTGGCTGCACACGCAGCAGAGGGCCATCAATGAGTATCTGTGCCAATATGGCAGCAGAACAGTGTCAGGGGAGCTTGTTTTTTTCCCCACGCCAGTGGGCCATGATCAGAGATGCATGCACTGTCCTGTCACTATTTGAGGAGGCTACGAGGATGGTGAGCAGAGACAGTGCATGCATCAGTGACACTGTCCCTCGTATTCACCTGTTGGAGCACACACTGCGTGGAATAATGGACAGGGCCCTTGAGGCAGAACAGAGGGAGGAAGAGGAGGACTTCCTTACCTCTCAAGGCCCCCTTTATCCATACAGTGTTCCTGCTTGCCCGCCTATCACACAGGAAGAGGATGAGGATGAGGAGGAGGATTGTGTCAGCATGGAGGTGGAGCCTAGCACTCAGCATCAGCAGCAGTCTTCAAGGGATCAGTTACAGTCCCAAGAAACCCATGGACTTGTACGTGGCTGGGACGAGGTGGCTGCGGATCATGTCGTCCTCAGTGACCCAGAGGACTCCGCACCGAATGCCTCAGAAAACCTACGTTGTATGGCCTCCCTGATCCTGCAAAGCCTGCCGGAAGGATCCTTGTATTCGTGCTATCAAGGAGAGGGATCATTACTGACTGGCAACCCTCCTTGATCCACGTTGCAAGAGTAAGGTTGCGGACCTCATCTTGCTGGCGCAGAGGGAGCAGAAGATGAAACATCTGCGGGAGGCCTTGCAGAAAGCTCTGTGCAATGCGTTCCCAGAGACTGGGAGGTTACAAAATCCTGGTCCTGGACAATGTGGTGCTGAGGCTTCGGTCAGTCACAGAAGGAGCGGTGGAGAAGGTGGCCGTCTGACCGATGCGTTCAGACGTGTAATTACAATTTTTGTTGCAATACTTTGCAGCAGGCTCATTCCTGCTCTCCAACTAGAGTATCTGTGAGGGGTTGCAGTGTTGTGGCACTGTCACCAGTGGCTAAGGCCCAATTTTTCTGCCCCTGTTTAACAGGGGCGTGTAATTACAATTTTTGATGCAATACTTTGCAGCAGGCTCATTCCTGTTCTCCAACTAGAGTATCTGTGAGGGGTTGCAGTGTTGTGGCACCAGCACCACCACCAACAAAGGCCCAATTTTTCTGCCCCTGTTCAACAGGGGCATGTAATTACAATTCTTGATCTAATATTTCACAGCAGGGCCCATTCCTGCACCCACCAAGAATAACTGTGAGGACTTACAGTGTTGTGGCTCCAGCGCCAGCACCAAAGGCCCAATTTTTCTACCACTGTTTAACAATCTCATGTAATTACAATTCTTAATATAATAGTTCACACAGCAGGGCGTTCCAGTGCCCACCAAGACTAACTGTGAGGGCTTACAGTGTTGTGGCAACACCAACACCTAGGGCCCAAATTTATGCAGAGTATATACGGCAGGCCCCTACTTTCAAACATCCAACTTACAAACAACTCCTACTTGCAAACGGAAGGAGACAACAGGAAGTGAGAGGAAATCTACCCCTAGGAAGGGAAATTCTCTTCTGTAAGAGGTGTCTTCTGTCCACTGATGCTTTATCACCAATCCTTGTTTCACTAAAAACCCAAATTTTCAAAAAATCAATTTGTCATTGGGACAGAAAGTGAATTGCAATCTTCTGAACGGATGCACACAGGCAGCAAAATAAATGTTACAGGGGTGATAACCCTTCTCTATGTTTTCAGAAAAGCTTAAAAATAGATTTTATGGCTGGAGCTACACTTTAAAAAAGTACCAGTTCAAAATTACAAACAGATTCTACTTAACAACAAACCTACAGTCCCTGTCTTGTTTGCACCGCCTGTATACTGCTATTCAAAGTATATAGGGCCAAAGGGGCTGGTAATGGCCTGGGGGGAGGGGGCCGGGCAAACCCATGCTATTTTTCTCAATGATTTTCATCCATATTGCAGGGACCAGACATTACATTAAAGCTGCAAGCAGTCTTAAATCACTTTTTTCTTATAGTAATCTCATTTTGTGCAGGGACAGTTCTAAACACGTGCCACTTCACAGGCATACTATAGACACCCAGCAGGTACGATATTTAAAGGAATTTTTCAATTTTTTTTTCACTTTAAGCATCATTAAAATCACTGCTCCAGAAAAAACTACTGTTTTTAAAACTTTTTTTTACATTGATACATGTTCCCTGGGGCAAGACCCGGGTTCTCAAACCCGTTTTACAACAATAACTTGCATATTAGGCTTTAAAATGAGCACTTTTGAATTCGAACGTTCGAGTCCCATAGACTTCAATGGGGTTCTAAATGTTAGTGCGAACGTTCAGTCCGTTCAAAGGTTCTGGTGCAAACCGAACGGGGGGTGTTCGGCCCATCCCTAATCAGCACCTCATAATGGGAGGAAATCACATGCTTGTAAGCAGGTTGAAATAGCCAGATAGGTGCTGTCCTCTGCCAGGAGGGTAAGGCCTCGTACACACCACCGGATCTATCCGCTGGGATTTATCCGCAGATCAGTTCCAGCGGATAGATCCTGTGGTGTGTACGGCCCAGCGGATATTTTTCGGGCCGATGGATTCCCAGCGGATAAAAATTTCTTAGCATGCTAAGAAATCTATCCGCTGGAATCCTGTCCAGCGGATTGATCCGGTGGTCTGTACAGACTCACCGGATCAATCTGTCCGATCCCCTCCCTCGCATGCGTCGTAATGATTCAACGCATGCGTGGGAAGTCTTTACCTTCCAGCGTCGCGCACGTCGCCGCGTCATCATCGCTGCGACACGTCACCGCGGATGGATTCCGCATGGATTTCGATCTGATGGTTAGTACAACCATCAGATCAAAATCCGCCAGAGGATTTATCCGCGGGAACGGTCCGGAGGACCGTTTCCAGCGGATAATCCTCTCGTGTGTACGGGGCCTAAGAGTTAATGCCTTTCCTGGGTCTTTGTTTTTTACAGGTTCTTCTTTGGGTCAATATGGGACAGTGGTCCAGTACGGTGTGTGTGAACACCCAGATTCTTCCCCCATGGAGAGTCCAAGAGAGAGAGAGAGCTGAGACCAGTGTCCTCAAGGAAGAGAAACAGAGAATGATACTGGCGAGGAGCAGAAGAATGTTGCCTATAACAATCGGGATATAAAGTCAGCCTGGGGTTCACCCTCAAGACACCAGGCCTGAAGAATGCCTTGGAAGGACTTACATCTGCATGAAAATGGAATATAATTGGAATATAATTGCTTGGACTTCACCTTTGCAGGTGGCAGCACAAGCCTGTAGTTAGGAGTATGGATGTAGGAAAGACCCTATACTTGTATTTTGGACTTTGAAATGTTAATTTTACACTTTTCTGAAGTAAAGTATTGAAACGTTGTCCCTGCCTGGTCTGAAGTTACTGAAAGGGGTGTATTGCATCTGGCACACTGAGTGGGTCTTAACACACTGGGGGAAGAAGACATTGGTGTGGCTTGAAATAGTGTAAAGACACAAGTAGTTATCTGGGGTAACAGGAGTTTAACAAGCAGCCTATCAGTATCATATACCTATTATAGGTGGAACGGCCTCTATCAGCTGTCTGCATTCCTTTCATCAGCGGTCTTTCACCCAGAGCAATGGGAGTGGATTTTTGCCACAAAGGTTCCCATTCTGTATAGAGGTATGCAAGCTCAATAGTTAAGTGCACAGTGCATGCCTGTGCAGAGTGCATGATGGGGCTCACTCCGCTACTGGGGAGTAGTAGTGGAAACACTGATAAGGTTGATGTGGACAGAGCTCAGCATGTCCCTTCTAAATGCAGAATACAGAGCAGGTGTACATTGTTACGGGGACACCAGAGTTAACTGGGGAACAGTTGCAGTGCAAGTGTACATGTACATGAGTGTACCCCACGGCAGCCTCAGCCTTGTCCCATTGATGAGTTTCTTTAATCTGTGCCCAAAAAAAAAATCAGACACCTTGTTGATTTGCTGATCCAGTTCTTGAAAACTATTACCTTGGGTCCATCACCTACTCCAATTTTCTCTTAGATTTTTTACATATGTACCGTCAAGGCTGAAACAGGAGGAGGGAATTTACTTACGTTAGTTCCTTCTACTTTGTCCAAAAGAACCCACCTTCCTGCTTAATAAATGTGATTTGAACATGACAATCTTGTTTTATGATACATACTGTATATCTTCTTGATGTACTATGTGCTTGATCAGCTCATGCTAAGATGTCATGCTAGGCTTATTCTCCTAAATGGGGTCAAGTCAAGGAAACTTAGTCCTTACCCTGCCCTGGATTCAAAGAATACAACCCTTTGATGACTAAAAAATAAAAAACTGTCTGGACAGAAATTTTTAAGCGAATGTTGCTGATTTAATTGTGTTGACGGGTTGTCACTCTTATTTTTCCAGATCAGAGAATCACCAAGAAATGCACAAGGGTATTTTAGGTGCCCCAACACTTCACTGACTGCATGCTTGTTTCAATGAATACCACCATTTGATAGCTAAAATAAACCAGTCTGGACAGAAATATTAGAGCTAATGTTGGTGACTTGATTGGGTTTACAGGTTGTCACTCATATATTTTCAGATCAGGAAAAATCACCAAGAAACACACGAGTATCTTAAGTGTCTCAACACTTCACTGACTGCATGCTTGTTTCAATTAACTGACTCATGCTTAGTAATTAGTAAAACAAGGATAAGTAAGACCGTCTTGGAGAATGCAGGTAACAGTGCCATCTCCCAGAGATTTTCTGTATATATCTTTCCATGTTTTGCATTACCTGAAATGCAGTGCATACAGAATCTTGAAGATAAAAGACACTAGATGGCGGCAGCAGGAACATAAATAACCTCTTGCTACAGGCTATTCAAGTACAAAAGGGGTTAAACTGTAAACATAGAATTCCATTTACAATAAATCATTTCTTTTTCTACTTCATAAAAAACACATTTATGCCAACATAATTCTTTGTTTCATTCATTTTTAGAAAACCCATAAACATCTTACAATGAATTGTAGAAAAACTGGTTTCCAAAAAGTGAAGAGTAGAGAGATCCACTATTTACAGCTAGAACACCAGAGATAACCAAAGGAGCGTTCTCTAAAGCAGATACTTGCTTTTTCTTACGTGCAGGCTCTGGTACATAAGTGCAACATTTATTTCTATCTTGTTATGTGCAAACTGATTAAAACATTCAAACATGCCATACAAAGGGTAGCATTCTATAATGTTTAAAGGGATGACTGAAAAGCCTATGGCAGACAGGTAGACTATCGAATTAAATAAGGACCCATCACTTACATCCTGTGGATTCATCCCTTACTTGCCATTTAGCCTCATTAGGAGCCATTGACAACAACCTAGGGCAATTGGGACCCATTTTGTTTGGGTATGGCCTTAATAGGATTTTCAAGGTCCTCCTTTATAGCTTATTAAAGGTTAAATCCAAACAAATATGAGTTTTACCAGGAATGTGATAGGTTTGTCAGATTCATTTATCAGAGTTTGGTTGCTATGTCACTGTACTGGGGTTCTCAGCTATACATCAGCTTGATGTGTTATTCCTGTCTGCTGGTTTAGTACCGGGGCAAATAACCGCCTTCATGGCCTAAAAGTGAAAACAGCCACCATGAGGAAGGTGGAAGTTCAAGGAGATGGATGACCATGGGGATTTAAGTAGCCAGCAGAGATTTAATTTTTGTAAACACCCAAAACTGACATTTTGTGAAACTGTCCTTTAAATGAGAGTAGCACATCCTAATAAGGCTTCATTTTGTTATGATAATAATTAAAATCCACAAAATGGGCAGTGAGCGGTCCTTTTATATTAGATCAGCTATTAATCTTTGATGCTTTTTAAAAATAAAATAAAAATTTTGTTCTTTGCTACTGTGTGCTATATTCTGCCAATGGCACATGTACAGGAAGAAAAACATTATTGTACAAATTAAACATGCTTTTGACAATTTAAAAAAAACATAACATTTTTGCACAATCCCTGCACTTTGCTAGCACTCCTGATTGATCCAGCATGGCGAGCAACTGCTCTAATAACTGATATGTTGTATAGCATAGTCTGTATAGTCACTGATTATCATTCTCACTTTGTTCTGTGATGTGTCGTGTAGTTTGATGTGATGCAAGTCATGAAGGGCTGTTCATAGTCATAGCACAAACATTCACTGAGCCATAATGTAATCAGGAGCTGCCAAGGAGATGGAAGGAAGAGAATGACAAAGGTGAGCTGAACCATCTGCTTGACGTCAGCCAATTGTTACATGGAGGCAAAGCTGTACATAGGCTGAAAGACCCTAAGGCTACAAGAGTTCCTACAGAATATTAAGCTACTGCATGAAAGGACATTGGAAATTATCAGTACTACATAGACCACAAAGAAATTGTACCAGTTACACATTTCATCTTACTGCACAGTTTCCTATTCTCCTATCTCTACATTGTGACAGGATTAGGAAGACTATGTTTTATTATTTTTTCCTTACTGTTACTTGCTTGGCTTTACAATAATGATATCATAGTTGCATGCTACTCCTATCTATGCAATAGACTGTTAAAGGGCAAGCTCTGCTCTTCGGTGTTTCTGGAAAGCATGGAAGAAA
Organism: Rana temporaria; assembly: GCF_905171775.1. Lineage (NCBI taxonomy): Eukaryota > Metazoa > Chordata > Amphibia > Anura > Ranidae > Rana > Rana temporaria. The sequence continues at coordinate 138,653,236 of NC_053490.1, forward strand.
AATATAAAAGTGGATAACTGATATACTTTTACTCCTACAAAGCTTGCTAACTGCTGATAGATGGTAGTCAGTGAGCAGACTGAGATCAATGCAACTAATTCCACTAGCCCTAGATTTGTTGGAAAGAGGAGTTGTTACTTCCCCTCTTGCCTTACCTGTGCAAAGGTGCTAATTAAAGCTTATTTTGTCTTGTAAACCTATGGCTAAAATAGCTTGTATACAATTTATAATATATGTGTATATATTATAAATTGTATACAATTTATAATATATGTGTATATATATTTTTTTCACCTTTCAAAATGAAATTGGATCCACGGGGGGTAGTGATTAATATGTACAGTATTTGTCCCTTTTCTCTATATATAGATTAAAATAACCTGAAAACAAAAAGACAATTGTTTTCAGACATATTTCCATAAAAATACCTTTTGGCTGAACTGCCTCTCAATTCTCTGTGATCTTCACTAATAAAAACTTGATGATATTGTGGATAATTTCTGTAAATGCTGAATCTAAGACAACTGTCTCACTATCCAAGGTGCTAGTCCATAATCTGTGCATAAAATGGACTAGTAAGGCTTTTTTGTTAGAACATAAAGGAGCCTTTTTGAAACTTGCATGCCACAAGGGAGCATTTGATGCTAACATTTGGAGGCGAATGGTTTTGCTTTGCAAAAGACTCCCGATTACTTCAATAGTCCACTGAACAGCTCCTCTGCTTAGGAGAGGATCAACATAAGTTACATTTTTTTTTGACATTACGGAGCTAGGTGGTGTTTCTACATTCAAAACCTGTACTTCGGAATGCCAAAAAAAGTATTGGCAGATGTATATTTCATAAGGGAGTAGAGCAAATCATCCATCATGACCCTTTCTATTAGGTACATAATACTCTGCTGAACTTACATATAACTTTCTGATTTGTATGAGCTAAGCTTCGTTAATGGTTTGCTTTAATACCTTTTTACTTTCATAATAATTTCTATACAGTGCCATAAGGGGGCGACCCCTCTGGAAACCAAACTATTTATTTTGTGCGTTATGCCACACAAAAAAACAATTAATATCCACTGTCCACAGAAAAAAACAATGCAAGAGGCTTTTTATGGGTGTATATTAGAAGGTTCTTGAAAGCTTTCTATATCAATTCAGAAAATATATGCTTATACTTTTTAAGAACACTTGTGGGTTACAAAAAAAAAATGGCCTAACCCCCAGCTTTCCCCATATACTGAGACCAAAAGACAACCTAGCAGCTTGTCATTATTGACATGCCAAATTAAGGCCCAATGTGTGCAAATCAAGAGAGCCTGGGCTAGTTCAAATCTTGACATAAATCTCTCTGGTATTTGGGACAGGAATGTTGGGAGACATGGCAGTAAAATATAGAGTGGTATAGATAATAAAGGTACTTAGTCATATACAGTTAATGTCTTGCTTTCATTTGTGACCTCTAATGATCATATAATATATATTACTGTAAGGTTGCATGGATTCATTATATTATATTTATATATTTCTTTATATTTTTTTTAGCTAATGGTAGCAAAAAACAAGGTCTATTAAATCTCTATCCAACTGAATTTATTAAGGGTTATGGTTTCCTATAATGACATAACATATCGTTATCTGTGATCCGGTCTTTAGAATGAAACAATGCACTATAACGTGATGTTAGCTCCGTGTGTATTTACTGAGCTGAATATGCCTTCTGGGAAATAAACATATCTGAGCTCTAAAGATGATTCTGGATCAATTTATGAAGCTCTCTACGTTGTACCTACCAAAAGTAATATGCACTGTATGTAATCATTGTGGAATTTTACAATAAATATATATGACCAAATGTCTGATTGTCTGTTGGCTTTATGTAAGGTATTTGTGTATCTTCTCCCATTATCCTGAAATCACTCCCCACACACATTATCTGTCAAATGCATGCAATTTCAAAGTATTTGACAGATATCTGGAAGGGGTGTTAAGTAAAAATAACCAAATACTTGGAGAAACATCTTCAATTGGCTGTGTTAGAATTTGCCATTTAATGCTGCCCATCCCTGCCATTCCATACCATATACAAGCTTGCGTGTTTACTTGGATGCTATTTTGTGACTTTTTTTTTCCAATTTACCTCAATCCAAATCTTACAGAGATCTTTAGATTTTGCTATGACAGTATCATAAGTAAATTGGGGGTCAATAAAAACAATATGATCTGTATGACAGAGCTAAACACTGAATGCTCAAGTCCTCCAATTACAATTCCAAAAGCTTACTTCTAAAGGATGGTAACAGTATGTACCACACTTTACTATTTATGTGACGTATACTGCCCAGTTTTTGCTGGGGTTCTTTGGCTCTTCCAAAAGTGAGCTCCATCCAAAAGGGGAAGCCCTGCTTGTTTTCGCACCCTCCCCCACTTTACTGCCACGTTTGGTACTTTTTGGGGGGGAGGGAGGAGCGGGTACCTGGTTTTGACAGATACCCGTTCCCAATTCTGGGTCAGAATACGGAGATGATCTTTGAGGATTTCCGGGCCCTCCTTCTTTCCCCCGCTGCCTTCTGGGACACACACAGGTCCCTGAAGACGTTGGGATCATTCAGAAAGTTCAGCTGAAGGCTTCACTGCTGGTTTCCCTTACTTACAATGTTGGCTTAGGGTGCCGACATCGTGGCCTTGACAGGTAAGTGTCCTTATATTTAAAGTCAGCAGCTACAGTCAGCAGCTGCAGACTGGAGCTCCGTTTTAAGATACAAAATTAGATTTTGCAATATTCAGACTTTGCTCAGCTCATACACAGTAAGTATTCAAATGAAAATAGAGGTATTTTGGATGTGGAAAGGCTTCAGGCTCAGTTCACATGGTGAAGTGGACATCTGGCTCGTTTTCAGTGTCAAGTACCCAGCAGACATCAGGAAAAACACAGAAAAGTTTTTTGGCCATTATGTACCACCAACACTTGAATGACTGAACGGAGGCTAAAACAACAAAGCACTGAAAGCTTTTGCCTCCACCACCCTTGTGAATTTAGCCTTAAAAAACATAAATATAACATATTGTGCCTTCACTTTATTTTTACCCAGTGGTCTGAATTAACCTGTCCATGGGTGTACTATAACATTTATCTTCACTACATGTGGGATGAGTAGGTTAGTAGTTTACATAAATACAATAACATTGTTTGATGCCTCCAGGTTAGCTCACGGGAAGAAACAAGGACACTGCCTTTCTAGGAAGATCAACAGGGATCCTCTGTATTTGGTGAAAATGTTCTTAACCTTAAAAAAAGAAAATTAATGCAACCAACAAATTATAAACACTAGTAAGCTGGAAATTATTACATTTTTGTTATTGGGTTTAGTTTAGCATTGTGGGGTAGCTGTCAATCAGGTATTATAGGGGAATAAATAATGGTCATCAGGTTTTTTTTTGGTGTTATATATGGCAGCCCCAGTGGAATTTCCTTGGTTTTACACTTTAAAAAGGTGTCCTAATGCACACTGTTAGTAAATTAAATTATCTGAGTTTCTTCCCTTGATGCTGTGACAGACCCAGCTTTATCCACTATGTGTTGTTGAATGTCACAGAATGGGTCACTTGTCATTTATGTCAAGTCTGCCTGAAGCTATGTGTTTTAACATGCAAACACTATAAAAATAATAATAATAGTTTTACACAACATGCTGCAATAAAATGAACAAAGGGTGGCTGCATTTAAAGTGCGGTAGGCTTTACATAAGAACCATACTAGCACAAAGCTCCAAACATATGGTGGAATGCTTCATTAGCTTTTTTAAAAGTTATAATTAAGATTCCAGAATCAAAACATTAGTACAAAGGCTGCTTGGGAATATGGGTGTTCTGCATGTGAAATATGTGCTTTGCAGAAAATAGTTAGGATCAATAAATCCATGTTGGGATACTAATAAAAAATATTAGTGTAAATGTGTTCAAGCCAGCAGCTGGTAAGAAGTCTATCTGCTGCTGTAAAGAAGACCTCCAGGTTAGCTATAAATATAAATTATGGGTGGTGAGTAGATTATCAAAATAGCACTCACCTGTATGGCTCCTAATCCATTGGCTGTAGTCTACTTCCAGGATCTGTGACCAACTTCATTTTGTCATCCCACAGACTAAAATTAAGATCACACTTGTTGAAGACATGATGAAATTGTTCCCAGGTCACAAAAGTGAATCACAGCAAGAATTTTGGCCAGATATTAGGGTATTTGAGAACAAAAATGTATAATAGCAGCACATTTTTTCTAAGGTCTCTGTATTTGCTGCATTAAATAGTGACTGGACGGGAAAGATCAACTTTCCAACTTATTATTATTCTGACTTCCCAGACTTGTCAAGGCATTCACAAGCATGGGACCCAAAAAGATAGAACTATATAGAAATCGATATGGTTGAATGGATTTAGGTGGGGGTTGGTCATATTGCAGCGGTTTTACATGTCCTGCTTTCTTATTTACAGATATTGGGAGGTGGAAGGTACGTGTAGAGTTGTACATCATTTATGTGAGGTTGCCACAGTAATCCACAAATCGTTAAGGCTAGGCGGCCATAGTGCTTGAACACCTAACCTATACAGCATGCAAATATTCACAACGTTGACAATGTTTGCAACACAGTTGTGGACTATGTAAGAACATTCATAGAAACATTGCTGTTTGGCAGTCCTACTGAGTCCCCCAGAAGGCAATAGCTTTTTGAACACATACTTCTTACCCTGCTTGTGTCTTCGACCTTGTACACACAGGCTTCAGTTTACATAAGAGAAGTGTGTTCAGCAATCAGTTACAAGGCAATGCAAGGCTTTCAGTATGATTCAAACTGTGTTCTCAAAGCCTTGAAAGCACCTATCATCTGCACTTTTAGGATGTTGAATACAATTCGTAATGGAGGAGTTGATTGTCACTTCAAACAAGCAGCTAGCAAGCATTCAGGAAACTGCAGCAATGTTTGAAACTTGTCCACAGGCTGCTGAAGCATGCTAGCAGCAGCCAAAACAAACATTCTGATCCATATTATTGTCTCCAAATGATAGCTGAAGGGTTCCCTAAAAAATTCAGGAATGTACTTTAAAGATTACTGACAGATTTATAAAGTGTGATGTGTGCTCTTATACAAGCTGATGCCTATGCGTACAAAGCCTTTGTATCTGATGTCCATTCCCTACACCAGTATGTCCTGAGAGTACAGGATTCAATCCTGTTCATGTAATGTCATCTTAACTTAATCAGTATGGCCAGATTGTCTTTTAGGATTCCTGCAAATAAGATGGTTTCATTGAACACTCCTCAAATGTGCCACCTTGGACTGCCCCCAATGTCCCGAGCAGGTGCAAAACTGACAATGTCACTTTAAATGTCTACGCTGAATCATGCTTTTACTTCCCTGTTCCACACAAAGTGTATATGCTATAGTTTGTGTCATTACAATACAAGATGGAGAGTTGTAACCCTATCCTGGGGTGATCACACTGCCAGCTCATATCAGCTGGATAGAGACAAGGCAGATAATGACACCCCAGTGTTTGTACCTTGGCAGTCAGAGCTTGATTCCCAGCACTATTGCATGGAAAGTCTTGGAAAAAAATTCTCAGTATCTGTAGTGTAATTGTCATCATAACACCATAGGATCTGAAGGGTTTGAAGGACGGTGATAGTGATTTTTTTTTTAGGATTGTTACGTTTTTTCAGTAATACACTGCCTTTACCTGTAAACCACAAGACCATGTGTTGTATCTTGGCTCTGCTTTCTGACTCAGCTACCCATAAACAGCCCTTTTGCCTTTAGTATTTTTTGCAGGCCGGTCAGGATAGGGCTGCTTTTCTCCCACACTGCATTTTTGCCTCTTGGTGCTACCCGGAAATTTACACTTGGTGGCTGTGCCTCATGGCATGCACTGCCATGCAGGAGGAGTGTGTGTATGTGTGTTGGATGGGTGTGTGGAGAGGGATTCCTCTCAATAGCTGTCCTTGGGCCAGGGGCGGTTGCGTTGCCAGTTCCTGTCATTGTGGTTCTGCTCAGAGTCACGTTCCAGAAGGCGATCCTGAGAGTCATGGCCATTGGTATTGTGCAGTCCACTGTTGTGGTGCCGATGAGGCTGGTACAGGTCCTGGTAGGCATCAGAGTATTCCTCCTCCATGTGGCGGGAGCTCCTCTGGGAAGAGGCCGTCCAGGTTTTACGAGAGGTTTCGCTAGCCTCATCTGACTGCATTAGGCTGTCACGTTCTAGAGGGGAGTGCTCACTGGCTCTATCCGAAAGAACTTGCTGGTTCTAGGAACAGAAAGAGAGAGAGAGTGTCTATATACATAACACACATAAAAGCCTTAGATATGTAAAAGTGTACGCATCCTATTCAGAGAGATAGTATTTTTTTATCTGTATGGCCAGTTCTATATTTAGATATTATGTTGCCTTGAACGATAACGTCCTTGTGTACAGGCTCTATTCCTTGTGTTATGTGAGTATTGGAGTAAAAAAGTAATGATAGATTGCCCTATAGGGGGTAGCAAATGGTCTGCTTTGTATGTAGTTTAACTGAATATCAGAAAAGAGGAAGAAGAGATGGTTTGTGTTCCCTGAACTATAAAGCGTCATGTGACTCCTCTTAACTTTCCCTGCACTCCCACTTAAAGGGGTTGTAAAGGTTTGTTTTGTATTTTCTAAATAGGTTCATTTAAGCTAGTGCATTCACTTTAAGACAGATAGGGGTGCCAACAATGGTCCATTTCTGTTCATTTAAATAAAATATTTATCCTAAAAGGAAAACAAAATTGTTGCTGTAACTGCTAAAAAAAGTGTTAGCTGAAGTTCAACTTAAAAGAGAAGTATGGGTTTGGGCTTTTTTGCAGATTCATACCTAACTAGGTGTATGCTGCATAGGTCAGATGCTGCATCTGTCCTTCGGCGCCTCTGCACTGAGAATTGACCGTTCGAAAACCGCTGATCACTCGGTTCTGACAGCTCCTCGACCAGAGAGCTGGTGACTGTCAGTCACAGCTCTCTGCTTTGCCTGCTCTTTGCTCACTGGAGCGCTGGGCTGTGGAGGAGTGAAATGGTGGCTGGCTCAGTCTCTCAGCAGCTTTGGCTATACTTCTCTTTTAATTTGTTAGTCACTTATGTAAATACCATCTAAAGCTACTAGTCTTATAATACTACCCTCTCCAGACAGCGCTGCTGTCTAGGGGGCATCTCAGTTGCTTCCCCTCACTAAGACACTGTCATGATCACTTAGTGCTCCTGTTCCTCATTCCAGCACCCGGGTGTTGGCTGTTACTTTTCCCCTGTCTGTGTTCACCTGTTAGCTGATTAATCTGGTCAGTCACCTGATAAAAGAAAACGGAACACTCTATCCCTCGCTTGTGATATAGATAGACTTACCTGCATTGTTCTAGATCAAGCCTCCCGTTAGTCTGCCTTGTTTGCTGTTGGATCTCCTGTATGACCTGTATTGGATACTGGACTATCCCCTGAACTCTGCCTGCCTTTTACCTGGAACGGATACTGGATTATCTCCTGCCTTATTACCTGAACTGCTTTAGAACCACGCTATCTGTCTGCTAAACTTCAAGTACCTGTTTGCTTTGCTCAGTTCGCATCTGCCCTGGCGTGGTGGCCAGACACTATAGCATTGTGTAGAGGTCCTGGGGGCAACCAAGTACAGGTAGGCCTGCTTGTCTTAAGGGAAAGGGGGCTGATATAGGTGAAGCACACAGTAGCCAGCTATAGTGTCTGACCACCTGCGTTGGGGTAGATGTGACATTCTTGACAGACACAAAGTGTGTTACGAGCCAAATTACCACGTGAAAATAAAGGAAAAAATCCTGCAAAACAGGAAAACCAATGCAGCCACCACATCTAAAATTTGATAAGCTGCAATAGGTTACATTTTTGTTTTTGTGTTTAGATACACTTTAAAGCTTAACTCCAACCTTAACTTTTTTTCTACTACATTTGTAATATCAAGGTACACATGCATTGTCTGTTTGTTTGCTTTTGAATAATTTTGTCCTTTCCTCCCTCCATAGCTAGTGGATGCTCTATGAAGTTAGTCCCATCCTTTTTCATGCTTTAGCCTCCATTCAGCACATGTACTGTATTCTGCTGAAGCTAGACACACTATGATTTTTATTTGCTTATCTAATGTTCGATTGTTAAGATTTGCACAAGTTTTGGATTAAAGCTTTCTTCGATCTGTAAATTGTCATTTGGATTGAGACACTGTCTGCCAAGAAGTTACTGAGACTATCTCATCACAATTGGATTAGTTATAGGGATCACACTTTCAGTGCTTAGATTGCAGAAGAAAGGGAGTACTCTATAGAGCATGGATGGATCTCCTACTGCGGTTATTGCATTTTGATAGATTGCCCCACCAACTGTCAAAATACCCAAACAGTGGCTGCATCTGATTCTGTTCAGCAGGCAGTTTTTCTTCTGGTTCCTTTGATTTTTCAATCAAAGGATGTCAAGCGGGAGGATGGCAACATAGCTTTCATATAAATACATTACACTCCAGCTTTAATTATAAAAGCTTACTTGCCAATTTACTTCACCAATGTAATTGTAAATTATCATCACTCCTATACACATATCCCATTATATTCCAAAGAAAAAGCTGCTCACCGATAACGTCTTCATAGGCAAAACTTTAATCAGATGAAAATTTTCAGCACATGGTCCCTTCCTAGCAAACAAGATAAATTGTCTTGACTTAGAGTTGGGACTTTACTGCACTGGGCACAACAGCCTGGCACAGCCCAGCACAAAAGGTGCGAATGGGCTCTAAAGAGTTATAAAAAAAGACTGACATCATTTACCAGCATAGATGAATGAACCACTTTGGATGACCCAGAACTCATGGCAGATTGGGCTGATTCACCAAGTAACCTTGTTAAGTGATTCATTTTTCTATTACTTGCTTATCTATATTTATCAGCATGGAAACTCCATTCATATTCTCGAAGGACTCTTTCAGACAGATGGCAGTGTCTACTGTCCTATGAAAAGTGATCTATGTTGAAACCTTTTTTGCAGAAGGTGGTAGTGCAGTGGCTGCCAATCGTTCAGGAGGTTATTATACCGCCTACTGAATGTCTTTTGTTTTTTATTCAATGGGGATTTGTATTAAAATACTGCACCATAACTGAATTTTGGTTCACGGTTGAGGTGCACTCCCTTTGACCTTTAAGGGTGCCGCCTGCCAAATTCTGCAAGCGGGATTAACATTGCAACCACAACTTTACATCCCATAGTTGTTTGTAACCCATCATGTATACTTTATGTCTGGTCCCTCTTTTTCCAAGTTCTTTTTATTACACCCAGGTTCAATGTTATGAATTAGGGTCCTCATTCTGTTCCTCTCTCTTATTTTCGATGTTATTAATAGCAGCTCTGGATAATTCCATGATATTAATTGTTGGCGGTACCTGTAAACCGGGGATGGCAGTGGGTGGTGTCATTAGGTTCTGGCTAGGGTGTTGGTGCGCGGGGTGATGTGTAGCTTTCCAGTACACCTCCATATATTCTGCAAGGTGCTCACAGGCATCTTCTAATTGATTCTCATCCAGTATGACATCAAACAATTCCTAAAAACAGAATAATGAAGAATGTTACCAAGGTAATATATTTAAGTATATTTAAGAATAAGTATATCTTAAATTGTTCATGTTACTTTCACATTTTTACAAGACTACTCAGCTCAATTGTATTTTTGTATTGAACATAGTCTTGGCCACTAATAAAAGCTCTGTATTTAACTCAACCTGCCTCTCCCTTCCAGTGTACAATTTGAGATGATACAGATCCCCCAAACACTCTATCCAAACCTACACTTTGCGCTATTTTTTAGTCCAATCAGCTGTAGGCCGGGTCATTCCCTGCTCTGCTTTATACTTACACAAAAGAGCGGGATGCTGGTGATCTCAGTGCCAATATATGGACACATGCTAAAATTTTGCAAATGTTATTTACTAAGTATGGTCATGTATCCATATAAGGGCACTGACATCATCAACACCCCTCCCCTTTGTATATGTGTGGCAGGGAATGACCCAGCCCAAAGCTAATTGGACATGAACGTAGCACAAAGTGGAAGCTTCGATGGAAAGGAGTTTGTCGGATGTCTGAGCTAATTTCTACTTACATCAAAACTTTAGTATGAAAATATCCATTACCCATTCTAATTCCCCGTGGATGGGTCATTGAAGCTTATGAATGATGTCAAACAGCTCCAGGCTTTACTAACCATTGTCAAGCACTCTCTCCTCTCCCCTGCAGCTGCTTCTAACACAGGGGTGATCATGTGCCCTGACCGGAGTGCCCTAAAAATAGGCCAGTATATACATGTTTCTTACACAGGTTAGTAAGCAAAGGTGTTAAGAGGTGGGAGGGACAGTTAAGAGTAGTTAGGGTTATCCCAGAATTCCACTTTAAATTAAGATTTCATGTCTGACCCTATTGCACTCTCTTTAGCTCAATCTTACTTTCCACCAGCTTTAGAGGAAAACTAAGAAGCTATTTATAAAGGGTCAAAAAGCTGTGTTTGCCTCTTTTCTGGTTAACTTCTATTCTGTTCCTGCTTATTCAATCCCAGTTTTAAAAGCATTATCAAAGATTTTGTTTATCAAGGACATTTTCAGCTTGTAAAACTCTCATCTCTGAAGCTCCAAAATGCCCAACAAGCAAAATCCCATTAATTTCAATGGCTACTGTTCACATATGAGCGTTCTGTTGCCTGAAGCAAAACACCTGAAGCTCAAAGATGTACTTGAGCTGTTTTTTGGCTGGTTACAAGCGTTTTTGGCCCCATTGAATTCAAAAGAAATGCCTGACTTGAGCAGAGAAACGCTCGTAAGATGCTTGTAAAATTCTCAAATAGCAGCTCTCCACTCCTAAATTCCTCTCCCTCTTCTCCCCCTAGTGCTTTCTATTGGCTAAACAAAAATGCCTGAAGCTGTAAAATGCTTGTACACTACTAAAACACTTTAAAAAAGCTTGAAAAAAAAACTCCCGAAAAACACCAAAAAATCTCAGGTGTGAATGGGGCCTAAATGTTTCACCTTACTTACCTGCTGGCTTGTGTCCATCCATCCTGCCATTGCTGCCTGTGCCTGTTCACATGGTTATTGCTGTTTTCTTTCACTGTGTATATGGCAGCTTTGTAGACATGCTGTTTATTTGAGAAGTTCCAAGTAATGATTTGATACATAGTAAGCGATATTCATTGTTGACCGAATGCTTGTACAAACAGATATAGGACTTCTGTGCACAGCATTATATTTGTTAGGCCTCGTACACACGACCGTTTTCCTGGACAGAATCCATCAAGAAACTTGGTGGAAGAGCTTTTTTGCCAAGGAAAACAGTTGTGTGTATGTTTTTCATTGAGAAAACTGTCGTGGAACTCGACGAGAAAAGAAGAGAACAAGTTCCTCGTCGGGAGTCTCAATTTCCTTGTCGTGTTTCTCGTCGGGCTGGTTTACGACGATAAACGCAATCGTGTGTATGCTAAGAAACACGCGCATGCTCAGAATAAAGTATGAGACATGAGCGCACCTTCGGTAAAAGTAGCATATGTAATGGAGATAGCACATTCGTCACGCTGTAACAGACTGAAAAGTGCAAATCGTCTCTTACCAAACTTTTACTTAACACGCAGTAACATGAGATTATCAAAAGCAGCCCCAAGGCTTGTGCCAGTGGAATCAAACGTCCCCTGGCGTCGTATGTGTTGTACGTCACCGCGTTTGAGAACGTCAAGATTTGGTCTTTACAGTGTGTACGCAAAGAAAGCTTGTCAAGTTTCTCGACAAGCCTAACAAGGAACTCGTCGAGGAAAACGATGTTTCATTTACGACGAGTTCCTCGGTCGTGTGTACGAGGCCTGACCTGTAAGTCTCAAAGCCAAAATGTGGAGCAACATTGTATGAAATTGTCTTCACTCTGTCAGTTTGGTTTGCCTTTACATACAGACCTTCAGCTGTTGGTTCTAATCTCTGCTCATCCATAGCTGCTGGCATGGTTTATAGTTACTACATCATTCAGGATTTTCCATGACAGTGGCGGGTCGTATGGGCGCCGCCCCCTCTCTCCTGCCACCCCTTTATCACCATAGATAGATTCATGCATTACATGAATCTATATATGGTTGTCGCTGCCACCCCTTATTCAGGTGCCCAGCCCCTTTTCGGGCACCGGGAGCCTGAATTACAGCGGCGGGGTATTTTTTTATGGAAGCACCTGATTAGAGCCATAGAAAACCTGTAGATTAGAGGCGATTCAAAAAGGTGAACGGTGTGCGCCATGCTGGGTGCTCGCTGTTCACTCAGCGTTGTGTTAGGAAAGTAAATGAATATTCGCTTTCCTAACACTGAACCGCATCTCAGCCAATCAGGTGCTCGGGTCTGCTACCTGTCACCTGATTGGCTGAAATGAGAGGCGCTGTGATTGGAAGTCGCCTATCAGGCATCCATCCATAGCAGAGGACGGGAAGAGAGGACGGGAGAAGACATCGAGGAGCGTGGAAGACACCGCCGATGTGACTTGCTGCCCCACCGAGACAGGTAAGTGCTGGGCGGGCGGGGGATGCACACTGGCAGCATTTTATGGGCACAGTAGCGGCAATTGATGGGCACAGTGGCAGCAATTGATAGGCACACTGACAGCAGTTGATGGGCACAGTATCGGCAATTGATGGGCACACTGGCAGAAATTTATAGGCACAGTAGCGGCAATTGATGAACACACTGGCAGCAAATGATAGGCACAGTAGCGGCAATTGATGGGCGCAGTGGCAGCAATTGATAGGCACACTGGCAGCAGTTGATGGGCACAGTATCGGCAAATGATGGGCACACTGGTAGCAGTTGATGGGCACAGTATCGGCAATTGATGGGCACAATGGCATAAAATGATGGGCACAGTGGCGGCAATTGATGGGTACACTGGCAGCAATTGATGGGTACAGTAGCTGCATTTGATGGCACAGTGGCGGCAATTTATGGGTACAGTAAAAAAAAAATTAAATATATTTTTATTTATTATACAGGATTTATATAGCGCCTACAGTTTGCACAGCGTATGATGTCTAACCTCCCTGGTGGTAATCCAGAGTCCGGCTCAGGTTGAAATTTCAGCACCAAAATCGGTAACCCCAAGCCAGACTCGGAATTGCATCGCAGTATCCAGGCAGGGAGTTACTTACCTTGTCCCTGGATCCTGCGATGTCCCCCCGCTGTGTGGTCGAGCTGTCTCCTCGCTCGATTCACACAGTGCCTCGAGTGCCGCCGAGCTCCGTTCCCTGCGACGTTACGAGGCACAGGGGCAGAGTTTTTGGCGCCAAATTCAAAAAAGTAAAACACAGTACACATACAGTACAATGTAATTTTACAGCTCACAGTACTGTATAAAATAATTACACATCCCCTTTGTCCCTAGTGGTCTGTCCAGTGTCCTGCATGCACTTTTATATTATAAAAACAGTTTTCTTCTGCCTGGAAACTGTAGATTGTCCATAGCAACCAAAAAGTGTCCTTTTATGTCAAAAGTGCTTTTAGACCAGCTAAAAAACAGCGATAATAATTTATAATCACTTGCAGAATGGAGCGATAGCGATTTGTGGGGAAATTCGTCATCAAACACTAAAAGTAATGACAGCGATAATTCTGCAACTGAGCAAATTTCAGTGATTACATTATTGACTCATTTTCTTATTATTATATTACTATTTGTTATAATTATTTATAGTTATTTATTATATTATAATTTATGATTTTGTGTTTCAAACTTTATCATACCTGGGATGTCTACTAGACTCTTGTTTGGACAGAATGGTGCAGAAAAAATATTGCGCTTGTTTAACAGAAAAAAGCAGCGATCTAAAAGTGTTAAACCACACAAGAACAAAATGAAAAATGGAAGAGATCGTGCTAAAATATTGAACAGTGAATAATCAATGAGTAAAAGTTCAAATAAAGAATCAGTCCCGCCACACAGGCAAATTCATATGAACAATCTCCCGAGTGTAACACCGAATCCACATAAGAAGAGTGCTTGAAAGGAAAGAACCTCCACCAAGGTTATAAAAGCCTCTTACCGGATGGAAATGATCTCCAAATTATAAGTCCTGTCGTGACGAAACGTAGGGAGGCGGCGTTCTGACGTCACCGTGCATCTTCTACCCGGATACGGGCTGTGTGTTAAGCAGGCCGGCTTGTTTTTATGCTCCATGTTTGCTGTTAAATTGTAAGTGCATTTCCACTTATTTTTATCAATTAAAGAAGGTTGTGAGCCCCTTCTGTTTTTGCATACCCTTGGATGATTTATCAGGAGTACCTATCTAACGTAAGGATACAGTCTATCAGGATTTCAGCGCTGTGGCTTCCTATGGGATATCATCCATCCTTGTCTCTTATCACGCTATATTCGATCTCTTATAATTTGGAGATCATTTCCATCTGGTAAGAGGCTTTTATAACCTTGGTGGAGGTGCTTACCTTTCAAGCACTCTTCTTATGTGGATTCGGTGTTACACTCGGGAGATTGTTCATATGAAGTTTCCTGTGGACTGATTCTTTATTTGAACTTTTACTCATTGATTATTCACTGTTCAATATTTTAGCGCGATCTCTTCCATTTTCTTGTTTGGACAGATTTAAGTGAGTTATTTCTAAGAATTACAGACCTACAATATAAAACGCCAAATTTACATGCAAAATAATTGTACCGCTTTCAGCACCTAAAATCTGACATAATCATACAGCCAGGGAGGTTAAACAAACCTACTCACTTATAAAATACACTAAAATCATTATGACCTTTCCAATTTAAATGTCAAGTTATTACTAGTAATAAATAAAAGAGAAGGGAGACACAGCGCCAAAGGAAATGTTTGGGAAATGGGACACAATAAAAACAAAAAAATATAAAATGTAAAAAAAATACAAATCTTTGTAAAAATGAAAAACTCTATAGAGAACAGACCGCGGCCAGTCTAATTTTGATAAAGCACCAAAAGAAATTTGAAAAGAAATGAAGAGCAGCGCTGGTCTAAACTCCCTCTGTTTCCAGCTACTAAGTTGTACTAAGTAGTGAAATTATAAATCAGTTAGCAATCAAATATCATCAGTGACGGCTGGTGCTCAAAACCCTGCCCCCCCCAACCAGTCGGTCGAATCACCGCCACCACCCCTGTTGCTCGATCATCAGTCTACCAGCCATGCACTTACCCCATCTAGGTCACGGGCAACCCTTCTTCCTCGGAGGCTTCACCTTGCGTCTCCTCCTCTTCAGCTTCACAGGGGTTTCCCCTGCGTCTCCTCTTCCTCAGCCAAATGGGTCTCAGGACCCACTTCATGATTGGCTGGCAGGAGAATCAGGAAGACAATAGTGAATATTATTACTGGGTGGGCTCAGAGCGCAGTGCTCTGCATACCGAGCCCACCCTTTTTCAAAGCCAATTAGAGCCTCAGTGCTTAAAAAAGAAAAACATTGAAATCCATGCGTTCGGCGCCCTGCATGTAGATTAGGGGCCAGGCGCATGGATGAAGGGGTTCTATCAGGTTGAGGTCAGGACTCTGTGCAGGCCAGCCAAGTTCCTCCACCCCAAACTCACTCATCCAGGTCTTTATGGACCTTGCTTTGTGCACTGGTCCAAATTATTAGGTGGAGGAGGGATTATGGTGTAGGGTTGTTTTTCAGGGGTTGGGCTTGTCCCCTTAGTTCCAGTGAAGGGAACTCTTAAGACGTCAGCATACCAAGACAATTTGGACAAATTCATGCTCCCAACTTTGTGGGAACAGTTTGGGGATGGCCCCTTCCTGTTCCAACATGACTGAGCACCACTGCACAAAGCAAGGTCCTTAAAGACATGGATGAGGGTGAAGGAACATGACTGACCTGCACAGAGCCTGACCTCATCACAATAGAACACCTTTAGGATGAATTAGAGCGGAGACTGCGAGTCAGGCCTTTTCATCCACATCAGTGCCTGACTTCACAAATGCGCTTTTGGAAGAATGGTCAAACATTCCCATAGACACACTCCTAAACCTTGTGGACAGCCGTCCCGGAAGAGTTGAAGCTGTTATAGCTGCAAAGGGTGAGCCAACTCAATAGTGAACCCTACGGACTAAGACTGGGATGCCATTAAAGTACATGTACAAGTTATAACTTACTTTTACCTTTTGGAATGTCGCATTCTCCTATAGAAAAGGTTGAAAACGCACCTCTTCCCACCTCTAATAATTGTACTTTCTTCATCAGCTTATCTCCCACAATTATTACCTTTTGCATCACTTGATCCTTCCTTTTAGATTGTAAACTCTAATGAGCAGGGCCCTCCTATATTGAGTTTTGTTGTAAGTGTAATGTCTCCCTTTTTTTTGTAAAGCGTTGCGCAAACTGTTGGTGCTATATAAATCCTGTATAATAATAAAAACTATTCCATGCTTAATAGCTATACAGCACAATAGAGGTCATATTACTAAATGACATGAAGACATCTGCTTTCTTACCGGAGGACACTGCATCAATTTCTCAGCAGCCAACATCTGGACATTGAGGTGTTTGATCTGTGATTTCCCCCTGGATTTTATTAGTCGCTGCAGCACCTGGAAGAAATGCCCACACATCTCCCCTGAAAAATGTATACATTTCTTTGGCTGAAAGCAAGCCGCTGTATAGTATAAATTATGTTGTGTTTACTGTACCTTTAAGTAGTAATGTATCTTTTCCTTTTTTAGGTAAAAAAATAAATAAAAACTAGAGGACAAGGATAGAAATGGCAGTCTCCGTATTTCTTAAGTCCTTTTACATGAAAATAAGTTTAATGCACTTCCCAAGTCTCTTTGAAAGCCACTACCTGACCCGATTATACTCATTCTCACTGCCTGCTGTTGCTCAGTTGCACCATTAAATACCCAATGTTTCTAAAGGGGGTGGGGGAGGTGAGTATAAGTAGGTTAAGAATGTGCATGTATTAACCATTTTTTTTTTTTTTTTGTCGCATACATGTAAAAACCTATTTTGTTTGCAATAAAATTAATTAAACCCCCAATACATTATATATTTTTTGAAAGCAGGGGCCCTGTAGAATAAAAAGGTGATAGTTGTAAATTTTTGTTTCACATGATATTTGTGCCAACTGTTTATTAAACTTACATTTTCCATAAAAAATATAATTAACTGAATTTTAATGGAAAATCACACCTTATAATACCCATTTTTGGTTAAAACATAAAAGATGGGTTTGCATCGAGTAAACAGATACCAAACATTCCATGTCTTTAAATTGCCTGCGCCCACGATATCGCTAAAAAACTATGGTGCTCAAAAATCACCATAGGTGATGCTTTAAAAGCCTTTACAGCTCATCAATTTAAGGTTAACTAAGAGCTCTTGTGTGAGAATTATTGTTCACACTCTGATATTCGTAGTGGTATGTCATACGTGTGGCGCAAACACGGTTTACATAGTCGTGTGCACCCTAGGCTTGCATTTGCGCAGTTGTGCGGGGCAACGGGGGTTCGTGCAATTTTGTTTTACATTTTAATATATTTAATTATCTTTTTTTACTTTTTTATTTTTCTTTCTTTTTTTTTTTACTTGATTGCTATCATAAGGGGTTAATAAAACCTCATGTGATAGCATTGGGCAGGTGACAGGTACTCTTTATGGAGACATTAGGGGTCTAATAGACCCCAATGTCTCCCCTGCCCTTCACACCATCTAACCAAGCACAGATAAGCTTGGTTAGATGTGTCCCCTTGCTCTACTGGCCAGGAAAGGGTGCAGATGAAACCGGAAGTGACATCTTTTTCGGGTTGATTGTTTGCATGTGAGATCAAAGCATGGATTTGCCTCGGACTCACAGCAATCTCTCTCCCCTCGCTGGTGGTTGTGTTCCCGAGCACTAGTAAGAGTGGGACAACCTGAGAACCACGGAAAGTGGGGGCTGCCGGCGGGAGGGTGTGGAGGCACCACCCTGCCGGCTGTGTGAAAGTGATCGGCAGCTATGGAGCTGAAAAAAACAAAGGTTCACTCTTTGGATGTACATAGTACGCCCCAAAGTGCTGAACTGGTTAAATACAGCAACATGTAGAATATCTATGAGACATAGGTTATGGGGGCTAGCAAATTTAACTGCCCTCATGTACAATATCATATCATTTCAAACTATATAAATACAAATTAAAAAGATGAATTATTTTACAGTAAAGACTATGGGCCAGATTCTCAGAAGAGATACGACGGTGTATCTCAGGAAACACCGTCGTATCTCTGTTTTTGGCCCCGGGTATCTATGCGTATGATTCCTAGAATCATTTTCGCATAGATACGGCGTAGATCCGACAGGTGTAAGTGACTTACACCGTCGGATCTTAGATGTAATTCGACGCTGGCCGCTAGGTGGTGTTTACGTTCAGTTCTCATTTGACTATGCAAATGAGCCTGATACGCCGATTCCCGAACGAATTTGCGCCGCGTCGTCGTCGTTTCCGTCGTTTCCGTAAGCGTAAGGTTACCCCTGCCAGTCCGCCGTATGCCATGTTAAGTATGGCGTCGGGTCAGCGTCGTCTTTTTCCGTCGGTTACGTAGTTTTACTAACTCGTTTGCGAATACGACTTTACGTCAATGACGCTCACGTCGGCGTCATTGACGTTTTCCGTCGTGAGCTGGAGCATGCGCACTGGGTTATTTTTCCGCCCGGCGCATGCACAATTCGATCCGGGCGGGGGCGCGCTTAATTTGAATACAAGCCGTCCCCTTTGAATTACGCGGCCATACGCCGGGCCATTTACACTACGCCGCCGCAAATTACGGAGCAAGTGCTTGGAGAATACGGCACTTGCTCCAGGAAGTTGTGGCGGCGTAGTGTAAATGGCTTACACTAAGCCAACGCGCATTCTATGAGAATCTGGCCCAATGTTTTTTTTTTACTAAAGGCAAAAAGACTGTGCCATTGCAAAGAGCAGTTTGCCCCTGCAAATACAGTTTCTCCAGAACTTAGTAAATGAGCAGAAACTCTGCGGACTTACATCATCGAATCACGTGCAAGCAAAAATGCTGTTTATTTTATTTTCCTTGCATGTGATTGGGTACTCTTGCAAAATGAAGCTTTATCTCATTTACTAAGTCTGGATCAACTGCACTTGGAGAGGGCAACTGCACTTTGCAAAGTGTACAGTCTATTTGCCTTTAGTGAATCAACCCCTATGCATTCTCTTTAGGTCTTCAGAACTATACAGAAAATTATAAAAAACCTTGACTTATCTACCCAGAGCATATGTTACGCCCAATGGCAACTACAATGATTCTGCCTGGAGGGCACCATTGCCTGAGGAAGCCACTTCAGCTACCCCTGTTTACCTTAGGAGAAGAAACTTTGACAAAGACGATGATGGGTGCCAAGGATGTTTTGGCCAGTTGAGTAGGATGATTGATTGTATCCGCATCTAGAATAACTAGCTGGAGAGTCTTGGCAAGTTCAAATATCCTCTCAATTTCACTTTGTACCTCCGCTGCATAAAAAAAAGTTTCTATTATGGAACATATCTACTGTAATATTATGGTTTAGTAAAATGTATACGCCATCTATAAGTTGTGACTGAAGCTTTGATCATATTGACATTTGCACTACTAAAGGGGAAATGTAAAATGCCAGGCAATTAAGGGTAAAAAAATGCATTGCGTTCAGCCTTCCGAATAAATTAAGGAAATTTACCAAAGAAAATCGCATCTTCATCTTAGTTTGTAATGCTGCCTGTGACAGAGATGGACCCATCTAGACCAGTGATGGCGGACCTTGACACCACAGATGTCTTGGAACTACATTTCCCATGATGCTTAACTACACAGCAGAGGGCATGAGCATCATGGGAAATGTAGTTCCAAAAAATCTATGGTGCCAAGGTTCGCCATCACTGATCTAGACCATTAAAGAATTTAGACATCTGGCATAACATTATACTTAATAAGAATCAGACTACTGCTGGGTGACTGCTCTCTATAACTAGAAATAGAAAATCTGTACCCAGTCACTACTGTTCCCCCTGTTATAAATGTCCAGTGTTCCAGCACACCTCCCTAACTGAAATAAACTTGTATGTTCAGCCAAACATGTATGTCCATGGAGTGCTCTGCGGACACTCTTCTATGAAAGAGGATTGGATCATTCCTGCCAACCCATCTAACTCTTCTATAGTCGCCCATACAGGGCTATTCAGTAAGGCAATACCCTGATGTGCACATGAACCCAAAACAACCAAGCTAAAGTAATCTTAATAGACGAGACTTAACTAGGCTGGTATCCAAGTTACTGAATTCAGCACATAAACATTTCTCTTTGCCCTTAATAAATATGCCAAACTTTTGATGCATAAAGTAAACTGAGATATTTTAACAGTTCAGAAGAAAACTATGCACGCAGTCTGTGTTCTCACCAATGCTGGAGCGGGTGCTTGAGCGTTCAATGATGGCTCTCCGTCCTGGGTTATTAAGTACTGAGCGCTTGGCTAGAGACAAGTCAGCTGTTACCCGAGTAATGGAGATCCTGTAAAAGACATAATGAATAAAACACACATTAGACTATAAATACATATATTATATATTGTAATGGTATTGTTTTCTGTTGCATTCCCCTATGGTTGTATATTATAGTCCAAGAATAGGATTAAAAAGGGTATGTACGGGTACGGATTCCTTTCTTCAAATACAACGTATGAAGTTTCTAAATCTAACCAAACAATAAACAAATACAATTTTGCAAACTCCATGCTGTTTTACGGTGAAAATCTCTGCCCAGCTTAACAGCCTGCCCTCCTGGCACCTATAATGCCCATCAAATGGAACAAATCCTAGTAACTTTGGCCCAGATTCACAAAGGAGATACGACGGAGTATCTCAGATACGACAGAGTATCTCAGATACTCCGTCGTATCTCTCAGAGTATCTATGCGACTGATTCATAGAACCAGTTACGCATAGATATCCCTAAGATCCGACAGGTGTAATTGTTTTACACTGTCGGATCTTAGGATGCAGTACCGCGGCCACCGCTGGGGGGAGTTCTCGTCGTAAACCAGCGTCGGGTATGCAAATTAGGAGTTACGGCGATCCACAAAGGTTTTTCGCGTTCGCTACGTCGCCGCTAGTCTAGTTTCCCGTCGCAAAGTTAGTCGTCGTTTTGGGTGCCTTAACTTTAGACAGCAAACGTATTGCTGTCTAAAGTATGGCCGTCGTTCCCGCGTCGAAATTTAAAATTTCACGTCGTTTGCGTAACACGTCCGGGAATACGGAAGTACGCTACGCACGTCGCCGATCGCAAAAATGACGTCAGTTCGCGCAAAGCACGGCGGGAATTTCGAAACGGAGCATGCGCAGCAGGTCCGGCGCAGGAGCGCGCCTAATTTAAATGTTACCCGCCCATTCGATTTGGACCGCCTTGCGCCGGACGTATTTACGATACACCGCCGCAAGTTTCCAGGTAAGTGCTTTGTGGATCAGGCACTAAAACTGAAAACTTGCGGCGGTGTAACGTAAACGGCTTACGTTACACGGGCGCAATTGTACCTGAATCTGGCCCTTTGTTCACATACACTATAACAGAAATTACTATTCTTGTTCTGTTATTGGATCATTAACTACACTGACTGGTATATAACCAGTACCTTCTCCCAAATGTTCACACTTTCATGTACGTGGTATGTTGACCAGGCAAAAGCAATGCATAGCAAAATAAGAATAATCTCATACTATGCAATTTAAAGTGAAAAATAAATAAATAGAAGTCAGCAACTACAAAAAGTGTAGCTGCTGACTTTTAATAATCAGACACTCACCTGTCCCATGGTCCAGCGATGCGGGCGAACAAAGCCCCGCTTCTCTCCCCCTCATCTCCACGGCGCGCGCATTCTTACTGTGGGCGCCCGGGCACGCACTGCACATGAGCGAGCCGCGCTGCGAATGGGCAGTCTTCTGAGACTTGTGACGTGTCCCAGAAGATTGCAGGAAGGGAGTGGGGAGAGGTGAACTTCCTTCCGGCGCCGTGGAGCCCCGGGAGGAAGTGGGAGCTGGGTGCCTGTAAAAAGAGGGCATGTCAGGGGGTCACCATCACATAAAGCAGAAGTTCCATTTTTGGGTGGAACTCTGCTTTAATAAGAAATAAATACACCCTAATTAATATGTATGTGAACTGGGGCACATTTAATACCTTATTAAATTAATTTAGAAGTTTACACGATTGGTACTTAATACGATTTTTTCCTATTAACTGCCAAGGACTATATAGTTGGGCACCTAAACAAATATTTAAGAATGAAATGAATGAACACGGATTCAGGGTTAAAACTACAGTTTACATACATAGTTTAAATTCCTAATGCACCAGAAATACTGATATTTTTTCCTAGTTCCATACCTCCCAACATTTTGAATCGGGAATGAGGGACACCTACTAGCAAATGTATGAAGGCATAGGACACGCCCCTTGCCATACCCCTTAAAGGAGAATTAACCCAAAAATGGTTAATTAAATCCACAAGGGTTATTTTTTGTTACCACTAGTATTTTTTTATATTGCCTTTTAAAATATACAAATGCAGAATTTGGATGAAAGGTTTATCACTGGGGAACACTTTTTGAAAGCTAAAAGGTGCATTTTATATACAACTATATATATGTAGCGGGCAGCTGTTTTTCTCTGCTGGCCCTGCTTTAAATTTAGAGGGTAGTCAGAGGATTAGTTATCTCTGACTGATTTGTTTCCAAATTTTGGGCCTCTGTTCCAGCCAGGGCTGTGTTGCAGGCGACCACTATTGCTGCCTGGGGTGCCTGTACCACCCCAGGCCAAGGGTGGCAGCAGTCAAGTCAGTGTGCATTACGTGTTTTTCCTCGGCAACCAATCAGTGGGGGTTGGTCACCCCGCTGTGCATGCTGGGGGAGAGTACTTAAGGAACGGATGTCATTGGTTCGCTGTGGTCGATCGCTGGTCTGTCGTCCCACCACCCCCTGTGTGTGGCCCTCATGGCCAGGGGGTGCTTGTTCAAGTGTTCCTGGCTCTGGGACCACATTGGTCCGGGGCAGTAATCTACTGTGTAGGCCCAGTAGTTGGACTGGGATTGCAGTTGCAAAGTGGTCCTGCGCTGTCCGTCCTGAGGGAGGAAGCCGACCGATGAAGAACCTATCTGGGGGAGTACCGAGCACGAGGCTGGTATCTCAGGAGAGGCCTTATGCCCCGTACACACCATCACTTTATGTGATGAAAAAAAACGACATTTTCTGTGAAGTAAAAAATGACGTTTTTGAAACTTCAATTTTCAAAGACGAAGTTGCCTACACACCATCGTTTTCCTCACAATGTTCTAGCAAAGCGAGGTTACGTTCTCACCACTTTTTCCATTGAAGCTTGCTTCATAAGTAGCTTCTGGGCATGCGCGGGTGAAAAAACGTCGTTTTAAACGACGTTTTTTACTACACACGGTCAATTTCTGTGAAGTAAAAAATGACGTTTTGAAAAACAACACATAAAATTGAAGCATGCTTAAATTTTTTTTGGTCGTTTTTTACAAGACATAAAATGACGTTTTCCCCCACACACGGTCAATTAAAGTGACGTTTTTAAAAACGTCGTTTTTTTTCATCACATAAAGTGATGGTGCGTACGGGGCATTTGTCTTCATCGAAGGATGTACCATTACTGAGAGGCTGGATGATGATCGCCTGTCAGTCCTGAATTGACTAAAGTTTATTCAAGAGAGATCGGGGTGCTTAACCCTGTGTTAAGAAGGATTCTGGACCAAGAATATCTCCATCTTTGGGAAGGTCTGTGGCAGAGACTTTGCTAAAGTTCCGTGTGAAACTCTGGCTGCTAGGCTAGTGATAGAGGCCTATCCAGGTGCACAATATCCACTCTAGCTAGAGTGGCGATGAAAGTTTATTGCTGGAAGCAGGATTGTTTCCAAACCAAGATATACGCCTGAATCTACTACCTTCTATTCTTTCTACCTCTTCAGCTGCTACTATTTTTACTATTTTACCTCGTTGGGTAATAAAGCACAGAAAAAGACATCTAAAGTGTGGACATTGCAATTCTTCTCAGCTCTCGTGTACCCTAGTGGAGAAATAGAGGTAACATGCCACTCAAAACTAACCAACAGCTCCTTCGTGGGTAGTGCTACATATAGATCAGACAAAAATGAGGGACAAACAAGGACCAAATCAGGGACAGTGCCTCAAAATCAGGGACAGTTGGGAGCTATGCCTAGTTCTGTTCTGCCCAGTTATGCTAAGCTTAGCAGGAAGCGTAGCAGGGGCAGCTTCTTAGAGTACAGAAGGGACAGGGGGTGCAATATCAAAATGATATAAAGAAATGCCAAGCAAAAATGTTCAACAGTAATGGAATCAATCTGAATAATAACGAGAGGGTGAATTAAAAGTTCTGTGCCCAGGATTAGGGATGAGCTGAACACCCCCCCGTTCGGTTCGCACCAGAACCTTCGAACGGACCGAACGTTCACGCAAACATTTAGAACCCCATTGACGTCAATGGGACTCGAACGTTCAAATTCAAAAGTGCTCATTTTAAAGACTAATATGCAAGTTATCGTCGGAAAACGGGTTTGGGGACCCGGGTCTTGCCCCAGGGAACATGTATCAATGGAAAAAAAAGTTTTAGAAACTATCACTTTTTCTAGAGCAGCGATTTTAATGTACGTTGCCCTTTAAGCCCAGCTGTGGGGTCGCGCGCGAGCCGCGGGCACGTGCACGTGACCCGGTCCGAAGCTCCGTGACCGCGGGACTCGCGGACCCGATCGCTGCTGGAGTCCCGCGATCGGTCCCCAGGGCTGAAGAACGGGGAGAGCTGTGAGTTCTTCACTGTGGCGCCGTCATCGATCGTGTGTTCCCTTATATAGGGAATCACAATCGATGACGTCACACCTACAGCCACACCCCCCTACAGTTATAAATACAGATGAGGTCATACATAACCCCATCAGCGCCCCCTTGTGGTTAACTCCCAAACTGCAATTGTCATTTTCACAGTAAACAATGTATTGGGGCTGCGGACTAAAAAATTGTCTGAACGCATCGGTCAGACGGCCACCTTCTCCACCGCCTCATTCTGTGACTGACCGAAGCCTCAGCAACACGTTGTCCAGGACCAGGATTTTGTAACCCCCCAGTCTCTGGGAACGCGTTGCACAGACCTTTCTGCAAGGCCTCCCGAAGATGTTTTATCTTCTGCTTCCTCTGCGCCAGCAAGATAAGGTCCGCAACCTTATTCTTGTAACCTGGATCAAGGAGAGTTGCCAGCCAGTAATGATCCCTCTCCTTGATAGCACGAATATGAGGATCCTTCCGCAGGCTTTGCAGGATCAGGGAGGCCATGCAGCGTAGGTTTGCTGAGGCATTCGGAGTGGAGTCCTCTGGGTCGCTGAGGATGACATGATCCGCAGCCACCTCATCCCAGCCACGTGGGTTCCTTGGGACTGTAATTGATCCCTTGAAGACTGCTGCTGATGCTGAGTGCTAGGCTCCACCTCCATGCTGACACAATCCTCCTCCTCCTCCTCCTTGTCCTATTCCTGTGTGATAGGTGGCAAGCAGGAACACTGTCTGGATAAAGGGGGCCTTGAGAGGTAAGGAAGTCCTCCTCTTCCTCCCCCCTCTGTTCTGCCTCAAGGGCCCTGTCCATTATTCCACGCAGCGTGTGCTCCAACATGTGGATAAGAGGGACAGTCTCACTGATGCATGCACTGTCACTGCTCACCATCCGCGTGGCCTCCTCAAATGGTGACAGGACAGTGCATGCATCCCTGATCAAGGCCCACTGGCGTGGGAAAAAAAACCAAGCTCCCCTGACCCAGTTCTGCTGCCATATTGGCACAGATATTGATCGATGGCCCTCTGCTGCGTGTGCAGCCGCTGCAGCATGGCCAACGTAGAGTTCCACCTGGTGGGCATGTCACAGATTAGGCGGTTCTTGGGCAGGTTGTATTCCCTTTGGAGGTCTGCCAGCCAAGCACTGGCATTATATGACCATCGGAAATGCACACAGACTTTCCTGGCCTGCTTCAGGACATCCTGTAAGCCCGGGTACCTGCCCAAGTACCACCAAATTAAGGATATGAGCAAAACAAGGCACATGGGTCAGTTTCCCTGTCGCAGGGCGGAGAGGAGGTTGGTGCCATTGTCGCAAACCACCATTCCTGGCTTAAGCTGGCGTGGCGTCAACCACCTCTGAGCCTGCCCCTGCACAGCTGACAGAACCTCTGCCCCAGTGTGGCTCTTGTCCCCCAAGCACACCAGCTCAAGCACTGCATGGCATCTCTTTGCCTGCGTACCTGCGTAGCCCCTTGAACGCCTACGGAGCACCGCTGGTTCCGAGGACACATCAGCACAGGAGGAGGCCACAGAGGAAGAAGAAGAAGAGGAGGGGGTAGAGGAGAGAGGTGTGTCACAATCAGTGGTAGCATTTTGGAGGCGTGGTGGTGGAACAAGCTCCAACACTACTGTACCTTGTCCTGTGTCCTTCCCAGCTGCCAGCAGAGTCACCCAATGCGTGAAAGATAGGTAACGTCCCTGTCCATGCCTGCTGGACCATGAGTCAGCGGTAAAATGCACCTTACCACTGACCGCCCTGTCCAGCGAGGCATGGACATTGCCTTCGACATGGCGTTAGAGAGCCGGAATCCATGAGAAAAAGTGGCATTTGGGAACTTGCCACTGAGGTACCGCACATTCCACAAACTCACGGAAGGGGGCAGAATCTACCAACTGAAAAGGCAGCAGTTGAAGCTGGGGCAGGGAAATTTGCCTGGTACAATCTGCCATCAGTATACCGATAGTAGATTGCCCGCATGTACTAGGCTTTGACACACCTAATTCTACACCTTCAGTCCTATCAGTGCAGGCTTCAGAGAGGACTGAGGGTATAGTGGGGTTGGAGATCCCAGCTGATGAGGAGCAAGCGGAGGTCCGCTTTGTTCTTTGGTGTGGGTCTTTGAGGTACGCTTGCCAACGAACTGCATGGCAGTTCGACATATGTCTGGTCAAGCATGTGGTGCCCAAGCGGGTGATGTTTTGGCCATGCGAGATACGCTTGAGACATATGTTGCAAATAGCAGCGATGCGATCTGATGCACTCGTCTCAAAAAAGGCCCACACCAAAGAACTTTTGGAATAACGCTGAGACACAGCAGCGCCCTGCACATGCGCAGCTCTGCGTTGTGATGCAGTCAGTGTGCTGCCCTTAAGCTGGCCCCTGGAGGGCATCCTGCCTCGTTGGAGATGTGCCTGTGCCTCCTCCTCTCGCCTATCAGGCACCCACGTTGAGTCAGTGACCTCATCATCCCCTTCCTCCGCATCACTGTAGAAAACCTGGCAGTATGCTGCAGCTGGGGGAACATGACTGTCAGATTGCTGTCCTTCTTGGGCACCCCCTCTCTCTGGGCTCACATTACTGCCTTCCTCTAGCTGTGTACCATCATCGGAGCCTTCAAAACGCTACGCATCCTCATGCAGCATGTACCCAACACTGTGTTCAAACAGTTCGGGGGACTCCTCAGGAGGATATGGTGGGGCTAGGGAAGAAGTGACTGATGCCATTGAGCAGAGGGAAGAGGACACCTTGGCAGGACGGCTTGGTCATCCACTCTACCAAGTCTTCGGCATGTTGTGGCTCAACATGGCCAGCTGCCGAAAACAAGGACGAGCGTGTCCAACGGCCAAGTGCTGATGAGGATGCACCATGTCCACGACCAGCACTGTTGCCTCTAGACGCAGAGCCTGCTTGCCCTCGTGACTCTCTGCCTCTCCTTGTTGTCCTTCCAGACATACTAATGGCCTGCAGAGGACAAAGGCAGTACACACACCTCGTAGCTTTAGGTGCAAACTAGAGAGGACACGTGCAGTACACACCAAGTAGCTTTAGCTGCAAACTACAGAGGACACGGGCAGTACATACCAAGTAGCTTTCGGTGCAAACTACAGAGGACACGGCAGTACACACCAAGTAGCTTTAGGTGCAAACTACAGAGGACACATGCAGTACACACCAAGTAGCTTTAGGTGCAAACTACAGAGGACACGTTCAGTACACACCAAGTAGCTTTAGGTGCAAACTACAGAGGACACATGCAGTACACACCAAGTACCTTTAGGTGCAAACTACAGAGGACACATGCAGTACACACCAAGTAGCTTTAGATGCAAACCGCAGAAGACATGTGCAGTACACACCAAGTAGCTTTAGGTGCAAACTACAGAGGACATGTGCAGTAGACACCAAGTAGCTTTAGGTGTAAACTACAGAGGACACGTGCAGTACACACCAAGTAGCTTTAGGTGTAAACTACAGAGGACACGTGCAGTACACACCAAGTAGCTTTAGGTGCAAACTACAGAGGACACAGGCAATACACCACGTGAGAATACTGCAGCTAGCACAATCAACTGCCTGCCAGAAAATTAGGAATAGCTGATCTAGCTAAACTATACAGTGTATAAATATATGTACAACACCTGGGATGCATATATATCCTCTACACACTGTAACTTTAACTGACTAGCCTGCCTGCTCTATCTACCTAGAAAAAAATTACACTGTCTCTCTCTCTCTGTCTGTCTTTAACCACTGCCGCAACCCACTACACAAGGCCGACCTGCAGCGGCCTTTTATAGTGTGGGGCGTGTACTAAACCCCCTGAGCCATAATTGACCAAAGCCACCTGGCTCTCTGTTTTTTGCACGCTGTGATTGGCCAAGCATGCGGGTCATAGTGCATGCTTGGCCAATCATCAGCCAGCAATGCACTGCAATGCCGCAGTGAATTATGGGCCGTGACGTGCCACTCGAATTTGGCGCGAACGGCCCGTAACGTTCGTATTTCGACGAACGGTCGAACATACGATGTTCAAGTCGAACATGGGTTCGACTCGAACACGAAGCTCATCCCTACCCAGGATAAAGAAAATGGTTACACCCCTGAGGACTTATGAAAATATAATAATAAGAAGTATATTAATATTTACTTGTGTGCTCTGCAGTTTAAGTCACGGTGCACCATAAAAATAAGCGTATTTTTATAGACGGATGTAGTGTTTTTAGAATGATGTGTCTCTGTTAGAATGTGAAATGCACTTTACCAGAAGGTGTGGGAGACAGTGTCACAATGCTTCTTTATGACATGCATTCAATAAAGTAAAGCTGCATGGGTTGTGCTGTCTCTATCAATTCCTTAGCAGAAGAAGATAGCCTTATATATCAGTAGCGATATATCATTAAGTTGAATGCAGGATTATGTTAGGTGTAAACCCACTGACCTTTCTCCCTCATTGAGCACTAATAAGCTTAGGGCGGGCATTATAAATGTGTAACCAGCTGATTTAATGGAACACTTCTCTTAGTACAAGAGATTATGATAATTGTTCATTAAGGAATGTGTTCAATGATCCTTTATGCTAAAAAAAAATCATAATAACATTGATAAGTACATAAAAAATAAAGTGAACATGAGAATTTGGTACTGTGATATCAGAGGGAATAATGAAAAAGTGGTAAAAAATATATCCAACGTGTTAATAAACTCTTCGTGCCACTTGGATGCTTCATGGCTAACTGCAGTGGGTATTCATACTGCGTATGCCAAGCAATTACCTAAAGAACCTGTTGTATCAGGGAAAACATAACCTAGTATCCGGTTATTCGATGAATTAATGCAGCAAGCTAGAATGATGCACAATAAGTTGTAACCCATCGTTATCAGTTCAATTATTGAATAACAATCTATTCATTAACTTTCATAAATGGCAGATCACAAATGCCACCCTTTCTTGCACCAACCAGCCCAAGAACAAACTGCTGCCTGTTTGAAGCACTCAGAAAGCAAAATCCACAAATTTGGAATATAGAGATGTTTAAAAGATAACTGTCTCACCTGCCGTCAAATCTGTGCTTCATGAAGTCAAAGAGGGCCTTCTGCATCATGTCTGTCACCTAGAAGAGGAAACAAGAAATGCTGCTAGGTTTTTGCTAGTAACTGCACATTGGGTCTACAGATAACCAATCGTCAGGTTAACCTGTAAGTCCAAAAAAAGGGACATTTTAGCAGGCAGTCTACAGAGTGAATTTATGAAGACTGCATTATGGGTTACAGGGCAGTCGGCAGTCTGAATTTAAATTAGCAAGACATTTGGAGAGTTGTCAGTTTATAATAGTATGCATTTTTGTGCCGCAGACTGCAGCTGCCATTTGGCTCAAAAGCCATGATTTCTTTTACATCAATATTTCCAGGAGTTAATTTCCTTGTCATAGTCTTAACTATTTCAGTCACTGCAACAAAGACTAACCTACTATGGCACAAGTACTTTTATTTTATTTGCGTGCCACAAAAGTTATGGCAGCAGGCAGGTCCCAAAGCTTCCATACTTCAGCCGAGCCTCACAGAAGAGTAAGGCCCCGTACACACGACTGGTTTTCTCTGCAGAATTCAGCCAGAAACTCGATGGGAGACGTATTCTGCCGAGAAAACCGGTCGTGTGTTCACTTTTCGCCGAGGAAACCGACGAGGATCTCGTCGGGCCAAAAAGAGAACATGTTCTCTATTTCCTCGTTAGTCAATGGGAAAAGTTGGCTCGCCGAGATCCTCGGCGGCTTCACAAGGAACTCGATGAGCAAAACGATGTGTTTTGCCCGTCGAGTTTCTCGGACGTGTGTACGGGGCCTCACATATTGAACAGCCCCTTTCCCTTGAAAGTGATATGTCAATTATCCAAGGTCTGTACAGATTCTATACCATGCATCAGCTATGGGCAGATCAACAGAGGACCACTATGAATGTTAATACAGGCGCTGCCTGACTAACCTAGGCTGGGTCCACTTGTTATTAGGCCTCCTCTCATTCTCCGGAGAAAAAAAAGCTGCGACTTTATCAGATCTTTCTCGTTGCCTCTAATGAGTTCCAAAACAAGTCTCACATCAGTGTTCCCTAATGCAGTAATTAGGGTCTTTCCAGCAAAAAGCCAACTAGTTTGCATAATCATGTGTTGTATAAGAGGCTGCAGAATTGCTCATTCCTGTCACACATTATTACTTTGCCTGTGAACAAGAGGCCTGACTCAGCATACATCTTTAATATTCAATTGTGAATTGAACTTTGCAGAAACACAGAGCTAAGTAAGTGGCATATGACAGATGACTTTCAATTAGTAAATTAACACAACAATAACCATGCACATTTTTTTTTAGTTTACGATTGTATCAGTTAAAATGTCAGTTTATCTTCCACTGTCTTCTTCACTGCTCAAGCTATGCTATGCTATCTGATATTATATCGCTTGGTGTTCCGAGCTTTTGCCTACTATGCAGTATACTCTGGGGCATTGAACGACTTTTATCGCAATGTATCACTGCTGTTTTTTATTGTACTGATGAACATTGTACCACATATGTAGCATCCCTTTGTTGGGATCTTCTTCTTCATCTTATGCACTAATCTGTTGAATTTTCGTTTCTACCAATAAAAACTTTGTAAAAGAAAATCTCAATAAAATTTGGTTGTAACATGACAAATTTTGGAAAATTTAAAGGGGTATGATTACTTTTTCAAGGTACTGTATGCCTGGTAGAACTACCAAAAGAACATCACAGTGGACACTTATATAAAATGTCCTAACCCCCTCAACTCCCACTTTTTGAACTAAGGAGCAGTTGCTTTACTCCACAATGCTCCTATCTCTGTAACAAAGAACAAACACATTAATATATCAGAGAAGCCTAATGCCCTGTACACACAATCGGAGTTTCCGTCGGAATAAACTCTGATGGGTTTTTCCAACGGAATTCCGTTCAAGCTGTCTTGCATACACACGGACACTACGACGAGCCTAGAAAAATTAAGTTCAATGCTTCTGAGCATGCGTTAAATTGTTTCCGAGCATGCATGTTTTTTTCTCCGTCGGAATTCCATAAAGACGAATGGAATTTCCGATTTTTTTTGTTGGAATTTCCAATGTAAAAAGTCAGATGGGGCATACACACAGTCCGAATATCCGATGAAAAAAATCCATCTGACTTTTTCCATCGGAAATTCCAATTGTGTGTACGAGGCATTACTTTTGTCACCATTATTAATACCTCATGGCCAATACTGATGGGGACAAGGACAGTGGCGGCTTGTCCATTAGGGGCACCCGAGCGCTGCCCTCTCTTACCCACGGCCACCACCCCCTATTCATGCTCTATCTATCACGGCCGACACCACCTAGTCATGCGTCAGAGGCTCTAATAGGCTTCAAAATAGGGTGGGCTTGTGGCGCAGAGCATTGCGCTATGAGCCCACTCAGGTGTTACAACAGCGAGTTAATATTTGCTGTTGAAATACTGATCCTCCTTCTGGCCAATCGGGAAGTGGGTCTGATACCCGTCACTCGATTAGCTGATAGGACAGATGCCTATTGGATGCCTAGTAGGAGGGAAAGAGATGCGCGGTGGAAGCCCCGATGCCTGCCGCAGCTTGATTTCTCCCAATGCCCCGATCCCCA
Organism: Rana temporaria; assembly: GCF_905171775.1. Classification (NCBI taxonomy): domain Eukaryota; kingdom Metazoa; phylum Chordata; class Amphibia; order Anura; family Ranidae; genus Rana; species Rana temporaria. Next base: position 138,685,795 of record NC_053490.1, read on the forward strand.
CTGCTGCCCGATGCCCACTGCCTAGATGGAGTAAGTGGACCGACCATCAGAAAGCGAGTGGAGGGGGGCTTTGTAGTGCCTCAGAGGGAGGGTGGTTGTTTACCACCCCCCCAAGCAAAAAAACACGAGCCACCACTGGACACGGATTAAATTAAAAACTGCAACCTTGTCCAAAACATCAGCCTGTGCTTTTGGACCACCATGGCCTGGCGGTTGTTGGTGCTGATCCTAAAAGTACGATTAAGAGCCCATTCACACCTAGGCAGACAAATTCGCGGCGTTTTGTCGCCGCAAATCGCGGTACAAATAGCAGTGTTTTATACCGCAATTTGCGGCGACAAAACGCCGGTATTGTCCGCCTAGATGTGCCCCAAGATTACACCCTCTATGGAGATGGTTCCCATCTCCTAGCCGAACGCCGAAAGCCGCCTGAAAAAAAGGTCCGGGACCTTTTTTCAGGCGGCAGGCATCAGGCGTCCGGCGTGGAGATGTGAACCATCTCCATAGAGGGAAATGTGTTTTCATCCCTCTGGCGGCAGCGGCGTCACACTACAGGCGACAAAACGCCTAGGTGTGAATGGGGGCTTAGAGCAAATAGAGACATCTAATGCAAACAGCAGAAAAATCCAGTTCAGGTCCTCACAAAACAAAATGTATAAATATAGAAACAATAAAGGAATAATCTTAACTTAACTTAAGAATTTATCTTAAATTTTGATGGCCATATACACAAACAAGTGCTAATGACAGTACATCCAAAACGGATCAGATAGTGGTGGCATCTTGGAAATAGTTACATAGCTGGTAAGGTTGACTAATGTCACCAGTCCATCCAGTTCAAACTGAGTGTGTATGTGTGTGTGACTACTACTGTATTTTCCATAAAAAAAATGTAAAAAAAACTTTTAGGCATGTTTCTTAGCAAGTGCAATGTGAAAACTACAAGCATATAGTTATCCATCATGCCATACTATCAGGGAGGATTCCAATGAGTGCAAATTTATTCTACAGGAGAACAACGACCCCAAACATAACCAACATCATTAAAGGGTCACTAAAGGATTTTTTTTTTAGCTAAATAGCTTCCTTTACCTTACTGCAGTCCTGGTTTCATGTCCTCATTGTTCGTTTTTGCTCTGATGTTGCTGTAATACTGCTCTGTTCTGGACACTTCCTGGTTGTCTGTTTCCTTTGGACCACAGTACTGAGAGCTTCTAGTTTCGTTTTCAAACCCTCACTTCTCTATGGCTCTATACAGCACAGAGGCAGCATAACATGCAAAAACGAAACTGAAACTAAGGTACATTATATGATTGTTTTTTATCTATTTTTAATCATTTTTAAAAGGAATCAGTTAACTATTATGTCTCTATACCCTGTAAACAGTCATTTGAGCAAAAAAATGTTTTCCTTTACAACTCCTTTAAGCACTATGTTCAGTGTAAAGAAGAACAATAAGTCCTGAAAGTGATGGTTTGGCCCCTGCAGAGCCCTGATTTCAGCATCATCAAGTCTGTCTGGGATTACAAGAATATACAGAAGGATTTGAGACAGCTTACATCCATAGAAGATCTCTGGTTAGTTCTCTAAGATGTTTGGAACAACCTACCTGCCAAGTTCCTTCAAAACTGTGTGTACAAAAGGTAGTCACACCAAAATATTGATTTGATTTAGATTTCTCTTCTATTCTTTTACTTTGCACTTTGTAAATTGATAAAAAAATTAACAAAATATATTTTTGAAGCATTCTTACTTTGCAGATTTCTTCACACCTGCCTAAAACGCTTGCACAGCACTGTACATAAAACTGAACAACAAGGTGCTTTAAATGATAACTAGCTCGTTACATTGGCAAACATGTATAATACTGCAGCTTATCATTCTATTGATGTGGTATCTTCATTAGTTTTCAGTTTTTAGGCTAAGAACATTTTCAACCAGTATCGAAAATACCTGTTGATTTTGCCAAAAAAGTAACATTCTTGCATCCTTCTGTAAGTGTAAAGGTATCTTTCCTATGTAAACTAATCCCAAGAAATATAATGGGAAATAAACAAAGGTAGACATATTTGAAATGCCGGCTGGGAAGCAATCATGGCTCCCTCCATTGATACAGCTGAGGAGTTAGAGCCGGTTTACACAGGCGCGACTCGTCAGGTGACTTATCCGCTTGACAAGTCACACTCCGTTCTGTACAATGGAACCATTCTAATAGGAGCGACTCAAGTCGCTCCGACTTAGAAAAAAGTTCCTGTACTACTTTGGGAAGACTTCAGGGCGACTTACATTGACTTCAATACAGAAGTAATTTTGCAAGTCGCCTCTGAAGTTGTGGGCAGTTCGCCTTGCTGAGTCGCTCGGCAAGTCGTGGTGCCCCAGTGTGAACCGGCTCTTAGGCCTCGTACACACAGGCAAGAATCTTGTCAGGAAAAAAACGTGTTTTTTACCGACGAGATTCTTGCCAAGAATCTCTTGCCACCCGAGTGTACACACTGACATTTCAAAAGAGCCGTGGTTCTCTTGAAAGGCAAGAACGCGGTGACGTCATTGCGTACGACGAGCTCATCGAGCATGCACTCGTCACATTCAATGCCGTCGCCGCCATCTTGCTTTACCCTACCTATGCCGTGGAAGCTACCGCACATGCATCAAAGTCATTTCTCGAAAGTGCGGGTTTCCACGGCGACAGCTAAGTATACACACTCTCGGGTTTCTCGTCGGGAAACAGGCCGACAAGAATCTCGATGAGGAAAAAGAGTGCAGGTTCTCTTTTTTTCTCGTCGAGATTCTGGACAGATTTCCTGACGAGAAACCTGAAAGCCTCGTACACACGAACGGTTTTCTCAGCAAGAAAGCTCTGCCAGCAGTTTTCTTGCTGGTTTTTGCTGAGAAAACCGGCCGTGTGTACGAGGCCTTAGTGTAGGCCAACCAGGGAAAGGTAGTCTGTTATTTGAAGAATTACCAGGTCAAAATAAAGGAGAAAAAGACTAATAAAAAGTTAGGCACCTCATCTAAGGTTTAGTAAACTGCAATGTGCTAAAAATTAGTTTTGGGGTTTTAGATACGCTTTAGGAGTAACTTTCGTTTTAAAAACATCCCTTCAAGTGGTTTGAACTGTTCAAATTTTCCAGGGAACTAACAAATAGAGGTTCTGCACTGCTGGTAAATATATAAATGTTCCCCTGATCCTCTTGGTTTTACAGTTTCCACTTAGAATCCAAAGACTTCCAGAGAAATACATTGATTCAGTGTTCTCTGTAAATCACTGCAGAATAAACATTATCGCTACATAGATGAGTGAAACAAATTACACTGATAAAAATGATTCTGTCGGCTTGTAATTTTAACATAACATTTTTATAATTTTCAACATAAAAGTAAATGTTAATTAATTTACTTTAAGTACCTTACTTAATTTTCATTAGTTCTTAAAACGCACCTTTTACATTTACGAAAATAATGTATAATATTGAGTAATCTAGACAAAACTATTAAAGCGGGGGTTCACCCGAATTTTTTTTTTTAACATTAGATTGAGGCTAATTGTGGGAAGCACAATCAGGTGTTTTTTTTTAAATCAATGCAGTACCTACCGTTTTAGAGATAGATGTTCTCCGCGGCTTCCGGGTATGGTCTTCGGGACTGGGCGTTCCTATTTGATTGACAGCCTTAGAGGCTTAAAAAAAACACCCGATTGTGCTTCCCACAATTAGCCTCAATCTAATGTTAATTTATTTTTTTCGAGTGAACCCCGCTTTAAGGTATTTGCATTTCCATATTCTAAGTTACATTTACTTAAAGGGGTACAAACTGGAAAAATTTAGTTGGTTTTACTTAAAAATATAGGGCCAGATTCACGTAGAATCGCGGCGGCGTAACTTATCCTAGATAAGTTACACCGCCGCTATTTTTTATCGCAAGTGCCTGATTCACCAAGCACTTGCGATGAAAACTACGCCCGCGGCCTCCGGCGGGCCAATTTAAATGGGCGTGTGCCATTTAAATTAGGCGCGCTCCCGCGCCGGACCTACCGCGCATGCTCCGTTTCCGAACTCCCGCCGTGCTTTGCGCGCCGTGACGTAATTTTTTTGAACGGCGACGCGCGTAGCGTACTTCCGTATTCCCGGACGGCTTACGCAAACGACGTTGATTTTTAAATTTCGACGCGGGAACGACGGCCATACTTTAGACAGCAACACACTTGCTGACTAAAGTTAAGGCACCTAAAAAAAAAGTGTAACTTTGCGACAAGAAACTTGACTAGCGGCGACGTAGCAAACGCGAAAAACCGTCGTGGATCCGCCGTAACTCCTAATTTGCATACCCGACGCTGGTTTACGACGCAAACTCCCCCCAGCGGCGGCCGCGGTACTGCATCCTAAGATCCGACAGTGTAAAACTATTACACCTGTCAGATCTTAGGGATATCTATGCGTAACTGATTCTATGAATCAGTCACATAGATAGAAACAGGGATACGACGGCGTATCAGGAGAAACGCCGTCGTATCCCTTTTGTGAATCTGGCCCATAGTTCCAGACAAGTTAAGGTATGTATTCCTAACTTAAAACACTATGGTCTGTAAATTGAAAAAAAAATTGAGTTGGCTTTACTTAAATTAACCAAGTTGAAAACATGAATAGTCTAATGAGTCAGACAAAAATAAGTTTAGTTGGCAGTACTTAAAAAGCTGATGCAAATAGTTGCCTCAATTGTTTTGAGTAGACTCAGCACACTATTTTTTTTACAGTGTAAGAAGAATACAGATTTTTTGCAAGAAGGCTCAAATGTACAGTATGCAATTGTGTAATCAGTCAAATATTGCACTTTGTATAGCTAATATTACTTTTACTTGGGAAAATCAATGTACAGAGGCGGTATTCCTAATGTACAATATTTTGTTCTTGTAGGTAGAATTCTCATAGGAGCAATGGAGAGCCATATCTGCTGATACAGTGTATTTCTGGATTGCCAAAAAGTTTGCTGATGCTATGAAAAAAGCACAAGAGCTAACTGGTGAAGCAGAATCTAATTTTACATTTAGCCTTTTTTGTTTTATTTCTCTGTGAACAAACATTTTATCATATATAGCACTCCAAAATGCCTTAAAATTGAAGACAGCATACTATATACTTTCAGCTCTCTTGGATGATGCATTAAAACATTAGCTATTTTAGCCATTACTGTTGCAGACCTTAACGGGTGAGAGTAATCTGCATTTTCTGATACATACACATTTCCTCTGTTTTCCAAAAATGTCTGCTCACTGACTCAGACTCAGAAGTTTCTAGAATGTGTACTTTCTCATTTACTCGTGATTTACAAGGGGTACACAGTGAAAGGAGAAGGAGCATACACCGCTCCTCCACCGCCCCTGCCCATTGAAATGAATAGGCAGCGCTGCCGAAGAGCCAGCAAAGCACTTCGGGGATTAAAAGCTCCCCGCTACCGGCGGAATAGTGCCGCTAAAACAACGGTAAATCGCTGGTTGCTAAAACTAGCAGTGCTTTACTGCTAACATGGCCCATTGTCAGTGTGAAAGAGTTCTTAAAGAGCTCAGTAGCTTAACTCCCCTGGCGGTATTCCCGAGTCTGACTCGGGGTTACATTTTTGTGCTGCGATCGGTAACCTCGAGGTCAGACTCGGGCTCGCCTTGCTGAATCCACAGGCAGTGTTTACTTGTCCCTGGATCCAGCGATCCCACCGCGCTGTGTGAGCGAGCGGGTGCTCGCTCGATTCACACAGTGCCTCTGTGTGCCGCCGATCTCTGTTCCCTGCGACGTTACGACGCACATGGGGCGAAGATCGGTGCCAAATTCAAAAAGCTATTGCTCCCAACGCTGCGTCAGCGTGGCGTAGGTTTCAAGGGCACAGGCCGGCGTAGGTAGAAGTGGGCGTGACCAATGCAAATGAGGCGTGACCCCATGCAAATGATGGGCCGAGCGCCAGAAAGATACGTATCACGAACTGTGCACGCGCCGTGACATGGACGCATCCCCCTGTGCCTGCTCACAACCACGTCGGAACAACTGCCTAAACTACGGATCACTGCGTACGGCGTGAACGTAACCTACGCCCAGCCAGACACACATCCAACGTAAAATACACCGGCTTGTGTTCCCTGGTGCAGACCTTTGCATGTCTGTTGCTGGGTTGCACCTCCTTTATGGGGAATAACTTTACGCCGGACGTACAACTTACGCACACCTCGTGTAGCCTGCGTCGGGCACACGCAGGTTCGTGAATCGCCGTATTTCCCTCATTTGCATGTTTGAATGGCTAATCAATGGGAGCGGCACCATATTCCCAGCCTGGGATGCTCACCCTAAGCCGGTGTAAGCAAGATACGTCGGCGGGGTGTAGCCTGTTTTTAGGTGTCGGCGTAAGTGCTTTGTGAATCTGGGCCATAATAGTTAACTGATTCCTTTTAAAAACAATTAAAAATAGATAAAAATCAATCATATAATGTACCTGCAGTTTCTTTTTCCGTTTTTGCATGTTATTTCCTGCCTCTGTGCTGTACAGAGCATACAGAGCCATAGAGCAGTGATGGTTTGGAAAATGAAACTAGAAAATAGACACACAGTAATCACACCTCCTTGAAGTTAGTGACCACAGAGAAAAAGCTCCCAGTACTGTGGTCATCAGGATACAGACAACCAGGAAGTGTGGAGATCAGAGAAGAATTACAGCAACTTGAGAGCAAAAACGACCAATGAGGACATGAAAACAGCACTGCATTAAGGTAAAGGAAGCTATTAACCTGCCTGGCGGTCTTCCCGTGTCTGACACGGGGTTAGATTTTCCTGCTGCGAGCGGTAACCCCGTGTCAGCCACGGGCTTGCCTCGCTAGATCCACAGGCACAAGTTACTTACCTTGTCCCTGGATCCAGCGATGCCACCGCGCTGTGTGAGCGAGCGGGACCTCGCTCGATTCACACAGTGCCTCCGTGTGACGCCGATCTCCGTTCCCTGCGACGTTACGACGCACGGGGACGGAGAACGGCGCCAAATTCAAAAAAGTAAACAAACACCTTACATACAGTATACTGTAATCTTATAGATTACAGTACTGTATGTAAAAAAAACACACCCCCCCTGTCCCTAGTGGTCTGTCCTGTGTCATGCATGTCATTTTATATAATAAAAACGTTTCTTTCTCCCTGCAAACTGTAGATTGTCCATAGCAACCAAAAGTGTCCCTTTATGTCAAAAATAGTTTTAGATCAGCTAAAAAACAGCGATAATAAATTATAATCACTTGCAGAATTGTGCGATAGCGATTTGTGGGGAAATTCGTCATAAAAAAAAAAAAAATAATGACAGCAACAATTCTGCAACTGAGCAAATTTCAGTGATTTTGATTTGATTACATTATTGAATAATTTTTATTATAATTATTTATAATTATTTATTATAATTATTTATAATTATTTATTATATTATAATTTATAATTTTGTTTTTAAAAAAATGTCATACCCGGGATGCCTATTAGAAGCTTGTTTGGTCAGATTTAAGTGAGTTATTTCTAAAAATTACAGACCTACAATATAAAACGCCAAATTTCCTTGCAAATAATGGTACCGCTTTTAGCATGTTTTTTCTGACAGAATCATACCGCCAGGGAGGTTAAGATAAAAAAAATGTTTCCTTTACAAACCCTTTTATTACTCCAGAAGCCAATCATTTTGTCCGTGAGGTTTTTTTAGTTCTAGTTTACAAAGTGATGTTTTATATCGTATCACACAAAAGCATAAAAACAAAACACACATTTTATCTCTGTACCAGATTGATGTATTAGATAAGTTATAAAACTAAAGGATCCATTTATTATATCTTTTTTTACAATGTAGGTTTGGGCCTCTCCTGAACTTGGAAAAATAAGAAAAACGCAACAGAACTAAATTATTTTACATATTTCTACTACAGGTATTAGTATTGCATAATCTGGATAGACACAAACAAACCGATTCTACTGATTGTAACTTTAAGGGGGTTTAAACTAGGGTTGTCCGATACTAGTATCGGTATCGGGACCGATACTGAGCATTTGCGTGAGTACTTGTGCTTGCGCAAATGTTACTGATGCTTCACCCGATACTTTTTTTTTTTACCCGAGAGCGGACTGAGAGGGGGCATTTGGGGACACATGGACACATTTTAAAAAAAAGTATCGGTAATCGGTATCAGCGAGTACATGGAAAAAAGTATTGGTACTTGTACTCGGTCCTAAAAAAAGTGGTATCGGGACAACCCTAGTTTAAACCCCATTCATGAAATTTGAGGTCACTTTTGAGGTCACATATATCTGCAGTGTTTTCTTATCTCTCTTCAAAGACCTAAGTCCTGTGGCTTTCTCCTGCTCCGTTCTTCGTTATCAGCATGATAACTTCTGACAAGTTCTCCTTCAACTGTGATAAAACCAGGCTGAATTTTGTGTCAGGGTGGGTGCTATACATAGATTAGCATAGAGCTGGTCTATTCACAGCACATCTCTGCATTGTTTCTTCCTTTTTTCTTCCTATGTGGAGAGGGGGGGGGGTGTATGCCTTTCCTCCAATCAGCTATCTCACACTGTATTGCAAGAATACACACCCACAGGTGAATCAGGAAGAGAAAATTCTAACAGGACGTGTACTTTTTGAACAGTATATAAAGCTGAAGACAGCAGATATACATGTAAAACTTATGTAGGAGGATTTGTTTCATCTTTGTGTATCATCTGAGGCTATTCACTTCACTGGGTATTTGTAAGGCTTTACATCCACTTTAAAGAGGAGCTACAGTCTTCCAGAAGAATTTTAACCACTTAAGCCCCAGGCCATATTGCTGGTCAAAGACCAGAGCACTTTTTGCGATTCGGCACTGCGTCGCTTTAACTGACAGTTGCGCGGTCGTGCGACGTGGCTCCCAAACAAAATTGGCGTCCTTTTTTTTCCACAAAGAGAGCTTTCCTTTGGTGGTATTTGATCACCTCTGCGGTTTTTAGTTTTTGCGCTATAAACAAAAACAGAGCGAAAATTTTGAAATAAAATAATATTTTTTACCATAATAAATATCCCCCAAAAATATATTAAATAAACGATTTTTTTCCTCAGTTTAGGCCGATACGTATTCTTCTACATATTTTTCGTATAAAAAAAATCGCAATTAGCGTTTATTGATTGGTTTGCGCAAAAGTTATAGCGTTTACAAAATAGGGGGTATTTTTATGGCATTTTTATTAATATATATTTTTTTACTTGTAATGGCGGCGATCAGCGATTTTTTTTCGGTACTGCAACATTATGGCGGACACTTCGGACACTTTTGACACATTTTTAGGACCATTGGCATTTTAATAGCGATCAGTGCTATAAAAATGCATTGATTACTATAAAAATGCCACTGGCAGGGAGGGGGTTAACACTAGGGGGCGGGGAAGGGGTTAAGTATGTTCCCTGGGTGTGTTCTAACTGAAGGTGGACTCACTAGGGGAAATGACTGATCGCTGTTCATACATTGTATGAACAGACGGTCTGGCATTTCTCCCCTGACAGGACCGGGAGCAGTGTGTTTACACACACAGCTCCCGGTTCTCGCTCTGTAACGAGCGATCGCGAGTGCCCGGCGGTGATCGCGATTGCCGGGCATGCGCGCGGGAGTCAGGAGCGAGCGGAGGGCGCACGCGTGCCCCTAGTGGCCGCTTTGCGAGGCGATGTAGAGCTACGGGCTCTCGCGCAGGAGAGCCAACCTGCCGCCGTAGAACTGTGGCGACTGGTCGGCATGTAGTTAAAGACACACATGTTTGTTCTTCTTAATTATCGCTCTTCCTACATTGGGTATTGTTATTAATACTAATTGTATGTAAAATATATATATATATATTTTTTATATTCTTTATTATTTTCTTCCATATAAAAAATCTATTTAAAATACATACATCTTTATCCAAAAAAAACACATTACATAATTTTTAGTGTACACATTGTTCCCATAAGCCACCCTCCCCTCCCCCTTACCCCCCTATCATCTTATTTGTACCTCACACACAAGCTCTATCCCTACTACAATGTAAACTTTTTCTTCCAGGTAAATTTATCCACTTTATCTATAAAGTGCAGCTCTCTCTCTCTCATCTGGCTAATCTCAGGCCTCGTACACACAACCGAGGAACTCGACGGGCGAAACACATCGTTTTCATCGTCGAGTTCCTTGTTCGGCAAGTTTCTCCATTCCCGTCGAGGAAATAGAGAACTTGCTCTCTTTTTGGCTCGTCGAGTTTCTCGACAGTTTCCTCGACGAAAATGTACACACGACCGGTTTCCTCGGCAAAAAAATATCTCCCAGCTAGTTTCTTGCTGGTTTTTGCTGAGAAACTCGGTCGTGTGTACGAGGCCTCACTCTTCTGATCCAGATTCTTCTCCCCTCTCTAGGGTGGACACCCCATTTTGCTCAACCAGGGCTCCCACAGTGTTTTAAATTTATTACAATTTCCACGCCTGATTAGGACTACTTTTTCCTTCCATACTGTACTGTTTATCACATTGACCCATTCTGCTGCTGTAGGCGCTTTCTGTGCTTGCCAGTTTTGTGCTATCAATTTCCTAGCCTGGAAGAAGACACCTTATACTACTGTGATGCCCCTTTGCTCATGTCTCTCCTCTATACAACCCAATAGGCATACCCTGGGCTCCGGTTCCAGGGCAGTCCCAAAGGTTGTATTTATAGTATCTAATACCCTAACCCATTATCTATGTAATTTTGGGCATTTCTACATCATGTGTATAAGGTCTACTGTGCTTTGACACCTAGGGCATTTGTCATCCGGTTTCCTTCCAAAACTATATAGCCTTTTTGGGGTGTAATAAACTCTGTGAACTAAAAATAAATGAGATACTTTTTGTGATGGGGCGAGTGACACTGATATCCCCAGCTCCAGTATCCGTGCCCATTGTTCATTTGTTATGAGGCCTACATCCTCCTCCCACCTTTGTTGATTTTTTTCCAATCTCCCTCCCCCTATGGACCCAGCATTGATGCGCTCATGTAATTCTGAAACAAGACCTTTGGAAGTCCCTGGTTGAATTAACCTTTGAAGGTGGTGAATTGTTTGCCATCTCACCGGATGCGCCTTGAATTTCTTGTATGTAAAATATTTAAATCCCTACCCGAACTGGTACTCTTGAATGGCTGGCGGCAGCCGTGTCAGCTTATGGCTACCCAACATGCACTACCCGATCTTGCGCATGCATGTTAACAACACTGTCCCGGGTGGCAGAGGATGCCCGTTGATTCCTGGAAATGATGACTCCAATATCCCAGAAGTCAATGGGAAACCAGAGATGACGTACCTCGCCACGGTGACGAGGACGCAGAAGTGAATTTTAACAAAAAAATATATTTATGTTAAAAATAAATAAAAACAATTTCCAAATATTTTAGACAGAGGCAATATCTACTAATGGAGACATGAGTATTAGGTAGGGTGAAGCTCTGCTTTAATAATCGTAAAATTGTACAAACATAAACATTATATTTTACCTCATAACCTTTGAGAGATGGACCGACAAGAACTACTGGCCGCATAGATGGAACAACATCATAGGGTGCGATGTGCTCTGTCTGAAAAGTAACAGAATCTTTTAGCTGAAGAAAAATAGCTACAATATATTGTACATGCACAGAATTCTGTTAAGTGATTCATGGAATGTCTGCCAGAATCTTGCTATTGTAATTAGTGTTTTATGGTAACAGACCATAATTAATATTGGTCTGAAAGAAGTCAGTGTTTAAATATTGCAGTGTGTGCCTTGGAAACGTGCAGAGCAATAGCTAAATCTACCTTATTCCCCGTACACACGATCGGAATTTCTGATGGACTTTTTCCATCGGATTTTTTGATCGTGTGTAGCCCCATCAGAGTTTTTTCACCGGAAATTCCGATGAATTCCATCGGAGTTTAGATATAGAACATGTTTTATATTTTTCCGATGGAATTCTGTCAGAATTCCGATGTGATTTGGCCGGGCAAAAGCCTGATCGTGTGTACACAGCATCACAGTACATAGGGAAGGCTGGACAGTAGAGCCTGTCAATTAAGAACACAAGAGCATGCATGTATGTAGCAGTAACCCATACAGTAGCAGTAGTTTGACTACCCATTTACAGCCCAATATTCTCAAGAGATTTTATTTAATAAAGCATTATTTATAATTATAGGGTGATAACAATTACATGAAAGACTTAAAATGCTTGCATTGACTGAAATATAACATCTCTGCATCTGATTCAGGTTTGTTCCCCTTTCTCTGCTCTGCAGGTATACAAAAGTTATACTCCACCTTAATCAGCTAACAAATTTTAAGTTGGGTTGTAAGCAATGCAACTATATATATGTTACAATTCAATTGTATTCAATGCACAAACAACTACCGTATTTATCGGCGTATATCGCGCACTTTTTTGCCCTGAAAATCAGGGCAAAATCGTGGATGCGCGATATACGCCGATACCCGCGCCGAGTTTTGAATACTGCGCCGGCATATACCGAGCGCAGTACACTCGGGCAGGCTCGGCCAGTCTCGGCTTCTTCCGCGGTCACGTCCTGGACGTACAGGACGTGAGCGCGACAGTTCCCGAGCCTGCCCGAGTGTACTGCGCTCGGCATATGCTGGCGCAGTATTCAAAACTCGGCGCGGGAAGCGAGCGAGGACGCCGGACCCGCCGAAGAGGACACCGGACCCGCCGCAGAAGGACACCCTACGCCGCAGAAGGACACCCGACGACGCAGAAGGACGCCGGACCCGCCGAAGAGGACCCCCGGAGCCGCAGAAGGACGCCGGACCCAAAGAGGCCGCCGATGGATGCCGTGCAAGACACCAAAACTGTAAGTACAAAAATAACTTTTTTTCCACAGGTTTGAGGGTCACTTTGGGGGTGCGCGGTATACGCGGGAGCGCGTTATACCGCGATAAATACGGTATATAGTGCAAGCTTGAGCAAAGTATAGTCTCTGGAGATAGAATTTGTACCATTCTTTATTTAACAAGTTTAATAACATAATAAAGGGACATGAAAGACGCAAAAAAAGAAGATCAAGGCAAGGGGTAGTCTACATAAACTTTACAAGACAAGAATACATAAGGAACCTTTGAGGGAAGGGATTCAGAGCGAATCATCTGTGGGCTGAGATGATTAGTTGCATCGGGGCTTATTTACTAAAGCTGGAGAGTGCAAAATCAGGCTCACTTCTGCATAGAAACCAATCAGCTTCTAACCTCAGCTTGTTTAATTAAGCTTTGGTAATTAAACTTGGAAGCTGATTGGTTTCTATCCAGAAGTGAGCCTGATTTTGCACTCTCCAGCTTTAGTAAATAAACCCCATTGAGTCAAAGAATAATGCTGGGATGCAAGGGTATGTCAAGGTAGGCTTGGGACAAAGCAACTAGGAGGGGGAAAGGGAAGGGAGTAGCAAGAGAAGTAGTAGTAGTGGAAAGATGGGGAGAAGGGGAAGAGAGAAAAGGCACAAAGAATAGGGATTCCCTGGTGACTCCCCATGGAAGTCCAAGGGGGGTCATTGGTTGGCACAGGGGATGGCGATCACTGAACATGAAGGTTGGTGGGAGCAGAGGGTTGTGTGGATAGGTAGGAAGAGGAGGTAAGTGAAAAGTTGGGGAGGAGGGAAAGAAGGCAGGCGGTGGGTTGAATAAGGCCCAGTACACACGATAGGTTAACCAGAGGACAACGGTCTGATGGACCATTTTCATCGGATGGGGACTATACAACATGGGTTAACAACATGGGCACTATACAACATGGGTTAACCCAACAACAAAGTAACAGAACGAACAAGAACAATTACTAAGTGCCTCGCCTTGGACTTGTGTATTCACATGCCAGCTAGTATGGTCAATGAAAAGCTTCTTAGATTATAGCCTTGAAGAGTTAGTGTGAATAGAGCTTCATACAGTAGAGTGGAGAGAGCAGCTTTATGAGGTCAATGAAAACACAATTCAATGGTTATGGTTTAGAGAGGCTATATAAGGTAAGCAAATTTTAATCTCAGGTGGTGAGACTAAGGTATTACAAAAACTGTCTGGGATCTGGTCTTTACTGCGGGTGCAGAACACATGAGGCTATAAGACATCGTTCAGAAACCCTGAATCTCTATTTGGAGAAACACACATTTTAAATCATAGGGATACAATGGCAAGGTTTAGCACTTTAGTGATTTTGGCTAAATGATTTCATCATGGCCAATGTTTTGGGACTAGGCACACAGTCCAGTACATGAGAGGTGAGACGCAAAAAGATAGGTGCAAACAGAGAGGTTGGGTGCATTAGACTTATCTGGCAGTGCGTGGTTATGGGTACGTAATGCTAGTGCTAATCCCATACGTTGAGGCCCTAAAGCAGTGCAATACATAACCTGTCAGATATAGCAGTGTGGAGAGCATTACATACGTAAATGTTTTATCATGTTTTCCCCTGTGGCTTGAAGTCTCAGCTCATCTGTATGTTAAATGCAGGTGCAGAGCTCATCTCAGAAGTGTCTTTACACCACTATAGCATAGAGAAAGCCCATCTCTGGAGATGTTTGGAGAACAGGAGACACAGGTCTGGCGGATGTGCCCACCTGGGGTATCCGGGATCCGTCACATTTACCATTATTAAACTCTGCAGTGTGTCGGTTGATTTCAATCAGACTTATGTGGGCACATGAAGTGAAGATGGCGGTACATGGGCACAAACACACACGCCTAATTCTAATCTTGACACTAGATGCTCTATTAAAGGAACAGAACTGAACTAGGAAGTTGCTGGATGATCAAACATGTTTCCCTGGGACCAGAATCTGCACTTGTTTCTGTGATCTGCTTAATCATTGCTGATTCAGCCTCTGGACCCATCTTTTCTCTGATCTGCTGTTGTGACCTGGCTCGATCCTGACCCTGTCCTCATTTGTCTGGTTCTTGACCGTGGCTTGCCAAAGATTCTGTTGATCCCCTAGGGCAGGGGTCTCCAAACTTTTTAAACAAAGGGCCAGTTTATTTTCCTTCAGACTTTAGGGGGGCCGAATTGTGACCATCAGGGGCAGAAAATGTCATGGGCCCATCATCAGTGAGAATAAATATGGCCTCAGGGTTGATGGTCAATAGGAGTGGTGTCCCTATTAGTAGGAATAGTATACTATCATTGGTATCCATAGAAGAAAAAATGCCCCATTGTTGGTGTGAGTGGGAGGAATAGTGCCCCAAGGGCCGGATAAAGGCTACCAAAGGGCCACATCTGGCCCTCGGGCCGCAGTTTGGAGACCCCTGCCCTAGGGTGATCTAGGCTTGCCTCCTGACTTCCGATTCTGCTGAAATATCGGTGTAACCTTAGCCTGCCCTTAGACCATGTTCTGCCTTCCATCCTGCCTGCTATCTGTCTTCCTGGTTGCTGACCCTGGGCTGTTTCGGACCCTGTTATGGATTCTGGTGAACTGTGGACTGAACTCTCGGCACTTGCTGCCCTTCCATTCCCTATGGCTATTCCAGGGGTGTATGGACCAAAGGTGTAAAGGAAGCCATCTTGTCACTTTGACCACTAACAAGATACATGATACAGACTGGTAGGCAGTGGCATAAGAAGATTAGCTTGGAACAAATGTTGTACAGAACTATTAAGTAAATAGGAAATCTTCCATATGTAATGAACAAATGTGGCTGCCTCACTGGACATATAAAAATGCAAACTTTACACAGAAACGTGATTTTTAAAACACTAACGTACAATTGATGAAATGATTTACATTAATCTGATCTTTCACGTGTATATCTAAAAACATTTTAAAAAGCTATTTTTCCTTTTTAAGAGAATCAACACATTTGACTTCCTGACAATCTGCCATGTTCTTTAAAACAGAGCACCTACCTGCAGTGGATAATACAATCAGGCTCATTGAAGACAAAGGGGGTTATTTACAAAATGCAAATCCACTTTGCACTACAAGTGCAAACTACGGGCCAGATCCACAAACGAATTACGCCGGCATATCTATGGATACGCCGCGTAATTTTTAAAATGCCCCGTCGTATCTGTGTTTTGTATCTACAAAACAAGATACGACTGAATCTGGGCTCGATCCGACAGGCGTACGTCTTAGTACGCCGTCGGATCATAGGTGCATATTTACGTTATATTTGGCGTTTCCCTCGAATTCCGCGTCGAGTATGCAAATTAGCTAGATACAGCGATCCACGAATGTACATCCGGCCGGCGCATTTTTTTAC
Organism: Rana temporaria; assembly: GCF_905171775.1. Lineage (NCBI taxonomy): Eukaryota > Metazoa > Chordata > Amphibia > Anura > Ranidae > Rana > Rana temporaria. The sequence goes on from NC_053490.1 coordinate 138,702,052, forward strand.
ATCGTATCCCTAAGGCTTTTTTCGGCGTATAGTTACCCCTGCTATATGAGGCATCTCCTATGTTAAGTATGGCCGTCGTTCCCACGTCGAATTTTGAAAATGTTACATCGTTTGCGTAAGTCAAGAGCGAATAGGGCTTTGCGTAGAATGACGTCACCGTCGTAAGCATTGGCTTGTTCCGGTTTAATTTCGAGCATGCGCAGTTGAAAAAAAAACGCCATTTACGTTGGGTCAAGACGTATTTACATAAAACACGCCCCCATCACATCCATTTGAATTGCGCACCCTTACACCACCTAAGTTACGCTACGCCACCGTAACTTACGGCCAAAATTCTTTCAGGATACAAAAAAAACCTGTAAGTTACGGCGGCGTAGCGTATCAGAGATACGCTACGCCGGACGGAGGAATGTGCCGCGCTACGTGGATCTGCACCTACAAGTGCAAAGTGCACTTGAAATTGCATTTGAAAGTGCAGCCGCTGTAAATCTGAGGGGTAGATCTGAAATGAGGGGAAGCTCTGCCAATTTTATTATTCAATCGTGTGCAATCTAAAATGCTGTTTTTTTATTTTCCTTGCATGTCCCCCCTCGGATCTACAGCGACTGCACTTCCAAGTGCACTTTCAGTGCAATTTGCACTTGTAGTTTGCACTTGTAGTGCAAAGTGGATTTGCCATCAGTAAATAACCCCCATAGTGCTCATTGTAAAATAAAACATCCCGCAGCATTTAATCAGAAACAACTGAGAAGACTGCACTGAACTAAAATCTATTTGGCTGCTATAGATTGCTGACATTTGCAAATAGATGCAAAATGGTACTAAAGAAAGTTGTCACGTATTTATCAAAGTTTCCCTAATAAAGTGAGTATGGCCCCAAAGCAACAATGTCAACCAACAATAATAATTTTCCAGCGCAGCTTGGAATGTGAGTAACTGCTAGAGGACTATACAGACAATTCTTATTCTGAATAAAAGAAGCCTAGCCAGTTCTGGAATGACACCGTCTATCCATATTTTACTATTAATCTAAGAGTGGAAAACTGGGGATCTCACCCCACTACAGCTGTAGTGATCATTTTAAGAACATCTGTGTGTTATGTTCTCTCTTCGGAATGAGCTTACCTGCTTTTGCTTCTGTTTGGCTTATTATGGGAAAGAAAGCATTGATACAAAGAATGCATTAGTGACAACAGTTGAAAGACAAACACTGGAAAGCAAATTTATATAGACTTTAAAGCGGTGGTTCACCCTTAGAGGGCATTTTTTAGCCTTAGATTCCTGCTCGTTTTTACTAGGGGAATCGGCTATTTGTTTTAAAATATGAGCATTACTTACCTGTTTACGAGATGCATCCTCTCCGTCGCTTCCGGGTATGGGCTGCGGGAATGGGCGTTCCTTCTTGATTGACAGTCTTCCGAGAGGCTTCCGACGGTCGCATCCATCGCGTCACGATTTTCCGAAAGAAGCCGAACGCAGTATAGAGCCGCACCGACGTTCGGCTTCTTTCGGCTACGAGTGACGCGATGGATGCGACCGTCGGAAGCCTTTCGGAAGACTGTCAATCAAGAAGGAACGCCCGCTCCCGAAGACCCATACCCGGAAGCGACGGAAGAAGATGCAGCTCGAAAACGGGTAAGTACGGATCATATTTTAATACAAATAGCCGATTCCCCTAGACCGAACGAGCAGGAAGCTAAGGGGAAAAAAAAAAAAAAAAAAATGGTTGAACTCCCGCTTTAAAGAACTGCAGTCTGCTCACATAATTTGTCATAAAATATCTTTGCCATTCTGAAGTTTCCCTCCAACCACTTTGCATATTATTTTATATATACTGTGATTCTGTACTTGCCAAATATGCTGCAGAAATCTCCCTCCACTGAGTCTGGCTGCAACCATTTTAACTGTGGGCAGCTGACGCTACTGCCTGTTCAATTCCCGGATTTACACAGACACACCTCCAGCTCTGCAGCTCTCATTGGCCCTGACTCACCCCTGTCCCTTCCTGGCAAACTCTGATGAGAGTGAGAGAGAGAGCTGTGCATGATGTCATAAGCCTAGGCTAATTTTCAGACAAGAAAGAGGTAAAATTATTTACAAGGTGGTACCTTACACCATCCAAAATACATACTTTCTACCCGACGGTTTCCCCTGACTGCTTCAGGGGTTGTCAGGCTGAGGGTACTCTGCTTCACATCTTCTGGAGCTGCCCACGTCTATCACACATCTGGCATGAAGCGGCTCGCAAATTTGAAGACTCCTCCAAACACAAGGTCTCCCTCACCCCATTAATTTGCCTTCTATACGGAAACGTTCCAGATATTCCTCCACCATGCACCAAACTCCTCCATTCACTATGCAGTTCAGTGCAATGGATGATTGCATTCAACTGGAGATCTGGCGAAGTTATATGGTCACAGGTACTCGATAGGATGGAGTTATTGAAACTCTCGGAGAGAATTTACCACACAATACATGACAGTCTTCACATCTTTGAGGCCAAATGGTCATATTGGTAGTTCAGTAAGTAATGCTTATGTTTTATTTCTGCTTTTTTTTAATATATACACATTAAACTTTGGTGATATGCTGCTAGATTACCCTATACTCACCCAGGGACCAAACATTACAATGTGCCTTATATATTACCATGTCATTGATATACCTCTAAAGAAGGTTATGTTTTTTCTACCTATGCTTGTACTCTAATTTTTATTCTCACAATAAAAAACTTTTGTAAACAAAAAAGAATATTTATATTATATATTTTATTAAGAACTTTCAAAACAATACAAATATTTAGAGGCATAAACATCTATATATATATATATATATATATATATATATATATATATATATATATATAGATAGATAGATAGATATATTTCTCTCTCTCTCTCTCTCTCTCTCTCTCTCTCTCTCTCTCTCTCTCTCTCTCTCTCTCTATATATATATATATATATATATATATACAGTATATATATATATATATATATATATTTATATATACACACACACCCATGTGTGTTTGAACTTTGGGGTGCACACCCTAATGCCATAGACTGCGCACACCTATGTTGATGTGTTTTATGTACATCTAAAATATAACCGAGAATGTATAACTGGACAGGTTATGGAAAAGTACGCTCCCTTCAAGTGAAGTCAAGCCACCAAAGCCAAGGAAAGTAATGCAAAAGCTGAAATAGTTATTCCATAAACCAGTGTTTCTCAACCTTTTTTCAGTCAAGACGTCCTTTAAAATTCTGTCTTGAGGCAACTCCTTCTAAAATGTTAAAAAAACTAAAGTAATAATTTTACATAATGCAGCAACATCTACACTCGTAAAACACCCAAGATTAGAAGTAATTTGTTCTTTCAAAGCAAATAAAAGCCTGAACACCGCTACTGACTAATATTCCAGCATTTTTCTCATTTTCTGAGTACCCCACTCAGTACTGACAGAGCGGGGTGGGAGGGTAAATCAAGGATGCTGTTTGATCCACCTGCTGGGTTGTACACAATTTTTGGGAATTTTGTGGCAACTTTTAGGCTTTTTTTTTCAAGGCACTCCTGAAGAACCCAAAAGCACTCTGGTTGAAAAGGGCTCAATGAAAAATGAGCACTGCAGAAAATATGGTTTATTTTTTGTGATAACAAGTGTCCAAGCTTTCACATTGGTTGCTGGTTTTGCTAAAGATCTAACAGTTTTTTTCCCTTCAACCCACTGGTTTAAGGAAAAAAAACTGAACGGGTGTACCCAGCTTTAGACTTTGGTAAACGAAAAGGGCTACTAAAGTTACAGTCCTTTAGCAAGTAATTTGCATGCAAACATTTATTGTACAGAAAAAGAGAGTATGACATTTACCTATAGATGGGGGAGGCGAACGCCGATTTCCAATATCTCCCAAACCAGAGGTGTTTCCAGACCTCCTGAATATAAAAAAAGCAATTATTTGGGAATATGAATCACCTAACAGCAGCGTAGCTAAGCTCTTCTAGGCCCCTAGGGTGACACTGCATTTCATTATTAATACCATGCTCACAAAAGCCTTGCACAATAGAAAACACCTATGGCTCTATAAGTCTCTTATAACTAATAAGCAAACTGAGTTGATGTATCTGTTGGCAGAACTGGGGTAAAAAGACAAGAATTCTTTAATTAGGGTCAGAGCTAGATCCCCCAAGGGATTTGGTTCTGGTAGCGATAATTTCCTATACTAATCAAATCACAAGGCTGTCCCTGTATAGACGCTTTTATCTCACCTTGCTTTTTGCTCTTGTTTCACTCGAATGGCCTCTAGCCTCTGAGGGCTCGGAATAAAGGCGATGTCTCCCCCTTCTTTCACTAGCCTCCCGATCCACCAGTCATTGTTATATTTCTGTCAAACCAGGTAAAAATTATGTACTAAGTAATAATGTTAAATATGAAATATTTAAATGTTGGCTGGAGAAAAAAAAAAAATTATATATATATATATATATATATATATATATATATATATATATATATATATATATATATATATATATAAAATCATCTTTTTAAATAACCCCTTAAAAGGGGATTATGAGTAACACATAGCCCTTTTATACTTTTAAGCATTTTTGTTTTTTTACTTTCAGCTTCAAAAAAAGTAACGAGTGCCTATAGCCAAGGGAATATCATGGACTTACGTCATAATGCCCTCCTTCACTGGCAGAGCTGAACTGGCAATTTGTAAGTACTCCCTCTGGCACTCTCAGCAGGATGCTACTGTTGGAACATGTTATTTACTCTAACCCTTTAAGGGAGCAAACATTGCTCCACTAAAAACAGCAGAGAATTTAAAAGCTGCATGAATTATTTTCAAATATATTTTTTTTCTGTATATAGACATATACAGTATGTACTGTATTCACAAAAGTGCATTACTGAATATCATGCATTGTAGCTCTTATATATGTGGCTGTGCTTTCAGCTTGATGATATATGTGCACAATGAATATGCAAATCGATATGCAAATATGCTCTGCGTGCTGGGTGCATTTATTGTTATTTATTTACATACTTTTAAGAGCATACAAAAAAATCCTTATTTCCAACAATATGTTTTATGCTTGATGGTTTGTATTATAATAATAATATATATAGTGTATATATATATATATATATATATATATATATATATATATATATATATATATATATATATATATATATACATACACACATATATAAAAAAAATATATGTATATATAAATAATTATTATAATTTTGTTTTATTATGAGGTTTAAAAAAAATATAGAAAAAAAATAATAAAGCATAAAAAATATAAATTCATCCCCAATAGACGTTATATTTATATTCGATGGAACAACGAGCTGTTGGATATTCCCAAGAAGACACTCCAACCTTCAGTCCAGCACTGCTTAGTGTTGATTGCATGGTAAGAACACTGTACACATTCTCACCTCTTTGATATGTAGAAAATCTTTGGCTTCAAAGTTGATAGCGGTTCCCTGGACTGGGCATTCTTCATCCAATGCACCACAGTAACTGACATTGGTTCTAACAGCAAATGCAACTGGCTTGAGCTGAAGGAAAAGATAAGTAGTCTAATGTATCAAAGTGTAATGAACTGTTATTGTATTACAGACATCAGTTATATTTACAATTTCAGATTTCAAGATGATTGGGAAGGGCATTTTAAAGAATATGAAAGTACAAGGCATTAGGGTGCTATACTGTAGATGGGAGGAAGAGATAATTGGATGGAAGCATGAAGGAACTGAAGAATTATGGAAAGTTTAAATTGAGAGTAATGTCTGTAGGTGGTGCGGGCTATTCAAGTGTTACTAAACACAGGAGCCTGCATTCACTATATCTGGTCTCCCACAGTACACATAACATGGAAATGCCATTACTTTAGTAAATATAAACCGCTAAATTCCTTTTCTCATCAGCAGTATATAGCAGTCTTGTGACTTCTATCAATGTCTGGTTAAAGCTTGTAGGAGGCATTTTTATTCTAGTCCTATGAGACTGCAAGACCCCTGACCCTCTGTCTGGACAGTGCTGATTGGCCCTGTGCCAATCACGTACACCCTCCCAAGAAAAATAAAAACTCTCTAGCAGTACACACCAAATCTTCATAAATTTAGGCCAGTATGTGTTCTGCTACATATATACAATATACATATTCAAGAGTATATTAACCACTTGCTCACTGGGCACTTAAACCCCCTTCCTGCCCAGACCAATTTTCAGTTTTCAGCGCTCTCACCCATTGAATTGCGCGGTCATACAACACTGTACCCAAATGAAATTTTTACTATTTTCTTGCCACAAATAGAGCTTTCTTTTGGTGGTATTTGATCACCTTTTTTGCGGTTTTTATTTTTTGTTAAACATTTTTTTAAAAGACTGAATAAAATAAATAAATACAAACCCGTTTTATATTTTGTTATAAAATTTTGCAAACAGGTAATTTATCTCCTTCATTGATGTACGCTGATGAGGCTGCACTGATGGGCACCGATGGATCACCAGATAAAAATAGAAGAAAGAAAGCCTACAATGTCACAGCAGCATGAATTTAAGTGGATGTAAACCTTCCATACACATCCTAGTGAAGTGAAGAGTCTCAGATAATACACAGGGATGAACCAAATCTCCCTACATAGGTTTTACATCCATATCTGCAAGATAGCTAAAATTGCTGATTGGAGGAAAGGCACACACCCCTTCTCATCATAGGCGGAGACTCTTAGAGGTGTTTTGTAATAGGACCTGCTCCCTGCTAATCTATTTCAGCAATCTCCGCGGACTGAAGATTCAGGCTGCTTTTATCTAAATGTCCCTGAATTTTTCAGGAGTTATCAGGCAGATAACAGATGAACAGTTCAGGAGAGAGCTATGGGACTTAGCTCATTGAAGAAAGATAACAAAACACTGCAGACATATGTGCCCAGCTTAAATTTCATGAATCTGGTTTACATCCACTTTAAGCACAAGCAAGCTTTTTAGACCAGAATCTAATACAGTGGAACCTTGGATTACGAGCATAATCCATTCAAGGAGAATGCTTGTAATCCAAAGCACTTGCATATCAAAGCAAGTTTTTCCGTAGTCAATGGAAACAGATAATTTGTTTCCCATTGACTTCTATTGCACGCAATACCGCATGTGGTCAGAGGTGGGGGGGGGGGGGCGCCGGAGAGACTCGTAAACAGCTCGGCTGAACTCGGAAACCCTCAGGCCTCATACACACGACCGAGAAACTCGTCGTAAAAGAAACATCGTTTTCCTCGACGAGTTCCTTGTCAGGCTTTTCGAGAATCTTGTCAAGCTTTCTTTGCGTACACACTGTCAAGACAACATCTTGTCGTTCTCAAACGCGGTGACTTACAACACGTACGACGGCACTATAAAGGGGAAGTTCGATTCCACTGGTACAACCCTTGGGGCTGCTTTTGCTAATCTCATGTTACTGTGTGTTAAGTAAAAGTTTAGTAAGAGACAATTTGCGCTTTTCAGTCTGTTACAGCATGACGAATGTGCTATCTCCATTACGAACGCTACTTTTACCGAAGGTGCGCTCCCATCTCATACTTTGTTCTGAGCATGCGCGGGTTTCTAAGCATACACACAAACGTGTTTCTCGTCGTAAACCAGCCCGACGAGAAACACGACGAGGAAATTGAGACTCCCGACGAGGAAAAAGAGAACGTGTTCTCTTTTTTTCTTGTTGTGTTCCACGACAGTTTTCTCGACGAAAAACATACACACGACCGTTTTCCTCGGCAAAAAAGCTCTGCCACCAAGAATCTTGATGGATTCTGTCGAGGAAAACGGTCGTGTGTACAAAGCCTTAGAAAGGCTCGGAAACACGCGGGAACGGAGTCAGGATTTAACCCCCCTGGCGGTATTCCCGAGCCTGGCTCGGGGTGGAAATTCAGGACCAAAAGCGGTAACCCCGAGCCAGACGCGGGATCGCCTAGCAGTGTCCACAGGCAGAGTTTCACTTACCTTTTTTTTTGTTTCATAAAGTTTTATTTGGTGAATATAGAAACAATGACATACTGTAACATCAAAGTAATACAGCACAAAAACGACTTATGGTTACAATCACTTACCTTGTCCCTGGATCCTGCGATGCCTCCCCGCTGTGTGAGCGAGCGGTGTCTCCTCGCTCGATTCACATTGCCGAGTGGCGCTGAGCTCCGTTCCCTGCAATGTTAAGACGCACGGGGGCGTAGATCGGCGCCAAATTAAAAAAAGTAAATAAACACAATACATACAGTATACTGTAATCTTATAGATTACAGTACTGTATGAAATAAGTACACACCCCCTTTGTCCCTAGTGGTCTGTCCAGTGTCCTGCATGCACTTTTATATAATAAAAACTGTTCTTTCTGCCTGGAAACTGGAGATTGTCCATAGCAACCAAAAAGTGTCCCTTTATGTCAAAAGTGGTTTTAGACAAGCTAGAAAGCAGCGATAATAAATTAGAATTACTTGCAGAATTAAGCAATAGCGATTTGTGGGGAAATTTGTCATCAAAAATTTTAAAGTAATAATTTGTATTATTAAATTATTTGTTATAATTATTTATATTTATTTATTATATTATATTATAATTTATGATTTTGTTTTTCAAATTTTATTATACCCAGGATGCCTACTAGACTCTTGTTTGACAGATTGAAGTGAGTTATTCCTAAGAATTGCAGGCCTACGATATAAAACGCCAAAATAATGGTACCGTTTTCGGCACCTAAAATCTGAAATAATCATACCGCCAGGGAGGTTAAAAAAAAAAAAAGTTGCTTGTCTTTCAAAACGCTCGTTAACCGCGTCAGGCCTCGTACACACGGCCGATTTTCTCGGCAAAAACCAGCAAGAAGCTTGCTGGGTTTTTTTTTTTTGCAGAGGAAACCGGTCGTGTGTACACTTTTCAACGAGGAAACCGCAGAGGATCTCGTCGGGCCAAAAAGAAAGCATGTCTTCTTTTTCCTTGACGGCAATGGGAAAATTTGGCTCGCCGAGATCCTCGGCGGCTTCACAAGGAACTCGACGAGCAAAACAATGTGTTTCGCCCGTCGAGTTCCTCGAACGTGTGTAAGAGGCTTTACTCGTAAACCAAGGTTTCACTGTGCAGGTAATAATGTTACACATATCACTTCCTCATAAATCTAAGAAGAAACTTAGCACGTCATTTTACAGGCAAGGTCAACTGCAATAAAAAGAAAAAAGATACTGCGCTCGTTTGAAAATCAAAAATGGAAAAAGCTGCGACCAAAAAGTGTTATACTACACCAAGCAATTTGTAAACGGAGAGAAAAGTCGCGCTAATGTAGCATAATAAGTGCTCTGTGCTGAAAACAGCTAACCCTTTTTTTAAAATTCTTTATTTTCCATTTTTCATTTTTTTTTCTTGCTCTTTTCAAAAGTTCAAACAGAATAAGTTACAACAGTACACATAATATTTCAATTATCTCTTGCGATAACATTTTAGCTACTGTTATTCCTCTACATCACAAAATTATACCTTCTTAACTCCCTGTCTGTTATTAAGCAAACGCCCTCTCCCCCTCCCCCCAACCCATCCCAACCCCTAAGCAAACAACACAAACAGAATTTTTTTAAAGTTCTCCTCGGATGTCAACCCCCCCCCCCCTCCTCCTCAGGGGTTTTGATCTCTATATGCAATAAAGAAAACAGCTAACCCCAAGAAAAATGGAACAGATAATAATAACTTATAAGTGAAAGTACTGGTCAGTAATTGTATCAAAGATGATATCATCTTTAATACAATTACTGACCAGTATATTAACTTATAAGTTATTATTATCGGTTCCATTTTTCTTGGGGTTAGCTGTTTTCAGCACACAGCACTTATTATGCTACATTAGCGCGACTTTTCTCTCTGTTTACAAGGTCAACTGCAACCCTTTGGTTTCCATAACCGATCACTACAACATCAGTGCATACAGCGAAATCAGTTCATTTTATTTCGTGAATTACTGTAGTAAAATGTCAAAAGAACTAATTTAGCACAGCTTGATTATCTGCATGGATGCTGCATTATAAAGCCAATTACAACAGCTTGAATGGAATATATCTCAACTAATATCTATTGTCTAGACATTGACTTCTCCACTTCTCACGTTCCTCATGGAAGGTCATATGGCTACTTTGAGATTACTTACTGGAACATCCTAAAATGATAAATCTCAAGATTGTCTGTCTATATCTAATATATGCATTTGTGTTCAAATGGAAAATGTAGCATTTGACTTGCTTTGCCTGTCGTTCAAAAGCACTTTAATACAACACAATTGTGTCCAAAGAAACACAAAACAGGGCAAAGTGATTTTTTGAATTGCCATGTGTATTGCTCATTTAACGTTGATAGAATTTTTCTGACATGTTTCAATACCTATGGCCCGTACACACTATCCGAATATCGTACGACGGATCGTACGACTTTTTTCGCTTAATAGTCGCAAGTAAAATGAAATAGGTTATTAAAGTCACGAAAATTCTCGTACGACCGAAAAAAATTATCGGAAGTGATGTCATGTGTTGTAATGTATTTGTATTGTATTTTCGGACGACAACTGTACTAACTAAACGAAAATCGTACGATCCGACATCGTACGAGGAAAATTTTCGTGCATGTCCGATCGAATAATATCGGATGAACTGTCGTGATCGGCTCTCGAAAGTAGTGTACACACGATCCGAAAATCGTACGATTCTTCATCGGACGATCGTTTTCGTCCGATACTCGGATCGTGTGTACGGGCCATAAGGGTCCTTTTACACGTGCGGACTGTTTTTTAGATCAGTTTTTTATCATCAGTTGATCCGTTTTTTCATCCGTTTTACATCCGTTTTTCATCCGTTTTCATCCGTTTTCATCCGTTTTTCATCCGTTTTTCATCCGTTTTTTCACCCTTTTTTTTTTTTTTTGTTAGAACTTTATTTTTATTACATATTTTGATGAAAAACGGATGTTAGCGGATCGGATGTTAAACGGATCGTCCGCTAACATCCGTTTTTCGTCCGTTCCATTTTTTTGACGGAAGAAAAATAGGGTTTTCTTCCGTTCAACCGAGACGGATGTTAACGGACGTTAGCGGATGCTCATCCGCTAACGTACACTAGCATTGCAGTCCGTAAACGGACGTATGAAAAAACAGACGAACGGTCCGCACGTGTGAAAGGACCCTTAAGGAAAAGCAGGAAAGCAATACTCATAAACATGAGCCCCATTAATTTTCTTACAGAGCTCCTGAGAAGAAAATATAGCCCCGGTCCACACTATGCGTTGTGGGAAACCGCATGTGATTTTGAACAGGAAGCGCACAGCATTCCTGTTTAAATCACACGTGAATCTTCAGCAGTGCGATTTGAGCCATTATTCTGAATGGCTCAAATCACACCAAATTCGCACCAAAAATGTGCAGGACCCTTTTTTTGGCCGCACTTGAATCGGATTGCATGGATGTTCACACCCATGCAATCCACTTCTGCAAAACACACTGCGTTTTGCGAACCAATTTTGGGATGTTGTTAACTTAACATACAGGCCTGCATCGATTCGCATGAACGGGGTGTGATTTGCATGCGGTGCGAAATATGCACAGAACTCACTGCGAATTCACAGCACACAATTGTGAATCGGGGCATAAACTATTTTTGCAATTTTGAAAACATCTATAAGCCCCGGTTCACACTTGTGCGCTGCAAATTTGAAGCTAGTTTTGTGCAGAGTCTGCACCGCATGCAAATCACACCCCGTTCATGCGAATCGATGTGTGTGTGTGTGTGTGTGTGTATGTTCAGTTAAGGTCCCCCTTCAAATCAGTTAGCAAAATGCAGTGTAATTTCCAGAATTGTTTCACACCCATGTGATCTGATAATGATGCTGCCAAAAAAAAAGGGTCTTACATGTTTTTGGTGCAAATTGAGCCATACGAAATAATGGTTAAAATCGCACTGCTGAAGATTTGCACGTGACTTGTACAGGAATGCAGTGCGATTCCTGTTCAAAATCACATACAGTTGCCTGCACTGCACTGTGTGAATCGGGCTCAAGGCCTCGGGTTGTATTAGCACAATGTTTTTGTATTTGGCCACGTGATATGAAACCAGCAACCATCGGTACCATCTGACTGGTGTCCCCGGACTGATTTTGGAGTGGTCAGCTGTATATCAGAGACAGACATAGATTTATCTTTAAAGTATTACTAAACCCAGTAATATGAAAATAGTTCACCCGCCCCCCCACAGTGCCCAAGGCTCATACATTTTTACATTAAAATACTGCCACTGTATACCTTTTTGGCTGATCTGTATACCACGGTCAGTGATAAAATACACAGTTTCTCCAGAGCTGAGAGTTCAGGTAGGAGGAGATTTCCACTTCAGCCTGTATACACGCCCACATGTGTGATGTCAATATCATGTCACCTGGCTAGCTCTGAGAACAAGTAAATGTTCTCTCCAGCATAAGACACAACTGAGCATGAGTTGGTCGGCTACCCTACCTGTGTTAGCTGGCCTTCCCCATATAGACAGTACAGGAGGGAAGGATCTGTGCATACAGGATAAAACAGTCTTTTTACACAATGCAGAGGATTAACCCATTTAGTCCCACAGTGAGTATAACAAGCATGCTATTCTGCATATACAGACTTATTTTATTCTTGTGGGTTTAGTAACACTTTAAGTTGACCAATGGCCAGAACACACCAGAATAAACCACACAGAGTCAGAAAATACTATGCATAATTTCCTGGTAAATGATGGACCCCAAATGGTGATTCCGGAATGCATTTGCTCTAGGCTGATTCATTCATAGCTGCGTTTTTCTTGTGTAGATGTGAATGGTCAGATTCACCTGGCTGCTTCTTATATATGTGTATAATTTTCCTTGTGTAGATGTCAACAGTTTGATTCACCTAGCTGCCTCTTATATATGTTTAGGGTGCTGGCAGTCTGCTCACCTACTATTTTTGTTGTATAAAGGTCTCTGTGACTTTGCCAAAAAACATCTATTAAAAAAAAGTAATTATAAAAACGAGACTTGCTCATCAGGCAATAATCAATATAGAGATCTGGTAGAGATCTCACTATATATGAGAAGTCGTGGAGTGGCTAAGCTAAAAAAAAAAAACATTCATAATTAGGAGCAAGATACAGCCTGCCATCGCTGACTCCCTTCTTAAAAAATTTCAATAATTCAAAATTTTTTAAAACTTTAACCACCCCTTTTCAGACAAGGCCCTTTTTCATCTTTCAGCCCTGTCACACAAAACTGTACCCAAATAAAAAAAAATTTTTTAAAGTGTATTTTGTGCGTGTACTCGAGAGAGGAGCTGGACTGCAGGAGTTGGGAGTAGGCAGGCCTCCCCCAGAGGCAATCTGCCACCTTTCTCCATGCCCCGGGTGGCAATGGCGGGTGTGTGAGGGGGTCCTCCCACACAGCCCGCCCTACCTGCTCCGTTTTGAAGCCCAACAGGGCAGAGGGACTCCCTATAAGGGAGTGAGAGGATTAGCCCGCTCAACCAGCCCCGTTAGTCCTTTGCCTCTCTTTTTAGAGACCGCATGGTCAAAGTGCGTGCATGTTAACCCAATTTTGAGTGCGTGTGTAAGTGTGGTGGTTTTTGTGGGAGGGGGGTGGGCGTACTAAGCGCAGGCTTACCTCGCATAGCACACCCATCGGGAGCCGGGCTGAGACCACCAAACTCAATTCACATGTAGCCGAGACCGGGATCCGAACCCCTAGCTGCAGAGGCGAATAGCTTGTCAGCGCAGTGCCAATCGCGTTGAGCCACCGCAGCTCCCCCCAAATAACATTTTAATCTTTTTTTTTTTAGACAGATATAGCCTTTTTTTGGTAGCGTTAAATAACTATGGGTTTTAACCAAAAGTATTTGGAAAATGCAGGAAAGAAAATATTAATTATTAAGATATTCCTAACACACAGTATAGGTATACTTAGATTTATACCCCAAAACTCATTGTGCTACTCCTCTCGAGTATGGTGATATGGTGATCGAGTAAGTGTGAGACTTTTTCCCAGCCTAGTTACATAGAGGCCCAAAATCCAAGGATCACCTTCAGGCTATCTAGGGAGGGACATATATTACACATTATGGTACCAAGCCACTGTGATTGGCCCTGGTACCATGTGAAGGCTGTGACCAGTCACAGAGATCACAAAGTAATAAACAACAGCCTTGTTTACTGCTGTAACTGTGATCACTGTGATTGGTCACAGCCATCACATGGTACCAGGGCCGCTCATAGCAGCCTGGTACTATGATCGGTGATCCCCTGTGTTCGGCAGGCACATCAGTAAACGATCCCACCACTGCACACTCTAGAAAGTGCACACAAGCGACAAATGCAGGAGAACAGACGGGTACATCTACCCACATCGTTGCTGTTCCTGTCCTGCCGTTTATATACAGTGACCGGACGAGTCACTAATCTGGAACACACATGAAGCAAGCCAGAACTCCTGAGCTGCATACTTTCTCAGTAACTCCCAGTCAATGGATCAGTATGACAGTAAAGTAACTACAAGGGGAGGCCAGCAGTAGCTGCACATATACAGTACTTACCTCTGTACAAATCACATGAAAAGATTTTTACATGGACTGACCAGTTAGCAGTGAAAGTTGGAAATCATATGTTTTTAAGACAAACTATAAATATGTAAGTAGCCATTTCCTCTCAATCACCCCACACTTCACCCAGCCCTGGTGTGACTTAAAGGAGAAGTCCAGCCTGAGCTTGTTTGGCTGGGATTCTTCTATGGGTCACAGGAGTGCAATTCGTTTTGCACTCCTGTGAACCGTTTAGCAGAGAGCGATCTGAAGTGCGCTCTCTGCTGACGTCACACAGATCAATCCAGGCACTGCATCATCCCGACAATGAAGTCTGGATCCGTTAGGTGCCTGAACTGATGGCTGTCTCAGCCTCTCAGTGAGCCGCCCCTTCACAGCTCTGCGCTCCAGTGAGCATGGAGAAGCAGAGACGAGAGCTGCTAATTAAAAGTCAGCAGCTCTCCTCTTTGGAGTTGAGAGAACCGAGCCATCGGCAGTGTTCGATCACTCGGTTCTCAGTGCAGCGATGCCGGGGGACAGATGCAGCATCGGACCTATAATGGTGGAAAACAGATTCCAATACTTCTACTTTAACACCAAGTAAGATCTCTGACAGAAGGAGAGGAGACTTCACCTAAGACGCTTTCGCCTGATCTCCCACAACAGCTTATAGAGTAAGCCTGGGTCCTCATTGCCTACGGAGATTGTGAACCCACTGTAACCTGAGTTAAGAAACTTTTAAGCTTATTTGCTAGGAAGTAGGTTGAATTTTGCTTGTTATAGGTATATCTGTCAGTCTTGTATTGTATTCCTATAATTGTAATAGTTTTGTATGTAAAGCATTTTTGTTTAGTAAAAACACATTAACACACTGCAGAGGTCTGAGCTTCCTTGCTTATAATGCAAAAGTAACCTTAATAAGACCAAAGCAAAACAACCTTCCGACTGGGCATTCTGTTGTGGTGACATCTGTCTGTGGGAGGATTTCCCCTCACTTGGTCACGATTTCCTTTTACTTCCTGCTGCGTCTCTTAGACAGAAAGTAAAGGGAGATCTCCCCAATGGGATATAGAAGAAAAAAATAAACTGACAGATTTGTCTTAGTCACAGAAATTGACATTAAAAAAATATTCCTGAGTAGTCTTCTGTTTAAAAAGGTTGGTTCATACCCTGGCTCTGTCGAGCTGTTCCTGAGCCTGCCTCTCCACCTCGCGGCGGGCAGCCTCACGATCCTCCTCCAGTGACACGTCGGAGTCTAACGATGGACGACTTGTGTAGGAATCAGCAGAACCCTGGAAAAGAAGAAATCAGGTCACTTATATGCTGCAGACTATTTCTCATGTTGACATGTTCTCATGAATTCTGCTGCATGCTTATATCACAAACAAGCTGTGTATTACATGCAGGCCTGTATACAGAGTTCTTCTTTACATATATACCTGCTTGTACAGATTGTACAGTTCTCCCTGTTGTCTGTTCTATTATTGTATATTTTTCTTAAGATTTTCCTGATTTGGTAATAAAAGGCTGTCTAGAGGTGCTTACTGTTGCCCTGTTAGCATTTTTTGAGCTTCAGCGTCTAGAAGCAAAAAATAAATAAAGTTTTTGTAGAGTTTTTGGGAGTGTTTTCCTGGCAGAAAGAAACGCTAAATGCTACAAAATGCTCCTAAATGCCTGAACTGATGGCTGTCTCAGCCTCTCAGCAAGCCGCCCCTCCACAGCTCAGCGCTCCAGTGAGCATGGAGGAGCAGAGACGAGAGCTGCTAATTAAAAGTCAGCAGCTCTCCTCTTTTGGAGTTAAGAGAGTCTAACGATGGACGACTTGTGTAGGAATCAGCAGAACCCTGGGAAAAAAAACGATCGTTAGTAGGCACAACCATCGGTTAAAAATCCACGCATGCTCAGAATCAAGTCGACGCATGCTTGGAAGCATTGAACTTCGTTTTTTTCAGCACGTTGTTGTGTTTTACGTCACGCGTTCTGACACGATCGGTTATTTAACCGATGGTGTGTAGGCGCGACGGACATCAGTCAGCTTTATCGATTAACCGACGACAACGGTCCATCAGACCGCTCTCATCGGATGGACTGATCGTGTGTACGAGGCTTAACACTCCTAAAAGCTACTAAAACGCTACCAGAAGCAAGCACAAAAATGCTATTATCGACATTTTTCATCCAACGTTTTTTTTCTATTGTTTTTTGAGCTGACCTTTGAGCATGTGTATGATCAGCCCTAATACATGATTCACGATTTGTATTAATTAATTTTGTAAAAGAATGTGTTATTATATATAAATTTGAAGTACCTCTTCCATCTCTATGTTTTCTACATTATCTTAATTGCTTTACGTTGATTATTTTCCCAAATTGTAGATCACTGGAATATTTGTGTGGTAAGAGGGCACTCGTAACTGCTTCTCTCACTTTAAGACCCCTTTTACACTTGGGCCGTGGCCACATCAGTGCTAAAGCACCTCTCGTTTTAGCGGTGCTTTAGCGCTGTTTAAGTGTTAATTTTTGCCCGTCAGCGGGTGCTTTTACCTCAAAGAAAGGGTTAAAAACTCTTGTATTGCGGCGCTTCCGAAGTGCTTTTCAGGCACTTCGGAAGCGTTGCCTATTCATTCCAATGGGCAGGGCATTTTAAGAGTGCTAAATACAGAGCTCCCAAACTGCCCCAAAGATGCTGCTTGCGGGACTTTTCAGAATGTCCCACAAGCTCACCGCCCCCAGTGTGAAAAGTCACACTTGAATGAATGGGAGGCGGTTTTCAGGCACTTTGCAGAGGCTATTTCCAGCTCTAAAGCGCCTGAAAACTGCCTAGTGTAAAAGGGGTCTAAAATGCTGTTTTTATGTAAAGCTCACTGAATTCCAATTGTACGGTCTCTTTAGCGCAAATGCGGCCCCAGTGTGAAAGGGGTCTAAGATCTACCAGAGACTATACATAGCAAGGGTTTATTTACCTAGGTAAAAATTGGTTGGATAAAGTAGGTAGGTCCTTATATTAAACAGTTTTGGTCAAATTCATTATACAAAGATTCAGAGGCGTACTAAGCATGGGGCGGAGGGGGCGGGCCGCACCGGGTGCCACACCCTGGAGGGGTGTCAGGCCGTGGCCCCCCCTCCGCGAATGAAGAGGACTGTAGCGTGCGGCATTATGATAGCGCGGTAACAGGGAGGCAGCGCTAGCGGCAGTCTAGGTAAAGCTGAAGCGTGGCTTTTTAGGGGGGGGGGTGACTCATGCGAGCCGCCCGTACCCATACCAAGGACAGCAATTATCCCCTTCTCTGTGGCAGCGCAGCGCCCGCGGCTCTGATAGATACGGCTGTGACTGTCTGACACTGACAGTCACACAGCCTAGGAGCGTGAAGCTGCAGCCGCCTCCCCCTGTGCTGTGCTGCCTGTGTGTGTAGTGTAACACGCGGCGCGCTGATAATCATCTGTCTGACGGCATTATGGGTCTGAAGGCAAGGGGGGTGTGTGCACTATTGTAAGGGGGGGTGTTCTGTATATGAGGGGGGGTGTTCTGTATATGAGGGGGGTTCTGTATTCTGGGGGGGTTCTGTATTGTGTGGGGGGGGATGTTCTGTATATGAGGGGGGTTTTGTATTCTGGGGGGGTTCTGTATTGTGTGGGGGGGGGATGTTCTGTATATGAGGGGGGTTTTGTATTCTGGGGGGGTTCTGTATTGTGTGGGGGGGGGGATGTTCTGTATATGAGGGGGGTTTTGTATTCTGGGGGGGTTCTGTATTGTGTGGGGGGGGATGTTCTGTATATGAGGGGGGTTTTGTATTCTGGGGGAGTTCTGTATTGTAGGGGGATGGTATCTGTATAGGGGGGTTCTGTATTCTGGGGGGGTGTTCTGTATTGTAGGGGGTGGTTTCTGTATATGAGAGGGGTTCTGTATTCTGGGGGGTTCTGTATTGAGGGGGGGGGGGTGTTCTGTATTGTAGGGGGTGGTATTTGTATAGGGGGGGGTTATGTATATGAGGGGGGTTCTGTATTGTGTGGGGGGGGGATGTTCTGTATATGAGGGGGGTTTTGTATTCTGGGGGAGTTCTGTATTGTAGGGGGATGGTATCTGTATAGGGGGTTCTGTATTCTGGGGGGGTGTTCTGTATTGTAGGGGGTGGTTCTGTATATGAGGGGGGATTCTGTATTCTGGGGGGGGTTCTGTATTGTGGGGGGGTGTTCTGTATTGTAGGGGGTGGTTTCTGTATATGAGAGGGGTTCTGTATTCTGGGGGGTTCTGTATTGAGGGGGGGTGTTCTGTATTGTAGGGGGTGGTATTTGTATAGGGGGGGGGTTATGTATATGAGGGGGGTTCTGTATTGTGTGGGGGAGTCCTGTATTGTAGAGGGGTGGTATCTGTATAGGGGGGTTCTGTATTCTGAGGGGGTTCTGTATTGTGGGGGGGGTGTTCTATATTGTAGGGGGTGGTATTTGTATAGGGGGGGGGTTATGTATATGAGGGGGGTTCTGTATTGTGTGGGGGAGTCCTGTATTGTAGAGGGGTGGTATCTGTATAGGGGGGTTCTGTATTCTGAGGGGGGTGTTCTATATTGTAGGGGGTGGTATTTGTATAGGGGGGGGGTTATGTATATGAGGGGGGTTCTGTATTGTGTGGGGGAGTCCTGTATTGTAGAGGGGTGGTATCTGTATAGGGGGGTTCTGTATTCTGAGGGGGTTCTGTATTGTGGGGGGGGGGGTGTTCTATATTGTAGGGGGTGGTATTTGTATAGGGGGGGGTTATGTATATGAGGGGGGTTCTGTATTGTGTGGGGGAGTCCTGTATTGTAGAGGGGTGGTATCTGTATAGGGGGGTTCTGTATTCTGAGGGGGTTCTGTATTGTGGGGGGGTGTTCTGTATTGTAGGGGGTGGTTCTGTATATGAGGGGGGATTCTGTATTCTGGCGGGGTTCTGTATTGTGGGGGGGTGTTCTCTGTATAGGGGGTGGTTCTTTATATGAGGGGGGGTTCTGTATTGTGGGGGTGTTCTGTATTGTAGGGGGGTCTGAACTGTAGGGAGGGGTCTGCACTGTAGGGAGGGGTCTGCACTGTCCAGAGGTGCAGTCTAATGTAAAGGGGTGCAGTGTAATGTAAAGGGGTCCAGAGATGCAGGGTGCTGTGTAATGTAAAGGGGCCAGAGGTGCAGGGTGCTGTGTAATGTAATGGGTTCAGAGGTGCAGTGTGCTGTGTAATCTAAAGGGATCCAGAGGTGCAGGGTGCTGTGTAATGTAAGGGGTCCAGAAGTGCAGTGTAATGTAAAGGGGTCCAGAGGTGCATGGTGCTGTGTAATGTAAAGGGGTGCAGGGTGCTGTGTAATGTAAAGGGGTGCAGGGGTGCAGGGTGCTGTGTAATGTAAAGGGATCCAGAGGTGCAGGGTGCTGTGTAATGTAAGGGGTCCAGAAGTGCAGTGTAATGTAAAGGGGTCCAGAGGTGCATGGTGCTGTGTAATGTAAAGGGGTGCAGGGTGCTGTGTAATGTAAAGGGGTGCAGGGGTGCAGGGTGCTGTGTAATGTAAAGGGGTCCAGGGGTGCAGGGTGCTGTGTAATGTAAAGGGGTCCAGAAGTGCAGTGTAATGTAAAGGGGTCCCGTGGTGCAGTTGTGGAGAGGGGGTACACAGTAGTGACAAAGAGATATTGAAGGATGCAGGGGGCACAGTGGGGTGTTTTTACATTTTACCGTGGGGGGGTGCCAGATATTGGATCCGCCCCGGGTGCCAAATGTTCTAGGTACGCCCCTGCAAAGATTGTACGGTCAGATTGCAGCGTGTGCACAGTGATTGGACTTTTACTTTTACTTACTTTTGTTACACTACAGTGGGTCATCTGAGAGCCACAAAAACACAGCACTGTCTCTAAATGGCTTATACAGTAAAATCTTGGTTTGAGAGTAACTTGGTTTGAAAGTGTTTTGCAAGACAAGCAAAATGTTTTAATAAATTTTGCCTTGATATACAAGCAATGTCTTGATATAAGAGTAGCGTCATGTCACAACTGAGTATAAAAAGAAGAGAAGAGCCTCTAAGTGTAGCAATATGGTTACATTTAATGAAGGTACAACATTTAGCAACGTATTGCTACGCTTAGGCCCTGTATACACGATCGAACATGTCTGCTGAAACTGGTCCGCAGACCAGTTTCAGCGGACTGATCCGACCATGTGTACAGCCTAGCAGACAGGTTTTTCCAGCAGACAAGTTTTAAAGCATGCTTTAAAACTTGTCGGCTGGAAACCCGTCCGTCCGACGGGTCCGCTGGTTAGTACACCTAACCAGCGGACAGATATCTCCCGCATGCGTCGAATGGATTCGACGCATGCGTGGAAGTATTTTACTTCCTGGTTTGGTGACGTGGCGGCGTCAACTTCACCGCCACGTCACCGCGCTGTCTGTCCGCGGGGATTTCGGTTTGATGGTGTGTACAGCCATCAGACCGAAATCTCCGAGCGGACATGTCCAATGAAAACGGTCCACGGACCGTTTTCATCGGACATGTTCGATGGTGTGTACGAGGCCTTAGAGGTGCCTCTCTTCACTTTCATACCCTGTAAAAAAATGCCTTGATATACAAGTGCTTTGGATTACAAGCATGTTTCTGGAACGAATTATGCTCGCAATCCAAGGTTTTACTGTACTGCAACTGATTTTTATTCATATATGCTCAGTAAGGGTGCTGATCACACTGTCAGTAATGTTACAACAACTGTTTGCATTTATTAGCTGAGTATACGGCCTTTAGCAAGGCATCTGGTCTGTTGATGATCACTGAATGCCAGGTTCTAAAGACCACATATTTGATGACACTATATCCAAGAACACCGTTGCCGTTACAGATCCCATCTGTTGCCCTGTTACTGTTGTTTGGAAGCCAAGCCTTACAATGTCATTTAGCACAAAATGAAAGCTTGGTTAAAGTACACCAGGTCATTGAGATGACAGAGGGAAGCATTGTACAGATTAGCAGACAATGCACGGATCTGGTAGAAGATACAGAACACGTGACTGCCAAGTGTTCATGTATTGATTCCTGCCGTACATAGTAAGCATATTCTTGGGTCAACATTAGCAACCATTCAACGTTTTATGGCAAACTGAACTACTCAGTCGATATCAATTATTAACACTCATGCCTTGTAAACACAACCGGTTTTCCCGACGGGAAAACTGTCATGTTTTCTTTTGGACGAGAAAACCGGACGTGTGTATGCTCCCCAGCAGTTTTCCCGACAGAGAAACGTCGGGGGAAAAAAATTAGAACTTGTTCTCTTTTTTCTTGTCTCAAATCGTGGCTTTTTTTTCCCCTGCAGTTTTCCTATGGGGAAACACTGCTCTAGAGCATACACCCGGACGGTTTTCCCGACCAAAGCTCTGAGGCCCCGTACACACGTCCGAGAAACTCGACGGGCAAAACACATCGTTTTGCTCATCGAGTTCCTTGTGAAGCCGCCGAGGATCTCGGCGAGCCAAATTTTCCCATTGACCAACGAGGAAATAGAGAACATGTTCTCTATTTGGCTCGACGAGTTCCTCGTCGGGTTTCTCGGCGAAAAGTGTACACACAACCAGTTTTCTCGGCAGAATACGTCTCGCATCGAGTTTCTTGCTGAATTCTGCCGAGAAACCCGGGGCCTGAGGCAGTTTTCCTGTCAGGAAAACCGGCCGTGTGTACATAGGAAAGACTGACCGAGCCGGTTCTCGGTTTTCCCGTCTGGTTTCCCGGCGGTCTTTGACCGCCGAGAAACCCGATCGTGTGTACAAGGCATCATACTTGTTTTTTATTAGGAGGACATCTAATTGACATGCAAGCAAAACGCTGAAAATGGCACTTTAACTGCAAACCATATTTATATAATCACAAATGATTAATCTGCAGATCATCCGCAGCTTCTTCACTACTGATTGACTATTGTAACCGTTTGTGGAATTTACTAAACACACTTAGACTGCATTTGACAGACAGTTTGCCCAATCAAATTGCTATTGTCAGAGTTTACACCAACATCTCAATTTCCCATTCTTCAATGGTAGAGCCATCCAGGTCTTAGAAACATGGGCAGCAGGATAATGGTATAGTCGCTGGCAACAACCACTTTTGATCCTATTTCAGTCCTATAGCTCTCCCCATCTTTACCTCCCCCATAGCACTAGAACTTTTGCTTGAGCGTGCAAGATTCTGCAGCAAGATTCTGCCTAAGAAGTTACCTGTACCCTGTATAATGTACAGCCAAAATTAACCCTCTTGGCTGCCACTGTAAATATAAACGATGCGTAGCTAACAGCACTGCTGCCACTGGTAACACCCACACACTGTCCATGAGGCCTCCAGGAAATGAGGTGGGCTCTATTTGACTTAATGCAGCTTCTAATGCACATTGTGAGAAACTCACAGCATGCAGTGAAATGTAGGTAAGCAATTTCAGTACAAAATAGGAGCCTGCACAACTGTGCAAGACTAAAGTGGATGTAAGCCTAAAAAACAAAAACAAAATCATGCTCCTGTTCCCTTAAGGCAGGAGCTATTGCACAGTGCCTTTGCATTGTCAGTTGTTCCTTTCTATCTTTCCTGGCTGATCCTGCTTGGTGCAGTCTTCTCTGTAAACTGACCATGTTTATCATGTTCACATAGCTCCCAACTGTCCCTGATTTCGCGGGACTGACCCTGATTTGGAGCAATGTCCCTCTTTCCCCCTCATTTGTCCCTCATTTTGGTCTGATCTAAATAGTTGTATATAAAATGCACTTTTTATCTTTCAAAAAGTGTTTCACAGTGCTAAACCTTTCATCTAATTTCTAAATTGCTGCATATGTAAATTTTAAAAGCCAATATAAAAGGAAGAGTAGTGGTTAAAAAAAAAGGCCCTGGTGGATTTAATTAACCTTTTTTTGGTTAATTCTCCTTTAAGGGGGTGTGGCAGGGGGCGTGGGCTATGCCTACATACATTTGCTAGTAGGTGTCCCTCATTCCCATCTCAAAAAGTTGGGAGGTATGTGTTTATCATGGTTGCTAATTCATGATACTATGGTCAGTTTACGTGCCTCCATTATCCCGCTCTCTGCTCTATGCTGCGAGTCTCTTCCCCCTCCCTCCCTGCCTGTCAGCCCAGTGTGAGATCCGATCTCCTCCCGCCCTTCCCGCCAATATTGATGTACACTGTACAGTACTATGTTAAAATCGCTGGCATCCCCTCTTGTTTACTTACATATAACGCAAAATGATATTCCTAAATACCTTCTTGCATAGCTCTGCTGTGCAGTCAGGTGAACTCCCTCTGCTGGCCAGCTGACAGCAGAGTGGCATTTCTGCCTCTCCCGCTTCTCTTTTTAGATTGGGGTAGGAGAGCAGAGGGGGGGTTTCTAGGAATATAATCTATAAAAAATGGAGAGACTGTGCTTTATATATTCAGGAGGCAGAGAGGATGCCAGCGATTTCAGCTAAACTTAAAGTGGATGTAAACCCAAGTCATGAAATTTGAGCTGGGCACATATATCTGCAGTATTTTGTTATCTCTCTTCAAAGAGCTAAGGGCCAAATCCACAGCCAGGCGGCGCAACTTAACTTTTCCCATTTAAGTTACACCGCCGCAAATTTCCCAAGTTAGTGCCCGATCCACAAAGCACTTACCTGGAAATTTGCAGCGGTGTAACTTAAATCCGTCCGGCGCAAGGCGTGCCCAATCTAATGGGGCGAGTCCCATTTAAATTAGGCGCGCTCCCGCGCCGGACGTACTGCGCATGCTCCGTCGGGTAAATTACCCGACGTGCATTGCGCTAACTGACGTCGCACCGACGTCATTTGCTTAGACGTTAACGTAAATGGCGTCCAGCGCCATTCACGGACGTCTTACGCAAACGACGTTGAGGTTTAAATTTCGACGCGGGAACGACGGCCATACTTACCATGGCTTAGTCAAATAGGACTCAGCCCTAGTTTTACGCGACGTAACTCGACGGAAACAACATGGATTTAGATCGACGGGCCGTTCGGGACGTTCGGGGATCGCCGTAAGTCTTCATTTGCATATTCTAGGCTGGCCGCAATGGCCTCGCCACCTAGCGGCCGGCCTAGAATTGCATCCTTAAGATCCGACAGTGTAATTCAATTACACCTGTCGGATCTTAGGGCTAGCTATGCGTAACTGATTCTAAGAATCAGTCGCATAGATAGAAACAGAGATACGACGGCGTATCAGTAGATACGCCGTCGTATCTCGTCTGAGGATCTGGCCCTAAGTCCCTTAGTTCTCTCCTGAACCATTCCTAAGTTATCAGCCTGAAAACTCCTGACAAATTCTGAGACATCAGATAAAAGCAGCCTGCAATTTCTGTCAGAGAAGGTTGCTAAAATAGATGAGCAGGGAGCTGGCCCTGTTACAAAACACCTCTGAGAGTCTCTGCCTATGATGAGAGGGAGTGTGTGCCTTTCCTCCAATCAGCAATTTTAGCTATCTTGGCTGTATGACATCACAAAGCGGTATTCCAGCTGAAAAATGTTTTTTTTTTTTTTTACAAACACTGTAGCTGCTGACGTTTAATAAGGACTCTTACCTGTCCAGGGAGCCCACGATGTCTTCTCTTTTATACCCTGTAAAAAAAATGCTTTGATATACAAGCGCCTTGGATTACAAGCATGTTTCTGGAAAGAATTATGCTTGCAATCCAAGGTTTTACTGTAGTGTAAAAAGTATAAAGCCCCTTCAGATTAATGATAATGGTGCGTAAATATAAGTCAAAGTGTTTTCCAGTCTGATTCCTTTATACACAATGCCTGACTGTTCCAGGTCTTATGAGCGCCTCCCTCTGCAAATATTACTCATAGAACAAGCTTACAATTCAGCAAAGGAATCATTTCTTTGCACTATATGCGGCCAATGAAAACATGCTTACATGATCATTTATTCCACAGTATAGTGTGAATTTGCAGCGGTGTGCAGGTTTTATATTTTACAAACGAAATAGAATTCAACCACTTAGACACAAAATGTGCTTATCAGAATTCTGCTTAACACAGTCAAATTGCATAACACCATTATAAATGTAAAAAAAAATGAACCCTTTCTACAGTTGATATGGTGACGCTGTGCTACACAGCCTACTCAGTACGTCACAACTGACAGGTCTGAACCAGAAAAAAATCATCTCCCATGAGGCAATATATATGAATGTCCCCTATATAGCTCTGCAGCAGTGAGATCAGTCAACATGAAGCGGGGATGGGGGGGGGATGGAAGAGTTGCAGGCATGTAATGATTAATGCATCACATACAGAGCCGCACAGTAGATTTTCTTCCTTTGCAAGTAAAGTAGATAATTGCTATTTTTATTTTGTAACTTTTGTAGCTTCTCAATGTAAAATATTGTCCTGCCCTTTAATTAAACTGGAGTTCAATTTTAAATCTTACTAGGAAAAATGAACACATTGGATGAATACAAGCTAGTGGAAGTGGTGGTTTACTTTTATACTGTAATATTCATTGCTGCAGGCTCAAAATATTTGCCATTCACAGAAAAGTTACTGTTTTTGTTGATTACCGTATTTATCAGCGTATACCGCGCACTTTTTTGCCCTGAAAATCAGGGCAAAATCGTGGGTGCGCGATATACGCCGATACCCGCTTTCCCGCGCCGAGTTTGAACACTGCGCCGGCATATACCGAGCGCAGTACACTCGTGTATAGTCGGGCAGGCTCGGCTCCTCTCGCGCTCACGTCAGCGCAGTATTCAAACTCGGTGCGGGAAAGCGGGGATCGAGCGGGGAGGACGCCGCAGAAGGACGCCGGACCCGACGAAGAGGACACCCGAAGCCGCAGACGGACGCCGGACCCGACGAGGCCGCCGATGGACACCGCGCAAGACACCAAAACTGTAAGTACTAAAATGTTTTTTTACAGGAATGTCAGGTCCGATTTAGGGGTGCGCGCTATACGCCGGAGCGCGCAATACCCCGATAAATACGGTACACCCTATTAGGTGAATTCATAAAGAGTGCCCTTTAGATTTCCATTAGAGCTCAACACCAAAAGTGCTTAAACCTGATTGATGTACTTGTCTCTGACAGCGCCCTCTGTCAGTGCTCGGCACTAAAGCCTCGTACACGCTATCCTACTTTTGGCCAACCGAGCGTCAGACTTTTCTTCAAAGGGCGTGTACCTGGATTTTGTCTTGCATACTAAAGGTATACAATTGTTGTGCCACAAACACGAAACGTAGTGACGTACTACGTGGAATTTCAGTTCTTGAGCGCCACCCTTTGGGCACCTTCTGCTATTGTCGTGTTTGGTGAGCATTGATTCTGAACATGCGTGTTTGTACTTTGGACTTTTGTACAGACGATCTGAAAATCTGACAACAGACCAATGTCCGCCGAAAATTTACCAGCCTGCCATTCAACATTTGTTGGCCGAAAGTTGGACAACAATTATCTGAAGGAGCATACTAATGGTCGGATTTTAGACCAACAGTCTGTCATCAGACAATCCCCTGCCAACAATCGGATCATGTGTACAAGGCTTTAAGCCCCATACACACTATTAGATTTTCTGCAGATATTTGTCTTCAGATTTACCAAAACCATATAATATGAGGTCAAACCTTAATGCCCATTGGAGTGTGTACAAGGCCTTAAGAGTTTCAATTTGTATGCAATCAGGCAGGCCCTTTTGGTAAATCTGAAGACAAAAATCTGCAGAAAATCTAATAGTGTGTATAGGGCCTTAGACTGCTGGCTACCTACCCAGCCACTGCACCCACCACACTGACAGATCAATCTGTGCAATGGTTTAAGCAGGTGTGAAAAAATGCTGTAAATTAAGATTGCTTTCAGAAATAAAAATGTTAATAGCTTATATTTATCAAAATAGAAAGTAAATGAACAAAAGAGAAATCCAAATCAATATTTGGTGTGACAACCCTTTGCCTTCAAAACAGCATCAATTCTTCGAAGTACACTTGCACACAGTTTTTTTAAAAGGAACCCAGCAGGTAGGTTGTTCCAATCCAAACATCTTGGAGAACTAACCACAGATTTTCTGTGGATGTAGGCCGCCTCATATCCTTCTGTCTCTTTATATAATCCCAGACAGACCCAATTTTGTTGGGATCAGGTTTATGTGGAGGCCAAACCATCACTTCTATGAATTCTTGTTCTATTATTCTGAAGATTGTTCCTAATGACATTGGCTGTATGTTTAGGGTCATATTCTACAGGAAACATTAGATCTGAAATTTTCAGAGGAAGCGTGTGTATGTATATATATATATATATATATATATATATATATATATATATATATATATATATATATATATATATATTGTAGATACACACACATACTGCATAGATATACTGTACATATTTTCATAGACTCCTATAAATACAGCATTTTTTTTTTACTTTTCCAAATCTTGAACAAATAAAAATATACTGTAGCGGGGTCATACTGTCAGGGACTATTTGATAGTTATGTATACCTAAATCCCCGGGAGTTCCAGTTACATTGTGTATACAGTGCCTTGCGAAAGTATTCGGCCCCCTTGAACTTTGCAACCTTTTGCCACATTTCAGGCTTCAAACATAAACATATAAAACTAATTGTTTTTGAAGAATCAACAACAAGTGGGATACAATCATAAAGTGGAACGAAATTTATTGGATATTTCAAACTTTTTTAACAAATAAAAAACTGAAAAATTGGGCATGTAAAATGATTCAGCCCCCTTAAGTTAATACTTTGTAGCGCCACCTTTTGCTGCGATTACAGTTGTAAGTCGCTTGGGGTATGTCTCTATCAGTTTTGCACATCAAGAGACTGAAATTTTTGCCCATTCCTCCTTGCAAAACAGCTCGAGCTCAGTGAGGTTGGATGGAGAGCGTTTGTGAACAGCAGTTTTCAGTTCCTTCCACAGATTCTCGATTGGATTCAGGTCTGGACTTTGACTTGGCCATTCTAACACCTGGATATGTTAATTTGTGAACCATTCCATTGTAGATTTTGCTTTATGTTTTGGATCATTGTCTTGTTGGAAGACAAATCTCCGTCCCAATCTCAGGTCTTTTGCAGACTCCATCAGGTTTTCTTCCAGAATGGTCCTGTATTTGGCTCCATCCATCTTCCCATCAATTTTAACCATCTTCCCTGTCCCTGCTGAAGAAAAGCAGGCCCAAACCATGATGCTGCCACCACCATGTTTGACAGTGGGGATGGTGTGTTCAGGGTGATGACCTGTTTTGCTTTTATGCCAAACAAAAAGTTTGATTTTGGTTTCATCTGACCAGAGCACCTTCTTCCACATGTTTGGTGTGTCTCCCAGGTGGCTTGTGGCAAACTTTAAACTACACTTTTTATGGATATCTTTAATAAATGGCTTTCTTCTTGCCACTTTTCCATAAAGGCCAGATTTGTGCAGCATACAACTGATTGTTGTCCTATGGACAGAGTCTCCCACCTCAGCTGTAGATCTCTGCAGTTCATCCAGAGTGATCATGGGCCTCTTGGCTGCATCTCTGATCAGTCTTCTCCTTGTATGAGCTGAAAGTTTAGAGGGACGGCCAGGTCGTCGTAGATTTGCAGTGGTCTGATACTCCTTCCATTTCAATATTATCACTTGCACAGTGCTCCTTGGGGTGTTTAAAGCTTGGGAAATCTTTTTGTATCCAAATCAGGCTTTAAACTTCCCCACAACAGTATCTCGGACCTGCCTGGTGTGTTCCTTGTTCTTCATGATGCTCTCTGTGCTTTAAACGGACCTCTGAGACTATCACAGTGCAGGTGCATTTTGTACGGAGACTTGATTACACACAGGTGGATTCTATTTATCATCATTAGTCATTTAGGTCAACATTGGATCATTCAGAGATCCTCACTGAACTTCTGGAGAGAGTTTGCTGCACTGAAAGTAAAGGGGCTGAATAATTTTGCACGCCCAATTGTTCAGCTTTTTATTTGTTAAAAAAGTTTGAAATATCCAATAAATTTCGTTCCACTTCATGATTGTGTCCCACTTGTTGTTGATACTTCAAAAAAAATTACAGTTTTATATCTTTATGTTTGAAGCCTGAAATGTGGCAAAAGGTCGCAAAGTTCAATACTTTCGCAAGGCACTGTATGTGTTTACTTTTTCTTCCTAAGGCAATGCATTGTGGGATTTGAAGGATTAGGAGAAACGGACTTCATTAACATTGGTAGAAATAGACTACAGTACCCACAATGCATTGGTTTCCCAGAGAACATTGCACCCCCGCACAGCTTTGTGGGGAGGTTACTTAAAGGTTGGGAGGAGCGGATTTCGCTCTCTTGGGATCAGCACTCTCCCCTCTGCAGAACGAGGGAGAGCACTACAGCCAAGCAGCTAGGCCTGAAGCCTGAGACGGGATCCAAGAGAAGATCAGCCATCCGGAGAGGGACAAGACAAAGTGCCTCCAGCTCGTGTTTCCAAGAGACTGGAGAAACTCACCAGCTGACGGTTGTAACCACAGAGAGCGAGAGACCGGGGATGGTGTGTTGCAGATCGGCGACTGATCAGCGCATCTCTCGTGAGGGAATCAGGCGGACTGGGCCTGCTCGGGTGAGAGGGCACTTGCCCAAGTTTCAATATTACCTCAGCCTTATGACTTACAATACTCCACATGCCAGGGCCACGTATGGTTGGCTGATCTAGCTCAGAGGCCTAATATCTAAAAGTCACGCTAGCTAAACTGACCGACGCTGACTGAAGGATCGGTCCACAAGTACCTGTCTTGAACATACCCCTTCTTTTGACTGAGCCTCAATTCCTTGGATTACAAATAAAATAAAGTGCACCAACGTATTCACCATAGACTCCACCACTAAGGAACATTCTGAATCTATTTGGGCCAGGCCTGGCAAAAATTACAAGTAACTGTGTTTTACAGAAATAGCCACTCAGACTTATTAGTATTAACATTTAGTTTGGTTTTTATTGACTCTTGCAAGGACACTTGCAGAGTCAACCATATACATATATTTGTGTGTGCTTAATCTGTTGTTCAATTACTTTATCTCTCTTATTACATGCCAAGTAAAGTTACCCTTGGTTTACTATATTGCTGTTGTGAGGTATGTTTACTCCTGGAAGCCACAAGTTGAAGAAGGTAACGACAGTACTGCATTATCATTGTATATTTCATGTGTGTTATTGTGGTCTCAGCCAAACAGGGGACTCACAATACAATTGCATTTGTCTGGTGTGCCAAGGGAGGGTTCGAGCCTGTTAGAAGGGTGGATAGGTTAGAGAGTAGACCCAATCTATAACCAGAGGCTCCTTCGGGGGTGAGCGCTACAATACCAATTCAACTCATCCTAAGATTCACATATTCGTAGATATTAGTAAAAAGCCAATATTCGATTTCAGATTAAAGAAGGCTTCTAACAGTTCAGCTTTAAATAAATCCAAATTGAGGGAAACATGGGGCTGCTAATGCTGACTTTTTGTGGTTTTCAAATGCTGTCTGCCTGGATGTCATGTTGATCTAGTGCAATGGTCTCCAAACTGTGGCCCGGGGGCTGGATACGGCCCTTTGCTTGCTTTTATTCGGCCCTTGGGACATTATTTACCCCCAGTCTCAGCAACAGTGAGACACTGGGGGTTATTTACAAAAGGCAAATCCACTTTGCACTACAAGTACAAACTACAAGTGCAAAGTGCACTTATAAGGGCAGTCGCTGTAGATCTGAGGGGGGACGTGCAAAAAAAAAAAATGCATTTTAGCTTGCACATGATTGGATAATAAAATTAGCAGAGCTTCATTCATTTGAGATCTACAGCGAATTACAGCGACTGCACTTCCAAGTGCACTTTCAGTGCAATTTCAAGTGCACTTTGCACTTGTAGTTTGCACTTGTAGTGCAAAGTGGGTTTGCCTTTAGTAAATAACACCCCTATCATTGACACTGACAACAGGGCACTATTCCTTCCACTGACACCAATGACGCTAATGATAGGAAACCATTCCTCACACTGACACCAATGAATAGGCACTATTCCTCCCACTGGCACCAATAATGTGGCACTATTCCTTTCACTGACACAAATGTTGTGGCACTATTCCTCCCACTGAAACCAATGATGTGACACTATTCCTCCCAATGACACCAATGATGTGGCACTATTCCTCCCACTGAAACCAATGATGTGACACTATTCCTCCCACTGACACCAATGATGTGGCACTATTCCTCCCACTGACACCAACGATAGGGCACTATTCCTCCCATGGACACCAACGATAGGGCACTATTCCTCCCATGGACACCAACGATAGGGCACTATTCCTCCCATGGACACCAACGATAGGGCACTATTCCTCCCACTGACACCAATGATAGGGCACTATTCCTCCCATGGACACCAACAATGGGACACTTTTCCCCTCCGCCTAATATCAAAGATAGGACACAATTCCTCCCACTGACGACAACAATGTGACACTTTTCCACCCCCTAATACCAAATATGGGACACTATTGCTCCCACTGACACCAATGATAGGGCACTATTCCTCCCGCTGACACCAACAATGGGATACTTTCCCCCCTGCCTAATATCAAATATGGGACACTATTCCTCCCACTGACACCAGTGATGGTGCACTATTTCACCCACTGACACCAACAATGGGACACTATTCCTCCCATTGACACCAACAATGGGGCACAATTCCTCCCCCTAATACCAAGGAGGGGGACACTCTTTACTTCCAGTGATACCAAAACATTTTCTACTCCCACTGGCCATGGTCCACCCCTTAAAGTTAGAAGGACAGTAAACTGGCCCTTTGTTTAGAAAGTCTGGAGACCCCTGATCTAGTGGCTTCAATACATTATGAATCACTTACCAGAAACAAGTATGCAGATCAGGAGTTCTCACTTTCTAATCTAAATTTTGTTGCAGATCAATAACATAAATTACTGAAAAGGGAGAATGCCAGGAAACTGGTCTTCTAAGGAGGTCATGGACAATGTATTTCTATCTGTAGACTTTCCTTATACATGCCAATGTAAAAATTAAAGAGAACTGGCTCAGTTCACTTTGTGAAAGCAGTTGTCATTTGCAATCACAAACATAATACAAACATTATAGTTTGTTGGATTTCACCCACTGCCTTATTATTTTTGCTTGGATTTTATAGATGCCTCATGTCAAGAGCAGATCCTTAAAGGAGTTGTAAAGGAAAAACATTTTTTCACCTTAATGCAATCTATGCAATAAGGTGAAAAAACATCGGACGCTGCTGGCCCCCCCTGAGCCCCCGTTATACTTACCTGACTCCTCGAAAGTCCCGCGCGGTCCCGAGATCCTCTTCGCCGCTCAGCCTGGCCGCTGATTGGCTAGAGCGGATGGATTGAGAGCAGCGCAGCCATTGGCTGACGCTGCTGTCAATCACATTCAGTGACGCGGCGCGCCGAGTGATACAGTGAGTGGCTATGTCCGCTCGCTGTATCGCAGGAGCATGCCCGCAATTACTGACCACCATGCGAGCTCTCGAATGACTGTGGTGAGTAATTGCGTGGAGGACAGAGACAGCCGCTGAGGGACCCCAGAAGACGTGGATCGGGGCCACGCTGTGCAAAACGAACTGCACAGTGGAGGTAAGTATAACATGTTTGTTATTTTAAATGAAAAAAATAATTTCCTTTACTAACGCTTTAAGCTGGTCCGTTTATAGCTGACATCAAACTTGCAGTGCCCATTTTTTTTATGTGCAAATATATGCGCATGGGTAAGGGGTTTGCTGGTTAATTTGCTTTACTTATGAGACCACTGAGAACAATTTGGTAAATTACTTATTTTTAATCAGTCACACTGTCAAGGTAAGCTGACGGTTGTTTTACGTTTATTGCTAGGTTTCTTTGCTCAATTGAAAACAGTCTTAAAGGGGTTGTAAAGGTAAAACATTTTTCCCCTAAATAGCTTCCTTTACCTTAGTGCAGTCCTCCTTCACTTACCTCACCCTTCGATTTTGCTTTTAAATGTCCCTATTTCTTCTGAGAAATCCTCACTTCCTGTTCTTCTGTCTGTAACTACACACAGTAATGCGAGGCTTTCTCCCTGGTGTGGAGAACGCCTCTTGAGGGGGCGAGCAGAAGTGTCAGGACGTCCACTAACACACAGCTCCTTTCTCTATCTACAAAGTAGAGAGTGTCCTGACTTGCCTGCTTACCCCCTCCCCCCTCAAGAGACTTTCTCCACACGAGGGAGAAAGCCTTGCATTACGGTGTGGAGTTACAGACAGAAGAACAGGATGTGAGGATTTCTCAGAAGAAATAAGGACATTTAAAAGCAAAATCGAAGGATGAGGTTAGTGAAGGACGACTGCACTAAGGTAAAGGAAGCTATATAGGGAAATGTATTTTACCTTTACATCCCCTTGGTTTGGGCATGGTTTCAAACGAAAGCTAGACACTGCTAGGAAAACATCCACCAAAATAAAAAGTCCTCAGCTTTCATTCCTATACTTAGTTAAATCTTTGCCCCTCTCCTAAGCTCCCTATAACTATTTTCTGCCAATAAAACTAAAAAACTAAGTAACAAACGACCTAAATATACTATTTGCTATAATAAATATCCCAATTAAAAAAAAAAAAGTAAATGTCTTCATCAGTTCAAGCCGATATGTATTCTTCTACATATTTTTGGTAAAAAAAAAAAAAATTGCAATAAGCGTATATTGATGGTTTGCAAAAGTCATAGCGTCTACAAAATAGGGGATAGATTTATGGCATTTTAATTATTATTATTATTATTATTTTTTACTAGTAATGGCGGTGATCAGCGATTTTTATCATGACTGCGACATTGCGGCAGACAGATCGAACACTTTGACACTTTTGACACTTTTTTGGGACCAGTGACATTTATACAGCGATCAGAGCTAAAAATAGCCACTGATTACTGTATTAAAGCGGAGGTTTCGCTGTTTATTTTATTTTTTTTAAAAACAGCAGCTATAAATACTGCAGCTGCTGACTTTTAAAAAATGGACACTTACCTGTCCAGCGCGCCCGCAATGTCGTCAGCCGAGGACAAGCAATCGCTCGTCCCTCAGCTGCACCCGCCGCCATTCTTGATGAGGGAATCGGGCAGTGAAGCTTTGCGTCTTTACTGCCCAGTTCTCTACTGCGTATGTGCTAGTTGCGCGCCGCCACTGGTCCCCGCTCTCTACTGCAAACAGTGTGTTTTCCAGAAGACAGATGGGGCTGTGGGTAGGGGCGTGGCTGCCGCAGCTC
Source organism: Rana temporaria (assembly GCF_905171775.1). NCBI lineage: Eukaryota > Metazoa > Chordata > Amphibia > Anura > Ranidae > Rana > Rana temporaria. The sequence continues at coordinate 138,736,905 of NC_053490.1, forward strand.
CGTATTCCAGGAAATGGGTGCAAATACATGTCTTAGACAGGTATCTGCACCCCCTCCCCCTGAAAGGTGCCAAAGGTGACACCGGAGGGGGGGAGGGTTCCGAAAAGCCACATTTTTGGCTGGAGCTCCTCTTTAATGTCATTGGCAGAGAAGGAGTTAACACTAGGGGGCGATCAAGGGGTTAACTGGGTGTGCTCTAACTGTGGGGGGGATGGGACTGACTAGGGGAGGATACCGATCACTGTTTCTACTTAGTAGGAGCACATGATCTGTCTTCTCTCCCATGAGAGAACCGCGATTTGTGTGTTCGTTGCTGCGTCCATTTACACAAACAAATTTTAGAACCTTAAAAAAGAAAAAAAAAATGTTTTTTTAAATTGTAGACTTTGCTTTATTTTCAGTACAGGTTTTTGCTTGAATAATTTAAAGTGCTTTCTTTTCTTGTCTATTATCATTTGTACATGTACAGTAAGCAGAGCTAATCCATATTGCAGCTCTCCACGCTGTGTGTTCAATATGTAGAAAGGAGTAGAAAAGGCTCCATTGAGCCTTCCCCTCCTCCATCCCTTCCAAGCTTTCCCCTAGAGATAATAGGCTCTCTGGAGGATTACAGGTCTGTCTCAGCAGTACTGTATGGCTGGGAATAACAGGCAAACACTTTTGCGGCTATTAAGGTTGAGTGATAAATGAGCTGATGTCAAAATAAACTGGCAAAGCAGTTTGAGCATGTCAGCATCAGATACCATTATGCCGTTTGACAATACCTTGGCCTTTGAGCTGTTAATGTGCAATGCAGGACTTGTACGGATTCTGTACAGTGTTTGACCAATCAGGGCTATTAAGGGCAAGACCTTTTTTTCCATATACAGTTGTGTTCAAAATTATTCAACCCCCAATGCTGTAAAGGGTTTTAGGGAATTTAGTGTACATTTGTAATTGTATTCAGAATGAAATCCTACAAGGACTTCTTAAAGAACCATATGCTACTAAAATGACATCAATTGGTTTTGTAATATAGTAGTCAATGTTTCTTTTGTTAATTCTTCATTTACACAATTATTCAACCCCTTAAAGACTACCACTCTGAAGAACAGAGGTTCATTGAAGTGTTTTCAATCAGGTATTGAAAACACCTGTGGATGTCAGGGAGCAGCAATAAAGCCTAATAAGCACCAATTAGGCAGCTATAAATGACTGTGATACTCAGCTCCTTCTAGACATTTACTGGTGTGGTTACAAACATGGTGAAGTCAAGAGAATGGTCCAGGAAGACAAGAGAAGAGGTGATTACTCTTCACAGGAAGGGCAATGGCTATAAGAAGATTGCAAAGATGTTAAACATACCAAGAGACACCATAGGAAGCATCATTCGCAAATTCAAGCCAAAGGGCACTGTTGAAACTCTACCTGGTCGTGGCAGAAAGAAGATGCTGACTTTGACTGCTGTGCGCTACCTGAAGCGTAGAGTGGAGAAAAGTCCCTGTGTGACTGCTGAGGAACTGAGAAAAGATTTGTCAGATGTGGGTACTGAAGTTTCTGCTCAGACAATACGGCGCACACTGCGTAATGAAGGCCTCCATGCCAGAACTCCCAGGCGCACCCCCTTGCTGTCTCCAAAGAATAAGAAGAGTCAAATGCAGTATGCCAAAAGTCATGTGGACAAAGCACAGAAGTTTTGGGATTGTGTTCTGTGGACTGATGAAACAAAATTAGAACTGTTTGGGCCCATGGATCAACGCTATGTTTGGAGGAGGAAGAACAAAGTCTATGATGAAAAGAACACCTTGCCTACTGTGAAGCATGGCGGGGGGTCAATCATGCTTTGGGGCTGTTTTGCTTCTGCAGGTACAGGGAAGCTTCAGCGTGTGCAAGGTACCATGCATTCTCTTCAGTACCAGGAGATATTGGATGACAATGTGATGCAGTCCGTCACAAACCTGAGGCTTGGGAGACGTTGGACCTTTCAACAGGACAATGATCCCAAGCATACCTCCAAGTCCACTAGAGCATGGTTGCAGATTAAAGGCTGGAACATTTTGGAGTGGCCATCGCAGTCACCAGACTTAAATCCGATTGAGAACCTCTGGTGGGACTTAAAGAAAGCAGTTGCAGTGCGCAAGCCTAAGAATGTGACTGAACTGGAGGCTTTTGCCCATGACGAATGGGCGAAGATACCCGTAGACACTTGTGTCAAGCTATGCTTCACATTTAAAAGGTTATAACTGTAAAAGGATGTTGTACTAAGTACTAAGATTGAATGTCACTTGGGGGGTTGAATAAAACTGATAATGATGTGAGCACAGAAAAGACATTTGTGGTTATTTCATTATAAATGTTATGTTATATTTGTCTGACCTACACGTGCCTCTTTGATTTAATTGTAAGCAGGATGACTGAATGATCAAAATCAATGTCAAACTGGCCAAAACAATCAATTTCAGTGGGGGTTGAATAATTTTGAATACAACTGTAGATCATTCTGTATTACATTAATGCAAATGTATTTTTGTGTGCTGGTCAAGGAACTCAGCTTTTTATCTTCCACTTTTCTTTTCAAAAGCTATTTATAGTTTTCCATAGATGTGTTACGACTGTTTGATCGCGTAAAGGCTCATTTTTTATTTTTTTTATTTACAAACATGAGTTGTGCTTAAAAGTTTGTATACCCTAGCAGAAATCGTGAAATCTTGCCATTGATATTGAAAATAATTTTAAGGATATTAATCATATGAAGCCATTTATTAGCACATAGTTGTTTGGCCCCTTTTTAAATCATAATGATAACAGAAATCACCTAAATGGCCCTGATCAAAAGTTTACATACCCTGGAATGTCTGGCCTTGGTACAGACACACACGGTGACACACACTGGCAGATCGCAATTAACGGTTAATTTCCCACATCTGAGGCTTTTTAACCACTTCCCGACCTCCTCATGTACATTTACGTCGGCAGAATGGCACGGACAGGCACATCAAAGTACCTATACGTGCCTGCCTAGACGTGGGTGGGGGGTCCGATCGGGACACCCCCGGTACATGCGGAGGTCGGGTCCGCTCGGGGAGCGATCCGGGACGACGGCGCGGCAATTTGTTTATAGCCGCTCCGTCGCGATCGGTCCCCGGAGCTGAAGAACGGGGAGAGCCGTATGTAAACACGGCTTCCCCGTGCTTCACTGTGGCGGCGCATCGATCGAGTGATCCCTTTTATAGGGAGACTCGATCGATGATGTCAGTCCTACAGCCACACCCCCCTACACTAGTAAACACATACACAGTGATCCCTAAATGTTACAGCGCCCCCTGTGTTTAACTCCCAAACTGCAACTGTCATTTTCACAATAAACAATGCAATTTAAATGCATTTTTTGCTGTGAAAATGACAATGGTCCCAAAAATGTGTCAAAATTGTCCGAAGTGTCCGCCATAATGTCGCAGTCACGAAAAAAATCGCTGATCGCCGCCATTACTAGTAAAAAAAAAAAAAAAAAAAAAAAAAACTATCCCCTATTTTGTAAACGCTATAAATTTTGCGCAAACCAACCGATAAACGATTATTGCGATTTTTTTTTACCAAAAATAGGTAGAAGAATACGTATCGGCCTAAACTGAGGAAAAAAAAAATTTATATATGTTTTTGGGGGATATTTATTACAGCAAAAAGCAAAAAATATTGCATTTTTTTCAAAATTGTCGCTCTATTTTTGTTTATAGCGCAAAAAATAAAAACCGCAGAGGTGATCAAATACCACCAAAATAAAGCTCTATTTGTGGGGAAAAAAGGACGCTAATTTTGTTTGGGAGCCACGTCGCACGACGCAGTCCCGAACTGTAAAAACCCCTTGGGTCTTTAGCCAGCATATTGGTCCGGGGCTTAAGTGTTTAAATTGCAACTAGTGTCTGTGTATAAATAGTCAGTTACTTTGTTAGCTCTCATGTGGATGCACTGAGCAGGCTAGATACTGAACCATGGGAAGCAGAAAAGAACTGTCAAAAGACCTGCGTAAAATGGAACTTTATAAAGATGGACAAGGATATAAAAAAAAATATCCAAAGCCAAAAATATGCCAGTCGGTACTGATCAATCACTTATTAAGAAGTGGAACATTTGGGGATCTCTTAACAAGCCAAGATCAGGTATACCAAGAAGAAGAAAAACCCACAGGTAACCTCAGGAGAAATACCGGCTGCTCTGAAAAAAGATGGTGTGGTCATTTTATAGAGCACGATACAATGGTACTTAAACAAAAATGAGCTGCATGGTTGAGTTGCCAGAAAGAAGCCTTTACTGCACCAATGCCACAAAAAAAGCCTGGTTATGCCCGACAACACCTTGACACACTTCACACTTTCTGTCACACTGTAATCTGGAGTGACGAGACCTAAATAGAGCTTTATTGTCACAACCATAAGTGCCCTGTTTGGTGAAGTGTCAACAGTGAAAAGAATACCATCCCCACTTTGAAGCATGGTGGTGGCTCACTGGGGTTTTGGGGGGGGTGTGAGCTTTAAAGGCATGGGGAATCTTGTGAAAACTGAAGCATGTTATCAGAAAATACTGGCAGACAGTTTGCATTCTTCTGCACAAAGGCTGCGCATGGGACACTCTTGTACTTTCCAGCACAGGGCCAGGTTGATCCTCCAGTGGTTACAGAAGAAAAAGGTGTAGGTTCTGGAGTGGCCATCACAGTCTCCTGACCTTAATATCATTGAGCCACACTGGGGGGATCTCAAACATGTGGTCATGCAAGATGACCAAAGACTTTACAGGAATTTACCGGTACTGCTACTGATCAGTACTGATCACTTCTGTGTCCTTTGAAAACTGGATTGCTGAGCATATAACATAAACATAAAGGTAAATATTCTGTGCACTGCAAGTGTACTTATTGTAGATGTGAGGGGGACATGCAAGGAAAATCAAAATACAGCCCACACACACAGCAGTGTAAAAAAAAAACTGTAATGTCCCGTACACACGATCGGAAATTCCACCAGCAAAAGTTCGATGTGAGCTTTTGAACGGAAATTCCGACCATGTGTAGGCTTCATCTGACTTTTGCTGTCGGAGTATCCGCCAGCAAAAGATTGAGAGCTTATTCTCAAATTAAAATCCGATCGTCTGTAAGCAATTCAGACGCGCAAAATTCCGACGCATGCTCCGAAACAATTTGACGCATGCTCGGAAGCATGGAACTTAATTTTATCGGCTCATTGTAGTGTTGTACATCACCACGTTCTTGACGCATACCCACACATGATGGAAGTGATGCATAGAGTCCCCTGTGTGCACACATGTAACTTACTGAGACACGTACTTGGGTCAGGCTTACACTTGCATTCATAGGCAGTAAAAAAAGAGAGTTAAGATGCATTTTTAGCACCCCTCCAACCGCCCCGCTGCAAAGCAAGCTGGATGGGGTTGTATACTTGTATACTTGGCACCCAGAGGCGATTCAGTTCGCATGCGCCGCGCTATATACGTTTTTCATTCATTCATTCATTCATACTTGCTGTGGCCATGATGCTTTGCTTCAAGTGAATAAGGGAGACTGCACAGTAGTGTGCGCTTTTGGAGGTAACCAGGGACGGGTGGGGACATATCACCCCCCTTCACACACACCTTTTCGATTGCCCTCTGTAAAATGATCCATGAGGGATCACTCTTTAGAGGGCAGTGGTTGTGTAAATGAGCCCAAACACAGAGGCGATGGTAGCACGATCGACCATTTGTTTTACAGATGCTACCTAGTGGTGACTGATGAAACTGCAGCAAATTAGGCCAGGCATAGGGTTGCCAGAGAATACTTTTTTAGTTGCTATGGAAACCTGGTGACCAGAACTTGTGCCCTGAAATAACTCATTTTCAAATGCTCAGACAATAGTAAATCCATTTTCCCTAGAAGAGGTCAACATAAATCCATGGAATTAAAAATGAACAAGAGCTAAACAAATTCCGATTTTTTTTTTTAAACACTTAAAGTCTGAAGCTGTGATGGTGACTAAATACCCTTATATTTCCAGTAAGACTGCAGTGGGCTCATGCAGAAAGCTACTTTCAAAATAAGGATACCGCTAATTATAGGGATTTTGAAAGCAGGGCGTCTAGTTACAGAGGATGAAAGTCAGGATGAAAATTAGAGCAAATCAGCAGACTGGCTGGGCCCTCTGAGTTAGCTAAAATATTCATGTTAGACTGAAGAGCACCTCTAAATAAAAGAGAATTTTGCAGGTGGATGAGAAAACCATACAATGAAATATTTCTCAATACAGCCATGTTAGGTGATACATTATAAAATTGCTACTTAAAGTGATTGTAAAGTCTCGTTTTTCTTTAATTAAAAATAATAAACAGGTATGGGGGATCGAATTAAGAGAACCTCGGTTATGTCACTTCTGGAGGGAGGAGCACCGGGGCTCCTTTGTCTACAGGAGACATATTTGATTAGGGACACAGTTGCCCAGTTAAACAGCCGGAAGTTCCAATCCGAGTACCACTCGGTACACTCATCTTATTAAAGGGGAGTGAGTATAATGGTGAGGAGAGGAATGGTGTTCTCCTGTACGGAGTCTTGTATAGACGATCAGGAATGGTACGTATTCCTTCTCTGTCCAATTGAGAACAGACCATATGTCTTGGCTAACATCTATATTCCCCCTCCATTTAAGTTTGATGTCCTCCATAGGCTTCTTGAGTTTACGTTGGATAAAACGGGAATTCCGGTAATAGCGGTTGGCGACTACAATGAGGTCCTGGATAGAATCCTGGATAGATTTCCTCCTGGGAATAAACCCAGTACACCAAGTGAGGGTCGACTGGCACGGTTCTTGGAGGAAATGGGAATGAGGGACATATGGCGTACTTGTTACCCACAGACACGTCAATACTCGTGCTATTCTAGCTCTTATCTTACCCTTTCCAGAATTGACATGGCTTTGGGTAATGAGGAAGCACTGTCCTTGGTGAAGGGGATAGAGTATGGCCCAAGAGGGGTCTCAGACCATTCCCCGCTGGTATTGACAATAAAGATCGGGGCTAAGGTTTCCCGTAATGAGTGGAAAATTAGCCCGGGTTGGCTTGAGTTGTTTGACGACTCAGGAAAACTGGTGTCTAGATTAAAAGAGTATGTACAAATCAATGCAGGCTCGGCGCCAGCTGGGGTGGTCTGGCACTCCTTGAAGGCGTACTTAAGGGGCCTCTTGATCCAGCAGGTAGCGAGAGTAAAAAGAGAATGTAGAGAGCAAGAGGGAAATTAGGGACAGTTTCAAGGCACCCTTTAAAATTATGGACAGTCTCAAGGCACCCTTTAAAATTATGGACAGTCTCAAGGCACCCTTTAAAATTATGGACAGTCTCAAGACACCCTTTAAAATTATAAAGGGTGCCTTGAGACTGTCCATAATTTTAAAAGATGTTATGAGAGAGGCTTGTTCACAACGGAGAATTTAATTTAGTTTTGTTCTGTTTTAATTCATAAAATACATAAATTCATTCTGTTATACAGGCAGTCCCCGACTTACGAACGCAATAAGGACTGTAGGTTTCTTCGTAAGTGGAATTTGTTCGTCAGTTGGAACACTGCTTGTTATGCCCTGTACACACGGCCGTTTTTCCCATCGGAAAAAACTCAGATGGTTTTTCCGACGAAATTCTGATGGAATTCTGCTCAAGAACGTGGTGACGTACAACACTATGACAAGCCGAGAAAAATTAAGTTCAATGCTTCCGAGCATGCGTCGACTTGATTCTGAGCATGCATGGTTTTTAGTCCATCGGAATTGCATCCAGACAAACGGAAATACCGATAGAAATGTTTTTCATCTGTAAAATTGAGAACATGTTCTCTATCTAATTTCATCGGAATTTCCGTCAGAAAAAGTCTGATGAGGCATACACATGGACGAAATAACCTTTCCGTCGAAAATTCCGCTCATGTGTAAGTGTAACTTCCGCGGGGATGTAGGATGTTCCGGCTTCTGCCTGTGCAGGGATGTGGTATGTTCTGGGTGCTTCTGGGGCTCTTCTGGTCATGCAGTACATGAAGTACTGCAGTGTGGAATGTGGCAAGATAGCTGCTCGGAGGTATCCAGGACCATCGTGGAGCACAAGCAGCTGGCATTGAGACCATTCGTAAGTAGAAGTCGTTCATAAGTCGGGCGTTCATAAGTCGGGGACTGCCTGTATATGTTACGTTAATTCATTTTCAGATAATTCGTTATTTCTGTAGAGTGTCGATATTCGGTATACCGAATCGATTTGTTTTGTATGTATATCGATTCAATTTAATATTTATGTATGTATATATATTCGTGATAACGATTCATAGTTTGGAAAGTCGTTTGTTTATTAAATCCTTTAACACACACAATGACAATATCTCTTCTCCTATGCTCAAATACAATATAACACCCTTCTCACTCAGTTCTCAGGAATGCACTTTGCCAGTAATCCAACTTCCAGCACAAAATGAATCAGCTGATTGGACTCACACAGGTGCGACTTCAAAGTCGTCCGACTCTGAAGCCACCCCATACAGCGCGATTTCAGCGCGGCTTTCAAAACGACTTCTGTATAGAAGTCATTGCAAGCCGCTCCAAAGTCGCCCCAAAGTAGTACAGGAACCTTTTTCTAAGTTGGAGCAACTTGAGTTGCTCCCATTAGAAGGGTTCTATTACAATGCATGGAGCGCGACTTGTCAGGCGTCTAAGTCGCCTGACAGGTCGCCCCTGTTTGAACCGGAACTAAGATTTGTTCTGAGTTGACCTTTTGTTTCGTTAGACCTTTAACCAGCTGAGATTCGAACCATTAATGGGTAGGCTGAATGAACCAGGTTGATCAATCAACTTTTGTTGAACCAGCCTTCCAGATTCTCTTGCGATAATCACTGTCTTCTTTCGGCGGGGGCGGCTTCCCCCACCAGGAGCAGACATTTGCTTGGCTGGGGGGATTTCCCTGTCAGCACTATCTGTGTTGATGGGGAAATTGTACAAATTTACAGGTTGCAGGAAATAAATTTGCACCGTGTATTGGAGCCCTTCTGTTCACATTTCCTATTATTGCCTAGATCTACAGTCTGAGGTAAAATATCAAGCCATCCACTGTCACTATGCCTCCAGGGGTTAGGGAGGTGCTACAACAGTAAATAAGGTGAAGCCGTGTTCACTTCAATATTTCTTATTCACTGAGATAGGTAACCATTCACTTTACAAAGTATAAATGCTCTATTCCTTTAGTAAATCAAACCTACAGACATACACAGAGGGTCAGACAAGGCTACTGTAGATGTTAAAAAAGCTTTGCTTGGGATTCCTGAATTGTGTCAATCGACCAGGGAAAAAATAACAAACATGCATCTTATATGATAAGCATAAAATGCCACAGAAAATACACATTCCTTTTTTTGCTCAGGAACACAATAAAAAATGCTGACAGTGACATTTAATATTATCAGAAGAATAATTTTAGAAGCAGTCCAATTCATTCAGAACAAGTTTATAATCAATTGGTGGAAGCCAAATCAGACAGCAGTGTAATGACTACTCTAGTATGTATCCAAGCCCCACATTATCTGCCTAATTTACTTTTACACCTTTGTTACCTCTTATCTCCATTTTAAGTTGCATTTCCTAGCAAAACGCATGCAACTAAAGCTCCTCATTCGACAGGTTGACATGAAAGGAAGCATTTTCAAGACTTTTGTATGGGAAGTCCACAGAGAAGCAGGCCTCAGGAACATACAACACTATCTCACTTACCCCATATATATGATAAAATAAGAATTTAACAAAAATGGAAATCCTTTTTCATCCTTTTTAATATTAGAATATGAATACTAAGAAAATAATTACTGAATACTCTCCATGAAACCGATTTGTATGTAGGTCCTAGCTATTTGGTCAGCTACAAGATGAAATTGAGTTAATTTACTAAAGGCAAATATGCTGTTCACTTTGTAAGGGGATTTTCCCATGGCTTAGTGAAAGTTCACTTTGCAACATATACAAAATAAAAAACAGCATTTTTGCTTCCACATGATTGGATAATGTAAGTCACCAGACCGTCATCTCATTCACTAAGCTCTGGGGAAAATTCCCTTTCAAAGTAAATGGTCTATTTGCTATTAGTAAATCATCCCCAATGTTGGGTCATACAAAGGTTACAAAAATGTAAAATTACATTATTTTTAAAGTGGTTGTACATGATCATGCCGTGATTGCCAGCTCCCGTGCGCATGTGCAGGAGCGGGGGAACACTGGGAACAGCTGTTACAATATCTAGAAAGCTCATTCCTAAAGAAAAAAACTTTAGTGAACACCAAAACACATGTTGGTAGAATCAGAACCCTGTGCTGATTTCCAGACTAGGACATATTGCTAGGCCACTGCCCTACCTCTATTGACATTCTTGCCTGACTAGGCCGAGGTCTATCAGGGCCTAGCAGTAACTTGTTATCTATTAAAGGGGTTGTAAAGGAAAAAAAATGTTTTTTCATAATAAGCATCCTTTACCTGCAGACATTCCTCTTTTCACTTCCTCATTGTTCGTTTTTGCTCAGAAGTTTCTCTATTTCTTCTCTGTTCTGCTCACTTCTTGCTTGTCTGATTGTAACTCACCACCGTGAAGGGAGGCTTTACTGCGGTGGTCAGTGACATGCTCACCCCCTCCTGGGAACTACATCTGTGCGGCAGGACGCTCTCTACGTGTTAGAGACTTCAAGGAGGTGTGAATTACTGGGCGTGCCGCAATTCATACTGGGAAATGTAGTTCTTACATGAACGAGCGATGCAAACCAGGAAGTGAATGAGAGAACAGAAACTAGAACGCCAGAGGTGATATAGGTGAAGGAATTTAATAGGTATTTACTCGTTTTTTAACAGAATCATTACACTATTCTGTCTGTCTACCTTGCAGACATTAATTTTAGGCAAAACATTTTTTTCCTTTACTCCTTTAACATCTGGATTTGGAAAATCCCCAATTTATGAACCTAAGACCCCTTTTACTCTGAAGGCGCTTTTCAGGCGTTTTATCGCTAAAAGTTGCGTCTGAAAAGCACCTCTTAAGCCCGAGTGTTTCACACTGGGGTGGTGTGCTTGCAGGACCAAAAAAGCAAGCACACCGCAAGCAGTGTCTTTGGGGTGGTGCGAGAGCGGTATATATACCACTCCTAAACTGCCCCTGCCATTGAAATCAATGGGCAGCGGCGCTTTGCGGGCAGTTTTAACCATTTCCTTGGCCGCTAAAAGCTCTATTTGTGGGGAAAAAAGGACGCTAATTTTGTTTGGGAGCCACGTCGCACGACGCAGTCCCGAACTGTAAAAACCCCTTGGGTCTTTAGCCAGCATATTGGTCCGGGGCTTAAGTGTTTAAATTGCAACTAGTGTCTGTGTATAAATAGTCAGTTACTTTGTTAGCTCTCATGTGGATGCACTGAGCAGGCTAGATACTGAACCATGGGAAGCAGAAAAGAACTGTCAAAAGACCTGCGTAAAATGGAACTTTATAAAGATGGACAAGGATATAAAAAAAAATATCCAAAGCCAAAAATATGCCAGTCGGTACTGATCAATCACTTATTAAGAAGTGGAACATTTGGGGATCTCTTAACAAGCCAAGATCAGGTATACCAAGAAGAAGAAAAACCCACAGGTAACCTCAGGAGAAATACCGGCTGCTCTGAAAAAAGATGGTGTGGTCATTTTATAGAGCACGATACAATGGTACTTAAACAAAAATGAGCTGCATGGTTGAGTTGCCAGAAAGAAGCCTTTACTGCACCAATGCCACAAAAAAAGCCTGGTTATGCCCGACAACACCTTGACACACTTCACACTTTCTGTCACACTGTAATCTGGAGTGACGAGACCTAAATAGAGCTTTATTGTCACAACCATAAGTGCCCTGTTTGGTGAAGTGTCAACAGTGAAAAGAATACCATCCCCACTTTGAAGCATGGTGGTGGCTCACTGGGGTTTTGGGGGGGGTGTGAGCTTTAAAGGCATGGGGAATCTTGTGAAAACTGAAGCATGTTATCAGAAAATACTGGCAGACAGTTTGCATTCTTCTGCACAAAGGCTGCGCATGGGACACTCTTGTACTTTCCAGCACAGGGCCAGGTTGATCCTCCAGTGGTTACAGAAGAAAAAGGTGTAGGTTCTGGAGTGGCCATCACAGTCTCCTGACCTTAATATCATTGAGCCACACTGGGGGGATCTCAAACATGTGGTCATGCAAGATGACCAAAGACTTTACAGGAATTTACCGGTACTGCTACTGATCAGTACTGATCACTTCTGTGTCCTTTGAAAACTGGATTGCTGAGCATATAACATAAACATAAAGGTAAATATTCTGTGCACTGCAAGTGTACTTATTGTAGATGTGAGGGGGACATGCAAGGAAAATCAAAATACAGCCCACACACACAGCAGTGTAAAAAAAAAACTGTAATGTCCCGTACACACGATCGGAAATTCCACCAGCAAAAGTTCGATGTGAGCTTTTGAACGGAAATTCCGACCATGTGTAGGCTTCATCTGACTTTTGCTGTCGGAGTATCCGCCAGCAAAAGATTGAGAGCTTATTCTCAAATTAAAATCCGATCGTCTGTAAGCAATTCAGACGCGCAAAATTCCGACGCATGCTCCGAAACAATTTGACGCATGCTCGGAAGCATGGAACTTAATTTTATCGGCTCATTGTAGTGTTGTACATCACCACGTTCTTGACGCATACCCACACATGATGGAAGTGATGCATAGAGTCCCCTGTGTGCACACATGTAACTTACTGAGACACGTACTTGGGTCAGGCTTACACTTGCATTCATAGGCAGTAAAAAAAGAGAGTTAAGATGCATTTTTAGCACCCCTCCAACCGCCCCGCTGCAAAGCAAGCTGGATGGGGTTGTATACTTGTATACTTAGCACCCAGAGGCGATTCAGTTCGCATGCGCCGCGCTATATACGTTTTTCATTCATTCATTCATTCATACTTGCTGTGGCCATGATGCTTTGCTTCAAGTGAATAAGGGAGACTGCACAGTAGTGTGCGCTTTTGGAGGTAACCAGGGACGGGTGGGGACATATCACCCCCCTTCACACACACCTTTTCGATTGCCCTCTGTAAAATGATCCATGAGGGATCACTCTTTAGAGGGCAGTGGTTGTGTAAATGAGCCCAAACACAGAGGCGATGGTAGCACGATCGACCATTTGTTTTACAGATGCTACCTAGTGGTGACTGATGAAACTGCAGCAAATTAGGCCAGGCATAGGGTTGCCAGAGAATACTTTTTTAGTTGCTATGGAAACCTGGTGACCAGAACTTGTGCCCTGAAATAACTCATTTTCAAATGCTCAGACAATAGTAAATCCATTTTCCCTAGAAGAGGTCAACATAAATCCATGGAATTAAAAATGAACAAGAGCTAAACAAATTCCGATTTTTTTTTTTAAACACTTAAAGTCTGAAGCTGTGATGGTGACTAAATACCCTTATATTTCCAGTAAGACTGCAGTGGGCTCATGCAGAAAGCTACTTTCAAAATAAGGATACCGCTAATTATAGGGATTTTGAAAGCAGGGCGTCTAGTTACAGAGGATGAAAGTCAGGATGAAAATTAGAGCAAATCAGCAGACTGGCTGGGCCCTCTGAGTTAGCTAAAATATTCATGTTAGACTGAAGAGCACCTCTAAATAAAAGAGAATTTTGCAGGTGGATGAGAAAACCATACAATGAAATATTTCTCAATACAGCCATGTTAGGTGATACATTATAAAATTGCTACTTAAAGTGATTGTAAAGTCTCGTTTTTCTTTAATTAAAAATAATAAACAGGTATGGGGGATCGAATTAAGAGAACCTCGGTTATGTCACTTCTGGAGGGAGGAGCACCGGGGCTCCTTTGTCTACAGGAGACATATTTGATTAGGGACACAGTTGCCCAGTTAAACAGCCGGAAGTTCCAATCCGAGTACCACTCGGTACACTCATCTTATTAAAGGGGAGTGAGTATAATGGTGAGGAGAGGAATGGTGTTCTCCTGTACGGAGTCTTGTATAGACGATCAGGAATGGTACGTATTCCTTCTCTGTCCAATTGAGAACAGACCATATGTCTTGGCTAACATCTATATTCCCCCTCCATTTAAGTTTGATGTCCTCCATAGGCTTCTTGAGTTTACGTTGGATAAAACGGGAATTCCGGTAATAGCGGTTGGCGACTACAATGAGGTCCTGGATAGAATCCTGGATAGATTTCCTCCTGGGAATAAACCCAGTACACCAAGTGAGGGTCGACTGGCACGGTTCTTGGAGGAAATGGGAATGAGGGACATATGGCATACTTGTTACCCACAGACACGTCAATACTCGTGCTATTCTAGCTCTTATCTTACCCTTTCCAGAATTGACATGGCTTTGGGTAATGAGGAAGCACTGTCCTTGGTGAAGGGGATAGAGTATGGCCCAAGAGGGGTCTCAGACCATTCCCCGCTGGTATTGACAATAAAGATCGGGGCTAAGGTTTCCCGTAATGAGTGGAAAATTAGCCCGGGTTGGCTTGAGTTGTTTGACGACTCAGGAAAACTGGTGTCTAGATTAAAAGAGTATGTACAAATCAATGCAGGCTCGGCGCCAGCTGGGGTGGTCTGGCACTCCTTGAAGGCGTACTTAAGGGGCCTCTTGATCCAGCAGGTAGCGAGAGTAAAAAGAGAATGTAGAGAGCAAGAGGGAAATTAGGGACAGTTTCAAGGCACCCTTTAAAATTATGGACAGTCTCAAGGCACCCTTTAAAATTATGGACAGTCTCAAGGCACCCTTTAAAATTATGGACAGTCTCAAGACACCCTTTAAAATTATAAAGGGTGCCTTGAGACTGTCCATAATTTTAAAAGATGTTATGAGAGAGGCTTGTTCACAACGGAGAATTTAATTTAGTTTTGTTCTGTTTTAATTCATAAAATACATAAATTCATTCTGTTATACAGGCAGTCCCCGACTTACGAACGCAATAAGGACTGTAGGTTTCTTCGTAAGTGGAATTTGTTCGTCAGTTGGAACACTGCTTGTTATGCCCTGTACACACGGCCGTTTTTCCCATCGGAAAAAACTCAGATGGTTTTTCCGACGAAATTCTGATGGAATTCTGCTCAAGAACGTGGTGACGTACAACACTATGACAAGCCGAGAAAAATTAAGTTCAATGCTTCCGAGCATGCGTCGACTTGATTCTGAGCATGCATGGTTTTTAGTCCATCGGAATTGCATCCAGACAAACGGAAATACCGATAGAAATGTTTTTCATCTGTAAAATTGAGAACATGTTCTCTATCTAATTTCATCGGAATTTCCGTCAGAAAAAGTCTGATGAGGCATACACATGGACGAAATAACCTTTCCGTCGAAAATTCCGCTCATGTGTAAGTGTAACTTCCGCGGGGATGTAGGATGTTCCGGCTTCTGCCTGTGCAGGGATGTGGTATGTTCTGGGTGCTTCTGGGGCTCTTCTGGTCATGCAGTACATGAAGTACTGCAGTGTGGAATGTGGCAAGATAGCTGCTCGGAGGTATCCAGGACCATCGTGGAGCACAAGCAGCTGGCATTGAGACCATTCGTAAGTAGAAGTCGTTCATAAGTCGGGCGTTCATAAGTCGGGGACTGCCTGTATATGTTACGTTAATTCATTTTCAGATAATTCGTTATTTCTGTAGAGTGTCGATATTCGGTATACCGAATCGATTTGTTTTGTATGTATATCGATTCAATTTAATATTTATGTATGTATATATATTCGTGATAACGATTCATAGTTTGGAAAGTCGTTTGTTTATTAAATCCTTTAACACACACAATGACAATATCTCTTCTCCTATGCTCAAATACAATATAACACCCTTCTCACTCAGTTCTCAGGAATGCACTTTGCCAGTAATCCAACTTCCAGCACAAAATGAATCAGCTGATTGGACTCACACAGGTGCGACTTCAAAGTCGTCCGACTCTGAAGCCACCCCATACAGCGCGATTTCAGCGCGGCTTTCAAAACGACTTCTGTATAGAAGTCATTGCAAGCCGCTCCAAAGTCGCCCCAAAGTAGTACAGGAACCTTTTTCTAAGTTGGAGCAACTTGAGTTGCTCCCATTAGAAGGGTTCTATTACAATGCATGGAGCGCGACTTGTCAGGCGTCTAAGTCGCCTGACAGGTCGCCCCTGTTTGAACCGGAACTAAGATTTGTTCTGAGTTGACCTTTTGTTTCGTTAGACCTTTAACCAGCTGAGATTCGAACCATTAATGGGTAGGCTGAATGAACCAGGTTGATCAATCAACTTTTGTTGAACCAGCCTTCCAGATTCTCTTGCGATAATCACTGTCTTCTTTCGGCGGGGGCGGCTTCCCCCACCAGGAGCAGACATTTGCTTGGCTGGGGGGATTTCCCTGTCAGCACTATCTGTGTTGATGGGGAAATTGTACAAATTTACAGGTTGCAGGAAATAAATTTGCACCGTGTATTGGAGCCCTTCTGTTCACATTTCCTATTATTGCCTAGATCTACAGTCTGAGGTAAAATATCAAGCCATCCACTGTCACTATGCCTCCAGGGGTTAGGGAGGTGCTACAACAGTAAATAAGGTGAAGCCGTGTTCACTTCAATATTTCTTATTCACTGAGATAGGTAACCATTCACTTTACAAAGTATAAATGCTCTATTCCTTTAGTAAATCAAACCTACAGACATACACAGAGGGTCAGACAAGGCTACTGTAGATGTTAAAAAAGCTTTGCTTGGGATTCCTGAATTGTGTCAATCGACCAGGGAAAAAATAACAAACATGCATCTTATATGATAAGCATAAAATGCCACAGAAAATACACATTCCTTTTTTTGCTCAGGAACACAATAAAAAATGCTGACAGTGACATTTAATATTATCAGAAGAATCATTTTAGAAGCAGTCCAATTCATTCAGAACAAGTTTATAATCAATTGGTGGAAGCCAAATCAGACAGCAGTGTAATGACTACTCTAGTATGTATCCAAGCCCCACATTATCTGCCTAATTTACTTTTACACCTTTGTTACCTCTTATCTCCATTTTAAGTTGCATTTCCTAGCAAAACGCATGCAACTAAAGCTCCTCATTCGACAGGTTGACATGAAAGGAAGCATTTTCAAGACTTTTGTATGGGAAGTCCACAGAGAAGCAGGCCTCAGGAACATACAACACTATCTCACTTACCCCATATATATGATAAAATAAGAATTTAACAAAAATGGAAATCCTTTTTCATCCTTTTTAATATTAGAATATGAATACTAAGAAAATAATTACTGAATACTCTCCATGAAACCGATTTGTATGTAGGTCCTAGCTATTTGGTCAGCTACAAGATGAAATTGAGTTAATTTACTAAAGGCAAATATGCTGTTCACTTTGTAAGGGGATTTTCCCATGGCTTAGTGAAAGTTCACTTTGCAACATATACAAAATAAAAAACAGCATTTTTGCTTCCACATGATTGGATAATGTAAGTCACCAGACCGTCATCTCATTCACTAAGCTCTGGGGAAAATTCCCTTTCAAAGTAAATGGTCTATTTGCTATTAGTAAATCATCCCCAATGTTGGGTCATACAAAGGTTACAAAAATGTAAAATTACATTATTTTTAAAGTGGTTGTACATGATCATGCCGTGATTGCCAGCTCCCGTGCGCATGTGCAGGAGCGGGGGAACACTGGGAACAGCTGTTACAATATCTAGAAAGCTCATTCCTAAAGAAAAAAACTTTAGTGAACACCAAAACACATGTTGGTAGAATCAGAACCCTGTGCTGATTTCCAGACTAGGACATATTGCTAGGCCACTGCCCTACCTCTATTGACATTCTTGCCTGACTAGGCCGAGGTCTATCAGGGCCTAGCAGTAACTTGTTATCTATTAAAGGGGTTGTAAAGGAAAAAAAATGTTTTTTCATAATAAGCATCCTTTACCTGCAGACATTCCTCTTTTCACTTCCTCATTGTTCGTTTTTGCTCAGAAGTTTCTCTATTTCTTCTCTGTTCTGCTCACTTCTTGCTTGTCTGATTGTAACTCACCACCGTGAAGGGAGGCTTTACTGCGGTGGTCAGTGACATGCTCACCCCCTCCTGGGAACTACATCTGTGCGGCAGGACGCTCTCTACGTGTTAGAGACTTCAAGGAGGTGTGAATTACTGGGCGTGCCGCAATTCATACTGGGAAATGTAGTTCTTACATGAACGAGCGATGCAAACCAGGAAGTGAATGAGAGAACAGAAACTAGAACGCCAGAGGTGATATAGGTGAAGGAATTTAATAGGTATTTACTCGTTTTTTAACAGAATCATTACACTATTCTGTCTGTCTACCTTGCAGACATTAATTTTAGGCAAAACATTTTTTTCCTTTACTCCTTTAACATCTGGATTTGGAAAATCCCCAATTTATGAACCTAAGACCCCTTTTACTCTGAAGGCGCTTTTCAGGCGTTTTATCGCTAAAAGTTGCGTCTGAAAAGCACCTCTTAAGCCCGAGTGTTTCACACTGGGGTGGTGTGCTTGCAGGACCAAAAAAGCAAGCACACCGCAAGCAGTGTCTTTGGGGTGGTGCGAGAGCGGTATATATACCACTCCTAAACTGCCCCTGCCATTGAAATCAATGGGCAGCGGCGCTTTGCGGGCAGTTTTAACCATTTCCTTGGCCGCTAGTGGGGTTAAAAGCCGCTAACGTGCCCCGCGCCCTACTGTGAAAGGGGTCTAAGTGTTTTTTTTACACAATATTGACTTGTACAGGTTACCTTCACGCTTACATGGCATTGTTATGATGACTATATAATAAACTGCAATGGGCAAAGACACATTTTGACTCCCATTGCTGCCAATATCCTAAAGTAGGGCAACAAAGGCAAAAAATTATTCTGGGTGTCTGGTTGGAGAAATTGATACACAAGTGTTAATATATTTAGAGAACTAAACAGCACAGTCATTAAAAACGAAAAAAAATGTTTTGTTTTGCCCAGTTTTCTATTTATTTAACCACCTCCCGCCGGCCGTACGACTTTGTACGGCCGCAGTGTGGATGCCAATTACTGGGAGGCCGTCTATATACGACCTCCAGCCACTGGGGGGCGCACAAAACGCAGCGACTGTGACGCGCTCGTGCCTGCTGCATCACTGAGATGCCGATGCGCGTGCCTGGCAGCCATGATGTCCGCCAGGCACCCGCAATCGGCAGTTACACAGACAAGGAGATGGATCTGTGTGTGTAAACACACAGATCCACGTCCTGTCAGGGAGAGAGGAGACCGATCTGTGTCCCTTGTACATAGGGACACAGATCGGTCACCTCCCCCAGTCAGTCCCCTTCCCCCACAGTTAGAAACACTATGCAGGGTACACATTTAACCCCTTCCTCACCCCCTAGTGTTAACCCCTTCTCTGCCAGTCACATTTATACAGTAATTAGTACATATTTATAGCACTGATCGCAGTATAAATGTGAATGGTGCCAAAAATGTGTCAAAAGTCCGATATGTCCGCCATAATGTCGCAGTCCCAATAAAAATCGCAGATTGCTGCCATTACTAGTAAAAAAAAATAATAAAAAATAATAATAATTCTGTCCCCTATTTTGTAGGCGCTATAACTTTTGCGCAATCCAGACGCTTATTGCGATTTTTTTTTTTTTATTTGAATATTTATTATAGCAAGTAAAAAAAATTTTTTTTCAAAATTGTCGCTCTTTTTTTGTTTATAGCGCAAACAGCAGAGGTGATCAAATACCACCAAAAGAAAGCTCTACTTGTGGGAAAAAAAGGACGTCAATTTTGTTTGGGAGCCACGTCGCAATTGTCAGTTAAAGCAACGCAGTGACGGAAGCTGAAATTTCACCTGGGCAGGAGGGGGGTATATGTGCCCAGTAAGCAAGTGGTTAAGATAACATTTTTTTTTTTTTTGTTCTATTGTACGAAGACAGAAATATTTGGAAGCTGTACAGTGTGCAGTATAGCAGTAACAGCTTTACAATGGAAAGAAAAGTGCTAATAACCATTGAAAAGTGCAAACATAAGCCTGGCTCAGAACTCTCAGCCAATCCTTTGATTGGACAGTATGTGATAAAGCAGAACTTGACAAATCCCAGAAACCAGGTGGCTGGTTTGCAAAAAAAAAAAAGTTATATCTAGGACCATGCCCTTTTAGATTTTTTAGATTAGCTGTCTGGCTACTCATGTTCTCCAAAACCCCATACTACGGTAGGTCCACTCCTACAATGAAAATGATATTACAATTTGTAATAGTTGTTTGCTGTGTATGCTGAACATATACGTAAAAGTTTCAGACATATACAAGAAATTAGGATATTTTCAATCTAATGGTACCCAACATCTTCATGCTCGTCCAAAAGCAGCCACCGCCTTTTTATTGGTGCTTATTAATTCCAGGACAGTGATTTAGTAAAAAAATTTAAATTAAATTTCACTGTCCAACAAAGCTGCCTCCACCATTCCCTAATCACAGAAATGTTTTGCTATGTGAACAGATCGTGTCAAGCCTCAAGGGCAATCTACCACCAAATAAAGAGCCCCCTGGGATTCTGAGAGGAATGGAGGTATTTGGCCTTCCAGGCTTGCCACCTGGAAAGGGTGAGAAAAGTATCCTTGCTTTTTAGGCCTATTGCCTGGAAAAGGAATGTCTCCAGGGAGTTCTAGTCAATGCTTTTTAGGCCTGCTGGTTGAAAAATCAAGATGGAGAGGAGAGTTCTGCTTAGTAAAGGAACATACACACGATCAGACTTTTTTATTTTTTTTATTTGTAGAACAGGGACAAGGCCGCGCGGGCCGACAAGCATAAAACACAGTAGTACACACAGTGCACGCAATGCATAAAATTACACAACAACAGAACACATTGCATTAAAACCATTGCTAACTTCCCCTCGGGAGCCCCCCGCGGGCCACCAGCATCAAAGTGCGCCTGCGCCCCCGGGGTGCGCCCAAAGGCCGCCACGCGCAACCAACCCGCGGCGGCTCTCAAGGAAGGGGAGGAGAAGCTCCCCAGCCTGTGGTAAACATAACAACTTGCCCGGACCGCACAACCGGCCCCACCATTTTCTTTTTATCCAGAAGGACGATCAGACTTTTTGACAACAACGGTCCGACTGACTTGTTTGATCGGACAATCCGACCGTGTGTATGCTCCATCGGACAATTGTTTTAGCTTTTTCATCTGACAAATGTTCGGTGTGAATGCTCTCAAACTTTTCCACAACAAATGTCCGATGGAGGATAATCTGATCGTGTGTACACAAGTTCATCGGACTTAAGTCCAAAGTACAAACATGCCAACCAATTCTAAAGATCAGACAACAATAGCGGAAGTTGCCCAAAGAGTGTCGGTAAAGAGCTGAAAAAACACGGGATTTGGTGAAAGTTGGCTGAAAAAGTCCTGCCGTGTGTATGCAGAACAAGTTCACGGCCAACGCCCAATCGGAGCAAAATCTACGGAAAAGTCAGATTGAAGTCCGATTGTGTGTATGAGGCTTAAGATTGCCAGTCTTGGATTAAAGGTCTACAACTAGTCTGTGAAAGATATTTCGAGGTAACCATTCCTCTGGGCTACCTGTTTCACCCTAGCCTATAGCAAAGGCAAAAAAGTTCAACCATGAACTGTGGCAGAGGTCAGAAGATACTACAGAGTGATAAAAGCCTCGTACACACGACCGAGAAACTCGACAGAATCCATCAAGAAACTTGGTGGGAGAGCTTTTTTGCCGAGGAAACCGGTCGTGTGTACGTTTTTCATCGAGGAAACTGTCGAGGAACTCGACGAGAAAAAAAGAGAACAAGTTCTCTTTTTCCTCGACAGGAGTCTCAATTTCCTCGTCATGTTCCTCGTCTGGCTGGTTTTCAACGAGAAACTCGAGCGTGTGTATGCTAAGAAACCCGTGCATGCTCAGAATAAAGTATGAGACGGGAGTAAAAGTAGCATTTGTAATGGAGATAACACATTGTTCACGCTGTAACAGACTGAAAAGTGCAAATCGTCTCTTAACAAACTTTTACTTAAAACGCAGTAACATGAGATTAGCAAAAGCAGCCCCCAGGGTTGTGCCAGTGGAATTGAACTTCCCCTGCTGTTGTATGTGTTGTACGTCACCGCGTTTGAGAACGAGGAGATTTGGTCTTGACCGTATGTACGCAAAGCAAGCTTGTCGAGTTCCTCGACAAGCCTAACAAGGAACTCGTCGAGGAAAACGATGAAGGCGTTTTGATGCTATTTTGTGGTTGCCTGAATACCTAGATTTCTATCCCCAAGAAGTAGAAACTCAAGGAAGAATTAAAAAACCCAGTATGTCCTTTGGGGGCTGAGTACTATCCCAACATTTTCCAAATGTAGTTTTAAAGCGGAGTTCCACCTAAAAATGGAACTTCCGCTTAACCCACTCTGCGCCCCCTTACATGCCACATTTGGCATGTAATTTTTTTGGGGGGGAGTGGGGGCTTCAGGAAATGGGGACTTCCTGTCCCACTTCCCCCTTCCGCCGAGGGGCTGGAAAGGCGATTAGCCTAATCGCCTTTTCACAGCCCCTCCCTGTAGGCGAGCGCCTGTCCAATCGGACGGCGCCGCTCGCGCACTGCCGCTCGCGCATGCGCAGTGGGTGCCCGGCCGTGAAGCCGAAATCTGTCACTGCCAGGTCCCCACACTAAGAATACAGACGCCGGCTGGCGAGGGGGGGCGAGGAGCGGAGCCCCGGCCGGCGCGTCGCTGGAGCCGTGAAGCAGGTAAGTGGCTGTTTATTTAAAGCCAGCAGCTACACTTTTTGTAGCTGCTGACTTTTAATAAACTTAAAAAAAAGGTGGAAAACCCCTTTAAGTGAAAGTTGCCCTGTGCCAATATAAAACATGACCCTGGGCACTTAAGGTGTGCATATTTTGAATGAAAACTTTTCAGTGGTACATATAATTATATCTTATGATCTTTGAAATACAATTATAACCTACTACCCAATATTGCAGGCACAAGGCTCACAAATACATGCAAAAGTGCTACAATTCACCAAATGATAGGCATCCAAATTTGTACCATAAATCAAGCTATAATTTTACATACCTTTCAACACTAGATGTTGCTATAGAGGGACAACCTAGAAGGAAGAAATCATGTGCTGCGTCACAGTGAAAAAAGTGGGTGTTGCTAAATTACATTAGAAACTGCTTAAAAGAATACACACCACACACACATGCCACAGTCATTGTACCCAAACAATACTGTGTAGCCAAGTGCTTGGCTAAGAATGGAGAGTGAGAGAAACACTGGCTGCAGCTGCTCTCTGTAGCTGCTGACTTGCAGTGCTGAACAGGTTAACAGCTATAGCAGCAAGAGGAGGGAGCTGCAGACAGAGCCATCTTTAATATTGATTGGACCCTGGCAAACATTTTCTTGCCCCCTCCCATGCATTTTCGCTCTCCACCTGCTCTGAGACATACAATAAATAGCAGCTAGACTCAAAATCAGTTTACTGAATCAGACCAGGCAGCGATTGCGATTGGTTGCCAGAGGTTACAGCATATCATTACCACTTACTGACTGGTTGCTAGAGGTTACAGCACACATTACAGCTCACTGATTAGTTACTAGAGGTTACAGCCCATTAAGGTGCTTGTTGATTGGTTGCTAGAGATTACTGTAGATCAATACTGCTCACTGATTGGTTGCTAGAGGTTACTGCACATCATTACTGCTCACTGATTGGTTGCTAGAGGTTACAGCACATCATCTCCTCACTGCCTGCACACCATGGACTGGGAGGTGAGTGGACCCATAAATTGACAGAAAACTCCTAGGGATCCTAGAACTCCTGGGATCAGTGGCAATGCTTAGGGGAGGGGAGGGTGTGATCAATGGCAATGCTGATTTTTTTTTACTGACTACCAATATAAAGAGGAGTTTCTACACTGGCCACCAATGTAATAGGGGTTTATACTGACCACTAATGTAATAGGAGCATTCACAATAACCACTAATGTAAGGAGGGATTTACACTGACCACCAATATAAGGGGGACCTTCACACTGGCCACTAGTGTAAATGAATGGATTGTACACCAAATCCCAATGTAATGAGAAGATTTACATTGACCACCAATGTAACAGACATTTAGTCTGCGTTCACATTTGTGTGTGTCGGGAATGCATGCAAAATCGTTTTCCTGACACCACAGAAACATACTGCCCTTTAGCAGATACACTACAGTGCTATTAATTGTTAATTACACCCTCACGCATCTGCTGAGATGTGTTGTGTGCCGGGTCATTGAAAAAAAGGGTTAGGGAATTTTATCTGCATTTCTAGTGAAATTTAAATTTATGGGCAACCCTACAGGCAACCTACATCTTTATCCAGCTAATGTCAGCACACCTCTGCATCCTAAAACCCCTGCTAACCCCTGTACCCCAAACCTCCCCCATCCTCTCCACTCCAACCCTTCCTCCCTTTAAATCTACCTGCCTCCTATGCTCATCTTTGCACCCACTTTCCTTACTTCTATACATCCCCTCTGAGCTCACTTGTGCACCCCAAACTGTAATTCCGTCTCTGCCTTCCCTTGCACACCCCCAGACTACCCCCCACACTAATTTGCTTACCTTTGCAGAACAGGAAGATGGTAGGCCTAATGGCCACAGTTGCAAACAAAACTTTCAAGCATGCCCTTTATCTCCCCAGTGGGCAGCATTCAGCAGATGTGATGGTGGATATGACCTCAGGGGGCATGATATACATATGAATGCCGCCTCTATTTACATATGAAGGCCGCCGGTCTGCCGCTATTTACATGTAGCGCCTGTGTACTTTTCAGTACAGGTGCTATGTCAAATTTAGTGTGATGAGAGAGTTATTTGCTCTCATCCAGTTTGATTTGCTTAAATTCGGCTGTTGCCAGCCCTGAACTGTCCTGTGGGTCATTCTGTGCGCCAGAGATGCAGTTCCATCTCTGGGAGGCAGGTGGCGCCAGAGGGGTCCATGCGGAGGCGCCTTTTCGCCAATCAGAGGAGTGTTTCCCTCGCAGGGCATGCTGGGGAAGGGTATTTCTGTGGCAATCGCCATTTTGTGGGGTTCTTCACGGGTTCCTGGTTCCAGGTGCGGCACCCACCTTTAGGGTGTGCGCACATCATGGGCCCCGGCGATATGGCCTACCAGGCCGGGGCACACGTGCTACGCGGAGTTCCTGACTCTGGGCTCTCATGGCCCAGAGCAACTGATGCTCAAAGGGGCCCCAGTGACTTACTGGGTCCCCCATCTCTTGTGCAGAGGATCCCAAGCGAGTTGTGCTGTTTGGTGGGGAGTCGGTCTGAGGTGAACCCGGAGGCAGGTGATCCAACAGGGCTTAGACGAACCATCGGGGATCTGGGT
Organism: Rana temporaria; assembly: GCF_905171775.1. Lineage (NCBI taxonomy): Eukaryota > Metazoa > Chordata > Amphibia > Anura > Ranidae > Rana > Rana temporaria. The sequence goes on from NC_053490.1 coordinate 138,762,335, forward strand.
AACCGGACACTGACAGGTTGTATGCTGCAAACTGTCAGTCGGTGACCCTAAGGAGAAGAAGTCTACCTGAGGAACATTCAGGCAAGAATTATTGACTGGGAGGATTCGCTCTACCATCCATGTTCTCAAGTAACAGGCCTGTGGCAGAGGTCTCAAATCCTAATTCTGTTAGAGCCAAGTCTGTGGCAGAGACTTGTTCCTTCCCAGAGGTTCTAAGTGACGCTCTGGCTGCCAGGCCTGTGAGAGGGACCTGTCCAGGGGCACTTCACCCACTTCGGCTGAAGTGGCGATGAGGAAAGAGTTGCTATTGGAAGCAGGACTGCTTCTGTTTATCCAAAGGCATGAATCTGCAAGTTCTATTTTTCACCAACCTACTTCTGTCTACCTCAGTTGACTGTTGGTCATGTTGGACCAGTAATAAAGCATAGAAAACGTCACCCTGCTATCTGGACATTGCGTTATTGCTCTTCACCATCATCATCATCCCTAGACACATCACAGAGGTAACATAATTATGCCGATCCCAAATCTAATCAGCGGCTCCTGAGGGGGTAGCGCTACATACATATCAATGCAGGTTATTTACATGTAAACACAGGGTCTGCAGGTGTGCCATCTGTATAAGCCAATAGGGCAGAGCTAAGCAGCATTAATAGCAGCACTTCACACTGAGATATCGGGACACAGCACAGGACTAAAACTGTAAGGGAGAAGGGAAATTAAACCAGTATAGTTGGCAAGTAGGAGGCAGCAGCTTTGGGCCCCACAACAATGACAGGGCCCAGGGCAGCTGCCCCTTTTGTCCTGCATTGAAGACGGCCCTGGCTGCTGAACAGGAAGAGTTCTATAATTGAGTCAGGCAACATTCCACTGTAGGAACTGTACTCCAGAGGAGAGAGACTCCACTGTGATCAAGAGCTTTTGAACAGCATTTCCCAGAGTGAGATTGCCAGGAGGAGGGGAAAGAGCTGCTTTACGTAAGCTGTACAGAACACATCTTCCTCTTACCTCTGCACATCGCTGTCCAGTGTGCACTACCACTGCTGCATATCGGTATCCGGAGTGATGAGTTTAGGAGTGCGGACTGCCAGAGTCACCTGGGTGCAGAGCAAAGAGTGGACCTATTGCTGTGTGTGACCAGATAGTGAGCTGCAATATCTAGTAGCATTGAGACTGCTTTCAGGCTTGACTGGGAGGCCCCGTACACACGGCCGAGGAACTCGACGTGCCAAACACATCGAGTTCCTCGGCCAGTTCAGCCCTGAAGCCGCCGAGGACCTCGGCGGGCCGAGAGCTCCCATAGAACAACGAGGAAATAGAGAACATGTTCTCTATTTCCTCGCCGAGGTCCTCGTCGGCTTCCTCGGCCGAAAGTGTACACACGGCCGGGTTTCTCGGCAGAATTCAGCCAGAAACTCGGTCGGAAGCTGAATTCTGCCGAGGAAACTGGTCGTGTGTACGGGGCCTAACAGTTCTAATGTACACCAATGATACAACTGGGCCCCAACTCTAGCTGGCTGAAGTTAGGACTAAAAACTGTCCCTTTACAGCTACTTTATAGAGACCTTCACCTATTGCTTATGCTAAGAGGTACCTCTCAGAGGACATTGCATCATATTTTAGCCATTCCTCTAGAGTACACTCTAGACTAGTTATAGTAGTAGAAGTAGTATAGTAGTTAATGTTTACATTAATTGTTTATTCCTTACTTTGCTGATTCATAAGTTAATCCCAGTCTAGTAGTACGGAACTCTATTCTAAGTTGCCATGATGCAATCACCATACTAGCAGATTGTGTTTAAACCTACCTACCATTTATGGTCTTGTGTCTATTTCCTGGTGCCAATTCACAGCCTAGTTAAAGGTATCTATACTCATGTTCTTATAAGTGCTTGCAATAACTTTCATTCAACCAAGTATGTCATAGGGGCTGAGGTTGTTTTTGGAGTCGAGTTGCAGAACACAGAACCCAAATTACCAAGTGGCTCCTGCAGGGATAGCGCTACAACTGCATAACTACTGAACCACAAGTGAGATATTTACAGACAAACGTAAATTCAAAGGATCAAAATGAAAAAGAATATGTACAAAGAGCTTCATTCGAGCCAACCTTAAAAAATAACTTTTGTAAAATAGAAACTACTTAGCACCCAGCAACAGTAGAGACAATTAACTCTATGGCCAAGAGCAGGGGTCTCTAAACTTTGACCCTCCAGTTGTTCAGGAACTACAATTCCCTTAATGCCTAATCATGTATGTGAATATCAGTGTTTTACAATGCCTCATGGGAGTTGTAGTTCTGCAACAGCTTGAGGGCTCTAGTTTGGAGATCCCTGGCCAAGAGCATGTAATGTACAGCAGTACAACACAATGGGGTTGATTAACTATAGTCTTTTCCTATCTCCCCCCCACATCCAGCCCATCTGCCGTCCTAGGCTTTCTTGTCATCTTCCACAGCCCTGCTCCACTCTCCCCGCCCCATCCCCTGCCAGCAAACTGTCACGCGAGTGAGAAAAAAAAAAACAGCGCTGCTGGGATATATGATGTTTATGTCCCGGGAGTCAGTGCAAATGCCAGGAAACAATGGGAAGCAGTGGCGGCCCGTCCATAGGGGGCGCTCGGGCGCCGCCCCCCCCAAGCTGTAAAAAAAAAAAAAAAAAAATCTGAAAAAAAAAAAAAAAATTTTGAAAAAAAAATAAATGTCACTTTAAGAGTGACCAGGCGCCGGACATGCGGCGGTCTATGGGAAGCTTCCCAGCTTGCAATCAGCTGATTGCAGGCTTGGAAGCTGATTTGCCCGTGTTTTGGGCGTGTGCAGGGCGCAAGCTGTGCGCCCGCACACACTCCCACTCGCCACTGATTTGTCCCTGGCTTCTGCTCTGTCGTTTTTATTGGCCGGACCGGAGGGTGATTGGGCGGTGCTTTTTCTGCACTGTCGCGTCACTTTCAGCTTCCCGGCACTGGGACTGACTCTGCGACTTGTGGAGTGCGGCAACGGCAGCTATCCGGGACCGGGACCCTTTGATGGAGGCAAAGAGCTGATCACAGTGGCAGGCTGCAGTGGATGGATGGACACAGAGCACCAGGTGAGTGCCGGGATCGGAGAGGACTCCTCACCTTCCCTATTTGCTGTTGGCGTCATAACAATATGGCATGTCTCTCTCTCTCTCCGCACCATCATGCTTCCGTGTAGCTTCCCCCTCCTCGGTCTCCTCTGCAGAGCAGCAAACCGAGTGGAGTGTGACTGTGCCAGTGAGTACTGTGTGTCCTGCCGTGATCCAGGCCCCCCTCCCCCACCTCTGAGCTTCATGGAGGGGGAGGGGGGGCTGCTGAGTGTTGTGGTTCGTGGCAGTGACTGGCAGCTGTGGGGGGTTTCTCCATCACCTTCTCCGCATCTCCTTCCGGATAGCTTCCCCCTCCTCTGCAGAGCAGCAAACCGATTGGAGTGTGACTGTTCCAGTGAGTACTGTGTGTCCTGCCGTGATCCTGGCCCCCCTCCCCCACCTCTGATCACCTTTCTCAGCTGCTGAAGAGCTTCATGGAGGGGGGGGGGGCTGCTGAGTGTTGTGGTTCATGGCAGTGACTGGCAGCTGTGGGGGGTTTCTCCACCCTAAACACCCCTCCTCCCTCCATCTCCACCCTAAACACCCCCCCTGCATCTCCACCCTAAACACCCCCCCTGCATCTCCACCCTAAACACCCCCCCTCCCTGCATCTCCACCCTAAACACCCCATCCCTGCATCTCCACCCTAAACACCCCATCCCTGCATCTCCACCCTAAACACCCCCCTCCCTGCATCTCCACCCTAAACACCCCCCCTGCATCTCCACCCTAAACACCCCCCCTGCATCTCCACCCTAAACACCCCCCCTCCCTGCATCTCCACCCTAAACACCCCATCCCTGCATCTCCACCCTAAACACCCCATCCCTGCATCTCCACCCTAAACACCCCCCTCCCTGCATCTCCACCCTAAACACCCCCCCTGCATCTCCACCCTAAACACCCCCCCTGCATCTCCACCCTAAACACCCCCCCTCCCTGCATCTCCACCCTAAACACCCCCTCCCTGCATCTCCACCCTAAACCCCCCCCGCATCTTCACCCTAAACACCCCCCCCCCCTCCCTGCATCTCCACCCTAAACACCCCCATCCCTGCATCTCCACCCTAAACACCCCCCTCCCTGCATCTCCCATCTCCACCCTAAACACCCCCCTCCCTGCATCTCCACCCTAAACACCCCCCTCCCTGCATCTCCACCCTAAACACCTCCCCTCTCTGCATCTCCACCCTAAACACACACCCCCCTGCATCTCCACCCTAAACACCCCCCTCCCTGCATCTCCACCCTAAACACACACCCCCCTGCATCTCCACCCTAAACACCCCCCTCCCTGCATCTCCACCCTAAACACCTCCCCTCTCTGCATCTCCACCCTAAACACATCCCCTCTGCATCTCCACCCTAAACACCCCCCCTCCCTGCATCTCCACCCTAAACACACCCCCCCTGCATCTCCACCCTAAACACCCCCCTCCCTGCATCTCCACCCTAAACACACACACCCCCTGCATCTCCACCCTAAACACCCCCCCCTCCCTGCATATCCACCCTAAACACCCCCCTCCCTGCATCTCCACCCTAAACACCTCCCCTCCCTGCATCTCCACCCTAAACACCTCCCCTCCCTGCATCTCCACCCTAAACACACACCCCCTGCATCTCCACCCTAAACACCCCCCCTCCCTGCATCTCCACCCTAAACACTCCCCTTTGCTGAATCTCCACCCTAAACACCCCCCCCTCTCTCTGCATCTCCACTCTAAACCCCCCTCTCTGCATCTCCACCCTAAACACCCCCCCCCACATCTCCACCCTAAACACCCCCCTCCCTGCATCTCCACCCTAAACACCTCCCCTCTCTGCATCTCCACCCTAAACACCCCCCCTCCCTGCATCCACCCTAAACACCCCCCCTCCCTGCATCCACCCTAAACACCCCCCCTCCCTGCATCTCCACCCTAAACACCCCCCTCCCTGCATATCCACCCTAAACACCCCCCCTGCATCTCCACCCTAAACACCCCCCCTCCCTGCATCTCCACCCTAAACACCCCCCTCCCTGCATCTCCACTCTAAACCCCCCTCCCTGCATCTCCACCCTAAACACTCCCCTTTGCTGCATCTCCACCCTAAACACCCCCCGCATCTCCACCCTAAACACCCCCCCTCTCTCTGCATCTCCACTCTAAACCCCCCTCTCTGCATCTCCACCCTAAACATCCCCCCCACATCTCCACCCTAAACACCCCCCTCCCTGCATCTCCACCCTAAACACCTCCCCTCTCTGCATCTCCACCCTAAACACCCCCCCTCCCTGCATCCACCCTAAACACCCCCCCTCCCTGCATCCACCCTAAACACCCCCCCTCCCTGCATCTCCACCCTAAACACCCCCCTCCCTGCATATCCACCCTAAACACCCCCCCTGCATCTCCACCCTAAACACCCCCCCTCCCTGCATCTCCACCCTAAACGCCCCCCTCCCTGCATCTCCACTCTAAACCCCCCTCCCTGCATCTCCACCCTAAACACCCCCCCCACATCTCCACCCTAAACACCCCCCTCTCTGCATCTCCACCCTAAACACCTCCCCTCCCTGCATCTCCACCCTAAACACCCCCCCTCCCTGCATCTCCACCCTAAACACCCCCCCCTCCCTGCATCTCCACCCTAAAAACACACCCCCCTGCATCTCCACCCTAAAAACACACCCCCCTGCATCTCCACCCTAAACACCCCCCTCCCTGCATCTCCACCCTAAACACCCCCCCTCCCTGCATCTCCACCCTAAAAACACACCCCCCTGCATCTCCACCCTAAACACCCCCCTCCCTGCATCTCCACCCTAAACACCCCCCTCCCTGCATCTCCACCCTAAACACCCCCCTCCCTGCATCTCCACCCTAAACACCCCCCTCCCTGCATCTCCACCCTAAACACCCCCCTCCCTGCATCTCCACCCTAAACACCCCCCTCCCTGCATCTCCACCCTAAACACCTCCCCTCTCTGCATCTCCACCCTAAACACACACCCCCTTGCATCTCCACCCTAACCACCCCCCTCCCTGCATCTCCACCCTAAACACCTCCCCTCTCTGCATCTCCACCCTAAACACCCCCCTCCCTGCATCTCCACCCTAAACACACACCCCCCTGCATCTCCACCCTAAACACCCCCCCCTCCCTGCATCTCCACCCTAAACACACACACCCCCTGCATCTCCACCCTAAACACCCCCCTCCCTGCATATCCACCCTAAACACCCCCCTCCCTGCATCTCCACTCTAAACCCCCCTCCCTGCATCTCCACCCTAAACACTCCCCTTTGCTGCATCTCCACCCTAAACACCCCCCGCATCTCCACCCTAAACACCCCCCCTCTCCCCTCCCTGCATCTCCACTCTAAACCCCCCTCTCTGCATCTCCACCCTAAACACCCCCCCCCACATCTCCACCCTAAACACCCCCCTCCCTGCATCTCCACCCTAAACACCTCCCCTCTCTGCATCTCCACCCTAAACACCCCCCCTCCCTGCATCTCCACCCTAAACACCCCCCCTCCCTGCATCTCCACCCTAAACACCCCCCTCCCTGCATATCCACCCTAAACACCCCCCCTGCATCTCCACCCTAAACACCCCCCCTCCCTGCATCTCCACCCTAAACACCCCCCTCCCTGCATCTCCACTCTAAACCCCCCTCCCTGCATCTCCACCCTAAACACTCCCCTTTGCTGCATCTCCACCCTAAACACCCCCCGCATCTCCACCCTAAACACCCCCCCTCTCTCTGCATCTCCACTCTAAACCCCCCTCTCTGCATCTCCACCCTAAACACCCCCCCCCACATCTCCACCCTAAACACCCCCCTCCCTGCATCTCCACCCTAAACACCTCCCCTCTCTGCATCTCCACCCTAAACACCCCCCCTCCCTGCATCCACCCTAAACACCCCCCCCTCCCTGCATCTCCACCCTAAACACCCCCCTCCCTGCATATCCACCCTAAACACCCCCCCTGCATCTCCACCCTAAACACCCCCCCTCCCTGCATCTCCACCCTAAACGCCCCCCTCCCTGCATCTCCACTCTAAACCCCCCTCCCTGCATCTCCACCCTAAACACCCCCCCCACATCTCCACCCTAAACACCCCCCTCTCTGCATCTCCACCCTAAACACCTCCCCTCTCTGCATCTCCACCCTAAACACCCCCCCTCCCTGCATCTCCACCCTAAACACCCCCCCTCCCTGCATCTCCACCCTAAAAACACACCCCCCCTGCATCTCCACCCTAAACACCCCCCTCCCTGCATCTCCACCCTAAACACCCCCCTCCCTGCATCTCCACCCTAAACACCCCCCTCCCTGCATCTCCACCCTAAACACCCCCCCTCCCTGCATCTCCACCCTAAACACCCCCCTCCCTGCATCTCCACCCTAAACACCCCCCTCCCTGCATCTCCACCCTAAACACCCCCCTCCCTGCATCTCCACCCTAAACACCTCCCCTCTCTGCATCTCCACCCTAAACACACACCCCCTTGCATCTCCACCCTAACCACCCCCCTCCCTGCATCTCCACCCTAAACACCTCCCCTCTCTGCATCTCCACCCTAAACACCCCCCTCCCTGCATCTCCACCCTAAACACACACCCCCCTGCATCTCCACCCTAAACACCCCCCCTCCCTGCATCTCCACCCTAAACACACACACCCCCTGCATCTCCACCCTAAACACCCCCCTCCCTGCATATCCACCCTAAACACCCCCCTCCCTGCATCTCCACCCTAAACACCCCCTCCCTGCATCTCCACCCTAAACACCTCCCCTCCCTGCATCTCCACCCTAAACACCCCCTCCCTGCATCTCCACCCTAAACACACACCCCCTGCATCTCCACCCTAAACACCCCCCTCCCTGCATCTCCACCCTAAACACCCCCCTCGCTGCATCTCCACCCTAAACACCCCCCGCATCTCCACCCTAAACACCCCCCCTCTCTCTGCATCTCCACTCTAAACCCCCCTCTCTGCATCTCCACCCTAAACACCCCCCCCCCCACATCTCCACCCTAAACACCCCCTCCCTGCATCTCCATCCTAAACACTCCCTTCCCTGCATCTCCACCCTAAACACCCCCCCTCCCTGCATCTACACCCTAAACAAATAACCTCTCTTCCTGCCTCTCCACCCTAAACACCCCCCATCCCTGCCTCTCCACCCTAAACAAATAACTTCTCTGTGTTTAATGATGGGGTTAGTAGGAGGGAGGGGGTCCTGTGTAACAATGGGGGGTAGTGTTGAGGAAGGGGTCCTGTGTAATGATGGGGAGAGGGATGGTGGTAGGGGTAATTGGGGTGATTGGTTTTGTTTAACCATGCCCCTTAAGCCCCTTTCATTTTTTGGCGTGATGTGCCGCATGTTTACAGTTGGGGGGTATGTACTCTGTCCTGTGATGCTGAGTTGTATACTTTGTCCTGTGATGCTGGGGTTGTATACTTTGTCCTGTGATGCTGGGGCTGTATACTCTGTCCTGTGATGCTGGGGTTGTATACTTTGTCTTGTGATGCTGGGGCTGTATACTCCTGACACTGGGTGGAAGTTAGTGGAATAGAGGGGACGGAGTGGGTGAATTATATGAGGGGTGGGGCTTATGAGAAGTGGGATGGACCAAAAGGGAGGGGTGGGGTCTGGCGCCCCCCCATCCTAAAACTTCACCAGCCGCCACTGATGGGAAGTACACAAAATAAGGTATTTACTGCCACCAATTTATGTAATTCACAATGATTACACAGCAAGTGCTAAATATTTTATTGAAGGAAAGAAAATAAAAAGTACTGAAGGTTCGCTTTAGGCTTTGACAAAAAACCTGGAAGCTGATGGTTTCTATGCAGTGCTGCACCAGATTTGCACTCTCCAGTTTTAGTAAATAAACCCAACGAATAGAATACAGTGGTCAACAGTACAGTGGAACCTCGGATTGCGAGTAACGCGGTTAAGGAGCGTTTCGCAATACGATTTTTTTTTTAATCCTGACTCGGTTTGCGAGTGTTGTCCCGCAAAACGAGCAGGATTCAAGCCACAGCAGTGTGCAGTACCACATTTGGCCAGAGGTGTGGGGGCGCCGGAGCCAAGTGGAGCAGGTCAGAGCCGTTTGGAAATACTTGGAAAAACTCGGAAATACTATGTTCCGTGGGCCTTTTCCGAGGGTTTTTGAGTTCAGCTGAGCTAAGCTGTATTTCAGGGGCTCTCTGGCGCCCCCCCCCACCTCTGGCCACATGCTGTATTGCATGCCATAGAAATCAATGCGGAACAAATTATCTTAGTTTCCATTGACTTCTATGGGGAAACTCGCTTTGATATTCTCGTAATCCAAGGTTCGTAATCCAAGGTTCCACTGTATGTGTTATAGCTCTGACGCTGATGATCAATGAAAGAAAAAATGTCTAGCAATGATGGTCAGGTGGAGGAAAAATGTCTGGCATCAGTGGTCAGGCGGAGGAATAAATGACCAGTGTTGGTGGCTAAGGGGAAGAAAAATACCTTCAGCCAGTGGTAAAAAAGGTCAGAGAGGGTGGTCACTGGGAGGAAAAAATGCCTGGTCTTGGTAGGTAATGGGACAAAACAATTCCCATAAAAATGCTTGGCATTGGTGGTCAACAGGAGAAAAAAAGCTGGTCTCCGCAAAACGCCGGGATTTTGTTATAATCCTGGGACAGGATTTTATAGTAAGGCCCCGTACACACGACCGAGTTTCTCGGCAGAATTCAGCCAGAAACTCGGTTCAGAGCTGAATTCTGCCGAGAAACCCGGCCGTGTGTACACTTTCGGCCGAGGAAGCCGACGAGGACCTCGGCGAGGAAATAGAGAACATGTTCTCTATTTCCTCGTTGTTCAATGGCAAAAGTCGGCCCGCCGAGTTCCTCGGCGGCTTCCACACTGAACTCGACGAGGAACTCGATGTGTTTGTTCCTCGGTCGTGTGTACGAGGCCTCAGTCTTTCTCACTGCTCCTGTTCTGCGCTTTCTTGCTGAACACCACAACAGTAAATCCCTTGTAACATGTATTAAAAATATATTACTAGATGAGATGGTGAGTAACAGTCACCGGAAAAGGTCCGAGTCACAGAGAGGTGAATATGGGTAAGTGGAAGGTTGGTAAACATTACCAGTTTCCACCCACTTTCCATTCCACTCCAGTGTCTGCCAGATCTTTCTGGAGGGATCGTGCAGTCAAACGTGGGTTTTGAATTGCTTTTCTCACAATCCTGCGAGCTGTTCTGTCTGATATTTTTCTTGGTCTTCCAGATCTTGCTTTAACTTCCACTGTTCCTGATGACTGACATTTCTTAATTACATTCCGAACAGAGGATATTGACATCTGAAAACGCGTTGCTATCTTCTTATAGCCTTCTCCAGCTTTGTGAGCGTCAACTATTTTCAGTTTCAGTTTTCTAGACAACTACTTAGAAGAACCCATGGTGCCGATTGTTGGGGCAAGGTCAGATGAGTCTGGGCATTTAAAACCTTTGAGATTGACATCACCTGGTCTTCCCAGACGATGATTGAGAACAATCCATGACACTCAGCTTTGCAAAGGGGGCAGTGCATGCTATAAATTCTGCAGGGTGCCCAAACTTTTACAGACGCCATTTTTTTGTTTTCTGTAATTTTGAAAGTGTAAATGATGGAAATAAAATTTAACTTTTTTTTTACATATTATAAGAATGTCTAATCTGTCATTTGACGCCTTTTGGAGATTTTTCCATCTTTCCTTGGCTTCGTTATGCACATTAATACACATTTTTACCTGGGGTGCCCAAACTTTCGATCCCCACTGTATATACAATCAGGCATTAATATAACAGCAGTAGCTACATCTGCAGTATACAAGAGACCCCCGTTACTCTCCAAGGGAATGAACAGAATAGTGTCACGTGACTAATTATTTGCAGGCAGGGAAAGCGACTCGTGACATGATTCTCCACATGTCACTCCTCTGAACAGATTGTTACAAGGCTGGCATTTATTGTGTCCATATGCAGCATCTCAGCCCTAAGTGATCTAAGTAACTGTTTACACTAATACAGTGCCCAAGGCAGTCTCAGAGGCTCCAGTAATTGGCACACGCACAATTCCGACTGTATAATATGCCACTTGCGTGGGAAGGGAGAGAGGGAAGACATAGAGATTCAGTAATTAAGGAGCTGTAAACTTAGATTGAGACGCACTATTGCATTCATATTCGAATTTCTTAATGCTTGGATGTCTCCGATTTCTTTATTTTTGATGCTTTTGTACCAAATGACTCCCAGGCTAGGCAGCGATGAAGTTAGCTGTCCATTATATAATGGTTTTCTGGTTTTCACAGACACAGAGTGCACCGAGGTCTGCATGTGAATGTTTAATTAGCCCATTGTTTTCAAAGGGTGAATCTAGAGTTCCCTCAATTGGATGACTTTGTGTGAACTAATGTGTTAAATAGCAGTAGGTTGCTGGGTCAACCTTAATTAGCTTAAAGTGCAGGAAGATCTGTATGTCTCAGCAGATCTACAGTCACCCTGCTGCACATTCAAGGAAGTAAATTGAGCTCAAATATTACCATCTAACTGCAGTTATTTATGATTGGTCAGTGAACAGTTCAAATGGCTCAATCTGCATGAACACAGGCTTTTTGCAGCAGTACGGTAAACAACCTGATTACTGAACAACCGCCACCACACCTATACAGAGATGGTAACTTCTATGTCACCATTCATGACTATGGACTATTGCATATGACTATTAAAGGGGTTGTAAAGGTAAAAAAATAATTCCCAAAATAACTTCCTTTACCTTAGTGCAGTCCTCCTTCACTTACCTCATCCATCGATTTTGCGTTTAAATGTCCTTATTTCTTTTGAGAAATCCTCACTTCCTGTTCTTCTGTCTGTAACTACACACCGTAATGTGAGGCTTTCTCCCTGGTGTGGAGAAAGCTTCTTGAGGGGGGAGGGGGTGAGCAGGCAAGTCAGGACACTCTCTACTTTGCAGATAGAGAAAGGAGCTATGTGTTAGTGGGCCTCCTGACACTCCTGCTCGCCCCCTCCCCCCCTCAAGAGGCTTTTTCCACACCAGGGAGAAAGCCTCGCATTACTGTGTGGAGTTACAGACAGAAGAACAGGAAGTGAGGATTTCTCAGAAGAAATAAGGACATTTAAAAGCAAAATGGAAGGATGAGGTAAGTGAAGGAGGACTGCACTAAGGTAAAGGGAAGCTATTTAGGGGAAAAAAAATTCCTTTACAACCCCTTTAAGCCTCGTACACACGATCAGATTTTCCGACGGAATTGTGTGATGAAAGGCTGTTGGCGGAAAATCCGACCGTTTGTATGCTCCATAGTACAATTGTTGTTGGATTTTCCACGGACAAATGTTGGATGGCCGGCTTTAAAATTTTCCGCAAACATTTGTCTGTTGTCGGCTTTTCTGAGCGTGTGCACAAACACGCATGTTCAGAATCAATGCTCACCAAACACAACATTAGCAGGAGGTGCCCAAAGGGTGGCGCTAAGGAGCTGAAAAACCATGTTGTTTTGTGTTTGTTGGCTGACAATTGTGTGCCGTTTGTAAGCAAGACAAATTCCTGGCCAACGTCCTTCGGACAAAAGTTCTGCACTTTGTCCGCTAAAAATGAGATTGTGTGTACCGGGCTTTAGAATAGCAGAGGCACCAAGTACTACTCATAGGTGAATCAAACTATTGAGGGACTAATTAAAAAGCTCTTAAGCATTAGCATTCAGCTCTAGAGTTCCGTGTTGGCAGTTTTTGTCATCTCCTACCGCAGATGGCATCACCCTGACACTAACTTCTCTGCAACCGTAACAATAAAACACTAACCTCCCTTATGTAAGCATTACCTCTTACTGTATTTGTATGCCCTCTGTGCTGGGATTCTCTGAATTAATAACCAACCTTTCCTGTGCTGACAGTTACCATTGTTGAAAACCACCTCTTCTGTTTTTGTGTAGGCCATTTGCGTACCTCATGAAGCATGACTGGAAAACTCCTAGGACGTCACTCAGGGATGCCTAGCTCTTGCTGTTCACTTTCACTATCACATTAGTGAGCTCTTTCCATGAGTAAAATTCCCTTGCATGCTTTTTCTCTCCCTCTGAGCTCAGCGTTTGAGAGCTCACTCATGTGGTGGTGAAGGTGAAAAGTATCAGCTAGGCATCTTTTAGCCAAATCCTTAGAAACATCCTAAGACTTTTCCAGTCAGGCTTTATGAGATATGTAAATGGCCTACACCTACAGCAAGGGCATTATTCAACTTTGGACAAAGCTGCACTGACTGAAATGATGGCCAGCAATGCCATCAGTGCCACCCATCAGTGTCCATCAGTGCCACCCAGTGTCCATCAGTGCCACCTCTTAGTGCCCATCTATGCCCAGTGCCCACCTATCAGTGCCCATCTGTGCCACCCATAAGTACCCATCAGTGCCACCCATAAGTACTACCCATAAGTGCCCATCAGTGCCGCCTATGAGTGCCCATCAGTGCTGCCTATGAGTGCAATGTATATATAAATTAATTTGCGCTGAATATTAACTTAGAAAATGCAAATCGTGCTGATAAGTGATTTAAAAGAAACTATCAAATGTCAAATTAATAGGCAAAAAGATACAAATAAAGTCCAATTGCATAAATATACACCAGTGGTTTTCAATGAAACAACACCCAGATCAGTGTGATGATTAAAGGAAGGTGTGATGTGATCTCAAACAACGTGCTCCTGCTTCACAAGTAGAACGCCTCTTCCACATTAACCACAGCTCATGGAAAACAAAAGAGAGAAACTCTCATAGCGCAGCTGAGTATTAAACAATACAAGGAGGATAGATGGTCTCTAGCAATGGCACACTCACGAATCCACCGATTAAAAGCCGCATATAGCAACAATACACCGATCCTTCATTAAGCCGCTCAGCTCATATGATGTTTCCTCTCCTCATTCGAATCCTAGATCGAATCCTAGATCCGTCCCGCTCGTAGCTCCTCCCCCACGCGTTACGTCAATAGTCACTTGACTTAATCATGGGTGACCCATGATTAAGTCAAGTGACTATTGACGTAACGCGTGGGGGAGGAGCTACGAGCGGGACGGATCTAGGATTCGATCTAGGATTCGAATGAGGAGAGGAAACATCATATGAGCTGAGCGGCTTAATGAAGGATCGGTGTATTGTTGCTATATGCGGCTTTTAATCGGTGGATTCGTGAGTGTGCCATTGCTAGAGACCATCTATCCTCCTTGTATTGTTTAATACTCAGCTGCGCTGTGAGAGTTTCTCTCTTTTGTTTTCCATGAGCTGTGGTTAATGTGGAAGAGGCGTTCTACTTGTGAAGCAGGAGCACGTTGTTTGAGATCACATCACACCTTCCTTTAATCATCACACTGATCTGGGTGTTGTTTCATTGAAAACCACTGGTGTATATTTATGCAATTGGACTTTATTTGTATCTTTTTGCCTATTAATTTGACATTTGATAGTTTCTTTTAAATCACTTATCAGCACGATTTGCATTTTCTAAGTTAATATTCAGCGCAAATTAATTTATATATACATTGCACTATTTTGTTTGACCTACATCACTTTTTTGCTGCGTTTATTATTTGGTAATTTTGTTAATGCTCTATAATTTGATATTTAATTAGCGCTGTAGTACTAATATTTTTACATTTATTCGCTGCCTATGAGTGCCCATCAGTGCAGCATACCAGCTCCGCCTATCAGTGCTGCCTATTGGTGCCCATCAGTGCCGCCTCATCGGGGCCCATCAGTGCCACCTCATCGGTGCCCATCAGTGCCGCCATATCAGTGCCCATAATTGAAGAAGAAAACATACTTTTTTCCAAAAAAAAATTACAGAAAAAAATAAAAACTACATTTTTTTCAAAAATGTCGGTATTTTTTTAGTTGTTGCGCAAAAAATAAAAATCGCAGATGTGATCAAATACAACCAAAAGAAAGCTCTATTTGTGGGAAAAAAATGATAACAATTTCATTTGGGTACAGTGTAGCATGACCGCGCAATTGTCATTCAAAGTGCGACAGCGCTGAAAGCTGAAAATTGGCTTGGGTGGGAAGGTGCGTGGTATGGAAGTGGTTAAGAGACAACACAACACCTTTTTCATATACTGTGTATAGCTTGCAATAATAACTATACGAATTAATTGGAGTCATGCAACTAAAACTTGCCATTGTTTTGTGGGGTCAGTTTAGTACACTTATGTTAAAAACTGCACCAAAAGCATGCATCAAATTTGCTCTTGGAATAGTTAACATTTGCTATGTTTTCAAGCTCCATCCATTTAGCCCATTAATCTTAATGCGGACCATTGTGATGCATGTGCCCAGGGTGTAATTATGAACGTCCTAACTGTGGCATGGGAAGAGCATAAACACTGAGTGTTATTTATTATTCATGAGCTCCTGCTGACTTCTGCTAACATTAGCGCACACCACATCCTCATCTCTCAGCAAGGACCCGGCCCTGCACTGCTGCCACTCTCAGTCCATAACCAAAAGAAATGGACTGACAGCTAAATGTCGCCAGCTCTTTCATCTTTTAAATTCCCTCTCTTATTAAACGAGATAATTGCATTAACCATTCACATCCCGCTTTTCAGTTCAACAATCCACATTTCCAGTATCCAACCATGACTAGTAGGACAGCAGGCTGCTGGTCTTATGGTCAGAGAACACATTTCAAATTCCTAACTGGAAGAATTAGTATCCAGTAACTCAACTCAAAATTCAATTATTAATTACTACCACATTGATTTATTTAAATTCTCTTCCAAGGCAACATCTCCCAAATTGTGTTTTCCCACCTCCTTCACAGCAATTTTAGACAAGACAGCACATAGAGATTCAATTAAAGTGTCAGTCCACCCACAATGGATATTTCAGTTTAAACAGATGGATTCAGAAATTACCCAATAGCATTTTATACATTTCACTTTATCATTTTTAGAATACTATCCGTGAAATGTACATTTCTAATTGCGCCCACCTGCAGCAGCCATTAGGAATTTTTATTTGTTGGATGTTTTTACCATATAAATTGCACCCACTGGTGCGATAAAGCTACTGCACTGAATTCAGAGCACTAGTGTCATTCTTATGGGAGCTGCTGTGAGAGCCATGATTGGCCAAAGGCAGGGTGCTATCAGGGGGCTAAGTCAAAGCCCCACACTAATTAAGGCTGCTTACACGGCGGCCGTGTATAGAGTGCAATGTGCATTAATGGAGAGAGATTGAGAACTTGAGCTAGATTAGGCAGATTCGTTAGTGGCGTGCAGGCAGTTTTATATATATATATATATATATATATATATATATATATATATATATATATATATATATATATATATAATATAATATAGAGTATATAATAGTGCATTGCATTAAAGTGGTTAAAGCATGGGTGCTGTTGCGAAACTACAAGTTCCATTATGCCTTTGCCTTTGGCAATGCCTCATGGGACTTGTAGTTCTGCAACAGCTGAAGGGCCACAGGTTGAGCATCCATGGGTTAAGGGGAACCCTATGACAGAATTAAGAAAAACCGCATGGGTCCCCCTCAAAATCCATACCAGACCCTTTGGCTCTGGTATAGATTTTAAGGGGAACTCCATGCCAACATTTAAAAAAAACTGCATGGGGTCCCCCCCCCAAAATCCATACCAGGCCCTTTGGGTCTGGCATAGATTTTAAAGGGGAACTCCACACCAAAATGTAAAAGAAAATTGGTGTGGGTTTCCCAGCATCCAATTCACATAGCAGGAGAGTCTGACTGGCTCTCTAAGGATCTGTTTCACACATCTCTGGAGCAGCTCCTGTGCAAGTTGCTTGGGAAACTTGTGCGTATTTTGATCCATTTCAGGTCCAAATTCAGCCCTCAATTTAGTCTAAAATCAGACCTGAACCGGTGTATGGAGATGCACTGGATCCCCTGCTGTGAGTCACTCTGTGCTCTAGTGGGAACCTAGCCTAAGAAATATACACTCACCGGCCACTTTATTAGGTACACCTGTTCAATTGCTTAGTAATACAAATTGCTAGTCAGCCAATCATATGGCAGCAACTCAATGCATTTAGGCATCTAGACGTCGTGAAAAAAAGGTGATTTAAAGCGGAGGTTCACCCTAAAATTCAACTTTATCTAAATCAAACTGCTACCCATCGTTTATGCACAATCCGTTTTTTTTTTTTTTTTTAATCCGATTCTTTACCTGTGTAATCCTGCCTTCAGTGCTGTGTCAGTCATCCTTTCCCTGCGGGAGTGGGCGTGTATTAGCTTTTCCCCGACAAGCGCTATGTCTCCTGGGAGTGAGTGATGCGAATCCCAGGAGACGCGCTGTACTGTAATCCCGGGATATCTCGCGGGTCACCTGACTCGGCAAAAGCGGGTCATGTGACGAGGGCGGCTAGGAATTCTCCATTTTAGGTAAGGTGGATGTCGTCACAACGGGGCGTGACCTCAGTACGCCGGCCGTTGTGATGGCAACTGTGCAGTGTTGACGGCGACGCTCGCCGTCAACACTGCACATGCGCGGGATAGAGCAGTGAATGCTGGGACGTCAGCATTCACCGTATCCCGGAAGGAACTCATAGTGGGCTTCAGAGTGCCCACAATCAAGATGGAAACGTTCATCTATGAATTATATAAATTATCTTTTGCGGGACAAACATAATCGTGGCGGCTAGGAGATTCGGACACATGAGGAACAGATAACTACAGGTAAGAGCGGCAGAACGATCTAAAAAGGGACTTTGAAAGTGGCATGTTTGTTGGTGCCAAACAGGCTGGTCTGAGTATTTCAAAAACTGATGATCTACTGGGATTTCACACACAACCATCTTTAGGGTTTACAGAGAATGGACTGAAAAAGAGAAAATATTTAGTGAGCGGCAGTTGTGTGGAGGAAAATGTATTTTTAATGTCAGAGTTCAGAGGCGAATGGGCAGACTGGTTCAAGATAGAAAGGCAACAGTACCTCAAATAACCACACGTTGGAACCAAGGCATGCAGACTACCATCGAACCTTGAAGCAGATGGGCTACAGCGGGTGCCACTCCTGTCAGCTAAGAACAGGAAACTGAGGCTACAAGTCGCACAGGCTCACCGAAATTGGACAGTAGAACATTGGAAAAACATTGCCTGGTCTGGTGAGTCTCGATTTCAGCTGCAACATTCAGATGGTATGGTCAGAATTTGGCACAAACAACATGAAAGCATGGATCCACTGTATCAACGGTTCAGGCTGGTGGTGGTCGTGTAATGGTGTGGGGGATATTTTCTTGGTACACTTTGGGCTCCTTAGTACCAATTGAGGATGGTTAATGCCATAGCGTACCTGAGTATTGTTTCTGACCAGGGACATGCAGTCAGGGGAGGCAGGTGAGGCCATGAACATGAAAAAAATCATAAAAAAACAAATTTGGGGGGTAGGTAGGTAAAGTCCTACCCCCCAAGTCATCACTGGTCAGAATGGGGATCCTGCCACCTATAAAGTTCTGGAAATACGGGGCTCCTTGTGGAGCCTGCCATAAGCTACATACAGAGCAGCCAGTCTAAATACAAGCTGGCACACTGTTTGCAGCAAACTGAGAGGTTGATCTCACAGTGCCTCTCCTCATGGGCGTCCGCTCCATAGGGCAAGGGAGGGCGTTTGCCCCCCCTGAAATAGTAAAAGAGTGTTGACAATGACACGCCGCCTCCCGCACATCGGTGGTCCAGGGCTGACGACACTCACGGTGGGAGGGGATTATCATTCCTGGCTGGGAATGATGGGAGGAGCGTAGAGAGCTGCCTGTTAGAGGAGCCAGCGCCGCCCAGGAGGAACAAACCAGCAACAACATCTTCATTACAATCAGAGAGCACAGTACAGCAGCATCAGTTGTGTCAGTGTCACTGCAAGTAAGCACTAAACTAAATTGGGCTGATGGCATGCGGCATACCATATGGAATGATGCAGTTTGAAAATATTTTTTTTAATATGCAGCATGGCGGAGGGGGGAGAGGGGGAAATGTTCTGCACTGGTCATGGTAACTTATGTATTAATGTCTTGCACAGTGCAGGACCGCATTCCGATGGCATCATGTGCAGGATGCTGTGTAATGTAAAGGGGTCCAGTAATGCAAGGTGCTGTGTAATGTAAAGGGGTCCAGAGGTGCAGTTGTGGAGAGGGGGTACACAGTAGTGACAAAGAGATATTGAAAGATGCAGGGGGCACAGTGGGGTGTTTTTACATTTAGCGCCAGCACGGTACCCCCAGGGAGAGCGCTTCTCCTAGGGGGTTTACTGATGCGGGGAGGAGCTGATAGCGCCGCCAGGGGACCCCAGAAGAGGTGGATCGTTTTGCACTTGAAAAAAAAAGGGTTTACAACCCCTTTAAGGACTCCCTCATAAAAACCCTCCCTAATACAAACTTATCTCTCCCTTTTAGAAAAGTAACCTTTTATTTGCATACTTACCCCTCCTGCATCTTTTGCACCAAAGTAACCTTCCTACACTGAAAGATGTTGGCATTGGCATCCAGTGTTTTAATTTATGTTATTCACTTTGTTCCAGAGTAATAAACAGCATAAATAGTATTACATATTAAATTCTATCCTGACCGCAAGCGTCTATCCACTGTGCCATGGTGAAAAATGTTTTAATTTTGTTCATCATCATGTAGCCCTGTCAAAATTGATCTACATCTGCCTATGGAATGCCCGTGTGTGAAAGAGCAATACACTGTGTCTGCAGTTCATACAGAACTCTAAATCTTGTTTACAGTATCTAAATGGAAACTGTAGTGATTATGTTCAATGTATAGTAATTTACAATTCAGGCTCTTTCACACAGAGCCCCTCCGCTCCATTCAGCAGGGGATCTGTTCAGAGATTCCCTGCTGAATCTGAGCTGAACAGAACGGATGTCAGTGCCTGGCGGACACTGGTGGACCTGTGAGAGCTCTATGGGCGGCCAGATGTAAAAGGACTTGTGTCCATTTTCATTAGGCTACCTCTAATCCATCATGTTTAGGTCCAGACTTGGACGGACTTGGAGGTAGGCATAGCTCCCAACTGTCCCTGATTTTAAGGGACTGTCCCTGATTTGGACCATTGTCCCTCTGTCCCTCTTTCTGCCTCATTTTAATCTGGTCTATATAGTTGTAAATAAAATGCACTATTTATCTTTTAAAAAGTGTTTCCCAGAGCTAAACCAGTCATCCAGTTTCTAAATTGCTGCATTTGTAAATGTCAAAAGCCAATATAAAGGATTAACAGTGGTAAAAAAAAAAAAAACCTGGTGGGTTCAACTAATCCTTTTTTTATATAATTCTCCTTAAGGTCCCTTTCACACGGTCAGACCGGTCAGGTAAGCCTGACAGTTTTGTCGGGGGACCTGACCGGCTGCTCCATGCAATCCTATGGAGCGTCGGATGTCCGCTGACATCCGACCCGAGCCACCAAAATCAGACGAATGGCGATACGTCCCCATCCGTCCATGGCGAATCGGATCGGGTAAGATCTGTTGAGTGAGTGAGTGAGTAACTTGTATAGCGCTGACAAATGCGAACCGAATCGCCTCAAGGCGCTTGTATCCAGAGTCATGCTGATCCTTCAGAAGAGATGGGTCTTCAGTTTTTTTCCTAAAAGCCTGATGGTTTTCTTCCATGCGACTGGTCGTGGGTAGAGCATTCCAAAGCCGAGGTCCTTGGACTGAAAATCTACATTCTCCCTTAGATTTGTAGCGGGCTGTGGGGATTTCGAGAAGGTTTTGGTTAGTTGATCGTAGCACCCGATTGGTGACGTAGGGTTTAATTTTCTCATTTAAGTATTGCGGAGCGCTTCCTTGTGCGCATTTGTGGGTGAGGCAGAGTGTCTTGAATGTGATCTGATCCTTTACGGCTAGCCAGTGGAGGGACCTCAAGACCGGGGTGATAGATTCCCACGTTTTTTTACCTGTTACCAGTCTGGCTGCCGTGTTCTGGATGACTTGTAGATGCGAAATCTGGTATTTGGGTAGTCCTAAGTAGAGGGAGTTTGCGTAGTCGAGTCAGGAATTGATGATTGTACCAACCACTACTGCTTTATCCTCTTCCGGGATGAGTCTACGTAGCATGCGGAGAAAGTGGTGAAAACCGCTGACTACTGCTCCTATTTGTGCGTCCATAGTCATGTCTGAGTCAAAGATGACTCCGAGGCTTTTGACTTTGTGGGTTGGGTTGATTGTTTGTCCCAGAATGGTGGGTGGTGTCCATGTGATCCTAGAATTCGATTTCCGATTTGCGTGAAGGATAAGGAGTTCTGTTTTCAATCCATTGAGTTTGAGTGAGCTTTCAGTCATCCAATTATCGATCAATGTGACATGCTGTCCATTTTCATCATTACTCTCCATAGGAGACAGCGGCGTTGCACAAGCCCCGCCCCGCTCAGTGAACAGAGAGGGACTTGTCATCCGCCGGCTCAGCAGATATCAGCGGAGAGATCTCCCGCTTAGCTGGCGGGAGCTGGAGTCCGCCTCGGCGCCTCGTGTGAAAGAGGCCTTAAGGGGGTAGGGCAGGGTGTGTGTCCTATACCTACATACTTTTGCTAATAGGTGTCCCTCGTTCCAATCTCAAAAAGTTGAGAGGTATGGTTAGGTAGTTGTAAATGGACATTTACATCAGCCTGCTGATAGACCCACATGGGACATCCAATCAAGTCTGCCTGAAAAAAACACTGGCGAATCTGATTGGAAAACCCTTAAAAACAATACAATTTTATAAACTGATACTGAATATAATTTTGTATTAATTGCATCACATCCTTATGTTACAAACATTTCATACAGGGGTCTCCATGTGCGCAGTGCATCCTGGGCTGCCTAATAAGCAAACCCAGCACTAGCTCTGCAGTGGTTGACTGCTTATGTAGACTGAATATCTGAATGGAGTTAAATGTTCTCTCTGTGTTTGCGTGGGAACTCACATTGGGAAAGATTAACTACCTTCTGATCGATATTATATATGGAGAAGGCAATTAGGTGTCCACGGTTGAGAGCACCTTAGAAAGGCAGCTCCACTGGATCGGTTGAAGATGGAGGAAGCTTTGCAAAGCCAGGAAAAGGTAAATATTGTACCTGAACCCCTGGACTAAACGAGCATTTAAATAAATAAAAAAGTGTTACCCCAGCTCTACTGCTAATGTGGACTCGTCTACCCGTACCTGTATACCCATATAAAAAATTAAGTATTTTTATTTAATAGCATCTGAGTTGCCAGCCTTCCTGATTCAATAAGTGAGCATTTTGTCCATGCAGTTTGCTCCAACTTGAAGAGTAGTTTTTGTCTAGTTTACAGAATTTTGTATTACATAAACAGAAATAGACTAAGGCCGCATACACACGATCAGTCCATCCGATGAGAACGGTCCGAACGTGCTGAAAAAAACGACGTTCAATGCTTCCAAGCATGCGTCGACTTGATTCTGAGCATGCATGGATTTTTAACCGATGGTCGTGCGTACTAACGATCGGTTTTGACCTATCGGTTAGGCGTCCATCGGTTAAATTTTAAAGCAAGTTCTAAATTTTTTGACCGAAAGATAACTGACCGATAGGGCCCACACACGTTCGGTTTGGACCGATGAAAAGGACCTTCAGACCGTTTTCATCGGTTTTGACCGATCGTGTGTACGCGGCCTCAGTGGTTCATAAAAGGGCCAAGACTCACCAAATACATTATAATCTAATAGCTGGATTCAGAAAGATTTACGCCGGCGTATCAGTAGATACGCCAACGTAACTCTGAATCTACGCCGTCCTAAATTTAAGCATATTCTGGAAACCATTAGGTAGATTCACAAAGAGTTAGGCCGGCTTATCAGTAGATAAGTCGACCTAACTCTGAATCTACGCCGGCGTTTGTTTAAGCGTATGCTCAAACAGAGATACGCTCAAACAAAGCTAAGATAGGCCGGCTTGCGCCGTTCTATCTTAGCTTGCAATTTTTTGGATGGCCGCTAGGTGGCGCTTCCATTGCGGCCGGCGTAGATTAGGTAAATTAGCTTTTACGCCGATTCCCGAACGTACGCGAGCCCGCCGCAGTCCATTAACATTGTTTCCGTAAGGCCTTAGGAGGCCTAAAGTTATTCCACCTATGAGGTGGAATAACAATGTTAAAGTATGGCCGTCGTTCCCGCCGCAAGGTTCGAATTTTTTACGTCGTTTGCGTAAGTCGTCCGCGAATCGGGAGTTACGTCATTTACATCCGCGTCAAAATCAATAGGCCCGTACGGCGTACTTAGCTGCAATGCGCACTGGGAAATGTAGTCGCCCGGCGCATGCGCAGTGTCAAAAAACTTCAAAAAACGTGAGGTCAAGCCTCATTTCCATACAACACGCCCCCCTCCAAGTCATTTGAATTAGGCGCCCTTACGCCCGCTCGTTTGAGGCTACGCCGCCGTAGATTAGCAGATAAGTGGTTTGAAAATCACTACTAGCCTAGTTAATTTACGGCGGTGTAGCCTAAACAGGCTAGGCTAGGCCGTCCTAAAGTTACACCAATGTACGTGAATCTACCTACAGATACGCTTAAATTAGGCTAAGATACGAGCGGCGTAAGTCTCCTACGCCGTCGTATTTTAAAGTGTAATTTTTAGGTGGCGCTTCCGTTGAGTTTGGCGTAGAATATGTAAAGGACTATATACGGCGATTCACGAACGTATGTGCGCCCGTCGCAGTAAAGATACACCGTTTCCGTAAGAGATACGCCGCGTAAAGATAATTTACATAAAACAGGCCCCCCCATCCTCATTTGAATTAGGTGAGCTTACACCGGCCCCATTTACGCTACGCCGCCGTAAGTTAGGAGGCAAGTGCTTTGTGAATACAGTACTTGCCTCTCTGACTTAAGGCGGAGTAGCGTAAATACGATACGCTACGCCGCCTTAAAGATGCGGCGCTCTCTCTGAATCTGGCTCTCTTTTAGATTTTCCAAAAGTATGCAACACGAGAATCAGTCTATCTAAACTGTTAAAGAGTATATAAACCCAACTTTTCATATTCCTCATATGTGCCTGCTGTACCATGAACTGTACGTGTATATAAAAAAAAAGTATCCTGATCTCTTTGTATTGCTTCCTTTGTGTGAAATCTCTACTGTTCCTGCCAGTCCCTCTGCTTTCCTATTAAAAACTGACCACGCTACACAGGAGAACCATTGTCTTTGTCCTGACACGCCCCCCACAGCCTTTGACTGGGAAGATCAGTGTGCTGCTATTTCTCCTCTCCTAACCCTTATGCAGCTGAGAACAGAAGATATGAGATCACTTATAATTAAAAAAAATGGTATTTATAATTGTTTTTATTTCTATACACATATGTTTTGCCTTTCATTTTCATTTTTAACTAAATTCGTTTTTTGCAAACTGAGGGTTTACAATCCCTTTAAATTTTTTATCAAATTAGGCAGCAAGCCTTTACCTTTTGAGCATAAGTTCACTTTAGGTTTTGATGCTCAAACAAGGCTACTTTAAAGAGGTAGTAAACCCCAGAGTAAAAGTATAATGGGCTATTATGCAAAGGAAGCCCACCTTGTCCGCACTAAAAGAAGCGTCCATCTTCACCCCACTTCCTTCTGGGGCTGTGGACTGAGGCTCTGTTACTGACCACAGTGATTCCGAGCATGCATGTTTGTACTTTGGACTTTTGTGTGATGGACTTGTGTACAGACGATGTGAAAATCTGACAACAGACCACTGTCCGCTGAAAATTTATTATCCTGCCATCCAACATTTGTTGGCTGAAAGTTGGACAACAATTGTCTGAAGCAGTGTTTCTCAACTCCAGTCCTCAAGGCGCCCCAACAGGTCATGTTTTCAGGATTTCTCTCAGATAAAACGGCTGTGATAATTGCTAAGGCAGTGAAACTGATCAAATCACCTGTGCAAAATAATGGAAAGCCTTAAAACATGACCTGTTGGGGTGCCTTGAGGACTGGAGTTGAGAAACACTGGTCTGAAGGAGCGTACTAACAGTCGGATTTTAGGCCAACAGTCTGGCATCACACAATCCCCTGCCAACAATTGGATCATGTGTACGAGGCTTTAGGCTCCTTTCACATGATCGGTTCTACCCAAATTGGACCTTCCATTCATCTGCTAAAAAACCCGAAAGGGGTCCGTCCCCTTCCACCTGCTCCACTCATTGTGGCCTGCGACCGCTTACCTAGTCGCTTAAGTGGCCCTTGCTCTTTAAAAAGTTGGGCACCCCTGTTATAGAGCCTTGGGCACTTTGTACATGCTCAGTTTGGTGTGTATTGCTAGAGATTATTTTTTTGGGGAGGATGCATGTGATCAGCACAGGTCCAATCAGCGCTGTCCAGACAGAGGGTTAGAAGTAATGCAGCCTCATAGGAGTCAGAAAAGAATAAAAACTCCTCCTACAAGCTTTAACCAGTGCTTGCCTGGATACTGAACAGCCCCGTACACACGACCAGTTTCCTCGGCAGAATTCAGCTTCCGACCGAGTTTCTGGCTGAATTCTGCCGAGGAAACTGGTCGTGTGTACACTTTCAGCCGAGGAAGCCGACGAGGAGCTCGACGAGGAAATAGAGAACATGTTCTCTATTTCCTCGTTGTTCTATGGGAGCTCTCGTCCCGCCGAGCTCCTCGGCGGCTTCAGTGCTGAACTGGCCGAGGAACTCGATGTGTTTGGCACGTCGAGTTCCTCGGCCGTGTGTACGAGGCTATAGAAGTCACAAGACTTATATATTGTTGATGAGAAAAGGTATTTAGCAGTTTAAATTTACTAAAATAATTGCATTTCCATGTTCTGTGTACTGTGGGAGACCAGATATAGTGAATGCAGGGTCCTGGGTTTAGTAACTTCCTACATGAACTATGAAGCTTAAAGCTGGAATCTAATTGGTCACCATTTTTTCCTACTTCATTTTCTGTTTTCATGTCAGTTGTGTTCCTTACAAGGAATGCATGCAATTCTCATTGTTGGAGAGAATTATCTTTTCATGTGAGATATTATCAGCACACTTCTCTGTCTTGCGGAGCTGTGTCTAATAATTGTGTGCGCGTTAGCTTTGTTTGTATTGTACTAGACTATAATCATTCAGCAACATTTCTCTTGTTCATGGTAAATTAGGATTAACCGGCACTATAAATATTTATCCGTTACTGTTATAAAAATTTCCTTAATATCTTTTGTCTTTATTATCCTGATCTACTCAATAAACATGAATTTCTTCATTCTTTATATGCTAGTCATTAACCACTTAAGACCTGGACCTTTAGGCAGCTAAAGGACCTGGCCAGTTTTTGCGATTCGGCACTGTGTCGCTTTAACTGACAATTGCGCGGTCGTGCGACGTGGCTCCCAAACAAAATAGGTGCCTTCGTTTTTTTCCCACAAATAGAGCTTTCTTTTGGTGGTATTTGATCACCTCTGCGGTTTTTATTTTTTGAGCTATAAACAAAAATAGAGCGACAATTTAAAAAAAAATGCAATATTTTTTACTTTTTGCTATAATAAATATCCCCCAAAAATCTATAAAAAAAAAAAAAATTCCTCAGTTTAGGCCGATACATATTCTTCTACCTATTTTTGGTAAAAAAAATTGCAATAAGCGTTTATCGATTGGTTTGCGCAAAATTTATAGCGTTTACAAAATAGGAGATAGTTTTATTGCATTTTTATAAAAAAATGTTTTACTACTAATGGCGGCGATCAGCGATTTTTTTTTCGTGTATGCGACATTATGGCGGACACTTCGGCCAATTTTGACACATTTTTGGGACCATTGTAATTTTCACAGCAAAAAATGCATTTAAAATGCATTGTTTACTGTGAAAATGACAATTGCCGTTTGGGAGTTAACCACAAGGGGGCGCTGAAGGGGTTATGTATGACCTTATCTGTGTTTCTAACTGTAGGGGGGTGTGGCTGTAGGTGTGACGTCATTGATTGTGGTTCCCTATTAGGGGTGTAACGGATCGTCACCGATCCGTGATCCGAACGGGCCACCCCGTTCGGATCGGCACACCCCGCGATCCGCGGAGCGCTCCGGAGCCTAGGCCTAGGAAAGTCCCCGGCTTCGGCCTAGCTCCGGAGCGGCGGCCAGTCTGCTTGCCAGAGCCCAGCGTGACACGCCTCCCCGCCTCCCCGGGGAGGCGTGTCACGCTGTGCACTGGGCTCTAGCAAGCTGAATGGGAAAGTTAGCAGTGAAGCACTGGTGTGAGAGGAGGGGGGAGGGGGGGGGGATTAAAGCGGAAGCACGTGAGGCTGTTTGGGACTTAAAGTACAATCTTGATGTTTTTACAGATATATATATATATATATATATCTGTAAAAACATCAAGATTGTACTTTAAGTCCCAAACAGCCTCACCTGCTTCCTCTTTAATCCACCCCTGTGAATTGCTATTGTGCTCTTTTTTCGGATCAGCAAAAAAAAAAAAAAAAAAAGGTTCCTTTTTTTAATTGGTCCAAAAAAAAAAAAAATATTATTTTATTATATATATATATATATATATATATATATATATATATATATATATATATATATATATATATATATATATATATATATATATATATATATATATATATATAAATAATATATAATATATATATACATTTTTTTTTTTTTGGACCAATGAAAAAACGGACCTTTTTTTTTTTTTTTGCTGATCCGAAAATGATCCGATCCGTGACTCCTGATCCGAGGATCGATCCGATCCGTGAGTTTTTTGATCCGTTACACCCCTATTCCCTATATAAGGGAACACACGATCAATGACAGCGCCACAGTGAAGAAGGGGGAAGCTGTGTTTACACACAGCTCTCCCCATTCCCCATTCTTCAGCTCCGGGGACCGATCGCGGGACTCCAGCGGCGATCGGGTCCCGCGGTCACGGAGCTTCATGCCCGCGACCCATGGCTGGGCACTTAAAGAGGACGTACCTGTACGTGCTTGTGCCCAGCCGTGCCATTCTGTCGATGTATATGTGCAGGAGGCGGTCCTTAAGTGGTTAAAGCGGGAGTTCACCCATTTCTAAAAAAAAAATTTTTCTCCCCTTAGATTCCTGCTCGTTTTCTCTAGGGGAATCGGCTATTTGTATTAAAATATGAGCCGTACTTACCCGTTTTCGAGCTGCATCTTCTTCCGTCGCTTCCGGGTATGGGTCTTCGGGAGCGGGCGTTCCTTCTTGATTGACATTCTTCCGAGAGGCTTCCGACGGTCGCATCCATCGCGTCACTCGTAGCCGAAAGAAGCCGAACGTCGGTGCGGCTCTATACTGCGCCTGCGCACCGACGTTCGGCTTCTTTCGGAAAATCGTGACGCGATGGATGCGACCGTCGGAAGCCTCTCGGAAGACTGTCAATCAAGAAGGAACGCCCATTCCCGAAGCCCATACCCGGAAGCGACGGAAGAAGATGCAGCTCGAAAACGGGTAAGTACTGCACATATTTTAAAACAAACAAATAGCCGATTCCCCTAGTAAAAACGAGCAGGAAGCTAAGGGGAAAAAGTGCCCTCTAAGGGTGAACCCCCGCTTTAAGGCAATTAATTTATAATAGGCGGGTTTATATTAAGGGGTTTGACATTATTTTGACCTCTTAATTGCATTACCTGCATTAAGATAAAAAATATGCCCCAGTATTTGTATCGCCCTTACACCCCCCTAAATACGTACCCGATTCTTCACTTGATCCAGTGATGTGTCCATCTGTAGCGGCTTGCTGCTCTCTCCCTGCATTCACAGGACAGAAAGGCAACAGCAGGAGCCATTGGCTCTTTCGGCTGTCAATCAAATCCTCTGAGCAGAGAGTGGGGGGGCAGAGCCAAGCCACACTGTGTGTGTCTATGGATGCACACAACCTGGCTTAAGAGCGAACTCACAGTTTGGCCACAGAAAGGGGACCTATCTCCCACAAAGGCCCCAGACTTTAGCTTGCCATACATTGATCGAAATTCAGATATTTCAGCAGGGACTGGTCAAATTTTGATCCATGTAGGGCCAGCCTGTCTTACAAACCCAAGCAGATGGTGTTGATGAAGGCTGCAGGTGGTGGCAATGGGGGAAAAAAACAGGGATCCATGTGGTGCTTCAGAAACAGCAGCGGGATGGAGCTTCAGATAGGCTTAATGGAGGGTGAAAGAGAATAGAGCATGTGCACGCTTCACTCCACCAACTAATGACGTAAGAACTCAAGTTCGTCATCTTTAACCCTAATGCCCTGTACACACGATCGGTTCGTCTGATGAAATGAACCGATGGATTTTTTCATCAGATATCCGATGAAGCTGACTTTTATCAGTCTTGCCTACACACCATCGGTTAAAAATCTGATTGTGTACAACGCGGTGACGTAAAACACAACGACGTGCAGAGAAAAATTAAGTTCAATGCTTCCGAGCATGCGTTGACTTGATTCTGAGCATGCGTGGATTTCCCCACAATCGTTTTTTTCTATCGGTTTTTTTAACCATACGGAAATTTTAAAACAGGTTCTATTTTTTTTCACCAATGGTAAAATGGCATTACTGTTGTGAAACCAGTGGTGGCAGGAAATTTGAAAAATGATGTAACTTTATGTAGCGCTCACCCTGTATTTTTTGGGATATTTTGTAGAAAACTAGAACAAGAGAGGAGTTAGCAAGACAAAAACTCTCTTTGAAGCCCCACTAAAGCGACATGGGGTATAATTTTTGAAGCGAAACCGAAGCAAAGCAAAAGCAAGGTGTAAATAGGACTGTAAGCTATTTTGTTTAGTGACAGGAGCTTTGATTAGCGTTCAGAGAGCTTTAACCACTTGACAACTGGGCACTTAAACCCACTTAATAACCAGACCAATTTTCAGCTTTCGGTGCTCTCACATTTTGAATGACAATAACTCAGTCATACAACATTGTAACCAAATGACATTTTTGTCCTTTTTTTCCCACAGACAGAGCTTTCTTTTGGTGGTATTTGATCACCTCTGCGGTTTTTATTTTTTTCGCTATAAATGAAAAAAGAACGAAAATTTTGTAAAAAAATTAATTTTTCTTCATTTCTATTATAAAATTTTGCAAAAAATGAATTTTTCTTCATAAATTTGGCCTAAAATGTATACTGCTACATATCTTTGGTTAAAAAAAAAAAAATTGGATATTATTTAGTCTGGGTGAAAGTTATAAGGTCTACAAGCTATGGTACCAATTACTGAAAATTGATCAATTTGATCACACCCGATGTACTGACAGCCTCTCTCATTTCTTGAGACCCTAACATGCCAGAAAAGTACAAATACCCCCTAAATGACCCCTTTTTGGAAAGAAGACATTCCAAGGTATTTAGAAAGAGGCATGGTGAGTTTTTTGAAGTTGTCATTTTTTCCCACAATTCTTTGCAAAATCATTTTTTTTTCCACAAAAGTTTCATATTAGCAGGTTATTTCTCACACACAGCATATGCATACCACAAATTACACCCCAAAACACATTCTGCTATTCCTCCCGAGTATGGCGATACCACATGTGTGAGACTTTTACACAGCGTGGCCACATACAGAGGCCCGACATGCAGGGAGCACCATCAGGCGTTCTGGAGCACCCAGACCAGTTCTGACATTTCTCTCCTACATGTAAAAATCATCATTTATTTGCTAGAAAATTACATAGAACCCCAAAACATTATATATGCTTTTTTAGCAAAGACCCTAGAGAATACAATGGCGGTCGTTGCAACTTTTTATCGCGCATGGTATTTGCACAGCAATTTTTCGAACACATTTTTTTGGGAAATAAAACAGTTTTGTGCTTTTTAAAAAAAAAAAACATTAAAGCCCAATTAGCCCAATGTTTTTGCATAATATGAAAGATGAAGTTACGCCGAGTAAATAGATACCCAACATGTCACCCTTTAATATTGCACACGCTTGTGGAATGGCGCCAAACTTCGCTACTTAAAAATCCCCATAGGTGACGTTTTAAATGTTTTTACTGGTTACATGTTTTTAGTTACAGAGGAGGTCTGGGGCCAAAATGATTGCTCTCGCTCTAACGTTCGCAGCGATACCCCACATGTGTGGTTTGAACACCGTTTTCATATGTGGGCGGGACTTACGTACACATTCGCTTCTGTATACGAGCACGCGGGAACAGGGGCGCTTTAAATATTTATTTTTATTGTTCATTTTACTTTATTTATTTTAGTTTGACACGTTTTTCCCCAAAAATAAAAGTTTTGATCACTTTTATTCCAATTACAAGGAATGGAAACATCCCTTGTAATAGGAATATAGCATGACAGGTCCTCTTTACAGTGAGATATGGGGTCAATAAGACCCCACATCTCACCTCTAGGCTGGGAAGCCTGAAAAAAAACAAGAAAAAAAACGATCCTGGCTTCGATCGCAGCGGTGAGTCAGAAGAAGCACCGGAGGGCGAAGGGAGTGGGGACGTCCCATTTTGCCTCCCGTAAGAACGATCAAGAGGCGGAACAGCCGCCATGATCGTTCTTATGGTGTAGAGAATCGCCGGCTGAAAAAAATGATATCTGAATGATGCCTGTAGCTGCAGGCATCATTTAGATATCCCTGCACAAAGTCAAGGACCTCATATGACGTGGGCGGGAAGTGGTTAAAACACATTTTTTTCCCCAGAGTATTTTCTGGGTATTGCAGAGTATTGGCCGGGGTATTGCAAAGTATTGGCCGGGGTATTGCAAAGTATTGGTGCGGGGGTATTGCAGAGTATTGGTGCGGGGGTATTGCAGAGTATTGGTGCGGGGGTATTGCAGAGTATTGGTGCGGGGGTATTGCAGAGTATTGGTGCGGGGGTATTGCAGAGTATTGTGTGGGGGGTATTGCAGAGTATTGTGTGGGGGGTATTGCAGAGTATTGTGTGGGGGGTATTGCAGAGTATTGTGTGGGGGGTATTGCAGAGTATTGTGTGGGGGGTATTGCAGAGTATTGTGTGGGGGGTATTGCAGAGTATTGTGTGGGGGGTATTGCAGAGTATTGTGTGGGGGGTATTGCAGAGTATTGTGCGGGGGGGTATTGCAGAGTATTGTGCGGGGGTATTGCAGAGTATTGTGCGGGGGTATTGCAGAGTATTGTGCGGGGGGTACTGCAGAGTATTGCGCGGGGGGTATTGCAGAGTATTGTGCGGGGGTACTGCAGAGTATTGCGCAAGGGGTACTGCAGAGTACTGGCAGGGGGGTACTGCAGAGTATTGCGCGGGGGTTTTGCAGAGTATTGCGCGGGGGTTTTGCAGAGTATTGCGCGGGGGTTTTGCAGAGTATTGCGCGGGGGTTTTGCAGAGTATTGCGCGGGGGTTTTGCAGAGTATTGCGCGGGGTTTTGCAGAGTATTGCGCAGGGGGTATTGCAGAGTAATTGCGCAGGGAAGGCAGAGCATTGCAGAGTATTGCACAGGGAAGACAGAGTATTGCAGGGGTTAATGCAGGGATGGCTGAGCAGGGATGGATGGATCTGTGACTGCAATAGTCGCAGATCCATCCCACACTGCTGCTGCCATCCGCGCTCTCCTCTCACACTGTACCGATCGGTACAGCGAGAGGAGGGAGGAACCGGCGTCAAATGACGCCGGTTTGTTTACCTGTGATCGCGCCGTCATTGGACGGCGCGATCACATGGTAAAAGACCGCTGTTGTCGGTCAGTTACCGTGATCTGTGTAGCGCCGGGTCTCATAGACCCGGAGCGCACAGAATTTTCTGTGTGCGCGCCCGAGGCGGCGCGCATTACTGCTTCTGCTGGGCGCCGTTTCAGAACGGCGACCACCAGTTAAGCAACCACCTTGCCGCCGTTTTTGGACGGCGGCTGGTGGTTAACTGGTTAACAAAGCCTGTCCGAAGCCTTGTTTTGAAGCAAGTGTAAACCAGCCGTTAATGTGTCTTGAAGCCGATGGACTTGTTTCATCGGAAATTCCGATCGTGTGTGGGCCCCATCAGACCTTTCTCCATCGGAGTAAAAAAATAGAACATGTTTTAAATTCTTCTGATGGAAAAAAATCCGATTGTCTGTGTGCAATGCCATCGGAGAAAAATCCACGTATGCTCAGAATCAAGTCGACGCATGCTCGAAAGCATTGAACTTCATTTTTCTCGGCTCGTCGTAGTGTTTTACGTCACCGCGTTTTGGACGATCGGAATTTAGTCTGACAGTGTGTATGCAAGACAGCTTGAACGGAATTCCGATGAAAAAATTAATCGGATTTTAGACCATCGGATACTCCGATCGCGTGTACGCGGCATTAGGGTTGAAGTATATTAGGGCTGGCTTCAACATTTTCATTTGTCAGCGTCCTCATTCCTAAATTCCTGTGTCCCTCAATAGATGATGAAGAAACACAATTTTTAACAGTAATTGTAGTGATCATGCAATCAGAAGAAATTGCCAAGGATGGTTTCCTTTCATACAGGCTCTATACCCTTCTGTCACTGGCACAAAATCAAAATCAGAATGCATTATTGGAAGTGGCATGTGGAAGGAGCTGAAAAGACAGATTAGATGTTGAATATTACTTCTTTCAGCAGCTACTGTCCCTTCTCCCTGCTGTTCTGCTGCTGAAATTACCTGCAAATGTCTAGAAGTGCCCTGACAAGGCACAAATCAAGAGAAAGCATAAACTGTAAAATTTGCAGTGTAGCATGTGCCCCAGGCACTGTCCCAACTACATGGTAAATACAGCCTTGCTTGTTAGTTTCAGGAGACTACAGTGATCGAGGTGGTGACACCATAATGACCTTTACTACATGGTGACCCAAAAGCCTTTTAATTAAAAAAATACTTTTTCCTTGTTCAGCAAATAAAAAAACAAGACATACAAATTTCCAATCCAAGATGTGGTTTGCTGCTGGCATCCAGGGCCGCTGATAGAAATCATGGGGCCCCGTACAGCCTACCTGACTGGGCCTCCAACAGCTCCACCCCTGGTCCCGCCTTTAGCTCCACCCCTGGCCCCGCCTTGAAACTGTCTCTGCAGCACGTTACGGGATTGGCGGCATTGGTAGGCACCTGGAGCAGAGAACCGGGGGGGGGGGGGGGGGCTGCCGTCTGAAATTGAAATTGAGAAGCGGAAGGGGGGGGGCTGCCGCGAATAGAGAAGCGGAGGGGGGCCCTTTACAAATTATTAATAAAAATGAAAAAATTAAAAAAAAAAATATATAAAATAAATAAACATTTATAAAAAAAAAAAAGGGGGGGGGGTTGCCATTCAGGGCCATGGGTACCTCTGGGCCCTT
The DNA here is from genome assembly GCF_905171775.1 of Rana temporaria. NCBI lineage: Eukaryota > Metazoa > Chordata > Amphibia > Anura > Ranidae > Rana > Rana temporaria. Next base: position 138,796,692 of record NC_053490.1, read on the forward strand.
TAATAAAAAAAAAAAAAAAAAAAAGGGGGTTTGCCACATGGAGACCTCATGAGCCTTTTAATATAATATATTGCCATCCGGGGCCCTGGGGACCTTTAATAATAATAATATATATATATATATATATATATATATATATATATATATATATATATATATATATATATATATATATATATATATATATATATATATATATATATGAAATAAAAAAATATATAAAAATGTATTTATTTTTTTATTAAAAATAAGGGGTGTTTTCATCCCGGCCCTGGGGATCTCCGGGCCCCTGGGGACCCCCGTACCCCATAGAAAAGAAATTATCCCTTTAATAAAAAATAAAAAAAATATATATATTAGAAAAAATATTTTTTTTTTATTTTTTTTTTTTTATAAAAAAAAAATAAGGGGGGGTTGCCATCCGGGGCCCTGGGGGCCTTCGGACGCCTGGGGACCCCCGGACCTCTAAAAAAAAAAAAATGTCCCTTTAATAAAAATTTAAATACAAATATATTAAAACAAATATATATATTTTTTATAAAAAATAAATAAAAAAAAGGGGAGTTGTCATCTGGGACCCTGTGGGCCCGGGGCCCCCTACAACAGGGCCAGTTGTACTGGCTTATCAGCGGCCCTGCTGGCATCCCACTATTTATCCTGTTTATTGTTAGAGACGTGGAGCAGAAATTCTGAGTGCTTAGCAGATCAGTACGTATGTATGCTTACAGAAAACACGGTATACAGCATACAATTTGTAGGAGCAAAGTGCACTACAGGAAAGGCTAAATCTCTCTATACCTTTACATTCATAAGTACAGAAGACTAATGCAACCTTTATTTCAAGCTAAGAGCAATGACTTTAAAAAGATCTTGAGATCAAAACCTTGTCTATGCCTTATGCTCTAGAAAACACTTGAAAAAGACTCCCTAGTGGGACAGCCATATCTTTTATGCTTTTATCAACCATTGAGGGCCAAGCAATACAAAATGCTCAGCAGGATAAATAGGGTATCTATGCAATAGATAGAATATAATTGGGTACTTTTTTGGAAGGAATTATTGTGCTGTTTTCATCTTCATCAGTATAAAATCATATTTATTATGGGACATTATGGGATTTATATACGAAAAGGCAAATCCACTTTGCACTACAAGTGCAAAGTGCACTTGAAATTGCACTGAAAGTGCACTTGGAAGTGCAGTCGCTGTAGATCCGAGGGGGACATGCAAGGAGAATAAAAAACAGCATTTTAGCTTGCACATGATTGGATAATAAAATCAGCAGAGCTTCCCTCATTTCAGATCTACACCTCAGATTTACAGCGACTGCACTTTTAATGCAATTTCAAGTGCACTTTGCACTTGTAGGGCCAGATTCACATAGGTTAGCGGATCTTTAGATCCGCGTAACCTATGTGATTTAAGATCCGCCGCCGCAAGTTTTAGAGGCAAGTGGGTAATTCACAAAACACTTACCTCAAAACTTGCGGCGGCGTATCGTTAATCCTCCGGCGGAATTCAAATTCCGCGGCTAGGGGGAGTGTATTATTTAAATCAGGCGTGTCCCCGTGCCAATTTAACTGCGCATGCGCCGTCCGTGAATTTTCCCGGCGTGCATTGCTCCCAATGACGTCGCTAGGACGTCATTGGTTTTGGCATGAGCGTAACTTGCGTCCATCGGTTTTGTGAATCGACGTACGCAAACGACGTAAAATTTCAAAATTCGACGCGGGAACGACGGCCATACTTAACATTGGCTGCGCCTCATAGAAGCAGGGGTAACTATACGCCGGGAAAACCCTTACGTAAATGGCGTAAAGTGACTGCGTCGGGCCCCCGTACGTTCGTGAATTGACGTATCTCGCTGATTTACATATTCTCGGCCTAAATCAGCGAGAACGCCCCCAGTGGCCATTTTAAAATTGCAGTTAAGATCCGACGGTGTAACACAGTTACACCTGTCGGATATTAGGCATATCTATGCGTAACTGATTCTATGAATCAGTCGCATAGATACGACCGACGCAACTCAGAGATACGACAGTGTATCAGGAGATAAACCGTCATATCTCTATGTGAATCTGGCCCGTAGTTTTCACTTGTAGTGCAAAGTGGATTTGCCTTTAGTAAATAACCCCCTACGTATATGTTGAATGAATGACTTGTATAGCGCAACGCATGCGAACTGAATCGCCTCTGGGCGCTTTTTCCAGCCAGTATCTGCTTGGCGCGTCATTTTTACCCCGTAGGATCATGACACGCTAGGGACACACAGTCATACACACATATATACATATATACTGGGCCAAATTGGACGAGATCCAATTTACCTACCAGCATGTCTTTGGAGTGTGGGAGGAAACCGGAGTACCCGGAGGAAACCCACGCAGACACAGGGAGAACATGCAAACTCCAGGCAGATGGTGTCGTGGTTGGGATTCGAACCAGCGACCCTTTTGCTGCTAGGCGAAAGTGCTACTCACTGCACCACTGTGCTGTTGGTACTAAACTGTTCTATACGCACACATAGACATGAGATAGCATAAGTGTTTTATGATGGCTTGTTTTTTTTACAAATGCATGCAGCACTCTGTAAATAATTTGCCCTGTAGATGGTTGGATTGCGCATGCGTGAACAGCAGCCCTCTTAAGATTATGGGTCATTTAACTGTCTGTATGATATGGTCTTACTCTTGGTAGTTTACATGCCACTCCAGGTTGATAAAATGATAAGCATGCCCTTGCTAGCAGTGAATGGTTTGCTGACGTTCTCCCTGGAACACATAGTAATTACTGATTGAACCAAGCAACAAGATTTCCCTGTGCTCCTGTGAGGACATACACTGTAGGTGAAACATGAGGACAGGATTGGGAATCTCTGCTCTGGTGACGTCAATTCCCTGGCTCTAATGAATTCTGCGTAGGAGGAAGCAAGACAGAAGAAGACAAAGTACCAATGCCATCACTATATTGGTTGAAGTATAAATCACTTTATCATGGAGGAAGCACCAATAATTCTTTGATGAACAATGGAATGATTTTGTGCCTTGGCTTCACTTAACAGCTTTCTGAACACTAATACCAGAGTTGTCTATTTAAACAGAAGCACGCAGTGACATGGCGAATTTTCCCCAGTTCTGACAAAATTTATCTATAATTAAATAGGGCAGAAAAAAAATACTAATGTCATTGCTATAACAGTCCAGAGGAATCTTTACAGTTTCTTTGTTATGGGAAAGATTGTGTGGCTCTAACTCATACAATACCAAGCCATACTCTGACTCTGACCCCATAGAGCCTTTATAGTTCCACAGTCTAATGTTGCAGGGAGATCAGTGTTACATTAAAAAAAGTTTTTAGGTCAATGGAGCCAAGCACTCGGAAAGGTTGACCCAATTATTTATTCTGTATTGGGTACACTATACACCACAGAAATTACAAACATGGGGGCGAGCTTAACCACTTAAGCCCCGGACCAAAATGCAGGTAAAGGACCAGGCCCCTTTTTGCGATTCGGCACTGCGTCGCTTTAACTGACAATTGCGCGGTCGTGCGACGTGGCTCCCAAACAAAATTGGCGTCCTTTTTTTCCCACAAATAGAGCTTTCTTTTGGTGGTATTTGATCACCTTTGCGTTTTTTATTTTTTGCGCTATAAACAAAAATAGAGCGACAATTTTGAAAAAAATGCAATATTTTTTACTTTTTGCTATAATAAAAATCCCCCAAAAATATATTAAAAAAATAGTTTTTTTCCTCAGTTTAGGCCGATACGTATTCTTCTACATATTTTTGGTAAAAAAAAAAATCGCAATAAGCGTTTATCGGTTGGTTTGCACAAAATTGATAGCGTTTACAAAATAGGGGATAGTTTTATTGCATTGGCGATCAGCGATTTTTTTTGTGACTGCGACATTATGGCGGACACTTTGGACAATTTTGACACATTTTTGGGACCATTGTCATTTTCATAGCAAAAAATGCATTTAAAATGCATTGTTTATTGTGGAAATGACAGTTGCAGTTTGGGAGTTAAACACAGGGGGCGCTGAAGGAGTTATGTTTCACCTAGTGTGTGTTTACAACTGTAGGGGGCTGTGGCTGTCATCGAGTGACGTCATCGATTGTGTCTCCCTATAAAGGGGATGACACAATCGATGCAGCCGCCACAGTGAAGCACGGGGAAGCCGTGTTTACATGCGGCTCTCCCCGTTCCTCAGCTCCGGCTGGGTAGATGTACAGGACGAACCTGTATGTGCATCTGCCCAGCCATGCCATTCTGCTGACGTATATATGCAGGAGGCGGTCGTTAAGTGGTTAAAGTGGATGTAAACCCGATTCATGAGATTTGAGTTGAGCACATATATCTGCAGTATTTTGTTATCTCTTTTCAATGAGCCAAGTCTTATAGCTCTCTTCTGAACGGTTCCTCTGTTATCAGCCTGAGAACTCCTGATATATTTTCTTACTTTTTAGACAAAAGCAGCCAGAATCTTTTGTCAAAGGAGGTTGCTAAAATATATTAGAGAGAAGCTCCTATTACAAAACAGCTCTGAGAGTCTCTGCCTATAATGAGAGGGGGTGTGTGCCTTTCCTCCAATCAGCAATGTTAGCTATCTTGGCTGTATTACCAGACATCACACTCTGTGTTAAACAGGAAGAGAAAATCTCCTAACAGGATCTCAACTTTCTAAACAGTATATAAATGTGAAGACAGCAGATATGCATGTAAAACCTATGTAGGGAGATTTGGTTAATCTATGTGTATCATCTGAGGCTGTTCACTTCACTGGGTGTATGGAGGGTTTACATCCACTTTAATCTCCTAACTGTCCTAGGTACTCTTATTCATATGCTGTGGAGATGTCCCAAACTTCACTGCTATTGGTCATCCATCATTAATATACTTAAAGTGGAGGTTCACCCTAAAAAAAAATTCTAACAATACACTGAGAAGACTGAATACACTGCGGGTATGCTGTTTTTTTTTTTTTTTTTTTTTCGTACATACCTCGTTATCGCCGTTTTATCCCTCGGCTTCCGGGTATGATTCTTGCGGGTCTGGGCGTTCCTAGTTGATTGACGTTCCTCCGACCGACGCATACTGCGTGTCACGACTTTCCGAAGGAAGCCAAACGTCGCTGCGCAGGCGCTGTATAGAGCCGACTCCATACGGCGCCTGCGCAATGACATTCGGCTTCTGTCGGAAAGTCGTGACGCGCAGTATGCGCTGGTCGGAGGAACGTCAATCAACTAGGAATGCCCAGTCCAGCAAGAATCATACCCGGAAGCCGAGGGATGAAACGGCGATAACGAGGTATGTACGAAAAAAAAAAAAAACAGCATACCCGCAGTGTAATCAGTCTTCTCAATGTATTGTTAGAATATTTTTTTAGGGTGAACCTCCACTTTAATAATATCAGTTCCACGCAGATACAGTTAGCACCAAAGTTAGCTATTTTTGATATATTCCCAGAGGACACACTTTCTGCCCATAAATTGCTACTACAGAAATTGCTATAACCAATACCCCCTACTGTCATCCAGTGGCAGGGTGCAATTAATTTGAATCTGTATAGAGAACTAACTTATAAACATAGGGGTTGTCCCAAGAAATATCATAAAAAGTGGTCCCCATGGTTGACCTCTGCTAAATCAACCCAATCACCCTGTTTATATAAGCTGATTTGGAGGCACTGGAAGTTGCTCTGCCTGTACTAGAAGAAAAGTGGACCTTATATTAGTATTTATACTTACAGTATATATATATATATAGACGTTTGATGCCCCAATGTGTGCATTGGTTCTCTTGCGTTGGGTAGAGTCTAAATCTATCTCTCTTTGATGTGTCCATCTGCTTTTCTACTTTAATACTGTGTACTAATCTGGATTGCATGATGTCTACTCTTAAACAGCCTCACCTGCCTCTAGGAACCTTCCAGATGTAGGTGGATTTCTTGGACATGCATTCCTCCCAATTAAATATAGGTGATCTTTTAGAGTGTGCAATGACCAACTTGACCAATTTTATAAGGCACAAAATGCTTTACTCCATGTACCTTGCTGCTTTAAAGCAAGACTTTCCTCCGCCAGCTGTTTGCACACACCACTGCCAAATATATACTATTCAGCTTGTAAACAACTCACTGATGCGTAATCGGTGAACAAAAAGTCTGCTCCATTCGATCTCCTGAGACTCAGTTATTCCCTCATTGGGTGCCACTATCTTGCCTCTTGCAGAGCACAAAGAAGGTAAAGCCAAGCTGTCAATCACAGTTTTAACATTGAAAATGTAAAAGAACCCCTGTCCTCCTGTGTATGAAAAAAAAATGCAAATGTTCACGTGCGTATGTAAACGTTGATTTTACCAGACAGGTGAGGCATCCCTATGAATGTCGAAGTGAGAGTAATAATCCTAGGGCCATAATTCACAATTAACTCTAAAATGATAACCTGTAAAAGCATCTAAAGCATCACCTATGAACAGTTTCAGGTACCGTAGTTTGTGGCCATTTCATGGGCGTGCGCAATTTTAAATCTTTACATGTTTGGTATCTATTTACTCAACGCAACATCATCTTTTGTATTTTACCAAAAAAATAGTTTTAGATTGTGTTTGTGTGCACTAAAATTAATTTAAGTGTATTTTTTCCTGAAAATTTGCATTTGATAATGGCTACATAAATACTGTGTGACATAAGAAATTGCAACAGCGACCGTTTTTTTTTTCTCTTCAGGGCCTCTGCTTTGCAAACATTAATAATGTATGAGGGTTATACATAATTTTCTAGCAAAAATTCAAATTTTAACATTTATGTGAAAAATGTCAAAATTGCCCCAGAGAGCTAAAGAGTTAAATGGTTAGGTCACCTTTACCAAAAAAACTGCCTGTGCAGATAAGATGTGTCTGTAGATAAAAACAAACTGTGCAAACTTGCGGCTACTTAGGGGGATGCGCTACAGATGTATGAGCACACAAGAGGAAATACAGTGTACAGTGGGAGGAGCAGGTAATCACACACACCGGAAAAAGAGGTATACTTTCCACAGCTATGGAACAGTCACATTTGAAGACACAAGTTATAGGAAAGGTAAGTATAAATGGGCTTCATTACAGGCTGTGGCTTCTTTTCCAAGTGACCCTGTGGTGACCTAGCAGGCCATGCATTATGCTATTTTTTTTTCTTGAACCATGGGTCAAAGGAAAGAAATATGCTGAACTCCCCCATCAACACAGTCATGTTGATGGGGGATCTCTACCACAGCGCTATTGTGTTCTGCTGGCAGGGAACATAGGGAGCCTTCCCCACTGGCAAATTACAATGATCACTGCTGGTGGCTATATCTGTCCTTTTCTGCCGCTAGCCAGGGGTGTATTTAGGTTTTGTGCTGGTAAACTCATGCACCCCCTAATTTAAATACGACCCACCCTTCCTGTCAATGACACACCCCTTCCTATTTAAGACCCGCCCTGTCATCATACTGCACGAGATTACCAGAGACTGCGGACATACTGCACGAGATTGCCAGAGACTGCGGACATACTGCACGAGATTACCAGATACTGCTGACATACTGCACGAGATTACCAGATACTGCGGAAATTCTGCACAAGATTACCAGATACTGCAGACATACTGCACGAGATTACCAGATACTGCGGAAATTCTGCACAAGATTACCAGATACTGCAGACATACTGCACAAGATTACCGGATACTGCGGACATACTGCATTAGATTACCAGATACTGCGGACATACTGCATTAGATTACCAGATACTGCATTAGATTACCAGATACTGTGGACATACTGCATTAGATTACCAGATACTGCCGACATACTGCACGAGATTACCAGATACTGAGGACATACTGCATTAGATTACCAGATACTGAGGACATACTGCATTAGATTACCAGATGATACTGCAGACATACTGCACAAGATTACCAGATACTGAGGACATACTGCATTAGATTACCAGATGATACTGCGGACATACTGCATGATATTACCAGAGACTGCGGACATACTGCACAAGATTACCAGAGACTTCGGACATACTGCACGAGATTACCAGAGACTGCGGACATACTGCACAAGATTACCAGATACTGCAGACATACTGCACAAGATTACCAGATACTGCGGACATACTGCATTAGATTACCAGATACTGTGGACATACTGCATTAGATTACCAGATACTGCCGACATACTGCACGAGATTACCAGATACTGAGGACATACTGCATTAGATTACCAGATACTGAGGACATACTGCATTAGATTACCAGATGATACTGCAGACATACTGCACAAGATTTCCAGATACTGAGGACATACTGCATTAGATTACCAGATGATACTGCGGACATACTGCATGATATTACCAGAGACTGCGGACATACTGCACAAGATTACCAGAGACTTCGGACATACTGCACGAGATTACCAGAGACTGCGGACATACTGCACAAGATTACCAGATACTGCGGACATACTGCACAAGATTACCAGAGACTGCGGACATACTGCACAAGATTACCAGAGACTGCGGACATACTGCACAAGATTACCAGAGACTGCGGACATACTGCACAAGATTACCAGAGTCTGCGGACATACTGCACTAGATTACCAGATACTACAGACATACTGCACTAGATTACCAGAGACTGCGGACATACTGCACAAGATTACCAGAGACTGCGGACATACTGCATAAAAGATTACCAGAGACTGCGGACATACTGCATAAAAGATTACCAGAGACTGCGGACATACTGCACTAGATTACCAGAGACTGCGGACATATTGCACAAGATTACCAGAGACTGCGGACATACTGCACAAGATTACCAGAGACTGCGGACATACTGCACAAGATTACTAGAGACTGCGGACATATTGCACAAGATTACCAGAGACTGCGGACATACTGCACTAGATTACCAGAGACTGCGGACATATTGCACAAGATTACCAGAGACTGCGGACATACTGCACAAGATTACCAGAGACTGCGGACATACTGCACTAGATTACCAGAGACTGCGGACATATTGCACAAGATTACCAGAGACTGCGGACATACTGCACAAGATTACCAGAGACTGCGGACATACTGCACAAGATTACTAGAGACTGCGGACATACTGCACAAGATTACCAGAGACTGCGGACATACTGCACAAGATTTTTTTTACTGACTTGGGGGGGGGGGGGGGGGGGGCGGCGCCCGGGCGCCCCCTATGGAGTGGCCGCCACCGTGGGCATACACGTGTTTAAATTGGTCCTGTTTGATTTCTTCAAATACATGATATACATCCCTCGCTCAGCCTCTCGTCTCATCAATTGTACCTGCTAATAAGTTCTGAGTGCTGCCTAAAGTTTGTTTTCCTCCACGGTCCACCGTTCACCATCGTTCTCCTCTCTCTCTCTCGCTCCTCCTCCTCTCCTCCCGTCCCGACCAGAGCAGATGCTATGATATGATGCCGCTTGGAGGCTGGTAGGCGGAGCATTAGGCTCCGCCTCCACCAGCTAAACAACGTGCACGCCGTGCACCAGATGTATGGCCCATTGATTGTTCCATCTATGAGGGCGGCACTGGCTGTGCTTCCCACAGTATGCGGCGTGCTCCCGTGACACACAGAAAGGCAGCCAGCCGCGGGAGGCGGCAGGCGGCAGCTCCGCGGGAAGCAATCTGAGCGGGTGGCTGCCTCTGAGTTGGGAAGACGGTGGGGGGTTTTCGTGCGTTTTGTTGCCCTCCACAAAGTGTTGGCCTAGGCTAAGATACATCTCTGTCGCTAGCGGGGCACTTTTAACTCCCCTGCTTGTGTTGTGATCCTGCCAAAGCGCTTTGCTGCCCATTCATTTCATTGGGCACGGCGTTCACCGTTCCCAAACCGCCACAAAGATGCTGCTTGCAGGAATTTTTTATTTTGCACTCAGGCGTATACACTGGGTGGCTTAAGGCTGAAAAGCGCCTCAGTGTAAAAAGGGTCTTATATAGGTTGCCTGGCCACAGCTCCCCGCTAGATCAAAAAGATAAACAATCACCTCTGCATGATGTATGAGGCTCTGCGCCCATGTGAATGAGCCCTCCTTATAAGAGTTCATTAAAAATAGTGGAAACATCCTATAATTAAAGAGACTCTTTGCAATGGTTACAGTAGAGAAGAGTTCAGGAGCAGAGTGTTTTGTAATTTGTGGAATCGGTCATGTTGGGGCTTTGCTAGCATATAAGGCCTGATTCACACCTATGCAGTTTGCAGGTGCATTTTGCGGTTTTCAATACACGTTTTTGATCCATTGACGTCTAAGGAGCCAAAAAACAAAAAAAAAGTCCCTGGACCTTTCCATAAAATGAACAAGTGTGAACTACATCCATAGGAAACCATGTTAAATGGACTGTAGTGTGTTTCTGCAAAACTAAAAACGCACTAAAAAAATGCATAGGTGTGAACCAGGCCTGATATTGAATAGTAAAGTGATCTGAATTTGTAGAACTTCTTGTGATATTACTGGGGAGTGTCTCTTCTTTGTCTGAGAAGGGCAGACAACCAGCTGGAAGAGATCTCTCTTAAGTAAGGGCAATCAGCTTTCTCATTTCTGTGCCTTGGATAGTTTCCATAGCAATAGCTGACATGATTTCAGTCAATGTGTTTCCCTTCCACCCTTTCTGTTTCCTGGCTCTGGATTCTCGCAGCCGTGGTTATGTCAGCCAATTAAACAAAATGTGCTTTGTTACATAACAGCCACTACCTCACCTCGCAGCATCAAGCCGTACGGAATTTTGATCTCTCAATAATCATGTTTGATATGCCTGCTTGCTGGGTGCATTGCTACAGTTTCATATATATTATTTATATACAGTAGTGAATGTATGGAACAGTCAGAATTTCATATCCATATCATTGAATCATTTTTATAGCAGTATTCATAGGTGTGTGCAGCCTATTGTATTAGGGTGTGCACCCCAAAGATCAAACATATTTGCATGTGTGTGCATGTGTATATACAGTATACTGATGGTGTCAGCAGAGCGGTGGACGGTGTCAATAGGGCAGTGGACAGTGTCAGTAGTTAGGGAGCTTTGGTAAAATATCAGGGGTCTATTTCTGTGCGTTACTACACATTTAACGCAGTATATTTCAGTGCATTACTGCACTTTCAATGCAGTATATTTCAGTGCATTACTGCATGTTTAACGCAGTATATTTCTGTGCATTAGTGCATGTTTAACACAGTATCTTTCGGTTTGTTATGTGCCATTTAATGCTGTATTATTCTGTGCGTTAGTGCACATTTAACGCAGTATATTTCGGTGCAATCTGTGATTAGGGTGTGCCCAGGCACACCTGGCACACCCTGTGCGCACGCCTATGGCAGTATTAGAAGCTTAGATATTCTCAAAGGTTTCAACCATCTTGTGGTACACACAAATGTTGTCACAGTGCAACAAAACAAAGATGTCGCCAAAACTGGCCTCACAATTTGTATAGCTGGGTTTTTATCACTATATTATTATATTTTGTTGATGGATACAGTTAGCTAGACAAAGTGGTAGTAATAACGAAGTAATTGAAGCATGCGCATGCTTGCCACTCCTCGTACACACGCATAGATTTTCGGATGACTGAATGTCCGTTTTTTTGTGACATGCTAGTCTCATGTGGAAAGTGAAGAGGTCACTCACAATACGAAAATTCTCATACGATAGGATACAATGTCAGAAGTGACGTAATACGTTGAATAGTTTTGTATGTATTCGTTCGTTTCTGAGCATGCGTAGTCTTGCTCTTATGATTTTTTTCATACGACAACCGCATTAATGAAATGAAAATCGGACGTTGAGTTTACATCTGACAAAAACGTTATAGTCTGCACATTCAGCTTTTGTCAGATGGAAAAACGGAATCGGCTGTCGAAAGCACCGTACTAAACGATCCAAAAATCGTCAGACAGCTCGTCGTACAAATTTTTCCATCCGATTTTTCGTATCGTGTGTACGGGCCTTTAGACAAACCTAACCTTGTTCACACCATGTTCATAGTGCTGTGTTTTTCTGTATACCATCAAATATATAGGCCCGGATTCACAGGGAGCGGGCGCACATTACGCCGCCGTAGCGCAAATAATATACGCTACGCCGACGCAGCGCAGAGAGGCAAGCATGGAATTCACAAAGCCAGTGCTGCCAAAACTGTGCTGGGTTTCGAAGACGTATGTCGGCGTAGGTGGAAGTAGGCGTGAGCCATGCAAATGAGGCGTGACCCCATGCAAATGATGGGCCGAGCGCCAGACAGATACATATCACCAACTGCGCATGCGCCGAGACAAGGACGCATCCCTCTGCACATGCTCATAACCACGTCGGAACAACTGCCTAAAATACGCCGGATCATTGCCTACGGAGTGAACGTAACCTACGCCCAGCCACACACACGTCCAACGTAAACTCTGTAAAATACGCCAGCTTGTGTTCCCTGGTGCAGACCTTTGCATGTCTGCTGCTGGGTTACACCTCCTTTATGGGGCTTAACTTTACGCCAGACGTACAACTTACGCGTACATCGCGTAGCCTGTGTCGGGCGCACGTACGTTCGTGAATCGCCGTATTTCCCTCATTTGCATATTTGAATAGAAAATCAATGCGAGCGGCACATGCGTCCAGTCTAAATATGCGCCGACGCTACGCCGGCGTAGGCAAGTTATGTCGGCGGGGTGAAGCCTGTTTTTAGGCGTATCTTAGTTTGTGGGTCCGGCGCACAGAAACGACGGCGCACATTTGCACTTACGCGACGTATCAGGACACATAGAAAACAGTTGTTTTCTGTGTGCCCTGTTCACACCATAGATGTGCAGAAACACGCAGTTTTTGTCTGTAGAGCACTTTAAGGCTGAATTCACACCTATGCAGTTTTAATGCTTTTTGCAAATTTGCACTACCAAACATGTTCCATAGGAAACCATGTTAAATGGACTGTAGTGCAAATCTGCAAAAAGCACTAAAACTGCATAGGTGTGAATCCAGCCTTATGCCGCGTACACGCGATGTGAAAAATTACATATTTTTTTAATGTCATTAAAAACGATCGTGTGTGGGCTCCAGAGCATTTTTTACGACGTTAAAAATGGGCATTAACAATTTAGAACGTGCTCAACATTTTCGCGTCGTTTTTAACTTTGTCGTTTTTAACGTCGTAAAAAATGGTCGCGTGTGGGCTTTAACGACGTGAAAATAACGTGCATGCTCAGAAGCAAGTTATGAGACGGGAGCGCTCATTCTGGTAAAAGTAGCGTTTGTAATGGAGATAGTACATTCATCACGCTGTAACAGACTGAAAAGCGTGAATCAGTAAAAGCAGCCCCAAGGGTGGCGCCATCCGAATGGAACTTCCCCTTTATAGTGCCGTCGTACGTGTTGTACGTCACCATGCTTTGCTAGAGCATTTTTTTTTCACAATCGTGAAAATGGTCGTGTATACGCGGCATTACACTCCTGCCCAGGTCGATAATCAGCTGTCAGTGCTGTTGCACTTTGAATGACAATAGCATGGTCCTGCAACACTGTAACCAAACTAAATTTTATGATTCTTTTGAGACAGATAGAGCTTTCTTTTGGTGGTATTTAAACACCACTGTTTTTTTGCTAAACAAATGGGAAAATACCCCAAATTTTGATAAGCAGCACTGATAGGCGCACTGATGGGCACTGATAGGCAGCACTTATGGGCACTGATAGGCGGTGCTGATAGGAGGCACTGATGGGCAGGCACTGAAGTGCACTTACAGGCATCACTGATGGCCACTTAAAGGCAGCACTGATGGGCACTGACAGGCATCACTGATGGGCACTGATTGGCAGCACTGTTCGGCACTGAGATGCATCACTGATGGGCACTGAAGGGCAGCACTGATGGGGCTGCACTGATAATCAGGGCATATGTCAGTGCAGATGTCCCCGCTGAGGAATGCCACTTACTGGCTCTCCTCTCCTCACACGCTGTCAGCCGACATTTCCTGTTTACTCTTTGATCAACTGTGATTGGACACAGCTGATCACATGGTAAAGAGCCTACGCCATAGGCTCTTTACCGTGATGCGGTCATAACACACCACCCATCGCAGGGCCGTGCGCGCCCCACCCCCGCATGTGTGGCAAGAATGGGAGGATGTCATATGACGTCCTCCCAGAATGAGAGTGCTCCTGTCTGTCCATCATTTCATTATATGGCAGGTGGGAAACAGTTAACAGACTTGATGAGAACAAGCCATTAAAATATATCTAAACCTGATAAAGGTGTTGTAAATGAAACATTTTTTTTCCCTAAATAGCTTCCTTTACCTTAGTGCAGTCCTTCTTCCATTTTGCTTTTAAATGTCCTTATTTCTTCTGAGAAATCCTCACATTCTGTTCTTCTGTCTGTAACTCACCACCGTAATGCAAGGCTTTCTTCCTGGTGTGAAGACTGCCTCTTGAGGGGGGAGGGGGCGAGCAGGAGTGTCAGAATGCCCACTAACACACAGCTCCTTTCTCTATCTGCAAAGTAGAGAGTGTCCTGACACTCCTGCTCGCCCCCTCCCCCGTCAAGATGCTTTCTCCACACCAGGGAGAAAGCCTTGCATTACGGTGTGTAGTTACAGACAGAAGAACGAACTGAGGATTTCTCAGAAGAAATAAGGACATTTAAAAGCAAAATGGAAGGATGAGGTAAGTGAAGGAGGACTGCACTAAGGTAAAGGAAGCTATTTAGGGAAAAAAAAATTCTTTACAACCCCTTTAAAGTTTAACAGAAGAGTTAAACAAAAAGTGGACGGCAAAAAAAGGCCAAGTGGTCCATCAGGTCTGCCCCCTTTTTTAGTATAGATCTATGTTTGTCCCAAGCATGTTTACATCCTCTTACTGTAGGCTGACTGTCTACCTCTGCTAGAAGTCTATTCCAACCATCAACTACTTTTTTAGTAAAATAATGCTTTCTAAGGTTACGTTTGAACTTTCGTCCTGCTAGCTTAAGGTCATGTCCCCATGTTCTTGATCCTAGCTTCATATTGAAAATACTTAAGAATTCCTGAATCTGATACTCTGGTGTGATGGGAGCTCTCATGTATCCTTTTATTTTACCAAGCATATAATTGCCAGTGGATGTTACATGCTTTAAAAAAATTAGGAGGTATTATTTAAAGTCCAGTTGAAGCCAAGTTCAAGATAGAGCAAAAGAATATGACATTGTTCTACAAGCTTCAGTTGCCCAGTATTACAGTGGAACCTCGGATTGCGAGTAACGAAGTTAACGAGCGTTTGGCAATATGAGCACTGTATTTAAAAAAATCCTAACTCGGTTTGCGAGTGTTGTCTCACAAAACGAGCAGGATTCAGGCCCACTGCAGGGGATGCGCAGTACCGCGTTTGGCCTGAGGTGGGGGGCGCCGGAGCCGAGTGGAGCTGAACGGCGCCGATCGCACCGATTGGCAATGCACGGAAAGGCCCGAGGACAGCTCAGCTGACCTCGGTAAACCTTGGAGCCAAGGTCAGCTGAGGTATCCCCAGGCCTTTCCGGCCATTTACAAGGCTTTCCGGCGCCCCCCCCCCACCCTCTGGCCGCATGCGGTATTGCATGCCATTGAAGTCAATGCGGAACAAATTATTTTAATTTCCATTGACTTCAATGAGGAAACTCGCTTTGGTATGCGATTACAAGCATTCTCCTGGAACAAACTATGCTCGTAATCCGAAGTTCCACTGTATTTGTTACAGTATTTGTCTCTAACAGCCACTATGTAACTATGTAACTGTAGAAGCTAGCATATAGGAACACTTACCAGCTTCTTACATCAATCACTGAATCTAGCAGGGTTGTGCAGTCAAGGTTTCTTGGTTCAGTAATGCCCCGTATAAACGATCGGGATTCCCGACGGTAAAAAGTCTGCCGGGAATCCCAGGGGGAAAACCGAGAACCAGCAGGAACACCAACAAAAAAAAGAAAAAGGCTAGTCAACACTTAGGGCCAGATTCACAGAAGAAATACGCCGGAGTATCTACTGATACTCCGGCGTATTTTCAAATTTGCCGCGTCGTATCTTAATTTGTGATTCACAAACAAGATACGACAGCATTTGGCTAAGATCCGACAGGCTTACGGCTTCGTACGCCTTCGGATCTTATGCTGCAATACTTTGGCCGCCGCTGGGTGGAGTTTGCGTCGTTTTCCAGCGTCGGGTATGCAAATTAGCTTTTACGGCGATCCACGAAGGTACTCTTGCGTTACGTCGTCGCAAGTCGTTTTTCCCGTCGCAAAGTTAGGCCTGCTTTTTCAAGGCTTAACTTTACACCAGCCATGTTAAAGTATGGCCGTCGTTCCCGCGTCAAATTTAAAAAAATTTTTTTTAGGCGCAAGTACGTTACGCACGTCGTCATTCACAAACACGTCGGGGCGCCGTAATTTCACGCAAGGCGCGGCGGGAAATTTTCAAACGGAGCATGTGCAGAACGTTCAGCGCGGGAACGCGCCTAATTTAAATGGTACACGCCCCATTTGAATTAGGTGGGCTTGCGCCGGACGGCTTTACGATACGCCGCCGAAAGTTTACACGCAAGTGCTTGGTGAATCAGGCACTTGGGCTGAAAACTTGCGGCGGTGTAACGTAAAGACGATACATTACGCCGCCGCATTTGTACCTGAATCTGGCCCTTAAAGTGGAACTTTAGTCAGAAAATTAAGTCCTGCTAGATAACTTCATGCTGGTCCCCTTTACATAAAGTCACACATTTCCAAAAAGGCTTAACGTCTCTCCTGGGCATTGGTCTGAAAAGGCCTGGAGAACCCCTGGACACCCTTCAGAGGGAACAGTTGTGTCACACATTAAGGGACATTTGTCAACCAACTTGGCAACAAAACTAGATGCACATCTTTTTGCAAATCGGGCTGCATCTTCATTAGCAAAGTATTTATAGGATTTTGTTTTCTATTTGCAACCCTAGCAAACTGAGAGTTTTGTGACAGATTCACTACTATAGATTAAAAAGATTTTTACTGAACACACAGTGCTATTTTAGAGCAGCAGAGTAAGGAATTTGTTAATGAAGATGAGATTTGTCTCATAATCTGTCCCACTGCATGTATTTAATATTGCCTTGCAATATAAAACAATTAAAAAAATGCCCCCTGTGTATTTTGTGATGAATATTGAAGTGGCTATACAGTATATACCTCCCAGCACCGCTCCTTTATCCCATAATTGCGAGAGTAGTCCTTCTCAGACTGACACCACTGGCGTAGAGACATTTTTTTCCCACTGACATTGATGTACACTGATGTAGCGTAATTTTTCCTTTTAGCAACACCACCGATGTAGAGACATTTTTCCTCCCAGTAACACCACCGATGTAGGAACAATTTTCCTCCCAGTAACACCACCGATGTAGGGACATTTTTCCTCCCAGTAACACCACCGATGTAGAGACATTTTTCCTCCCAGTAACACCACCGATGTAGAGACATTTTTCCTCCCAGTAACACCACCGATGTAGGAACAATTTTCCTCCCAGTAACACCACCGATGTAGGGACATTTTTCCTCCCAGTAACACCACCGATGTAGGGACATTTTTCCTCCCAGTAACACCACTGATGTAGGGACATTTTTCCTCCCAGTAACACCACTGATGTAGGGACATTTTTCCTCCCAGTAACACCACCAATGTAGGAACATTTTTCCTCCCAGTAACACCACCGATGTAGGGACATTTTTCCTCCCAGTAACACCACCGATGTAGGGACATTTTTCCTCCCAGTAACACCACTGATGTAGGGACATTTTTCCTCCCAGTAACACCACCAATGTAGGAACATTTTTCCTCCCAGTAACACCACCGATGTAGGGACATTTTTCCTACCAGTGACACCACCGATGTAGGGACATTTTTCCTCCCAGTAACACCACCGATGTAGGGACATTTTTCCTCCCAGTAACACCACCGATGTAGGAACATTGGGCCAGATCCACAGCCAGCGGGCTTAACTTAAATCTTCCTATTTAAGTTACACCGCCGCAAAATCTCTACCTAAGTGCTCGATCCACAAAGCACTTACCTAGAAATTTTCGGCTGTGTAACTTAAATGTGTCCGGCGCAAGGCGTGCCCAATCTAATGGGGAGAGTCCCATTTAAATTAGGCGCGCTCCCGCGCCGTACGTACTGCGCATGCTCCCGACGCAATTTTCCCGACGTGCTTTGCGCGAAGTTACGTTACGCCGAGTTTTGTGAATCGCGCCGGGTAAAAAAAAGTTGCGTCGGGGAAAAAAAGAGATGCGGCGGGAAAAATAAATAAATTAAAAAAAAATTTGACAGCGTCGCGGGAAAGAAGGGTCTACTTTTACATGGTGTACTAACTTTACACTTTGTAAAAATAGCCCTAATTTTGCGTTTGCAAACTAACAACTTACGAAGACTTCACAAAGGCAACCCGCTTCGTGAATCTCCGTAAGTGCTAATTTGCATACCCGAAGCGGCATTTCGACGAGAAATGCCCCCAGCGGCGGCCGATGTACTGCATCCTAAGATCCGACAGTGTAAAACTATTACACCTGCCGGATCTTAGGAATATCTATGCGTAGCTGATTCTGTGAATCAGTCGCATAGATAGAAACAGGGATACGACGGCGTATCAGTAGATACGCCGGCGTATCCCTTTTGTGGATCTGGCCCATTTTTCCTCCCAGTAACACCACCGATGTAGGGACATTTTTCCTCCCAGTAACACCACCGATGTAGGGACATTTTTCCTCCTAGTAACACCACCGATGTAGGAACATTTTTCCTCCCAGTGACACCACCGATGTAGGAACATTTTTCCTCCCAGTGACACCACCGATGTAGGGACATTTTTCCTCCCAGTAACACCACCGATGTAGGGACATTTTTCCTCCCAGTGACACCACCGATGTAGGGACATTTTTCCTCCCAGTGGCACCACCGATGTAGGGACATTTTTCCTCCCAGTGGCACCACCGATGTAGGGACATTTTTCCTCCCAGTGGCACCACCGATGTAGGGACATTTTTCCTCCCAGTAAAACCACCGATGTAGGGACATTTTTCCTTCCAGTGGCACCATTAATTCAGGGGCGTTTCTTCCTTCCAGTGACACCACTAATTTAGGGACTTTTTATCCTTGGCCACTGTAAGCCCCATATTTACCTGCTAATTTTCATATTTTTGATCTTTGTTCTCGGCATTAGTGACCTTGTTTTGGCACTGCTACCAAGCAGGGAGCACAGCCCAGGTAATAGAAAACGTGGCTACTCAAACATAACCCACAATGGTAAGAATATTTTTATTAACCTCCCTAGCGGTATGATTATTTCCGAAAAAAGGTGCTGAAAGCGGTACCATTATTTGCAAGGAAATTTGGCATTTTATACTGTAGGTCTGTAATTCTTAGGCCTCATACACACGGACGGACTGTCCGATGAAAACGGTCCGCCGGACCGTTTTCATCGGACATGTCAGCTGCCGTATTTTGGTCTGATGGTTGTACACACCATCAAACCAAAATCCCCGCGTACAGGATACGCGGTGACGTGGCCGCGCCGTCGCCGCGACGATGACGCGGCGACGTGCGCGACACTGGAAGGTCAATGCTTCCACGCATGCGTCGAATCACTTCGACGCATGCGAGGGCTTTCGGCCGAGCGGACATGTCCGGTAAGTCGTACAGACGACCGAACATGTCCGATGGACAGGCTTCCAGCGGACATGTTTCTTAGCATGCTAAGAAACATTTGTCCGCTGGAAACCTGTCCGATCCACCGGAAAATTGTCCGGTCGGACGTACAGACGACCGAACATGTCCGCTGAAACTGGTCTGCGGACCAGTTTCAGCAGACATGTTCGGTCGTGTGTACGAGGCCTTAGGAATAACTCACTTAAATCTGACCAAACAAGAGTCTAGTAGGCATCCCGGGTATGACATTTTTTTAAAAACAAAATTATAAATTATAATATAATAAATAATTATAAATAATTATAACAAGTAATAATATAATTATAATAAAAATTATTCAATAATGTAATCAACTCAAAATCACTGAAATTTGCTCAGTTGCAGAATTGTTGCTGTCATTACTTTTATTTTTTTATGACGAATTTCCCCACAAATCGCTATCGCACAATTCTGCAAGTGATTAGAATTTATTATCGCTGTTTTCTAGCTGCTCTAAAACCATTTTTGACATAAAGGGACACTTTTGGTTGCTATGGACAATCTACAGTTTGCAGGCAGAAAGAACAGTTTTTATTATATAAAAGTACATGTAGGACACTGAGCAGACCACTAGGGACAAGGGGTGTGTGTATTTTTTACATACAGTACTGTAATCTATAAGATTACAGTATACTGTATGTAATGTGTTTGTTTACGTTTTTGAATTTGGCGCCGTTCTCCGCACCCGTGCGTCGTAACGTCGCAGGGAGCGGAGATCGGCGGCACAGGAGGACACTGTGTGAATCGAGCAAGGTCCTGCTTGCTCACACAGCGCGGTGACATCGCTGGATCCAGGGACAAGGTAAGTAACTTTGTCTGCTGCTGCAGCAAGGCGAGCCCGAGTCTGACTCGGGGTTACTGCTTTTGGTATGAAAATCTCACCCCGAGTCAGACTCGGGAATACCGCTAGGAGGGTTAAAGAAAAAATTATGCTGAGAGAAACATATACAGTGGGTTGCCAATTCTGGCATCCCAGTGAAAACGCTAGTTGCTTGGCATTTATACTCTTCCAGTGTCTTCAACTGTTTCTGAGTCATTGGCCTGAAACAAGTATGTATCTAGCCATAATGAAGTAAGAAGTCCCCACATGACAGCCAGGTTATTAAGATTTTCAGAAAGTGCAGTCAAGTTTTAGCCATCTTAACATTTTTCTTGGCACAGTTTTCATTTAACATTTAAACCTGCATATATAACTGTTAAGCCATGTACTCACGATCGGTTTGTCCGATGAAAACAGACTATCGGTGAAAAAAAATAGAACATGTTTTAAATTTTTCCTATGGATAAAAAACCAATAGAAAAATCCGAATGTCTGTGTGGTACTCCATCGGAGAAAAATCCACGCATGCTCAGAATCAAGTCGACGCATGCTCGGAAGCATTGAACTTCATTTTTTTCGGCTCGTCGTAGTGTTGTACGTCACCGCGTTGGACACGTGGGATTTTTGACTGATGGTGTGTAGGCAAGACTGATGAAAGTCAGCTTCATCGGATATCTGACGGAAAAATCCATCGGATTAGATTCTATCAGATATCCGATCGTGTGTACAGGGCATAAGATTCCAAAACTCCAGTGAGATTAAAAATATCTATTGCCTGCTCCAATTGCAGAAGATGATACAAGATTCATACATGAATGGTTCTAGAAGCACAGGCAGAGAAACATTATGATTAACGTGAACACTCCATTAGCTCTCTTACAAGCCATTACTATATCACGCCAGTAATGATAACTGTGGTTTTCTAAACCCTCTGAACAAGTAAAAACATTACCTATATGAATATTTACTATCAGTCTTCAAAAACTGTTTATTGTGACTTCTGTATTCCTTTTCCTTAAAAAAACCTCAGACATGAAATATGAACAAAGCATATCCCCGTCTCAAGAGCACCAAGTGTCATTTCTATCTTCTGCTCCATTCCTCTGCTATCAGTATGAGTCACTTCTGAGAAGTTTTCCTGACACCAAGAGAATAAAGGTGACGGGGAGGGAGCTTCGGCGGATTGACATCCTCAGCTCTGTTCCTGTGTGCTATATGAAGGAGGGGGGTACCTCTAATGAGGTCTCAGACCTCTCCTCGCTGAGCTCTGCAGTTTTTAACTTCAGCTCTCCGCCCCCTTTTTCCTAGCAGCTCGGACAATTTATAATTTCCAGAGTTTAGCTGGCTGTAGAGAAGATAAGACTGCAGATAAACAGGTACACCGTGTGTAGGAGGATTTGTTTTATCTCTCTGTATTCCCTGAGGCCAGTCACTTCACTGGGTATAGGTAAGGGCTTACAGCCCAAGTGAATTTAACTTTATAAGAAGTAGTTGAACCTCTGCTAGCACCATATAGCGGGTATCTCCAGCTTAGTTTTCTTATTCCCGTGGGTATATTGGCATGTAAATATCAAATCAGCATTTCTGTGTGAGAGGCTTGTGTTCCCAGGCTTCTGCTTCACTATGAGCCATAGATGGCATCTGTTAGAGTGATGGGCCATAAGTAAGGCATAGAAGTGAGGGGAAGACAAGGACAGGCTCTCAGACAGGGAAGCTTAGCTGGGTTAGGGCATATGGAAATGTTCTGCAACAAACTGTTGTGGTCACAGGGATTACTCAATAAATGGGGCCTGGGAAGGGTGGGTGCACCTAACACTAAAACCTTTTATGCAACAATATAAATGTTTACATTCCAAAGATTTATATGGAAAAACAAGGGGGAATACCGCACTAGACAAATTAAATGGAAATAAACAGAAATAGACAATAGGCAGCAGCTTATTGTGGGATACACACATAAGAACTAAAACAATGGAAGAAAAACCGTGCCAGATAAACTAGAAATAATAAAAATTAATACATAAACATCCATAGGAAGAAACAGTCCTCTTATATGAATAGATAAACTGTGCAGATGTTGAAGCAAAATAATAGTTCTCCTTTAAATGGCACCACCGTGATTCCACACAAAGTGCCCAACACCGTATGAAAAACCTGCTTACCGAATGGCAAGCATAAAGGGCATTTGGCTATAACCCAGCCACGGCCTTTAGCTTGCAATCCTGAGCTGGAACTGACAGGAAACAGACTGGATGGCCAAATCCCCCTCTGCGTCTCTTGGGCCGTGTACACACGGGCAAACATGTACGATGAAACCGGTCCGCCGGACCGTTTTCACCGTACATGTCTGCTCGGGGATTTCTGTACGATGGCTGTACTAACCATCGTACAGAAATCCACGCGTAAACAATACGCGGGGCGTGTCCGCGGTGTCGCCGCGACAATGACGCGGTGTCGCCGCGACAATGACGCGGCGACGTGGGCGGGCCTGCCAGTTAAATGCTTCCACGCATGCGTCAAAGTCATTCGACGCATGCGAGGGATGGCGGGCGCTCGGACATGTACGGTCGATCTGTACAGACGACCGAACATGTCCGAGCGGGCAGGATTCCAGCAGACTGTTTTAAAACAAGTCCAGGAATATTTGTCCGCTGGGAAAAGGCCCGGCGGGCAAATGTTTGCTGGAATCCTGCACGCTCGGGCCTACACACGACCGAACATGTCTGCTGAAACTGGCCCGCAGACCAGTTTCAGCAGACATGTTTGGTCGTCTGTACGGGGCCTTAGAGTCTGCAGCTGTGTTACATGATATACTCAACAGGAAAGAAAGCTGACCATAGCGTGATGCCGTCTTAAAAAGGTTTATTAAATAGAATAAAATATTGCACTTACATGGTATTAGATAAAAAATTGCGTGTAAACATTGTAGCAAAATACAGGAGCCCGTCCTCCTTTAGAACGACGTGGTGACGTCAATACATGCCCTCCCAAAATGTTATATACTGAGTGCAAAACCAGTCAGAAAAGAGAACTTTATACTTTGGGTAATAATTTAAGATGTATAGTAGGTATGTGTATAGGGCAGGGCCGCTGATAAGCCAGTACAACTGGCCCTGTTGTAGGGGGCCCCGGGCCAGCAGGGGCCCGGATGGCAACCCCCTTTAAAAAAAAAAGGGGTCCGGAGGTCCCCAGGGGCCCGGAGGCCCACAGGGTCCAAGATGACAACTCCCCTTTTTTTATTTATTTTTTATAAAAAATATATATATTTTTTTTAATATATTTTTATTTTATTTTTTATTAAAGGGCCATTTTTTTTTTTTTAGAGGTCCGGGGGTCCCCAGGGGTCCGAAGGCCCCCAGGGCCCCGGGTGGCAACCCCCCTTTTTTTTATTTATTTTTTATAAAAAATATATATTTTTTTTTTAATATATTTTTATTTTATTTTTGATTAAAGGGACAATTTTTTTTCTTAGGGGTACGGGGGTCCCCAGGGGCCCGGAGATCCCCAGGGCCCGGGATGAAAACACCCCTTTTTTTTATAAAAAAAATAAATACATTTTTATATATTTTTTTATTTCATATATATATATATATATATATATATATATATATATATATATATATATATATATATATATATATATATATATAATTTTATTATTAAAGGTCCCCAGGGCCCCGGATGGCAATCCCCCTTTTTTTTATAAATTCTTTTTTTTTTTCATATTATTTTATTTCATTTTTTTTCTTTTTATTCCTTTTATATATATATATATATATATATATATATATATATATATATATATATATATATATATATATATATATATATATATATATATATATAAAATATATTAAAGGGCTCATGAGGTCTCCATGTGGCAAACCCCCCTTTTTTTTTTTTTTATAAATGTTTTTTTTTTTTTTTATTAAAGGGCCCAGAGGTCCCCATGGCCGTGAATGGCAACCCCCCCCTTTTTTTTTTATAAATGTTTATTTATTTATTTTATATATTTTTTTATTTTTATTTTTTCATTTTTATTAATAATTTGTAAAGGGCCCCCCTCCGCTTCTCAATTCGCGGCAGCCCCCCCCTTCCGCTTCTCAATTTCAGACGGCAGCCCCCCCCCCCCCCGGTTCTCTGCTCCAGGTGCCTACCAATGCCGCCAATCCCGTAACGTGCTGCAGAGACAGTTTCAAGGCGGGGCCAGGGGTGGAGCTAAAGGCGGGACCAGGGGTGGAGCTGAAGGGGGCCCCGTCAGGTAGGCTGTACGGGGCCCCATGATTTCTATCAGCGGCCCTGGTATAGGGTATACTCTTTGGATAACAGTTTAGCATATTCACCTCTTGGGTGGATGGATATTTAGGGATAAATGCCTTTTGCATATAATATTTAAGTTCTGTAATTGTTTCTATGAGCTCTGAGGCTTTTCTAGAACAGTTCTAAACACTAACAACAGAAGCATTGATGAAATAAGCTGCAAACCAGCCACTATTCTCTTTGCTCTTGACTACCTTTACAAGGATATACTACCACAATTCCCTGTGTAAGTCACAGAATACAGTCACCCCTGGGATATTTCCCTGCACGCTTGACACATTATTTACCTGGAGATGGGTGCTTCAATGGATTTTAAACTGGAGCCACAAGTGGCAATTTATTTAAATAGTCTGTTGCCTTTGTCTCTTTAGGCTGTGAAGGCTCCATTCACACTTGTGAAACTTGTCCTGCAACTTTGGACATCAAAGTTGCATGACAAGCCGTTCCCTATGTTCAAAGGATAACCAATCATATATGCGTGACTTAAAGTTGCAGCAACTTCAGAGTAGTTCATGCACTACTTAGGTCCGACTTTCATACAACTTGAGGGCCATAGACTTCAATGTTAGCCCACTAAAGTTGCATGAATGTTAGAGCTGCACAATTCTGGCTAAAATGAGAATCACGATTCTCGCGGCATAACATCATCTTTCAAATTAAAACAAAAAAAATAGGCTAACTTTACTGTTTTTTTTAATTTTTTTATTATTATTCATTAAAGTATTTTTTCCCCCCAAAAATTGCATTTGAAAGACCGCTGGGCAAATACAGTGTGACATAAAATATTGCAACAATTGCCATTTTATTCCCTAGGGTCTCTGCCAAAAAATATATATAATGTTTGGGGGTTTCAAGTAATTTTCTAGCAAAAAATATTGATTTTAACTTAAGAAACAAGTGTCAGAAAAAGATCTAGGCCCGTATTCACGTAGAACGGCGTACATTTGTGCGGGCGTAGCGCATCTCATATGCGCTACGCCGACGTAACATCGTATTCCTGTTTATATCTATGCGACTGATTCATAGAATCAGTTACGCATAGATAGGCAGAAGATCCGACAGGTGTAATGGACTTACACTGTCGGATCTTAGGATGCAGTACGGCGGCCACCGCTGGGGGGATTTCGCGTCGTAAACCAGCGTCGGGTATGCAAATTAGCAGTTACGGCGATCCACGAAACTTTTTCCCGTCGTTAGGTCGCCGCAAGTGTTAGTTTGCCGTCGCAAAGATAGGGCACCTTTTACAAAGTGTAAAATTAGTACACCATGTAAAAGTATACCCGTCTTTCCCGCGTCGCTTTTGAATTTTTTTTTAAAAAAAATTTTTCCCGGCGCAATTCTTTTTTTCACGTCGCGATTCACAAAACGTTGGTGCGTCGTAATTTCACGCAAAGCACATCTGGAAATTTGCGTCGGGAGCATGCGCAGTACGTCCGGCGCGGGAGCGCGCCTAATTTAAATGGTACCCGCCCCATTTGAATTGGCCCGCCTTGCGCCGGACAGATTTAGGATACACCGCCGCAAATTTCCAGGTAAGTGCTTTGTGGATCGGGCACTTAGCCAGAAAATTTGCGGCGGTGTAACCTAAATCGGTTACGTTACGCTGCGCCGCCTTGCTGTGAATCTGGCCCAATGTTTCCTATTAAGAACTTGGCATGGATATTTTCTTTTGATAGCTGATAAGTCTCTCCACTTGTTATATGAAAGAATCGGCAAACACTGCATTGGAGATCGTCATTGGGGTTGAATCGAGATCACAATTTTTTTAACGATTAATTGTGCAGCTCTAATGAATGTCATACCTGAATGTTATACAATGCAACTTGTGTGTAACAGTTGTCCTTTATCACTGGTTAAAGCCAAAGTCGTATCCAAGTTGCACCCATCCAAAGTTGCACCAAAATTGCAGTCCAAAGTCGGTGCAACTTTGGAGTCGTACAAGTGTGAATGGATCCTTGCAGTGGTTTGTTGGGGGTAAGTGAACACAATGGTGTTTTAAGGGTATCCACAAGATAATATTAATAGAGTTATGATTGTTCGTGTAAGGCTTATGGGGAAGTCACAGAGCGTTCCCTTTTATGGAATGCCACTGGGCCACTTGAGTGAGCTGGGCTGCAGGATTATTTTTTTGGAGGACCGGAAGACTTAATTCTACCTGTTTTTTTTTTTTGCCTCCCGAGGAGGGGTACCCTCCAAATAAACTGGAAAACTTGTGCTGAGATGACAACTTTAGATATGCAGATAGGTAAAACAAAGCGGAAAAAACACAGCTGTTTTACTGCAAAAGATAACATATGTTTGTTTTTAAGTTTGACAGCGCAGGTGTTAATTTACAGTGTTAATAAACCCACAACATTAAAATCAGTCTGTATATGCATGATTGTTAAATTTACTGTGTAACCTAAGGGGTTAATGTTCCGCATTGTATAAAAAGGTTGTTTGATCCTGTCTTCTCTGATCCTCCCCTTGTTTTACTGTCTTCAATCCATCTACTGATAGAACAGAGCCTTGGAGGCTCATTCTCAATTTGGTGTGTATTGCTAGAGAGTTTTTTTTTTGGGGGGGGGGGTGTGCATGTGATCAGCAGGGCCAATCAGCACCGTCCAGACAGAAAGTGAGGGGTCATGCAGCCTTATAGGTCAGTCAGAGGAGAAAACTCCTCCTACAAGGTTTTACCAGTGCTTGGCTGGACACTGATAGAAGTCACAAGACTGCTATATACTGCTGATGAGAAAAGGTACTATTTAGCAATTTATATTTACTAAATTAATTGCATTTCCATGTTCTTTGTACTCTGGGAGACCAGATATAGCAGTGATGGCGAACGCGTGGCACGCGTGCCGCTCCCGGCACGGCAAGCTGTTTTGGTGGGCACGCGGTGACAATGCAGAAATGTCAAAGAAAAAAAAATTAAATCGTCAACCGCAACTAGAAACTACATTTCCCACACTACCCTGTGCTAGCGGTGACGTGTCCGAGTGGGCGTAACTTAGAATGAGCGCCCGGAGGTCACGTGTTAGCTTGCTACCCAATGAGAGCTCTCAGATCATCCACTGCCTGACGTGCTGCTGGGCGTGACTGGGAGCATGAGGAGAAGACGCACGGCGGGAAAGAGCTGCAAGACTCGTGAAGCCATCTTCTTCATTGCGCAGTTTGATTCAGCTGCAGACAAAGGTAAGAATACTTATTACTCGAATACTATTTAGACATGGGATACCTGGGTCGTTTTATGGGTTGCCCTGCTAACATCACCCAATCTAAAATGTAAAATTTTGCTGAACAATTACTTTAGCTAATCTCGCTGGTGGGTGTTCTGACAGTTGCTGACTGACTTGGGAAACTTTGTTCTGCAAACATATTACCCCCCTCATTGCTGTTATTGGGTCTAGTTGTCCTTTGCAAACATATTACCCCCCTCATTGCAAATGACACCTATGCCCAATAACAGCAATGAGGGAGGTAATATGTTTGCAAATGACACCTAGGCCCAAAAACAGCAATGAGGGAGGTAATATGTTTGCAAATGACACCTAGGCCCAAAAACAGCAATGAGGGAGGTAATATGTTTGCTGTTATTGGGCATAGGTGTCATTTGCAAACATATTACCTCCCTCATTGCTGTTATTGGGCATAGGTGTCATTTGCAATGAGGGGGGTAATATGTTTGCAAAGGACACCTAGGCCCAATAAAAGCAATGAGGGGGGTAATATGTTTGCAAATGACACCCAGGCCCAATAACAGCAATGAGGGGGGTAATATGTTTGCAAAGGACACCTAGGCCCAATAAAAGCAATGAGGGGGGTAATATGTTTGCAAATGACACCCAGGCCCAATAACAGCAATGAGGGGAGTAATATGTTTGCAAAGGACACCTAGGCCCAATAAAAGCAATGAGGGGGGTAATATGTTTGCAAATG
Source organism: Rana temporaria (assembly GCF_905171775.1). Classification (NCBI taxonomy): domain Eukaryota; kingdom Metazoa; phylum Chordata; class Amphibia; order Anura; family Ranidae; genus Rana; species Rana temporaria. Next base: position 138,825,519 of record NC_053490.1, read on the forward strand.
ACACCTAGGCCCAATAAAAGCAATGAGGGGGGTAATATGTTTGCAAATGACACCCAGGCCCAATAACAGCAATGAGGGGGGTAATATGTTTGCTGTTATTGGGCCTAGGTGTCATTTGCAAACATATTACCCCCCTCATTGCTGTTATTGGGTCTAGGTGTCCTTTGCAAACATATTACCCCCCTCATTGCAAATGAGGGGGGTAATATGTTTGCAAATGACACCTAGGCCCAATAACAGCAATGAGGGGGGTAATATGTTTGCAAATGACACCTAGGCCCAAAAACAGCAATGAGGGAGGTAATATGTTTGCTGTTATTGGGCATAGGTGTCATTTGCAAACATATAACCCCCATCATTGCTGTTATTGGGCCTGTGTCCTGGCCTATGGACAACAATGACACACTTTTTTTTTTTTTTCATTTTAGCCCTTTGGATTCTTCTTTGCAATTCTTGTAGAATCTACAGCAGCTTCCAGACCCAGCAGAGCGGTGTCAGCAGCGGCACAGCGCGACTTCTTGTTTCACAGGACATTGGACGATTTGAGCTTATATCTGTCTACATTAAAAAAAGTAAGTTGCTAAGGGTCACATCTGGCCCCCGGGCTACGGTAGTTTCCTGTGTCCCTATGGACAACAATGAAAACATATTTTTTTTTTCATTACAGCCCTCTCTCCGGGATTCTACTTTGCAAATCTTGTAGAATGTACAGCAGCTTTCAGACCCAGCAGAGCGGTGTCAGCAGCGGCACAGCACGCCTTGTTGTTTCACAGGACATTGGACGATTTGAGCTTATATCTGTCTACATTACAGAAACGTAAGTTGCTAAGGGTCACATCTGGCCCCCGGGCTATGGTAGTTTCCTGTGTCCCTATGGACAACAATGAAAACATATTTTTTTTTTCATTACAGCCCTCTCTTTGGGATTCTTCTTTGCAATTCAGAATCTACAGCAGCTTCCAGACCCAGCATAGCGGTGTCAGCAGCGGCACAGCGCGACTTCTTGTTTCACAGGATATTGGACGATGTATATCTGTCTACAAAACCGTGAGTTGTTCTACCTTTTTTGTGAAATGTTGCAATAATATTTTTGGTATAGGTAGGTAGGGATAGATTTGTATTGGGTGCTTCATCCATCCTTATTTTATACATTTTGTGTTTTTTGTAGACATGAACAACCAAAAATGAGTACATCAAAAAAAGCAAAATTAAAAACAGATAGTGGAAGATCATTCCAAGAGACCTGGACACAGTCATTTGGAGTGATTGAACGCAATGGGAAAGCGTTATGTGTTCTGTGTAGTGAAAGTGTGGTATCTCGCACATCTAGTGTCAAACGTCATTTTGATACCAACCACAAAAGTGTTGCCGAACTTGGTGTAGCTGAAAGAAAAGAGTTTCTTGATGGGAAATTGAAGAGATATCACTGCCAGTATCGTAGTTTTTGCAACTATCTTTCTAAAACAAATTATCTGGCAAATGCCAGCTTTGAAATTTCACTGTGCATAGCAAAACATGGAAAGCCCCTCTCTGATGGCGATTTTATCAAAACGGCCATGTTGGCTGTGAGTAATTCCCTTTTTCATGAATTTCCAAACAAGGACAAAATTAAGCAACGAATCTCTGAAATGCCACTTAGCAGAAATACTGTTAAAGATAGAGTCCTGCGTATGGCAAGTGATGTTAGTCAGCAGCTCACCACTGACTTACAAAAGGCAGCCTGTTACTCCATGTGCTTGGATGAAAGCACAGACATAAATAATCATGCAAGGCTAGCAGTAATTTTGCGTTATGCTGTTGGTGACACCATGAGAGAGGAGCTCATGAAACTGTTGTCTTTGCCTGGAAGAACACAAGGGATAGATATCTACAATGCTGTGATGGAGGCTTTTGTCTCACAAGACATAAGGCCAGAAAAAGTGGTTTCAGTTACTAGTGACGGGGCACCTTCCATGGTGGGGGTAACATCTGGTTTCATACAGTTTTTTGTCAAAGAAGCAAAGCACCCAGTCATTCAATTTCATTGTATTATACATCAAGAAGCTCTTTGTGCCAAGGAAAGCAGCAAAATATTAGACGATATCCTCAAGGATGTCACAAAAATGGTGAATTACATCATGGCTCGTGCTCTTAATTTTCGACAGTTTCAAGCACTTCTTGATGAGGTACAGGCACAGTATAATACTTTACTTATGTACAATAATGTACGATGGCTAAGCAGAGGACGGGTCTTGGAGAGATTTGTAGCCTGTTTGGATGAAATTGCAAAGAAGAATCCAAAGGGCTAAAATGAAAAAAACAAAAATGTGTCATTGCATCTTTACCAATGCCCAGCCAAGGCATCTTTACCAATGCCCAGACAAGGCATCTTTACCAATGCCCAGCCAAGGCATCTTTAAAAATGCCCAGCAATGGCATCTTTAATAATGCCCAGGCAAGGCATCTTTACCAATGCCCAGCCAAGGCATCTTTACCAATGCCCAGACAAGGCATCTTTACCAATGCCCAGCCAAGGCATCTTTAAAAATGCCCAGCAATGGCATCTTTAATAATGCCCAGGCAAGGCATCTTTACCAATGCCCAGCCAAGGCATCTTTAAAAATGCCCAGCAATGGCATCTTTACCAATGCCCAGACAAGGCATCTTTACCAATGCCCAGCCAAGGCATCTTTAAAAATGCCCAGCAATGGCATCTTTAATAATGCCCAGGCAAGGCATCTTTACCAATGCCCAGCCAAGGCATCTTTACCAATGCCCAGACAAGGCATCTTTACCAATGCCCAGCCAAGGCATCTTTAAAAATGCCCAGCAATGGCATCTTTAATAATGCCCAGGCAAGGCATCTTTACCAATGCCCAGCCAAGGCATCTTTAAAAATGCCCAGCAATGGCATCTTTAATAATGCCCAGGCAAGGCATCTTTACCAATGCCCAGCCAAGGCATCTTTAAAAATGCCCAGCCAAGGTATCTTTAAAAATGCCCACTGCTCTGCTGGGTCTGGAAGCTGCTGTAGATTCTAATCTACAAGAATTGCAAAGAAGAATCCAAAGGGCTAAAATGAAAAAAACAAAAATGTGTCATTGCATCTTTACCAATGCCCAGCCAAGGCATCTTTACCAATGCCCAGACAAGGCATCTTTACCAATGCCCAGCCAAGGCATCTTTAAAAATGCCCAGCAATGGCATCTTTAATAATGCCCAGGCAAGGCATCTTTACCAATGCCCAGCCAAGGCATCTTTACCAATGCCCAGACAAGGCATCTTTACCAATGCCCAGCCAAGGCATCTTTAAAAATGCCCAGCAATGGCATCTTTAATAATGCCCAGGCAAGGCATCTTTACCAATGCCCAGCCAAGGCATCTTTAAAAATGCCCAGCCATGGCATCTTTACCAATGCCCAGACAAGGCATCTTTACCAATGCCCAGCCAAGGCATCTTTAAAAATGCCCAGCAATGGCATCTTTAATAATGCCCAGGCAAGGCATCTTTACCAATGCCCAGCCAAGGCATCTTTACCAATGCCCAGACAAGGCATCTTTACCAATGCCCAGCCAAGGCATCTTTAAAAATGCCCAGCAATGGCATCTTTAATAATGCCCAGGCAAGGCATCTTTACCAATGCCCAGCCAAGGCATCTTTAAAAATGCCCAGCAATGGCATCTTTAATAATGCCCAGGCAAGGCATCTTTACCAATGCCCAGCCAAGGCATCTTTAAAAATGCCCAGCAATGGCATCTTTAATAATGCCCAGGCAAGGCATCTTTACCAATGCCCAGCCAAGGCATCTTTAAAAATGCCCAGCCAAGGTATCTTTAAAAATGCCCACTGCTCTGCTGGGTCTGGAAGCTGCTGTAGATTCTAATCTACAAGAATTGCAAAGAAGAATCCAAAGGGCTAAAATGAAAAAAACAAAAATGTGTCATTGCATCTTTACCAATGCCCAGCCAAGGCATCTTTACCAATGCCCAGACAAGGCATCTTTACCAATGCCCAGCCAAGGCATCTTTAAAAATGCCCAGCAATGGCATCTTTAATAATGCCCAGGCAAGGCATCTTTACCAATGCCCAGCCAAGGCATCTTTAAAAATGCCCAGCAATGGCATCTTTAATAATGCCCAGGCAAGGCATCTTTACCAATGCCCAGCCAAGGCATCTTTAAAAATGCCCAGCAATGGCATCTTTAATAATGCCCAGGCAAGGCATCTTTACCAATGCCCAGCCAAGGCATCTTTACCAATGCCCAGACAAGGCATCTTTACCAATGCCCAGCCAAGGCATCTTTAAAAATGCCCAGCAATGGCATCTTTAATAATGCCCAGGCAAGGCATCTTTACCAATGCCCAGCCAAGGCATCTTTAAAAATGCCCAGCAATGGCATCTTTAATAATGCCCAGGCAAGGCATCTTTACCAATGCCCAGCCAAGGCATCTTTAAAAATGCCCAGCAATGGCATCTTTAATAATGCCCAGGCAAGGCATCTTTACCAATGCCCAGCCAAGGCATCTTTAAAAATGCCCAGCCAAGGTATCTTTAAAAATGCCCACTGCTCTGCTGGGTCTGGAAGCTGCTGTAGATTCTAATCTACAAGAATTGCAAAGAAGAATCCAAAGGGCTAAAATGAAAAAAACAAAAATGTGTCATTGCATCTTTACCAATGCCCAGCCAAGGCATCTTTACCAATGCCCAGACAAGGCATCTTTACCAATGCCCAGCCAAGGCATCTTTAAAAATGCCCAGCAATGGCATCTTTAATAATGCCCAGGCAAGGCATCTTTACCAATGCCCAGCCAAGGCATCTTTAAAAATGCCCAGCAATGGCATCTTTAATAATGCCCAGGCAAGGCATCTTTACCAATGCCCAGCCAAGGCATCTTTACCAATGCCCAGACAAGGCATCTTTACCAATGCCCAGCCAAGGCATCTTTAAAAATGCCCAGCAATGGCATCTTTAATAATGCCCAGGCAAGGCATCTTTACCAATGCCCAGCCAAGGCATCTTTAAAAATGCCCAGCAATGGCATCTTTAATAATGCCCAGGCAAGGCATCTTTACCAATGCCCAGCCAAGGCATCTTTAAAAATGCCCAGCAATGGCATCTTTAATAATGCCCAGGCAAGGCATCTTTACCAATGCCCAGCCAAGGCATCTTTAAAAATGCCCAGTCATGGCATCTTTAATAATGCCCAGGCAAGGCATCTTTACCAATGCCCAGCTAAGGCATCTTTACCAATGCCCAGCCAAGGCATCTTTAATAATGCCCAGCAATAGATCATTAGACTCATCCTCTGCTTATGTTCAATAATGTCTTTTAGCTATGCAAAGTATACTGTGCCTGTACCCATCACAGCATTGTAGATCTCTATCCCTTGTGTAAGCAAATGCATCTTTACCAATGCCCAGCCAAGGCATCTAATGCCCAGCCAAGGCATCTTTACCAATCTTTACCAATGCCCAGACAAGGCATCTTTAAAAATGCCCAGCAATGGCATCTTTAAAGATGCCTTACCAAGGCATCTTTAATAATGCCCAGCAAAGCCATCTTTGGAAATGCCCAGCAAAGCCATCTTTGGAAATGCCCAGCAAAGCCATCTTTGGAAATGCCCAGCAAAGCCATCATTGGAAATGCCCAGCAAAGCCATCTTTGGAAATGCCCAGCAAAGCCATCTTTGGAAATGCCCAGCAAAGCCATCTTTGGAAATGCCCAGCAAAGCCATCTTTGGAAATGCCCAGCAAAGCCATCTTTGGAAATGCCCAGCAAAGCCATCTTTGGAAATGCCCAGCAAAGTCATCTTTGAAAATGCCCAGCAAAGTCATCTTTGAAAATGCCCAGCAAAGTCATCTTTGAAAATGGCCAGCAAAGTCATCTTTGAAAATGCCCAGCAAAGTCATCTTTGAAAATGCCCAGCAAAGCCATCTTTGGAAATGCCCAGCAAAGCCATCTTTGAAAATGCCTAGCAAAGGCATCCTTACCAGCGATCAGCAAAGGCATCTTTACCAGCGATCTGCAAATGTATCCTTATCCAAAAATACATGCACAAGTACAGTTGTTGAGAATCTTTTTCAATAAAAAAAAAATGTTTAATAGAAAGCTCTGTTATTGTGTTTTTCTTTTAAAACAAAAGCTGTTAATTAGTTTGGACAAGTGTACGAGTTGATTTTTCTAAACGAAAACCTTGGTATTCATGTTTAATTGCAGTGTTGGCACTTCAAAAAAAAATTAGGTTTTGTGTTGGAGTTTGGGCACTCGGGCTCAAAAAGGTTCGCCATCACTGAGATATAGTGACTGCAGGGTCCTGGGTTTAGTAATACTTTAACTACTTGCTTACTGCGCACATATACCCCCTTCCTGCCCAGGCGAAATTTCAGCTTTCAGCACTGCGTCACTTTAAATTAAAATTGCGCGGTTGTGCGACGTGCCTCCCAAACAAAATATATGTCCTTTTTTCCCCACAAATAGAGCTTTCTTTTGGTGGTATTTGATCACCTCTGCAGTTTTTTATTTTTTGTGCTATAAACAAAAAAAGAGCTACAATTTTGAAAAAAAAACACAATATTTTTTTACTTTTTGCTATAATAAATATCCAATTTAAAAAAATATATATATATTTTTTTCTCAGTTTAGGCGGATACGTAATCTACATATTTTTGGTAAAAAAAAAAATTGCAATAAGCGTAAAGTGATTGGTTTGCGCAAAAGTTATAGTGGCTAAAAAATAGGGGATATAATTCTGAAATTTTTTTATTATTTTTTTTTTTACTAGTAATACGGCGATCTGCAAATTTTGTGAGGACTGCGATATTGGACACTTTTGACACATTTTTGGGACCATTCACACTAATACAGCGAACAGGGCTATAAAAATGCATTGATTACTGTATAAATGTGACTGGCAGGGAAGGGGTTAACACTAGGGGGCGAGGAAGGGGTTAAATGTGTATCCTGGGAGTGATTCTTACTGTGGGGGGAGGGGACTGACTGGGGGAGGTGACCGATGCTGTGCCCCTATCTGTTTCCTCTCCCTGACAGGACTTGGAGCTCCGTGTTTACACACAGAGCTCCACGTCCCTGCTCTGTCATTGCCGATCGCGGGTACCTGGCGGACATTGCGGCTGCCAGGCACGCGCATCGGCACCTCGGGGGCGCGCCGGGTGCGCACACGCGCCCCCCAGTGGCCGGAGGACGCAAGGCCGTAAAAAGACGGCCTCCCGGATTTATAGAGCCACCTGGAGGCTGTCTTTTTACTATGGCCCGGGTCTAAAGTAGTTAAAGAGAACCTACAGTAGTTATGGATAAAGTTCAGATTTACAAGTTTATTTATGAAAGAATTATGCCCTCCCATACTTATATAGATGTACTTACCTCAGCTTGATGTCAGAGGTCATCTAACATTTGTCAGTTGTTTTTGTGTTGCCTACCTCACCTCACACACCACACAGCTCCCAAGAGTACATAAATGCTTTGTGTACAGTATGTATTTACAAGAAGGAACAAATTAAAGTATAAGTAAACAAAAGGCTTTATTCACATGGATGCCGAGCCCTGTGCAGCACGAAGAGCCTTTTGTTTATCTTTTTAGGTGTTTAGCTTTATTACATGTTGCACGATTGACACAGGAAGCCTGAAGCATTGTTGATTATCATCTAAGGGGGAGAGCAGTTGCTTTCTTTTAAACACTGCTCTGATTTGTTAAAGCATTAGTTTTGACTTTTTAAACCAATAATTTTTCTTTTATTATTTTACCATCAGGGGTCAGCCTCGGAGACCAGTGGCTATAGCAGTGGAAACGCTCACACAGAAGCCAGCAGGATAAATACCCAAGCAGATTTCCCTGCTGTGTGACGCATGCTAACTGGGGTCTAAGAACTAACCGGTCTTCACCAGAACTCCTGATGGTGGAAATGGATTTTGCTGCATGCTAGTGCCAGGTCGCAGTTCTCAGGATCACCCCACCAGAAGGTGACCAAGCCAGTGTGCAGTAACGGATCTTACAGGTAGGTAAACAAGCCAAAAGTCGGTAACAAGTGGTTGCAAATTCAGATGGCAGCAGGTGCAAGATATTGGCTAGAGAGAGCACAATAATCTGGCAACTAGGAAGTACAAAGGCATGGCTTAAATAGGAAGTTCATGAGAGGAGCAAGGAGTTCAACATTCACCATAAACAACATAGAAAGTAAATATGTCCAAAGGATCAGTCAGGAAGCTGTTCAGCATCTCGAGTGGCTCAGCAAGATAAGCTACTGCCAGACACAGCAAAGGGCCTGAGTTCAGAATCAGAATATTAGGCAATGGTGTGGGGGTGGTGGCGCTGTCTAAGTGGAGGCTGATGTTACCCACAGGTGGTATGAACAAGCTATATGGACCAATGTGTCCTGAATATAGTGCCTCTTACAATAAGTGATGTGCCAGTAGTATAATAAGTAACTTAAGTGTGGCTGAGACCACGTGCTACAAATATACAATTTAGTATGTACAACGTTGGATAAATGTATTAATACTGAAAAGTGATAGCGTACAGCACAAGTGCCAAAAAATGTGTCCAAAAAAGTAAAAAATTCAAAAAACCAAAAGATCCAAAGAATGTCTATAAGTTCAGAAAAAGATATATATAAAAAATATATATATAAAAAGCAACAATCCGGGTGTGTAAACCAATATAAATAAATTAACAGCAGTCCAGAGTGATAATGGTGACAATGTGACTTTCCAAGTAGATAGGTGATCACAGTATGCAGTAGTGCAGTGATGCGAAGTGGGTCCGGTGTTCCCCCTCCTGGGTCCCTACTCACCAGAGGCCCTCACCCCTGCAGGGGTAAAGTGCATAGAAGATATCCAACCGACTCGGGTCCTCGCTCTCCTAGTAGGTCCTACGGTCCAGCTGGTACCAAAAAGATCCTGGGTGGCCAGATTCCTCCGAGGGATGAAAAAAAGGGTCTCATAGAGTAGTAGGTTCAGGTTCCAGTGGGTAAGTTTATTAGTACAGCCAAAGGCTTATACTGAAACAGTGTATACAAATGTATATAAACAAAAAGAAAATTATAAAATATTTATAAAAATAGTTTAAAATAAAATAAAAACGGGGGCCAGATAGAATGCTTGTGGATACAAGCAGACAGTTATCTGTATAATAGCAAGCTTCCCAGCACGGCACAAGCTCCACAAATAAAGATCAGAGCCAGCATGGGAACGGCGTGCGTTCCACCAGGTGAACAGCTGGTTAGTCCAGGAAGTGCGTGCGGGCGCACGCCCGCACGCACTTCCTGGACTAACCAGCTGTTCACCTGGTGGAACGCACGCCGTTCCCATGCTGGCTCTGATCTTTATTTGTGGAGCTTGTGCCGTGCTGGGAAGCTTGCTATTATACAGATAACTGTCTGCTTGTATCCACAAGCATTCTATCTGGCCCCCGTTTTTATTTTATTTTAAACTATTTTTATAAATATTTTATAATTTTCTTTTTGTTTATATACATTTGTATACACTGTTTCAGTATAAGCCTTTGGCTGTACTAATAAACTTACCCACTGGAACCTGAACCTACTACTCTATGAGACCCTTTTTTTCATCCCTCGGAGGAATCTGGCCACCCAGGATCTTTTTGGTACCAGCTGGACCGTAGGACCTACTAGGAGAGCGAGGACCCGAGTCGGTTGGATATCTTCTATGCACTTTACCCCTGCAGGGGTGAGGGCCTCTGGTGAGTAGGGACCCAGGAGGGGGAACACCGGACCCACTTCGCATCACTGCACTACTGCATACTGTGATCACCTATCTACTTGGAAAGTCACATTGTCACCATTATCACTCTGGACTGCTGTTAATTTATTTATATTGGTTTACACACCCGGATTGTTGCTTTTTATATATATATTTTTTATATATATCTTTTTCTGAACTTATAGACATTCTTTGGATCTTTTGGTTTTTTGAATTTTTTACTTTTTTGGACACATTTTTTGGCACTTGTGCTGTACGCTATCACTTTTCAGTATTAATACATTTATCCAACGTTGTACATACTAAATTGTATATTTGTAGCACGTGGTCTCAGCCACACTTAAGTTACTTATTATACTACTGGCACATCACTTATTGTAAGAGGCACTATATTCAGGACACATTGGTCCATATAGCTTGTTCATACCACCTGTGGGTAACATCAGCCTCCACTTAGACAGCGCCACCACCCCCACACCATTGCCTATTATTTCTGTATCCTTTAGGGGATCACATTCTTGGGGGGGCTGCAGTCTTATTATAATTTTATTTTGGATTACTTAATTTATGTTTGAATTTTAAATACTGTCACATATTTCCAACTAGTGTCTCCTAAGCGCGGATATTTGCTTTTTATTTCAGAATCAGAATATGACATTATTTCTGCCTAGAGTTGGGTTTTAAGCTTCAGCAATTGAGCTCTGTAAACAGCAGGCTTTTTAGAGCATAGCAAATAAAGGAAAACAGGAAATGTGATATAGAGACTAAAGCTTCACCTACTGGCTAGATGTAAGAATACAAATATATTATTGGAAATATTTCATATCTACTTGACTGAAAAAAAAAATATATATATATATATATATATATATATATATATATATATATATATATATATATATATATATATACACAGTGAGGAAAATAAGTATTTGAACACCCTGCTATTTTGCAAGTTCTCCCACTTGGAAATCATGGAGGGGTCTGAAATTGTCATCGTAGGTGCATGTCCACTGTGAGAGACATAATCAAAAAAAAAAAAATCCAGAAATCACAATTTATGATTTTTTAACTATTTATTTGTATGATACAGCTGCAAATAAGTATTTGAACACCTGTCTATCAGCTAGAATTCTGACCCTCAAAGACCTGTTAGTCTGCCTTTAAAATGTCCACCTCCACTCCATTTATTATCCTAAATTAGATGCACCTGTTTGAGGTCATTAGCTGCATAAAGACACCTGTCCACCCCATACAATCAGTAAGAATCCAACTACTAACATGGCCAAGACCAAAGAGCTGTCCAAAGACACTAGAGACAAAATTGTACACCTCTACAAGGCTGGAAAGGGCTACGGGGAAATTGCCAAGCAGCTTGGTGAAAAAAGGTCCACTGTTGGAGCAATCATTAGAAAATGGAAGAAGCTAAACATGACTGTCAATCTCCCTCGGACTGGGGTTCCATGCAAAATCTCACCTCGCGGGGTCTCAATGATCCTAAGAAAGGTGAGAAATCAGCCCAGGACTACACGGGAGGAGCTGGTCAATGACCTGAAAAGAGCTGGGACCACCGTTTCCATGGGGGTGGTAGCATCATGCTTTGGGGGTGTTTTTCTGCACATGGGACAGGGCGACTGCACTGTATTAAGGAGAGGATGACCGGGGCCATGTATTGCGAGATTTTGGGCAACAACCTCCTTTCCTCAGTTAGAGCTTTGAAGATGGGTCGAGGCTGGGTCTTCCAACATGACAATGACCCGAAGCACACAGCCAGGATAACCAAGGAGTGGCTCTGTAAGAAGCATATCAAGGTTCTGGCGTGGCCTAGCCAGTCTCCAGACCTAAACCCAATAGAGAATCTTTGGAGGGAGCTCAAACTCTGTGTTTCTCAGCGACAGCCCAGAAACCTGACTGATCTATAGAAGATCTGTGTGGAGGAGTGGGCCAAAATCCCTCCTCCAGTGTGTGCAAACCTGGTGAAAAACTACAAGAAATGTTTGACCTCTGTAATTGCAAACAAAGGCTACTGTACCAAATATTAACATTGATTTTCTCAGGTGTTCAAATACTTATTTGCAGCTGTATCATACAAATAAATAGTTAAAAAAATCATACATTGTGATTTCTGGATTTTTTTTTTTTGATTATGTCTCTCACAGTGGACATGCACCTACGATAACAATTTCAGACCCTTCCATGATTTCCAAGTGGGAGAACTTGCAAAATAGCAGGGTGTTCAAATACTTATTTTCCTCACTGTATATATATATATATATATATATATATATATATATATATATATATATATATATATATATATATATATATATATATATATATATATATATATATATATTTTGTCTTAACCATAAAAAAACAAGGAAAATGTACATCTAATACTATTACTATAAGTTTAGGTAGATTCAGGTACCTATGCCTAACTTTGCGGCGGCGTAGCTTAAGGCATTTAAGCTACGCCGCCGTAAGTTAGCTAGGCAAGTACATGATTCACAATATACTTACCTGCTAAGTTACGGCGGCGTAGCCTAAATCGGCGGGCGTAAGGGCGCCTAATTAAAATGTGTTTGAGGGGGGCGTGTTGTATGTTAATGGGGCTTGACCTTACGTTTTTTGCGAACTGCGCATGCGCCGGGCGCCTACATTTCCCAGTATGCATTTCGGCTAAGTACGCCGCACGGGCCTATTGATTTTGACGTGGACGTAAACGACGTAAATCCCGATTTACGGACGACTTACGCAAACGACGTAAAAAATTCGAAAAATACTTGACATTACTATTCCAATAGGGCCTAGCTCTAACTTTACGCGGGCTATCTCTTACGTAAACGGCGGCCAGGCATACGTTTGTGAATCGGCGTATCTACTCATTTATATATTCTACGCCGACCGCAATGGAAGCGCTACCTAGCGGCCATCCAAAATATTGCAATCTAAGATAGGACGGCGCAAGCCGTCGTATCTTAGATATGTTTATATGTTAGATATGTTAGATATGACATATGTTTATATGTTTATGCGTATCTCTGTTTGAGCATACGCTTAAACATAAGTCGGCGTAGATTCTGAGTTAGGTCGGCTTATCTACTGATAAGCCGGCCTAACTCTTACTGAATCTACCTAATTGACTTTAACCAACTAGTCACTGAAGTGTGAAATATCTACTAGAACAGTTAGGAACACTGCCCACTCTCAGGATCAAACCCTTCTCCCCCCCATATATACTGTTTGTTACTCCCGGGTGAGGCACCTGCTGCTGCCGTCATGGGGCCGCATATTTGTAGCCATGGTCAAGCTCAGTGGTGAGTATGGGGACTTACAACCCCTCCTGCCCTGTGCCTTTACAATGAATACTATGCCAGATTGCCAAACATATACTTTTTCATCCTAGGTACAGTGTTACACACCCCTGAAGAGCGAGCTGGATCTTGCGAAACTAGGCTAGTCGGGTAGTATGATGCCCGTGTACTCTGTCCACTATTATACTTGTGTATTGATATTTACTGTCTATGTATTGTTTCAATTGGCAATTGTTGGTGTTATGTATGTAACATTTTTACTCTACGCATGTAAACAATTATGCTTGAATAAATTATATACTATACAATTAGAGCGGGGACCAGTGACGGCACGCCGCGATCCTCGCGCATGCGCAGTAGGGAATCGGCCAGTGAAGCCGCAAGGCGGCAGAAGCAGCTGAGGACCGAGCGATTACTCAGTCTCGGCTGCTGACATCGCGGACACGCTGAACAGGTAAGTGTCCATTTTTTTAAAGTCAGCAGCTGCCGTATTTGTAGCTGCTGGCTTTTAAAAAAAAAAAATCGACGGAACCTCTGCTTTAAAGTTTAGTACAAATTAAACTCTAATGTAAGTTTACTGGCCATCAGCAAAGCTGCCACACTCCACTCTATGCATTCTATCACAGCAGCGATTTGTTTCAGAAATGCGTTACTTCTTATGCACCTTCATTTGTCTCCAGCAAGCAAAATACAGAACTGATGATGCTGCGTTGTGTCTACTGTTTTTTTTCCGAACAAACATTATTTAGGTGGTCTTAAACTACGCTAGGCAGCAGTGCATGCAGAAAACCAGCGACTGGGGTGCCAGACATTAAAATGAGAACACGTATGACACATTGGAATGCTATATATATAGCGCTTACTGCACCTCATCTGGTGCGCTGTCAGCGTAAAATATGAGCATTTTAAAAATAGGGAACTGGAGGTGTTAAGTAAAGGAATTATGACATTTTTATCTAGAGAAAGACAGCAAGGAGTGCTTACAGTATATCTATATAGATAGACAGATATATATATATATATATATATATATATATATATATATATATATATATATATATATATATATATATATATATATATATATATATATATGTGTGTGTGCCTGTGTGTGTATGTGTATATGTGTGTATATATATATATATATATATATATATATATATATATATATATACACATACATACATAGATTTTTTTCAGGGGGTGAGGTGCATGTGTTTATAAATGCTTTATTCATGTAAGAATTCTGTTGGCACAGTTGGTACAATAAAAGCCAGGAAGAAAAAGATATACACAACAAGAAGTGAATGAATAATACATAAATTTTCATGTCATCGGTCTAATAAATTGTCTCTAGAAACACAAGTGTCCCTAATGTCTTAAAGTCAAGCACAAATTAAGGCTCCCATAAATTATCCAAAATGAAGGGGTTGTAGGAAGTGGGGGGTATACAGCAAGGAGGAGAAGGGGCCCAACTTACTGGGGGAGGAGGGGTAGGCGGACAAAGCAGGGGTCTATGTTGGGCAGAGAAGGGTGAATGAGAGAAGAAGAGGAATGACATTTTGATGGGGCAGGAGGGGGATAGGGGAAGGGGAGGGGGGGGGGGCTGTCTTGACACTATAAGGACCGAGATACTGAGTGTACATGCTTTAGGCTGACTACTGAGAGAGAAGTGTAATGTATTCTGGAGAGGTGTTTATCTCTTTTATATATGGTGCATAAACCAAGCGGGCTCCTGTTCCAATGCCGGAGTTCAATGTAATCAAAAATGGGATGCCGCACACCTTGCTTTAAAGCGGTATTAAACCCAGAGATGTGATGACTGCATTGGTTTTCTTTTTTATGCTTTTTTTCTTGTATTTGCACTTGATGATCCTGCCTCTAGAAATGTATTAGCTATAGATTGTTGAATCAAATCATTTACCATTGACAGGGTGCTTACAATAATCAACTTTTACTTTTTATGTAAAACCTTTATTACAAAAGAAAGAAAACTGCTTACAAATTAGCTGGAGTTTGGTTTCAAGTTGTTAGTGTATCTAAATCTGCTAGTCCGTCTAACACTATCCTCCCCCCGACCGACAATGTTGCTGTCCAAAGGTGCCTGTGCATGGAACATGTGCCAAGAATTTCTTAAATCAGCATATACTAACCACTTGGCGCCTGTGCTATAGCCGAAAGATGGCTTAAAGGGTTAATGGGCCAATGGCTGCGCTGATCTCAATCCATCCGCTCTAGACAATCAGCGGCCAGGCTGATCGGCGAAGAGGATCTCGGGACCGTGTGTGGGACTTTCGAGGGGTCAGGTAAGTAAAACGGGGGCTCGGGGGCGCGTCATCAGATGTTTTTTCACCTTAATGCATAGATTTAAAAAAAAAAAAATCTTTACAACTCCTTTAAATTGCCGGGAGGGCATACATGGACGTCCTCCCATCCTCTCCCTGCCCGCTCTGCGATTGACAAATCCATTGACAAATCCATGGGACTCGGCTGATCACAGATCGGCTAAAGGGCCAATCACAGGGCTTTTATCACATGATCAGCTGCCAGCCAATGACAGCTGATCACAGAAGTAAGCAGAAGCCCGTTATCGGCTTTTTTTCCCTCATGCTGTCAGCGTGAAGAAAAGAAGAAAGCCATTAACTGGCGTCTGTTAGAGGTACATCAGTCCCCTTAGTGCGCACCAGTGCGACTAATCAGTGGCCTCCAGTGCTGCTAATCAGTGCTCTGCAATGGCACTAATCAGTGCCCATCAGCGCAATCAGTGCCCATCAATACTGATGATCAGTGCCCACCAGTGCTGCCAATCAGTGCTGCCTTAGAACCCCCAAACATTATATATAATATATATATATATATATATATATATATATATATATATATATATATATATATATATTTTTTTTTTTTTTTTAAGCATAGACTCTAGAGAATAAAATGGCGATTGTTGCAATATTTTATGTCACACGGTATTTGCTCAGCGGTCTTTCAAACGTAATTTTTGGGAAACAAATACACTATTATGAATTAAAACAAAACTAAACAGTAAAGTTAGCCAATTTTTTTTGTATATTGTAAAATTATGTTATGCCGAGTAAATACATACCTAACATGTCATGCTTTGAAATTGCGCACACTCATGGAATTGGCAACAAACTATGGTACCTAAAAATCTCAATAGGCAATGCTTTAAAAAATAGCTGTTACCGGGTTAGAGTTACAGAGGAGGTCTAGTGCTAGAATTATTTCTCTCGCTCTGATGATCATGGAGATACCTCACATGTGTGATTTGAACACCGTTTACATATGCGGGCGCGACATACGTATGCGTTCTCTTTGCTGCGCGAGCTCGTGGGAAAAAATACAAAACAGACTATTAGTTTACCAGTAGAACAGCATTAAACCACAAACAGTGCTGGGACAAGGCCATTTGGTGCCCAGGGCGAAGATGGCAAAGTGCGCCCCCCCGTTTTTAAGAAAGAATCTGGTGGCAGTTGATGGGGCAAACTGGCAACAATTGATGGTTACAGTGGCTGTGTGTGTTGGCACAGTGGCTGCGTTTGATAGGCACAGTGGCTGTGTGTGATGGGCACAGTGGCTGCGTGTGATGGGCACAGTGGCTGCGTGTGATGGGTACAGTGGCGACAATTAATGGCACAGTGGCTGTGTTTTATGGGCACAGTGGCTGTGTTTGATGGCACAGTGGCTGTGTTTGATGGGCACAGTGGCTGCGTGTGATGGGCACAGTGGCTGCGTGTGATGGGCACAGTGGTGACAATTAATGGCACAGTGGCTGCGTTTGATGGGCACAGTGGATGCGTTTGATGGGCACAGTGGCTGCATGTGATGGCACAGTGGCTGCATGTGATGGCACAGTGGCTGTATGTGATGGGCACAGTGGCGACAATTGATGGCACAGTGGCTGCATTTGATGGGCACAGTGGTGACAATTGATGGCACAGTGGCTGTGTGTGTTAGCACAGTGGCTGCATGTGATGGCACAGTGGCTGCGTTTGGTGGCATAGTGAGGCTGCAATTGATGTTTTTTTTTTTTCCGCTAGTCAGAGAAGGCAACTAGGCAAGCATGGCTCAAAAACATTTTTTTGTGCTGGTCACCTCAGTAAGCCACAATCCCCCCCCCCAATACAGCCATAATTATTTTCTCTAACGTGTTCTGTTCTGCTTACTTTTTAGTTCAGACAAGTTCAGACTCAGTAGTCTTCTTTGCAGTAGCACACTGCTGGTTCCTAGGCACTGTGACTGTAGGCAGGCAGGCTCCTCGTGGCTCCTCGTGAGTCTTTGCAGTTGCAAGCTCAGCAGCGCCGACACAGCTCCCTGCGCCTCCGGCCGTGACGTCACGTGGCTCACGCCCCTGGAATGGACCAACTTACTCCTCCATAGGGGGAGTAAACAAACAGAAAAGGGAGCCAGGAGGTGACGGTCGGACGGTCCCAGATGCAGGAGGCACACAATTTGTAAAGTGCCACTGCCCGCACTGACTAGTCTATGATGACACAGACACAAGTGTACTGCGGCTGCCTGTGTGTCAGAACTGCGCCCCCCTCCTATACAAAATGGTAGCGCCCAGGGCACTCGTCCTCTCCGCCCCTGCATTGTACAGGCCCTGACCACAAATAATAATAATAATAAAAGGAAAGTGTTAATTGTTCCCATGGGTTGCCTGCATCCTGCTAGCACCCACCCCCCCTCCCCCCAACGCGGACAAGTCACATAGTACTGGAGATCTGGAAAAGGCAAATGTCAGCCTGAGAAGGGGGCAGGGAGCATTGGGGCATGGGGTTTTCCCCAATATGCTTATATAGTTATTGTCAGTGAAGAGGTGAGGGCAGAGATGCCAAGGCTATCGTTGGGTAAACAGGTAGTGTTGCATGAGACTGAGCTTGGTTTGCCTTTCTGACCCATAGGCACGACTTGGCTCAGTCTGTCTCACATATTACCAGCTGTCAATACAGCCACTTTAGCTACTAGTACGTGCTCATGTAGTGCCAGGTTTACCTAACATTAGTGCTGGCAACACCTGCCTCCCCACCAGCAATAGTTCTCAATGAAGCTTTACTCATTTGCCATTGCAACCAGAAATGATTCAGCCCCTTTGTACTGTTCTGAGCTTTAAACTCTCCACAATGCCTATAGCTACAGAGGTGAATGAAAGCTTCTTTTAAAGTGCCTACTTGCCTTTTTTTTTATAAAATGTTTTAATGCTTTAGGGTGAATTCACACTATGGAGAAGATTTACTAAAAGTGGAACACTCAGAATCTGGTGCAGCTGTGCATGGTAGCCAATAAGCTTCTATCTTCAGCTTGTTCAATTAAAGGAGAAGTATAGCCAAATAGCTGGTCCACTGTCGGCTGACATCACTCAACTGGTCCAGACTCTAAAAGCTGCCCGAAAACCAGCACCTGGCTCAGCCTCTCAGCGATCTGCTGAGAAAATGAGCCAGCCCCCCTCCCCCTCCACATCCCCCAGATCCCACCCCCTCCCCCCACCCTATGTGAATGTTTATCGGAAAAACTGATTAATACTGTTTTGACGTGACTAAACTGATTAAATGAAATGCCAGTATGTGTGAAAGGGGCCTAAGTGTGCAGAGTCTGGGCACAAACTGAAAAAGATAAATTGGGTAATGCCACCATTTACCAGATGGCTACAGGGTCACAGGTTAATCTGATCAAAAAAGCATTTTATCTGTTAGAAGTATTGGGAATTTTAAGGCACAGCATGTATTTTTCAATAAAAACAATATTTTTAATCCATTTAAAATTTATAATCTAATATTGTTACATCTAATATTGTTACATAGACGATATCCCATAATACAAGACCGTAGAATAGAAATCAATCATGTTTTGTCCATATAGAAATATTCCTTTCCATGCTCGATGTGTATCCTGGACGCAAGTCCACTTCATCAGGAGCCATCGACATCTGCTTTACACAGCATTAACCATTTCAACCCCGGAGGATTTGGCTGCCAAATGACCAGGCCACTTTTTGTGATTCGCCACTGCTTCGCTTTAACTGACAATTGTGCGACGTGGCTCCCAAACAAAATTTATGTCATTTTTTTCCACATAAATAGAGCTTTCTTTTGGAGGTATTTGATCACCTCTGCAGTATTTTTATTTTTTGCACTATAAACAAAAATAGAGTGCCAATTTTGAAAAAAGCTATATTTTTTACTTTTTGCTATAATAAATATCCCCAAAAAAGATATAAATAAACTATTTTTTTCCTCAGTTTAAGCCGATACGCATTCTTCTACATATTTTTGGTAAAAAAATTGCAATGAGCGTTTATTGGTTTGCGCAAAAATTATAACGTCTACAAAATAGGGGATAGTTTTATGGCATTTTTAATAATTTTTTCTTTTTTTACTAGTAATGGCGGCGATCAGTGATTTTTATCATGACTGCGACATTATGGCAGACACATTGGAGATTTTTGATGCTATTTTGGGACCATCCACATTTATACAGCGATCAGTGCTAAAAAATGCACTGATTACTGTATAAATGTGACTGGCAGTGAAGGGGTTAACCACTAGGGGGCTAGGAAGGGGTTAAGTGTGTCCTAGGGAGTGCTTCTAACTGTGCAGGGGCTGGGCTTACTGTGACAGGACACTGATCTCTGCTCCCGATGAGAGGGAGCAGACTATCAGTGTCCTGTCACTAGGCAGAACAGGGAGGTACCTTGTTTACACAGGCATCCCCCCATTCTGCCGCTCCTTGACACAATCACGGGACACCAGCACAGTTATGGAGCTTGCGGCAGTGGTGCACGCACCACCGGCAGAGCGCACACGCCCACACAGCGGCAAATTTAGAGGGACGTACCTGTATGCCCATTTGCCTGTCTGTGCCATTCTGCTGACGTAAATGTTTGTGCGGCGGTCAGCAAGTGGCTAAAAGACACATCTAAATAAACAACCATATATGGCAGAGCAACATCATCTATTTATTCTTGTGTTTTTTATCCAGCAATAGCATAAGGCGTGATACTGCACTACAGATAGTTTTTATTAACAATGACAATTAGGGTGTACCATTGGGATAAAATCTATTTTGCTTTGACAAGTGTTAAATGCACAGTAAATGTGCTATGTTGTGCCGTGACATCAGCAAAAGTAAAAACTCTTGGGAGAAAACTGCAATGACGCACGTGTTGACTCTCCGTATTTCTAAAAGCCTTCTATTGCACAGAGAATTCAATACTCAACACCACATTGTGCTGTCAACACATCAGGTGCTAAAAGGGTTGGTTATAGGAACATGTGTATAGCACTGTGTGTTAGCAGTGAAACAATGCACATCAATGCACGGTTTTATTTTTATTTTTTATATTTTGTTTCTGGAAATAAATAAAAAGCAACTGTATGACCAACTGTATGACCATATTAAAGGGGGCCTGGAAAAAAAATGTTGCTTGAACTATAATTTAACAAAAAACACCAATTGGTGTAATATCCTAATTAGAAGTATCATGTCAGTGTCCTTCCTGTTACATTTATAAAAAAAAGGTCAGATGTTCCAGTAGAGATCACTGATCTGAATTACAGTGGTATAAAGCCCAAAAACAATACTTTTATTCATTGCAGTTTACTAATCCTAGATGTGGTAGTTACATCCATTTTTGTAGGCTTTTTTCCTTTATTGTCACCTTATGATCTGGCTGATCACACACTTCCTGTTATAGGTTTTCTCCACCCTAAATGGACACTCAACGGAGATATCTTTTGGGCAGCAGTATTGTAAAGGTCCATGCATGCTGGTTTTAAAAAAAAATAAAAAACAGTGCTCTTGGCAGAAAAAAACAATAATTTGGAGCGTTTTTTTGTACTAGCGCTTAGCATTTTTTTCCTGCCAGAAAAACGCTCTCAAAAACGTAAAAACAAAGGGGCAGATCCACAAAGAGAGTACTTTAAAATTTCCCACGTCGTATCTTTGGTTTGAATCCTCAAACCAAGATACAACGGCATCTGGGTTAGATCCGACAGGCGTACGGCTTCGTACGCCTTCGGATGTTTTTTCACCTTAATGCATAGGATGCATTAAGGTGAAAAAACTTTTACCTTTACAACCCCTTTAAACCTGCCATGTTAAGTATTGCCGTCATTCCCACGTTTATTTTGTTTTTTTCTTTTTTGCCGTAAATCGTCCGTGAATAGGGATGGACGTAATTTACGTCCACGTCCAAAAAAAATGACGTCCTTGCGACGTAATTTAGCGCAATGCACGGCGGGAAATTTAGGGACGGCGCATGCGCAGTTCGTTCGGCGCGGGGACGCGCTTCATTTAAATGAAACACGCCCCCTACTCGCCGATTTGAATTAGGCGCCTTTACGCCGCGAGAGATACACTACGCCGCCGTAACTTACGGCGCAAATTCTTCCAGGATTCAAAGTAAGTTACGCCGGGGCAGATCTTTGTGGATCTGCCCCAAAAGGTTTTACTTTCTGCCTCTAAACGCTGAGCTTAAAATATGCCTTTAAACAACCTTCCATACCCATACAACTTATACCCCTCAATAAACAAAAAAACTAAGTTTACTGACTGCTTTATGTCTCAGAGTGCCTGAGAGTGAATGCAGGGCTGGGCAGGGTGACAGACAAACCACAATTCTCAGTAGCCCCTTATGGGGGTATCGCCACATGGGTGTAGTTAGTGCTCATATAAATGCCAGGGTGTGAGGGACCCATATCGATGGGGCATGGGAGCAAGGCACCCCAGAGCTGCCAAGATGTATCCTCTAGCAGAGCTAATCTAAAGGGCCCTGTGCAGGGCTGAAGTCCCAGACAGGGTATTACAAAGCATTGGAGGCAGGGCTGCTGTTAGAAATCGTGGGGCCCTGTACAGCCTTCCTGACTGGGCCCTCTCAATCCTGCCTACACCCCACCCACCCTCCTGGGGTGAGGGATGCAGCGAAACAGCAACGCTGACTTTACCACCCATTGCCCCAATTATGAAAAAAAAGCTCTACTTCCTGGGCCCTGCTGTTGAACTGTAATTTAAGCCCTGGCAAATAAGTAAGAGGGAGAGTGTGGTCTAGTATTAATCCATGTCTTTATTTAGGAAGAAATTAACAATAAAGTTGCCTTGGGCCCCCCTGTTTAACTGATGAGGTTTGGGCCCAGTACAACAGGTCCAGTTGTACTGCCTTATCAGCGGCCCTGATTGGAGGAATTTCTGCAGTTACCCAATCTCCCCTGTCCTTCTTCTGCAGGTCCTACAGCAGGGTACATAAGGTCTTGGAGGCCTGAACAGAGTCCTCTGATGCGAGTAATGCTGAAGCCCAGAAATTATATTTGGGAGCATACCTGGCTAGGCAGAACTAAGGAAGGGATATAGGGAAGAAACATGGCATTCTAATGAAAGCACCTTGATCCCCACTGACCCTCAGCTGCAGGTCTGTGACTTGGTAATGGGAGCTTACTGCTGAGGACTTAGTATACATATGGAAGTGGTCCCAACCATGTGCAAAGAAATGAAAAAACATCAACAATATTTTAGTTGATTACGATTAGAGGATGGTCATCAAAGCTTCACCGCATTTACTACGCTAATGGAAAATTCTCTTGCAAAGCTAACAGCCTATATGCCCTTAAAAAATCAAGCCCATTGATAGTTGCACATTCTTGACTGCTCTGTCAATGTGTATCAGCAGACACTTATACAAATTCAAAGCTTGTAAGTGTGGCTCAGGGACAGGGTCCAACCAAAAAAATGATTCATTTACATATTTAGCAGATGCACACATATTTTGTATATTTTTATCACAAATTCACATGGGCACACATGGACAGTACAGTGATATTGGTATTTACTAAGCACTTAGTAAAGCACTTGGTGCAAAAAAGTCAGACTTAGTGGATCAGCTTTTCTGTCCATGTAAAGTAACAGCATGAAGAGTATCTCTAGCAACAACTGGCAAGTGCAGGGTTAATAAGAGTGCTTTCTTAAAAAATAAGGTGATATTATATTATTATTATTAGTATTCTATGTGATCTTAGCAGCAAATTAGTTATTTTCTTATACAGTACCATATACAAAATCGTGTATATGGTAAGTCTAGCTAGTTCTGCAGCATTGCATAATACACTCTCCTACACAATACTATGAACATAACCTATTTTAAGAGAGTAAAGAAAAGAGAGTAAAGAAAATGTATTTAAAGAATTTTGTTATATACAATACTATCTTTGAAAACAAAAAAGATATTAAAGGATTAAGTCTAATCAAATGATGAGCACAATGGTTGATTTTAGCCTTCCCTCTAAACTGCCCACTGAATGCAACGAATAATCCCTAGTGACTGTATAATTGCTGATCACGATACATTTACAATTTAAAACGCATAGTAATGAATGCTGAGCACATCAGAAAAAAATAAATGCATTGAGCATCAGCAGTAATATATATTTTGGTACAGAAGCTATTTTTACTCTGCAGTTACTCCTTAATTAAATTTAGACCTATAGGCAAGCAGATAAATGCACAGTTGAAGTACATATGTGTAAACTGTTTCAAGCCAAAATATTCGTAATACTGTACAGCCACTCGAGGTTTATATACCCCTTCCAGATATCGTAGGCAGGTCTCCTACTTGAATATATTCCACTGGTGTCAAGATCCTTCCTCTGGCCTGCGTTTGGATAGTGAAGGGGGCAGCAGCACACTGGTGAGGTCATCACTTTGCTCTTTTCCCCTATTAACAGACTCTGTATATGGCTTAAAGTATGACTAGTAATAAATGAAGTGGAGATGGATTAGAACACCTGTCGGGTTTCTATTGCTGTCTATGCCCCCATTAAGGAGTTTCTCCCTCTCTATTTTTCCTTTTTACTGCTATCACTAAAAGAGAAAGGGAATCCCAAATTTGGGTTGTCACTAGAATAGGAATAAAGGGGAGATATTCTTATGGTTCTGGTGACAACTAGAAATTCCTTGACTTTAGAGGGAATTCCTCTCTCTGTTTTGGTTATGGCAAAAGAAGTGAAAGGAACCCTATTTGAAGGAGAAGTATAGCCAAAGCTATTTTAGCTATACTTCTCCTGGGGTCCACAAGAGTGCAGTATGTTCTGCAACCCTGTTTTTTTTTTTTTTGTTTTTTGTTTTACAAGCCCATACTTCTCTTTTAATGGGACACAGATAGCAAAAAAAAATAGACTGGGGTTATAACCCTTCCTATGCTCTATCCAAAATGAAAGTTTTTTTTTGCATTTAGTTCTATTTAACCCACTTCAACACCGGGCCTATTCTGACACGTCTCCTAAAAATGTACGTTTTGTTTTTGCTAGAAAATTACAGAGGCCCTAGAGAATAAAATGGTGGGTGTTTTTGGAAAAAATACACTTTAGTAAATTAGTGCATAAAAACACAATATAGTACCCAGTTTTTTTGGTAACATATAAAACATGAGAATACACATAGTAAATAAATACCAAACATGTAATGCTTCAAAATTTCGCACACACTCATGGAACAGGGCAAAACTATGGTACTTCCATAATCTCCATAGACGATCATTTATTAGCCTTTAGGAGTTACCAGTTTAGAATTACACAGGTCTGGTGCTAGAATTATTACTCACGCAATAATGTTCATGGCGACACGTCACATGTGTGGTGCGAACAAGCATGGGAGGACAGGGCACTTTAGATTTTTTTTTTTTTTACACTGCCTATTTAAAAAAAAATTATTAACTTTATTGCTATCACAAAGGAATAACAACATCCCTTGTGATAGCATGTAAAGGGGCAGGTACTCTTTACTGAGAAATCTGGGGTGTGTTAAGCCCCATATCTCTCCTCTGTCCATGACATCATCTGATCAAACCGATGCTTTCACAATCCAGTAATGGACTGTTTAGATCTGATCGTAACCGGAAGTGACAAAATACTCATCGCTTCTGGTTTCTTAGACCATAAAGATGATTGAGGATCTTCCGGTCCTCGCTCATCTCTGTGGTAAGGCGGCAGAACCACCAGCTTCAGTCCCAGACTGCCCGGTAGGACAGGGGAGCCCAGGAAGGTTGGCGGGAGGGACCCGCTTAAATCACATATAAAAGCAATTCAGCAGCTTTTTAGCCGTTCGGATTGCTTTTACATTTTCCAGCATTGTCAGCTGAACAAAAAAACAATAATGGGGTCCTGACTGGAGCTGCAACCATGGCCCCGGTATAACCACTTCAACCGGGGAAGTACAGGTATGTTCTTTTGGGGGAAGGGGTTAAAGCACTATGTAAAGGAGCAGGGTCCGGTTAGTTTACAGGTCTGCCGCTTTCTCTCCCACATACCGCTCAACATACTGCAAACTACTCTGAAAAGGGATTGCTTTTGAGAGAAGTGTCAAGTGCTGCCGCACATACTGTATGAAAAAGCCCTTGCTGAATAAGACAATGAATTATGGAACTAATTCCTGTCCTTAGCACCCTGCATGCACAGAAGATCATGCCTGAACAAGAACAAACTGAATCTATAATAGTAAACATGTTTCTTCCTGTTTTGCTACATCACATATCCAATTTACTTGGCACTTGCTTTTGTGCTAATTAATAAGACAATATGGTGTTGATTATGGGAAAAACACTTTTTTTTGTGCTTTCTCCAAGGATGAGAGATCAAGGCAGTGGGGTTCCATGTAGATACCGATCTCTTGCAGCTAAACGCGGCCGCATGTAACCGCAAGTAAACGCAGGTAATCGCAATGTACAAATGCAGCTAATCGCAGTGCCTGCAGCCTTGAATTTCACAGAACATTTACATGCTTTTAACTGCGGCAAAACAGCCGTCCGTGTGAAAGGCGCCTTATATTTGTCTGACTGCACAAATGCAGGACTGGGATTTCATTTTGTGGAATGTAAAAATCCATGAGCACAAATTGCTACACACTGCAGATTTGTTAGCATGCAAAGGTAACGTATGACCTGCTTAATCAATTCATAACCAGCAAAAAGGCAATCCAATATTAGTCTATATTATAACATGTTCTACTCAGATGCAAATCTCCTGCTAAGCTAACA
Organism: Rana temporaria; assembly: GCF_905171775.1. Lineage (NCBI taxonomy): Eukaryota > Metazoa > Chordata > Amphibia > Anura > Ranidae > Rana > Rana temporaria. The sequence goes on from NC_053490.1 coordinate 138,851,591, forward strand.
CCATAAATACATTTTTAGGGGCTAAATGGAATACCTACAAGGAAGGTGGGGGGAGCAAATAAAAAAAACACTAAACAATATAACAAGGACCTTAAAGCGGTAGTTAACTTATGAAAAAAAAATTCCTCCTGCAAGGTAATATAATGTTCTAGTATACTGTAGTAGCACATTATGAAAGACTTACCTAGAAACAAAGCCCTCCAATGGTGTGCTGTCACCACTGCAAAGGCTTCCATTCTCTTCATCTTCTTCATCTGGTCTTTTTTCCGAGTTCGTGGGCTGCAGACGATTGAATGGCCACGCCATTATGATGTCACTCCCTGATGTCACACCCCCACAGAGCAATGAAGGAACGGCACGGGTATGCAGTTCCTTCAGAGCGCATGCGCCGGTGATGTTAACGGCTGCTAAACTTTATTATAAGCTTACCTATAGCTAAAAATTACAAGTTTCTCCATTGAGTCCCTCCAAAACAGTTTGCAAAATGTAATGTGGCCGGCTGAATCAGATCGCATGGGTGTGAACACAACCGATTCCAATGCAGAAAAAAAATGGTGCCCGCGCCTTTCGTGCGGGTGCGGTGAGATTTGAACAAAACATAATGAACGGCATCCATTGTCAGCTCTCCCTCCTCTAGCAGACCAGATGTCCGTTAACACCCGCCGTTCCATAGTGGAGACTGAAGATCGGAGTGGGTCCGATTGACAGAAGTCCGGTCCGATTGACAGAAAACTGACAAGGCAGACCTTTTTGGTTTGCCTGTGTGAAAGAGCCTCTAATTCAGGGGTCTCAAACTGGCGGCCCTGCAGCTGTTGCAAAACTACACGTCCCATCATGCCACTGCCTGTGGGAGTCATACTTGTAACTGTCAGCCTTACAATGCCTCATGGGACTTGTAGTTGCGCAACAGCTGGAGGGCCGCCAGTTTGAGACCCCTGCTGTATTCTGTCATCCAGTTTTATAAAGTATCGTGTATCAAATAATTGCCTTTTTTGTTTTACTTCTTTACTTATCTGTTTTCACAAATTTTCATCCTTTATTTAAAAGCTCAGTGATGCTCCTCCAGCCTCTTTACACCCACTTCCTGTCTACATGCACTCACTCTAATGGTAGCAGTATAACATTGCTCAGGACTGGCTTCATTGTATTAGAAATGGTGGAACATAACTGCGCATTGAACACCAGCAACTTATTAGGGTTGGTTTACTAAAGGCAAAAAGACTGTGCACTTTATAAAGTGCAATTGCACCAGAGCTAAGTAAATGAGGTAAGGCTACACTTTGCAAAGATCACGTGCAGAGTTTTGTCTCATTTACTAAGCTCTGGAGCAACTGCACTTTGCATAGTGCCCAGTCTTTTTCCCTTTAGTAAATCAACCCCATAGTCCCCACTAAATGCACAGGATGTCACAGGGTGACAAAGGAGGATAGCAATCGCATAGCTCCCAACTGTCCTGATTTTGAGGCTCTGTCCCTGATTTGGTACAAAGTCCTTCTTTCCCTCTTCCCCCCTTATTTGACCCTCATTGTAGTCTGACCTTAAGGCTATTTTCACACTGCGGCCGCGGCTACGTTGGCAATAAAAGGTCGCTCGTTTTAGCAGCGCTTTAGGGCCACTAGCAAGGCGCTTTTATCCCCCGCTAGCGGCCGAAGAAGGGGTTAAAAGCACCCGTGTTTCTGAATCGCTTTTAAGGCACTTACATAGTTACATAGTTAGGTTGAAAAAAGACACAAGTCCATCCAGTTCAACCACAAAAAAATAAACAAACAAAATAAAAAACACAATACAATACCATACACCCAACTCCATACCCACAGTTGATCCAGAGGAAGGCAAAAAACCCCAGCAGAGCATGATCCAATTTGCTCCAGCAGGGGAAAAAATTCCCTCCTGATCCCCCGAGAGGCAATCGGATTTACCCTGGATCAACTTTACCTACAAATCTTAGTACTCAGTTATTTTATGTACATTTAGGAAAGAATCCAGGCCTTTCTTAAAGCAATCTACTGAGCTGGCCAGAACCACCTCTGGAGGGAGTCTGTTCCACATTTTCACAGCTCTTACTGTGAAAAAACCTTTCCGTATTTGGAGGTGAAATCTCTTTTCCTCTAGACGTAAAGAGTGCCCCCTTGTCATCAGTGTTGACCGTAAAGTGAATAACTCAACACAAGTTCACTGTATGGACCTCTTATATATTTGTACATGTTGATCATATCCCCCTGTAACACTCCTGACAATTTATTAATAACAGGTATGATGGGAACTCAGCAGAAAGAGGTTTCTCAGGGTAAACCACCAATGCACTCTCTTATGTATCAGAAAGTTTAGGGGTTAAATCATCACAACCTCATGTGAGTATAAAAGTATATGAGCTATCCCAGCAAGAGCTGAAGTATGGAGATGATATTAAAGTCAAAATCAAGATGAAATCAGACTGTATTAACTTTGCTACACAGTATAATTGAGAAAAGTCTGTATGCAGCAAGTATTTAAACTCTGGCAGTCATATTGTTAATTCACAATATTATGGAGTAGTTTTATCTATAGAAAACAATCCCTCAGTTTGTGGTTAGAATAGAGCCCAAAAGGATCAGCATTCATTAGTACAATCCCAACAGCTTGAGGACAACAGATATCTGGTTACAATGCAGGGAACTATCGTAATTCAAGATACTTGCGGTTCAGCTGGTAGTAGTAGTTCACCAGAGGATGAATGTAGTTGCTAGGTAAAAGGGTCCAAGAATCCTGGAAGCAATGGTTCTCCTGTCAAGCTGAGGCTGGGTGTAGTAACAAACAGGCATGCAGCATGTGGATTAGAGAGGTAGAGATCTGAGGTATGGATATTGGCAGGAGAGGAGTACAGCAGTGGTTCCAGGGCTCGGTGCTGGGAGGTAGTGTTCCTTGAGTGGCGGCAGGGATCCGACAGAATAACCGAACACCCTACCACCATCTCTAAGGAGTTTAAATAGCCCCGAATTCACGGGGAAATCGAGAAAGGACGCAGAGTCGCACTTCCGCGTTCTACGCTGGAGCGCAAACGTCCGCGCACCGGAAATTACGCAGATGTCTTGCAGAACGGAGCGCAGCTGCTTGTAGAAGGCTCAGCTGTGCTCGTTCTGTACAGGGAAACATCAGAGATGTTACACCCCCCTTATTCTCCTCTTCTCAAGAGTGAATAAATTCAGTTCCTCTAATCCAGTGTTTCTCAATTCCAGTCCTCAGGCCCCCCCAACAGGTCAGGTTTTCAGGATTTCCATTATTTTGCACAGGTGATTTGATCAGTTTCACTGCCTTAGTAATCACCACAGCCTTTTCATCTGAGGGAAATCCTGAAAACCTGACCTGTTGGGGGGGCCTGAGGACTGGAATTGAGAAACACTGCTCTAATCTTTCCTCATAGCTGAACTCCTCCATGCCTCTTATCAGTTTGGTTGCCCTTCTCTGCACTTTCTCCAGTTCTTCGATATCCTTTTTGAGAACTGGTGCCCAAAACTGAACTGCATATTCCAGATGAGGTCTTACTAATGATTTGTACAGGGGCAAAATTATATCTCTGTCTCTGGAGTCCATACCTCTCTTAATACAAGAAAGGACTTTGCTCGCTTTGGAAACCGCAGCTTGGCATTGCATGCCATTATTGAGCTTATGATCAACTAAAACCCCCAGATCCTTCTCCACTACAGATCCCCCCAGTTGTACTCCCCCTAGTATGTATGATGCATACTAGGAAGCGCTGTCCATTAATTCCAATGGGCAGGGGTGGTTTAGGAGCGATGTATACAGCGCTCCTAAACCACCCCAAAGATGCTGCTTGCAGGACTTTTTTCCCACCCCCCAAGCGCACCGCCTCAGTGTGAAAGATCTCGGGCTTTCACACTGGGGTGGCATGGAAGGCAGTTTTAATGCATTTTAAAGGTGCTATTTTTAGTGCTGAAATACCTGAAATACCTGAAAACTGCCCTCATTGTGAAAGGGGTCTTAAAGTTTTATATAAAATGCACAATTTATCTTTTAAAAACTGTTTCCTAGTGCTAAACCTTTCATCCAATTTTGAAAATGCTGCATTTGTAAATTTCGAAAGCCAGTATAACGGAATAACAGTGGTAAAAAAAGCACTTGTGGGTTTAACTAATTCTTATTTTGTATAATTCTCCTTTCAGGGTTCATGGCAGTGGGTGTGTCCTATGCCTACATACTTTTATAGTATAGGTGTCCCTCATTCCCATCTTAAAAGGTTGGGAGGTATGCAATTGGGGAATAGGGACAGAGTGCTGTCAAATTATAACAGGAAGTTCCTGAACAAGGACCTTCATGGCAGGATTACTAAGTATTATCTTAATTTGAACAGACTGAAAAGTACTTTTGAAATGTTTATGATTGCATTAATCATTATAAGACACTTTTGTGATAGGATTTACATCCGCATTCATTTTCGCCCTCCACCGCAGCATGTACCAGCCTGAAACAGCTGAATGCAGTTTGGAATAAAAAGGCTCTATATTATTAGGCCGTATCTGTCTGTAAGCCAACAGGTCTGGAAGCACATTTGGCCCAGCGGCAAGAGGAATGACTTGCATGGTTCTTTCCGCTATCCTAAAATGAGCAACCCTGTGATTGTTCAGATTTGACACAAAAGTGAGATGTGGATACCTTCTGTTTTAAAAAGGCTTTGCATTGTTTTGCACTGGATCAGTAGAGTGTTTTTTGGTTTCCTATAATAATCTGTCTACTTATACTTTCACGTAAAGCCAGAAAGTCTGCGTTGAAAATGAAGTGCACACCCTTTGAGCACTTGATGTGCATTGCAATAATAAAGTATAAGTAGTCCTGCATGTTTCAACTAACAAAACCAGGGCATATATAACCATGATATTCACAAGCTTCTAAAATCTGACATGATTTTTAGTGTGGAAATATTATTTATAACCCCCTCAGCCCAATCATAATATAATAAAACTAAAAAATAAATAAATAGATACATTAGAAATAAAAAAAATAACACAAATAAATAATAATACATATTAAAAAAAATATAAACAATAATAAAGTATCAATAAATAAATAATAATCAAGGTCAGTATCACCAAAAATGACATCAATGCCATCTCAGATAATATTTTGCCAAAATTGAATGTGCCTAAACAACTCTATGACGTAGGATATGAACAGCTTGTTGGCACCAACATAAAGACATAGGCGCATCACTGCTAAAAATCCAGCTCTAGATGTAACTGATTTTACACTATGGATCATTGTTTTTAACCTAGACCTGGAACAATATTTAGTATATATTTACAATCAAATGTCATGAGCCACTTGCCTCTTTGATTGCATACACAAAAGCTACATAAGCAAGCAGAGCATTAATATATAGTAGGGCTGTTACTGATTAAAATTTTTGTGTTCGATTAATCGTTTTTTTTTTAAATCGATTAATCGACTAATTTCGATTAATTAATGCACATACAGATGCAACTACTTTTAGCTGATCTCCTTGCATTGCAACTCTGCATTAGTCAGTGGTAAATGTGGTATACACTATATACAATCACTCGACACTAGTTGGTTTCCACAATCCATGACTTCCCCCCCCATACCGTAATATCCACATCTGCCCCCATACCGTAATATCCACATCTCCCGCCCCCATACTGTAATATCCACATCTTCCCCCCCATACCGTAATATCCACACCCCCCCCTCCCCTCATACTGCAAGAATATACACATCTGTCCCAATGTGTACATTACAGCATGGGGGCAGATGTGTATATTCTTGCAGTATGGAGGCAGATGTGTATATTAAAGCAAGGGGGAAGATGTGTATATTACAGCATCTGCCCCCATGCTTTAATATCCACATCTGTCCCCATACTGCAAGAATACACATACACCGGCTCATAAGTATAAATGAAGCATCTGCCCCCATACTCCAGGAATATATACATCTGCCCCCATAATGTTACCACACAGGATGGTTGTCCACTCTTACCTGACTATACATCAGGCAGGCAGACCCATCCGCAGAGTAGCTGATGGACACGTGCGGTGCGCAAGGGAAGATGATACAAGCAGGCAGGCGAGTGATGATGACGTCAGCGCGCCGCTACTCAGCTGCCGCCGGGTGGACCAAGATGGCCGCGGCTCCGGAGCTAGGCCGAAGCCACGGCCTTTCCTATGGGCGAGACCGCGGAGCTCACTCCGCGGACCTTCCTCGATCAAATTTTTTTTAATCGATCAAAGAAATTAACGATTAATCGACCAATTAATCGTTAATTTCTGCAGCCCTAATATATAGTAAAATATTATATGACACACACCAATGCTGGAGCAGAAAGGCAATGGGGAGAAACATATCAAGTAATTAATCATTAGACCAGCCAACCATGGTTCTATGGAACACTTGGGTTCCATTAGAGTAGGTAGAGGTTCATTTAACTTTGGAGCTTTGACTGATTGACCTCCCATTTGATGGCACCTGCATTGTCCAGGGCCGTCTTAAAGCGGTTCTCCACCCTAAAGTGAAGTCCCGCTAATCAGAACCCTCCCCCCCTCCGGTGTCACATTTGACACCTTTCAGGGGGGAGGGGGGTGCAGATACCTGTCTAAAGACAGGTATTTGCACCCACTTCCGGCCCGGCATTCACGGGCAAAAGACGGGCATTGCGTCACATCCCGTCGCCCCCCCCCCCCGTTGTGTGCTGGGAACACTCGGCTCCCAGCACACAGCGGGAGCCAATCGGCGGGCGTGGCGCGACTCGCGCATGCGCCGTAGGGAACCGGGCAGTGAAGCCGCAGCGCTTCACTTCCTGGTTCCCTCAGCGTGGATGGAGGTGGGAGCAGCAGGGCGACGAGCGATCGCTCCTCCTCTGCTGCGGACGCCGCTGGACTCCAGGACAGGTAAGTGTCCTAATATTAAAAGTCAGCAGCTGCAGTATTTGTAGCTGCTGGCTTTTAATTTTTTTTTTTTGGCGGAACATCCGCTTTAATACTATCATGGGCCCCTGGCCAGAGTAATGCTCTAGGGTCCCTACAATGATGACAGTTCAGGTAAACAGACATCAAGTAGGTAGGAGGCAGACTGACTCCCCTGTGTATCTATCACTCTCACTGCCATCATGGGGCCCCCAATTTTGTGGCAGAGTGGGCTCAAGGACCAGCTGCTTTGGGGAAATGCAGGGGCTCCCCATGCAGCTGGGGCCCCTGGGCAGTGTCCAGGTGTGCCCTCTCATTAAGATAGCCCTGGCATTGTCCCTGTGCCATTGCCTTGACAGCCTATAAGGGTGGCATTCTGACCACCACTGAACAGAGGGCATTTTTTCCACTGACTCACATGATTTTTGCAAGGGTCCCCTGAGACCTAAAATTATTTCAAGGGTTCCTCCATGTTAAAAATGTTGGGAAAGGCAACATTGGACAGTCTATAGCAAGCTGTAAACCAATATAAAAGCTAGTTATATTCTTGCAGGTTACATCCCCCACTGTATGTGTTACATGATATGATGATTATATGCTAAACCCGCCTATGCCGGTGAGTGTTTAGTGGCAAATTTATAAGTGTAAACCCCAAACAACATGGGTGGTTCTGTGACGTTTTGTCAGTTGCGCGCAATGCACAACCAGAAATCGCTTGTAATTGATTGCAATCAGTGGTTTAAAGCTGCACCCTATTCATTTCTGTTATTACTAGACGAACGCCTGCTGTCATAATCACTTGTGAATGGTTAGGGGAAGTCATAAAGCCTTCCTGGAGCTTGTATACATCTTCATTACATTGTAGGGAGCACACTCCAAGTGTATGTGATCCACCAAAATTAGGTAGTAAAGAGCCAACTAACGAGCTGGAATCATGTAAAATTACATTTATAAGCTGACTGTATTGTTCAGGTTGGATCCCCTGCCTGCTTAGAGACTGAATTTGTTGCAGAAAAGATGACTAACAATGAAATGGCCTAACTTTAATGTACTATCCGGTGCCACAAACCGCTATGGGTAACGACTCTTTTTCTTTTTTAACAGGTCACTTCCAGAATGCAAGTCCATAGTATGGGCCGAATTTGTCAAACTGTCACTTCTTTGTCATACAATTAACAACACTATTTTTCAAGCAAACCTGACCAGTTTAATTTTCCTAGGTTGTTGCAAGGCTAACAAATAGTGATAAAATAATAGTCGTGGCCACGAAAAAGCATTTGCAATACTGCTAAATTCCACGACTTCAATTCAATAGAAAAGATAAAAAGCACAAAACTGGGGCTGTTGGCTGTAGCAACCAATTACATTTTTTTATTTTTTTTCCATAAAATGAACAGTGAAACTTGATTGGACTATTTCGACTTTTTTTTACTTTCTCTAGTTTTAGCCAGCCCCAAAGTGTAGACAATGAGGCCGATTTACTAAAGGAGTTGAGAATCAACACTCAATAAATTGTCTAAATATTCAGTTATTCAATCATGTGAAAAGCAAATGTCTCTTAAATCGTATTTCATCTGCACACGATTGGATAATTGAATTGAATATTCCATTCATCCATCGATCTAACCATCCACCCATCCATCCATCACCATGACCGCATTGCAATCTTCACACAACTTGTGCGACGATTCTCAACCCCTTTAAGTAAATTAGCCCAACTGCGTCTACGTACAATTAATATATTAAAAAAAAATAGTGAACTTTTTTTTAGTAAACGACTTTTATTTCTGATATGATCTTGGGTGCAATCCCAGCATACATGAGCAACAGATCAGCCTTACATAAATACAAATCTATAAGAAGCAAATTAAGAAGATTATTATCTGGACAAGTAGGAGAGAAAATGTTTTCTGTACAATTCCAGCTAGGAAAAAAGCTTTCCTGGTAAACTCCCACACTTACCACTTCGGAGTCTTCGAAGCCATGGGTGTACAGGTCGTCGTACATAAGGGCTCCAGTATAGTAGAGAGGGAAGACAAATGCACAATTAGATCCGAGGAGGTGCTAGCCTGTGGCCTGTATGCAATCTGATATACAGGGTAGAGAAGAGAAGTGGGTGCTGATGATAGAATTTGCTCGTTTGGTCCCACCCTAGATGCTAGTAGAAGGAAGCAGGCTGTTTCTGTTAGCCTAACAATCAGGCAAAGGGAACAATAGCAGCCACCCACCATCCCTTCCCCATCACACATGGAGGGATGGCTCCTCTGATTGGCAGAAGCACATCCCTGGAGCATGGGTCTACAGCTGGGAGGCTGATGCAGGCGGGAGAGAAGCACCTGCCCACGATGCTGCTGGAGCCTCAGGAGCACACACACACGCACACACACACACATACACATACAAGGCACAGCAAACTCCATACACCTCTGGAAATGGAGGCAGCACAAGCAGCTGAATGCAGGTGTTACATGCCTCCCTACAAAGCCTAATGCCTTGTACACACGATCGGAATTTCCGATGATTAACCACTTAAGGACCGGACCAATATGCTGCTAAATGACCCAAGGGGTTTTTACAATTCGGCACTGCGTCGCTTTAACAGACAATTGCGCGGTCGTGCGACGTGGCTCCCAAACAAAATTGGCGTCCTTTTTTCCCCACAAATAGAGCTTTCTTTTGGTGGTATTTGATCACCTCTACGGTTTTTATTTTTTGCGCTATAAACAAAAATAGAGCGACAATTTTGAAAAAAATGCAATATTTTTTACTTTTTGCTATTATAAATATCCCCCAAAAACATATATAAACATTTTTTTTTCCTCAGTTTAGGCCGATACGTATTCGTCTACCTATTTTTGGTAAAAAAAATCACAATAAGCGTTTATCGATTGGTTTGCGCAAAATTTATAGCGTTTACAAAATAGGGGATAGTTTTATTATTTTTTTTTTTTACTACTAATGGCGGCGATCAGCGATTTTTTTCGTGACTGCGACATAAGTCAGACAGAATTTTTCATCAGATATCCTAACCGTATGTGGGCCCCATCGGACTTTTTAGAAATAGAACATGTTTTATTTTTTTCCGATCGGAAATTCTGATCGTCTGTGTGGAACTCAACCAAATCACGTCGACGCGTGCTCGGAAGCATTGAACTTCATATTTCTCGGCTCGTCGTAGTGTTTTACGTCACTGCGTTTTGGACGGTCGTAATTTGGCCTGACAGTGTGTATGCAAGACAGCTTGAACGGAATTCCGACGAAAAATTCCATCTGATTTTATCCCATCGGAAATTCCGATCGTGTGTGCAGGTCATAACCCTCCCTGTCCCATTCTATCATGGTTAGCATCATACTGGGGAGTTCACAAGTCTTGTACCCAACTACATGCCGATATGATCTCTTTAAATCTTTAGGCCGGGTTCACATTAATGTGAATTGCAGGTTTCCCCGCATTCCAATTCGCACAGCAGGAGATTGTGATCGGCTCTCTATGGAGCAAGTTCACATCTCCGCAGCGGATCTGGTGCGATTCGCACAGGAGCCCTGTGCGTCTTTTGGTCCGTTTGAGGTCCCAATTCAGCCAAAAATTCAGGCTGAAAACGGACCTGAAAGGGTGGACGAGGACGCACCAGACCCCTGCCATGAGCCGCTGTGTGCTTAAATGTGTACCCAGTCTAAGCCCAGGCCATGCGAGTTCCTGCCTGACAGTCCCGATTTCGGTCTCTATTACAGTTTCTGCACAGATGTCAATCTAAATCGCATTCTGAAATCGCAAAAAGTAGTACAGAATCGACTTTTTGAAATCGGTGCGGCGCCGCAAATGCGGCGTCGCCCCGATTGGGGCAGTGCCATTGCCGGCAAATGCCGCCGATTTGACTTGCGATTTGACATGTCAAATCGCATGTCAGATCGCACCAGTGTGAACCTAGGGCTAAAATGAAGAATTCTCTCTGACATTTTGTAGAGTTAATGCTTTAACCTCCCTGGCGGTATGAGTATGTCAGATTTTTGATGCTGAAAGTGGTACAATGTTTCGCACGGAAATTTGGCGTTTTATATTGTAGGCCTGTAATTCTTAGAAATAACTCACTTAAATCTGTCCAAACAAGAGTCTAGTAAATATCCTGGGTATTATAAAGTTTGAAACAAAAAATCATAAATTATAATATAATAAATAACTATAAATAATTATAACAAATAATAATAATACAATTTATTCAATTATGTAATCAAATCAAAAACACTGAAATTTGCACATTTGCAGAATTGTCGCTGTCGTTACTTTCAGCCCTGGTTCACATTGATGCTACTTTGAAATCGTGTTACTTCACTTGAAGCAGCACGATACCAAAGTAGCAAGGTCAGCACGATTTCAGGTGCTACTTGATAGACATCTGTGTGGCCTAATATACAGATGTCTATTGAAGTCGCACCTGAAATCGGCAAAAGTAGTGCAGGAACTACTTTTGCAAATCGGTGCGACGCTGCAAAATCGCCATTGCACCGATTGGAACAGTGCCATTGCCGCCAATAGGCTGTAACTTGTCATGCAATTTGATCTCTCAAATCGAATGACAGATCGCTCCAATGTGAACCTAGGCTTAAACCGCTTTTGACCTAAAAGGACACTTTTTGGTTGCTTTGGACAATCTCCAGTTTCCAGGCAGAAAGAACAGTATTTATGATATAAAACTACATGCAGGGCACTGGACAGACCACTAGGGACAAAAGGGAGGTGAAATGATTTTATGCAGTAATGTAATCTGCAAGATTACAGTGTACTGTAGGTATTGTGTGTTTTTCACTTTTTTAATTTGGCGCTGGCTCCGTCCACGGGCGTCACAAGGCTGGCAGAGAACGGAGCTCAGCACTGTGATAAATCAAGCAGAGGACACGGCTCGCACACACAGCGGGGGGACATCGCAGGATTCTGGGGACAAGGTAAGTAACTTTGCCTGGATCCTGTTATATGATCCTGAGTGCGGTTTAGGGTTACCACTTTTGGTATGGAAAATTCACTCTGAGCCACACTCGGGAATGCCGCTAGGAAGGTTAAGCAGTATTAAACCCAAAGGTAAACATTAATTATACTGCAGCTTACCAATTCCTTGATGTGAATACATTTTCTTTGTTAGGGTGTCTTTTTATTTTCACCTGGTAAACCAGTAACCAGTAACACAACAAGGTGTCCTGCAGATGTAGCAGTTAGAGGGTTGAGGAAAACCATTTAACAATGACAGGGGTGCTTACAATGATCAGCTTGTATTTAGTAGTTATTTCAAGTCTTTAAAGGGGTTGTAAAGGTTAATTTTTTATTTTCTAAATAGGTTCCTTTAAGCTAGTGCATTGTTGGTTCACTTACCTTTTCCTTTGATTTCCCTTCTAAATGTTTTTTTCTTTGTTTTCTTTGTCTGAATTTCTCACTTCCTGTTCCTCCTCAGTAAGCTGTTCTGGCTGACTAAGCCCCGGCCAGAACGGCTCTGGTGATGGTGACACACAGCTCCCGGTCCTGTCAGGGGAGAAATGCCTGACCGTTTGGTCATACAATGTATGAACAGCGATCAGTTATTTCCCCTAGTGAGTCCACCCCCCCCCCCTACAGTTAGAAAAAAACACAGGGAACATACTTAACCCCTTCCCCGCCCCCTAGTGTTAACCCCTTCCCTGTCAGTGGCATTTTTATAGCACTGATCGCTATAAAAATGGCAATTGTCCCAAAAATGTGTCAAAAGTGTCCGCCATAATGTCGCGGTACCGAAATAAAATCGCTGATCGCCGCCATTACTAGTAAAAAAAAATATAAAAAAAATGCCATAAAACTACCCCCTATTTTGTAAACGCTATAACTTTTGCGCAAACTAGGGGTGCAACAGATCAAAAAACGTACGGTTCGGATCGTTCCTTGGATCAGGAGTCACGGATTGGATAATTTTTCGGATCGGCAAAAAAAAAAAAAAATCTCCCCACTGTAATATCCACATCCCCCCCCCCACTGTAATATCCACATCTCCCCCCCCCCCCGACTGTAATATCCACATCTCCCCCACTGCAGTGGCGTCACTAGGGTTGGTGTCACCCGGTGCAGAAAAAAATGGTGGAACCCCCTCGGTGCAGACACCCCCTCTCAGTACAGACACCGCAACCAGGTAGTACCGACAGACACCCCCCCCAGGTAGTACCGACAGACACCCCCCCTCCCCAGGTAGTACCCCCTCCCCAGGTAGTACCGACAGACACCCCCCCAGGTAGTACCGACAGACACCCCCCCCCAGGTAGTACCGACAGACACTCCCCCCCAGGTAGTACCGACAGACACACCCCCCCAGGTAGTACAGACAGACACCCCCCTCTCAGGTAAGACCTCCCCCCAGGTAGTACAGACAGACTCCCCCAGTAGTATGACTCCCAGTGGTGTGTCCCACGAGTGCGGGGTCCTCCTCCTCTGTGGGTGTAAACAGAGAGGAGCTCCGCCGCCGGGTGTACCAAGATGGCCGCGGCTCCGGAGCTAGGCCGAAGCCACGGGCTTTCGAAATCAGCGGTGATCGGTGATTGTAACTCTTCCGCACACGATCACTGCATCTTCCGCCAGCCCCCCTCCGTTTTGCTGCTGTCTCCCTCCCTCCGTGTCCCCCTCCATGCTGCGGTCTCCCTCCATGTCCCCCACGATGCTGTGGTCTCCCTCCATGTCCCCCTCCATGCTGCTCTCTCCATCCGTGTCCCTCTCCATGCTGCTCTCTCCCTCCGTGTCCCCCTCCATGTCCCCCTCCATGCTGCTCTCTCCCTCTGTGTCCCCCTCCATGCTGCTCTCTCTCCGTGTCTCCCTCTGTGCTGCTGTCCCCCTCCGTGCTCCTCCTCCACCCCCTCGATCTGTCAGGATGGAGACTGGAGGTAGGAGCCGGTAAATCCGGCTCCTTACTGTTCGAAATTTACAGTCAGTAATCACTGACTCTGTCCATTCACATAACTGAAACATTGTAAACAGTTTATGAATGGAGAGGAGCAGCTGTCTTCTCTCCATTCATTTTCAGCGCAGCTGAGGCTGCTGAGAAAGGGACTGGGGAATCTGTGTCCTTAGTTCCTTTCCCTTTCTCAAATGGGAGATGCCAGAGGTCTCCCAACAGGTCTGATAAAAAAAAAAAAATTGCAATTAATAATAAAAAAAATTGTAAAAAATGTAAAGAAAAAAAACACTGTCCACCCCCCCCCCCACCCTTAAAAAAAATAAAGCATTGTAAAAAAAAAAAAAAAAAAAAAATTGTAAATAAAAATAAATAAACTACTGACACAGGTGCCACTGTCACATGAGTTTAAAAAAAGTATCGGTAATCGGTATCGGCGAGTAGTGGTATCGGGACAACCCTAATATTAGCAATGTTAAAGGGTTTGCGTAGGATAGCCCAGATTGCTAAACATAGCTAAAACTAGGAGCTGCAGCTAGAAGACCAGAGAGGGCACTCACTTTCCAACCACTGGAAGAAAACAAAATAAACAAGAGTGCAACCCCATAATGTAGCATTAAAATAAAATATATGACAATTTATTGAAAAGAAATGCACTCACAAAAGTACGCATGTATAAGGCATGCCATAAAGGTGACTTGGGAGCCAGGAATTTACGAGGTACAGCCTGAGAAAGACCAGTGTTGGTCACCAGCTGGAGATGAATCACGCTGAAGATGGAGGAGGCGGCTGTCACTGTAACTGTAATCAGTGTTCAACCCAGAACTGGTATCCCCAACATCATTGTACACATGCGTTGTAAACACAGGACACGTTTTCAAGCCAGTTGGCTTCTTCATCAGCCTGTCTATGCTGGACTATCCCTCCATCTTTAGTATGCTTCATCCCCAGCCGTTGGTCAAGGCTGGTGGTGCCCCTTGAACGTTCCCGGCTCCCAAATCACCTTTTCCATTTTTCAATAAATTGACATATATTTGATTACTTATAACCTGTATTGCGGTAAGGCATGCGCTATCAAAATTCAAAAGTGTGTTTTGGCTCCTAGTGAACACTTCAGTTTGACAATATTGAACACACATATTAATGAGAGTGATGACTGTCACTTTTGTTTCCTATGACAAATTACTGTCTCATTTCTATTCTCATCAATATAATGTTACCAATATAGAATAGTTGATATGCCTGACATACACATTCAGTTTGGTAAAGATCAATGCACAGTAGCTTATAGCAACCGATCATGGTTATTCATGTCAGCATCTTTACGCCAGAGAAAAGAGACATCTGATTGGTTGCTATAGCTTAGTGAACACTGTACATACTAATGTCTCTTTGAAATTCAATAATCCATAGAGCCATGTCCATGCAAATGACATAATACTTAAAAGGTTCTTCATATCTTTATGTGACCCTTTTATCTGGAGAACGTCATAAACCTAACTGAGTCACTCTGTCTCCGGTAGGAGTCCTGGAGCCCAGGGAGAAAAATGTAACTCGCACAGTGAACCTCCTCCACACCTCCAGTGCCCTTGATGCCATTCTCAAGAATTACCAGTCGGTGGTAATTAGTAATGTAATGCCATATCTTGATTTAAATCAGCAGTGATGTTTATTTTTTCAATGGCCCTTGACAATAAATTAATACTTGCTGAGCTGTCAGTACCTCCTCTACTTACTATACATAGCACCTATACTTATTTACAGTGCTTAAGTGCAAAGATGAAAAGATACAATGGATATTTGTCCCTGATGGAGCTTATACCCTGATGTTCCTAACACATCGCTGTAATAATGTATCTACTGGCACTGCCCCATTCTAATTATAGATAGGCCCCAAAAAATCTGAAAATAATTATTTGCACCTCTATGCTGCCATCGTTGTTGTTCCCTAGAAGTAGGTAGTATGAACAGCTTAGAATGACCAGCAAAAGGCTGCAGTCCATCTCAGAAGCCCTGGATGTAGGTGAACATTGCAAAATCTATTTTGCATAGTGGTAGAGGTACCTTAACCACTTGACCACCAGGCACGTAAACCCAGACCAATTTTCAGCTTTCGGTGCTCTCACAATTTGAATGACAATTACTTAGTCATACAACATTGTACCCAAATTAAATTTTCATCCTTTTTTTTTTACACAAATAGATCTTTCTTTTGCGCTATAAGAGAAAAAAGACAGAAAATTCTGTAAAAAAAATGAATTTTTATTTGTTTCTGTTATAAAATTTAGCAAATTTTGTATTTTTTCTTCATTCTTTTGCATAATGTGAAAGATGAAGTTACGCCGAGTAAATAGATACCCAACATGTCACCCTTCAAAATTGCACACGCTCGTGGAATGGCGTCAAACTTTGCTACTTAAAAATCCCCATAGGCGACGTTGCAGGGTATTGTGGGGTATTGCAGAGTATTGTGGGGTATTGCAGAGTATTGTGGGTTATTGCAGAGTAGTGTGGGGTATTGCAGAGTATTGCAGAGTATTGTGGGGTATTGCAGAGTATTGTGTGGTATTGCAGAGTATTGCACAGGGTATTTACAGCGGCGATTTACTGTGATCCGTGATGCGCCGGGTCCTCCGGACCCGGCGGTCACGGACATTCCCATGTGCGCGCCCCATGGGGCGCGCGATTCTGGGAGGACGTCTATGGACGTCCTCCCAGAGTTAAGGAACCGCCTTGTAGACGTCTTTCGTCTATAGGGCGGTGATTAAGCGGTTAAAAGAATTAGCTATTTGCTAATGCTGATTTTACTTGTCTGCATTTGCACTGTAAGCTAGCTGGTATACGTGAGGCCTCGTACACACGACCGAGAAACTCGTCGTAAAAGAAATATTGTTTTCCTCAACGAGTTCCTTGTCAGGCTTGTCGAGAATCTTGAAAAACGTTCTTTGCGTACACACTGTCAAGACCAAATCTCGTCGTTCTCAAGCGCGGTGACGTTCAACACGTACGACGGCACTATAAAGGGGAAGTTCGATTCCACTGGCTCCACCCTTGGGGCTGCTTTTACTAATCTCATGTTACTGCGTGTTAAGTAAAAGTTTGGTGAGAGACGATTCGCGCTTTTCAGTCTGTTACAGCGTGACGAATGTGCTATCTCCTTTACGAATGCCACTTTTACCGACGGTGCGCTCCCGTCTCATATTTTATTCTGAGCATGCGCAGGTTTCTAAGCATACACACGAACGTGTTTCTCGTCGTAAACCAGCCCGACGAGAAACACGACGAGGAAATTGAGACTCCCGACGAGAAAAAAGAGAACTTGTTCTCTTTTTTTCTCGTCGAGATCCACGACAGTTTTCTCGACGAAAAACATACACACAACCGTTTTCCCCGGCAAAAAAGCTCTGCCACCAAGTTTCTTGATGGATTCTGTCGAGGAAAACGGTTGTGTGTACGAGGCCTGAGTCAACTTTTGCTGGTCGAGTAAAGCAGAATTTCTCCAATAGCCAATTAAAGAATATTTACTCTCATCCAATATAAAGCAGTGTAGTTTTCAGCTGCATTGCATGATGGATCTTGCAATGGATCTTGGGCAAAAGCAAAACAAATCTTGATTGGCATATTAATGTTAAAGTCAAAATAATTTAATCTTAAAAGTGATTATATTAATTATGCTTCATGTGGTCACAAACTAATGAATGGATGTGATTATGCTGCATATATGCCTTTCATTGACAGCGTAAAAGTGGGACAGAAGAAAAGTTCTGAGTTACAGAAGGATATCTAAAACCAACAAAAATGTAATATATTACGGATTACCAGTCTTTAGTCTTCCCTTTTTCAGTGTAAGTAATATTGTGACAGTGCTGAACCCTGCCACTATGTTAGTAGGATTAAATATTATACATGGTTTTCATGTGGAGTGGAGAAAATTGGCTTGTCAATTTTCTCTGGAATTTTTAACTCCAAAATTGTGTTCTGAAGTACAGAGACTTTGAAAAGTCTTTGGAGGAAAGAAGCATGGAATTCTGGGTGCAGGTTTTACCAGTAGGCTTTGGGGGTAGGTGTGCACAGCCTTCATAATCAAGGGCCTGACAGTGATTTAGGGCTCCACCTGGGAGACAGGAGGTCCTCTACCCAGAGGCCAGAGCAGCAGGTAGCTACAGGTGTGCAGGAGAGAAAGAGGTACAGAGTTTTCACTTGAGCACAGTAGTTCTGTAAAGTTGCCTGAGGGACCAGACCAAAGACCTAAGCTTGAGGCTGCTTTTCGCGGCGGCGGTTAATGATGGGATGTGGGGTTCCATCACCTTGTACCTCTGGACCCCTTTACATTACACAGCACCCTGCACCTCTGGACCCCTTTACATTACACAGCACCCTGCACCTCTGGACCCCTTTACATTACACAGCACCCTGCACCTCTGGACCCCTTTACATTACACAGCACCCTGCACCTCTGGACCCCTTTACATTACACAGCACCCTGCACCTCTGGACCCCTTTGCATTAGACAGCACCCTGCACCTCTGTACCCTTTTACATTACACAGCCGTCTGACCCCTTTACATTACATAGAACCGCACCTCTGGACCCTTTTACATTACACAGCACCCTGCACCTCTGGGCCCTTTTACATTACACAGCACCCTGCACCTCTGGACCCCTTTACATTACACAGCACCCTACACCTCTGTATCCCTTTATATTACACAGCACCCTGCACCTCTGGACCCCTTTACATTACACAGCACCCTGCACCTCTGGACCCCTTTACATTACACAGCACCCTGCACCTCTGGACCCTTTTACATTACACAGCACCCTGCACCTCTGGACCCTTTTACATTACACAGCACCCTGCACCTCTGGACCCCTTTATATTACACAGCACCCTGCACCTCTGGACCCCTTTACATTACACAGCACCATGCACCTCTGGTCCCCTTTACATTACACAGCACCTTGCACCTCTGGACCCTTTTACATTACACAGCACCCTGCACCTCTGGACCCTTTTACATTACACAGCACCCTGCACCTCTGGACCCTTTTACATTACACAGCACCCTGCACCTCTGGACCCCTTTACATTACACAGCACCTTGCACCTCTGAACCCTTTTACATTACACAGCACTCTGGACCCCTTTACATTACATAGCACCGCACCTCTGGACCCCTTTACATTACATAGCACCGCACCTCTGGACCCCTTTACATTACACAGCCCCCCACAGTGTGTTACACAGACACCCCCTAACAGTTTTGGACCCTCTGCATGTTACACAGACCTCCCTACAGTAAGACCCCCTCCCTACAGTAGGGAGGGAAGAGAGAGCTGGGAGGAGGCACAGGTTTTGCTGTGCTCTCCCCCTCCTCCATGCAGCAGGTGACACAGGATCACTAGATTAACTTACACAGTTTTATTAGTCACCCACTACCCACATTTCCTGCTGCCTGTGTCATCTTCTACATGAAGGAGCACTGTTATTAAAGGAGCACAGCCCACACCTCCTTTGTAGTGAATTTCCTGCCTGTAAGGGGAGGGGGTAAAAATAATGTGTGCTTGGGATGGGAGGTTCATGGGGGAGGGGGGCTATTTGTGCTGGGAAGGTTAATTTGGTGGGTTGATCTAGGAAGAGGAACGAGGGGATATGTGCCAGGAGGGGTTGGGGGAATTTTGGCTAAGAGGGGTAATGGGGGGATTTAACCCCCAGTACCCTGCCCTACTGATCCCATGTCCCCCATCCTCCTGACCCCGGTCCTCTGTCCTGCTGACCCCTGCTCTCCATCCTGATGACCCCTGACCTCCACCCTGCGGACCCCTGTCCTTCAACCTGATGACCCCTGTTCTCCAGCCTGCTGACCCCTGTCCACTGCCCTGCCGACCATTGTCCTCCATCCTGCTGATCCCTGTTCTCCATCCTGCTGACCCCTGTTCTCCATTCTGCTGACCCCTGTTCTTAATCCTGGTGGCCCCTGTTTTCTGCCCTGTTGACCCCTGTCCTCCGCCCTGCTTACCCATATACTGCTTACTCCTGTCCTCTATCATGCTGATCCCTGTTCACTGCCCTTCTGACCTCCTTTCCTCTGCCCTGCTTATCTCTATCCTCTGTCCTGTTCACCCCGGTATACTGCCCAGCAGGTCCCTTCTCCCCTGCCATACTGACCCCTGTCCTCTGCCCTGCCGACCCCCTGTCCTCCACCCTACTACTGACTCCTGTCTTCTACCCTGATAACCCCTGCTCTCCACCCAGCTGACCCCTGTCCTCTGCCCTAGTGACGCCCTGTCCTCTGCCCTGCTGATCCCCTGTACACTATCCTACTGACTCTTGTACACTCTCCTGCTGACCTCTCATTCGCTGTCCTGCTGTCCACCTGCACACTGCCTTGCTGACTCCCTGTCCTCTGCCCCGCTAACCCCTGTACAAAAGTGTCCGATGTGTCCGCCATACTGTCGCCGGCACGAAAAAATCACTGATCACCGCCATTACTAGTAAAAAAAAATATTAATAAAAATTGCCATAAAACTATCCCCTATTTTGTAAACAATAAAACTTTTGCACAAACCAATCAATAAACGCTTATTGCGATTTTTTTTACCAAAAATAAGTAGAAGAATACGTATCCGCCTAAACTGAGGAAAATTATTTTTTTTCTATATATATTTTTGGGGGATATTTAATATAGCAAAAAGTAAAAAATATATTTTTTTTTTCAAAATTGTCGCTCTATTTTTGTTTATAGCGCAAAAACCACCAAAATTTGTGGGAAAAAAGGATGCCAATTTGTTTGGGAGCCACGTCGCATGACCGCGCATTGTCAGTTAAAGCGACACAGTGCGGAATCGCAAAAAGGGGCCAGGTCCTTTAACTGCATAATGGTCCGGGTCTTCAGTGGTTAATACAGACAATAAAACAATCATTGGTCTGTGCCAACTAGCAATGGGCCAAAACTATGGAGGCACTATCAAATGGGAGGTCATTCAACCACAGATCTAGGAACTCCAACCTCTGGATGAACCCTGGTTGAGAATAGCTGCTGTAAATTGTATCAGGCCAAAAAATGGAAGACAAAAAAATATTCCAGGGACTAATTTGTTTAGGAACTGAATGATAACTGGAAAGAATGCTCAGGCAGAAGTATGACACTGGTAGCCAAAATATATTCAGCACATGGGACTTCCATCCGAGAAACGAATTAAAAAGTAATAATTTCACCATAAAGGGCAAATATAGGAATTTCGAGGAACACAAGATGATTTTTCTGCTGCTGGGTTCAAGCAGCAATTTCTGGTGCGTCAATGTCTATAAAACTTCCATGCAAAACAGCATCTGATGTGGGTAAAATAAAATGACTCACCCAAGGGCTTTCATCGTGTTTTATTCCTTGAGGGAAAGCAGACAATATTCGACAAATGAGCAAATGCACAGTAGACATTGTCGTGCTGAGGACTGCAGTCTTTACAATTCTTGCTTCAACATAACTGCAAGTACATGCAAAACTTAAAGAAATGGTTTATGAAAAAAAGCAAAGGACCAGCATGTGCTCATTGAAAAACCT